>NW_024386801.1:1530080-2928125 GCF_900408965.1 Simochromis diagramma | reverse complement strand
AACATTCATGTACACAAATACCCTGCTATTTAAAAATAAAATTTCAGTGTAAAAGCTCTCAAACACACAATGACAAGGACATTCAGCAAGCTGGCAGACTTTCACTTCAGCTCCTGGTAAAACGCCAATCAATTTATCGCTGCTGAGCCCTTGAATCTGTTTATTTTATCTCCAGCAAGGACATGACAACTCAGATTATCTGGAGAATAAACACCGTCACTGATGGTATTCTGTCACTGTGGTTCATTTCAATAAAACCTGATGAACTTGGATGGCTATAAAGAACTGATTTCATTCTCGTGGTGACAGCACTGGCTCTTATTTATTAAATCTTTAGCTGTCTGAGTTTCTGCTCCGAGACAAATGATGCAAACTGTAGAATTCCTACGCTCAAAGGAAAATTTTTCACGCAGACAAACTAAAATGAACTCTAGGGATGCATGAACTACAAAGCACCCCAGCAAAGACAATGTTAATCCTCTCACCATGCTGAGATTCATGGTGATGTACCTCCCCCAGACGCATGAAGTAAACAGAGTTATAATTTATGACATTCCCCTTCAAGAAAGGAGAGTGACCTGGGTCAGATCAGTGTTTGGGCATTGCTGTCATTCCACACGTGCTCCCTCTTGAGTCACTGGCACTCTGATGTGAATAAATGAGTGTGTGAGATGTGCATCCAACTGTGCATGCCAGTTGTATCCATCTGTACCGGTGTACACGTATGAACTCTATACACATGCGTCTTTGGAAATATGGTGCTGGAATCCAGCACGCTGAAAATAAGCTACAGGATTAACAAACAAGAGAGGTAATCTATGCATGTGCTGCTGTGTTGGAGAATACTCCCCCCTCTGCTTTCCTGTCTGCAGCGGGAACAGAACTCTGTGACTTCTCTGTGAACTATTCAGCATCACCCCAACCTCGTGTGTGAGAACACAACATCCAGGGTTTGCTTTGGAGAAGCTCAGGCCCAGGAAGGAAGCTTGTCCTCTGGAGAGTCACCCTTTGGAGTCAAGGATCTGGAGTTCACTAGCCTGTTAAATTCAACACTATCCAGCAGAAGGTTGAGGAATGAGCAGAATCTAAAGGCAAAGATGAAATCTGCAAGAATGTTAAAACATTTGTTTCTTGAGCTCATCAATCACAGTCAGTACAAAGTTGTTAGTGTTAACTAAAGTACAATAAATCACTGTAATACTACCATGACAACTTATCATTAAAAATAAAATAACAAGTCTGTCCTCCGAGAACAAAAGGCTAAAAACAGTTTGCTCTCATGCTCACTGTGACGATGTTAACATGCTGATGTTTGCCAGATGGACTATTTCGTTTATCAGTGTTGAGCATAACAACATTTACTTATTGCCATTAAACATGGTGTATGTAGGCTGATGGAAATGCCAACAGTTTTCAAGTATTTGTCCAAAAATCAAAGGTTTGACCTGTTGGTAGAGCTAATGGGAAAAAAAGAAAAGAACTTACTCTTTTGTAAAGCTATTTCAGTCTAGACCGACACGGTGGGTCAACCCACGTCACAGTTTTTAGCACAGCCATGTTGTTGCTTGTTTACATGCTGCCCCCTAGTGTTAAATTGTATGTTTGTTAAGGACATGGATATGTTGCTTTTACAGGTATATACCGAACTCGTAACAACAGAAGTGGAGTCCAGCCTTATATTGATTATTTCTTCCATTTTGTTCATTATAAGTTGTTTTCATTGTTTGGCCTAAAAGTGAAGATACTAAGGTCAAACGTAACTTAAGGTTCTGTATATGATGAACCGTTTAAACAGAACATCTGCTCGGAAAACCACCGCAAAAAAAGACATTTTCAAAGAGAACCTTTAATATAAAAACTGCACAAGTGTCGCTGGAAACATAAAGGTGTGTTTTGCAACCTTTACAAAGTCTAAACAATCAGAAACCTTTGCTTTTGAAATTAAAACGTGAATGTTTGTGCATACCCTGCTGAGGGATTTCACATGAACCACAGTGCACATACACACCCACACGCACACACTTCAAGACAAGTTGCATATAATGCGAAAGTTGCAAAATAGCATATTAACATAAATTACAAGTGTTTGTTAATAATCGTACTTTTAAATACAATACAATTAACTCAACAGCATCCTATTAATAATGGGGTTTTTTTTTTCAAAGCTTCTTATTGAATTTCAGTATTTCTATTTCTAAAATACTAAACTTCTTCATTAAAGGTGGGAACACTTAAATTGTACCAGGTGATAGATAGTCATGGACTCAGTAGAACTATTAGAAAAAAATATCTGTACCCCTGAAACTGAAACTGGAACAGTTCTGTGTTGTTTTTACTGTTTTCCTTCAGGTTCTGTGATTCAAGCACAAATCAAAAATAAATGAACAAATGCAACATTAAAATGCCAAGTATCTGCTTTAAGCCACGATGAGTTTGTGAATGGCTTTGCATCAGTAGTGAACGTGTCTTTTGGGAGATAGACGTGAATCCTTCCACAGCCAAAGCTCTGGTTGGAGAGACACACAAAATAGATGGACAAGCAAATGGTCACATGTGACCTTTTAGATTAAGGTAAAGTTTTCTGTCAGTACAAGGAATAAAATGATAAAAGAGATACTAAAGGTGGTTGATTTGCCAAAGTCAAGGGTGAATCACAGGTGAATAAATCTTTGAGATGACAGGAAAATCATTTGCACTTCAAAGCTCCACTTCATGGCAATACTCTCAAGGAAGCATGTGGACATGTTTCCTTGTCAGTGTTCAAAGTTTTTCTCTAAGCTGTCCTTGATTTGATAATCCAGCTGAGCTCTATTCCTCTTACTGAATATTAGACTAAAGGCAGGAGGACCCATGACAATTAACAGCTTATAGGGCATGGCTGTAGCCGAGGAGAGCACCACCAGGGATGACACAAGTGTCGACTGATGTTTATAGGTTAATGGCTTCATTAACTTCTCCGCAGATGTTTAATATTCATGCATATCTGTCCAAAGAATTCTGAACCTATAAACTTTGGTACTCACACAGTCCTTTAACGTGTTACTATAAAGCCACTTGATTTGCAGCTGAGACTTTGTATTTTAATGAAACATTTATTATTTTAGAACAAATAAAGTGTCTATTTAACTGTCGTGAAACATCCCACAGCAGCTTGCACTTATGAGAACAGGGCCAGTTTACATTCATTAAGTTGAGTTTTCATAGTTGAGATTGTCATTAAAAAAACGTGTTTGTTTGTTCTGGTTCCAGGTTGCAGTGTCAGCTCTGTGCATGTTACAGTGAGGTTTCCTTGGAGGGGTCCTTGGCTTCCAGCACAACAGGCTTGAAAGACAAGATCTCTGTGAAGGTGTGACCTAAAGAAAGCAGCACAGCAGGATATTAAACAAAAGCACGTAGCTCACACTTTCCACCTCCTTTTGCCTCTGTCCATCTGAAATTGCAACCTCAATACGCCCCTTCATTTCTTAACCGCCATGCAGCTATTTTCTTGGTCCCATGTGTCATTTTGGATCTGTGTGGCTGTGGCTATTCACTGGCATAAAGAGAGAAGCAATAAAACATTTTCTTATGCATGTATTTTCTTATAAATGGCTGAGCGCATCAAGAACGATGTGAAAATTCAAATATTCTGTATGACAGTATGAATATATTTAGTGCATATCCCTGCAACTACTGGCAAGAAACAGGTGGATTTTTTTTTAGTAAGCTTGCTCATATTGAAGTGGATGCAATAATTTTTTCCCAATTTGAAAGGGAGAGGAAATTATCTGTAATCATTTCCGAAACTTTGCAAGTTAATATGTTTTCTGTTTGTTTGCTTTAGCAAATTAATACTCGTGTTTAGAACTTTCTAGTTTCAGTGTTATTTCGTTTGTGTTTATATCCCAGTGTTTCTGTGTGTGTGTCCACATCCCAGTGTGTATGAGTGGAGGTCAAGCTCACTGAACCCTGATAATGGTGAGCCCCACAATTGGCCGACATGAGAGTTTTTTGTCTAACTATGTCACCCACATCCTCTCAGACCTTCTCCAGTCTTTCTCTTTTCATTAATGTTGCCCCGATCGTTGTAAGATGTATACAGAAGCAAACAAGTCCATGGGATCCTTCAGGAGGAGAGCAGGACCTGCTGCACACAGTATAAAGGAAATTCCAGAGGCTCACATGGAACCACTGTTAATACTTTGGGGAGATACTCCAACTCAAAGAACCCACCAGGATGTGGGTGGGTTGAAAAAGGACATAGGGAAGAGTAAAGAGATGTGAAATTAGAAAAGATAGATAGGCCACTCTGGATGAAAGTCAAGGAAGAGGAGATGAAGAAAAAGACTGCAAGAGATACAGAGGCCTGAGGGAAAGGGCACTTTAGTTTACATTAGCTCATTCATTAGCCATCCACAGCTTGTTTGAAGACTTCTGTGGAATATACACAATGTTAAGAGCGTCTGCAACAGATTGCATTCTCTCTCCGAGGATAACTCAGTTTCCATATGTGATGTGTTGACATATGGGCTGTGGTGTGTCACGTTTAAGACTGATGGGAGTCAGCCACTGAGTAGGAGGAATCATTGTAGTTTTAAATAGAGGACAATGTGTTGACCACAGCTTGCTTTTGAGACTTGCAATATGTGTAACAAGTAAACATATCTCTATCTTATTGACAGGAGTTGTGATTTTATGTAATTAAAGGTACAAGTGTTTCTGCAGTGGGTGCTGTTTGGAAGCTTTTGCTTGTCTCCTGGATTCGATTTTCTATCAACAAGCTCTTTGTGAACACTGTCTATGCACTTAACTAAACTGCCTCACTTTAACAACTCTCTCAATTATATACAATAAATAATATGATAGTTTCTAAAAGGTGAAAGTCAGGCACTGAAACAAACAGCTGTAAAAAATACGGGAAATGGAATGTAAATTGTAACTACTGTTCTTTGTGAATACAGTTAAATGATGTAAATGTGGGTGTTCAAATTAACAGAGGCAGCACAGCAGTAGTACAAGGATAGTACGATGATTTACTTTAGCAAGTGTAAAGACTGTAAAGGGGAATGTCGATGTTGAAAGTAAAATCATTCACTTAGAAGTGCCATATTCATTATGTCTGTAAACATTAAAATTCTAAAAATAACAGCATTCCTGTACCTGTGTGGTGCACAGAGTACAGGAATTGTGACAAAGCTGTACAGCTGAGGACATGTGCTACACTTTACAGTAATCACAGCAACACAACAGCTGACAGTATTACGTTGTAATCATATTGTGAAAATGAAGTTATATTCAAAACTTTTTCTTATCTGCTACATTGTTTCATTTAGTGCTTGTCATTCACTTTCGTGCGATATGTTTCGCTTTTATTAGAAATAACAGACTGAGTTTAAGCAAGCCTCTAAAATCCACTGTTCTTTTCACTATCAAACTCTTGCCATCCCCCCTGCAGGCTTGAAAGGCAGTTGTTAAAAGTTTGTAGTTTCCTCGCTGCAGCTTGAAGTCATTCTGTTCAAATGGATTCCTATGGTGACAAGTTTTCACGGTGGGAAAAAAAAAGGAATCAAAAGGCCCACAGGAATTCCCAGAACATGTGCCACTCTTCTGTCGATCCATATGCTCAGTTTGTGGAATCAATAAAGTTTATCATATCCTTAGGAAAACCAGAATCCTTGTTCACGTTTGTATGTGTGTGTATTTATATGCTTATGATGCCCTGAAGGTGAGGATGCTACAAGATTCAAAATAAGGGCTACGTCTATGTAAGTTTAACAGAAGTCAACTTTGGATAGTAAAACCAGATAGATTTTATGGCCAAGTGTGCACGAGGAGTCAGAAGTGACCTTAACAATCACTTCTTTAGGGGTCAAGACAACAATTTGGATAAAAGCTCAGATGTGAGAGGTCACAGTATATCACATGACCTGTGATTTTAAGGGAGCTGCTTCTGTGACAGGGTGAGTGTTTGATGGAACGTGAAATATCCAGAGGCAGAAAATAAAAACAGTCAGAGTTGGCTGCTTTAAAGTTCTTACTTCTTAAGCTTATATAAGTGGGTTTCATAATATAAAACCCAGTATCACGGCATATTGTAAGTACTTGTTTTAATGCCAGATGGCTTCTATACTGTGTTTCCTCTGATATAAACAAGGCAAATTGTTTGTCTCTCGTATGAATGTGAAGGTTGAAAAATAAACGGGTGTTATTGACAGTAGTGGATAAAAATGTAACCACAGAAGTCAAATCCCTTAAACTTTGTTATATTAACCATCAAAATCTTCTCAATCTGCCCAGCTTGATGTGCTTAGAGCTGATGATTGCTTTCAGTTGTACGTCCTTACTGGAAGAGCTAAAACTTCACATTTTTTCCTTACTAAAACCCATCCATGCTGGATAAAGGAAACTCTCTCCAAAACACATGCACCGGTGGTATGGCAGAGAGCAAAACAACCCTCCTTTTTTCCAAATGGGGGACTGATGGTAGTGGTGAGGAATGTCAGCATCTGTGTTGAGGATATTTTCTGTTTTATGGCTGTTTACTGGGAGATGCCAGCGAGTGCTGTGGTGAGAGCCCTGGGACTGGGCTACAGCCCCAGTCTCTCTGCCTCATGTCTGTCCACGTGGGCAGGAGATACCACACCAGACATAGTTTTTAAATCTAGTCACCGCAAGTTAGTAAAAAGACAGTATGACTTTGTTTTCTTTTCGTTACCCTTGGTTTCTTTCTGTTCCTACATTCATGTTTATGACTTGGCTCTCTGCTCTTATGACATAATGCGAAGTATCTGGTTGCTCTATAAATACCCACATGTTTTCCTACTGTATAACAAGTATTGAGGATATTATTACAAGACACAACACTGATCATGTAATTGCTTTGTAACCAAACTTTACTGACATGACCTCAAGGGAGTGGCAGTGGTTAAAAAAAAGAGGCACAACTGATCAAAATAAGCTGCTCACATTATATTGGCAAAGTCTAAATTTTCCTCTCCGGGGTCAGACTGTCTGCTGACATGGGCTGCAGTTTTGGGGCTTGACGTGGCCGTGTTTTACAGTAAGGTGGAGTGGATCTCCTCTGTTTAAAAATGAATAACAACAATAGACAAACGAGAGAGGAAGTTGTGTGCGTGGCACATGTGCTGCGTTATAGATTGACAGGATGTTTAGCAGGAATCATGTGGGGTGACCCCAGTCCCTCATTGTCACTTCATAGAAGACCAGTGATAATGTGGCTAACATACAGCCATGTGAAAAACAAAGTTTTCACACAACTCTATGCAGTACTGTGGAAAAATAAGTACACCCTTAATGTTTCCATAGTAATAAAAAGAAGCTAAATAGCAGCCAGATGCTGCTGATCAAGTGTACTTGAGAAGCTGATCAGCACTGTGACCACCTCAATAAGAGCAAAAGTTTTGACCATTTGCTAGTCTGGAGCATTCAGAGGAGTGAATGTCAGAGCAAATTCGTCCAAAGATCAGACCATGCAATGCTCAGAGAAAAGTCAAAATAACCAAGAGCTGTACAGGCCTCAGCTAGCGTGTTAAATGTTAAAGTTCATGACAGCAAAATTTAAAAAACATTGAACAAGAATGGGTTCTGGAATGAAAAGACAAAGCCTTTTCTTTCTACAAAGAACATAGCAGCACGGCTTAGGTTTGCAAAGCTGCATTTGAAAAACCACAAGACTTCTGGAAGAATGTTCTTTGAACAGACACTGCCAAAGTGGAGATTTTTGGCCATAATGCACAAAAAATATATAACATATCAGCACAAATACTTAATACCAAATATCAAGTCGTGGATGTATGATGATTTGGGTTCGTTTTACAACCACAGGACCTGGGCACCTTGCAGTCAGTGATTTAACAACGAGGCCATCAATCCGACAGCTAAAGCATGGCCCAAATTATCCAACTGGACAGTGATCTCAAGCACGCCATCAAATTTACAACAGAATGACTGAAAAAGAGAAGAATCAAGATGTGACAATGGCACAGTCAAAGTCCAGACCTCAGTACACCTGAAATGATGTGACTGAACCCTAAGAGTGCTGTTATGTAATGGACTGCTAATGCAAACGTCAACAAACTGAATCAGCAGCGTAAAGAAGAGAGAGTCAGAATTCCTCCACAATGATTTGTGAGACTAACATGGGCATAGAGTTTTACAGAAAACAATTACTTCAAGTCATTGCTGTTGAAGGTGGTTCTACAAACTATTACATCACTTAGTGAACTTAGCTGTTCACAAGATTGCATGCCATGTTAATACTTTCTTTTGTCTCTGACTGTCAGGTTGTATGTAGCCAAATATCTGCCTAACCAAATAATAACTAGTCCCTGAACATTCATAACATTTTCTATTTTGTGTCTACAAGCTGGTAATGATGTTGAAAAAACAAGTTATCTCCTGAGTATCGAACAAATGCCCCAACGTTGGTTTGTAAAGGTCTCAGGAGCTCAGTTAAATATAGAGGTATTGTCTCAATATTTGTAATTTCTTGTTGGATTTTAATCCATTTTAACAAAGAAGAAAATGACCATGTCATTGTTGTGAATTTTGAGTCCTATATCTTGGTCAGCTTAGCTTAATACAAAGTATAAGCTTGCTTATTTAAACCTGCAAGAAAATCCTGCCTTGTGTACAAAATCAGTAGTACCTTAGAGCATCTGATCCACTCAGCCCATCAGCAAATCAATGCATTTTGGCATTTAGACATGATGATCAGCTGAAGTTCAGACTGAGCATGAGAATGGAGAGGAAAGGTGATGTGATGGGTCATAGTTGTTGGTGCAAGACAGGCTGATCCGAGTACATCAGAAAATGATGTTCTACTTGGATTTTTCCATATAACCATCTCTGGGGGTTACAGAGAATCGTCCCAAAAGAGAAAATATGTAGTGAGCTGCAGTTATCTGGGTTAAAATGCCTTGCTGATGTCAGAGGTCAAAGGAGAATGGCCAGGCTGCTTCCAGCTAGGAAGGAAACAGTAACTCAACAAAGGTATGCAGAAAGCATCTTTAATTGCACAACCTTGAAGCAGATGGGCTACAGCAGCATTCGACCACACCTTACCATCCGTGTCAGCGAAGAACAATGAAGTGAAATGTTTTCTGATCAAAAGAGAATTTGCTGTACACAACATGAAATCGTGGACCTTCTCAATCTTTTTCTAAATTGTACTAAAACCCATTTTTCCTCCATGTCCATTGTGCAATGTTTACTATTGTATTGTATTTATTTAGATCTTTATTGTATTTTTTTATTGTATGGCTAATGTTCTTCTCTTGTTTTATGTCTTTTATTTATTTCATTTGTATTTTATGTTTATTCTGTGCCTCATTATACATCATATGCACCGTATTTATTTTGTCTTTTATTTATTCTTCTGTGCAACACTTTGGTCCATTATTGTTGTTTTAAAGTACTTTACAAATAAAGCTGGTATGGTATGGTGTCCATTCTACTTTGTATCATTAGACAGGATCGGTTCAGCCTGGTGGTCGTGTAATAGTGTAATGCTGTAATATTCTCTTGGCACAGTCTGGGCCCTTTAGTAACCTACCTGCGCATTGCTGCTGATCCTGCCCATCCCTTTATAACCACAGTGTACAAATCTTCTGATGGCTTCTTCCAACAGGATAGCATGCCACGTCACAAAGATAAGATCAAACTGGTTTCTGGAATATGACAGTGAGTTCACTGTGCTGAAATGGCATCCACAGTCACCAGATCTCAAACCAATAAAGCACCTTTGGGATGTGCTGGAACAAGAGCTTTTCGTCGTGGACGGGCAACTGTTATATCTTTGCAACTTTTTTGAGCTAAAGTCTATATTTTGTTTTTATTACAGTTCAATCAAAAACGTGTTTTCACACCTTTCCTCTAGTTTTAGTCAACTATAATAGCATTGAGTTGCTCTGGTAAGCAAAAGTTGATGTGTTCCAACCAGCAGTCTTCTCATGGACCCGCAAAGAAAACATGTAAAGTCAAAACTGTGGCTTGAATTAGGATTTGTTATGTTGATTCTAAATGCTAATGCTTAATGAGGCGATAATGGCCCACATGTTACTGTTTCCTGAAACGGCTAAGAGTGGCTCAACGATCATGAACAGACACGTGTGTGAATACACATTTAAACCCGAGGAAATCCTACTTTGCCTGTTTGGCAATTGTTCGCTGAGAAGGCAGGGCTTCACTTTTGTTTGCGTGGGGGGTGGAAGGAGGAATGGGTGTTCCTTCTTGTCCCCTCCTCCTATTAAGACAGAAAAAACGCACTTGACCAGCCCCCTTTCCATTCCCATGGATCTTATTACGGGAGCCTTCAGCTCCAAGACATCTGCTCCGCTATTAACAACGGAGCGCGTCCCCGCGTCTGTTGCGACTGATCCGGTCGTACCCCCTCCTCCTGCTCGTCCTCCACCTCCTCTTGCCCTCTTCCCCAGAGTAGTGCTCTCTCCGTTGATTGTGTTTAAACGGTGATCATGAGAAGCCACCGTGCATGTGCCCTCCACGTTGCATAGCTGTAGTCCAACCTGGCAGAAGAGAGCGCCCCTGCTCCATCCCTCCTGTGCCACCGAAAGGCGAGTACCGGCGGCAGAGCGAGCAGGAGTACCGGGTGACACCGAGCAGCACATTTCTTTTTGTCTGTGCGCTCCGCTGCTGGCTGTGGGCTGTGCGTCCTCGCATCCTCCTCGCTGCAGGCTACGTTGTTGTAGGGCAGCACCTCGAAGGACGGATGAAGAAAACAAAGGTCTACACGTCCGATGTTTGAAGCAGCAACAGTGGAATATTTTGTCTGATACTTGTCTTTCCGCGAGCTTTTTTTGTTTCTTTTTGACACCATGGAGTCGGTGGAAAAGGAGTGTGGAGCGCTGGGTGGATTATTCCAGGCCATTGTGAACGACATGAAGGTATCACACATAATTTAAAGTAGATAGGGAATTATGTGACCTTTGTGATTGCACAGTGGCTGATCAGATGCATTTTTTTTTACTGCCTTTGTCTCTTTCACCCGGTCCTCCCCCACTTGAAACACCGCTGTAGGACAAACTGGGAGATGAAGCGTGTTTCCCTTTGTGTTGTCGTTATAATGTACTGCAGGTCAAACAGTGCTCACACTTTAGCAAGTGTGCCAGAGTACTTGCATGGAAACATTTGCAGAACTACATTTGTCTTTTAACACAAAACCACTATTTGCGGGTGTGTGGTCCACGGGTTAGATCATAATCAAAGTTAAAAAAAATATTCCAGCTCTCATTCCTCTTTTTGTGTGTTACAGTAAAACTATCAGGACTAAAGAAGAAGTTATACTACACAGTTAATAAAAGTCATACTACACATATGATGGGTGCCATTTAACCCTAAACAACTGTTCCTTCTCTATCCCAGCCTCAAGTGATTTCTGAATTAAGTGTCAGCTGTAAGAGGATGCTCTGGAAGAAAATGAGAGCTCCATAACCTCAGCTTCTGAACAGAAATAGACTTGAAATGCTATCATTGTGCTTCCTGTTATTTGGACTGAAATATCTACATTTTTTTCAACTTGGTATTAAATGCACATTTAATCTTTTAACAATTGAACTGTGTGACCTTGCGCTGTATTTGTACGAAGCCAGTGCTGTCTGTCTTTTAGTTAAAAACAATTTCTTAAGCCAGAATCACACGTATGTTATTGTGTGTGTGTTGATTACATGTCAGCGTGTGTATTTATGTATGTTGGGGGAGGGGTCAAGTGAAGGAAGTTGAACCAGGGTGGTCTGCTGTTCATGACAACAGATGGAAAGTGTGAACGCGTTCATTGGGCCTGGAGGCAGCACCCAGTCTTCTCATTGTCCGGGAAACCCATGATGCAGCAAAGTGGTTACAACAGCGAATAAGTCAAGCGTCAAGCACTTCTTTCAGTCCAGCAGATTTCTTATTGATTACTAGCGCGCAGGATCATGGCGCCTTAGGACAGACTATTTATGGACCTCTCATTAGTCAGGTTCCAGTGAAATCAGCTCTATTGGCAGTGCTGGTTTGGTTTCATAAATTTCCTTTTTGTGTTGCAATCACGCCGGGGCCAGAGAGCGACAGGGGCTCACAGAAAGAGGCAGTCTGTGTATTGATAAGCAGCACAGATGAATGAGGCTGAATCCCTTAGTCAGCACAGTATCAATGTCCACTGCCCGAGACAGACATCTGACCTCATTCCTGCCGGCTGGTTGTGCCATGCAAGCCAATCGAACCAGCGATCCAATGGCACTGCTTTCCTAATTCTGAATATTGTTAGAATGTAGCGCGCGTGACATAGATGTAGCACTTCCACAGCCTCCTGTGTGCTATATTGTACTGCATAGAGAAAATGTGTGGATAATAGCTGCACCTGTTGGTTATGTAACTGTCTGATGAGGCAACAGGAAAAGAAATGAAAGAGTGGGAGGTGTTAGAACAGTAGGTACAGGATGAAATGAGAAAAGAATGTTCTGCAAGATTAGATCCGGAGTCAAGAATTACATCAGGAATTCGATTTGATCTGATGAGAGTGATAGGGAAAGTGATTTCAAGCCTCTTTGTGTGAAAAAGTAACCAAATGTCCTTGAGCAACACTTCCTACCAGGTCCAAGGATAATGCTTTTAACCTGAATGACGAGCTGTGGGAGGAAGAGACTTTCTCTGCTTGCTTCTCTCTTTTATCCATCCTTTTCATCCCTGGATGTTGTTGGGTGTAAATGAACTTTAAAGAAAAAAAAAAAGTGTGCCCCCCTCCCAGCTGCACTGCACATAGCCCTCTTTACCCAATTCTTTGCCCTCTACCCTCAGCTGTCTTGGCAGCACATCCCTCCAGCCCCTCAGAGCCACAGAGCCCACAGGCTAATTAGACACCTGTTGAAGTCAAGTGGGAACAGCCAAGCCGGGAGGTTCATGAAAAACAATTTTTTTAAAAAGAGGGAATGGCTCCTAAATCACTTTCCAAGGCAAAGACTTTATCTAAGGTAACCTGGGAGTTAAATCATGTCATTGCCAGAATGGAGGTTATAAGTGATGCAGCACAAGACTTTTTTGTGATTGCATGCTAGCTATATATAATCAAGATGTGTAACCCCTTTTAGCTCCTCTCCATCAAAGAGTCACATAGAGGTTGTGCCCTTCCTCTTCTTACTCCAGGGCTCAAGGTCCCACTCTAATGGTCGGCTCTTATAGCTCACGGCAGCATGTGACGATCCTGGGCTAAATCTAATCCAGGTTTTTCAAAAGAAAGTCTTACTACCTGGCTTGCGTGCATAAATAGTAATGATATTAGGCCTTGTACACAGCACGTGCCTGCACACCAGACATGCAAATATCTATATACAAATCGAAAAGTATGTAGTTCTTTTGTCACCTGGGACAAATTATCTACCTCTTTGCAAAAGAGATTTATCACTGTAGGTGGCCAATGTTTACCCGTTGTATCAAACAAGTTTGAAACAAGTTAAATATTCAAATACACTGAGACACAGAGCTGCAAGTTTTTGTTTTATCATGAAACAAGGGAATCGATAATAATAAAGACGAAGCATAAAAAAAAATGTTGTATGCCAATTTTAAACATCACTGTGATTTCACAATCTGCCCTAGTATTATACACTGTAAATATAATGCACTGCAAGTGTGCACAACAAAAATCACACTGGCCTTTTTAAAGACAAGTCAGAGCATGGATTTATACAACACCCTTTTTCTAATCCTAGGGTAAGAAGCCAGCCTCTCTGTAGCTTTCTTCTTCTTCTTTTTTTCTGTTTTTCTTTTTATTTCACTAATTATTATTAGCAATATAATGACTGATCACACAAAAGGGGATAATGGAATAAGAAAAAAGATAAGGGAAAAAAAGAAAAACAGCTTTGAACAAGTCGAGAGTGATCTGCTAATCAGTGTAAATTAATTACTAGTTTGTAAAAATAAAACCGGGTCTGTCAGGCGTTATGTGATTGACTGATTTTTCCCAGAATAAAACAAATGCTTTTTGGGGGGTAGGATATATACATTTATTTTCCTTATTTGGATTTCAACCTGGTATTTTCCACCAAAATTAATGAGACAATGCATTTTGTGTGACTAAATCTAACACTGAAATTTTTGTGCCTGCTGTTTTTGTTGAAGCACGCGGACCTGAATGTCCTTGGTGAGATATTTATTTGGTTTAACACTTTTCCTTTCTCTTATCAGAGCTCTTACCCTGTGTGGGAAGACTTCAGTGCCAAGGCCACAAAGCTACACTCTCAACTCAGGTGAGAAGCAGTTCCTGTGAACAGTAAACCTCAGTGAGGAAAATTCTTGTGCAGTGTTTACAGACTGTGCAGTGAGAGTGCAATGAACCAATGTACTTACAGGACCACAATTCTGGCAGCAGTGGCCTTTTTAGATGCCTTTCAGAAGGTGGCGGACATGGCGACCAATTCTAGAGGTAAGGGAAATTTAGCCTCACATGGTGTGGAGTCGAGCCTCTGTATGAACTGGTGGAAAAATAGTGTCATGATAATGATCAGCTTTGTTGAACAAATACGTTTGTTGTTTTAGTAGGGAGTTGTTAAAAAGTAGAAGCTAAGAGTGTTGGTAGACAAGCAGTTAGTATGTTTTTCCCTTTCTAAGTCGTAAAGGTCACATAAAGAAAATAAACAGACTTTTCACATCCTTAAGTAAGTGTATTGTCTCTCACGGCACCATTCTGTTCACTAAGATGACGCGAGTGGGGCCAGCTGTGAGCGAGGTCGGGTGGTGGAGGCTCAGAGAAATGAAAATCTAAGCTTATTGTTTCTTTGGTCTTAATGAGGTCTGCTGATCTGCTTTGTCACTGCGCTAGTGGCAGCAGACTGGCTGGCTGGAGAGGCCGCTGATTAACACAGATTTCTTTGGAGTTGATCGTCGAGAGCAGTATGTAGGTCAGAAAAACCCTGCAAACCCCGACGAGGCTCTCGACACACTCAATCACATAGACGCAGAAACATACACATACATAAGCACACACTGATGCACTGTATTCAAAGAGTGACAGCTGGTAGCTGGTCACCTGACCTTACAGGCCACATCCCAAGATGTTTTTCAAACTATTTGCACTGGCACCGCCCCTTATTGACCACTTACCTCTGGGAAAAATAACAGAGCAGCCTCAGTGTTCACTTATTATTGCCAGTTTTACTTCCTTGCACTTTACAGCAACAGTTTATCGCTATTACAATACTAAAGGCTACTTTAAATGATTCCTGGTGTGAGTGCACATGAGCTCTGTAAGATGATGCAAGGTAGACTGGGGTCAGCCTGCTGGCTTCGAGCAGCTGGCAGCCTGCTACAATAAAGGGGGGTAGGCCATGGTAGGAATAAAGGGCAAGACTTCAAAGGAAAATTGCTGTAAAAAGGGAAAATAGCAAAATGATTGATATTCCGGAGAGAGATGAGAAGAGAGAGAAGGGCAACGAGAGTTTGCAGATAGCTGTATAAAATCTGTAAGTGTGTCACTCATACGCCCACTTCTGCTTTTCTCCCAGGCACATTAAGTTTAGGATTAGTGCCATCCTTCTCAGGACACAGACTGCATGGGTGATGAGAGACTAGCAATTAAAGGGGAATCAGTGTACTTAGACAGAAACATATGAGATAATTTTTTTTCTTACTAAAATCTAAAGTCTTATATTAGTATTATTCTGCTTTTATCATTTTCATTGGTGCTCAGTGTTGATTGATTGATTTCACTGCTATTTTCCCTTACATGCTGTCGTCAATATAATAAAGGGAGTAACAACAATGGTCACTGTTTCTTTACTTTTCAATAATCTTTTGCTTCTTTTCCATAATGAAATATCTGTGACAGATCTGTGGGCATTTAACCAAGTGGTTCAGCGCTACATGGCTAAACCTGCAATTCCCATCAGGCCTGTAGCTAATACAGTTACTTACTAAGTGATAGCCAGTAACACATTTTGCACATAGTGGACATAATTATCAAACGTGCTGTAGCAGCAATGCTTTTTTGTCATTGCAAGCATGTTCTGTGGTAGTGTTAGCATTTAGCTCGAAGCTCTGCTGTGGGACAACTGGTTTTACAAATAGCAGTTGCTTAAAAAAAAGAAAACTAAAACATCTTGTGCAGCTTTTATGTGCTCTTAGCAAGCATGCCATCTCACTTCTGTCTCTCCTGTGTGAGCTGTGTTAGTCTTTGCGTGCTCCAAACCAAACCCAGTAATTAATTAGGTAGGAGTAATGTCGATATTTACTGGCGCTAGCTCTCAGTGCACAGGGGTAACCTTTAAACCTATTTAGGCAACTTTGCCTCTCTAGCAGCTGCAATGTCAATTTATTTAAGCTATCCTGGCATCCAGATGTTCTCTGTTTTCCACATGGTTGTACTCTTGCTAACTCAAACTTATTTAGGACCATAAAGATAAAAAGAATTCAGAGGTTAGATGGTCAGTATATAGTAAGCCTTTATTTCTGTTTCTCTCTCTTCTTTTTCTGTCTGTATCCTTCACGTGTGTGTGTGTCTGCCTGCCTGCAGTGATGATGTTTGTCTCGGCGTCTGCACAGCCTTATAGGGCTGATTTGCACTATAGGGGGCAGGCCCTTGGCTATGAACTGCTGGCCCCAATCGCTGTCACTCCGAGCTACGCTTGTGTTTGGGGACGAGCTGCAGCTGCTGGCACAGCTGGAGGTTTCATCGCGTTCCTCTTTTACCTCCTTTAATCTAACTTTGACACACTCACCCATTCGCCCCTCTTACTTCCACACTCTCTCTTCAGACTGTAAACACTTCCCTGCCAAGAAAAGCAGCATTTCTCCTCACTGACAGCTTCCTGATAGTCCCAGAGAGAGGACAGTGACCGAAACGAATTTTATGAATTCTTAACTGTTCTTCTGCACTTTTCTCAAAGGGTATCTTTTTAATCATAATTGTATTATGACTTTGCTCAACTAACCTTACTCAGCTCTCTGTTTGAATCGGTGTCTGCCACACTACTTCGGTGTGTGTCCATGTTCAGACTTCTTGCTTGCGTTGTCCATTTTTAGAGTTTATGGTAGCTGTCATGGTATTAGCATCTGTTTTCTATGAAGCAGCTGGAGGAGTTGGCCTCCAGGCGTTCTGGCACTGTGTCTAACAGCACTGTTTCTCTAAGCTGTGCTGATGGATCTATGTCTGAAGGCACGTCTGTCTCAGTGAACTCATAGCTTGCATCTGAGTTCAATAAAGGTCTGCAAGCCACAAAGTCTATATTAGGTGGTATATGTGGAGAATTTGGGGTTTTTAAGGATATACGTTTCAACACCAAGCTTTTGTGCAACTTAACCTAAGGCCGTGTAGCTCATTGGATTGGCCAGTCTAATGGATTTTGGTGTGCCGTCTGGACCTTTTTTTGTCGTTCATATTAAAATGTTATGTGAGGACATTTAAAAGGATCAGACTCGAGTTGAGAAAATTGGAGACTGTGTTACTTATTTAGTTGTTGCTTGGATGTATGATGTGTTCTTTAAACAAAAGTTGTTTTTTTTCCCAGTTTTTGAACGTAGTTGAGTTTGATAGACGTCAAAGAGACATGGGTAATGGTCCATGAAAGTATGACACAGTCTCCATGTTTTGCAGAAAGTGAGTTGGCTGTAGTTGGGGGTTAGTTGACCTGGGTGGGGGTTGTGATTGGAGTGGGATTTCCACAGCTCTGGGTATCCAGGCTAGGCAGAGGCGTTTAGCTAATCCTCTTAGCCCCACTCTATAACACACAGACACAGACTGCCTTCTCTTCTCTTCCTGATCAGCTACCCCCAGCTTTAAAAATTTACACTGTGGGATCACCGGCCAGACAACCATACACTGCATGTTTTTATTAAGCACGGATGAACATTTCTTCTTCTACGTGTGATTATCAAAGCTAGCGCCGTCCATACTCCATTACATGTACACCCATGGAAACAATGTTTCTGTCGGTCACTGCAAGTCCTCTCTGTTTGGCTCTGTGTCTTTTCTTTCTTACTCACTCAGTCCATACTCTGTGGAGGTATGCTAGTAGATCAGTGTGTCAGCGAAGCACTAATCTGCTTGGCCGCTGTACTTCTCTGGGTTGGCAGATGGGACGGATATCCCTACCCGCCATCTGGACAGCCTGGCATGGACGAGATGTGGCCGTGGCCTAGCGCAGAGCGAGATCAGGGGATTAATGTAGCCCAGCAGTGCAGCTATTTTTGCAGACATGTCAAATAATAAGTGTACCCATCAGACCAAAGCTGACATGCATCAACATTTGCATTCCATGTACAAGCCTGAGACAAGCCTGTTCTGCATGCTGCGTACCAGAACCAAGAGTTTAGAATCTGCAGCTCACAGTTAATTAGCTTATAGATTTCAAGTGATTTAGATCGGACCTACATGTTCAGTCATTCACATAGATAAATACAGTAGCTGGTAAATTACAAACTGTTGTGCCATTCTGCTAATTGTATGCAAGGCTCTTTGGTTATTTCACGACCTTCAACCACAAGGTCACGCTAAGTATCGACAAGAGCCTCTCATTTCCCCCTCAGCTTCCTACCTTGTTCGTCGGACAATTTCCAGCAGAGTTCTTCATGAGTCACTACGGAGTTTATGGGCTTAAACTCAATGCGGTCATCCTGCAGATGAATGTTTTCCAGCTATTGTAATAACTACATCCACAGAGTAAAGGGTGAAGCGGGTGCAGCAATAATGTGAGAAACAGATGAAAAGGGGAAATAAAAACAAGAGAGAAAACAAATCTTTGGGTTCAGCGTAGCTTCAATTCTGAGGTCGAATACCAAACTAAGAAGACAAACACGAGGGGAACACTCTGTTCGGCTACATCCTGAACACGAACTCCGCTTTGGAAGGGAGCTGGAGAGGAGTGGGGAAATGCACGAGAGAGGCTGCTGGAGGAATGCGAGAGAGGAGATTAAAAGGAATACAATTTCAAAGAAATGAAAATGTAGAATGACAGATCAGATCACATGTTTGCTATTATTGGTCCGTTAAACACATCGGTCAAGATTGAAGTGGCCCAAAAATTACTGGGTGATGTGTTGTGAACAGATCAAGACGTTCACAAGGCTAACATAATGAACCCCAATGATTTGGATGGATATCTAATTACTGTTCCGCTAAACTGTTATTCTATTCAAGCTTTTATATTTGACACGTAGGTTCTGATGATCAGCGCAGGGCAGAGTGGCTAATATAATAAACTGCTGCTCAAGATAACTTCAGGCTCAGAGACTCAGATGGAGGTAGCAGCAGCAGAAGGACCAGCAGTATTGTCTGCATTGTTTGCAGGACTGTTTGCAAATGAGCAGAGTAGCATTTACATAGGTGGGGCAAGGCCGGACAGACTCGGGTGAGCTAAGATAAAGAAAATTGCTGAGCCTGTAAAACAGGAGCGCTTGAGTCGTGTGATTGAATCGCTGCAGATTTGTTGACAGAGCGCTGCTTAGTAAATTTGTCAAACTTTGGCTATCATTGCTTATTTGTTCTTGCATAAAGGGACATCACATCTATCTTCTTCAGCTTTAAACATCCCTGTCTGGCATGAGACAAAGACAGCCATTTGTGGATTGCTTCCCTTTGCTGTACTTTTTCTTGTTTTCTCTCCCTGTGGCCTTTTTTCCATCTCTAATGAAAAGCGCATCTGGACAAGGGGTGGTGATTATTTTTAGAAACATTTATGCCCTTGAACAGGAAGCTCCTCCAGCAGAGGAATATCACTTCCTCCTCCTCCTCTTTAAAGTCTTGTTCTAATGCACACCAGAACATGTTTACGCCACATCAGGAAACACTGGGGTCTGTCTGAGAGGTGAAACTTGCTGTGCGTGCTGTCTGGACAGGCAACAATGGGATGAGTGTGCGCTCGACTGTGTGTGAGAGACTAAAACAATTGATCCCGGGGCTGTTTCCTCTGCCTTTTAGTTGTATTGTACTAATAAAAAGCATTCCACGTATAAGGAAGTGACACAAAGGCTTGGAATGACGTTTTGATTTTTGCTACAGACAGAACACACTGTGTTGATCCTAAAGCATTTGGATCTGTACCCTGGATTTGCTGTTATGTTTTTTCCCTCTTCTAACTGTGAATACAGTGGACAAATACCATCGTTATTATTGAATAAACTCACAGATACTGCATGTCCAATATTTAAGCAACATAAATTACACAGATCTGTAGCTTTCTTGCTGCAGGCGTACAGTACGCTACTCTCGTTTCATAATCCATACAGATACAGCTGTTTTATCTGCCACTCTTACCTCCTTCACAACTTACAGCTCCCTCACCAGCATATGCAATAGATGCTGCTTTATTTATAATACAGACAGCTCCTACTGTGCTGCACCAAAAGAGCTCAAGCTGTGCTTTGAAGCAATCTCTTGAGGATGTGAATGTTTGATGTTTAATCAGGTTATGATTTCAGAAATCTCAGTTTCATGTTTGCTCAACTACCAGCTAAAGAAGACAAGTGAAGCTGTCAAAATCAAAGCAGGTCCTCCTCATTTTCTTCTTCAAAGATATATATATAAAGTGTTCTAGTGGAGATGACTACACAAATTACAGAAATATTTTGACAGTAATGCAAACATTACATTTTTTAATTTCTCGGCTTATTGTGGACGATGTCGTCCTGTCAGGGCCTGTTGCACCTGCCACACTATAGCACTTCCGTTGCCTTCTGACAGGCCAAACCCGCCCGGCACCTCCGCCGTGTGTGCCCTCTTTCAACCTCCTCCCGTCTCACCCCACACTGCCTTTCATCCATCAGTGGCCTTCTCTGTGTCCCTGCCAGTTCACACTCTGCCTCACTTAAAAGGGGTGAAGGAGGGTAAACGCAGGAGGCTTAACTGTCTCCGAGAGGCACAGCCAGCACAGTGGCCAAGGTGCCAATGCAAAGAATAACAGTTGTCTCACGGATGATGGAATTTCCTTGCCTTGGCAGAGGCTGTTTGAGAGTCTAGAAAAAATTCCACACAAACGTGTTTTATTGACACAAAAGGCAGAAATCAAGATGGAGAAGAAGTGAGCTGCGTTCAGCTTGAAAGCCGGCGTCAACGTATCCAGCCTTAATTCCAGCAGAAGGACATTCAGGCTCGCTTGTCTGAGCACTAATGAAATCTGAGCTGAGCGTTAGGGTTTAGATGGTTAATAAGAGAGATATTTAAGTTTAGCTCCCATGTTGAAGACATCATGGAGTTAGGCCTGTGGCAGTTTAGCCTCTGGCTCCCGACTCCTGGCAGGAGAACTCTCTATAAAGAAGGCCTATTAAAATGCTCCTCCTTCCCCAAGGAATCAGGGGAGTTAATCAGAACCAGAGCTCTGGATGGAACCACTCAGTAAATGCTTAGACTACTCTGGTCTGGCCTCAGATACCAGAGCTTAAAGCCACCAATGGGGGCATGACCTTCCCACCAACAGCCCCATGTTTTTTTCAACATACGTAGCAGATCTCGAGGCAGTTTGTATTTATGCTCAGCCTGTATATTAAACCAGGCGCCGTGAGCTTCAGATGCACACACGGCAGCGCTTCTGTAATGAACCACAGATTTGTCCACTGTTCAGTTACTCCCAGTTGTTTGCTCCAAGCTGTAAGATATATGGTTCTGTTGCATAACAGTTTTCCCCCGTAGTGGTCTGTGTTTTGCTTCATTCATGCACGTGTGGCTGTCTGCTATGAGGTCGGCCCAGATCCTAAAGCCACAGGGGTCTGCTCAAAAATCACTTTTCCAGTTCTTGCACACATCAGCTAGCATGTTTCTAGAACGTCAAGCATTGATATATCTATATCAAAGAATCATGATATGACTTAAAAATTAAAACAGTGGTTTAGTTTGGTAATCATCATTTTTGTGCTGGTTGACTTTTTAGTTTTTTTTTTTAAATGAGTGAGGTGGCTGTTAGATTTCTTAACAGGAAAGGTTGAATGAATCAGACTGAAAGAGAAAGTTCTTGCTTTGTTTTACTCTGTGCTGCCACATTATATCATGAAATGACCAAACATCACTCTTTGCCCACATAAACATGAAGCAATGTTTTTAAGTTCAAACTGAAATATATAAAATAAAAGTTTTACACATTCAAATAATCATCAAGGAAAATATGTGTGATATAAACAATATGCAATCAAGTATTGTAACATGTAATCAAATTATTTAAAGTCAGCATTTTTGTTGAAATATTATTTTCAGGGTGGATGAATCAGTTTTACTGAAGCTCATTTTTTTTCTCGCTACATAAACTGTTATGGACCACATGTTGAAAATGCTGAATCTGGACTAGTGAAGAAAAAGGATGAAACAACACATAGAGGTATTCGGCTGTGGAGGAAAATAGAAAGAAGGACAGAAGTCTAAGTGTTGCATAATAATTGTCTTTCGAGTCAGGCTTAAGCTTGTATATATTTGTCACATGCCTGTGAGCCTTTGTAGGGGGGCTACGGGAGTGAATCACCGTGTCACTATCCATCCGGTCAAGGCCAGAGGCCAGCACGGCTCTTGGACATGGTCAGGAAGCCCTGAACCTCCCCAGGATGTAGCTGTCAGCTGATCCCCTTTTGGGAAGGGAAGAAGGAGGGGAGGAGACAGGAGGGAAGAGGTGGGGAGCAGGAGGGAAATTGGCAGGTGTGAATGGGACAGGAGTGGGGGGCTGAAAGTTCACTCCAGCTGATAGTGACATTGGGACGATCTGTTTTAGAGATACCAGGACCCACATTACTCTCTTGTGCCTCATTCATCTATCGCCCAGTCTTCTTCCATCTGGGAAGTCAGATGCCGCTGTGGGTGCTTTCTGTAATGGCTTTAGCAGGAGAAAGGCAAAATCAGTGCGTGTGTGTACCACGTGCATGTCTGAGTTTCTCATTGGTTATCATGAACTGGTGTAAACAGAGTTTCTTACCTGACTGAATCCTCTACATAGGTTGGACTCCCCACTTTCTGCTTATATCAAGAGCAAAGCGTATAGATTCCACATGTCTTTTCTAAATCACTTCCTGCTGATGTTGAATACCTCTGTGTGTTACAGCTGGATGACCTTTCACCTCTCCTCTCACTCAGAGGAGCAATGCATACAGGGCCCAGATCTGTTGCTGAGTAGTTTCTTTGAACTAGTACAGCAGTTAGTGAAGTTGACAGCCAAATGTTGGAGTGAGCTGGTCTTTGTCTGACAGTTTGACATGTTATCAGCAGGAGACAGTAACCTAGTTTCTTTATGTGATATCTGGAAAAGAGCACAGATCTCACTGGACGACGATCTGGAGCATTTCTTACACAGAGTCTCATTTTAGGCCAGTTATATTAGTCGTGCGTTTCATTTTCTCTTCCTTCAGGCTTTGTAGTGAAGGTTAGAGCTGGTTTCTCCCTAACGCTGCCTGCCCTGCATGAATGGTGTTTAGGAAACAGAGAGAACAGGAAAGGCAGAGCAGACAGGGAAGAATAGAGGGATATCCCCTTACATGGTTCCCTCCTTTTTCCTCCAGGATGAAAGGGGTGAGAACTTCGGAAAGGGTGTGGGGGTTGGTAAAATACACCACCTGTCCATACGTTCACACAAACAAACCTCCGCACATACGCTCCAGCAATCATTCACAAACACACATACATGCCTCAGCTCTGAGGTCTGTCTGCTATAAGAGGTGTCTTCTCTCTTTCCTTGTGTGCGTCTGTGTCTGCGCGTGTGTGTGTGTTTGTGGTGAGAGACCCTGAGATTAGCCTTATGTGGCCCAGATTACAACAGGATCAGCGCTGCCATATATTACACTGGCCTATGAACCATCAGTGACACAGTGGACCATCCTGAGCTTTGGGGGCTTAAAACCTCATTTAATTACACTTCAGCAGAGAGGAAAAGTACAGTAACAAATTCACACAAGCCGTTATTTACTCAGTGTGGGGAGATTACCACGCGGCGACGTTAAAGCGTCAACAGGAAAAATACGTGTTTTTGTCAGGAGGGAAGAAGATAGCACAGGGCTTTATTTTACGGTCACTGTGGAACGTTTGCTTTCCCCAAACAAATGTGACATTTGCACGCCCTGCCTTTACGGTCAACATATGTCCATCTAGTGGCTGCAGCTAAAAATGCCTCTCCAGCTGAAAGAGGGAGGAATAAAAGCTGATGAGTCCATTTGACAGGAGAGTCTCAGGCCTTTCAAAGCACTCCATATCTGTATAGCCCTCTTATAGAAAATCATTTTTTCTGGGTCTTCTAGGTCTAAATTTCTATTGCCGAGCTCCGATATCGTAGATGACATTTCTATTTTTCATATTGTGTTTACAAGGTGCTACCAGGGACATTGGCTCAGCTCTGACAAGGATGTGTATGCGACACCGTAGCATTGAGGCAAAATTACGCCACTTCACCAAGTAAGTGTCACTTTTGTTTTTATTTGCTCCATTGCAATTTTCTCTCTTCGCCTGTCCTGAGGGGATTATTATGTTCTCCATCCATGGTGACCTTTCTCTTATTTTGTTACTCTTTGCTATGCTGTGGAAATAAACCTATTTGTTATACCCTTCATTCTCTTGAATATTGTCTCTTCTTGTTGCTGCAGTGCTCTTATGGAAGGCCTGGTTACGCCGCTCCAGGACAGGATAGAGGAATGGAAGAAGACGGCTAACCAGCTGGACAAAGACCATGCCAAAGGTGAATAACTACAGCAATATAAAAGACATTAATTGCACAATGTGTATTGTATGGAAATTTATACTTCCTTTGTCTTCACATGCTTGCCAAAGAATACAAGAGATCTCGTCAGGAAATCAAAAGAAAGTCACTTGATACCATAAAACTCCAGAAAAAAGCAAGAAAAGGTTAGTAACTCTCTCGTGATATATTAATTAGTATTATACGGATTTTAATTAATGAAGTCTGCGACTGGTCGCTGCACTAGCAGTAAAATAGCACCATCTAGAGGGTAGATTGTGAAAGGATAAGTCTCTCAAGTCAAAATGCTTGGCACAATTTCAGAGGCTCCTTTCCAACTTTGGATAGTTTACCCTATAAATCAAAGAAATTAACTTCTTTCCTGGCTGTGCTTGCGTTATCCCCCGCTGCTGGCTGTAATTAAACTCCTATTTTCATACAGTATTTTAATGTAGCAGTGTTACAGGCTAGTCATGAACATGCATTATGCCCTGATTTAAAACAGCTAACGCTGCCTGTTCTTCTTTCTTTCCTCTCCTCCCTCCCTCTAACTGAAACCCTCCTCAATTTTTTTTGTCTGCCGTTTATCCCTGGCTGTAGAGCTTCTAGGTATGTTTGCTGCTACAAATAAGAACTTCACGTATTAGTTTCAAGGCTTAAACCCATCTTTACGTAAACCTGCCAGTCAAAGAAAACACCATCTGTCTTAACATTTGTGGTTAAAAGATGGAGTAGTTCCCATTTATTATTTACAAATCAATTTAACACCAGCGTCTGCTACTAAGGTGAAAAACGGAGAGGAGACACGAATATTTCTTAAGCAGGGAATAAAATAGCGCAAAAACAAAACAAATCCAGATATTTTCCAGATATGGAGTGTAAGGTAATGCATAACTCTGTAATTCTTGACAAAAAAGCTAAACAGTGCAACAGTGATGACTTCAGCCTGTCTCTACGGTCCATCTGCAGGCTCTTGCCCAGACAGTTACATTGATTCCACAGTCTGATGTTGAAAAATGATTAAATACTAAAATTACTTACATGGGAAACAAACAAGCACAGCAGACACATGTTGTGCAAGTAGGTCTGAAAGTAGGTCAGATATTTAGCAGGTCAGATAGAGACTGAATTCAGTCAAGCTGCACCTTTTAAAAAATATGTCATACGTGGCATCGCGGTAAAAGTTGCTATCGCTTCCTGATTTGAGAATTTTCCTAAATCGCTCCCTATGTGAGGTTTGATGCTGCAAGTATTGTCCTGCATCTTTGTGAATACAGCTTCTGTTGCAAGGATCTCTAAATCACGTCCTTTTGGGACTCAGTTAATTAGTGCCTTATTAAATACAGGTGCGCTGAAAGCGTAGCTCATTAAGCTGAACGTATTAAAGATATGGACAGCTGTAAGAATAATCTACAGCGCTCTGCTTGTTAATGTTTTTCATCAAGGCGATTGCCAGCATAGAGCGATACTAATTTAGATCTGCTCACACCCTTTTAGTTCATTATATTTTTCTATGTGCTAAAACTCAGCACACTGTAGAGTGTTCAAAATGACTGGCAGCGTATGTGTACATCATGCAATCACAGCAAATCGTGTGTCATCCTAATACTCGTTTTCATCTTCATCTCATCCTTCTTTCGTTGCTTAGACTTCCTGTATCTATCATAAAGTATCACTGTGGCATGCAGTATTGAATGACCTTCCATACAGTAGTGTTTTTCCAATCTCATCCATTTCAGGGTCTGCAAATCATCTCCAGCTGCACTGATTGATGACATGTTTCAGTGTCCTCTCATTCCTGTGGTCATTATCCATTCTGGTGTAATGTTTTTAAGTGTGTTGACCTTTAGTACACAGCAGCTTATCATTATTTGTTTTAATCATCTCTCATCTTTTCCTCTCTTCCTCCCCCTCGTGCACTGCGGACACTTCCTGTCACTTTTGTAACCTCCCGTCCAAATCTTAATCTGTTTTCATTCCTTCTCCTCTCCTTCTTTATTTACTCAACTCCCCTCACCTCTGTCCTCCCTGGCTCTGTCCTTCCTGCCTTTTTGTGTCTTTGCACCCTTCGCCTTGCGCAGGCCGCGGTAATCTGCGCCCCCAGCTGGACAGCGCCATGCAGGATGTCAGCGATTTGTACCTGCTGATGGAGGAGACGGAGAAGCAGGCAGTGCGCAGAGCTCTCCTGGAGGAGAGGGGACGCTACTGTTCATTCATCAACTTGCTTCAGCCTGTGGTGGTAAGGGACATTAAGCCTTTTTAGTATGGAAGCTTGTGCGTGTAAAGAACACCGACATACACTGTGAAATATCTTTGCTGCGTCTTGTTGATGTGGTAGCTGTTTAATTCGATCAATACTGTTTTCCCTGCAGAATATAGAGATTGCCATGCTGGGAGAAATAACACATTTACAAGCCATTGTTGATGACCTCACTTTGCTGACTGAAGACCCGCACAAGCTGCCACCAGCTAGTGAGCAGGTAACAGGAGTGTAATACTACAAATTCTTCCAGTGCCGCTGACATGCTCATTTCCTCACAGTGGTGGCAAAGTTATTTGAAGCAGAATTTAATTTGCCGTGTGTGGTTTCAGTCCAAAGGTTAAAAATGTCTGTGTTTCTTATTATGAGCGGAGAGATTTTGATATTTTTTGTAATCCGACGGCTAAAATAAGCAACTTGTTGTTTCATAGCTCCATCCACCTGCTATAAATACCCAATAGAGTAACAAATAGTTATCAGTTCACACCTGGAAAGGGTGCTTGAGCTGCAATTAACTCAATTTTAATTAACCTTTACTTCTCGGCAGCTTGTGTATTTATCTTGTTGGTTCTCGTCTTTTTTTCCCATATTTGAAAAGAGACTTGTCTATGTCTAAATCCCCATTTGGTTGTGTTCCTGCAGGTGATCCGGGACCTAAAAGGTTCTGATTATAGCTGGTCCTACCAGACCCCTCCTTCTTCCCCCAGTAGCACAGGTTCCAGGAAGAGCAGTATGTGCAGGTATATTATTCAAACACACACCACTTGTTGCACGTTGCAGTCTTTTGTATGAACATCCAGAATTAGATAAAAGGTGTCCTCTGTTTTGAGTTACAAATCATACTGTTTTCCATTTAAGTGGTTAGAAAATTGTAGGATGACGTCGACGTCTCCTCTTTTAAAATGAACAACCCAGATTCTATGAATATGAAATAAATCTCCAAGCCATAATTTTCAAATCATGCTTGCAAGCACATGCTTTACATTCTTGTTTTAGATGAGCTCAGGAAAACATTTTTCGTCAAGTGTCAAACTCAAAGAGCCTGTGTATGAAACCTGCATAATACCGTACTGTGAAGGTCAAACATCCAGGATTATTTGGAAGAGGCCCAGTATTATATAAGGTTTTGGTTGTACATTAGGTTGTAATATATTTTATAAACTTTAAAAAAATCATTTCAGCCGGCTTAATAGCACATTAATAAAGACTATAATAAATCCATGAATGTACCTGTGACATGTCTTCTTCACTACACAGCCTGATTAGCAGTGACAGTCGACATGCAGCGCTATCTCGCAAGCTCCTCAGCTCTTGCTCCTGGCATATATTTGTAGTTCTCAAGCTTCTTACAGCGAGATTAGGTCTAAAGCTGTCAAATATCACCAGCTGACAGCCGTGAGCCTACACAAGAGCCAAAATCCACATATTCATCTGACTTAAGGTGATAGCGCAAAAGTTTCTCTACAAATGTGGCATTCTAGGTCAAACACATTTTAATGTTGAGAGGAAGGAATATCATACCTTCTCACTTTTATTTAGTGCTACAGCTCCGAGCAGAACCTCCCTGACACTTGTTCCAATTAACGCCATGTCCTATTCTTAGTATGCTACAGGTATTCCTGGCTGGCTAATTTTAAAACAGATGCTTGCACCACCAGCATGTAAGCTTTTTCTGAAACAGTCTTTCAGTTCAGTCTGACTTCTATACATTGACTCTTTTCCCCGTGATTTTATTATTTTAGCACTAACCCTTGAAGCTCTTTTCTGCACTGAGCGGTTCCTGTCATATTTCAGGCCTGAGTATAGAGAGGAATGACTGTGCGTGCATCAGAAGTTAGTGAGGATGGTCTCTGCCTATGCAGCTACCCTTGAGAAAAAAACAGGTCCTTACTGATATATACTGAGGTGTCGAAAGTCATCATTAAGGGGACTGGGGAAGTAATGAGATGCTACTTTTATAGGGTAATAACTTAAGCACCACACATTGCCACACATTCAAATGAAAGATTATGATGAAGAGACAAAGGTTTTAATAGGAAACAATAAAAACAAGCTTACTTATTAAAAACTCAAAGGAGAGAAAAATGACTGCTTAAGACTAGGCTTTACTTTTAAATGATTTATTGTGTTTAATTTGCCATATTTATTTTGGCAATCCTCCTTAAGCTTCATCCAAAAGAATGAAGATTAACGAGAAATGTTAATGTCGGATGGATTCCAGAGTGAGAGGGGAAGAAGGAGGTGTGGGAGGGGAGTACGGGAGGGGAGGTGAGAAGTGCGAGTTGCACATTTCAAAATGCGTGGGTGACAAAGAGAAGCGGCGCAGAGTGAAAATGACAGAGCAGCAGACAGAAAGCACAAAGACTGCTGTTAATGCTCAGAAAGGAAGAAGAATCAAAGAAATGATAACTTTTTAATGCTCTTTGATGGACCAGAATTAGAAGAATGGAATCATTTAGATTTCTCACACAACACAGCCTTCATGATCACAGCTTTTGTGATTAATTTTTCACAAGCCTTTTATTCTTTTTACTATTTTCTGTGTAATTTACAAAACCATAAATGTGATAATATTAATCCTGATTAGAATGCATACTAAATGCTGAATTTTACACCGATGCGATTTCCTGTCAACAGTCTCCTCCAGATGCCCTCCTCAGGAGCCCATCGGCTGAGCAGCGTCTCCTCCCATGACTCGGGCTTTGTCTCCCAAGACGCCAACACCCATTCAAAGCCTCCATCACCCATGCCCTCTGATATCACAAGCCAGGTTGCAGTCTCAGCTATGATATTTTCTTTTCCTTTTATCAGGAGGGAAAATGTTTTGGGTTTTTTTGTTGCAGCAAAATCAGGAATAAAGCAGACTTGTTATCTCCAGAGATTTCTCTGGCAGTAAAACATCAGGACAGGAGGACACGGCAACAACACCACTTTCTTGTCAATGCAGATCTACAATAATTCTCTCTTTTTAACCACAATCACACTCCGTCTGCTGTATCTGAATTGAAAACCATAGAGTTTTTCCATGTTTTTGTATTTCAGACATGAAGCCACCATAAGAGTTTGAGCTCTTTTTTTTTTTGCAATAGATCTCTATCAGTTGCAAATGTTGAATTTTTATCCCACTGGACTGATAAAGTCGTTCAGACTCTCACAGTCTGAACAGATTGCAGTGTAGAGAACACACTCAGCAACACACCAACTGATGCAACGTTCTTTTTCTGAATAAATGATCTTACAGGCTACTTTATTTTCAATCTAGGCTATAGAATATAGATCCCCTCAGAGAGAAAAAAATCCCTCCTTCTAAAGCTCATCAACACTCTTCTCCAGCTCTCACCATCTTCCTATGCATCTCTCACATCTAACTTTTTCTCCCCATTTCCTCTCCATCTCCACTGTTCTTTACTCCATCTTTCCTTTCCCAGAAATCAACAAGCTCAGCCTCCTCTGAGGCTTCAGAAACCTGCCAGTCTGTCAGCGAGTGCAACTCTCCTACAGCGGTTAGTACTGCATGCATCTCTTACCAGCGTACTTGCTTTGCTGGACGCGCACACGCGCACTAGCAGATGTATGCACTTGCACGCTGATGTGCTGTGCATTTCAATCATTTTTATCTATAGCTTAAAGAGGCCCGTGAGCCTTTAACGACAGCCGCTGTAAGGTATAACGTGGACTACTCGCCGATGTTGAGCACTCTTACTCAGACCTGTCTGTCCATTCCGCAGTTTGGCTCATGCTCATCCTTCGGCACCTTCCGCCCTGCTTTCTCACACACTGGCACCATCAGGCCTCTATCTGTTATACTTCCTGCGTCCCCCACATTTAACCACTCCCCTGGATCCAACACTCCCTCACCCACATCAAAGGTTCCTAGCTGGAAGGTTTGTTTTCATTTGCAAATTTTGCTTTGGGTTCTCTCTTTTGAGACTTTGTTGCTTCTTTGCTTCTTGTGTTTTGTTGCCTTCACAGATTTTGCATTCTGTAGAATAACCTCACAATCATTGTTTTGCTGTTGCTCATCAAGCTCAGCTTTCCAATGTTTCCACAAAAAAGATGTGCTAAACTGCACGCCCTGCTGTGCTCTATTCATATCTACCATGCATCTAACCAGTTTATAAGCCAAATCAACAGCTTCCGTATTTTACTGCACAACTTCCAGTGAAACACTGGAGATGCACTGTTGGAAGACGGTCTCATTATTCAGTCTGCTGTTGCAGGACTGGGCCAAATCGAGTTCCTGCGAACCGTCGTTGGCCAGCACCCCACAGCGTAGGAGGGAGTCTGTGGATAAGATGAGAGAACTGGAGGCTCCGCCCAGTCCACAGGGGTATTCTGGAATGCAAGCTGATGAGCCACACAGGGTGAGAAGTGGCCCAGGAACCATTGCAGCCAAGGTAAAAAGGAGTGAAAAAATAAATGCCAGTATATCAATTTGTATGCTGTAGGGATTGCAGTGTGATGAAAATGTAAATGTGTCCTAATCTTTATGTATTTCCTGCCTGTCTGTATCTCTGTATATGTGTGTTAAGCATGGTGAGCCCCTCTCTCCAGCAGCCAGTACTCTAGCCATGGTTCTAACCAGGGGCTTGAGCATGGAGCAGCAAAAGAGCAGCAGAGACTCTCTGCAGTACTCCAGTGGCTATAGCACCCAGACCAACACCCCCTCCTGCTCCGAGGACACCATACCCAGTCAAGGTAACAGTCATCCCTGAAGAGCCACGCACTCCTGCCTGATTAAACACACATGATATCCACATACAGCACACTATTCACGAATTTAACTGTTGTGTTTCAATCATTGCACGTGTGTGATTTGAATAGTGCAGTACGTGTTGCCTTAAACTCCAGTTTGATTACTGTGAATTGCTATGTAATGAAGCACCTGCTAATTAACCCTCCAAAACAACTGCTTTATGAACTATTGAATATTCAGTGTGGGGGGAAAAAATGGATTCTCATGACTTGCTGTGATTTCTAGGTTCTGATTATGAGTGCTACTCTCTTAATGGAGATGCTGACAGTGAAGGGCAGGTGGACTTTGACAAATCCTCCACCATCCCTCGTCATAGTAACATTGCGCAGAGCTACCGCCGCATGATCCAAACTAAGAGACCTGCAAGTACAGCGGGTCTGCCTGCAGGTAAGACTGTTCAGGGAACTCCAAATGGCGCTGGGGGAAGCGGCGCTGGAGCTATTGCTTCAGGGACAGCCACTATACGCCGGACGCCATCCTCCAAGACTGGCGTGAGACGCACGCCGTCTACATCTGGCCCCATTCCCATCCGGCCTCCCATCGTGCCAGTTAAAACCCCAACAGTGCCAAACTCCCCGGGTTACACTAGCCCGTCTCATCACTCTGCAGGCAGTGAGGAGTTTCTGTATGGTGATGACCTATCAGCTAGTGACAATATGAGGGCTCCTCCAAAGCGGATGAGCCTCCCTGACACATCTTGGGGCTGTGGAGGAGGGGCGGACAGGACTGTTTACGAACAGCAGGCCCTCGGCATGGCTGCTCAAAGTGTTGAGGAGGACCCTATGCTCGCTGCCAACCGCCACAGCCTGGTGGAGAAGATAGGAGAGCTGGCAGCCAGCGCCCACGCCCTCGGTGAGGGTCAGTTCCCCTTCCCTAGCTCACTGTCAGGGGATCCCGCTCAGTTTGCGCCTCAGGGGGCGTCCTCTGTCAGTCAGGAGGACATAGATATGCTGGTATCTATACGCCGGGGGGTGAAGCTCCGCAAGACAGTAACAGACGACAGGTCTGGTCCTAGGATCCTTCGGTAGCGAGGGAGGACACATTGAAGCTCTGTATTGAAATACACCGGCGCTCATGTAATACGTGAAATAAGGCACAAGTAATAAAGAGGATATAATGTGGTAAATGAAGGCCAGACAGAGTAATGAGAGATCATGGACAATGTCAAGTCATTTAACGTTATGTATGAAGTGCATACATGCAAAGTAATCCATATTCTTTAGTTTTTATTTTTGTTTTGGTGGCTGTGCTTTCTTCTCCCTGTGTGACAACCAGTCCCTTTCAAACCCAGTCATCGAATGCTCTGTGTCTCGGTTCTTGGTTTATGTTTATTATTATATTGTACATTTCTTAATGAACACATCCCTAGCCCGTGGAGAATGACGGGTGCAGTGCTCTGTGAGCCTGTCTGTATGTCGTGTCATTGTCATTGTTACTGTACTGTGCCCTGTTGCTGTTCTGTTTGACGAGCTGAGCAGCAGCTGTGTAAGTCATGTAAAAATAGAAGCATTATGGCAGTTTTTTTTATTGCTGTATTGTACTGTCAATATATTCTGCAATTAAACTGGCTTTTTACTGTTAAACGACTTGATTGTTTTGTGCCAGAAAAAATATTTTAATATTGTAAAGGACTGCAATTAATCAAAGAACTTAAATTAGCTGCTGTGTACATGCAGCTGGTGTGTAAGTGGTGTCAGCTATTTCCCCAAGCCTTTTGAAGTTTGTTGCTTCATTGCTTTCTCCACTTTTTAACGGGTTTCATTTTATTACAAGTATATCTCCTCAGGATCGTACTTTAGTTTAGATTCTAATCCAGTCAGTAGTTTTTTTAATTTGTACAGTTTATAGTGGTGATATGTAGTTTCTTACCCCTCAGCTCAGTTTGAACTTTTGAAGTGTCTGTCAGGATTTTTCTTACTAATTTTACACTTGCTTTTCTTACAGTCGTTGAGTGCAGGACTGTTGACCACGTTGCAGCACTCTGAAAACACAGATGGGGGCGCCTTAGGCCTTTCACTGTGACTGAGCAAACTCTGTAGCTTCGAAATGAACAGTAATGGGGGATGTCAGTTGACATTACTGCCTCATTGAAAATGTGCAGAAGGCTGAAAAGATGGATAGTTGGAGGGATATGGAACAAACAAGAAAGAAAAGGACGATTTACGGCATCCGAGACGAAAAGCATCCATATTCGTACCTGGGTATGCTAGCATACTCATTTGTTTTAATGTTAACAAAAAACAAAAATGTCAAACTGTGCTTTTCAACTACTCACGGGTGGAAAAATGCTCACACTAGCCATTCAGATATACAGTCAACTTTAAGCTAACACACACATATAGAATGTAAAAAACCTGTACATATTCATTGCAGCCAGGGTTTTGTTTTTTAGCCTGCATGTTGTAAAAGTGCTGAAATTTATGTTCTAACAGCTGCAGAAAGTCTCTCTCATTATTTATTAAATGATAGTTCCTGCTGGAAAACAGCTCCTAAACTGACTTTATAACGTTTCTTCCCCCTGGACAACAGGCATGATGAACCGCAGGGCCTCTGCCTGGGTAAGGGACCTTCTTTTGGAAGGTAATATCGTGTGATGTATGGGTACAATGTCCATTTAGAGGCACTCTTATTAAGACCCCACTTAACGTTGTTACACTGAAGAAAAAATTAAAAAGAAAGAAACAATAGAGCTCGTGATTTAAAGCACCGGAGAAAATACAGCTAGTCTTTTCTGTTTTCACAGAGTTCGAGGTGGAAGATTAGAGGGCTGGACCCTCTAGTCCGACCACAGATAATGAGGGGGTGGCAAGCTTTTGGTTTTGGGCTCATTTGTAAATCAAATAGAAGATGCTACAGGAACACCGTGTCTGACGAAGTTATTATCCTCCTCTCCTCGTGAAGCCTGCAGTATTTTCATATTTTCCCCAATGGGTCGCTCATAATCCTCTCAGCTTCATAAATAGCACATTATTGAATGTACACCATCAGTTCATTACCTTGAACTGGTCGAGTAATGGAAACCTGCGTAATGTCGGGGGCCTGCTGGGATAATTAACTGAGAAAAAGAACTGTGGAGCTTCAGTGTTCATCCGAGGTAATGTTCTCACTCTCCAAACTGCATTTCAAAGAGAACATCACCACTGCCTCTTAAAAATTTCACCTTTTAGTCCGGCAGAGTGAGAGCGACTATTGAGCAGCAGTGCTCATTTTCTTTTTTCTTTTATTTTGCAGTCACTATCTCCTGTGTCTTTTCGTGATGTGAGAAATCTTTTAATGTGCTAATAAAAAGTCGTGATTGTTCCGGGCTACAAGGAGATACTGTTCAACTCAGTGATTATTTCTTAGTGCGCTAATCACCGAGAAAGCCCTAGGCCCCACTAATCAGAATGTAGATATAATAAAATGTCTCCACAGACATGATGTGGCCCTGAAGTGGCTCGTTTTCCTCCTCCTTTTTCTACCAAAACAAGCCTTGCATTAATCAATAGATTATTTGGGGCTTTTTCCTTCAAAGTGGCTGCTGTTGTACTCATTTTATTAAACTTATTCAGTCATCCTGTGAATGAGCGTCAGCTTTTAGGGGGTATACTGTTCTGAGTTAAAAGGCTCAGAATAGACAGTCGGTAATGAGATGGTTTGGTTTCGTTGTTTTTTTTAGTATGATTTTTTTTTATTTGACATTTTCAAAACTGCCAGTACTATTATTGGTGAAGATACCATCTGAACTTGATCGCTCACGTTTCCCCATAATTAATATCTGTGTTAATAAACAGTTATGGTTTCTACGGCAGAGCTTAAATCCTACACTAATAGGTAGAAGCCACAAGGGGATCACAGATCATATCTAATTAGCTGTACCTAACACATAAGTGAAATGTTTTTATATTTATTCAGCTCTTTTAACTGCTTTTTTGCCTTCAGGTTGTGATGAGGGAAAATGTCCTTAGGGTACCATATACACAGGAACACTTAAACGAACGGTGCTACAGAGCACACCATGCTGCTCCTGTCGGGCATCATTGTGTTTCCAGAAAAGGCTCTTTGCAGCTTTTCCGGGAAAACTAGTGGGGGGAGAGTTTACATAAATGTTCCCCATAAACGTTCACTAGCGATTAGTAACCTGAGAGCTGAATGCTTAGTCATCCATTGTAAATGTCCTGCCGTTCCTTAATAAACCTTCCTGTTTAAGGCAATTATTTCATCGACTTTTGCTGAATGGCTCGTTTTTAAAAACATCAGCCTACTCTATTTCGTGTTGGGCCCTAACTGCCTGTTAACTGATGTTTGTACTAAATCCTCTTAACACTAACTTTCATCTTTTCAGGATGTTTTGAGCCCATTTTTTGCCAGAAGAATGACAGACATTGACATCAATTTATAGAACATATGCCTTTCCTTCAGTCCTATCCTTCATTTGTCTCTGAGGAGTATTTGAAATGCTAGGCTGCAAACTTTGCCTTCAAAAGCTATGTCTGCCTCTATTTGAATGACGGGAATAGATTTGGTCAATTATTCATTAAGTAAGCATGAAGCTTTCTAATGTTCACTTGCTGCTTTCTTCAGCATGAGTTTTTTCTTTCTTTCTTTTTTTTTGGAAATACCCTGCAGCTCTGAGTTATCTGTTAGAGTAGAGGGATAATGAGACAGTTTCATTCTTTTTATTTTTTTAAATTCATTACAGCTTTGTTGTTTTGATGTGTTGTATGTTGGCGTTTCATCTCTGTAGATAACTGCCGCAACCCTCAAGTAAACTATCCCTCACACTCTGGCCTGGCCCCGGTGATTGAATTAGCCTCTGCTACACTATCTCCCATGCTGGCAGTCACGGTGAATTTCACCATGTGAGACAACATGATAAAAGACAGGATTTGATTTGCATTCATGAAGCACTTAGGAAGTTCAAAGAAAAGTTGCCGAGCTCAACAGAGCGCACAGAGTCCTCCCTGACAGTGTCTGTTTCAGATATCACAATTTCACCTTCAATGGAAACACTGATAATATTGCATGAGGTCATTTCCCATCAATGGGCTCCCTGTCATAGAATGCTCTGGGGTTATTTTGGTGGACACGTTTTGATATGCCTTTCCCTCCTGTGGTCAGAGATTGTAAAAACACCAGCGAGAGTGTGGGATGGCTCACGTGTCCTGGTGACACAGCCTAGAGCCTAGAGCTGGTGCCACATAAAGGAATACAACAAGCAACCAATATGAGCTTTGTGCTCCAGCTGCAGGCTGTGATTCAGAATTGTCTGGAGGCTCGCTGCCAGTTACCAGAGTTATTGCCTGAAAAGAACAGTTTACTGTAGAGTGGATTTGGCTAAAATTGCTATGATGGATTGTGGTTTTGAATTGATAAGAATCTTTCAGCGGGAGCTTTGATGAATTTTCAAACTGAATACAGATTCTGGCAAGAGCATGAGCATAGAAGCAATGCATGGCATTGAATTACATACCCAGCGTAACATCACACCCCCAAGGCATATAAATATTGATCTGCGTGCATTTCAAGGTAAAAGGCTGACATGACATGGGAGACAAGCTCAACAGAGCTTGCTCTCTAGCCCATTATTTTCTTATCTTTCCGACAACTCAAAGCTTCATACAGTGTTTACTCTTCTGACTCTCCACTTACAGAGAGGTGAGGGGAGTTGTGAGAATTAGCAGTAGACCCCTACAGATTAGGTTTAGAGCGATGTGGGTGCGTGGCACACCAGCAGAGTGGGGAGGGAAAGGAAGAGCAATCAGGGTGACAGTCTTAATTTGAACTCTGGTGTGCATAACGCCATAACGCTAGAGGCAAAGACGCTACTCAGCACAGCCCGTCGTAAAGCAGTCATGTTTACACAGTTTAACAGCCCAGATCCTCGGATTTGCATTCATATTGGTGCATTTTCAGTTTATTTTGTCTCTCTGCGCCATGAGTGCGAGCAGCTCAGAAATGTAATGCCTGATAAGAAGAGTAATCTAAAGTTCAGAGAAGACTTGTGAACGGACTGAACACATGGGAGTGCTGCATGGATAATTCCTCATAACTTGTGCGCCAGTGTTCTCGAGCAAGGCACCTCTAACTGCCGTGTTTGAAGACCGCTGTTTATTTAGCGTCTAGGGAAATGGTGGATCTGCTTTCTATCGACTTTCTCTGGACAGGAAGCACGAGTGATTATCCTTCAGTCGGGAGAGCGGATTTATGTGGCACACTGCTCGGACGGCTGCGCGTGCTCACGCTGTGCCGCCGTGCAGAGGTTTGAGGCAGAGACCCTCCTGACCATCACACAGGGTGGGGTGCACCGAGGAGCTCCGTCCCCGTGCGCCGCCACGCCCCCGCGCTTGGCGCTGTCCGGTGCTCTAGTGCTGAACGCTGGGTGCGAACACAACAAACTGCCTGCAGCGCTGTGGGCTGCCTGCACGCTGCCGTGTTACATGGAGCCGAAAGGCGGATCTCCCAGGATGAAACAGCTTAAAGTTCAGAGGGCTCTCCTGGAAGGACCGCACCGTGGATGGCTATGAAGGAAATGTTTCTCAAGTGTGTTTCCTTTCTTTTTTAAGGATTTCCTACCAACCCCTCTGAGACACTCGGGGGTACATAACTTGCCACCAACATGATTTGGGGTGTTTTGTTATGCTGCCTTCTGACGCCAGCTGCTGGATATGAAGCACAGGAGCGACTGCCTTTCTTCCACGGGCATGTTTTTGAGAACTCACCGCCGTGTTCTAAAGTAAACGGACTGATTATTCCGGTGAGGCGCATCACCGCGCAAAAATGGTGCCCGGTCTCCGGAACGCACTTCAAACTGTATGGAAACGGCAGTGAAGCTTTCCGAGCCTTCGCTCACCACAAGCGGGGAAGTGTATTGCTCAGAACTTCCAGGGTTTTAGACAGAGAGACTCGCTCAGAATACCTGCTGAGCTTAGGTCTGTGCTGCCAGACCTGCGCACCTGGGTCTATCGTCTTCGATGTTGCGTCGGTAAAAGTGGACGTTTTGGATACCAACGATCACAAACCGACTTTTCGCAGTGCAGACAACATTCACATAAGTTTACATGACACCACTGCCCTCCGTAGTGTAGTTTACAGGCTGGAGGCTGTCGACGCAGACAGCGGAAAAAACGCAGAGTTGACGTATATCTCTGTCCCCCAAAATGGCAGTTTCTATGTTGTCCCGAAAACAGGCGAAGTTTTACTGGTCGACTCAATCCTGGGGCTCCCTTCTAAAGTCAAATTCTGCGTTTATGCCAGAGACCACGGATGGCCCCCTCTGACCAGTAAGGCTGTGTTGGTTACTGTCGCTCCACAGCGGTGGGCGACGCGTCCTGCTGAATTAGCGGGGACAGCGAGGGCAGGGCGTTCGCCGAGGGCATTACTTGACCCTGGCTCCGTGGTTTCTCTTAACGTGTCCGAAGACGCCAGCATCGGCTCGGTCATAACGAGCTTGAGTCCCACCAGATTTCAATCAGCCAGCTACGAGTTGATTTACCCGGAGTCAGAGAGCTCTCCGGTCAGCGTGGGCCGCGACAGCGGAGATATCACAATAACCAGGAGGCTGGATAGGGAGGCAGAGCCGTTCGTGGAGCTCACTGTAAAGATTCAAGATAAAAGAGGTGCGTTGATTATTCTTCTGTTAATCGGCGCTAAACTTAGGCCATGTTTCTCTCCCACCCCCCCTTTCTGTTGACTGTAATTATTTCCATTGTGGTGATGATGCCCTATTTAAACGGAATGCTTGCACATTATAAGCACATGGTAAAACTGTGCCGCCATCTGGACCCGCTCACCCCTCATCAGAGGAGCCCCCTGAATAGGCCTGACATCTGGAGTGCATTCATTCAGGGCGGTAGGTGTAGCTGCAGCCTATAGGCTTATTCCACAGGTGTGCCACATGGCATCTATACATCCAGAATCCCCATTAGTGACACACTCAGTGGAGACATTGTTAGATGGCTCTTCCAGTTATTTTGATATGGATACGATATTTAAATAATGGTGAGCGATATGGGGCACACTTGTGGCAACGAGAAGAAGAGTATTTTTTAGGTTAAAGATTTATTTTACTGAATTTTTTTTAAACTGACTGAATCACATCCTTGATTGACATAGTTTGTGACTGTGAAGATGTTTTCCGAGCTAATCCTTGCAGAGTGGCAAATCACAGCGACCCTCACTCTCTCATCTACTCACATTACCCCTCTAATCCTCCTCTCATTCACTCTCTAGTCCCAGGGATTTGAAGAAGCTCTGCCACAGTCAGGAAACCTTTCAAATATCGGAGGGAAGGTGAAAGTCGTGTGTGCATCAGATATTCGAGTTCTGTTTTGCTGCTCCAAAAGTTTACCGTCGAGCTTAAAAACAAGTAAAAAAAATAAAATAAAATAAGGGGATCAAATTGATTTGCTTTGTAATTGAGCTGCACGGTGAGCAGGAAACAGTTTGCACTGTTTTCATTTGAATTGCCTGCTGCTGCTTCGTTGCACAGCATGTTCTGGATGGTAATTGCATGGCTGATTGGGACACATTCTTGTAAAGGGTGTCTGCAGTTTTTTTTCTTTCCCCCCCCCCCAGAACAAGCAAAAACAGTCAGAAATCTGATGCGTAACAGAATTCAGCCGCTCCAGTCTGACAGATATTCAGATCTTCCTCCATTTTACCTCTCTCACCTGCAAAACTCTCCTCTCCTGATCAAAGGCATGGCATGTCCTTTATCCTGTGACTACAGCTTGCCAGACAGAATCCTGACGGCAGTCTGGGAGGACAGGCCTTTCTTCTGCTCGTCTCACTCCCAATCCTTGCATACACATATCTCTGATAGAATGAGTCCATTTTTTATTTTTAGAGGTTTCACCTAATATCCCGTGTGGTTTTGCATTAGGATCTGCTTTGGTACTGCAGCAAATTAGTGCTGTGTCTCAAAGTTAAAGGCGAGTGCTCTTGGAGACATTAGAGAAAGAAGGAGTGAGATGTTTTCCTAAATTGTGTTTCTCTCTTTGTATATGTTTGTGTGCAATTATGAGGCTGGATAGTCACACGAAGACTGACCTCAGGTACAAAAACAACATTTTTAATGAGGCCCCATGCGTTGTGTTGTGAGTTATTTTACTTATTGAACTCTCCGTGGCACTGAGCCATCCGTGGCGCTGATGGTCACCTGCTGAATGTCAAATAGAAAGCTGTCAGACAGCAGTCTAATAAACAGATCAAACAGCATTCCAGGAAGGAACATTTAACGCTCACCTTAAAAAGAAAGAAAGAAAATGTCTGTGATGTGGAAAAATAATCAACAGCATTCTCAGATGGCCCCGCCCCTCCCTGAGCCTGGTTCTGCTGGAGGTTTCTTCCTGTTAAAAGGGAGTTTTTCCTTCCCACTCTCGCCAAAGTGCTGCTCATAGAGGGCCATATGATTGTTGGGTTTTTCTCTGTATCTATTATTGTGCGATCTACTGTACAATATAAAGCGCCTTGAGGCGACTGTTGTGATTTGGCGCTATATAAATAAATTTGAATTGAATTGAATTGAAAAACAAGGCCATGGAGATAAATCCTAGAGCTTGAAAATGCATTTTAACAAACTGTACAAAGATAAAGTTCTGCATTACTTTTGTAATGATGCAGGTTGCTCGTTGCAGCTGCAACAATGTGGGATTCCACTCTCTTGTTGTAAGTTTGTGCATGGCCTCAGTTCCCGTATATGGCTGTAACAGTACTCATGGAAAAAATCAAGCCTCTGTTCCTTTTGAGCAACACTACTGATGTTTCCGTCTTGTTTTTTTAACCACTACTTCTATTCCCATTGCTACCATAAGCCATCGCTCGCAGATTAAATGTGTGATTTATTTATTGTTTTTACAGCTTAATGCACGCTTCGGTGGATGATTCCAAGAACACACAGGTTAAAGTCCATGTGGGACAATAAGTACTCTCTGTAATTAGCTGGGGAATGCAGATTTTCTAAATGTGTAGTGAATGTGTCCATTAACTAGTTAATGTGGCCATGAAATGCTAATCACACTGGTGTAAGGCTTTCTTATGTTAATGGATTTGCTGTGGGTACTGCCTTATGATTAGAGTCATCAGAAGAGCTGTTATTAGTGCTGTTGAAAAAGGAGATAAAAAGTCTAGTTTGACACTCTGGTTGCATCAATGCCACAGCCTTTTTGTTGTAAAATGTGTAAAATGCTGCTGTTTTACTTTGGCGGTGCTGGGATTTTGTTTTAGTCTGGATGGGCAGACAGACTACTGGAAATAATGACACCTATTGCTTCCTTACTGGGTCTTATCAGTCATAAAAAATAAACCAGAACATTAAAGCTAGGCTCAGATACCTTTTGTGATTTCATCCTTCTTGTGCAGGTATTCCTTTCTCAATGTCACGGCTTTCCTTTGCCAATGGAGGATTTTTCGGTACTGATCTAATACGTCACTGCATTTTCTTTGGAACAACAGCCTGTCTGTGTTCTTACACCAGCCTGACCACCTTATACTCGTGTATTACCTTCAGTAACAGTTCCACCTTCCCAGATGTCAAAGCAAAGAAATCTCCAGCATTTTTGTAATTGTTCTTCCTTCATAGCATTTTCAAAGAGCAAGCAAAAACTCAGTGTACTCAGATCGCATGATAGTCTATGTGTTGTAAGGCATACTTGCAGTGATTCATTTGTTTGTTTGTTTTTTAACCAGGACTATAGCGCTCCTCTGGATGGAGATCCTTTTCATTTTATGAAATGATAATGAAAATGCATCTCGGATAAATTATTCTGGCACACTGCAGATTAGGGGAACAGTGTTTCTTGATTACTCTCAGCAGGGGTCCATCCTCACGTACATATTTACCCAGAAGAGCATCCGCTTACCAAAAACTCAGCCTTTGCTCCATGCATGAGTCTACGACATGAAATGTTTGAACACTAAGCATTCTGCTTGAGTTTTTGCAGTGATGGGAAAATGTTTTACTTGGATTAATGTTGAATATTTTTTTAATTTGAGATTATCATGTAAAAAATTTTTACTTCAGGATATAATTCGGAGCTGCTGTTTGTCATCCAGGAATATGATGACAGGGTTTTTGTCAGTAGCCCACTAATAGCCCACTTGGGGAACTTGTAGGGAACTTGTAGTGCAGATTACAATTAATCAGAGATACTTGTGATCTCCACTCAGGGAAACCCAGGGAAGTGCTAAGGCTTAACTTATATACCTAGTTGTTTATCTGTTCATTTATATGCACGAGTTACTGTAAGGTAAATCATTCACTGCTCTTTCCTTCTCGCACCAGCAGCAAATCTACATAGCTTTGTTGTTCTGGCTTTGCCACACAGTGCGGCACATTGTGCCACGTTAACAAAGTACCAACATCTTTTCGGGTGGAAACCCATTGATCATAACTGGAATGCTGTTGAGTCTCATGAACTCGATTGAAATTACCCTACTGATATGTAGTGCTGTGATCCCATCTCATATAATTAGTCATTAGTTAGTCTCTGTGATTGGTATTTTCTGCAACAAAAGTTAATGTAATCATCCAACATACTGTCGTGTCTGACTGCTTCCATTTTTAACAAGTTGGGACTTGTTTATTACTCTTGCTGATTTCTGAAGAAATGTCCTCGTATTACGTACCACCATCGTAGCGCCGTGGTTCATTACACCACTTACTTTTTTAATTACACCCGCAAAGTTAGGAATTACTTTCTGTTTTGTAAAAGTAAACAATCAGAAAAGATTTTTTTGCATAATCTCTTCTCATTTAATTATACTTTGCTCCAAACTTTATTTAATTCTGCAAGCAAAGCATTTTGTGCATCTCATCATCAGCATTATGTATGGCGAGTGTATGCACATAGATCAAATTAGGATCAAATTTGAGCCTTACCGAAGGCACGCAGTCAGGATTTCAGGACAAGCTTTGACACTAGTCCTTCAGCTGTGTTGCATCACATTTAGCACACAGTAGCATCGCTGTGTTTATTTAAGAAGTTTGTTCTTTCTCGGGGGCCAATCAAAGCATCCTTGCTTTCTCCTTGACTAGATCCCCTGCTAATGTTGGAGAAATATTTACCTTCTAAACTATATTCAGTAGAGCAGAAATCCCCAGAGAAAACAATGATATTTTTCTGACATAGCTTCTATGTATCAAACCAGCAGTATAAGAAAAAAAGTAAAAGCAATGGAAGTAGGCCATGACTCATGACTCACAGAAAATGGTTATGTGGTGTTGTTTTGTGAAGAGGGAGTGAGGGACCTCTACAGCTTCACTTGTAAAGGATTTTTGCTGCCCCACAGAGGATGTCACTTTAGATTTGCGGTGGAGAATTTTTCCTTTTGGTTGTCCCATCCGAAGAATCCCTTTCTTTGCACCTGAGTGGGAATCTGTTAATGGTATTTGACGGGTTAGGAGGAGTATCGAGCAAGTGGTGCATTCCTTTGTGAGTTGGAATGGGGAATATTGAAGTGGTTTCTCCCGCTCCTTTGGGTATCTGTGGGAAGGGTGGCATTCAGTTTGTGGTAATCACCTCTTCTCAGCCCATTTTGTAAGAGAACTGTCTCCTGCACTCTTTCTTTTTCTCTCCTCCACCCTCGTCTTTCTTCCTGTCTCAGTCTCATAGTCAGCATCTTGCCTCATGCTGTCTTTAATCCAATTTCCCCTTTTCCTACTTGCCCCCGCCCCCCAGCTATATTTGCATATTCCCCTTGTGATGTGAAATGAATTGAGAAGAGATCTCATTTTTGTTTGTAATTTGTGACTGAGGGGCTGTTTGTGTAAGTAGAAAACAATTTCACAAAAAAGCTGTCTGCATTTATTAAATTTCGTTAAAAATATTGCCTCTAGTGATCGTGAGCATGTACATATGGTTGCATGCGCGTATAGATGGGGATTATTTTTCATCTACACATGTGATTCTGTAAATTTGTTTGTGTACCAGTCTGCTTCATGTTAAATCTTGCAATTGGCTTTTTGGTATCCAGATTCCCCATGGCAAAGATTCTCAGATTCATTGCGTCTGACAAATGCTGTGGAGCCATAACATGCCTGCAGCATTATATTTCTGCTCTGTGGTCTCTCAGATATCAAACGTATGTGTCTAAGCAACATCCCCGCCGTCCTCTCTTCTCTACAGTCCTCTCATGTATCTGACACCAGAAAGGAAGAGGGTGTAGGTGCCGCTTTTTTAAAAAGATGGGATTAAGTAGTAAGAACAAGAGCAGAGAGAAGAAGGAAAGGAGCTCTAGTGCACATCTTGAAGAGATATTTAATGTGGATACAAGACATTACTTTCAGGGACACAGAAAGGTCAGGACAAACTTAAATGCTAAGGGCATGGTTACACCGCGTGGCTTTAAGATCACAAAAGTTAAGTGAGGCAAAGGTGTCAAAACCGAACATGAAATAAAAAAGAAACAGAGAAGCACGGAGGCAGAAAAAGATGGAAGAAGTGTGTAAATACATGCCAATGTGTGAGATTGTTGCTTTCCGCACCCTTTTAAGCTTCACTGAAAATAAGTAGAGGGCAGCCAGATGAGAGACAGGGAGTTGTATACTGCTGATGAGAGGTCAGCTTGGTGAAAAATAATTGTCAGATGGTTAGAGGGGAGAAGTGAGAAACTGTTGGGGTGGCAGTAGGGGAATGAGGTGTGCATGTACTCTAGTCTGTAGTGCTGAATGGATGGCTACAGGGCACAGGGGGGTGGGGAAAAAATATAGCGCTGTGCAGCTGCGAAAAGGGCAACGTGTGCTCGTATTTGTCTGAAGATTGTTGGGGGCAAATGGAAGGAAGATGAGGAGGAAAGTATGACCTGCCCTTTGGAGTGGCACGAAGAGAGAAAGCAAAGATGTTCGGTTGAACTTTTTCTCTCTCAGAACAAAGTTCTACACCTTAAGCTGGGTTATCTGCAGATACTGATCCTACTGCTGATCCTATAGCAGTGCTATCTTTAACAGAAAATTATATGTGGGACTAAGTGGGATCATTTTTACAGTGGGTAGGATGAGGGCAGAAAAGTTCTACACAGAGCCCTCCATGTGAAACAGCTAAACGACTGGCGCATCGAATACAAGCATCACAGGAGCACAGTGGAAAAAAGCTTGGAGGAATGGAAATCTATGCCTTTTCTAGTTGTTTCTAATGATTTTATTTTTAACGTTTAACGTCACGTTCGCCTAATTGTTATATAAGCACCGACATGCAGGATAAAACATGCCTTTTTTTTCTCCTGACAGTTATTTTGTTAGAGTTTTCTTTTGGATAAAATCTTTTTGCGGGGTTGTCAGAGATTTTCGATACAGAAGAACAAGATCCTCTATCCAATGTATTCATTATTTGTTTTTATGCGGTTTTCTGTTAAGGATTGTTTGAAAACCGGTGATTTGGTTTGGGTAACCTAAACTGCTTTGTTTAAAGTGAGGGGAACATAACTGCCATGATTAATAATAGTAACGCTGACTCTTGTTGGAGAGAACTCAAAGCAACCAGTGTGACAACTACAAATGAAACCAGTTACTCTCTGCTGACATAATGTTCAAGTTTTAATGGATTTTCTCTCAAATGAAAAACAAATGGAAAAAAATACTTAAAAATGGCTGCATTCACAATTGTCTCCTACAATATTATATATTAGAAATTGGTACTTAAAGGAGTAAATGGTATAAGACTTAATAAATATTATTTATAAACATTAATAATATTAATAAATACTACGTACCACATTTTTTCCATATAAACAGTCAGTCAGTGCCCTTCTTTAGCCACAATTACCGTTTTTTGCTACGCTACTGCTGACTGAAAAGTTCAGGATTTATATTTGTCTTTTTTAAATTGGGCATTGCTGAAATCGCAGGTTTTGTCTTGGAACAGCGTTTCCCTTTGAGTAAATGTAACTAGCTCAGAACTAGCTAGTTACAGTACTAGCTGTAACTAGCTTTGAATCTTGACAATTATTGACTACCACTTACTCACTTACTGGTCTGTGAATTGGCTTCATTTTTTGGGGCAGCACGATGGTTAGCACTGTTGCCTCACAGCAAGAAGGTCCCGAGTTCAATTCCACCGTCAGGCCGGGGTCTTTCTGTGTGGAGTTTGCATGTTTTGTGTTTGCGTGGGTTCTTCCTGGGTACTCGGGCTTCCTCCCACAGTCCAAAGACATGCACTTAGTGGGGATAGGTTAATTGGAAACTCTAAATTGCCCATAGTTGTGAATGTGAGTGTGAATGGTTGTCTCTGTCTATGTGTTAGCCCTGCGACACACTGGCAACCTGTCCAGGGTGTACCCCGCCTCTCGCCCAAAGACAACTGGACGAGAGGCGACACGACACGACACACACAACCCTGAAAAAGGATACGCAGAAGCAAATGGATGGATTTTTTATTATTATTATTAGTAGTAGTAGTAGTAGTATTCTTATTCCTCTGCTAACTAGTCTCACACTGTTTGTCGTAGAGACGCTGTTCATACCTCAGAGTGACTGGCTCGTTCGTGCACTGGTCCTGCCGCTGCTTTGGTGCATAGTAGTATTACTGCTCACTTCTTCTTCCTTTGTATTCTCAAGGTTCTGAGTTCAAGTATACCATGGGGCACTCTTGATGATCAAGCAGAGTTGTATGCTCTATGGAATGATACTACCGTAAAAGGACACTGTGCCACTTTGTTAGGTACACTTATGTTCACTGTACAGCAACAAGCTGTTTGATTATACCGAGAGAAAAGGGCTACTTTTCTCGTGTCACGCCACATTGATTTGAATATCCTTGGTGGACTGTTTGACCTGTGTCTCACCATAGTGTGGCTGCAGCCTGCTGTGGCACACTTTCCACTAACTCATGTGGGACATGCAAGTTTTGAGTTTTGTTGCGTTGCCGTTTGAGTTAGTGGGTTAATACATGTTCTTTAACGTTTTGGAAGCTGAAGGTTGTGAGTTCGACTACAGCTTGGCCCACTTTTTTCACCATGCTCCCATGAACCTACAGTATGATTAACAGAAACACACTTCAATTTCAGAATGTCTGCCTCTTTATTAGGCACACCTGTTTTCATAAACAAGCTGTTTATCGACAACTTTTTGCTCCCATCGACAGCAAGCCACAGTCCGAGTCTGCAAGTAGCAAGTATCCCAACACTTTCGCCTGGAGTTGCGAATTCTAGTTATTATTATTTTTATTTAAAATTGTCTTTTTTAATCCATCTACACATTTTCCCAATCACTTGCTCAGTCAGACTCACTGTCACAAGGCAGAAGTCAAGGCACACCCTGGGCAGTCTATCACAGGGTTATTAATTATTAGAGATGCAGTGATTGCAATTTTCTTGTCCAGTTCTTTTGGCCTGTCAATAAAGAGTATTTGCCAGTTTAGAGTTTCTTTTCTTAAGCGCTGTAATTTACAGCATATACAAAGAAAAATCAACACAAAATATTCTTTTCACAATGAAATAAATAGTTAAAACTTTACTATTTCCCCCAGATCTCAGTAAAGTAGATCTCTGACTGAAACAACTGAAAATAAAGTACTCAGCCATAAGAAGGAGCGCTGTTACAAATAAATAACTAAGAATGAGTTGCTGTACAGTCACCTTGACATTTTTTACCTTACCAAACAAAAGTAGGTGCAACAGATTTATATAACAAACCAAATGTCAGTTACTTACATCATCTTCTAGTATGTTTAGAACCTCACCAGATAACAAGACATCCGCCCTTTTCTCTTTTTCACTCGTCTCCATAATTTTCCTCGTAATTGCTTTGATCTTTTCACTGCTCATACCTAAGACTCTCACTGAGGCTGCTGTCTTGTGGTTGGCTCTGAGCATTGTGTAGCTTTAGCTTTAGCCACTCTGCCTTTGTTGGCTCCTTTAAAATGTCAGTGTTCAGCTGGGGTGGAGGTGACTGCATAACTGTCTTTACAACTGGGATGAATGTGTCACTAAGAGAAAATTATCTTTGGGGACTGAAATAATTATTTTTGTATCAGCTTGCTATCATATTTAAAATGGGACTGTATGTGGATTGAATCGTTCTTGGAACCAGCCCCCAAGTGACCATTTCAAGAACTGCAGTTTTTAGTTGTGAAATTGGCGTGTAATGTGATTTTGTCACGTCTGGCCTTTAACTAAAGTTTAAGATCACACATTGCTCTGATCTGGGGTCAGACTGGTAAACCCCGTGTACCAGAACAAGCTGTTAAGGAAGGAAGTTAAGACGTTTACTCAATGTCAGCCCCAAAAATAATTAAAGCTCGAGAATTGTGGACTATTTCTGTTATTCTGTGGGCCATCTTGGAATTACAGAAACGTGGGCATTCAGCTCACACTCATACTGTATATCACACATGTTGTGTGTGGTGCAGCAGGAGATGAGTGCAAGCATATGTGCTGTCGCACAGGGCTGTGAGGATAGTCATGGCGACAGGGAGTTTTTATTCGGCCAAGGGTCTGCATTATTGATGCCCATTACCACAGACATTGTCAGCTCAAGACATTGCACAGAGGCAGGCGCTGTCAGGTAAATGTCTCGCTGACCTCCAATAGCACAGATTCTCAGTATTCCTCTGTGCAGCCCGATGTCTACCTGTGTGATAAATGAGCACAGCTCACACATTGAACAAGAAGCTTATCACCAGTGGAGAAGCTTTTGTTTTAATAAATCTAATCCATGATGCTCTGACACCAGCTTAGCGGGAAACAAAGGTGTGAGTTTGGGGGTTTTGTTGACATAATTTAATCATCTGCTATTGTGTTTGCCTTGTTTCCCTTAATGCGGAATGATTTGTAATGAACCGGTTATGCTTTAGCTCATTGGCTCGCTGCCTCATCTGCCACTTCCTCCATCCATCTAAAACTTTTGTTTTTGCCCCACCTTTGCATGCTGGGTAGTTTCTCTGTGACATTTCCCCAGAGAGCTGAATTGATTTTGTGGTATTGATTAACTAGGAGCAGTTTTGCTCACAGTCACAAAACATCACTTTAAACAACAATTTATATGTCGCCGAACAGGCTGTGACAGACTGTTGCTGATAGTTTACAAACTGGCAGAGAGGTAGGTGTGTGATTGAGTCGAAGGGCTGATAGAACTGTCCTGAAGCACTCTAATGAATCAGCCTTTCAGACAAGCCTGCCTATAGGCTAGAATGAGCAAAGGAAAATTGGAGCTAGCGCTGGGACATGTCGTGGGAATTCAATGCTCGTGCTTATTTATCTATTTGGTCTTGAATTTTTCAACCTTTTGTACCCAAAGGTCCAATTAACTGAGCATAACAATGGTTGCAGCCCTGCATTCGGTGGCTCAAGAAGGCACTGAAAAACACACAGGACATGGACAACTTTGAAATCTCTGCCGGGTGAACTGTGAACAAGGAGATTTCTTAATGCTGTGCAAAAGATCACATGGCTGGCCAAGTTTCCTAGTGAGATGTTTTGACATGCCGTGAACTTTGCTTTGGAGCAAAGCGGGCAAATTGCAGAAATTGTAGTAATTGCGTGGCACCAATTTTCACATCCTTTTGTTAAGAAGATGAAAATCAGTGCCATCCAAAATGAGATGGTAGAGTGAAGAAAAAGGGTCGCAAAAGTTTCGTCTCACTGGCGATCAAAAAGACTATAGAGAAGACTAGGGAATTGAGGCCCAGATTAGAAGATGTGTTTGAAGATGATGTCCATCTCATGGTTCGGTTATTTAATCCATTGCAGAAAAACAGACAGAGAGAGAGAGAGAGAGTCCAACTGATTGCAGGAGCAGGTGTCTTAGATGTGGAGATAATGTAGTGCCTCTCAGGGCTGATGGGCATCGAGGGGGGAGAGCAGCTACATGCTACATTGCTATATGGATGTTTAAAATTAGAGTTTGAGACAGTTGCAGAGATGAAGAATGATATGCAGACAAAGGATCTTAAGATTGTGGGTGACACACAAAAGACAGTATTTGTTCTGATTGTTTCCTGATCTGTCTGTTGTATGCTTCTGTTATGTTCCTCCTTTCTGTACTTGGACATTTCTGCTTTATCTGTTCCAATCTTGGCTCAGGCATGTGCTTGTGGAGCATGCGTTTTTTATTTCTCTAAATGTGTTCCAGCTACGAATTTGTGTCTGTTCTCAGCGGAACCACTGAACGTGCAAGGCTTTTTTTTTTCTCCTCATCTATCTTTCTCGCTGCCTCGACAGTGTAGAGCTTAATTCTGTCGACTAATCAGACCATATGGTCTCCACAGTCTTATGATGTGCTGAGAAGGATGGGATAGGGATGTTACGGTGTCATAAGTAGTGCCAGCCTTGCTGTGGAAACAGGGAAGCATGCACCACTGCCACGCATTAAGGATCAAGAATTAGAATTAAGTTTCCTGCAGCTCTTAAACCCGCTTTTGTTGAAAATTAAATAAAGAAAATGGCAGGGAAAGGGATCCTTTCAGTTTTGCTTTCAGCTTTCTTATTCTGCAAGAACTCTGTTGCCTAGGCTCCGTCCACAGTTTTGCATGTCATTTTTCACAAGTTATCGACTCATAATTACTTCTGCCCTTTCTGCCCTGACACTGCAGCTGCCATTTAATCGAGTAATTTCAATAATTAATTGTGTGAATGTGCGATAAGTTAGTTTTGATGGATATCTCTAACTGAGAAATGGCTGCGTTTGTCAAACACTAAATTGAGGATCTTACCATAAATGTTCAGTCCGCCCCGTGAATAATTGTGCGTTCAAAGTTACAAATGAGTCACTCAGCTTGTCTTAATATTTGGATTGAGTGCAAGATCACCCTATATTTACACTAAATCCAACTGATGGAGTGTTACTACTTTTAATAATGTTAGTATGAGCTCATCCACTGTGAGCGCGTGAACATTATCACAGATTTGGGGCATTAAGGTTGATTATGAATTTACTATAATCATGAATTTCTGTTGTTAACATAGCCGTGATAGCAGATATTGTGATTAATTGTGATGACATGGGGAGGTTTAAGACTTGGATTTCCTCGCACACAGTGGGTGATAAACATTGATCTTTTTTAATCTTGCTGGCCTGCTGCTAATGACGGGAGATGATGGTCCACACAGGACAGACTGCTCATGGGATTAGATATCTAAATGAGGAGTTTATCCTCTCTTCCTCTTCCCCCATTGCCAGTAAGCCCGCCTGCAATCGCATGCTGAGTTACAGTTTAATGCATGTGGACTAGTATAGTGTATAGCATGTTATTGTGCATCTTTGTCTAAACACACATGGACAAAACATGTCTGTGTGTGTTTAATCGAAGTGCATTCATGCAAGTGTGGAGGAGCACTGTCAGAGCTCAAGTCCCGCTTCACGCAGCTGCTCCATACTAATCTGCTGTACTTCCGCAGGAACACATTTGCTGTGCTCAATACATTATTGTACTTTTGCACATAACAGATAGTGATGGGGTGTTCCCGGAATGCCTCCTTCTATGGTGTGCTAAACAAACACAGTCCAGTTCTGGTTTCAGTGATAGATTAATGCTGTCTCACCCATACACTGTGGCTTGTTTTCCCATTAAACCTGTGCGGCTGCCTCTGTTGCTTCTGCCTGGCCCTGGTTTTGCGTTTGTATTCGTGTGTGTAGCATCTGAGCTCGTGCACAGGCTGTGTGTTTGTTGGTTTGCCTACACGAGTGTGTCTATGGAAAGATATCGAAAGTGCTCCTTGGACCACCCCCATCAATCACCAACTCGGAAGGAAATGGAGAGAGGGATAGACGATGGAAAGAAAGATGGAGGTCACCACAGAAAGAAGCATCCAGAACGAGGGAGAGGGGAGTCAGAGGAAAAATGGATGGAACAGTCCAGGCTGGCTCTGATTGAGCTGGGTAGTGTAGTTTATATCCTTTAAAGATAAGGCTGGGGAGCACTGCTCAGCAGCTTCCTCCCCCTGTAGCTTGAACTGAGAGTGATAATAAGAAAGCGTGAATGGGGCAAATTGAATTAATGCTGCGGCACACCATAAAGGCCCTAACTATAATGCATTTTAAAATCCTATAATGAGGAAAGAGCTAAAATAATTTCACACTCCAGTGAAGAAGATGGCCCTGTAACAGATTTTGGGCCTGGCCAACACTGCTAGGGCTTTTGTCATTTAATGTGACTCTAGGTGCTATGCTGAAATGATACTTACTCTTACTTGCTTGGGTGCAGCGAGGTGCTCGAGGCAAACTCGGTCAACAGCCTGTTCAAATTCCTGCAACACGTACCAAGCAAGGAGAGACTGGTGCCTGCTGACGTCTCACTCAGGGTCAGTTTTTAAAGTCTCGGGGTAAAACGCTGTTGCAGGGAGGGCACATCTGCCGCAAAAGTGCTCCTCATTACTCTCCATTAAAAGCCTATTCAGTGATGGGGACAGCAGTACAAGTTGGAACCTTTCCCGTTTGTATCCACACATACATACTTGCTATGTACACATAAAAAGCTCAGATGTGTCTTTTTGTATATACATGTGGGGAAAGACAGAAAGCATTTCTCACTGCCTTTGCATGCTCTCAGCTATGGCTTCCTCATCATTAGAGTCACACCGCCATAAAGCTGAAATTACCTCTCCATCATCAAACCTTGGAGAGTGAGAAAGATAGCTCTCTGACACATACTAACACTAACAGACGGGAGCTGATAGAGACTAATGACCAAATGAAAGCCTCTGCTATGAACCGTACACCTTTCTGGTTGGAATGGAAGAGAGCAGTCTGGCATCAACCGGTATTTCCTCTTCTCTTCTCTTCTCTTCTCTTCTCTTCTCTTCTCTTCTCTTCTCTTGTTTACAGTTGGGTTGGTTGGAACACTGTATACTTTCCACTTAACCGCAGGTGATTGTGAGCTGATTGGTCACGCATGTATGGCCCATAGATGCCAAAATGAAGCACCATGCATGCAGGCAGGTATAGATATGCTTACACATGAAAGCCCACACACGCCACATGAATGCACAAACAAGACACAAATGAACTAAACTGTGTAAACTATACCCAAAAACGCATGCATGGTGAGTACAAGTTAGAGAAAAAACAAACAAACCAAACTACACCGCATATTCCTTGCTCCAGGCAGCCAAATAAAAGCCCAAAGCAAGGTGTGAAGCAGGGCACTGAGAGTCCAAACAATTTATATCAGATCCTCTTACTGAGAGATTGCACTGGAATATTCCGTCTTGCAGTGTCATTTAGATAAAGTCCCCTTGCCAATTTTCCAAATGACTGCGAACTGTATGACAGGGTGTGCATATGTGCCACTGTGCATCATGTTATTCACAGGGTGGTGGGCTGCTGAGTGGAAGGGTGGGTGAGAACACTGTAAACTGTACTGTACATATGCTTGAGTAAATATTAGTTCCACCCCAAGTGTCTATTTGAAATGCAGCCGTATCGTTCCATCTCAAATTTGAGAATAGAAAGCACACTTCACAACCAGCTCTAATTATCTATATAACACATAGCTGCGAAGTTACAATACTTGACTACTAATGGAGCGCTTATGTAAATCTAACCTAATACCAGTGTGTACAGTTATTCCTCCCCAGTTTAATTTGATTTGAGAAAATACAAGGTATCCCACACACTGTCAATCACTTGGACTTTGAATTTCATTTTCAAATATCCACCAGGAAGCTCCAGTTGTTTAGTTTTCTTCATCTGCCCATCAAAGGCTCAGCGAGTAGACAGGTCTTTATAGAAATGAGCCGAGATATGCTTTAACAGTTTATTCTCACGCAATAAATGGACTGTCTATAGCTCCCGTGAGGGCGACTTCAACTTCCAATCTTCATTAATGTTAGAGAAAGCCCAAAGAGAAGACTCTTTCACAGCCTAGACAAAGCACAAAAAGCATTTTTCATCCAGGGTCTTTAAACACTGAAGCCACCTGCCTGAAGAAATGTGAACAGCAACGCTGTATATTCTTTTAAGAAACAACTGAAAGCCTAATTATCTTGCATTCAACAGTCAACCTGTTACTGCCCTCATTATGCTGTAGGGGCTAATATTGATTTGCTGGGAGCACAGGCTTCTGTTGGCTTTGATGATGTATTTAACATTTGTTGAAATGTTAGGAGGATTTGCAGTGTTTTCTTTTTTTCATGTGTGTTGGTGGTACTTCTCTGCTGTCTGTTTTGACTAGTTGCTGGCATTGCTGATGCATTGTTAACGGTTTTATCTTCAAGGATAAGGGACTATGATCAATATTTTATATACATAAAAAAGCTATGCAGCGCGTTTAAAGTGACCTTCAGCTCTTTTTTCCTGCTTTTCCAAATACAGCACAACTGTGTTTTGCTTATTGCCTGAATCACTGTTGTTTTTAACCACACCAGGCAGCAGCACAGCTACATAGTCTGTCAATAAACCTTTGGTGAATTGGCTGGAATTTATACCTGCATAAGATACGATATCCTTCAGTTCATATCTTTGCAATTGGTGCAGTTTGTATAAATAATTTGTGTAATTCTGACACTATTTGGTATTTGATAAGATTTTGAACTATCCAGTTATGTGGCTACCTGTGACCATAAGGTGCCAGTGGCAGAATAAAAAGTCACACTTTTGTCAAGCTTAACTAAAGTTAGTAAGCTAAGCTACCAGAGGGCATAACATTTTCTCTAAATTTCTAAAATACAAAATCCTGAACGCTTGGTGCTCTGAACCAGTGAACCATTGAATCACTCACTCTTGTGTCAAAGCCTTTGCACAGTCTCCCATTTAGCTATTCTGCAAAACTATAAACACAATTTAAAATACACTTAATGTACTGGACAATATAGATCAAAAAATGTTTACGCTGTATATACCTAATCAAGGTGTATAGGCTTTGCCACATTCTCTGATTTACTTGTCATTGATAAATAAGAAAGTGGCCACTTTTGTGAGTAAATCATAGTACACTGGAATAGTATGCATGGGAATATGGGAAGCAGGATAATAAGAGATAAAGAATGTAACCTAATCTCAGCAGATAGTCACCATAATCACTGAATTTTTGACTGAATTGCAGGAATGTTACATTGATTTTCTTTTTGTGAGCTGCATACCCCCTGTTTTTTTGATGTAGTATATAATGAATGCTCAGTAGTGTCGTTATTTATAAGGGCTGTGTGTGTATGTGTGCGTGCGTATGTGCATGTTCTGAAAACATTGTGTGGTTTTGAGCACAGATAAAACTGTTTTGATGTGAGTGCTTTTGCCAGAAGGTTTTGTGAATGTAGTCTGAAAAATGGCTTTTGTGTTTCCAGTTTTGAGAAAAGGGAGGAATCTTTTGAAAAATACGTCTTAGCAATTGTGAAAAAATGTGACTCTTGGAATTCATTTCAAGAAAGTTTTTGGAAGGACTGTTTGTGAAGTAGGGGAAAATTAGACATCACGTCACAATTATACAAGTATCAAACTGAAATAAAAAAAAAACTCGATGTTTTTAAAGAGCATATCACAAAGTAATCACTAATTACTACTCACAAACTAGGGATCCAGAATCTTAAGTCTTGAATGATGTGGATGCGGTTTACTAAAAGAAGCTGGTACTGAGAAGTTGATGAAATGTAAAGTGTGTTTGTATTTTTGGAGACTTGCAAAACAATCAAAGAGGACTTGACTTAGATGTCCTTGACATTTTCTGATGTCGTGTATAATGAATGCTCAAATGTTATTCGAGTTAGTTATGTGTGTGATCTGAAAACATGGGAATTTGAGCACACTGTCAGAGGGTGTTTAAAAGGAATATAGTTTTACAAGTTGGCTGGTTGGTTGTGTTTCAGGATTTAAGAAAAGGGTGAAAGGTTTTAAGAAATGTATCCAAGAAATTACAAATAAATAAATAAATGTTATTTTTTGGCACCTTTCACCTTACGTCACATTACAACACAGGATTAACAACAAAATCAACATTAATAACACAAAAGCTAGAAAGCTCTAAAATCCAGGAATAATGATTGAAACATGAGGGTTATAGTTGATATGCAGATGTGAACAGGTGGGTGTTGCGCTGAGATGCAACTGTGCAACAGAGTGCCTGGCTGATGAAGGTGGAATAGATGAAGGTTGTGGCAACCATGGTCTCAAGCCTGAAACAAGGGCCAGTCAGGCGAACGACTGGGGCACGGGAGCACGGGAAAGGGTGTGAGGATGATGGAAATTTGATAGATAAGAGGGGTCCAAGTTGTGGAGAGCTTTGAAAGTGACAAACAGAACTGTGTATTGGATTCACTGGAGAATGGGGAGCTAATAAAGCTGGATGACCAGTGGTATGATCGGTGGACTTGGTGTGGATGTGATCCTTGCTGCAGAGTTCTGTCTAATTTGGAGCAGATTAAGATGGGTTTTTTTTGCAGACACCAGAGAGAGTAGAATTACTATCATCCATGCAAAAGGTGACCAGGGCATGAACCAGAACCTCTGTGCTATGTTGAGTAAGAAAAGGGGCAAAGTCTTGAAATGCTTTGTAAGTGGAAGTAAGATGGTAAAAGAAAACAAAGCAAACAAAACAAAAAAGACGAGCTCTTCTGAATATCATTTCCCATGAGACACTCACTGTGGATTAAGTAAAAAAAACAAAGGTTGCAGACATGAAAGTCCAAATATAAAAAAGACTAACAGACTAGAGGAAAAATAAGAAAAAGGTGGAGGACACAGAGCATGTGGTCTGTCAGCCTGAAATGATCACTGCAGCGTAAAAAACAAAAGAAAACAACAACAACAACAAAAAAAAAAACAGCATCAGTGGGAAAGTACCAAGAAATGTGACTGTAAGTGATGATATTCAGTGATGATGGAAGTAATTGTTAGCAAAAGATAAGATAACGGTGTTTAAACTATGGAAGGCCTGTGCTTTTCTTTGTGGAGCTTGCAAATTCTCCTCGTCTCTGTGTGGGTTTGCGTCCTCCCACAGTCCAAAGACACGCACACACACACACACACGCACACACACACGCACACACACACACACACACACACACACACACACACACACACACACACACACACACTCTAACCTGTGACCCTGAAATGGATAAGTACAGGAAAATGTATGGATGGGAGATAATTTAAGATGAGATAATGAAAACAAGAATATGTTTAAATTAAAACTTACATCCTTTGATTTAGTATTTTGTTTTCTTTAAATGCATTTATATTTATCTTTTTTTGTGTAGCTGTAAAAAATGTGTACACAGTAAAAAACCAAGTGTCAATTTTACACTTACAGAGTTGATTTTAACTCTGCTTCAGATAACATTTGGTCCCACTTAAAATTAGAGTTAAATTTACTCTATGGCCAGTGTTAACTTTTCAGTGTTAATTGTACTCAATTTAGTGTCAAAATTAACAACAAAATGTGTAAAAATATTTAACACTGAGGGTTATTCACACTGTTCAGAGAAATTTGATTACACTTTATAGAGTTATTTTTACTCCAAATTTAGTTTAATAATAGCACTCTGATGTGTAATAATATATCATTTTTATTTCTCTGTAGTGTGATTTTTTCATATTCATCTTATGATGCTATATTACTAAATAACTGTGATCTATCCTACATTATGGAAATAACAACAAATATACAGGTTAAAGTAACAGCATTTATTATGTTTCTCATTTCAATATCGTTTAATTAACGTAACAAACCTTTACAATTCACAGTTCTATGATGCTCACTAGAGAAAGCAATATGACATTTCCCCAATGTCGTAGTTGTTTGCAGAAAAGTAAAAAAGTTGGGCCATAATAAGACATAATGGGCCCTAAAGAGTTCATCAAGGGCTCCTACTGAACCTGTCGCTTTACATGGAAGTGCATGCTTCTCAATCACAATGAAGGTGTGAATGCTGCTTCTTGTGGATCCCTGAATAAGAAGGTAGGGCTGACTGCTTCGGGTGAGTCAGATGCTGCTGTACACTGGTTCCAGCCTACAACAACACATTAAACAACAGTATTAAGTGACTATCCTCTGACAGTAGATTAGCTCAACTCACTGTCCATGAAAATAGAGGTGATGGAAAGTATATTTTAAACAACATACCTTTGGGAATTTGATGAGGTTATTGACAGCTTGAGATGCAGACATCTTTCCTGGTCTCTTTCGCCCTTGTGCAGATGGTGGTAGCAGATGTAGCAGCAGCAAGATAGTAGACAAGTCACTGTCCCAGCCTACAGACGAATAAACAAAGAATTATTCCAAAAATACATTGAATTGACAGAATTACCTATATAACCAACAATGGCAAATAAAAACAGTCACAATCATACCATTCTCAACTTCAGTACCTGACTCAGCATTGCACATTAACTCCAAGAGCTCTGAGGTGGGGACAAGTCCATGACTTTCCTTTACAGCCTTTGCTTTGAGATTGGTGAGCCACCTCTCCAAGAATTTGCTCCCAGTGACCTCACAAAACAGGAGTCGGAAATCTTGTTCTATCTGTAATGCAAAAATACAGAACATAGAGAAGTGTTTGATTGAATCCTGCCTACAAATTACATCAGTATAATTTAAATGATAAGCGAACTTACTTTTGGGAGATTTGCAGACTGAGACGCTTCTTTCCTCCACAGCTTTTCTTTGAATGGTCTTCAACCGCCATGCAATGTATCCTGAACTGCTCTCTGGATTGTAGTAATGTTTCTATGTAATTAAATAAACGAAGAAGGACTATGTTATCAACATTTCTGAGGGCAATTATGTATTTAATGTTGAAAAGTTCCCTTTACTTACATATCCATGTTGTGAATATGGGTCTTCCAGATATGGAGACAGAGCAACAATGCCCTGCGCATACGTCACTCTTACGCTAGGGGGAGATGTCCTAATGTTTAAATTCAATAATTGGCATTAAACATCACAATTAAAAATAATACAATGTTTAAAATGTTTCTTTATATCTTACATTTTTGATTCTTACCCATGTCATTCTGTCATCTCAGCCTCAAGTATGTTTCTCATCCGTCTTCAGGTTTACTCTGAAATATTGACACTCCATTTTTTTACTGTGTAGTTCTAAGCATTTTGTGGCTAACGGGGTTTTGGAAAACCCTAAAAAAATTATTATGATTATTATTATTATCATTATAAGAACAATGACTGGCTGGGACATACCTCAAAAACAAAGAGGATAATCTCCTTAAGATAGCTAGAGACCATGAAAGAACTAAGAAAACATTACCACTACGTTACAAAGCAGCTAAATCCAGAATAGAGCTCAAAGGGAGCTCAACATGCCAGTGATACAAATAACGGAAAACAAGCCAACCACCAGCTATGCCAGAAGAACAAAAAATAGATATCAGATAAATGTTATTATGAACACAAACCCTCAACGGTAACTGAAAGTGATGAGGCTGCTGTACTATGGGATATATCAATACAAACTGATGAAGAAATCAAGACCAATAGAGCTGACTTGTCTGCTTATCGACATCGGTCCTCACTGAAAGAAATCTCTCTGAAAGTTATAGAAAAACTCTCAAAATATGAACATAGAAGGAAAGAGAAATGGAGAAGATGTGGGACATGAAAACTACAACAGTACCAGTGGTAATCTGTGCTCCTGTTTTGGACAAGAAGGGGGTGGAAATGTCAATATATAGGAGCTGCAAAAGATAGGCATTGCTCATATATCAAGGAGGACTTCATCCATCAAGCAGACCAAGACACCCTCGTGTTGTTTGTACTTTACAAACAAATTTAAGTATGAAAATATTGATAAATCGCTGATTTGTGTGCGAAGCATGCCTATGCATGATTTACACGCAGATTTTGTGCGTATGCGCTGTTTTATTAATGAAGTCCACTGACCTTTCTGAGCTCCCTCCAGTACTGATGGGACAGTGGTTTGTCCTTCCCTGTTGTCATCCACACCTTCTCAGTGCTGTAAAACTCAGCACACACGAAGCTTATTCATTCAGCACTTCTTTCTGTACCAATCAAAACAATATACCATATGCTATTGCAACAGGGTTAAATAAATGTTGGCGCATATATGTGAATTTCTGTAACAAGGTGGACAAAGTCAAGGACTGTTCGGTAAAATGTAAAATCGTTTTATTGTAAATGTTTTATTTAATTCTCAATAAAGCTGAAAGGCTTCAAGCCAGCGGTGTGTAATAGGTCATTACCTCTGTGAATAATCAGTTCTCTTTATTGCAACACGCTGTGGCCAAGGTAGATGTGGAAGCAGCAAAAAGAAAACTGTCAGAAGAGTTAATTGTCTAAATATAAATGAAGCTCATGTGCCGCAGTAACCATGATCATCTGTGTGAAAGCAAAGCAGAAAATCCTTCTACTGTGGGTTTTGTCAGTAGACCTCATCATTGACTTTGGTATTTATTTTGTGTATAGACACTTAAAACTGTTATTCCCATTGAGGCTTTCAGAAACAAATAGCACATTTTTCAACTCTATTATCTAGACACAAAGTCAACAATCAATAAAGTGCTCTTTGTATATAAAGGACATAAAGAAGGAAGAAAAGAAACTCTCATCTGTGTTCTAATGAACGTGGCCTCTAACGTCCAGATTTTTTGACAGTCTTAAAAAAAATTTTGACGTCACGTATGAGACCGCTTTTTAGGTTATGTCAACAAAAAACAAATAAACAAAAATCAACCATAAAACAAATGTAATGTGTCTTCTCTTGACAGAGTTCTTTGTGTATCGGACTTTTCTATGCGACGAATATAACAGCATGACTAAAAAGATCCATGACAGAATGACTAACACTGCTTTTAAGAGCATGCCAAACATTTTGCTGGGATGGAAATTGGAACTGGCTCAATTTAAAGCTTTTGACTTGAAAGTAATCTCCCCTTTACTTGTGCTTAAATAAACTATGAGAAGATTGCATATCAGAATGATTAAAGATGGTATGAAATTTATATCTCCAAGGTTTAGAAAATAAGATTTCTCCTGCCTCACCGCACAAAAATGCCTCCTGACTGTATGAAAGGTTAGTGGAGTTCCTGATCAACCTTGACAATTTATAATAATAATAATAATTATTAGAATTATTATTTATGTATTCCTAAGAAATTTATGTATTTCTTAGGAATATTTTGGATGACGAACTTTCTTTTAGCCCATGCTCAATGGCTTTTCAGCCTTCCCAACTGACAAGCAAACCCAAACCTAGGGTTGTTTTTTGAATTGAGGAGTGATCCTGGACATACCACGCTAAAAACCACATAAAGTGTATTTATGTAGAATTTATTTATGTAGAATTGCCCACAATTCTACATTGTGGGCGAAACAATAAAGCATAATTTTTGAACAACAACAACAACAACAATCTTTATTTATAGAGCACATTTAAAAGCCTTGGGCATACCAAAGTGCTTTACATAAAACAATAAAAAATAAAACAGTTCACACATTAACATCAAATACATAAAAGTAACGGATTATGTTCACAGATAAAAGCCACCAATAAGAGTAAACTGCAGCACATGGGTTATAGCAAGGTAAGACTGTACCACCATGATAAAAGACACCAATAATGGAAAGATAGCAGAGAATTTAATACAATACAATACAATAGGTCAATAGGTCACTGCAAGCAAGCCAGCATTTAACTGGTAGAAAAGGCAAGTTTAAAAAGATATGTTTTTAGCCGTGATTTAAAAGAATGAATAGAATCAGACGCCCGGATGCCAATCGGGAGATTGTTCCACAGCTCCGGTGCAACTAGAGCAAACGATCGATCACCTCTAGATTTCAGTCAAGATCTGGGCTGAACCAACAGTAACTGTGAGGATGACCTTAAAGCCCTAGCAGGAGCATATGGGTTTAAAAGTTCCTTAAGATAGCTTGGTGCAGTGTTATTGGTAATTTTAAAAGTAAACAACAAAATTTTAAATTGAATACGATATTTGACAGGCAACCAGTGCAGATCAGCAAGGACAGGAGTAATGTGGGCAAACTTCTTGGTTTTAGTTAGAATGCGTGCTGCAGCATTCTGAACTGTCTGTAATCTATGTAAAAGGGAAGAGTGGAGACCACAATAAAGTGAATTGCAGTAATCAAGCCTTGACGTTACAAAGGCGTGGATGAGCTTTTCTAGGTCTTTATACGGGATATAGTACCTGGTCTTAGAAATAAGGCGAAGCTGGTAAAAACTGGATCTGACAACAGCAGACACTTGTTTATCAAGTTTAAATGAGCTGTCAAATAAGACACCCAGATTCCTAACAGTGTCAGAGAAAGAACTAGTGAGAAAACCAAAGGCATCCCGAAGTTTGGCACGAAGGGCATTACTACCAAAAATCATAATTTCAGTTTTCTTATCATTAAGGATAAGAGTATTTGCCAAGAGCCATTTCTTGACCTCACACATGCATTCTCGAAAGCTATTCAAAGACAGAGCAAGATCATCGTTTAACTCAAAATAGATCTGGATATCATCCGCATAATAGTGAAAAGCAATGTGGTATTTCTCAAAGATAGCACTTAAGGGAAGCATGTACAATGAGAAAATGGTAGGGCCTAACACAGATCCCCCAGGGATCTGTGTTAGGCCCTATTTGAAGTAAATAATAATAATTACAGTCAATTAGACTTAGTAGTAAATTGTTATTTTTCTAAAAATTATTAAAATTACATTTAATCAGTTTTAATTATACTAATTAATCACTTTATAATCTATCAATAATTTTTTGTTTCAGAATTTTTTTAATAGAATGTGGCTATGCTAAAGTAATGTTTGGCTTGTTTGTGCTGTTGTTTGTGAAACTAAAATGATACAATGTTTGCATAAAGATGGAAACTGGCCCGTTAGCCCATTGCTAGGTGGTTGCTAGGCAGCACGGTATATCATATATAGTTCTAGTACCTCAGATCTTGATCTGTGCATTTTAGTACAGGGCGATCGTGGCTCAAGAGTTGGTTTGTCTTTTCGGAAGGTTGCCGGTTCGAGCCCCGGCTCGGACAGTCTCGGTCTTTGTGTCCTTGGGCAAGACACTTCACCTACCGCCTACTGGTGATGGCCAGAGGGGCCGATGGCGCGATATGGCAGCCTCGCTTCTGTCAGTCTGCCCCAGGGCAGCTGTGGCTACAACTGTAGCTGCCTCCACCAGTGTGTGAATGTGAGAGTGAATGAATAGTGGAATTGTAAAGCGCTTTGAGGGTCTCGAAAAGCGCTGTATAAATGCAATCCATTATTATTATTACTGTTCGTCAGATCGCATGCTAAAAATTTGGCGGTTATATTTGAAAATAAGTTCACCTTTGAGAAACAGATTAGCTCAGTTGTACAGCGGTCTTTTTTTAAACTGAGGCTTTTATCCAAGGTGAGATCATTTTTATCTTTTAAAAGCCTAGAACAGGCAATTCACGCTTTCATTCGACCGCAACTGGACTACTGTCATTCTTTATATGCAGGCGTTAACCAGACTTGTTTAGCACGGCTCCAGCTGGTCCAGAATGCTGCTGCTCATCTCTTGACTTGAACAAAGAGATACGAACATATCTCCCCGGTGCTTGCCTTACTCCACTGGCTCTCTGTCCGCTTTAGAATTAAGTATAAAATTTTATTGGTGACTTACAAAGCACTGAATGGACAGGCCTCAGAGTATCTGTCTGAATTGCTGCAGCCTCATTGGCCCCCTGGAGCTCTTAGATCAGGTGATCTTTTGCTCCTTGCGACACCAAAGCCGAGGCTGGTTCATAGAGGTGATCGTGCGTTTGCAGTCGCGGCGCCTAAATTGTGGAATGATTTACCTCTCCACATTAGAAAGGCCCCTGCTGTCCCCTACCTTTTTAAATCCAATCTCAAAACAAATTTTTACTCATTGGCTTCTAACGCAGCATGAGAGTTATGTACCTATTTACTTATTTATCTGTTATTTGGCATTTGCTATTTGATATTGATGCTATTTGATTTTGTTACTTCATTTTATTGTGTAATTTCTATCTTTACACAGCACTTTGGCCAACACTATTGTTGTAATTAAATGTACTATAAATAATATAATATAAATAAACGATAAACGATAGTCCAGCTTTTATAGCTATAGATCAGATTAAAAATAGGGGTGGGTTTTGATGATCGATTTATCGATTAAAACCGATTCTGGCTTGGATAATGTGATATCGATTCATTAAAATCCTGAATCGATTTTTAAATATAAATTTCTTTTGCCCGAAATGCCAGAATCTCAGGTTAAACCTCCAACCACCAAACAGCTAAAACAGTAAATGAAAGCAGGTACACGGATTCTGCACAAAGACGTAAACACAAAACGCGGACCCAACGCATCAGAATCAGTGAGATGTCGCCTTTCTCACCCGACGGCACATACACGTAAGCGGACACGGACATGCCGTCGGGGCAGAAAGCCGACAGCTCACTGATTTTGAAGCATCGGCGGGCGCTTTGTGTTTACATCCTTTTTGTGCTGAAGCTGCAGGTTTTATCTCTTTCCAAACAATATTGACTGACACACTGGCTCACTCCTTGGTGGCTGCTTGTCGGGGCCTGGAGCCTGGGGCTCGCTCGGGCCACTTCGGGGGTGGGGTGCCCCCAGCCTCTCGGCCTGGGGCTCGGTCACTCTGGCGCAGCTGGCTGCCGGCGGAGCTCACGGGCACGTCACTGCAACCCCCCCTGGCTTCTGCTCCGCGGCTGCTGAGTGAGCCCTCATCTGGGACTCTCATCAGCTCTTTCTGGGACAGTGGCGCAGCTGCCCCTCTGTTGGTCTTCCTTGGTCTCTTGTGTTCTGAGGGCCTCTGGATGTCTGGAGTTTTGATCTCCTCCATACCTGCTTCATGCCCTGAAGGACGGGGCTGTGGCTCCCCACACCCTCTAGCACATTGGGTGTCAAACTCTGGCCCGCGGGCCAAATTTGGCTGGCCTACTGGTATTATACAGCTAATATATATTGTTTAGTATTAAGCTTTGCTTGTTCCAAATTCAGTTTTTCAGCAAAACTTGTTTGAGTCCATAAGAAAAGATTCATTTTTATATCTGGAGGAAGAATTTTTTTTTAATAAATATTAATGTTAGCCCACGACTTTGTTCCAGTTTTGAATTTTGGCCCACTGTGTGTTTGAGTTTGACACCCCTGCTCTAGCAGATCATTACATGAAGGAACCTTTTAAAAACAAGCGCGTCCATGCTCACAGGTGTACACACGGGTGCTCACACACACAAACGACACCCTTTTTGGCTCCTACCTCAAAGCACACTGTGTGCTGTCGATCTTACGTGCTGCACAATAATGTTTAATATTTAGTATTTACAGTTATATTCCCATATATCATCGTGATGTTGTTTATTCTATTGCTCTCGTTTTCTTCTGCTTGTTTTCTTTTTTCATTCTCAACAGGTGAAATTAAAAAAGAAAAAAAAAGAAAAAACAACAACAACAATAACATGTAATATCTGCTGTTAGCTAGTTTATTGTGATGGTGTTGTTTTTATTATGTTGCTCTTTGTTGTTTGTTGTCTCTTCTGTTTTTTTTTTATCTCCATACAGGTGATCCAGGTGTTTTGTTTGCTTTTCTTTTTTTTTCTTCCCCCCTTTCTCACCATCTCTTCTCCCTTCTATTTTTCTTTCTCTCCCTCTCTTTCTGTCATTCTTTCTCCCTGTCCTATCCCCCAATCATGTCTGTCCCGTCTTTAAAAAACAAAAAATAAAATAAATACATAATTATAATAAAGGTCAATCAAATGGACCAATATGACAAGGCCATGATGATCCACTTGGAAGAGTAAATCCACTTGGCATCTTTCTTGGCCTTCAGACAACAATTCTGACGGCTAAAGATCCAAACGGGACAGGCACAAAAACCCCAAAAACAAAACAAAACAAAAAACAACAATATTGACTGAACCAGCAGCCAAAGAAGATCCAAACTACGCTTCACATTTCGCTTCACATAAACATCGTCACGAATTTCCTCTTACTTTTGCTGTTGTGCTTCCACCACGATAAAATCTCACTTCATGTAGAGCTCTCTCTCTCTCTCTTTCTCTCTCTCAGGAATAGTTTCCCATCTAAAAATCTCTGTTCTTTGCATTATTCGCTTACTTATTACCCACCAGCCGCTGGTTTGTTTGTTTGTTTGTTTTTAACTTACTTCTGACAATAAAGCCTCATTTCTGCTGTTTAATACTGAACAAATGTAAACAAATTATGCAAAATTGCAAAATGCTTAGCTGTGTCTCTAATCAAACCTCTTTAACTTTGCTCTGCTTCACTTCTTTTTGACTGCACAATATTTTTAAGGTCATCTGCTATAAAAACCCAGACCAGGAAAACTGCCTTCATGTTTTTCTGTGTTTTATCCTCAGTTACTTTGACACAAAGACATCTGCTGTGATGCTCACACCTTTGATAAAGTCTCACAAGTGTCAGCTTTCTTTTTATAGATATAAAAAATATCGATATGTACTGATAAGTCATCAGAATTATAATATTTCTGACTGTCTGAGGCAAAATTTCTCCGATTCAAATCGAATCGAATCGAATCGAATCGAATTGAATCGAATCGTGGATCGAATCAATTCGGGACCTTGTGAATCGGCAAAGAATCCATTCTAGAAGTCAGTGACGATACCCAGCCCTAATTAAAAACAATGAGGTGTTGTATGAGCAAAGAAGCAAACCATTTTAGTCTGTTCGCAGGTGGTTGCTAGGCAACATGTGTAACATCATAATATCTAATATAGATGAGAACCTTCAGGGGCCCAGGATGCACCTGTATGCCAAATTTGTTTGCTCAGCTCCTGCACACACAGCACACACAGACAGATATTTCATGTATTGAGGAATACTTCAACCCCACTGTTTGTCCAAACATAAGATTCATTTCTTCCTCCATCTTTGTTCGCATAATAGCTTTTCCCCCCATGCTTTCACTTCTGTAAAGTGACTACTGTAAACATCACGTTCGACCGTACACTAGTCACCCAGATAATGTTTATAAGTGCCCTACACAGCATTTACAACCTGTTAATAGTTTACAATGTTTAACATCTGTTACTTTACAATAGCCATCCAGATGTTCATAGATAGTTTATGAAACAAGTTTCAAATACTAAGTCTACATTAATAATCACCATGCCATCGTTTGTTACCACAATATAAAAAAGTGTTACTGCTAAACCCTTTTTGTATTATATATTCAATTGGGCCAGGTTACTGAGATAAAACCAGCAAAGGTTCCACAGACAGAAGCAAGGAAGAAGTTTTTGAGTAAAGACATGACGTTTTGATTACCTCAGCTGGGCAAATTTATATTCTCATCTTTATCGCTTGCAGGGATTTGATGAGTCACTTTGAATGTGACTAACGTGCCCATCATGGATGTATTTTTTGCTTCTCCACTCTTCTGTCAGTTCATGTTCAAATGATATCTGGTCAGCATGTTACTACTTTGAAGTTTTGCATGGTACAGCCAAAAAAAGAAGAAAAAAAAAAACTGCACTTGTGCTCATGCATGTTTGGTTTTTTTTCAACAGAAATGCTGAAGAATTTATTATTAATTCTCATTCAGGCAGGAATTTACAGTTTTATTGCAAAAGAGGCTTTTATACCAGACAATATAAGTGAAAGCAAGGCAAGCACCAAAATGATCTGTAGCCTTCAAATGTTTAAGTTATGTCCACTTAAAGTTGTGAATACTTCATTATACGGACTTCATATTACACCATCCTTCCTTGAAGATGTTTGACCCTCTGAGGGCATTCTGGCTTTCATCAGTTTCTCATTAACTAGTACAACATTGGAAAAAAAACCCACTTTGATGAAAAAATTAACTTTGAAGAATAACATAAGATGCTTGAAGAATAATATATGACCCTCATTGAGCCTTTAAAATGCAGAATTTACATAAATAATAAAGATCATAATTATTGACAAAACTGAACTAAATTTAAAATGAAAAATGTAGCAAGGGGTGTCGTAAGAAAAACAACATCCAGACAGACATCACCCACGACCCTATTTTTGCTGTCTCATGTTTTAACATACTGCGCTAACTGAATGTCAAACAGAAGGAGCATGCACCTCGGGCTTTCAAAATTAGCATATTTTGGAAGAGCAGAGGGCACATACCATCAGAGTAGTTGATGCTGTAACCCCAAACACTTGCACATGACTACTCAGCAGTAAGTGCAGTTTTTAATTTTACATTAATGTATGCAGCTCCTCCCATTAGGACATCTTGGGAGCTTCTTTTTGGTACAGAGTGACCGTAGTTCCATATTTATGACACTGTATATGAAACATTAAATGCCCTGAAATTATTAATTGTGTAGACCAAATTTTGTGGCTACTGGTGCAATATGACTTTAGAGAAATATCTTTGCAATAATCAGCATCATCACTCATTTAAAATGTAGATAATTAAATCTTCAATGATCAATAAAACTTGTTTAGCTGTATTAAAAAAAGAGGCCAAACACGTCTTTACAGCAAATAAAACACAGTTTACAAGTAAACTCTTTATTAAAATCCTGATATAGCATATTATGTTCCTGTCTTGCAGGCTGCAGACACAATCCTCTGAAAAGCATAGGTGGAACTGATAATATTAATGGTGGCTGTGAGCTACTAGCAAGGTCCTGGTATTATACAAAAAATATGACAAACACATTTTAAAGCTTTACCATCTCTTGCTTTAGAGTTAACATATCTTGTGATATGAATACCAATTAAAACCTTTTCCTCATAAAAAAATACTGCATGGCTAAACATTTAAATTTCACCCAATCCATAGGGAAAATGGATTTTGCCACTTGGCCAGAAAAGTGTGAAAAGAAGAGATTTCAACATTCATTCAAATGCCATCCTCAATCAAATGCCTCAGTAAACAATTTCCTAATGAGTTTACTTTGTCACTTGCTGTTTTCAGATCTTATTTAACACAGCATGGTGTATATATTATAAATTATGGTCCCATTCAGAGTGAAATAGCTAATAAAGCAAGGTATGATTTCTGAGTTATATGAACATGCATTGTCCTTGGGCTCTCCGTTAGATCTGTCCTGGTTCACAGTAACAAAATGTAAAACCGGGGTGTTACCACAGTGCCTGTGTCCATTATTTGTATACAGTCTATGGCATTTTGTTTAACCCAGTGACAAAATAAACAGTGAAATATCTGTATCATACAAATGTTCAAAGACACTTTCAAATCTACATTCAGTTTATGGGTGGCAAAGGCTATACCAAAGGAGGTTTTGAAAAGACTTCCATTTATAGTCAATTAACTCTAGAGTCTGGCTTGTCAAGAGAGGGAAAACAGTTGTTTTAGCTAGTTAGAATTTACCGTGAATTTTACGATTGTATAGCACTAGTCTTATACCATATATTGCATTTTTAAAAACAGGCTGCTTTTGACTGAAAGTGTGTGGGTAGTGCCTGCAATGAAAGGTCTTCCTGGGGTTTAAGCCTTAAGCTGCAGAATTGTGGAGGATCCCAAAGATAGAAGTGCATGATGCATATAGCTCTCGTCATGTGAATGCCGGGAAGCTACTTCTGGCCTTGCCTGTGGCTCTAGAGAGAAGCACACACATCACTGAGGAAATGAGGATGGAGGTGAGGGTAATGTGATGCTACAACTTTTTCTCCTGGTCCGAAGCATCGCATACAGCAGGCAATAAAAAGAGGAGTCAGTGAGTCAGATGTCAGCTTGTGTTTTCTGAGACTTTAATACTGTATTCACTGATAAATTGGTTGAGGTTATGCTTGATTATGCTGAATAAACTGCAGAATTGTGGTATTTATTATTTAATGAGCATTACTGTTTGAAAATAATTAGATGAAAAATATCTTGTGGATATGAAAGCTTGCTGCAGACATGAAGTATTTTAAAGCAATTTTGTTAAGCTTATTTAACAAAATTGTTAAATTAAACTTATTAAATGTTGTTATTTTTATATGCAAAACCAAAAAGAGTAATTCATAAACCACAGTTGTTTTAAGTGAAATTGAAAATGTTTAGCTAAATTATTTATTTTCCTTTCCCAGAAGGCTGCACACTACCAGTATATCTCTATTCAACACTTGCTCCTCACTAAATCCTCCTCTTTTGTGCGGGTGAATAGAAGTGAATAGGGCACATTTTTTCTCAGCTCAAAGCAACAAACAAAAGGGATGGAAGAAGTTTTAGAATTCGTTTGGCTGGAATACAAGAAACATGAACCCAGGCACCAGAAAAGAGACTGTAGCTGTCAGGGGCCAGCTAGAAAAGATCCATCCATCCATCTTCTAAACCGATTATACTGCTCAGGATATGGCTGGGCAATTAATGGAATACTAAAAATTTACACATAGGTATATTTGTAAAATGATTTGTGCCACACACTTTACACTTAAATCCAAAACAACCTGTTCAGATGCCCACACAAACCCTACAATAGAAAACAAACTCACAAAAGAAAAAAACAGCCAAATGCTACAAAGGCTGCAGGGTTAACAGCAAGTATCTGAGATTACATCTGAATCCTGTGCTCAAACAAACAAACATTTAAAAAATAGTTTTGTCTGTCTTTTTGTATATTTATTGTCCAACACTAGTCATCTTCGTAAGTGGTAACATAGCAACAAGAACTGTGTAAGTAAATAACTAAGTAAGTATTTATAAAGCGCTTTTCTCTGGCATAAAAGTCGTAAAGTGCTGTTCAAGAATTAAAGTACCAAATCAATAGAGAAGCATGTGGAAACTGAATGAAAAGAGATAGACCTAAACAGAAAATGTGAACAGAAGGCAGTTTTAAAGTTAAAACAACAAGTGTATCCCATCCCATTTGTCTCTATAGTGCCTTTTAAAAATATTTTACTCTTTCTGCAATATTTGTCATTTTTTTTGCTGTATTTGCATCTCTTTCAGTAAATGTGATTTGCAGTTTGCAGCATTTTCTTTTGTAAAATTGGTTTCCTTAGTTTGCTTGTGTTCTGTGTATTTGCCTTAACACCCCCACCCACCTAGCCTTCCCTGAAATTCAGCCCAGATTTAGAGAAACAGATGCAGACAAGAAAAAGTGGCTGCAAAAGACAAAAAAAGAAAGAAAGAAAGAAAAAGAGAAGCTGTTGCAATCATGGGTACCCTATGGCTTCAGTAAAAACAATCCAGAAGGGAATAAAGCGCTATGCAAACACAGCCACTTTGTTCCAGCATATTTAACACAATCGTGTAACAGAACATGGCGAGTGGAGGTCCAAGTCCTCAGACACATCAGCCTATTAAATGTGTGTTCAGCCCATCATGTTTAATTTGGTAAGTGACTTTGATAGCAAAGATGTCTAATACTTAAGCTATTTAATATTTAAGTTCAAGGTAAAAGTAACAGTTAACCATGCTAATAGAATAGAATAGAATAGAATAGAATAGAATGCCTTTATTGCCACTATACAGTTGTACAGTGAGATACAGAGCATCTCCAACTCAGTGCAAATAAATTGGGGGGGCCACATATATACATATGAACAGTATTAACAGAAAAAAAAATATAAAATGTACAAATATACAATCCAGTGTAAAAAAGTAAATATTTAAATAAATAGTGTTATGTATATACAATTCTGGTTATTGCACATAGAATTTGGTATTGCACAGGTTTATAGAGGGAAATAGAAAAATGGGGGGGGGGGGCTGTGTTATTGGTGTGTGTATGAGTTAAGGGTGGTTATGGGCCTTTTGAAGAAATTGTTCTGAGGTGTGAGTCTGTACTACGATTTCGGATATTGGCATACCTATACAGGGGTTCAGAGGAATTTTAACAATGATACTGGTAATTGGTGAATTGGAAATCTGATGTAGCAGCTGATATATTCTCTTTCTTTCGGACACACAAAACATAGACAGATTTCCCTGACATTTGTTACCTGTAGTTACAATGTTTTTACTAAGGTTACTAAGGTAATATGGCAGTTACGTACTGTTACTCATTTACACTTTGGCTAGTGATGCTTACCTCAGCTGGTTGTATTTTGTTGCGTTACCAACAGGGAAGTTGCAGAGTGCACGCTAATAATGTGTGTATGTGTTAATCCCCGTAGGGAAATTACTCCTCTGCATTTAACCCATTCATCCAGTGAAGCAGTGGGCAGCCACCGATGCAGCGCCCGGGGAGCAGTGTGTAGGGACGGTATCTAGCTCAGGGGTACCACAGGGTAGCCATTCAGTGGAGTTGAACCCCCAACCTTCTGATCATGGGGCAACCACTCTGGCGGGTAAACTATGTAATGTCCACACTTATAAGATATTTGAAGGGTGTTTCTCCAATCTCTCTGGACTTTTCTATTTCTGTTACAAATGCTGGTACCGATATCTTGGCAAATACCTAATATTGACCCTGCCAGTATATCAATCAGGCTCTAACAAGGTTATGGGTCTGACACCAGAAATTTGAGAGACAGACTGAAAAATTATTAATACCTAATTTTTGTATTTCCAAAAAGCATTAATACTCTTATTATTGACTTAAGTACTGTGAGTCACTAGTAAAGCTGGATGGGTCCTCCACAGTGGTGTTAATCCCAGCATACAATCATTTAAACACCAAATATCCTAAAACTGAAAACAGTACAGACACAAACATTTAATTGTATAAACTGAAAAAATCAAACAATAGATGTTTTCTCAGGACTTGTATTATGTGTAGCAAATAAATAAATAATTATATATAATTTGAGAATCACTGAATTTTCTTTAGATTTTATAGAGCTTTTAAGAAATTGAGCATTGATAAACATTTTAGGAGTGTGATGTATGTAAGTACTACAACTTCATTATCAGCACAATAGTGTTGATTTACTGTGTTTTTTATACTTAATGTAAGATTTTCCATAAATGTAAAACTCAATTTCCAAAACAGTTGGGATGCAAATCAAACCTTATATTGCCCAGCTGAGGTAATAAAGGCTGGAAAAGTTGGACAATTACAAAATAAAACCTGGTAGCGCATTCCATTATTAATGTTAATTGGCAACAGGTCAGCAGTATGATTGGGCATAAAAAAAGAGCTCTGCTGGAAATACTTTCAGAAGCATAGCAGAGGACACAGGGTAAAGAGAAGGTGGTGCAACTTGAATTTACAGTGTCTTGTTAACCTTCTGCGAGTGCAATAAAAGCTCTCAGCTTAATCCATCTAAAACCAAAGATGGACAGATGCCGACCCCAGACATATGAAGCTGATGGCAAGCCCTAGCAGCTCTCCTGCTGCGTTAAAGCTGAGCCCCCCCACAAGCATAAGAGGACTGGATTTGACCCACACCTCATTTCAAAGGCAGTGGAGGAATGTTATTATGTGTCTGATTTTTGACTGTAGACAACAAAAAAATCAAACAGAAAAAGAGAGTCATCAACTGGGAACAGCACAGAATCTGGCTTTAGCAGAAGGTAGAATCTCTGATAGGATAGGGTGCATTATGCACACGGAATCCATCAAGGCATCATTACTGCTGACAGAGCAAAAGATGCTGTTCTGTTATCCAGATGAGGTCTTTTTAGGAAAGGTCTTGCTTATGTCAGGAAGCCAGCTGCAAACAAAATTCTACACGTGTTCTCAAATGGCCTGCTCTCATTTAAAGCCTAATAGCCATTGAAAAATAAAAATACAAAACCCTATATCAAAACTTTTTTCATTTTAATACTGCTTTTTAAATTTTTGACTATAGTTTGGGTGTATAGTACCTACAGATAAATGATGATATTGCTGCAAAGTCTGCAAAAAACGTACCTACCGCTTCATTGAACACAGTTTTTGACAATTTCTGCAGTGATGCGGATTTCGGACTGGAAGAAATGAGCAGAACTTGAGGTCGTCTACCATTTCTAATTGTTCTGGGATGAAAGTGCCTGCATGTGTATTTACATGCTTAGCGTGTCAGCCATTCTGAGCCGAGCAGAGTCCGTGGTGTGCGGCACCGGAATCCCTGAGTTAATAGATTTTTGTCCCCAGTGCTTTTAGCGTGTTGATCTCCTGCTGATGGCTTCACACTCTGATTTAAGCACAGAGATGGGGGGGTGTGGTGGGCGGCTCTGAAAAGAGCCTCCTTAACACTGCAAACATTTGGCTAATGTACCTCATTACTTCCCCTTTGAGCTGATTTTCATTTTCCATTCACTTGCTGCTAAAAAAGCACCCCTGAAATTCCACGTCTCACACGGGCCATTGATATTTATGCTTGCAGACGCAATTTGCATAATTCCACACAGAAATATTTGTATCTTAATTTCTCCCCTCGATGAGAGTACAAGGAACAGGGGATGCATTAGAAAAAACCGGTTGTTAATTATACTGTGTTCTGTCTTAATTTTCTCCTCTCACGGTCCGCTACTGTATGTTTTCTTTCCAAACATAGATTCTCCCACCATCTTTTGTTGTGCTACGCTGTGTGTTGTGCTTCCCCTGTGCTCTTGTCTCTGCAATGTTATTTGGCGTTCTGTGCTAACCATCACACAATGCTCCTTCTACCACGCTGCCTCCTTCTTCCCTCTCTATGTCTCTTTCCTTCTCTCTGTAGATATTTGTGTTTCTGTAGCTGTGCCTCTCTCCTTTACTCTGTTTCCTCTCATCCCCTTCCCACACACCCTCACTGTCCTTGTACTGTGGGCAGTGTATATGTGCACAGAAGCACTTGAGACAACTTTTTTTTCATACAGGCAAGCCACTTAGCAGCTTTATATAGCAAGTACCCAAGGAGAGGATTAACAGCAGGAAACATCAACAGAATGGCTTGCAGTGATAGAACACACATGCATAATACTGCACAGACGCGTGCGCATTCACTTGGAGCTACACCATTGTACTTACTGAGCCTTTGCCAACCACACATTGCACCTCTGCCATCCAACTTTTTATGATACATTATTATGTTAGTCATCCAGCATATGCTCTTATCCATATGGGATTCTATTGTAAAATATAGACCAGCCTTTCATCACGCTGGGCACAGAAAGCATATTTGACATTAAAAGATCCAGTGGAGCCTGTGAGCCCCTGCCCATTATTTGATCACATCTTTTGTCTTGGTCAGGTAAGGCAGCTCGTGTCAGTTTGGTGCTCACAGGGCATCATTCACAGCATCTCCCTATTTAGATCAGAGAGGAGTCGCATGCATTTGCAGCCTCGGAGCATGCGGCGTGCACTCTCCTTTGCCCGTACACACGTATGGACTCTCACCTTGCACACGCAAACGCGTACACACATACAACACAAACACACTCATACGCACTTACTACTACATTCTTCATTATCATTCCAGAGCTGATAGGCTCTAATTATCTGCCTTGGCTCTGATTAGTCTCTCTGTAACAAGCTAATTAGATGGAGCCTTGTAAAATCATCACCACCATTACCACAGAGACATGCCTGGGAAAGACACCAACAAGCAGGAGGCGAGGAATGTGTCTTGCACCACTCCCCGCAAAGATTTGATAGTCAACTAAATGTTAAGTGCTGGAGCTCTGATTTCTTTTGATTAAGTGCCTTTTAAACCCGTCTACTTTGCAATAGAATCTTTATCCTTTCTCATTATTCATCACGAAAGGATTGTTCCGTCTTACAGAGCAGGATGATCTGGCTTAAAGCGCATAAATTGCCGCTGTCAACATTTTAGGAGATAGCATCTGAACATTGATTAGTTTCTCTGCCCCCACGATACAGTGGCTATTTATCCAAAACGAACTATCGTCAGATCCCAGTCAGAACTTTCCTCTCCACAGAGCAACTTTAAAGCCTGAGCAGAAAGCGAGATTAATTCTCTCCTCTAGCTTCTTCCTCTCTCTGTTATTATCCCTCTAACAATCCTTTTAGGAGCTGTCACACACTTTATAGCTATTGTGTTTCAGTTGTGAACACTCACGAGCTAGTATGGAGTGTAACGTTGCATTTTTCATCAAAACGCATCTTAACTGTAAAAGAGTTCCAAAAGAAATAGGAATTGTGATCTCCGCATCCACCTTCTCTTTTCCAACTCATTTGAGCCAACACAAGGTGCTGTCAAATATTTTCATGCAGTTTGAAGACTTCATACCATTTGCTGTGTGCATGTACTCATTAGAGGTATATAGTTTTACATTATCAGCTATAATAGACTTTGGAAAGACATTGTGTTGCAGAACATTATGGAAACCAGCTAGGTAGAACTGCTTTATACAGACAGCACATCTGTTGAGGCAGCCCTCAGGTAGTGAAAGGATGCGTCGCACACTCCTGCTGCTTTTGTCTTGGATTAAAAAGTACATACATAGCCCGTGGATAGAAACATGAAACCTTTTACATAATGGGATTTGAAATCCATAGTTACTTTTAGCCTTTAGGTAACTCACCTCTGTGCCTAAGTGTCCATGGTGTGTGTTTGTGAGAGAAAGACAGGAAGATAGAAAGAGACATGCAAGTGTGTGTTTGAGACGGGATTGCTTGCGCATGTGTGGGTTGTGTTCAGATCTGTATGTGCATGCATTTGTGTGTGTCAATGTGTTTGTCCTGGCAGGGGGGTTTTTCTTTTCTGGGGTGAGGCAGATGGCCTCTGTGTATTGCAGTCTACTGAACTGTTTGGCACCTCTTCTGACATATTCCTTCATGCCACGTTGACACAAGATCACAGCCAATATTTGCGAAAATAGTGTCTTAGCCTACAATTCTGTGACTTGCTCCACATCGCAGGAATAGATTCTGCAGAAAATGTGTCCTAGATTGGGGCCTGTGACAGTGTCGCGAGTTTTTCTTGTGAACATTGTTTCCAGATTGTGTCATTGTGTTTAATGTGGATAACGATCCCTTACTATCAGTTCCAGGAAAAGTCACGCTATGCTTCTGTCATAGAGACACAGTTTTACACCGCCTCTCCTTGGGTGCTGTTGTGCTCTCTTGCTGTCTGCCCCGGCTTAGGTTGAGCGAGTTGGTAATTGGATTCCTGGAATCTTCTTATTCACTTCAGTGAGGCACTGTGCAGGCGACAAAGTGCCTGCAGTCGTGAGGCATCATCCCCACGCCCCTGTGGGAAGATCAAGGTAGCTTTACCCTAGACATGGTAGATGAGACAGTGGCTGAGGCTCTCTCCCATGGGAACCAAGGTGTCTGGATGCTTGGATGGAAACCCTGATGGAGAATGAATGGATGATGTCATATCCACCGTCCTCAACCCTGGGGCCAAACATACCTCCTGACATCCACTTACAACAATTTCCTGAGCTTCTGGCAGCTATGGTGTAGCAAAAGAAAGTGGAAAGATAGCCGTTAAATTACTAAGTTAAAGATAGTGTGGTAATTGACTTTGACCAGACCTCTGAGCTGAATTGAGACTGTAGCGGTATCAGTTTCACAGTACAGGCACAGAAAAAAACCCCCATTAACATTTAGTTTAATCATGCAGTCCTGGTTTTTGCTATCTACTGGAGAGGATGCATATCTCACATACCTGTACCCTTAGTTGACTCTATGCTTGTTGGCGCTTCACATTCCCCTGGCAACATGTCTCCCTGCTGCACACTCAGTTACATGACAGCTGTCACTTTTTGTAACCAGAGCTCCATCACTATCTCTGCACTATCCTCCAGGCCCAGACTGGTACCTGAACAAGGTGAAGTTGAAGATCACTGATGTCAATGACAACGTCCCTGAGTGGAGTATGAAGCCGTACCCTTACCTGGCTGTCGTATCCCCTGAGGCCCCTGCGGGAACGTTTGTCTACCAGCTCCAGGCTCATGATGGGGATGAGGGTAAAAGTGGAGAGGTGGAATACTTTTTGTCAGATGGTAAGCTTTCTGCTGTTCACACACACACACACACACACACACACACACACACACACACACACACACACACGCATATAGAAGGGAAGTTGTATTAAAATAGATTGTGTTGTTGTTAAAATAAGTTGACAAGCTATAGAGACTTGAAAATAAATGCAAGTAGTCAGACACCAGTTCTCAGACATGACAGCCAGAGGCATTCACACATTCATTCACACATTCATTCATGCATTTATAGGTTCTTTAGGTGTCCGTTAGATTCTCTATCTCTCTGTCACCCTATTTCTTTTTTCTTCTGTATCTCTGTCAGTCTTTCTTTTTCTACACACACATACACAATCACAGCAGTCAGACACACACACACACACACACACACAGCCAGAGGCCTTCGCACATTTGTTTATGCACTTATCATGCACTCTATCTATCTCTCTAATTCTCCATGTTGCATACGCAGAGTAAATTCTGCAGACACACACGCTAAAATACTCATACACGCATTTGGCTGTTGGAAGTCTGCCATAGTAGACCCCCTGGTGGTTGAGGGGATAGAGGTTTGTTCACATGTCAGAGATTGGGGGATGTGCTAATCTTGCCAATGGGGCTTTACAAAACACTACTGACTTCCCTCTGACTCGCATTAGTACATCGCACAGCTTCACGTTTTGACTTTAAACCACAAATACTACAAAGCGGCCCTTGTCTTTGTCTCGCCCCTTGTCTATGCTGAGAACTCATATAAGCAGCGACATTTGTCAAAGCAGCTAACATAAACTTAAAAGAACTAGATAAAAAAAAAACAGTAAAAAAACGACCCTCTTATCCTGTGCTTAATTTTAAAAACTTGAAGATGAGATGAGATGACAGTAGCCAGCCTTCAGTTGATCAGTGTCACCCTGATTGACCCATTTTTTTTTAGTATTCAACGGCAGCAGAAAAAGTAAAAAAGTGCCCTCCAGAGTTTTTTGCTTTTGGTTTTTTTTGTATAGAAACACTTGGTTATGTTTACACGCAGCCTTCCTCATCCTAATGCATGGTGTGCATCCTTGTGGTTTAACAATAGTGTTGGACGGATTTTTTCACCCATCTTTTTTAAAATATTTAGAGTCTTACATTGATTACTTCCATGTTTACTTGCTAGCATTCTTCCTTCACTGCCTTTGGCACACTGATACCTTTGTTGATGCATTGCTCCTACTGGCTGTCAGTCTGTGGAAGAGTGGGAAACCAATGGCAGGATGATCATAACAACAATGGGACTCACTAATTAAAACATTTCTCCATAGCTGCTAATTAAAATTTCTACAAACACCACAGTCAGACAAAAATGTTTTATAACTTAAGGAAAATAGAAATTGAGTAGCTCGATGAAAACTTAAATTGGAAAGTAAAAGTAGCCACTCGTCAGTATAATTACTAATGTTTAGAAGGTGAAAGTCATAACTAAGAATGTCTAAAGAGTATATAAAAAGGAGTTTGGTCATACGCTATATTTCTCACAATCCTAACAAATCTTATCAAACCTGTGTAACCACTGCCTGATTTATTCCTCTGATCCCAAAACCTCCATATATTTCCAAAATAATTTTAAAAAAAACCCATCAATAAGTCATTAAGGCATACTGCTGAAAGGGAGACATTTCCTTTGTTACAATAAACATTAGCACCGTGGTTCATTTTGAGTCATTCCCATATGCATTGTTCTGTTACTTCATTGTGTATTAATACATTTTTATTGCTTATTTTATAGCTTTTTTTCTGTGTGATTTTAAAAATCTTTGTATCCAATATTTACAAGTTGGCTTGGTTCATATTATTAAGTCACATTATTGAGAGAATTAAGAACACGGTGTTGGATTTGGCATTTTATAACATTTGTCAGCAGCCTGAATATTATAAAACTTATTAATTACTGCAATCCCCAAGGCATAAAGTGGGAACACTACATAAAATGTAAATTTAAACAGAATGCAATCATTTAAACATTTCATAACCCCTTAGTTTATTTACAGTTAAACAAGGCTAAATTAAAATGTTTAAATGTAGATAATGTACCGTTTTAATAAAAAAAATAAAGCCATTTTGGCTTTGATGGCAGCCGCATGTCTCAGTTACGTTGGAACAGAGCCGTGTTTACCGCTGCGTATCATCTCAAGTGCTTTAAAGGAAGGTGGCTGAACTTCTTTTTGATTTGTGAAGACGTTTCTTATATCATCCAAGAGGATTCTTCCGTTCTGAACTGAAGAAGACTGTATGATAGAGCTTTATCCTGTATTTGTGGACACAGTTTGGAATGGCACACTGTGTCCATAAATAGTGATTTCTGGAATCTTCCTCGAGCACATGCAGTGCTGGCTGCGAGCTTGATGATCCTGAGGACTGATTTTCAGCTTGCACACATGGGTTTATCCAGAATTTTGGAATTTTGTGATGATATTATTTACTGTAGACGAGCTAGATGATGAGATATTCAAAGCCTTCACGAGATTGTGCTGACAAACATTATTCTGAAGTTGTTCCACAACTTGTAGATGCAGTGTTTTGCAGATTAGTGAACCTCTACTGCTCTAAGATTTTCTTTTTATACAAGAATTTAATCATAATTTATTTAATTACACGATGGTCATCCAGATAGTACAACACAAAACACAAAGTGCAAGATGTGCATGTACCTTCTCATTCCTAAACTGATCCTCAGTTCCATTTCTGACACTTGTTTGTTGCAAACAACAATAAAACAACAATTATTCCTAACCCCCATTTATATTATTAATGACCAATTTATACCAGAATAAAATAAAACATATTTAAATAATTTAAAACTGTAAGGTAAGATGTAAGGTCAATAAATAAAAAGTCAGCTGTAATTTAGTTTCTAAATTCCACAGAAAAGATTTTCTGGCTATTTTTTTAATATGAATATTTTTGAATATGAAAAATCGCTCTTTACAATTTAAAATGTAGCGCTTGGAAAGGCTTCTTTGTCAGTATAAGCCTTGAGAACAAGCAAACTACTGAGGACCAAGGCTGAAATTTCAACTGGCACTGCACTGCCGTCAGTAATGGAAGTCATATCAGTGAGACCTGACCTGAACCAGTCATCAACTCTCACCGAGCAGAACCGGTGCTTTGACTTTATATATATATATATATATATATATATATATATATATATATATGAGGTTTTTGATGAGCCACCAAATATTCCTGGCCCCTCTATTCAAGCTTATCGTCATTTTGAGCACAGAGCTGCTCTTTAGTTTTACACGGTGTTCTTTCAAAATAATAAGTGAGGGAATGCAATCATCACTTCATGGCATCTGGGGTCCCTAAAGGATCTGTGCTTGGTTCCCTTCTCTTCTCAGTATGCTGTGATTCTGACATCTAAATGTGAAGAGCAAATATACACTAGAAAAATTTGCATTTCCTGCGAAAATGCAGTGTGGATGCTTAAAGCTGAAGCTGCATGCAAAAAGTAGCTGAAAAAGCTGAAAAGTTGCAGAAATGCGTGGGGACCTGGCAGAAATATATAGAAATACTATAATTTAGCAGAAATACTATATTAAGCACAAATCCTATAAAAAGCAGAAATACTATATTAAGCACAAAATCCTATAAAAAGCAGAAATACTATATTAGGCACAAATCCTATAAAAAGCAGAAATACTATAATTTAGCAGAAATACTATATTAAGCACAAATCCTATAAAAAGCAGAAATACTATATTAGGTACAAATCCTATAAAAAGCAGAAATACTATAATTTAGCAGAAATACTATGTTAGTCACAAATCCTATAAAAAGAATAAATACTATAATTTAGCAGAAATACTATATTAGGGCACAATCTTATGAAAAGCAGAAATAGTATGATTTAGCAGAAATACTGTATTTATCACAAGTACCGAAAACTACCAGAAATACTATGATTTAGCAGAATAGTAATAACTTACAAAATTACAAATATGGAGGCATATTGAAACACAAATGCACAGAGGGACACACAAACACAGGCTCTAATCCAGTCAACCAGTCTAACTATATTCAATTTAAATCCTACAATGACATGCTGCCAAATAAGGGCAGGGTCCTCTCTCTCCCACTAAACACACACACACACACACACACACACACACACACACACACACACACACACAGAGGGAGAGAGCTGCCGAATTTAAATCCACCAATCAGAGTGGCTGTTTACGTTTTCCCGCCAAAACAGGTGCATCCTTTTTACACACGCAGGACAGAGAGGCACAGGATTATTGCAGCCTATTTCTCATAGTGACGACTCCCCTCAAACAAATGACCATAATTTCCTAACCGTAGGGGCTAGAGCGGTCATTCTTACACCGTTTTGTTCAGAAGAGATGGGGGAATCTTCCAGTGTTAACAATTTATCATTAAAATATGAATTTTTAGAGATATATGACATGGATGACTTATTGACTTAGAAGCCACGAATTCCCCAATATGCAAATTTGAATGCCTGGAGCCCACATACATGATTGGCTGGCTGGGAAGCTGTGCAGGCCCTGATTTGTGGATTTGAATTCCTCAGCCCTCAGATATGATTGGCTGGCTTAGAAGCCATGAAGGCCCCAATATGCAAATTTGAATGCCTCAGGACACATATATGATTGGCTGGGAAACCGTGCAGGCCCTGATTTGAAAATTTGAATGTCTAAGTCCTCACAGAGGATTGGCTGCCTGGGGACCTGGCAGAAATATATAGAAATACTATGATTAAGCATAAATACTATAAAAAGCAGAAATACTATAATTTAGCAGAAATACTATATTAAGCACAAATCCTATAAAAAGCAGAAATACTATATTAGGCACAAATAGTATAAAAAGCAGAAATACTATAATTTAGCAGAAATACTATGTTAGGCACAAATCCTATAAAAAGAATAAATACTATAATTTAGCAGAAATACTATATTAGGCACAAATCTTATGAAAAGCAGAAATAGTATGATTTAGCAGAATAGTAATAACTTACAAAATTACAAATATGGAGGCATATTGAAACACAAATGCACAGAGGGACACACAAACACAGGCTCTAATCCAGTCAACCAGTCTAACTATATTCAATTTAAATCCTACAATGACATGCTGCCAAATAAGGGCAGGGTCCTCTCTCTCCCACTAAACACACACACACACACACACACACACACACACACACACACACACACACACACACACAGAGGGAGAGAGCTGCCGAATTTAAATCCACCAATCAGAGTGGCTGTTTACGTTTTCCCGCCAAAACAGGTGCACCCTTTTTACACACGCAGCACAGAGAGGCACAGGATTATTGCAGCCTATTTCTCATAGTGAAGTGACGACTGCCCTCAAACAAATGACCATAATTTCCTAACCGTAGGGGCTAGAGCGGTCATTCTTACACCGTTTTGTTCAGAAGAGATGGGGGAATCTTCCAGTGTTAACAATTTATCATTAAAATATGAATTATTAAAGATATTTGACTTCTAATGCACCATAACTGAGCAGAGCGAAGCAAAAACTGCTTTGACTTGCCCTCAAACAACGCTTTCTAACTCGAAATCTATTTGGAGTATCGATATCATTCTTTCACCGTAAGAGACAGCAGGCTTTGGTGAACAATCATGGAAACTTTCAGGTCTCTGTGGAAATCCAACAAAAAGTTAGGACGAGAGAAAAAAGTGGTTCATTTCCACAGTTTGAAATCTGAAGAAATCTGAGCGAGGGACAAATTTCCTACCCTCAAACAAACGTAATTCATGGCCAAATGGTAATAGGTGAGAAAGAAATTCTTGAATTGTGAGCGTCAGGGGTGTCTGAAGATATACCGGGACAAGCCTCATGTCTTAAAGTCGCTTCGTTAAGGAGATATGACGATTCGAATATGCCTCTCATTACAGAAATCCAGCGATGATTTTGAACAAGCTCTCCATTGACTTTATATGGAGAGTTTTGAGACCTTGTGTTGGTCTGAGGAGATTTGCCAAAATTCTATAAATCCCACAACAATGATAGTGACATTTTCTGAAAGCCAGCAAAAATACCTACGTTTTGATGTATAATTTGTGGAAGTTGAGTGAAAATTGAGCAAGTAGCAAGAAGTTGTTCGGACATGAAGTGAAAATTGCAAAACCTTCAGTGACACACTGGAAGCCAAGAGCATAGCAACCATAACAACGCATGTATTTTGTGAAAAATCACAATTGTGCAACTCAAAACTTTAAGAGGCATAAAAGTAAAACAGTAAAAGATTTGAAAAAGCTGAATCATACCTGAATAGCCCAATAATTTGTGAACATTTTAAAGTTTGAATGGTTGTTCTAGGCGAAAGTATGAGGAAGTAGTTATGTTTCAAAAACAAGTAAAATTTAGCAGAATTTTGGAAGTTTTCCATTCATTTCAATGGGACAAATTAAAGGAAAAAAGTGGAATATTTTAAAAAGTATAATAGTAATAAATAGCAAAAATGATAGCAGAAATTAGCAGAAATAGTAGAATAGTTTAAAATTTGAATGGTGAAAATAGCACAAAAATTGTGGAAGTAGTTAAAGGACGAAAAACGGAGCAACTTGAAGAATAATAATAATAATAATAAAGAATAAAGAGAAACAGGAACTCAATAGTGTGGATGCTTAAAGCATCCACACAATTAAGGTACATACTAACATGCTTTATAGTAACTAAGATGTAATTTTTAAGAGTTTAAACTGTTTATGATCTGAATTCTTTTACACTACCTTCAATTTCCTGTCATTAGTTCATTACTTTGGTCCAAAGTGTCTGTGAAATGAAAAATGCAGTTGCTGTTAAATATCTATCAGACTGCCTAAAAACAAATAAGAGTTAAAAATAATTGAAGTTCTTGTTGACAGTGAATAAACTATCAAATGATTTTAATATAAGTAAAAAGTCCAAAAATGATTAAACGTGACAACAGTTGTTGACTATTATGATTAAGGAACTGCACAGAATGAATAAAATTAAATGTGTTTATACATAAATCATATTTATTAATTCTATTAGAGCTTAACAGATTGTATAAATCTTAATTCCACAAACACAGTAAGACAGAAATCCCTTTCAAAAGGCTATTCAGGAAACATTTCTGTGTTTGCATTCAGGCGATCGCCCGTGCATTGGTTTGGATCCAGTTGTGGAAAATAATGTCATTGTATTTCCCTGTAGGCGGTGATGGCTGCTTTGCTGTTGACAAGAAGACAGGCCAGGTGGTGACCACAGGGCTGGTACTTCAGAGGGAGAGGGAGTACTTGTTAAGCGTGGTGGCCCTTGACGGCATGGGGAGCCGCAGTGCCCCTGCCATGCTCTCTGTGGTGGCGGGAGCTAGAGCGCCGCAATTCACCAATACAAGCTATGCCATCTCAATACCAGAAAACACACCTGAGGGACAGCCGTGAGTACTGCCTGTGTTTGCATCCTCTTATAAACATACTCAGGGATACGTTCCAGCTGCGTATTAGGAGCAAAATATCATGAAAAATGCTTTTCTTCTTCTTCTGTGTTATATTCATTCTGTAAAGCCGAAATTATTATATCTTTACAAATCATTTATTGTTAAACACATATGCCAGGCCTTTTTAGATCTTCATCTGTTGCCATCTGGTTATCAGCAAACACTTTGTGTCAGATTCTTCATTGCTGCCTCGGTATGTTTAATTGCCCAATACTGCAAGCACAACATTAAAAATGCAACAATATAGAAGACATATTTTTAATACACTTAATTTCTGTAAATTAACAAAGACTAAGATGAATGCAGGCATGAGACGATGTGCTGTCTCACGGAGTGACTCACATGAGGACAGTTACACATGCAGACTTTAGCATAATAATGTAAATCACTGAAATTCCAGTATGTATAGCTCTGCTATGACATAAGCTGCTGACATAAGTCCTACAATAATGAATGCAGACATGCATAAAAACACACAAAAGGTGTCAGATCTCAAGCATAACTTGTTAAGAATTTGTTAATAAATATTCATTTGTTCACAGCAGTGCACTCAAGCATGAACTGACTTATTATCATCACACACTATTAGGGAATGCAAACTCTCTTCACTGTCAAAACAAACACTGATATCTACATAATAGTATCATATTATTACACAGAACTGACGATCACTGATTGACTGTGTTTATAGCACATAGCCAATGGGCCATACAATAATTGATTTCATTACAGCACAGTGCTGATGTAGGAGAAGAGGATTTCGATTCTAATTCAACAAGGCTGCAGCTAAAATCAAACAATAAAGACTCTTTTTTCCATTTCTTTTAATCGCTTTCTCTTTGTTCTACAGCTTCCTGGTGGTGTTTGCCATCTCCTTCCAGAAGCAGCAAATCAGCTATAGCCTGCTGATCAATCCCAGTAGCCTTTTTAGCATTCAGCAGGAGACGGGGGAGATCAGCCTGACCAGGACACTGGATTATGAGAATGACCAGCGACGCTACCTTCTGATGGTGCGAGCCAGTGAAGAGCCAGGCAGCCTCAGCGCTGCAACAGAGGTTAGTTTAATTAGACAGAGATACGGGCACTAAATAGGAGCTCTGTTGTAATCTGAGGCCAAAGCTGAGGTCCGCTGTGATGTTTGTGACTGCGACTCAGGCATTTACTATTACTTTGGAGAATTAAATGAAATAACAAAATATGTTCTGCTGTTTGGATGATTTTGTCTGTCGCGCTCTCCCACTGGACTGCCACAACGCTCCGAGGCAGGCAGGTTTTCATCGAAATAGCTCATAACGGTTAACGACAGTGACCTGTTGACATCACACTGCTTGGCAATAACCACAAAAGAGGAGCAGCATAGTTTGCAACTGTCTACAGCAGTGGCACGCCTGAATGGTTTTTAAATGTTAACAAGTAGACTGGTGACCCAAGTGAAGTTTTGTTCTGCGGTTTCACTCTTCGCCTTCGTGTCTCACACTAAGTGCTTTTTGTCAATTGTTATCTAGAGATGAACGCTGCAAAATATAGCACCCTCTTAGGCACAAGAAATCAAAATCTGAAAATATCCTTCATAAATGAATATTTCTAGATAAATTATTTACAACTGCAGTGTGATTTCAATTATTAATTGAAAAGATTTTGTTGCCCAATTATCATGTCGGCCTCTTACTCTGTACCGCAGATTTAGCGGGCACAACCTCCTTCTGCTCAGCTGCATGTTGTGGAATAAGAGATGGAAACTGGGAAAACCTATCCCAGCTATTTCAGGACTATTACTCAGCTGTCACTTCACACTTTACACACAGTGGTGACAGGGAGCTTGTAGGGCGGAGGGGCGACTAAGGGCCTTTGTCGCAAATGCGCACAGTGAGGCACACACATGCTAAGAACATTTCTATTTTTGACTCGAAGAAAATCATGGAGTGGAAGATAAAGAATGTGTTGAACTGGCAACTTGGGGAGCTATAAAATGCAATTTAGATTAAGTTTTCGGGTCTGCTTCCTGTACAGAAACCTTCATATGGTTGTTTTCTAGAATTGAGAGTTGAAAAGCTTAATTTTGTCTTCTTATATACTGATTGTATGACTCCTCTCCTCTCTCCTCTCCTCTCCTCTCCTCTCCTCTCCTCTCTTATCCCATCACGCCGGCACTAATCAGGTTCAGGTGTTGATAACGGATGAGAATGATTGTGTCCCAGAGTTTCTTCAGTCCATCTATAGTGTGGATGGAGTCCCCGAGACTGTAACCACGGCAACATCCCTGCTGCAGGGTGAGAATCCTCTGACCCCATATGTCACATCCATCTGGTTCTTTTTGAATTAAAGAAAGAAACTTTATAAAAAGTAACTTTTTCCCAGGGTAAAACAGCAACTGAATTTTAACAGAAGAGTTTCTCGTCTGACCTTGAGTTTCCCAGTGACAGTGTTTTGTATTTACATCATAATCTGTTACATACTGAACCAGTGTAGCTGCTAAAAAAAAAACCCCACCATACATTTTGATTTATTACGTTTTGTATGAATAATGGCAGTTTATCTATTACTGCATGGGTCTAGCTTATAATTTTTAATTATGAGGTTGAAAGAATATGTTTTGCTGTCATCACTGCTTAACTTGTAAAAATACACACTAATTAAGAAACCTATTGAGGGAAGTGTAGAAACAGAGTGTGGTGTGTTTTTAATCAGATACAGTTGTTTGCTTCATAATTCATGACCCTGTATCTCTCACACACTTTTGCCACTGTCGCTGGTGATTAAAATTACTCTTTTAACTGCACTCATGAGATCTGAGTGTTTTGGGATTCTGTATGTATGAGATTCAGTATTTAGCCACAGCCACAGATACAGAACTATCTGAAAGGGATTCTTTCACCATGCGTGATATTTAACTCACAAAGTTAACCCTTGAAATGTTAAACACGCCACATAATATGCAAAAACAAACCCCAAAAGAAAACATTATTCGGGGCTATTTGTTTGGCCTTTCACATTGCTCTCTCTTTAGTTATTGTCAAATGTTGCTGTGCCTCTGGGACTTCTTTACCCCACTGGCTACAGTGGGAATCTCAAGCTGGGCAATTGTTTCTGGTGCATTCTGACTGAGAAAAATGGAACAAATTTAATCTCAAAACATTCGAATAAACAGCCTGGAGCGGTAAAGACTGTTGGCACTGCAAAGCCAGTGGCAGGAGACAATGGCAACCAATACAAACCGATGCACCGAGAAAAAAATAACATAACCAGTGTGGTGGCAGCAGAGGAATCAAAGATGAAAAGAAAATGGAGACAAAGTGTCATCTTAAAGGGTTGAAAAGCAGAAGTATAAAAGGGAGACCTTTATGCTGCAACAGGACTATAGCTGATATTCAGTGCAGTTATAGGACTGTATCATTCTGTAAAACCACCCTAATTTAGATTAACAAGGTAACTTAAACTGGTGAACTGCACAGGTAACTAAAATGTCAAAGTGATGGAATGAAATGTCTATTACAGTGCGTCTTCTTCACAATATACAAACGAGTCAAGAACACAAAAGTCCACAATCAGGGAATAAATAATTCATGAATGGAAATACAGAGGGTTTACAACATGGTGGGAACCAGTGGTTACACCAGATTAGACTTTGTTAGGACACATCTAAGGTAGCACAGTCTGGGGGAAAAAAACTTTAGAAACCATGACGATCTTGTACCAGAATGATGGGAAGCGAAAAGTATGGAGAAGAAAAAGAACAGCTCTCAATCCAAAGCATACCACATCATCTGTCAAGCATGGTGGAGGAATTTGTTGCTGCCAGTCGAACCGGGTCAGGTGTTTATTGACGATGTGACTACTGATAAAATTAGCAGAATTAATTCTAAAGTTTAAAGAGCTCTGTTCTCTGAGCAAAACTGATAGGATGGTGCTTCACACTCCAAATGGATAATGACCTAAAGCTACCACAAAAACAACCCAAGAGTTTCTCAAGGCAGAGAAATGGGATATTCTTTAATGGCCAAATAGCTTATCTTATCTCAACCCAATAGAGCATGATTTTCAGTTGCTGAAGACAAAATCGAGGCCAAAGAGACCCACAAACATGCAGCAATTGAAGGCAGCTGCAGAAAATCCCTGGCAGAGTATCTCAAGGGAGGAAACAGAGCATTTGGTGATGCCACTGGGTTCTAGACTTCAAGCAGTAATTGACTACAAAGGATTTTCCACCAAAGTATTGAAACAATTTATCTATTTATAGTTATGTTAGTTTGTCCAATTACTTTTGAGCCTCTGAAAAAGTAGGACTGTGTATAAAATCACATATTGATTGTTTGATTTAAAATGCACTGTGGTGGTGTACATAGACCGACTTAGAAAAACGTATCACTGTCCAAAGACGTATGGACCAAACTATAGCTAAACCCGATTGAAGAAGATAAAAGAAACTGTGCAGACTGAGCCAGTAACAGCAAGGTTCAAAGGAGATTTACTTCCCTTTCACTTTGTCTTTACCTTTTAATGAGTCAGTCACACTGTAACAGTTAAATGCAAAGGGTGCGTAGTGAATTACCTGTCTGGAAATGTATTACAAGATGTTCAGATGGCACTGACACGCACAGGCTGCTTGCTGGTGCAGATACTTGACACACAGAAAATACACACATCAAAAGAATATGCAGTAGACAATTGTTATAAGCTTGAGGGGATGTGCATGAAACAGGGATTTTAAGTGAAACTCACACAGTGTTTGTGGCTATACTCTTAGAGAAAATCACACCACACATTGGAAACCAATCTATACTTGTTTCTTCTCTATAATTACCCCAGAATAAAATCATTTCCAAATCCACACACAAACACTGTGCATTCCACTCTGTCTTTTTGCTGTCTTTAAGCTCGTATTGTCAAATGATAGTAATCATTCTGGAAGGGCACCGTTTCTGTTCAAGTAATAGTAGCTGTCATAGCTCGTGATTTATCGCATGTTTAGCAAGGCCATAAAGAGATAATGATCTACACAGATGTCAACATATTCATGAGCTGATCACATCTCATCAGCCCTTTTCGATTAACTCGTAATTGATGGCTCTCGTGTGATGTCTTTCCCCCTGCCAGTGTTAGCCACGGACTGTGACTCAGGGTTAAATGCTGAACTCACCTATTACACCCTGAGCCCGGACTTCAGCATTTCACCCCATGGGACTGTTTTCCCAGCGAGACGGCTTGACTATGAGAGGCCTAATCATCTGTATGAGTTTGTGGTGATGGCGGTGGACAGTGGGGACGAACCTCACTCTGGCACTGCCACCGTCCGTGTGAGGATGGCGAATGTCAACGATGAAGCCCCCGAATTCTCCCAGCCTGTGTAAGTAGTCTTTTTTTCCCCATCACAAACCAAAATCAATGGTTTATCATCTTAATTTGCAACTATTGTTTGAAAACATAAAACAGCTGCATCAAAAAACTAAGGCTGAGATACAAAAGTGCAATGGAAAAAAAAAAATCAATAAATGGCTATAAAAAATATCCAATGCATGGATGTCTTTGTGTTGTTGCATTTTTCTTTATGCAGAATTGAACATTTTTTAACATCAAACTCAAGCAGAGTTTAAATAATGTTGCCATTGCTGCCACTGCTTAAATTCTGATCCACCAGCTGATCATATTTGAGTTTATCAAAGCTTTACTCTTTGAGCAGACGAGGTAGTTGCATCACAGACATATGGGCTGTTACATCATACATCACAGACCTGCCGTCCTTGAGGCTATCCGTTGCAATAATATTTGATGCTGGGAGTCCTGTTGTGAATAGTGGCCAACTCGTCTCCAAACTGCTGTAGTGAATCCACCAGCATAAGACAAACTCAATATGTTTTATTTGGCGTGTTAATCACAGCCATCTGGCATCAAAACAGTCTGTTACTCACAATAATCACAAAGTGTGACATTGTTAGTTTCACAGCATGTTCTGATGGATAGCTCAAAATGTTTGTGGTCCAATATTGTAGTGAATTCGAGCATTCACTTCACACTCTCTGGGTTTTATTTTTGGCCTTTTCCAAAGGTATGCAGCAAACTGACATATGGATGCAATCCAGTGTGTCCCAGAGTGGCTTTTTGGCAAAGCTGCATAAGTGGGTGGGCAGCAACTGTCACTGTGGCTCTGCTACATTTATTCTATCGAACAAGTAAGCTGCTTGTCCTGTCAGTCATGTTTCAATGACCTTCACACAAGACTGTTGCAGACCTCTGTTACCTGCTCTTGTTGCGTTGTCAGGTGTCAGTCTCAGTGACTGGCTAGACACACAGCCAAACAATGAGGTGGGCAGAAAGGTGGAGATGTAGGCAGACAAACATAAAACTGAAAAGAAAAACACACTGAAACACGGTTGCAGGGCAAGCAAGTAGAGAATGCCAAAACATACACTGCGAGTAGACAGGAGACAGCCAGTCAGATATGCAGATAAACAGAGAAGCCTGTCGGCAGTCAGGCAAATATTCTTCCCAGCAGACAGATAGTTAGAAATGCAGACGTTTTGCCAGGTAGCATGTGTTAGGCGCTTCCTCACACTATGGCTCTCTGAGATGTAGATAAATGCTGTGAGGGAAGCGAGCAGGGGCCCAATTCGAATTCGACTGCTACTTCCTCCAACTCAGTGATGAGTGAAACTCTGTGTTGAGTCACACTTGTGTCTGCAGAGAGTCTCTTAATTAAGGGGTAGTGTAGAATATACCAGCAAGCTTTGGGAAGACCCGCCATTATTTAATAGTAACAGTGCTTTCTGTGAGAATGTGCCAAGTAGGTCTATTAAGATGATGTCTATCTTCTACTGAAAAAAGTGTGTGCTCCATTTGAATTGTATTCAATCATTTAAAGCACAGACAGTATTCAGCATTTGTTGAAATTATTCTACTTTTCTTCATTCTTTTCTCCAACTTCTTCTTGACCTCTATAACCAGAATGGAAAATAGTAATCTTTATTTATAAAGCACTTAAAAAAAAGGTGGAAAGTGCTGAACAGAATATTTCAGATACATTCAGCAGAATAAAGTTAAGATTTGGTTGCTGAAAGCAAAAAGGAACAAATGAAGCAACATTGTTTTATTGTAAGATTTAAAAACAAAAAACAACTTGTGGGTTTTTTGTTTTAAGGGAAGCCATTTCATTTTTCTTCATTACAGATGCAGTCCTACTGAAATAATCACATATAACTCAATTTTATGAATGCAGTTCAGTTCGGTGTTATTTATGTAGCACCAAATCACAACAAGGCACTTTAAATTGTAAGGTAAAGACCCTAAACCACAACAATCATATGCGTGGAGTTTCCTTCATGCAGGAAACAAAACAAGCTCTTCACCTTTCAGCACTGTGGGTAGTAAGCCTGCACTGATGCAGTCTCAGTGTTGGAAGGATTCATAACCCACTCACACTTAAGGCTAGTAGGGTTGGAATGACACTTAATGTGGCGGAGCCTCCATGTAAATGTGCAAGTGCACCGAGAGGCTGTAGGCTGCAGATTAGAATTGGGCTGTAGTGCTCAAAAAAGAACAGAGACTCGTGTGGAGGTAGAGTGTGCACATTAACATTTAAGAAATTACTCTTACATTCAGATTAATTGAGATACTTGCCTGACAGATGAGTGGACGGGCTAGTGTTTTTTTCCTCTCAGTTTGCATCTGAATGAGCCACAGAGTGGCTAAATGTGATTGAAGTGAGGGACAGACAGCGAGAGACTCCATGGAAATGCAAAATGTCCAGACATGCAGGGAAGCAGACAGACAGGCAGGCAGGCGTACCGTGTCTGAGCACAACTTCACAGTTCAGTGAGATGTAGGAAGACGCTTCAGGAAGAAAAGCAAAGGGAGTGTATATGTTTCATCCCCTCAGAGCTGCGGAGAGGTGGCCTCTGAGCCGGGTGACAGATTACAGGTCACTCATGTTGCCACGGAGATTGCCGAGGCTGGCGGAGATGAATCACCCATCAGCGTTCTTCTGTAAACCATCAATCACCTCTGACTTTTCACCATAGACACCGCAGCCCCACCCCACGTACACGCATACTTACACACACACACGCATTAGAAGAGGATACAGCACAAAATCTCGCAGGGGATGAGTTCTGCTGACGAATCAACTCGAACTCTGTGAGAACACCGCCCCCTCTTATAGCCTGCTCCTCTCTCAGCCGTCCTCTTTTCCTCTCTTTTTTTCTCCCACTCCCACATATCACTTTACTTGTCATTTCACTGACAGCCTTCGTTTTTGTCACCTAGCTGCTCCTTTCTCACCTTTTTCTTTTCTTCTCTTCATCTGTGCGTCCTCTTAGTCACAGAGTTAATCTCCTCCCCATTGTGCTTTGTACCACAGCGGTATATCAGTCTCCTGTGTCTTGCTGGGCATTTTGCTACCCAGCACCACAGAGCAAGCAAATCACTGTTGACATTTTAAAAGGCAGTGGATCAAATGGCCCACAGTGGGCAGGGTTTGTGGAAGCACCATTTGTTCAATGGCTTCAAAATCCCAGTAGACATTATCATTTGTCTCTGGTCTGGCCAGCTAAGAGGACAGGTTAAATCATAGTGACAAGTAAAAGCCACAACCATAAGTCTAATCAGCTTCTCGATGCCCTGGACTGTGTAAATGATTCATATCTCTAGTCTCTTTGTTTGTGGGTTTCTATTATTGACTTCCACCAAGTATGTGTTCTCACTTTCTCTAAACTTGAGTTCCTCTTTGCAGATATCGAACATTCGTTTCTGAGGATGCAGGCCCCAACACCCTGGTTGCAACAGTTCTGGCCAAAGATCCAGATGGCGATGCTATATTCTACTCCATAACAGCAGGCAACGAGGAAGAAAATTTTGTCATTGACAGCCAGAAAGGTGATATTTCTTAATTTTCCAACCAGGTGTCATATTATTCAGCTCTCATTGTAATCGATGGGCTTTCTGTCAAATTGCGCTTTCAAGGAACGGCCTCTATTTTCAAAGGCAGTGTGAAAAGATATTGAAAGCTGATAATAAAAGCTATATTTCCTATACGCACGCTGCTCTTTCTATTATTAGGGTCATAAATAAAATCTATAACATTATTTAGGACATTTCTGTCCTTGGTTTGGCTTTTTCCAGGTACAGAGAGGAATGTTCCACATGTTTCTTAGCCTTCTAGCATTGAGGACTGCACAGTTTATCTTTTTTATTTACCCTTTGATCCAAAACCAGTGGCAATCTCTGTGACATTTGTCACCCAACCCTTTCAATTCAATTTCACAACAACTGCTCTATCATAGTTCGCAATCTCCAAGCTCTGCTCCGCCAGCTCCTCTTTCTTTTGTGTCATCGTTTTATATTTCTTTCCACCCTTTCTGTGTATCCTCCGAGAAAGAAAATGCTAAGGCTGATATCCTTTGGGTACGGGGAAATCACTATCACTATATGGGTTCCCTTTTACTCTATATGCAACGAATGCCGTCTAGCTGAATAGCTGGTTGAGCTGGTGTTGCGTTTGTAAACAAGGCTGACATTTAAGGCGAGACAATTACTGCGCACATCCCACAGTTTGCGTATTTTAATGTAGCGGTGCAGCAATGTCAATGTTATGTATTGTCATTAGAACCTGGATCCTTCTCTGCTCTGTGGGCAGGTGAAATTACAAGTAATACAGAAGAGAGGTAAGTCAGGCGCTCCCATATGTGTGTATCAGCATGCTGTGTTGTCTTTAATCAAGAGCATTGAAGGGGATGAATAGAAACACAACAAGAGAATAAAAAAACTCCCCATGCTCTCACTTCAATGGGTTTTCCCCACATCACAGGCTGCTTGCTCATTCTGCAACCTCTGATGTTTTTGTATTTCTGTTGACGAGAAAGATGTTGACTCAGATGCTCCATCCTTTTATCCCACCTTTTATCTTGACTGTTACATGAAAGCAGACAAAGGGGGCAAGAGGAACAGCTAATAGGCATCTGCTGAGCCTCGTTAACTTCTGACCAGACTCACTGTACTGCTTTATGTTTTCGCTCAAGTGCTTTAGCTGGATGGGCATCTTTAGAGGAAAGCACGCAATTATTAGATTAGAAATGTGACAAAATCACTACTGTGAAATTGGTTTTTGGATTTAGTCTGTATATCAGATTTCTACCTTTCTGTGGACTTGAGAGCTGAATTTTCACAGCTCTCTATCTTGCTTCCAACGTCTAGAACAACAGTATGCAGTGTGCATTTTCTAGTGTGTTCTTATTGATAGCACATCCCTTACTATGCGTCCACTTCCTCAGCAGCAATAACATCCTACTTAGCAGCTATAGAATGGTTGTATGTACTCTGTTAGTGTAGACCATATACTATACAAGAAGTAATTTAAGTGGTCTGTGCTCTTTGCAGGATTGATCCGTCTCCGCTCGACTCCCCTGCCCAAGCTTCAAGGTTTGGAGTACGTCCTGAATGTAACGGCCACAGATGACAATGCATCAGGCGGACCACACCCTCTGTCTTCGACTGCCCGGGTCATCGTTGGGGTTGATGATGTCAACAACAACAAACCTATATTTGAGGAGGTGAGGAAGACAACCCTGGTACTTTTAGTACATTTAGTTTTTTACTTATTCCCTACAAAAAAATGGTTAAATCCAAGAAGATAAACAAAAATGGAAGTGGAAAAACACACGGAGACTTAGCACAACTATAGGTGCAAAAGCAGGCAGATACCAGGGTAGACAGCATGACGGACAAAGGCTCAGGAGCTCAGAGGTGGGCAAAGGACGCAGACGATCTGACAAAGACTTGATGGCAAAGACAAATTAAACACACAAGAAGGACGGGGTATCGACGAGCAGGTATAACTAATTGGTCATGGGTGAGAAAATCAGAAAGGAGGGAAGGAAAGTAAAACAGCCAAGGACAAAGAAGAAAAGTAGTGCCTTCAAAATAAATGTATTTATGGGCGGTTGTTTACCTATTTCTTATTCAAGACTTTTCCAGCACCGTTGGATAGTGCGACACTTCCAACCTGTTTTAAGTCTTTATAGGCTAACTACTTACTGGTTCAAGCTATATATTCACCATGCAGGCCATGGAAGGAGAGTTGTATTGATCTTTTCAGCTAACTATTAGCAAAAGAGTCTGTAAATGTATTTCCCAAAATGTCAGACCTTTCAGGCATTCCTTCTTTTGTTGTTGCTGTCAACGTGAACCTTTTATAATCCATTGTTGTATTTTTCTCAGTCTTATCCCCTCATTGCATTTCAGCTGTTCCTCTTTCCTCCCTCTTCTCGCCTCACTCTCTAGCACTCTTATATTTTGCTCTGTTCTCATTTCCCTGGCCTCCGTCTCTCTCTGCTCTGTTTTCCCATGAGTTCCGATTAGCCTGCACACCCACTCTATCTTTAGGCAGTCTAGTGGGATTTCAATTAATTTAGGAAAAAATTGCAAAATCATCACAATATACTGTACCTGTTTAATTAACTTCCTCCTTAATTAGGAATGACTTGAACTTCGGCAGAAGACATATTCATGCAGAGCTGGAGCTCCTGGGTCTTCCGGGCGGGTTTGAACTCTTGGCAACTTGATTTGTTTGAATATCAAGTTATGCCTCAGAACCACCTGGGCCAGCATGACCTTATGCTTTATATTATGTGATTTTTATGAACAGCTGCCTCCGGCCATGCTGTCTGTGCCATCGCGTCCCATGAACTCTTGCATTATTCTTCTTTTAATTGCATGCTCACGTCCTTTGATCCATCTCCTTCTCTCCATTTCATTCTTGCTCCTCCTTGTCTATTGTTTTTCTTTTTTCATGGTCATTCTGTTGAAAGAGTAGCTGGCTTTTATATCTGATTACAAAAAAGAACGACTCCAGAGAGCTGCTCTTTATCTGGGGCATATGTTCATTAGGGGGAATGGATTGAATTCTTTGCAAAGACAAAGCTGTTCGCTGTTGGCTCTTCAAAAGAAATCAGTTCAAGTGTTTTCATTTCCAAAGATGTGGTCTACTGTATCTATAACTGCTATATTGTGTTTCATGTGCAGAATCGCCCTGTGTGGTGTGTGTAGTGACCTTCTACTTAATTAGTTTAGTTTCTTTGATCCCCTTTTTCTTATTAATATTATCGTATTCTGATGATACAATCCCTTATATAGGACTACTTTCTTGCATTTATCTCTCCTTCCTTGTTTCCTCTTCCCCTCTCTATCTCAGTGCCAGCAATATCGTGAACAGGCTTCGGTGCTGGAGAACCAGCCAACGGGGACTTTTGTGTTGCAAGTGCATGCCGTGGATGCAGATGAGGGGGCAAATGGAAAAGTCAAATATGGCCTAATGCATAGAGACAGCGCAATGCCTGCCTTCAGAATCCATCCGGACACAGGTAGAACAGTTTCAGTTCGTCTGGGGTAAAAGAGGTCTCAATTAGACATAGAGCAGAGAGTCTGCTGTAGGTAGAATGTGTTGTATTTAAATGTTAATTGCCATCTCTAATGGTAATTTTGAGCTGAGGCGTGGAGACGTGAGGAGGATGCATACTGATACAATATCAACTGTTATACGTTGACTTGTTATTCTTAGGAATTTAAGTCAAATGCCAAAACCTGTATACTGATTAACATTTGATTAAATTTGGGAGAAGCTCAGTGTGATTATAAAAAATGAGTGTACATAATTAAGGGGTAGGCAAATAGAGAAGCTGTTCAGAAGTCCTGGCACGGGCAGACAACATGTTATTCTGTCAGTCATTTTCTTTTAGGCTCGTGCTCAGTTTTCTTCATCTCAAGATTTAATAGCAAAGTCACCGCACTTGAAAGGAATGCTCGACTTTCTCCGAATAAATTCATAATTATTTACTTGTTTACAAAATCTTGGGTTGATTGGTGGAAATACCGGGGTGCAGAAGCACTGTGTGGTATTGCCGTGCGTATGTTTGATCATTATTCTGTATTTACAGGAGTGATTGTGACAGCCCGGCGCTTCGACAGGGAGCGGCAAAGAGAGTATTCGATCACAGTAACGGCTACTGATTGGGCAGAGGAGCCACTGATCGGCATCTGTCAGCTAACCATCCAAATACTGGACCAAAATGATAACAGCCCCAAGTTTGAGAATCTGCGCTATGAGTGTAAGTTTGGGATGAATGTTATTCTTGTTGATGTCCAAATGAAATATGCATAGCATTAATAAAGCAGGGGCACAACCAGGACCATTAAAAATGCAGAAGTAAATAAAACTGATATTAAGTCATAGAGAATTTGATTGACTTTGTGCACCTTTATATAGTAATTTGATTTAATTGAGGATGTTTTTAGAGACATTTTATTTTTGTCCCTAAGGATCTTCATCATCCTTTGCTCTAAGCTACTACAATGCAAGTTCTTTGACCAGTAAAGTGAGCGCACATACATTATTTCTTTCCCGTGCAGATTTTTTGAGGGAAGACACTTTGGTCGGTACCAGTTTTCTGCGTGTTGCTGCTCACGATGATGACTTTGGCACTAATGCAGCTATCACTTACGCCATGTCTCTGGAGCAGCCTGAGTACCTGCAGGTCAACCCCATCACTGGATGGGTCTATGTTAACCAGCCCATCTCACAGGCAAGTCAACCACAGGTCTTTGTCAGCCAGTGCAGACACACACACACACACACTAACTGTTCTTTTCCAGGTCTTCACCTTCATTTTTAGGGATTTACTTTTTTGCGTACAATGAAGGCATGTCCTCGTAATGAGACTGTGTAAGTAGATTATGTCCCCGCAAAATGAGTTATACCAGGACGACACACACAGTGGCCTGTGGGTCTGTGTCAACAAAGTTAATGAATGAGGCACCTCAAAGTGCCTCTAACTGCCACTACCAGTCTTGAGTATGTCTACTCCCGGAGGTGCTGGATGTGGAAATACCACAGAGAAAGAAGATGGAGGGAGACTAATTCAGCCTAAACAAATTATTCAAAATACATTTTAACAGCTTGTGTGTCCTTTGGTTCTGTTTAATGACTAGCATTTTTCTAGTGCTCCGTTACAAAGACTTTTCCTTCAAATGTGCAAAAACATCCTCTTACCTGCAGTAGCTGTCAAAAAAGTGTTTTAATTAATGGCACAGGTTTAAAAGAAGCTAATTACCATACTCTGCAACTCATTGTCTCTTATAAATGCTGTGGCTTTGATATATATATATAAAAAAAAGCTTTCTTTCATCGTCGTTTATCATCTGAGACTTTGATAAAAAGACTGACAGTGTGCACCAACAAACGATTTTTGTATTTTGAAGTGATTAACTGAAACACTGTGAGGAAGATTATGAATGCAAAGTTAACCTCCCTGCTAACAGCTTCTGAAAAATGAAAACACTAAGCCACAATCTTTGGAGAAGTGTGAAATACAAAGATGAATCCCCTTAAGATAAATTACACAGTTGTTTTCAGAATACAAGTTATTTTACATGTATGCATAATTCGCTTCTGTATGAAAACTACCTAAAAACGCTATCTTCAAAGTTTACTGAGCTGAGTGTTGTCAGCTAACTTCAAGTGATTTATAATGCCAATGCCAGTAATGTAACACATTTTTTTATTTCTTACATTCTTCACAAGTATGTCGTAGCCTTTCTGAGACCTATCAGTGCTCAGCTTCCTGTTTTCACCTTAATTTATTCAACAGGAGCTGTTCTTTGGCCAGAAACCTGCTATTGCACTATAGGGCTGTTTATTATTTAACATACTTTTTACTGCACTGGTGTCGGAAGTCTCTGGCAATTTTGCTGCTGACTTCATGCAAAATTGATAACGCTAAGCACAAAACCTCGCCTAACAAAGCTGTTGCATATTTTAGGGTGGTTTCAGAAGTTATTTGGATCCTGCAACAATCTTTGTGCTGTAACCATAAAAGCACTTCATTAAATGTTAAATGTCTTTGCTGGTCTGAGACGTTGTTCTTTTTGATTTTCTCATCGCAGTTTCTGATTACATTGAAAAAGAATTAAGGCTAAATTTTCAAACCACACTTCACAGTAAAATGTGAAGCACTGTTCCCAGTTGACTCGAAGCACTTTAATGGAAGAGATATGCCACTGAGCAACTATGAATGTTCTTATGCCCTAAGACATGCACAGCCAGAGCCGACCTTATCCCGTGTCAACACACTGTACACTGGTTCCGCAGAGAATTAAGTGGAAAAGATGGAAAAGGTTGCCATGACCGTATCCAGAATATTTTATATGTTCTGGTAGAGATCTGACACTATTACAGCAAATTTAATTTCCAAGTATTACCAAGTCAGATATTCATTTAATGTAAAAGCAGCAGCTGCTGGGTCCATATTGGGCATTGCAGATTGCAATCTTTGTTCTCTGGTTTCAAGCTTTGGAAAAGAGTTGCATTGCTTTAAAAATACTAATTGGATTGTCCCACAAATAGAAAATCTAATACTGAACTTCAGGGAGATTGGTTTTTATCTGACCACTGCAGCACAATAATAGAGTCGCCGGCCCTGATTTACATTAACAGAATAATGCAGCTGGTAGTCGAAATGTTAAAGCTGAACGATTGAATTCGTGGTGAAATAATAGTGAACAATTTTTCATTTAAGCTCTGTAACTGTGACTTAGTCATTATTATGAAATACAATCATAATATGTGGGTAAAAGGACACATTTCTAAATGTTCTTCTTCTTCACTTTGGCGTGAGTGTAATTTTAATGTTACTCATTGTTTAATTTAGGTAAATGGACTCTTTTCACTTTTTCTTGTGGTGTCCACTTTGATGAAATGCAGTCCCCAAGTCAAATTTACTCCCTTATGTCCTTGGAATTCAATTATGGCACAGTAACAAAAGGGTTTTTATGGAGTCAGAATTATGGCTTAATGTATTTTTCTATGGCTTATTCTGCTGCTTTTGTTGTTTTGAGTCTAACTAAATGGTTTCCAAGTTTGGGTCGTCCAATTAGCTGATCGACAGCTTATCGCTGCTTGCATCTGCTCGCACAAAGACATATCCGTATAAACGCCCAGATCTACATGTTTTTCTTAGTGCTGCTGTGCTGCCAGAAACAGCTGCCCCCACAGTCACGCAGAGGTCTAACTCTTCTACTAAACATTAAGCAAAATATTACACTTTGCTATGAAAAAACTTTTTTTATCACAAAAATAGCTTGATTTGTACATTTTTGGACAGTGACACAATTTTCTCAATTTTGCTTTTGTATGCAAGCACAATAGAGTTTAAGAGAAACAATAATGAAACTTACTGTTCAAGGGGTTTAATAGAAATATGATGTTTTACCCAAGACAACAGGTGACTGTGTATACGACTAACTAATTTCAAAGCAGTAAAGGAAACATGTTTGTAGACCCTTAAAACTTGGTGGAGTACAGACAAAAAACTGACAATTATGCCAGTGTCCAAACATTTCTGGACCTATATGTAATTAATAAAGGAGTAAACACATAATCAAAGAGGTGATGGTGAAAGTTTTTAATGTCACTTATAATGCAGCTAAAACGTCTGCACAGATAGATATAAACACGGAAACCTGCCATTGTGGTAGTTGCTGCTAACGGTGTCAACAGGGCCTCATTTTCTCACTGAGAGTCACAAGATTAAAGTAATATCTTACTTCAGGGTAGTAATCATTTCAACATCAAATATGATGATAATTTCCCCCATTGAACTGTTCCCTTTGTTCACAGCGGACCTATATTACAAGGGATATCATAGCAACTGATGGTGGGAATCGTAGCACTTCTGTGGAGCTGGCAGTCACCATCACCAATGTGAAGAACCAGCCTCCACAGTGGGAAAAAGAAAGCTACAGTGTTGTCATCCCTGAAAACACTGCCAGGGACACGCCCATAGTGGTAAGGATGCAAGCAACTTCAATTTCTGTTACAATGTTTGTTTCCCTTTATCATTATTATCATTATTATTATTTATTAATCTTATTATTTGCTGTTTACGTTAGATGAATGCTTGCTTACCTGAATCAGTGCAATTTGACCATTATTTAGACATTCTGCTAACACTGAGCTTAAATATGCCTCAGAAGGTTGTTCAGTGCTGAAAAACCTGTAAAAGAGTTCTAATGTGATGCTGTAGCAGAAAGATGACATTGAATCCCATGTGCTTGGCAAATTTTATGACACTAGACTTATTAAATTCATTGAAAATGTCTCCTTTGATGTGAAAAATTTATAGCTGTCAATCTGAGATGGAAAAAAAGTCCTTTTGTTCAAGGTCTTCAAAAGGCAGCTCATTTCTTGATAAGAGGTTATTTTAGGACTCAGGCAGCAGGTTTGACTTTCATCCTACGCTATGTCTTTCTTAGATAATCAGTCATTGAAGCAAAAATTTAATCAGAATTTGACATAACCTGTGTTTCTTTCAGGCTGCTGACCCGTACTGGAGTCTGACCGCTTATAACCTGTCACATGTGAACAAATGTTACTTGACCAATCTCAAAGGAAAAAGTAGTTTAGCATTTTAGGAAATATGCTGACTTGACACTGTCTTGACTTGAATGAGTAGACTGATAGCACTCAATCTCTGGGAGTTAGTTATAGAGCTGTATCCTGCAGCTAGTAAGCTTAGCTCAGCAAAAGAAGCGAAAAACAGCTAACCTGGCTCTGTGTAAAGTTAGAAAATGTGCCCATCAGCTCAGGGGTGGAGCTTAACTCTCAACACAGAGGGGACAGAACATTTTCAGGGGCTGATTTCTGATTAAGTGTTTATAATTAATCACTGTAAAATGGCTAATATAATCTGCCCAGTAATGGGAAAAGAATTCAGAGACTAAAAAGTACTGAGATAACACAGTGAGACTACAAGTAAGAGTCACTCTATGAAACTACTTAAAAAACAGAAAAAACTTAATATTAAAAAAAGAAAACGTGACCATGAGCCTTTCACTACTATTTTTTTTTAATTATTTAGTTACTGATAGAAAGATATCGACAGATGGATGGATGAATGGATGACTATACAAAATCACACATGAAATTGTTAAACATGATTTCCTCCTAACCAGACATTTTAGTTAAGCCTGTTATGGATGACATCAATAATTAGACCTGCTGTCCTTCACAAACATTTTGGCTCTGTCCAAAACTACAAAATATGCTCACTACCATCTTTAAAACTAACTAATTAATATAGAATAATTTTCTTCTATGATTTGTCCAGAGATTTAAAGATGTCTAGCTGTAAGTGCTTAAATGCTTTAATTATTTCTTGGATTGACTCATTGACCTCATATTATTGAGCAGGGGGCTCCTGAATGCCTGTACTCCTCAAAAAAAACATGTTTTCCAAATTTGCATAGCAAGATTGTAGAATGATATTATATAAGCTGAGCGATCAGCTACATATCCATAAACTCGCTGATGTTTTTTTTCCTATTATGAGATGTTTGCTCATGATAGATGATAGATGTTTGCTTTATCATGAGATGTATGTATGCTCCATTTATCACTTTCTGCCTCAGGAGCTAGTCCTTACTGATTTGTTACCTAAAATCCAGGTTTTCAAGACAGTCATGATGTAACTTCTGATGCTATTCAGACAGTCAAGGCAACGTCTCAGTTGGGTGACCCAAGAGTGACCTACAACCTCGAGGATGGGATGGTCCCTGAAACCAACATGCCCGTCCGTTTCTACCTCTCTCCCAACCGGGAAGATGGTTCTGCGTCCATTCTGGTGTCCGAGCCACTGGACTATGAGACCACACCATTTTTCTCCCTTCAAGTCCGGGCGCAAAATGTGGCTGCAGTGCCGCTTGCAGCTTTCACAAGAGTTTATGTGAATATTACAGGTACATGTCTCGCTGTCTTTGTCATTTGATATAATTAATTGATTGAATAGATTTCACCATCATTATTAATTTATTTAATAACTGTGTCTGAGTCCATTTTAATTGGTATTATATTATATTATATTTAATATAATATAATGTATATTTGCACATGTAGCTTCAGAGACAAAAGAAGTTAACAAGCAGCACACTGGGGATAAATACACAATATAAAATTTGCACAGTATTAAAACCTATTTAAAAAGTAAAAACAGATTCTAATTACTTATAAGAGGGATTACTTGGTCTTGCCTAAAGAGAAGTTATTTACCTCTATAGCTGCTGCGGTGAACGTGTTGCTCTCTTGTTCTCATATTTCATTTCATTTTTGAGAAAATATCAGTGGTTACACTTCTGAATGCAGAAAAAGGATATTGTGAGTGGTATCAGGAAATTAACACATTGTCACGGTGACTATGTCATTTCTATCCTAAGACGTCAATGACAACGTACCGTTTTTCACATCCTCCATCTACGAGGCCTCAGTGACCGAAGGAGCCCAGATAGGCACTTCAGTTCTGCAAGTATCCGCCCATGACAAAGACCTGGGCCTTAATGGAGAGGTTTGTGGTTATACACTTATGATCATTTTGTGAAGGTATGGCAAAATGGAGTAATTTTACAAAAATCTAGAGACTGCTGTTTCCCTGCGAAAGCATCCATTTACACTACAAAGAGCATTATGTAACATCACACAACAATCCCACCAGCGTGGAAGCTTTTGTTCCACTGTTTTCAAAGTTTTGTTGAAGTGGGTTTGGGAGCTGTTTCATCAGCTGTCTCACTGATTGTGGCGATATTGGTTGAATGGAGCGTATTGATTTGCTTAGCCCTCTTGACATTTTCAGCTACAGAGCCTGTAACTTCTGCTGTTTCTGCAGGTTATTGCTTGAAACTTTACTTTAGCTTAATTTTCAAATTCCCTGTGCTCCACAGATCACTTACTCTCTGCTGAGTGACAGCAGTGGGGACCACAATCTGTTTCGTATCGACCCAGAACTTGGGATTATCTACACAGAAGCTGTCTTTGACCGTGAGGCCCGTAGCTCCTACTTACTGGAGGTTCAGTCAGAAGATGGCCAAGAGTCAGCTCGACCTGGGAAGTACAAACAGCCCAACACAGGTGAGAAATTTTAAGAATGAGTGACTGGATAGTTGGATGGGTAAAAAGTTTTTATCTAGACTTAAAACTCTTGTCCAGTTTCATTAAAGTAGTTTCATGTTTGGCAAATTCAAAATCTGAAGCAACTATTCTTGCACCGATGTATTATTGGCAACATTATAAATAAGCTCAAAAAATATATTTAAATATATACAGTATATTGTGTGTGTCGTTGGGCAGTTCTGCTAACTCATCCAGTCTGTTTTATATGTATAAAATGGCTCACCAATCTCTCCTCTCCTCTTTGTCTCGCCCTCCCTGCGTTTTTCACCGGCATAAACACCCGTGAAAATAAAAGTAAAGGAGATAAAATAAACAAGTGTCTCTTCTAGTGCAGTTTTGTTACGCTCAAATCTAAAAATCAAACCAGCAGACAGAAATATCCTGTTTCATCTCACCTGGTGATGATGGATCAGTCTACCTGTTTAACACACAATTAAGCGTGCAAAAGTCCAAGCATGAACTGGTCTCTGCACATCTCAAAAGGCACATAAACAGCCAGAGTGTTGGATATACTATGTGGAGATGCAACATAAATCTAAAGCAAGGCAAATTAAATTTGTTATAATTATCATCAATGTGGAAATGAGCTAAAAATCACTTTAATTAGTGAGCTATCAAATATTCCCCTTCATCATCATCATTCACTAACACAGCCCTAATTCTTTTGGGTCTTAGGCTGCAGGCTAGGGCCTCCATAGACTGGGTTTGTTCCGGATTGTTCTGGCCTGCCTCATAAATGGTTCATCGCAGTGGCATCTAGGGAGTTGGGAGGCCAAGTCAAAGCTTTTGTCATATCCATGGGGAGTGGAGTGTGCAAGGTTTTCAACAATGTTTTCATGATGATTGGCATGTGTCAAAATTACATCGAAATGAATGGCAGGACCCCATGATTTCCCAGCACAGCACTGGATTACATGGTTAATGTTCAATTTACCTGAGTTTAATGCTGTAGCTGCTCGGGGCTGCACTAGCTGGCTAATTTGCTTATCATAACCCCTAGAGTTCACTAATTAAAATGTTATATTTGATTTGTTCTGTGCAAAAACTTGTTATGGCACACAGCCAGAAAGAAGCAGGCACATAAATTCCACAAAAATCTGTAACTGTTACATTTTTTTAGATTTTTTTGTTACACTTTTCTTTTGTTACACTTTTTTTTTTCTTACCTTTGGACAGATGTTGGTGGTTGTTTATTTTCTGAATGTTTTTTAGAGCTGAAGTATCAAGCTGCTGTCTCTTGCTTTGTATTTAACATAATGACTTGATGGGTTCGATCGACTCGTCTGACTCTATACAAGAAAAAGCGTGTGTGTCAAAATGTCAAACTATTCCAGACAATTAAGTCAATTGAGAATCCAGCTTTGTGTAAATTACTCTTTTGTTACAATGACATAAATGATTAGCGACAGCTACTTCCGATTCATTGTGTCATTGTGCCTTAAATTGATGCAAAAATATGTTGTTTTTTTACTACTGTGGCATTCCGAGAAACTTTATAACTTGGCAGAGTTAACTTTAGGGTGACCTCTGCCCCGGTCTGATGTTCAGTTCATAAAAAGCAGCATTGTTCTTTCCCTATATGCCTACAGGGCAATACTGAAACTCTGTAACTCTAAACTGTGAGGAGTGCTTCCTCTGTGCACTGTGTTTTAAAAAGGCTGCATTGGCAATACATTCATTTACACCTTGGGATTGACTTTGAAAAGTGAATTTTAATTTGATTTATTCTACTGCCATGACCAGACAGCAACACTCTCTTCCATGTGAAAATAGCTCAGAGATTTCTTCCAACTCTCTTTCTTGTAGCGATCCCTTATTTCTTCCCCTTTTTAACTCTCTCGTTTCACAATTTAACCAGAAAGGCCTTTGTTTGTTTACCTTGTTCACAGTGTGACATTTCCGCAGTAATAATATCTGTGTTTAGAATGACGTCCTATGACATTTGTATTTAGACGGGGGTATTTGCCTCTGTTTGTGAAGGAGGTGTTAGGAGTGCCGGGTGGTGTTTTGGAGTAGCAAAACCCTCTCTTCAGGCTGCCAGGGCTGCTTAGCATTTGCGATGAGCCTTAGTTGTGTCTACATATCTACCGCATCCAGAAGGGCTCATCTCCCCTGCAAACATTACCTGTCTCTGTGTTACCCCCGGGATGCACCAAACGGAGGAGGCAAATGCAAAAACAAGCCAAGAAAATAAAGCCACATTCCGCCATCTTTTACTGCAGCAGCTCCAAATAAACATGTCACCCATGTGCTCTGTGAGCAGATAATTTACTCTTTTTAACTAAAGGAATAAACAATGTAATGAGGAGCCCACAGATAAGACACAAACACTTGTCATCTTATAAATATTTAACCTTCCTAGTTATCTGCGCTCGGTTAAAAAAAAAGGAAAGTAGCTCGTTGACGATGTTTAGCCCCATTATTGTTACTCTTTCTCTTCAGAACCGTCCCCCCTGTAAAAAGAATAAACTCTTGACAAAATGAATAATTCATGTAATTTACAGCAGATCTTTGTGAGTAATGTTTTGTCTAATTTATACGTCATTGAGCAACATTGTGCTGGGTTAAGTACCTCTTCCCCACTAAACAGTGACAATGAATTGTAGAATCAATAAACAGATGGAATGAGAGTAACACACTTACAGTAGTGGTTCGAGTATGTATGTGTGTGAGCTGTGCGTGCCGTTTAATCTTCTGCCATTCTGTCATTCTTGCAGACACGGCGTATGTGAGAGTTTTCATCAGCGACGTCAACGACAACAAACCGGTGTTTGCTCAGCGACTGTATGAAGTCGGCGTTGATGAGAATGCAGATGTGGGCCTGGCTGTTGTCACTGTTAGCGCTAATGATGAGGATGAAGGTAAGTTTGAAATGACATCAGAACGATTGAGTCCCGTGGCATTTTTACTGATTCCACTTTCTAGAAATAAAGGTTAAAGAAGCTAGCCAACCACAACCAATATTTAAATTTAGGGTGGGGGGGTTTGAGAGAGAGAGACATTTCCAGTTTGCAGTTTGGCCAGGCTCTTTCTGCAAACAGCAAAACTACTTCAGATAGGTCCTCATTTGTAGCAGTATTCATAAAGTTACCCTGTGGGCAGTCCTTTCCAATCTGGTCTGAGCTCTGCTGAAATCATGCTGCTGAAATCAAGCAGTGTGCTAGATTTAGTAGTCATTTAAGTGCTCGGTAATGCACTGTGGCACATATGTTCCAAAAAGAGTGACACGCTCCCACACAGTGGGTGGGTGGGATTTAAGCAATAAAGCGGTTGCTCATCCTCTGTATAGCAGTAGCCTAAGATCCCTTTATCAGACATGTTTAGGTCCGTTAATCAAGTATTTATGGGGAGCGGGGGTGCAGCTTAGGCTGGGCTGCAGCACTAATGATGAATAGCTGTGGAATAACTCCAACCACCAACATTAAAGTTACAATACTGTTGCACTTGTGCCTAAGAGGCTCTACTCAATCTGTCTTGTTTAAAAACTCCACCCTGGGTTTGACCGCAATAAGCCTACCAGGGCCCTGTGGGAGACAGGGAGCACTTTGTCAGTAAGGGTTGTGTTAATAGTACAGATTAGTGTATTTACATGGGATTGAAGCTACTTTAACCCAACAAAATGATTGAAAGCAAAGACTGTACATTGCAGGAGATTATCTTAAATATTCCAGTATTAAACCACCACACCGGGTGGTGACCATAGAGACACAACACATAGCTTCAGATATTGACTTCCTACAACTACAATCCTCCCCCCACCCTCTCCCAAGCCTCACAATCATTCCCTAGGGAGAACTATCAGAGCGCATTATGCTGCTTTTCGCTCTCATGTTCCCTTTTACTTTTTTCGACACTCTTTTTTTAAATTAGTATCTGATTAAAGCCAGGGAGACGAGGTACAAAGTTTCCATTTAATTAAGTAATCAAAAGAAGAAAGGAAGACATGAAAACCTACTAATAGTCAGGTCTTAGAGGAAATGTGGTGTAATACCCTTGTGGTTACACCCTTTTGTTTTTGGAGGAATGCAACAACAAATGAAAAGGGACAATAGTGAGGTATCAGCATGCAGAGATTTAAGAAATAATGACATGAACAAAGCCCACTGTGAATTCTACTACATTGTAAAAATGATACTAAACACATTTTCAAACATGCATTTTTAATTCCTGCCGCAGGGGCCAACGCCAAGCTGCGCTACCAGATAACATCTGGCAACAAAGGTGGTGTCTTTGACATCGAGCCAGAGGTTGGGACAATCTTTATTGCACAGCCATTGGACTATGAGCAGCAGAAGAGGTACAAGCTTCTGATTCTCGCCTCAGATGGGAAATGGGAAGACTACGCTGCGGTGGTAGTTACTGTGGTTAATAAGAATGATGAGGCGCCTGTGTTTTCCATGAATGAGTACTACGGATCTGTCACAGAGGAGCTTGATGGGTCACCCGTGTTTGTATTACAGGTACGAGGCTACACACATACTGTGCTTCTTTCAGTAATTACTGTAATTTAAGCATCTGTAATAATCCTTAAAACACCGCCTTCTTAGTGTGGCCATAGCTGCGGCTAAGTAATGATCACAATTTTAAAACGTGACATGTTATTTCAGTTTATCTACTGTTAGTGCTTTACCCTAGCTTAAAACGTTCTAGAAATTTCATTTAAGTTACAGAGATAGATGTTGTGCGGGGAAATTCAGCAGTGCAGCTGTCAGACTTACTCCGAGGCCAGATGTAAGAAACATGCCTGATCAGAGCTTATTGCTTTAATTTGGGTGGTCAGGGAAAAGTGCAAACACTTAAATGGGCTGTCTAAAAACATCCGAAAGCAAAGAAGATTTGGGTGACGGCTGAGGTGAGATAAGAGGAAGCAGTAATTTGGGGTTGACTGGATGAATGAATATCCATTTTCTCAGGAAGTTGTCGTTATCTCTGCAGGTGACAGCTACTGACCCAGACAAAGATGCAGACCAGGGTGCCATACGGTATTCCATTCATGGCCAAGGGGCGGAGTCACACTTCATGATCAACGACATCACGGGGGAGATGTACGTCCAGCACACCCTGGACAGAGAAGAGCGTGCTGTCTGGCGTTTTGTTGTCATGGCCACTGACGAGGAGGGCGAGGGACTTACCGGCTTTACGGATGTTATCATCAACGTGTGGGACATCAATGACAACGCCCCCACTTTTTCATGTGCGCCTGATAACTGCCACAGCAGTGTAGCTGAGAACTCCCCTCCTGGAACATTAGTTGTGGAAATGATGGCTGTAGACCTTGATGATGCAGCCATAGGCCAAAATGCAATCCTCACCTACAAAATCACGGAAAATTCACAAAACGCAGACGGTGCAGATCTTTTCATGATTGATTCCAGCACTGGGACCATCTCTGTGGCAGCAGAGGGGCTCGATCGTGAGCATGCCGACACGCACCGTATGGTGGTAGAGGCTCGGGATGGTGGCGGCATGACGGGTACAGCTACCGTCACTATAGTGGTGACGGACATCAACGACCATGTGCCAAAGTTTAGAGAGGACTGGTGCGGCGCTCGTGTACCTGAGGGCACAAATGAAGACGCTCCGATCCTGGAGCTGAGTGCTGGGGATCCCGATGCCGGCTCATACGGACATTTGGCCTTCAGTGTGATGGCAGGAGACCCTGAGCAGAGATTCTACATGGTTAGCCACAGACTGGAGCAGAGCGGCACTCTGAGGCTGAAGAAAAAGCTGGACTTTGAGCAGCCAGGGGAGCAAAGGTTTAACCTCACCATCAAAGTGGAGGACACTGACTTTTCCAGCCAGATCCACTGTCTGGTTCTGGTGGAGGATGAGAATGATAATGCCCCTGTTTTTACCCCAGACTCGTATCTGCTGTCTCCTTTGCCGGAGGATGTAACTGAAGGAACCAGCGTCATCCAGGTTGTGGCCTCTGACTCCGACTCTGGTCCGAATGGTGACATTTCGTACAGTATTCTCCCCGAGTCAGACCCGCACGGACATTTTGCAGTCAGCGGTGCAGGTGTGGTCACAGTCGCTAGGCCGCTGGATCGAGAGACAGTGGCAGGTTATGAGCTGGTCGTCATGGCGACAGACCGGGGTACCCCGCCGTTGAGTGGCAGTGTCACGGTCCGCTTGCCATTGCTAGATGTGAATGACAACGGGCCAGAGCTGGAGACAGCCTACATTCCCATGCTGTGGGAGAACAGTCCAGTGCCTCAAGTGGTCTGGCTCAATAGGAGTTCAACTCTTCTGTATGTCACTGACAAAGACTCCCCAGAGCAAGGGCCTCCTTTTTATCTCTCCCTGCCCTCTGTGTACTCTACTGACTTCCACCTACAGGACCATGGGAATGGCTCTGCCACGCTCACCGCTCTGCGGAGATTCGACAGGGAAAGGCAGAGTGAGTTCCACTTGCCTGTTATTATGATTGACAGCGGCGAGCCACCGATGACAGCCACAAACACTCTCACCATCACTATTGGCGATCATAATGATAACGCCCATCAGGCGGGAGAGAAAGATGTCTACGTACATAGCTACAAGGGTGAGATGCTTGTTCTCTTCTTCCTGCCCCTGATTTTTTGTTTTTACAGCGCAAGGAGAGCTTGAGTCAAGAGGGAAAACTGAGACTACAGCTCTAGGGGAAAGTTTTCACCACCACACGTGCTTAGAGTAGTCTGGAATTCATAATTGCTTTCTTTCTATTACATTCTAGCAGTGTTTTCTTATGGTAATATCATTGTCACATCCTTTCTGAAGCTCCCAGCAGAGTCTTCCCCTGCCAACCCTATGCCTAAAGCTCATCTGAACATCACAATATGATAAGAATCATGATTCTTATTTCTTTATAGTGTTTCTACCCTCCAGGTAAGTTGGTTAGGCACATTGGCTTGTTAGTGTTTTGATCACACACTCAGCTACATGACATTTTTGGTAATTGTGGAAAACAGGAGCAGCGTGACTCATCCAGGCTGCCATTGTTTACCCAGCTGCAGTACTCTGGCACTGCAGGTCGATAATAACATAATCCATACTGAGATAGCCTCGCTTCCTTAAGCTCCACGCTCTCTGAAGTGGAGCACTGAGAGCCTATTCATTCCAGCAGTGGGACTCCACAGTTATGAGCATAATAAGTAGAACAGAACACAAGGATGCAAGATAAGGAGAAGAGAGGGACGAAAAAGATAAGTGTTGGCATCAGCAGATTCTGTCCAGACTGAGTCAGTGTGTGTGTGTTTACCTTGAACAGGAAGGATAGCGAATGCAGCACTGGGGAAGGTATATGCCCCAGATCCAGATGACTGGGACAACAAAACCTACACTCTGGAGACGAGTGCAGCTAAGTAAGAGCTCACTGTTAAATGCATCTAATGTTCTCTGAAAACATGCTGATCTCCCAGTGTGTAGCAGTGGTACAAGTGCTAACGTAATAATGTATCAGAAGAACTGCCAAACTGTAAAATAAAGAGGATGTGGGCTAAAAGAAATGCTGTAGGCGCATTGCTAACAAGGGCCCGTCTCACAGTTAGTTTTTCCTAATCCTCCTAATCTTATTTCCTTGGCCTCTAATGCAAGCTGATCGATATTCTGGAATATACAATCAGATTAAAAAACACCCCCAGCAAAAAAACCTAAGCAATCCTTGATCCACTTGTGTTATGTTCCTTGGATGAAACAGCCCTTCTTATTAGGCTGTTTCGTAGGAACCTTGCAGAACCGTGCAGTTATTCAGTGTTCACACCCTTAAGATCAGATTAGAAATACCAATTGCATATTTGTTTTATTCATATAACAAATTTTGACAGTTACCATGACAACTATCAAGCCCTTTCATGAGTTTTTCGAGCAGAAACATTTTCCTTTCTCGTCCGTCTTTTTTCCTGGCACTTTTTGTTTACCTGTTTCTCTGAGCTTTTTGTTTTTTAACATTAATTTGCATTCACTTCCTGTTGGAGTGAGCCCAGGTACCACTGACCAATTTTCTACATGTCTGTCTGCCATCTGTTTCGTATATATCTTTCAGACAGGAGCTAAGAAACAAAAGGAACCCTGCTTTTGAATTGCTCTTTCTCTCATTTTATACTGAAGCAACAGTTTCCTACTTTACAGCTTTCATTTGTTTCTTCAGGTACTTCAGTGTGGACCAGAGCTCAGGAGAGCTAAGCCTGCGACAGAACATTCCAGGTGGCAGCTACTGGCTGAGGGTTGAGGTGTCTGATGGTGTGTGGCCTGATGTAATCTCAGGAGTCAGAGTTCATGTCTGGGAGCTGGAGGAAAAGGCCATCTTATCGTCTGCCTCACTGCGTTTGACCGGTAGCATTTGCACAAACACCGACTTAAATGTTGGCATGAATGCTGTGGGTTAATTTTGAATCCCTGGGTGCCTTCGGCACAGCAGGTAGACATGTGTTGCACTTTGTTTTCCCTGTTTCATCAGTACAGCATGTGATCAAAATGTTCCACCTTTAAAAAAAATCAAAGCACATAGCTGATTCAAATTGACTTGCTCTAACCTCATAGGTAGCCTGTTTGGGCAGCACCACATCGCTTCTAGCACAGCTGCTCTTTTAATATCACTCTGTTGTGAGCATTTGCTTTTGTGCATTAATGATGTGTACTGGATCTCCTACAGTTTATTATAACTGCATCCTTCCAATTTTATTTTCAAATTTCATTTTGGGGAAGTGGTCCAAGTCGCAGGGAGGCAAATGTAGCAAATCTGAGAATCAAACATGTTGCTATGACAAAAAGAGGAAAATAGACGGCATAGCACAGCTGCAGAAGTTCAAGTGTAACAACTGTAATTTCCACTCAGTGTTTACATATGGAAAAGTTCCAATTTTTGCTACACAGTACCATGAATATTGAAACATTTAACAGCATTTTACTTTCACCTACCAAAGTTATTTCAGTTTTGTATTTCTTAACCTTTTATTCTTATTTCATTTGGATTTTTTTCTGTTTCCAAAGTAGATTTTGTCATTTAAGCTCAGTGTTTTTATTGTTTAAAATGATTTGTTTTAGTTCATTTTTTTTTATTTACTTTTGCATGGAGGGCATTTGTCAAGGCCAGATTTAGGAAAATCAGTACAGGCAGTTTACTCTCAGTCTCTCATTAGACATCCAAAAAAGCTTCAGATCAGACATGTTGTGATAAAATTACATGAAACTAACAAATACTAAAACTCATTCCACTATATTTATTTTTTTTAGTTAGTTTTCCAGCCTTCACAACCTCATTTCAGTTAGTTTTGTTTTTCAACAGTCCAGTTTGTATTTTAAGCATTGTTAGCTAAACTTTTTTTTGTTTTATTTTAAACCCCCTTATAGTCCCACATGGTGGAAATCTTTTGGGGGAGCAGTGTGTAGAGACGGTATCTTGCTCAAGGGTACCTCAGAGTAGCTGTTTGCTGGATTTGAACCCCCAACCTTCTGGTCATGGGGTTAATGGTTATCCTTAACCTAAAGATGAAGTTGAGGATTTTTCTCTGGCCAGCTCTAGCACATACTAGGGACAGGAGCTGGACTTTGAGGGAGCAAGCTAAAAATATCTGCCACACTAAAGGCAATATGGTAATGCCCAAGGAGACTAACTATAATGGGAGGTTGTTGATTTTGGGCTGAGTAACTGAACATTTTGATTGCACCTTGTACGTGACCCCAGGTCTATAAGTAAAAAAAATTATATAACAATAAGTTTTCAATTGGATTCTTGTTCTCAGTCATCCTCCGCAGACAAAAAAAAGCATGCTCTTTGTTGTTGCTGTTAAATTCTTGTTCGAGGCTGATGTTGAAAAAGACAGCATCTCCCACAGGCAAGAATAAATTGGTACTTTTCATTGAATGATTATCAGGTTGTCAATCCAGTTAACACAAAAATAATATGCTGTCAAAAGAATTTTCTATACTTGCATTATTTAACATTTCTAAGCATTGTAAAGCAACCATTCATACTGCTTGTTGATAATCGTTTCCTCCTCCTTCTTCAACATTCTAAAGTTTATGTCAGAGTGTTCATTTTTTGACAGTCTCTCAGAGTACATTTGAGTTATAAAGGTCAGTTTGGAAGTGTCAGGTAAAGTCCTTGACATTTAAAAAGTCATTCAGCAAACAGAGTCAAAGGCTGTTATGGATGCGTCTGATTCCAGGTTGTTACCATTTTTGGGATATTAAAGGTGACTGCTCGCGTTCTCCACATATCACTGGAAGGTGAAACGCCAAATGCGATTGCCTTCGCGGTCATTAAAATATCCTGTTCGAGACAGTTTGTCAAGACTCTAACATTGTTTCGGTGAAAAAGTAAACAATTTGTGTTATGTGCATCATGATTCATTTGCCTTACGGATGACTCAGAATGGAAATAGGATCAATAGAGAAGGATGTTCGGCTACGTCTCACACTAATAGAATCAGGAACTTGGTAGACTTTGATCAACTCTGTAGTTGTCATTGACAAGTCAGTAGTTCTTATTTCACGAACCTCCCTTCTCTTTGTCTCCTGAAGGCATTACAGCAAAAGATTTTATCGACTCTCGTGTCGAGGGGAAGAGTCGGCTCGAGGCGTTCTGGGACTTCCTGTCTGAAACCTTGTCTGTCAGACCAGGGAGTATCAACGTTTTTAGCATCGCAGACAGAGACGAAAAAACTGTGGACATCCACTTCAATGTGCTAACTGATAATGGCTACCTGCGCCCAGAGAAGCTGCACGGTGTCCTCGACGCACATAAAAAGAAGGTACATATGTTATCACGTAGGATAGATAGTCATCGGTGCTTGTATATCAAGTGATACACTCGGGGGGTTTGAGGGAAACCAGCAGCTTTTTATCTGCCCTTTGATTTTCACACCAACTTTGTGTCTGTTTACTGCCTGCCCCTGTCATGTCTCTTTGTCTCTTCCATTTATTTGTTGTCTTTGTCTTGCCCTCTTTCGTCCATGTGTTCATTATGCATCGCTGTGATTCATCTGTCATACCCAATGACATATCATGATTCTTTAACAGTAGCCAGTTAGAATATTAAAATATTTATGATGAAGGCCTTGCCTTGCTCTTTTGCATTTCTCGTGAAGCTGTTTTGTTTCGCCAAGTGTAAATCAGCGTGTCCCGCGCGCCACCGGCATCGGTGATACAAATCCCTGTTATCTTCAGCCACAATTATTGTAATTCTCGTTTTTGTCTCACTCATCTGCTGCGCTCTTCCTTTCCTCTCTGCAGCTGCAGTCAGTATTGCGTGCGAACGTGCACCAGGTGCAAGTAGATGAGTGCGTGCACACCGATTGCAAGACATCCGGTGGCTGCTCCACACAGTTAAGCATCAGTGACTCACCCACCTTGATAGACTCGGGTGCTTTATCCCTGGTCTCAGTGAAAGTAACATCCTTGGCTGTGTGTGGCTGCGCTGCCAGAGAAATGACCCATCAACGCTGCTCTTCCTACTCCAGTAACCCCTGCCTTAATGGGGGAACCTGCATCGACACGCAGAACGGATACAGGTGAGAGGCATTTCTGCAGTTGTAAAGAACTTAAGATGAAATAGGCTCTTAAAAGATATTTAACGGAAATAAGAGCAGCAGTCTTCTTTCTAGTCCCAGTAGATTTGCTGTTAGAGTGATACCTTGGAAATTGAGCCCAGAATTACTGTGGGTCCCCTGTGAAAAAAATCTTCTTCAGCTGCAACGAAAAGAACTAAAAGTCTTGAGGAGCTCGGCTGTATTGTTAGCTAAATCTGCAGTTACATCATTTTTTAAAGGCTTTCCTTTATACCGTGGAATCAATGTTTGAGTGTGTCCAGGTGATTTTGAAAACTGAAGTCTGAGTTTATCTTGCCAGGATGCAAATAATGAGTCTAACCTCGGTATCAAGGTTATAGACCTGTACTTTGAATTTAACCTTATATATGGATAAATGTCTGCAGTCAATATTCAGGTGTAGGTCTCTGTGAGCATATATCACCGAAGAAACAGCATGCACTTTGTTTCATGTACATACTTGTGCTTGGATTAAAAAATATATATAGGGCAAGGGGATTAACCCTTCCCCCTCTATGCGCACAACTTCTTAAAATTTTCAGTTAGCATGCAAGTTTGTCAACAGCAGCGTGCACACATTTTTTTCCTTGTATCTTTAAATTGTCTCCGCTCCAATTGATCTGTATATTGCTGCAAGGAGCCTTTGTTCTGTAAGAAGAGTATCTCCCTGTATGTGTCATATATGCCCTCCTGTGAATGCAGTCCAGCCATAAAGAATCCAATTTCTGCTTCTATTCTCTGTCAAAGGAGCTTAACAGGAAACCTCAGACAGCAGCTGATCAGATATTGTCAGTCAGAAGTAAGAAAAACATGCCATGCACCTCCTGATTTGGACCGGCACGGCTCTCGAGGCGCACTGTGCTTTGCGTGTGCATATGTATGCATAAGGCTACACTCTGCCTAAGCCGACCCTTTTGCTGCATATGGATCAGTATTCCTGACATGTGTTGCCCCTCTGCAGAATAAACAGCAATGGGAGAAACATCCCTTAACAGTCTCAGTACACACAGCTTTCCTCAGACACCGCATGAAAATAGATGGCTTTGACATTATCAGCAAAGCCAGCTTGTCTCACATGCCTGCAGTGGAGAGGACAGGATGAGATCAACTGGTCCCCTCAATCCCCACCATCAAAAATAAGCTGTTTTTCTTTACTACGTGTATCTTTGTATGGCATTTATGTATGATTATTTATGTTTAACACTGTGGTCTCACAAACAGAGTCAGCAAAATCATAAAACACATTTAATTTCCAGTTTCCAGTCCGCTCAAGTCCTAATCAAAGTGGATAACTACAAGATGAAGCATTTGCACAGTTATCAGCCAGTGTGTAATACCTTAAGAGAAAATCTGTGGTGCTTCGACACATAGAAAAGTGAGAGAAATGGAAATAATTATCTTCCAACAAAGGAAATGTGATGTGCTGAGCAGGAACTCCCTCCAGAGGGTTCAGCTCAGACAGCTGTGATAGATAAAGAATAGATCAGAGTAATGTTGTGTTCATAGCTAATTGATTTAATGTGGAGTTGAACATTTGGGGCTTCGTGGCTAATGCATGCAATTTGAAAAAGTGCTTTCCCAGCTGTCTGTTGACAGCCAGCATGTTAGAGCAAAGTCAAACCTCTGTCTGCGTGAATCAACAAAGCTGTCACGTATGCCGGAGAAAAGTCGCCATGCACTTATCCAGAGATTGGACAGCGTGAAGATTTCTCCGAACTCAAAACTGAATGACACTGATTGTTTCTTTCCCCTTGTTTTCCCTTGATTTTCCACACTGTTTTCCTCCTTGGTGCTACAGGTGCCAGTGCCCCCCACAGCTTGAGGGGCCAGACTGTCAGCAGATGAGAGTTAGTTTCCTTGGCAACGGCTATGCCTGGTTTCCCCCCATAAGGCCTTGCTTTGATAGCCATCTTTCACTGGAGTTTATGACTGAGGAAGATGACGGACTGCTACTGTATGCCGGCCCGATGGCCACTCTTATGCCTGGGGACAGTGAAGACTACATGGCCATAGGTAAAGAAAGAGTCTGTGTAATTAGATGTGTGCCAAGGGGCCTCTGGGCCGTTACTGCACTCAAACCTGCGACTTAATTTTGTGTGTTTAATTACTGGGTGGTAGCTAATCAGATATACGAGGCAAATTTCGTTCGTTAGTGCACCACTGAGAGATAGGAGCACGCACTTGACTGAGTTATACCGTTAATGTGGTACTATGCAGGAAGCCCCGTTTCACTGTTTAATGTGTATGTAATAGTTTGCCGTCTGCCATAACGAATTCTGTTTTGCTTACCCCCTGCGTCAGAGTGGCGGCTCAGCTTTAGAACAGGCTTATAGACTTTCAGTGTCTCACTCAAGGACACATCAGTGGGGTTTATTCTTGCTGACACAGAGGCTCAAAACTCAATCTGCCAGGTGAAGGACAGCAGTAAATATTTCATCAAAGTGAATAGGTTATTTTGCATTGGGACAGCTATGCATAAAGCTTTATAGTTACACTATGCAGCATCTAGACAAAGTGATTCAGTATCATAAGAATCATGGTAATGAAACTGAAATGATGTTACTACAGCGATTCATGTTATTGTTAATGTAATTAAAAGTATGTGCCGTAATTGTGCAGATAAATTAAGTTTCCTCGAGTAGATATAGATCCATAGAAACCAGTCTGAATTGTATCTTTTGATTACAGTGCTGTCGCCATCATGGTATAAATATTTGTGCTGTGATACACGCACTCACATGCATACAGTTTCAAATTACTATTCCCTCAACCCATAATTTTGTATTTTACTCAAAGGGGTTGATTCAGGGAAATTACAGAAAACATGCTTTCTAATGTACCACTGCTGATATCGAGCCATGCATATATATTTTATTCAGGTTTTCAGATATTTAACTCTCAGATTTTAGGTGAATTTGTAGGTGAATTCAGTGTCATTTGTGAATGTCACCATTTAAATTATTTTATTTCTAATTTCAGAAATCTTGCACAGAGCTCATTGGGAATAGTAACTCAGAGAAACTGACTATTAAGCTGCTTTTGTTTACAATTTGACAACTTATTTTAAAGCTATTTGTTTCTGGTGCAATTTTGATTCCGTTGTACAGCTCGGCTTTGTTACTGTATTGTCACCCTCCTTTTTGGTTCACACTGTGTTTTTGTTTTGAAGTGAGATGCTTTCATACATCCCTTGGGTTTTTCCTGTGTCTACACAAACTGGTTATTTGCATCTTGCATTTTTTTTCTGCCTGTTTTGTTTGTTTGTGATGCATTTCATCACAGTTTTTTATTCACTCCGCCTTTAGATTTTTAAAGTTTAATATTCTGCATTTTTTTTTTTTAGTTTTATGCTGATTTTTAGACTAGTCGATGTAAATGCTCATCATTATCATCCTCAGAGCTGATTGGAGGGACGCCTAGCCTGAAAATTAACCATGGTTCTGGGACCTTGGTGCTCCAGTTAACAAATAATGTCGGGGTGGCTGATAGACGCTGGCATCGCCTCGATGTGAGGAGCAACAGTAAAGTAAGACATGCACATTCAAGCCAAATCCCTCTGCATGTATTCCCCATTTTCTTCCTGAGTACGCAGAAGACATCAGATTATAATGCATATATACCACAGTTTTAAGAGAGTGCCAGGCAGCAGTACACTCACACATCTACACATGAATTAGAGATGACCTCTCTCTTCACTCTTGCCCAATTTAAAGGAAGTGCGCTTTACTCTGGATCGATGTTCCACTGCAATTGTCATGGAGACAGAAGGCGTAGACTCGTGGGCAATGACAGAGGACCGCTCATCCTGTGAAATCCGAGGAGTCACACCCAACAGGGGAAAGTAAGATCAATATTTAAATAAAGAAAGTGTGACCAATGCTGTACATTATAACAAATCAAGTGGTTCCTTTGAATTTTGAAGGGAGCCAGTTTTAATAAGACACCACTGATAAATAATGAGATAATCAATTAATCTGTTATAATTTACCGTACACACAAGTGCACACACAGAAAAATACAATAGCTGCACTTGTTTAACTTGTTTAACAGTTGGGCTTTGTAATTTCTCAGGGGAAATTTGCCTAAATGCTAATTATTCATTCTGTTTGCTGGTCTTAAACCCAAAACTCTGCCTGACCCATGGGACGGTGTCTAAATGCCCAGTGTTTCCACAGGACTAAATAGTTCTCTAGCAACAGCAGCAGTAGTTTGCAATACTATTAAAAAAAATCAAAAAATGCACACAATTGTTGATAGAGGGTTTTTTATGCCGTGCCAAATCACAACAGCAGGCAGCTCAAGATGCTTAATGCTGTAAGTTAAGGACCTTATTTAAAAAAAGCAATGAGACATTGTCCTATGAGCCAGTACTTGGTGACAGTAGGGAGGAAAAACTACCTTTTAACAGGAAGATGTCTCCACCTAAACCAAGCTTCTATTGACATTGTTTGGGACGTGACTGAAATGATAAGGATGTTTGTACATCATGTCAACACTGCTTGGAAATGTCTTATTGGAAACCAGAGACCAGCTTTAGTAGATAAAGGCTGATCTTTGCTTGCCGGCAAACTCATAGCATTTTAATGTTGGATTCTTAGTTTACTATGAAAGTGCCATTTGTAATACATCCTTTGCTTTGACTAATAATAAAAATAATAAATAAAAAATTTAAACCATTGCTATCAAAATCAAAATTGCTGCTGATTTAATTTCTATTCATACTCAGCTAAATGTTTCAAATTCAATATCTTAGCAGGAAAAAAGACAAATCGGGCAGCTCATGTTTCATTTACTCAGGAAGAATGAGTCTAGCTCCCGTCACATTCAAGCAGAATTCCAACCGGCTTTGTCCAAGCTGGCAGTAATTGCTCTCACGACTGGCATTTCTGCGTGCTGCAGTCTGTTTACATTTTTCCATCATGTTTCATTGCTCTGATTAGTTTTATGTCTATCAGATTGTATCCTGAGGCGTTTGGGTCTGTGCCCATTGGACACACATCACTTGGAAATCAGACTAATTGCATTTGTGCAACAATTTAAAAACTTCATTTACAGTCTGCTTTTTCTCTATTTCTGCAAAATAAATAAAACATTAAAACAATACATTTATGTCTGATATGTGATGCTGCAGTCATGCAAAACCTTTAGTCTTCATGCTGTATAAATAATATCAGAAATTGTGTTTATGCACGAGCATTATTTGTAAATGAGATCAGATAGTGACTCAGACTAGTCTGAGTTCAGAGCGTTCAATTTCTCTGTGTACCAAGCAGGCCTCTCTGGAGGAGGGGAGCTGTTGATAAAAGCCTCAGATATAATCCTTAAAATGCCAAACTAATCTTTCACTATGTTTCTGTTTATAGTGGCGCTCGCTTTGTCACAGCTATACAGTTGTCCCCTCCCCCCTATCGCGGCCTTGGCTTGCCACTGTGCTCATTATTATGTTGTGTAATTAAGCTGTGAGCTTCTGAAGTTAACAATGCACATCAGAGCTATACTGCTGCTATTGCTGGTAATAACCTCTAAATTTTGTGAACCTTTAAGAAGCATTTAACTGTGTGTGTTGTGACTTGTATAGGGAACATTAATAGTTACGACATTTGCAGGTCAGATACCAGGTTAACAAGCTAAAATGATCACTTTGTACATCCCGTTTTGAAAATACCACTAATATATTAGTTAGCATATTAGTTGGTTGTTTCAGGCAAATGTAATTGACCCATCATGCATATTTTAAAAATAATAGAAAAGGAACAATTTGTTGTCTAAAGATGTAAAGGTGATGAAAGCCTCAGAAAGATTCAGAATCATCTGTGAATCTCTACCATGAAAGGCCAATGTGCTTTGTATGCATTGGTTTGACTGCTGTGTCCTTCGTTATATTGAGAGCTGTGTTTTTAATTGCAGCCTTGAGAACGTACTGTGCCTGGTTCCTTTTCTTCTGCTCGATTTCTTTAGTTTTTGTTCTGCATGCGTTTCAGGTATTTCAATGGAAGTCATGTTCTGCAGCTCGGAGGGATCAATGAGAACATGTCATATGAATATCCCCAGCTACAGCACAAACACTATACTGGATGTATAAGGAACCTGCGTGTGGACAGCAAGGTAAAGTCTGGAGCAGGTCAAGATTACCACATATGCATTACCATGAAGCCTTTTTATAAAGCTGGTTGGGTAGATGGGTGAATTGATTACTGTACTGTACCTCTTATTGTTTACCTGTTCGGATGACAGGCCGTGTAGGTGATGGAGGTCTCCACTTCAATAAGAATGTAAATGTGACCTCAAGGTAGTGCGGGGAAACCTTATGAATGTTGATGTTGGTTACTTATCCCTTTTTCTTCTGGTGTCTCTGTCTTTAAAATGTAAATGTACCAGTAATGATGCAGAATGTTATCAGTATTATACTCGGTAATGCTTTATCATGTATTAGATGATAGTTCATCTAAATGTATTTGCCTTACACACATGCTGCATTGCTTAATTAGTAAACGAATAGTTTGCAAACTATAAAGTAACATTGTGCAAAGTAACATTTATTACTATATTTTAGAGTAACCTATCCCCACTAACTGCTATTTCTTTGGAGGCTAGAGCAACCGGAGTGAACCTACACAAACACAGGGAGAACATGCAAACTACACACCTGATGGTGGAATTGAACTTGGGACCTTCTCGTTGTAAGGCAGTAGTGCTAACCACAGTGCCACCATGCTTCCCTGTGCTGTGCCGTATTTAATACTGTATTGGAAGCACTTTTGAATTGTTACCAGAAGTACATGGAATCAGTACAGATAACAGCTGCTACTACAGTAATGACAACACTAACCCGTGACTGTAACCACTTTTATACTGAAAGAATTTACACCCTTTCATTTGCTGCTGAAAGTGCAGCGCCTTCATTTTAATGCAGCCAACGCTTTTGTCTGCAGAAATAAGACACCGTGCCTGCCACCTAAATCCAGGTGTCAAGTACATCTTTTATTGATCAGTGTGACATGATTCAGGATTTTCTGTGCTTTGGCAACAGTTCTACAGCACTTATGTGTTGCATAGTACCTCTGATTATATTTGTAGCTCTTGTTATTATCTTGTTATTATTATTATTAAACAATTAAAAAATCAAATGTAAAGCTATAGTATCCTTCATTCATTTACGGTAATAGCACAAAGTTCTTTGCAGTCATGTTTCTTTTCATCCCATCCACTAGAACTACAAGGACAGATACAACGTTGCTGTATTTTCACTATCTTCACATTTTTGTCCTCTTATTCTTACATTCAGCTATATGACCTTGGTTCCCCTGCTGAATCCTCCAACACATTGCCAGGCTGCACTCTCATTGATGACCACTGCGCCAGCCTGGAGCAGCTTTCCTCTTGTGGCAAGAGGGGTCACTGTCATGGGGACTGGGGCTCTTTAAGCTGCCTGTGTGAAAAAGGCTTTACAGGGCCACAGTGCGATCAAGGTACGCATGCCGGATACGTTTCGGTGGACTGTGACGTTTTCAGTCAGTTTTACATCTAAAACTTTGCAAAGTGTACAAACCAATTTGGAAAGTTGCTGCTGTGGGAAGATAACCTTGCCTTACATAAAGTGTTTTTGCAGAGCAGCATGCTCTTGCTGTGATAACCTCGTGTATTTCCCTTATGACAGTTGAATTAATTGAACAAGCTTTGTGTGTTTTTGATTGACAAGTGGCTCGAGAGTTCTCCTTTGACGGCCGGAGCCACATTCAGTTCCACCTTCTTTGGTCCCTACCGGCGCGACAGACTAGTGTCGAGGTTGGGGTGCGAACACGTGCAGCCACCGGCGTTATCCTCGGCCTGCTTTCCCAGGAGCAGAACGAATACCTGCGTTTAGAGGTGAGTCATGACCGGTCACTCCCCTCAACCTTGACAGCCATGATTGTCTTGTTTATGAGCTTTAAAATGATGATTAGGACCCAGACAATGATTGCTGAAAATGCTTGTCAGACTAAGAGTGATTAATACCAGGGTTTGAGACATAGGGGTGGATACAGAGGGGGCTGGTGATTGACATATGTATGTTCTCAAAAAGGCCTTTCAGTAAGTCGGCAGAATGCTCCTATTGAGAGATTGCTATTTTAAAAAATGATGCCTCTTCTGTTCAGGCTTATTTCTGCCTTTGGTTAATATTTGAAGCACAATTTAGGGTGGCAAGAGAACAACGGTGTGTACTGTAATAGGCAGAGGTCAGATCCCTCGCTCTGAGCTTTAGGGTTTCAACACAGCTTAGTTCAAGTGGGCAGCTCAAAGTGATGACTGCATACATGCTGCTGCTGTGCCACGGCGAGGGTGGAAAGGTGCTCACACCGAGTCAAGTCTGCTTCTCTTTGCCAAACCTCCATAATAGCATGCCTCTCTTGCCTGAGTGGATATGAAGCCAGTGTTTGTTGTCAAAGCCTTCTGTCTCACTCACTGACAGGCCAACTGTGAACAGCACCTGGAAGTAAACATCTCTGTTAGGGCTGCCACTTTTGGTGAACTCACAGGTCACCTGTTTGCAGTGAACCTGTCACCGTTTTTATGGTTTCCACACCACTGGTCTGTCTTTGAAAACATGCTTGTTATTTGTCCGACAGCATTGTTTAAAGAATCAAATCTTGTTCTTTGGGTCTTTACACTACACGACGAGAAACAGTGTTGTCCTCTTCCCTTGCCGCCGTGCAGCGGTGACAGGAAAAGGAAAATGCTGTAGCCTTTACTGTATGCGGGCTGTGAAGCCTCTGTGTGAAACCCTCTCTGGAGCTGAATTGGTGAGCTGTATAAAGTATCTGATGTCTGTCTGCAGCGGCACACTGAAACATTTTCAGCCCAGTTGTCTCAAAGCTCTTAGAAACACTTGAGCACCATCCTGGTGTGTTTTCTGACAACAAACTCTAATTTAAAGGGCTGCCTCTCTGCCCTTTTTTCTTAAGGGTAGATATGGAATAGAGTGCACACTGAATAAATAACCACACTTTCACACAAAGGTTACGAGGGGCTAGCTGGGTATAAACAGCATGTATCTCTCCAAGGAGTATGGAGTCTCTTTAAAGAAAACATTTATCTAATGCACTCTGCAAAGAAGCTTTTTTGGGGGGGCAGTAACAAACATGAACCGCAATACTGTCAAAGATCATCACACCCCTCCGAAACAGTAAAACTTTAAAACTCTGACATTTTTATTATTGAATGGGATTTGAAATGTGAAGGTTCAGGCGTTAGACATGTGCTTGAAGATTTTGTGCTAAGTGGTGATTGCGTAGACCTCTGGGGGCTCTGCAGAAAGTTTGTGTAATCTGATTTTTCTCCTTTTAAGTATCGATTGAGTCCTTTGCTCATTTTTGTTGCGGACTTGAGGGCAGGATGAGGCAATAGGGAGCGCACAGTCAGCTTTTACTTTGTGCATGTGTGTGTGTTTGACCAGTAGGTGAGGCACATTTGAGATACTCATGCTGAGGGAGCAATAGTTAATGCTGGCTGCGCTGAATGTGAATTATCTTGCCCCACTGTTTCCAATTAAGCTGTGGACATGTACAAGCTGCAGTTGCGGGAGCCGCTCATTGGTTGAGTCCATTCTGCTCGCTCATCCTTAACTGCTGAAGATAATTGTTGTTTCTTGTATACCTTCCCTTCGGGATGATTCTGGCCTCTGCCATGCAGCGATGTGTACGGCATCTCTGAAAAGCGTCATGGCTGCAAAATTGCTGAATTAATTTTTACCACTGAAACGTTCACGACATTTTTCTGGCTAGTCCACCAAGGAGGGTCTACTTGTCCAGATAGTTCAATTTCACAACCTAACCTTTTCCACATGGTGGGAACTGGCCTAATTCTTATGATATTGTTATGCTCACAATCTGTTTTTGCCCATCAACACAGCACAGTACTGCAGGAATGCAGTTAGTATTTGTGTCACCTCATTTCACAGTTTGAGTCACACTCTTGAAGTTTACACTAACATAAAAACTATCATCAAAAATGACCAGGTTTTTAGACAAAAGCCTTAAAGTCTCCAGTAGCAGAGTTTTGTTGCTTCCTCATCAGAATCTTAAATTAAGCATTACTATGCTTTTTAGGTTTTTCAGGGTCATCTGGCTGTTTTCTACAACCTTGGAGATGGAGACTATAACATCACACTGCCTTACCATCGCCTGGATGATGGAGACTGGCATGAGGTGGAGCTGTACCGATATGGGAGAGAGTTCACCCTGCGACTTGACAGAGGCGGAGGACGGCGAGAGGTAACGGCCTCACCTGGACAAAGTCGGGAGATCATCATTGACCCCGCTGTGGTGATGCTCGGAAACTCTTTTCCCTCAGGACATAACAGGAGCTTTGTGGGTAGGTTGCTATGCAGCTATCTTTGAAAGAATAAGATAAATGAGTGGAGAAAAATCTGATAATGAATAATTTATGAATGACTTAGTGGTCAAACAGGTATTTACTGGTACTGGTGTGTTGATGCTGTGGTTTCCAGCAGATGAGAGAAGTGAGTCAGTGGCATTGGTGTGTATTTAAGCAATGTGTTGAACCTCATGCTTCCAACTGTGAGCAAACTAGCCAGCAAAGAGGAAAATATCCATAAATAAAAGCCTACGATGACAACCTGGCCTGAGGCTGTTCATGTGTTTGCCTGTGTGAGAGCATGTCTGAGCACTGGTTTGCAGATGTTTTTGTGCCTTAATGCAAGTGTGTCTGTTTATTTGACTTTAAACCCCTGCCACAGAGTAAATGTGTGTCTATAAAAGATTTTGCCTGAGGACTGGTTTTGTGCTTCTTTTGGATTTGTAAACAATTTTTTTCTTCTTCCTTCTCTTTTTCCTTTTTACACTAGGTTGCTTACGGGATTTGAGGTTTAACGGCCGCTCCATCTCCCTGGATGAGGAGCAGCCTTCAGAGGGGATTCAGGTGGTCACTTCACAGGGGGTCTCTGTCGGCTGTGCTTCAGATGCCTGCAGGAAGCACCACTGCTCCCCTCCCTTGGTCTGCGTGGACCTCTGGAGACACCATGAGTGCAGGTGCAGCAAATTTACAGAATAAAAAACCTGAACTAAAACTAAGAAGGAGACAGAAGAGTCCGAAATACAATACCTCAAACTCAGGCACACAACCCCAGGGTTCATGACAAACTAAGGGAGCCAGAGCACACGTACATTTTTAAAGCACAAGCAACTACTGTTGTGTTTAAGTGTTTAAGTCTTAATATTGTTTGTTATATAGGACTGGAAGCTCAGTGCTGACATTACTAATTTTATTACAAGTTGATGGTGTTGTGAATTCCTTGTGTATTGATATGTGAGTTATTGCTGCCACATTCTATAGTCTCATTAAAATGCCAGCTATCTGGGTTCTGTTCATGGTTTTAGATTTTTTATAGGTTTTTCAGTTTATCCTGGCTCCCCTGTGTTCCCTGTGTCTTATTCTTTAGTCTCCCATCTTGTTTTTAGTTTTCCCGTCTTGTCTCTCGTGCTTTCTCTTTAGTTTGACTTTACCTGTTTTACCATCATGGATTACTTCAGCTGTGTCTCATTACCCTGATTTAGTTTAGGCGTGTTTAGTTCCCCGACTGTGTTTCGTGTGCTCAGTGTGTGTGCGTATATAAGCCCAGTCTGTTCTTGCTTCTTTTAATACTGCCTTGTCTTTCATGGAGCTGTTTAGATCCTTTTGTTTTCTATTAGATTTTTGCATCTCATGGACTTTGGTTTCAAACTCAAATAAGGGTCAGTTTTATATTCACCTGTTCAGCCTTAGAGTCTGCATTTGGATCCTCATTCCTCAGTCTGTGACATAGTCTGCATGATAAAGTATCCTTGTGCAAGATACTGAACCCTAAGTTGCCCTGTAGCCATCCATTGGGGTTCGTTGTCTGAATGTTAGACAAAATCTGGGCACAGAAAAAAGCACTTGTCTGTGTAGGTTCTCAGTCATCCAGGTCATGGTTGTTTTAAGAGCTTGAAAAGAAGGTGATTAGACTTCAAGTTTTTTTAAGACATTTCAACTCTCATCCAAGAGACTTGTTCAGTTTTAAACTCTAGTGGGCATTGTCCCTTAGAACATTGTCATTGACCCACTATTATTCATGTGTATAATCACATGAGGTTTGAAATACTCCTCTTTCAAACCATCTGTAACCATTATCCTCTAAGTACAGATGAGTCTTGTATCGCAAGATTCGGCTGTACATCTGCACTCAGAGTACAAAGGTCACTCTTTCAAGGAGGCCAGTGTTCACATTTTGGGCCGTGAAGACAGATTGCAAGAAAACGTCTGTGTCCACTGCGAAAAGCCATCATTTACCAGAGGTGACTGCTTATTACAAAAGCTGTCAGCCACCTATAATGTAGTCTTGACATGATCGCGTAGGTTCTCAGTCATTTATGGCCGACCAAGTAGTTGAAAAAGAAAGCAACTTAAAGAAGTCTTGAGATCCCGCCCCACGTGCCTCAACCGCTTCACTCTTGCTCACATCTTGTGTCAAGTGACCTAAACGGGTCACATGATACAAGGTCTCACAGTGCTTTCACCTGAAATCTCTGGTGGTAACGACCCATATGAATGTGTATATGAGGGTTATAGTAAGAAAGCACTTTGAGTGCTCAGATCTAGTAGAAAAGAGCTATATGAGTGCAGTTTGTTTAAATGTACATTTTGCTATTCATTATAAACAAGGTATGGTGGTCAGGTTTCAAAGGAGCAAACTTCCAGAGGTCATCTATGACAGGATTAGGAAATATTTCAATTTGTTAACTAAATGTCAAGAGGAACAGCATTCGATCCAAGGGCCACAGAGCTCCCCTTTAAGTTAAGCAGAAATACCACGCACAGCTAGTATACCTTATGTAGTGTCACATATGTAATGTTTTTCATGCAAAGTATGAAGAGTAATGTGGCAACGCACATGAATGGCTTGTTTTTGTATAAATGGTCTCTGTTATCAGGACGGCTTTACATGTTTCAGCAAGTGCTGTTATTGTCCTCGGTCGGCTTCACTAACTGCTTCTACATAAGCCATCTGCGACTGCCGAGCTCATTCGGCATGAGCTGACCTGGTCACACATGGCTTCCTACACAATAAGTACTTGATGTGTTATTGTTTATCGCACTGTTCGTAGGTTGTTCTTTATGTGACAACCGCCCGAGTATTTATCAAAGATACCAAATAATAAAAAAAGTTAAGAATAGATCTAACTTTATTTATGAAGCGCTTTTCAGAAACATCATTGCAAAGTGATGTACACTGCGATATATATTTTCAAAAAAAATCAATATATTCCAATATACTGGAACACGCCACTTAAGCACATAGAAAAATAACAATAGATAAGAAGCAGAGAAAAAAATATTACATTTACGTCAACATAATAATACAAAGATTTTTGTGGACTTTTGAAAAGAAGCAATTAAAAACATTCCAACACTGTGCTAATTTCAGATCATTCTTGACATTAGACACTTACCATGACAAACATGCTCACTTGTTCGCTTGGCTCTGTTAAGTGCCTTAATAAGCCATGACAGTGAATCATAACACAGAGAGTTATTCTAGTGCAAACTCCATTTTTATGTATACACTTGAAGTCAAAGTGTCCACCAGATGGCAGCTATTTTAAGAGCATGCCCGTTATACTGTGTGTCTAATAGCGTGTGAACGTGAGAGAATAGTGTATAACAGCAGTGACAGTCAGGGCCTCGGCTGCACCTTTAAACTCTGCAGGACGACTAAATTTCCCGGCTGTGATTTTGAAACTTACAGCCAGTGGGGACTTTGACATCCATATTCTGTGATTGCTGCAGTGCCTCAGGATACAAACCAGTGAGAGAAGCAGGGGGTAGGGGTGAATGATATTCAGGGGATATTTTGTACAAATATACAGAGGAACCACTACTGCAAAGCCAATCTTAGCTTCTCAATTTCTTTTACTGTTTTTTTTCCCCCCTCTCCAGTTACAGTCGACACTGTAACCTTCAAAGAGCATATCTTTGAATCTGATATAAGAGGTGTAACTCTTCAGGGTATTATTTTTTACACTGTCAGCTTAGGTCTCATAACTCTGTGGAGTGCAGTGCTCTTTTTTTATCTGACAGCTTCCCAAGTGTTTCTTGTCTCAGCATTACACTGCTGTGTCTTCTCCGTGCAGATGCCCCCCAGGCCATATAACCAAAGAGAGCTCTTTGGGAAAAGTTTGCGTCTACACACTCTGTGCCAGCCGGCCTTGTCGCCACGGCACCTGCGTGGCTCACTCTCCGTCCCGATACTCGTGCCGCTGCAGCGAGGGATACCGGGGCCGGCACTGCGAGGTGACGCTTGCCATGTTCCACGAAGACAGCAACAGCCTCAGCCTGAGCTCCATGTTCGCCATCAGTATCTGTGTCATGGCCTTTCTAGGTAGCTATGTCGACTATGTCCTCTTCTACCTGTGGTAACCCAACACTCAACATCTCTGCTCAGTTTTTGTATGTTTTTTGTTCCGCTTTTTTGTCTGAGGTGTTTCTTTTCATTTATTGTTTTCTTTTATTTCTGTTTGTTGTTGTCACGCTTTAATTATCACATCATGTTATGGTTTTATCTGTAACATCCACTGTTTTATTAGTTTTTCACCCAGGTTTGGTCCTGTGAAATCTATTCACACACATATCTTGTAGTGTTATTGATCTCTTGAGTTGTGCCAGGATGTGATTTCTCCATGGGTGGTTGGTGAAAACATGAAACAAATATCTGCAGTGGAAGAGAAGCGGGGAGAGAAACACTGTATGTCGTATTTTGTGATTCATGGGGAAGCTGTAAGATTCCTTGGAGAAAAGGGGCGTTTCTTTATGTGTTTTTCTATATTTCTCATCACACCTGTATTCCCTGTCTCTCCCAATGTTATTCTCTGACTTCAGGAGTCAATTTCACTCTCAGCCTTACTTTTTATCTTTCCATCTTATTTTATATCCCACCATCCACTCATTTTACCCCTTGATGGGTTTTTTTTATCCATTTCTGCCCATACTTTTCCGTGCATTACTGTTTTCCCAAGTCAACCCTAATATGGCCAAAGTGTGCACTTCGCTGTAATATACAGCATGTGGAGCTGTAATGAGAATCGCACACAACAGGCAAAACTTTAGGAGGTTGATTCAACAGTAAAGGTTTGATTTAGGCAAAAAAAAAAAAAACATACTTAAATTCTGTTAAAAGCTGTCAAAGTTTCCAGAATCACTCTCAGGCTTAAGGTTTAAACTGGGCTTAGAGTCACAGAATTACACGTTAAAGCAAAATTTTGAGTTGGATGAGTGTGTATATTGGGCAAATAAATATGTGCATTTTGCACATAATTTTATAATCTAGAGATTGTTACTTTTCACATGAAGTCTCATACATACATGCATGTTGGCCTTGCAATTCTTATTTTATAGGTTTTTCAATTTTGTTACATCAATTAGGCAAAAATGTCATACAACAGGTTGGATGGTAACCTAACCCTAACCCTACAGATATGCATGTCGTATAAAAGATTCAAAATATGAGCAATATTATACTTTAATTACACTGATACTAGAAAAAATGATCACGTAACCTCAAAATCCTGCTTTTTAAAAAGTAAGGTTTTAGAAAATATTTTACGAGAAAGACAGACTTGTCAAGGTTTGGGTGATGAAGTGTGTGAGCCTTCATTGAAAGACCTTCCCTTTGAAGACTCATCTGGTGATCTGTGGTTGCGCTCTGACATTTGAGGGGTCATAAGTTTAAAAATGTATACCAGAGAAGAGCCACTGACTGCTTTGTATGTGAGGAGCAGAATCTTAAAATCAATAATCATAAGATGAGGGCGATGCTGGCTTTTCTTTGTGCCTGTTGAGAACTGAGCTGCTCCGTTCTGACATTTTCATGTTCGTGATTGATGTCTGAGTACATGCATTATTAAATTGGGGCAGTATAAATACATATATGGAAAACCTTTCCTAGCCATGTAATAGGTTTACTTTTTTTTTTTTTTTTAGCTGAGGAAAGTCAAAACAAATGTTTTTAAAAACAGAAAATATGCATTCGTTTTGTTAAGGTGCAGAACCTTCAGTGATGATCAGTTTTAAAGGTGAAAGCCAACAGTCAAGAAATGAAAACTATACCTTTTGACTCCAGAAGAAGGTACAAGTGTGAGTCTGTTTAGAATGGCAGATAATTTAATTCCTTTCTATCACTAGACTAGTATGAAGCCTATAAAGAAGCACAAAAGAACATTCAGAGTGAAAAAGACACAAGATAATTTGAGTATTGGTAGACATTGTGTTTGTTTTCTTTGTCAATCATAAACTGATTGTTTACTCTATGAAATGGCAGAAGCTGAAAATACATAACATCTATCGATGTGTCGAAAGACGAATGAGAGAGAGGCTAAAATGAACCGGGGAAACAGCTTGATCAGCCATCAAAACTGATCAACAAATTCATTATTCAACTAATGTTTCAGCTCTAGACTTGAAGCAGTTAAGTACTGATGGCATTGGCCCGCTTGTATAAGCAGTCTAATAAAGCTGCATGGTTGATGGTCTCATAAGCTGTGTTAAGATCTAATAGAATCAAGATTCAATATCTTCCCACATCTGCTGCCAGCGGGGCCTTTTTAAATGCGTATGCATTGATATCTCGCCAATTGTGTCAAAAAAGAAGGACGATTGCATTAATTCATGGTTAATGTTTAGGAAAGGAATGAGTTAACGGCATTACTTTAAGGGTTTCTAACTAAGGAACTATGTTTGTTTCTGCTACTCACAAAGCCAAACACATGCCCGTGTGTGTATGTAGCAGCAGTCACTTCTCTCTATAGCGCCACGTTGCTATTTATGAGTCTTTCTGTCACATACAGGCTTATAAAACGCTCGGGCGATTCAATACACTGTCCCTGCCGCTATAACTAACTTCGTGTTCCCTCCAGGGCATGTGGCTAGTATTGGGACATCAGTTATTCTGACACACGAGAGTGAAACATACAAAGCAGTCTTCAATATTTGATAATGAATTCAAAGATGATGAAGTGTGGCCTTGGCATCTATCATGAAAATTCATGTGTTGCTTGCATGCTAACTAAAAGAAGTCCATTTGAAATAGCTTGTCCACTGTTGCAGCGGAGGCATTTATATTCAAGGCTCAAACTTTTCACCTCACCAAGAATTACAAACTGTTCCTTAATGCAATTCAGATTAGAGTAGCACTCTTTGGTGAGCGTAATTACATTTTCGCACCTTAAAAAAACCACACACTATAAACTAAAATAAATCTTTCACTAAAACATAATGAAGAAAAAAGAGAAATCGGCCGTCTTGGCTGAACGTGGAAGCAAAATTAATCCAGTTTTTGAGTCAGAGAACAGCTGTTTGTACTGTATGTAGTTGTTTAATGATGACCCCCATCACCACAATAACACACTCGCATACAGCACGCTCTCTGCACTAAGTGAGACCACTAGCTGGGTGCTAAATTAAAGGGGGACTCCTACTCTGCCTCAACATGCATTAAAAGTTAAAATGATCATTCATTATTAAGTTTTACATAAGCCATCACAAGCTTACAGAATGTGAGTTCAGTGTGTGTTATTGACAGAGCCAGATGAGCCAATGTCTGACCAATCCTCATTAATCCAGCATCAGATCTGACGTTCTGTTTCTTGATGAATAGCAGAAATTAGCTACCCATATGGGCTCTGGCTGCCAAACGATCTTGTAAAGTGCCTGTCCTTTTCATCCCCTGAAACTTTTATAAATAAATTATTTTTTTCCAACTCCTTCTCATCTCTCACCTGTCTCATTTCCTTCTGCTCGGTCGTCACTTTTCTTTTCTCCCTCGTCTTCCGCTGATGTTTCATCTGTCTCGGAGCTCATTTTTCCCTCATTAACCTCAGACTGGAGCTACAGCGAAAGGGTTAAGTGTTTTGATCAGGCTCTGTTGTCGTTTACTCCATACTCATTCATAATGCACGGTCCGATCGAGGCTAACATCATAATACCCTGCTCATAGTAATGGTTAGAGGGCAAAGAGGCAGCAGTGGTGTTATGGATTGATGAATGAGTGCGATGGTTGTTCTCCACCCTGAGTGATATTGATCTCACTGGAGTTTAGCTGCACACACCCATATAACTTGAGGCAGTAGTGGCTGCAGGTGTAGGGGGGAAGGCAGCCTCGGTGTGTGTGGGTGGGCGGTGTGGTCAGTGTTTACCTGTTAGCAGTTGGGTGTGTGTTTGTGTGATGGAGGGAGTGTTCTTAAGCTCCACTGCGCTGCGTATCGAACTCCTCCCCTCCAGAGATTCTTTTCATATCAATTCAGGTGATTTTGAGGGTTGAGCGCGGGCCTGCAGGCAGCACCTCAGAGCAGGTAATTCTCGAGGCGAGGGGCTCAAGCTGCCGTCTGGTTGGTGCCGGGCCTTATCAAAATTCTGATGTTTTCTGCAAGGGTACTCTGGCGTAACAGTGAAGGAGCCAGGTCAGCTGATCAATACCGCTCTCCCCTCTACCCCATACTGAGGAGGGTCAGCTGAGGATCGAGGGAGGGGGGTGCTTGCAGACTCTATTTTTCTATCTAACATGAGTGCAGAACAGAAGCAGAAAAGTGTAGCAGAAGAAATAAGAAGTTGGTGGAGATTAGCTCGCGGGACTTGTTTTTGTCTTTGTTTGTGAGTACCTTTTAGCGTGACCCCCGATGAGTCGTTGCCGCATTATTCTCTTTCGAAGCAATTACTTGAAAAATCCAGACTAATGTGATTACCCCGCATTTCTCAGAAGATTTCCAATTAAACTGATACTTGACTCACACCATATAAACTATTCTAGTTGAAATGGATCCCATCTCATGTGAGAGATAAAAGCCAAGGCCAGGCAGAGGCCAGAGAGGGACTGAAAAACAGGAACGCTGAGAGACTTAATGAGTGAGGAATGGAAAAGGAAAGACAGAGGCAAGCGCCAATATATAGAGACCAAAAAAACGTACACAGATAAAAAGGGGGAGTCAAGTTGCGAACTAGTAAAAACAGATAGCGAGAAAGGAAAAAAGAGAAAGAGAAGGATGGCAGATGGGAGAAAAATATTGGTTGAGATTAATGGACTTTAAAGGTCAGTCCAGCATGTTGTATAATTCAGCACACAATAGCTGTGATTGATGTGTATGCTTTAGGACCTTTCTTTTTCGGCTCCCGCTGCATTCCTCTCAGAGTTCTTCCGAGCCACTGAGGCTTTGAGTTTAAGCTGGGAGGAGTACAAATTCAGTTAATAGGTTTCTGAGGAACTGCGGTCTTTGATAAGACAGGAAACAGAGAGGCAACATCAAAGGGAATATAGGTAGAAAGGTGGTGCCTCCGTTTGCACGTATGTTTTATTAGTATGTCCTAACTGTAGTCAGTGCAGCTAACAGGCCTTACGGGACAAGTCAGTGTGATGCAAAATGTATTTACAGTCATGTATTATGAGTCTGCGTTACTTATTTATTTGTAATTAAATTATATCCTGACTGCAGTCAAGTATTTCCTAGGACCTCCTAACTTTGTCGATTACATATGCAGCCAAAGCCGTGCTTTTTCAGCTCAGGAGTTCATGCTAATTATGTGACAGTGCTCCCTGCTGCGTTAACCTGCTCTCTGGCACCCCTCAGTGTTGATGCTGGGCCTGTTTCTCTACTCCTGCTGGAGGAGACACAAGGGCCTAAAGGAGGGTGTGTACCATGTGTCTGCGCATCACGGCGAGTGGGAGGACATCCGAGAGAATGTGCTCAACTACGACGAGGAAGGTGGAGGAGAGCAAGATCAGGTAAACGTAAATGCATTCTGACACAGAGAGTAAATAACAACCAAACTTACATAGAGAACTTATTTAAGTTCTTATTTCCAGGGTTATGTTGATAACATTAAGATATATTGTTTTAAAGTATATATGAACAGAAATAAAACATCAACACTGGATGGAGAATATTTGTTGGTGTTTTGAGATAAAAATCTACATTTGCAAGATAAAGCAGTTGAATGTAGGAAGTATTTATTCTCCTTTAACAGCAACAACCATGTTATGCGTGATTTTGTGATGTCCAAGATCAAGTCTTTCCAAAACCTGATTTTTCTTCTTTTCTAAATAATTAGGTTTTAGATTTTGTGTGTGTGCTTTGGATCATCCCCCATCATCACTTAAGCTTCGGGTAGTGTGCCGCTGCCCTGACATTCTATTTAAAAGAAACCTTGGTATCATTTTTAATTCACCGTTCAGGCGCTCGATGGAATAACACTTCCAAACAGGATGTTCCCTCCTCTGTACTTCACAGCTGGGACGTAGTTTCAGTGTTGGTGTCCAGTGCTTTTTTTTAAATAATTTTTTTATCTTAAAAACTGTGGTGAAAATGTTGTGGAGCATTTATGTGCACAGGTGCAGCTCTAGACTTGAGAGATGGTGCAGTGTCTTTTTGGAGAGCTGTAATTTTCTTTGTAGTGTGCTTCCAGCAGCAGCACTTATTCAGTGTTTTTCTTGTAGCAAACACCTGTACATGTCAGTCCCATTTTTTTGAGTGATATTTTCTTAATTGGAGAACCTGACAGCAAAAATTTGAAAGAATATTTGAAGAAATTAGAACAGAGGTTCACTTTTTTTTTTCAAGCCTGCGCTTTGACTAATTTATCTGTTTCTTAGAAATGACGAGCACAAAATTTGTGTTTCATCCTCAGATTGTGGGGTTTTTTCTGTTGTTTTTTTTGGTGTTGTGGTTTATTATTTTGTATAATCGTGACCTAGATAAAGATTCAGCTATATCGTGTGAGTCATAGTCAAGAAATCTTGTTAGTCTCAATTCACAAACTATTTCTTGGAACCGCAAATTGCCTGGAGTATAGAATTGTGAGTCAATTAGCAGAAATTAAGAACGTAGATACCAATAGCTGTTAACGCCTCAGTTTTAATAGTGCTTGTAGTAGCAGTTTCCTCTTTCTGCAATTAGATAATTAATTACTTGGCTGATCAATGGTCACGTTGTTGCCAACATCTCTTCTTACATGCTGGATCTTTGTCTCAGTCTTAGGAATGGGTTAATTAGCTAGCAGAGGCATTAGCTGAGCTGCACAGCTCAGATTAATGTGGTGTGCCAGTGTTGTTTTTCATTATCTCTTAAACTCCCAAAAAAGATTACACAAGAGGAAAACCGTATCTGTTCTTCTCTTCTTTCTTTTCATTCCCTTCTTCTCTCTGTGTTGGTCTCTCAGAATGCCTTTAACATGGTGGAGCTACAGCGCTCCCTCCAGCCAAGCCCAGCACAGTCACTCCGATATAGTTATCCTCAAAGCATCATCTCTTACCCGCAGACTAAGCCCACCCAGGACACCAACAAAAATGGCACGTCTAATGGAAATGGCAGTGCCGCGATTGCTCTACGTCTGGCAATTCCTCCTTCAGAGACAGAAACCTTGCCGTCCCCTCTGACCTTCCGCCGCTCCCAGAAAACCCTGTCCTTCTCCAGCCAGGACTTGGCCCGCTACCTGTGTGAGGTCATCAGGGACATGGATCACCCTGAGGATCTCGGCACTATGACCACACCACGGCGTCCTGCAGGAAAGGAGCGCGGCCTCGCTGGTGTGCGCTCTCTCAGCTCCCTAAGTGCAACTCAGGGTTCAGAAGTCAGACTTCAGGCAGCCCAGAGCACTCGGCTGGACAGGTTCAAAAACCTCCGAGCTGTGGTTAGTGATTTAAGAAGAGACTCCAAGACTCCGGAGGGCCAGAGAGACAAACTGAAGGAGAGCAGGGGGCAGCTGAACTGCGAGAAAAGCGGATGAGGTTGCACTCACAGAAACAGAACTGAAAGTTGCAAAAAAAAGCAACGGGAATCAAAAGTCGTTGGTTGAAATCCAAAGGGAGATAATTAAATGTGATATACTTTGAGACTGGGAGGTTTGGTCTCTGTGAAGTCTGCTATAAATGTACTGTATTGATGAAACTTTGAACATTTATGTTCTTTGATATGAACCATGTTTACCAATGAATGATCAGATGTGATGTATTGTTTACTTGGCATTGCACTGTACAGTATTTACTCTGCAGAAAGCACTTTTTGGAAGCACTCTGTGTCAACACTACTCATGTCATAAAACTCATAAGAGTAACGTCTGAAAGCAAGACTCCAAATGAGTTTCCTGTGAGATAACTTTTCTTTGCTGTCAATGACTCATGAAATTAATTATGTGAAAAAAACGATTTTGTTTCATTTGTATTATCTATTTCCTTTTCAATAAATGAATATCTTTGATAATATTTCAAAGTTGCTCTCATTCAAATACGAGTTCATAATTAGTGATGCTCAAGTTTTCAGCTTTTGAAGTTGAAGCTAACTTTCATCATCACTGAAGTAACACATAGGTACGATCTTTCCGTTATTCCAGGTTTTATTTAGATGATGAGGCTGGAACAGCTGTTCTTGTCTTATTCAGCTAACTATTACCAGCAACTGGGGCCTCTGATGAGAAAAACAAAGTCAATTTCAGGATTAATCATTCATGTCCAGAGCCTATAGCCTCCTGACCTGAGCTTCTGGGAGTCTCCAGAACTCAAAGTGCGAGGGTCCCAGCAGGCAGCCCTACATCATACTTAATTGGCCTGCATTACTGGAGTTAAACAACTGTGACACTGGAGCAAGCCGCTGGGGAAGCGCACAGAGCTGCTGCTTGGGCCTGATGTTCCTGTCTGTCGGCACACCTACATAATGCATCGTGCAAAGAGATATGAGAGGTTCAGAGGGCGGGTTTGACTCCCCGTAAGTCTCTAAAAAGCTTTACTCGTTTTGTAGTCAGTCTGAAACCAGCGAACCAGACACACGAAATACCAGATATCTCTGCCTAAACTTAAAGATCATTGTTGCATGTTACATACGTGTAATGCTACATGTTTTTCTCTGTGTTAATATTATTATTACTAAATTGCACTTGCTCTACTTTTGTTCACTCATGTCTAAGATAAATGCATTGCATGAATGCACACTGCCATCTATTGGCAGGCTACTGGCACCACTTTTCCCATAAACAACATCTCATTATTTTCAGTATGAGCTGTTGTTTCTGATTCAGTTCATTTCTGCAGAGCACGCAGGTTGATTTCCGAGGAATGGGTATTTCTATTCTGGAATCATGATTCACAGTTTAGCCCTGATAATATTCCACTTATTAAAAGTCGGTCAAGAACTGAAATGTTTACATTTACATGTAAATGTAAACATTTCAGTTTCACTCCTTCAGTATTTAAGTAAGTATACCCACTTAGACAGTTAGATATCATTACCAGATAATTTTGGATTTAAAAAAAGCTAAATAGAACTTGGCTTCTTTCTTTCTTTCTTTCTTTCAGCATTTTTTATCATCACAAATTAACTTCCAAGACTCGGAGTCTCCAAACACCTCAGTGTTGGTGCCCGCTGATGAACAGATGCGACATCCCTGTAGGTTTTGTTTGAGACTGAAAATGAGGTTTTTAAAAATGTTGCCTTGCTCCCAAAACTACTTTTTTATTTTGTTTTTATTTATTTACTTTACCAAAAAACAACAACATTATCTTTCCATTAATTATTTCAATGAAACGTAATTTAGCTTTCAGCCATTAGAGGACACTGTTGTTCCATCTACTGTACCACAGCAATCCCATGGTGCAACTACAACAGCGCCTGAGGGGCTTTTACAAATGAAAACCACAGCAAATGAGTGGAGAGCCAGCAATGAGGGGCTTAAGTACCACAAAATCTATTAGAGTCATACGTTCCTATATCAAATTTCAGACAGTGTATCCAGATTTACTGTAAGTGAAAATACGACACACACACACACTAAAAGAAAAAGAAACAAAAGCTTCATTGAAATAATTTCTTTACTAATAACAAAGAAGCATTACAGACAAAGTGAAATGGTAAATGGTAAATGGCCTGTATTTGTGTAGCGCTTGTCTAGTCCCTAAGGACCCCAAAGCGCTTTACACATGCAGTCATCCACCCATTCACACACACATTCACACACTGGTGATGGTAAGCTACATTGTAGCCACAGCCACCCTGGGGCGCACTGACAGAGGCGAGGCTGCCGGACAAAATGAACACAAAGTGTCTACATAAGGCATTTACGATGCAGAAATTACCAGTACAAGCATTGATGCATCATAGAGGCTCGCTGCTGTATAACCAATGGAGGGGCTAAATTCAACAATTGTTGCTTACATTTATGTATTTGATTTGAATATTTATTTATTTTTGGTTGGGGGAGTGCATTGAGTGTTTTTTCCCCCTTTTTTTGAGTAAAATTTTTTTTTTAACTAAAATGTTTTGTGGGGTTCTTTGAAAAGGATCTCGTCTACCTGCATAAAGGATCACATAAAAACATTTAAAATATCCCTGTGGACCTGAAAGTCACTGGGGGTTTCTTTCCCAGCATATCATGGGGTGAGAGGAAGGGTACACCCTGGACAGGTAGCCAGTCTGTCACAAGGCTAAAACAGAGAGAGAGAGAAAACATTCACGCTTACAGCCAATTTAGAATCAATAATTAATCGAACATGCATGTCTTTGGACAGTGGGAAGAAGCCAGAATACCCAGAGAGAACATGCAAATTCCACACAGAAGGAACTCATCCAGTGGATTCAAACCCAGGACCTTCTTGCTGAGAGATGCTACATACTGCACCACCATGACACCTAAAGTGGAAGCCTGGATGAATCCAGGCACATATCTGAAAACTGCTGCAAGTGAATAAAGTTTGTCACCACAGATGCAAATTAAAACAATACAACCCCTCCAAAAATGCATACAGAAATATGCTCACTGTCTTCAGTTGTGAAGTGGAAAGTGTTGACATGAACGCAGAGTTTAAAAGCCAGCATCCGTGATGGTAAAGTGCACATTAGTCTGCATAGTATGGGGAACTTGCACACCTGTGAAGACCCCAATAATAATGACTGAATGATAAATAGCTAATATATGAAGTACTATATGAAGATATGCTGCCATCGGGGTGACAGCTTGCTAGGGAGGGCCTCACTTCCTTTTTTTAACAAGACAGTGTCAAAACACATTCAGCATGTCTTTTAACACTAAATTGAAGTGCTGAGCAGCTGTTCCTTAGATCAAGCAAAAATAAAAAAAAAGGTTCAAATAAAACTGCATCAATTGGTCTCAGAACACTTACATGTGTTATGGAGTAATATTAAAGTAATGGGACTCATACTGGAAAGTAAAATCAACCCTTTCATAAGTCTGTAAGAACTATTAAAAACACAACACCCCACAGATCCAACAGAATGAATAGGAGGAGGAACCATATAAGATACAGCCATGTACTATAAATGACGTTTTAAAAAGTACACATGAAGGCTAACATGCTGGGACTGTGAGTTTTAGCGCTGCAGTACATATTTCTGATGAGATATCAGTACGTAAGGTAGGGGAAGGGAGAAGGTGGTGGAGTTGAGTAAGTAGGAGGAGCAACACAGGAGCAGAGTGTTTGATGTGACAGCTGGAGATTGTAAGAATGAGGGGTGACACAGTGCTCCAGCTTCCTCAGCCCCGGTCGGTCACCCAGTCAGCCTGTCAGTCAGTCACTCTCTGAGATTCCAACTCTGTTTACTCTTGTGTTATTAACATGCGTGAGTCTCTTTGTATGTGTGTGTGTGTGTCCGTGTTTATCCTCAGGCAATAGATCTGGAAGAAGTGACAGTGTGGCGTGGCCCTCTGTCAGTCGCCCAGTAAAGTGGCATGCGTGTCAGCTCTCCTGACAGACGCTCTCATCCTGCTGGCCAACGGTGGCGGCTGCAAATGTGGGACATGTCTTGTGACAGAGCGACACAGCCTACATGACAACTCGGCATGCAGACGGGACATGAGCAGTCAAGTTTGATGTGAGGGGGGTCACTGCTGAGGGCCCAGGCTCTCAGAGGGTGAGTGAAAGCTGCGGTGATCTCTGCACAGCTGGAGATGCAGCAACTATGCTTCACCTCACAGTCTTTTGTTTTAAAAAGGATGGAAAGGAAACCTGCTTTTGCCAGAGGTTTGCTGACATGGTTCTTACTGTAAATGCACCATGTATGGCATCAATTAATCACTGCACACTGCAACAATATCGTTAACAAATAAGTGGAGTGAACGAGAAGAATTAGAGATCAATTCGTTTGTACTTAACCTGAGATATGGTCGATGAATCAGTTTCAACACTGTATTTGAAAGAATTTGTGTATAGTTGTGTGTTGGCGATAGACTAACTGATAGATAGAGGTACTAAGGGAATCTCTGCAAGAAAATATTTAAAGATCTTTAATCTTCCCCATTAAAACAGCTGGGAGAATAGTCCAAATGTAGCATAGGTAACTAAAATTAAACAGAAATGTAAAGGCAGGTGTTAAAAAATGTAGCACACAAATTTGAAATACATAAAAAAATATGCAGCAAAGGTTTTAATTTTAGTTTTGTCTGTTTGTCAACACCAAAGCTGCTCACGGTGCTTCAGTGTTTAATGAGACTGGGGCGGTTGAATGGCTCTGTTCCACTGTAATATGTATTCCTCTGTATCATAGTTTCCTTTTGTTTTTGTTTTTTTAAATAGAGCTAAACACTCTGAAACTAGACTGAAACTAAACTGAGCTCTGTTTCAACTCTCTGCTTTGGATTTTCTTCTCAACTTTCTACCATACCGAGATTTTAAATTAAATAAAATTAAAAAACTAAATGTATGTTGCACTAACCCAGTATTATATTCGATGTTAGTGTGCATGTGTTGCAGTTAGTTTTGGAGTATATCCTGTACACTGCTCTGAAAAAAGTTAAGTAAACATTTTGGAAACAGTTGATCGTCACAGTATAACTAAAAGTCAGTTAAACGTTTAATCGAGTTGGTCTAGTTGTTAAGGATAAACTGCTTGAACCTATTTTATCTGCTTAGGTGCAAATTAATCTGACAACATATGAGAGGCAACAGGAAGGCAACCCTCAAAAAGTCAACAGTTATCCCTCCTGACTTTTTCTTAGTTTTGATTTTTGCAAGTGTCCTTGTCACTACTGATAGCACGAGTTGGCACATGGGGCCCAATCAACTTGCACAGGTTGAATAGCTCCCCTGGGATGGCGCATTCATTCATGCCGTGACGAGAATGTCTCCCAGCACAGTCTGGGCAGTTTGATACCAAGAAATGGGCCAGTGCATGAGCAGAATGGTCAGGGTGGTAGATGAACATCCACCCAGCAGCAGGACCAGTATCTGCTCCTTTGTGCAAGGAGGAATAAGAGGAGCACTGTTAGGGCCCTACACCTCTGACCTGACCTGTATCAGGCTAGTCAGTTGTTGACCAAACAATCAGAAACATGTGACGATTAAGTGTTTATTTAAATTATTTGTGATATAGTTGAAATTTCCCAGAAAGCCAATAAACAGTTGCTGTGTTAACATTTTCCAGCTCCTGTCCTAAGTATTAAGAATGAACTTAGAGTAATTAAAAAAAAAAAGGAAAGTCGAGATTTCAGTTTGATTTTATCCCATCTCATTATGCAGTTCTCATGATCAGCCCACAGATGGCACTCTTTGCCACACCTGAGCTCTGCCCCACACCACTGATCTGTGCTCACATCAGGATCCTCAGGTTTCTTTTCAGTCCCAGAGAGTTACTTCATCCCCTCACCATGTGATTCAGTGCTCGAGCAATGTGCTCTGCAAGGATGCACCGGATCCTTCCAGAAGTGCTCTGGCCATAGTTTATCACTGACTGCATTAAGAGCATTTAGTGGCACAATTGTGATGGATTCTGAGAGCAGCTGATTTATTGATCACTCTCCTCAGCTAAGCTGCGAATACTCAAATAGTTACCAATCACCTCCAGAAGTCACCTTCCCACAAAGCCTTTCTCTTTCAGCCTTGTAAATGGTTTCTGGTCTGTGCCACAGGTGACTTTGAGACTAGAACTAACTGGATTTTTAAGGCAGGATTACACAACAAACGAATCAGTGAGGTGCTCTTGCGTTGAATGCGGCCATTTGCGGCCATCGAGGACTTTGTCCATCCATCACCGAGGAAGAGGAGGGTCGAGCTGAACAGCAGTGGTGTTTGAGACGAAGAGGGGGAGAAGCAGAGGGCGCCTGACAGATGGGCTTAGTGAGTGAATCATTGACAAGGGCCTGCTATAGGATGCTGGCTCCATCAATAGCTCAAAGCCTGCGTGATGAATTACTGCAGACAAACAATGCTGAGCAAGCAAATGTGTGTGTGTGGTTTTTTTTAAACAAAGCCAGGTGAAAATATTAGAGCTTCTTTTCAGAGCATTACACCTCGAAATATTAGCTATGTTCATGTAAACATGATTTCTTGGTAAGCCCGAACATTGCCAAGAAATGGAATATTATAGTGAATATATTCTTTTTTTTCTTTCTTTACTCTTACTTTCACTCATATGTTAACTGTTACCATCTTGTTACATTTTAGGGCAAGATGACAGATTAATGTTAAAGACATGATATATAGTCATAATGCAAGTTTTCCGAATGCTGTAAAAGCACTAAACATATACTTACTTACTTATGTACACATAACTGTGAGGTTAGAGTTTATGATTGTTTTATTTACTGTAAAATACACAATGATAATTAAAGTCTGTCAGATTGTAATTAAAATCAAACCAGTGGCACATTTGCAGCAGAAGTCATTCTTGACTCTCTATAATTAGCCCTGTAAATTTCACTGTTTGTTTCTCGCATCTACTGTGTGAGTTTGTTTGGTTGCTTTTATTTAGTATTTCTGACAAAGTAGATTTTTGTGGAGTGTTTCTAGTCCTCCGAATTCTGGGAGCTGTAGTATTGAAGGATACATACAGCTACCACCATTTCATAAACACTTTGGAGATGGATAAATACTTTATTTTCAAATATCCAACAGCTCATTAAAAAGACTAAATAAAATAGTTAAATAACACTGAAAATAGCGTTAAAATAAAATCAAGGATAAAAAAGGCACTATCCATCCACAGAACTGGACTAAAACCCTAAAGATCCTTATTTTAAGAAAAGAAATATGAGAGAAAAAAGCATCAAAAGTCAAACTTCTCTCTTGTTTCTACTTTTCTGTGACTTTTAATGAGTAGCCCAGAAAATGTTAACACCTCCCTCCCCAGACTAATCTTCTCCCACCCTCTGTGTGTCTCCTCCTCCCCTATACTGCAGACAGAACTCCACCAGGTGCTGCTGAAAACAATGGCTGGCCCATGCAGGGATCAATGCCAGGCCACTGATGGGCTCTCATTCCTTCACCAGCGAACGTGATAAATGACATGGCCCATATGTTTCAGTAGCCTAGACTCCAGCCATCAGCCTCCTTTGTCTCCACATCTAAAGGGAGTTATGCAGTGAAAAATGTAATTAGTGCACACGTGTGCAAACAGAGCAACTTGCATGTATTAGTTTAAGGAAAATGCTGAATTAAATTGTCCTGGCTTAATTTTACTTAGAAAGGTTCATCAATTGAAGGCAAATTTATATAATGTATATATATAGAGTTGAGAAAGCAGAGTATGTGATCCTTTTATTGAAAATAAATTGTGTATGCTCCCTCCTCCTCCTCCTTCTCCACACTCTTCTCCTTGGCAGCAGTAAATCCTGATGTCTATACAGGTAGCAGCGCTCTGGCCCCTGCCGGCCGTGTCCCAGGTGTCTTGTCAGCTGTCAGAGACGTCCGACAGCAGACAGGGATGGCATGACCAGCGGGCCGGGCCGTGTTGGACGGGTCAGCCGTCAGCGTTGTGGACAGACAGGCATGTGGCAGTGATCTCCCTGTGACAGGCTGTCAGAGCCGCCGGAGAGCCACCAACCAGCACTCGCCCCCTGTCATCCCACCTGACTACAGACAGAAGGAAAGCTCTGAATTCTCAACTTGGCACCCGGACTCCACCGCTTCCTCCCCCCCACTGCTGTACAGTACAGCCACTGTGGTTTCTAAATTCAGTGGGTTTTTTGAGGCAGATCAGCGAAATGCACTGGTGTGGTCGAGCCCTCGGTAAGACTGTCACTCTGTGTTAGATAGTCTAATTGAATGTTCTTTACCTGATTCACCTCTTGAAAACGTAGACCTGCAGAGCACACATCCTGAAGCAGGACTCATCTGCTCCTAAAACAGGAGCAGATCTAAGGCTGTCAGATGAAATAATTATCACTGTATAACAAGCAGCATCTCTATCGTGATCCTTTAGACCTATGAGCTTGCATTCTCCATTATGTATGGTTACTCCTAAACCCCTCTACGCTAGAGGTGACGTCATAGCTAAATGATTAACCTCAGCGTACCTGGTCTTTTACTGCAGGCCACTCCCTGTTCTTTCCTCGTGTTTCCTGACAATCTGTCTATTCTTCTGCATACTTTGCAAAAAAAAAAAAACACACACACACACGCAAAACAATCGTTAAAAAAAAAGACTCCTCATCCTCTGTGCGCCTGTCTGGCAGGTGACATTTGGAGCGGTTCAGGAGATGTATATGCCATTTGTATCCTTGGCAGGGTCAGACCATGTAACATGACCTGCAGGACAGAGAGCTGGAGAAAAAGATACTAATCTTGCACAGAGATCAATACGGCCCAGAGAGGACCTGATAATTGACCGCTGTCAATCAATCACGCTATGTTTGTGAAGCCTTTTAATGTGTCTGTTTTTCTTTTTTTGTTTTTGAAATCAGGGTGCCGGCTGGCTGCAGGAAAGCTGAAAATAGGCTTTTACTAAGCATAATACTTCAATATAAAATGATTATATTACAAGTAGGAGTTCTGGTGAGCAGTATCAGCAGTAAATCCCTAATATAATAATTTAGATTATAATACTTTTGAGTGTTATTCTATTATTTTAGTATTACTGATGCATTAATATAAAAACCACTTTAGTTATAATAGCTTTTGGATAGATTTAGCAGACTAAAACCACAACATGACTGAAATAAAGTGGAGTAGAAAATAAAAAATCTCCGCAAGAGATAATAAAACCAATCAAATGTGATTTGAAACAGTAGTTTGGTCCTAATCAATAAAAAATTACTAAAATATGTTGTGAAGTAGCTGTGATGCTATATTATTAGTATAGACATATAGAAAACATTTTAACACTTCAGATCATATTTAACGTGCAATGAAGATTTCAATACATTTGATAAACAGTTTCCCACTGTTGAGCTTTGGTGACATTAAGTAGTCTCAGCTGGAGGTTTCATCTCTGTCACGGGAACGATGGCGTGTACAGACTTTGCTATCTTGAAGATGTCTGGAAACATGTCTGCGACAAAGAGGGCTCAAACACCGGTCCGTTTGAGCTGGGAACGTGTGCCATAGTTTCCTCAGGTACCACAAACGCATGCATGTGAGGAGATGCAAAGGTATACCTGCACAAATAAGAATGCAGACACTAGCTCATGCACACAGACCCACTCGTACACACGCACTGCTCCAGAGGCGTAGACTACAAATGCATGTGATGTTCAGAGAGGACGTGACATCAGAATATGCAAAAAAGACTTTGCCGCAGGCCAGAGATTTTTAATGATGAATCCATTCATTATAGAATAAGGTCATTATGCTTTTGTTGTCATGAAATGTACACATTCATCATCAGTCCACCCAGGACCGAGTCCATTGTCCCTCTTCTCCAGACGACCTTGGATGGAAAATTTATAAAGCAGAAAAAATAAGCAACACGCACAAATACAAACAGAGACGCGCGCAAACATGGATACGAGTGCACACATAAGCATCCGCAAGGACAACAAACACACACACCGTGAAATATTTTTCTAATCCACATTCATTTCATCAAACCGTTTATTAGGCATGAGGGGAAATGCAGAAAAATGCTGTCTTTTTGTGTGTGCTGTTGGTGAGCTGTTTCGTACCCTAACCAGGGACTAAACCGGATATATGAGCCTGTAATGAAACATTTTATGCTAATTGTATTTGTTTATGAGCAAATTAATGGCAGCCGTGCAAAACGGATGATGATGTGAGCACATACACAACATGATAGGATTCCTGAGGAATTCATTAGCTGTTTGCAGGTAATTAGAGGAAATAATTAAGGTGATTAGAGTGCGTCACATGCACACACACACACACACACACACACATGCACTCATATGCACACGGGTACAGTATACAGTACATCAAAAGATCTCCCCAACCCCCCTTTTTGGTTTTCTGCAACTCTTTGTGGAAAGTGCTGACAGTGCTTTCCAGAATAACCCAATCACTGAATACAGAGAGATTTTAATCCCTCTTTCTCCCCTCATCTTCTCTGTCCTCGTAGGTCTCCTGCTTGCAAGGTTCCCCTCCAGTCACAAATCCCTCATACAGAACCCGGTCACAATGTGACACATGCAGAGGTGGCATATTAGTGCACCAAAGACACAATCAAGTGGAGAGCTCTGGCACAAAATGCAGAAGTGATAAATCAACAAGCTGGAGCTCCACGATATAGACAGCACAGCATCACATACAATGGCCTGCTGTCTATCGGAATAGCAGAGTTGTAATATATGCGCACGCAGAGAGACAGACACACACATATATAGGAAAATAAATGCACCACTCAGTCATGCACATCCTGAGAAAATCAAATGTTCATGTGTGTAGCAGGAGCTGTAACATGGAGGGTAAAACCCACTGATTATCCGAGTGTAATAAGCAAGCAGCCTCTTCTCCGGTGTAATTGGTCTGCAGTGGATCTGCAGCCGAAGCTCGTTAGTGTCACAGCAGAAATAATCACGCAGTAAAAACCCCTCCTGTGACTGATCACCATATATCATACAGATACACACTTACAGATGCATGAATGATTCACACACGCACAAGCTCTTGATAGGTGGAGCTTTAGTGTTACAATGCAGATTTGTGCATTAATGCAAAATCTAGAGAGGGAGCTTAATAGGTTGTCATGTGAATTGGAAGCGCTTTGATTTATTTGGATAAATATTTTGTACAAAACTGTTTGAAACGTTGCCTTTGCTTCGATCATCTCGAGCCTAAACACAGTGGAAGTATCTGCAAAAATACAATTGCATCTTTCCCCCCACGGAATATGAAAATCTCTCGGTGCCTATTCCGTACACATTTTTTTCTGAAAGTGACACTGTCAAATAGCTTGTGTCATTCAAATATTTCATGTTCAAGAATATGAGATTTTTGTTGATGTATGACTTCATGCCTCCACGTCTTCCAGCAAAACAAAGATTTATTTATTTCGCTTTTATTTTTCTTTCTTTCTTTACAGCATTTATTTCTTCAAGAGCAAAGCGATACCTTTTGGGGGGAAATATTGCAGCGGGTGCTTGACTTGGAGGACAGTTATCCCTAATAAACTGACTGATATATTCATTTACTTTCTTTTCTAGATACCCCAGAAACACCTTTGCATGTTGCTCCAGATGTAAGGGCATTAAGTAAAAACCTGCTTTGATTCTTTAAAATATTGTAGAAAATCTAATCGAAACGGCTGATGTGCCTCCGAGAGAAAGAGTTCTGCACGACTGCTTCTATGAGGAGAAATACTGAGTAGATGGCATTGGAGCTATTACAGTTAAAAGAGTGTAGAGCCTTTCATTGTTTAAGATGAAGGTAAAAGGCAATGTGAGTGTGTGCGTGTGTGTGTGTGTGTGTATGTGTGGGCGGTGACTGATGGTCCTGATTCAGAATGGGGACCTTACACAGCGTCTGAAACAGAATCAAACTCCAACACCCAGGTATACGCCACCTGCACCAGAAGTCATTTAAATGTCCTCTTGGGCCATCGTAACATCAGGAAAATTCAATCACCCTGTCTGCTGTTGGAGGGGGGACAACGTTCTCTGAGATTACTTGCAAAGAAACTTAATAGCTAAGAGCATTAAACGCTGGTTGTTGCTAGTACCGCTGCCAATAGTGAATAAATGATTTTGGCAGTGTATACAGACAGGGAAATCAATACCAGAGGGTTTTCTGTGGTGTTGGGCTTCTGTATTCATGTAAACATGGGAAGTGGTTTTCTTCACACCTCAGAGCGAGATTACCTCTCACCACTGGAGGCCTGCCCGGGTGCAGAGGAAGATGCAGCTCTCAGCTTGAATCTGCCACTGGCACGAAGATGATATTTGAACATCACCCATTCTAATACGACATATGCAAATATCAGGCAGGTTTTTTTTGTTTTTTTCTTTTGGTTGCCCACGCTAGATGTCAATGTGGGGGAAAATATCTGCTTTGATGAGCGAGTGTTCAGGCAGAATAACTGTTGCACATTTAGTGGCAGCTGCCCGGAGGGCCTGAAATTGTGTGATCACTGATAAGCTGAAGCCATATTTCATGAAGTGTTGAGGTAGTCTAAGCTGCTAGTCCTTTTTTGCTCTTTTGTTGCCCCGTCCCCTGTTGCGACCCCTCTCTGCGTATCTCCGTCCAGACTTCAGTTAGGGGGCAAATGGAGGGACGGAGACAAGAGGCTGAGAGGAGGAGGTGTCGTGAGGGGGCTACTGCTCAGCCATAGTGACCGGGTGAAAAGGCAGTGCAGATGTAATTTGTCCTCAATGGCTGTTTGGGAAGAGTAATTGTGGTGACATTGGCGGGTCGATAGTATGGATTTTTTGTTTGGAGTGCCCTGTGTGTGTGGTGCTAAGGGGAGGCCAGGAAATATAACACTGCTGCTCAAATACAATAAAAATGGATCGAGGGTGTGGTGGTTGTTTGCAGAGCTGGTAGCCATCGTTTGGCTGTGGATGTCATACTGTAGCTGCTGTGGTTATCAAATACACCCTGCCGTTCTGCCCTATTAACGCCAAATGTTCGAGGCTTCAAACGGGTCTTTCAAACAGGTTTAAACGCTGGAACAAACCCTCCGTTTAAGAGGTGTTTCACTCGAGCAAATATTTCTCTAAATATGCTGCACAAAGGAGTAGCTGTGTTCTCAAATCACATTTGTTAGGGCCCCTTTTAATGCACTTCCAAGAAAATCGTGACACAAGAATAATGACACATAGCACTCAAATAGTGTTTGGTCCTGAATGCTACAGTGTGTTGCAAATTTACAGGAAAATATAGGGCATTTGGCTGACCCCAGTTCCAGTCATTGTACAGTAACAGTGAGGGGTGAGAAGGAAGCCTCAGGGGAGCCCAGCGGATGCTAGCTCTGGTGTCCCAGTCAGATATAACATGGTCAGGCAATGGTGTGTGAGCACAGGCTGTTTTGAGCCATCTAAAAATCTAATGAGAGAGAACAAACGAGGTTACGACTTATACTGACTGTGTAGGATCAGAGGCATCCTCTAAACACATGCATCCCAACTTCCACATTAGTCTCCTGCATTTTATCCTTTGTAGCTTCACATGTGATCTGACTGATGTATTGCAAATGATTCCCTGGGCCTCTTTGTTGCTTCCTCAGTGCCCTTCGCTTGTCTTGAGGTGTCAAAAACACATACTCCCTCGTACAGATACACTATTTCATCCTGAGATCTGCTCTCCACTATGCTGATAATGAACAGTGTGTCGTGTCTTAATAGGATGCTTCCTGTCGAGCCAGGGCCACCTCGTAGAACACAGCCAGGCCGGCCTTGTCTCTGTCACCCCTGTCATCTCACATCAGATCCTGTTTGACTCCAAAGCGGTGCTCTTTGGGTAAAACCATTAACGGAGCCGACCGACACAAACAGGACCACATTTTGACACTCAGCCGCCACCCTGACGTAACCGAGCACGACACCTGACGTGGGGAAAAGGTCACACGACTCGTCAAAGAGACAGGGGTGCCTCAGATGGAGGACGCGAGGACTCAAAAATGGACGCCTCCCGACAGTGATGATGGACACATGGCTGAAGCATGGCCTTCTGGGAGCGGTGGGAGGAGTGGATGTCCTGCCGGGAACTGTCCCTTCCGGTTCCTCCGGTCCGCTGACGAGTTGTGTCCTCGCTGATTTTGCATGATGAGACTCACACTAAGTAAGCAATCAAATGTGGTTAAGTGTGGACAGTTTCACAAGTAATCAGGCAGAATGTGCGTTATCTCAAATGTTAGGTGACATATCAGTCAAAAGAATGAATAAAGTAGATTTACTGATGATTGCACTACGCTGTTGCAGCTTCTGCAGAATATATGGCATTTCATATCAGCAGCACTTTTGCTACTTGGATTATTTAGGCTGCTTTTTATTCTGACAGGGCAGCGGAGACAGACAGGAAATGTTAGAAAAAGAGCAGGTGAATGACAGGCAGCAATCGTACAGTCAATTGTAAGTTGGACTGCAAGGGGCATTTTTGCCCTGGCATAGTAGGTCATCCCTTTTAGTTGGTTAAATGTAGCCAAGCTAAGATCGATTATACAAGAAATTTTCTTTCTTGCTGATTAAAATGTGGCACCTCTTAAGTAGTCTACTGAGGCAGTGAAAGCTTATGTCTGGCTTGTAGCAGGAGACTAACCCTTTGACACCTCAACATTAAAGTTAGGTGAGCATGACACCAACATTTATGTTTGCTCTCTGCACAAGTTTGAAGTCAGTGGTAATCACAGATGCACACGAGAAAGTCGCTATAAATGGTGCAGCCAGCATAAAATGTAAATACATAACAGCCATGCTTAAAATGGTCAAGGTGAGAGTTTTCAAAGGGAGATTAGCCAACTGGAAATCAGGTTTGTATTCAGTGGAACTTTATTATTGTATCCAATATGAAAGATGACACTTGTAACTGTAGCTTTATAAGTTGTCTATACACAAAGGGAACCCGTATGTCTATTCATCGTCTCACTGGGAGTTTTGCAGCCACTAAGCTACAGTAAACTGTTCAGCTACATTTAAATTTCTTAAATTATTATATCATAATACCAAACATTAAGTCAATACATCGTGTTTATTTTGACCTTGTGGTTTTCCTATTTAAAGTTTACATTGGTTATTATGTTATGTTATGTTATGTTATGTTATATTATGCTAATGTCTTAGTAGAGGCAAAGGCGACTTCTCCAAACTTCTCCAACAAAATCAAATACAGGTAATTCCAAAATCTCAAACAATTTCTTTACAATGTAATATTATCTTTCAGCCTCATCCAGTAACATTGGAGGGGAGACTTTATGTAGCAGATTTAAACATTAAGTCACACATGTAATAGTAGCTTCAGTAATACACAAAGCAATAGAAACAGAATGCCAGGGGCAGATACACAAAAAAGAGATTGGCTTTAGAGAGCTATTGAGGCAGGGAGAGAAGGAGGAAGAGGGTGAAAGAGAGATAGAGAGTCCCTGGGGCCCCATTAGAGGCAGTTCTGAGGGCCGGTGACATCTGACTGGATCAGTGTTCTTCAGTCAGAGCCTCGCCTCTTATCCACTCCTCTACTGGAGTCAATAAACACATCACCTACGCACAAACACATCCACACACAGTAACTGAGCCTCCAGGGTGAGAACAGCATTAGTTCATTTAGAGAGGGTTTGATTCTTTCTCCTTGAAGGTACACAGCTTACTAAAGGCTTAATGAGAATGTCAGTGCTGTTGCATATATGTGCTGCACTTGGAATTGGACAGTGTCACTTTAGAAATTTCTTGCCCGTTAGTGCAAATGTGTTTGTGTGCAGCACAGGGTATGAATATTTGTGGGAATTTAAAACTTTCATGTGTGTGATGAAGAGGTGGTTAGCAAAGACACATGGCTAGCTTGACAGAAAAACCAACTGACGAGCCGTAAACACTTCTTTCCCCACACTGACAGTGCGGTGGCACCAAGCAGGGTGAAACTTTGAAAGTCAAGCGGTCCTTTATCCATCCCTGCTCTGACCTTTCTGCTAGGCTGCCCTGTATTCACTGGCTGTCAGTGTGAGTTTGTCAGGAGCCATCCGTCTCTGTCCACCTCCACCCCCCTCCCCAAATCCCTACCGACCCATTAGCCGATAGGATCCGGGGGAACAGCGGCACGGCCAGCCTATGGGGGCCTCTTCTTCTTCCCTCCCTACTCCCCCTCAGCCCTGGTATCCACGTAGCGCACAGCTCGTTCAGGTACCCCTGAGAGGAAGAGCTAGCTGGCTATATATATATAAATACAGTATGTAGCAAAAGCATCAACACAGCACTACTGTCTGACATGTGGCCCATGGGAGCTGCAGAGAGCCTGATAGCTGCTGGGACAGAGGGAAGGCTGGTGGCATCACTGCAGGGGTTGGGTAATGCTGCTGCTCCACACTGATGTGTAGTGTTTCAGCTATAACAGTGTACATGCTTATGGACCAGGAACCAGTTGCACCAGCTGACTGTAAGTTTAAACCTAGCCCAGCTTTATAATGCACATAAAAGAATACACTCCACTAAAATAAAAACCAGTCGAACAACACAACTTTACCAGCTTGTTATCTTAAAACATCAACTTTATTATATTGATGTAAATTAATATGTAACAAGCTTACATGATCTGTAGGCATTTTAAAAGTTTTATTCAAGCACCATTCTGGCTGGCTGAAAAAGGACCAAGCGGAGGTGGCAAAAACTGCAGTTCCTGGAATGGCCACTTGAGGCGGGCTCTGAAAGCGCTGCCTAAATATGCAAAACCACAGAGTTATTGTATATTTTTTCACTGCTACAGTCTTTGCTGTCCTCTTAACCAAGTCACTCTTAAAACAGAGATTTTGAATCCTATGTAATTTCCACCTTCATAACAGCGGTAACTCAGCAGTTTAAATTCTGTTTAGGCTTTTCTAAAGGCGTAATCAGTATCAGTTCAAAGTGGATATGGACACATTTGACTGAAGTCTGGTCATCGGGCTTCTCCTCAGCTAATCTGAGTTACACAGCTGGACTTCTTGACAGCACCAGTGTGTTAAGACTTTTGGAGTATTTAAATAATCTTAAAACACGGTCTATTCTGCTGCCTGTCCAAGAACTTTGTGTTCCAGTTGTAGTGAGTAAAGCTCATTTATTCATTCATAAAATTTTTCATTTTTTAAAAATGTATAATTTGTATATTTATACCAAGCATGTTACTTTGGAATGATTAGCAGGTATGTCTGTTTGTGCTATGAACCTGTGCAGTCCATAGATGCTAACTGCTAACTAAACTAGCTGATAGCTTAGCGCTCAGTTCTATTGTCCAAAATTGGTCGTTTCTGACTCCAGAAAAAAAAAATGACGGTAGAGGCTGAAATGTTAAAATCAAGGTGTTTCAAAATGTTTGAATAGCGAAACCCAGTTTAATTGAACAGACTGAAACTAGCTGATAGTCTGTTCAGTTTCTTTCAATTATGTGTTATTTATATTGCGCAAATTCACAACAACAGGTGCCTCAAGGCGTTACATATTGTAAGGTAGATACCCTACAATATTAGAAAGAAACCTCAAAGATCACACAACTCAAAGGGGGACAGAGGGAAAGAGAACTCACTGTTAACAGAACCAGGCTCAGGAAGGGAAAGCCACAGTTAGAAAGCGCTTTGAGTGTTTAAAAACACTATAAGAACCACTCCATTTACCAGCTGGAGGTGGGTGTAAAGAGAAGAGAGCAGAGACACAGGACAAAAGCCATAAGTCCCATAAGAAACTCCACTGTTATCCAAAAGAGTCACTTACTTATGCTGATGAATCATTTTTAAGACTGCACGGGCTTGGTGAAGAGCAGATCTCAGGACGAGGACGTGGCAAACTGGAGGCAGAAACCGATACTGTGATTGAAAGGGAACGTGAGGAGGAGAAGGTACAGTACGTTTGAGTTTGAAAATAGAGGGACAGTTGGAGGAGGAGCGGGAAGGTGGAGGGAGGAGAAATAGACAGTGAAAGAGGGAGGGAGGAGGCAGTAACATGTGATTAATGGATGGGTGGTAGTGGGGAGGTTGAGGCAGACTGGGAGAGAGCAGAGTGACAGTAATAAAGTGAACCTGCCTCCCATTCATCTCCCTCAACCCATCTCCCGTCTGACTGGTAGGGCTTTACACACTGACTAATGCCACGCTCCGCATGCGGGCACAGACAGGCGTGCCACACACCGCTTGCTGGCTGCCGTACACCGCCACATAAATGAACACGCATCTTCTCATGGTCTCCCAACTTCAATCACCTCGCGAGCTCAATCATTCATCAGCATTGATAGTCTTCTCGAGATCAACGCTACCTCATCGGCTTTTATAGCGTCTAAATCATATTGTGTATCAGGGTCACCTGGCATAAAACAATTGCTATTGTCACTTTAACAACAGGTCAAACATGGCGACCGCGTTTGCCGCTGAATGTGAGCTTGTGACCTTTCCCAACTGGAATGCGTGCTCGGGTGCTTTTTTGTATCTGAGTCATATCATAACAGTGTGATGATTTGCTGGTCTTTAAAAGCACTTTGTCCTGCTTTTGTGAGATGATTCTGTTAGTAGGTGGGCTAAGGTAAACAGTGATGCTCACTGACCTTCCCTCTGGCTGTCTTAATGAGATGCATGTCCCAAACGTAGCCTCATTAACCTGTCCTGAGCTGTTTCAGGTCACGTGTTTTACATTGATTCTGCACTGGGGGAACATAACCTCTTCCGTAATAGGGTTATGTTAGGGTTGTTACCTCTGCTCATAACACACTGCCTTCACTCAGACTTTCTGTAATTATAATAAATTAAACATGGCTCACAGTGGAGAAGATGAACCTAAATATTCATCCTTCTGGAATTGCGCGTTGCATTTAAAATGAACCTTCCCTGACCTTGCTAGTGAGTCAGGGGCCTCATCCACAACCCTCCCCAAATGAATGTATTATTAGAGCCACTCGGGCACGTGTGCAGGTGAATGTAACATTGAAATAACTCGTAGATGAGCAATCATTTATCTTTCACTCAGTAAAGCGAGTCAATCACAGTGCTTCAAACCCAAAAGCCTACAGCGAAAATAAAATGTATGACTAAATTGGCTTAAATTACTTTGGCACTCACTTGATAAAAGAGCCTCCGTGTTATTTCAATCATTAGTGGTTATAATTGCTCCAAGGTATAATGAACACATTACTAATTGATAAGGAAACCAGTAACAGTAAAAATCCCTCTCCAACGGGCCCCACCTGCATGGGGTAAATCTGTCTTCATATCAGCCACATGACTTTTGCCCTGGCAGACAATAGATTAAACAATGAATGAATGATTTATTAGCTGTCGTTGTCATGCTATTTAGATGGATGGATGTACACGCGGCATGACCTCACTTCCTTGTTCTTTGCCTTGTATACGAGGGTATGAAGATAGGAGGGGGGTGGACGGGTAGATGTTGCCAGGGCGGGGTGGGTCAGGCACACCACTGGCCACTGACAGGACCCAGCCACTTGATCAATGATCCCTAGATTCGATATTGCGGAGAGGTGTGAGGCAGCTGCGTCTGAACATCAAATACATATGGAGGGACAAAGGTGTGTGTCTTTGTGTGCGAGTGTGTGTGGGATGGAGTGCAAAGCCAGAAAAGTAACTACCTTTACTCTCTCCAACCTTACCTCCCCTCTCTTCCTCTTTCTCCCTCTCTCAAATGGGTTATTCTGGCGATGGCCCTGACAGGCCATGGTTTGGATTTTGATTTATGTTCCTGTGAAGCTCAAATCAAAGGTTCCATCTACTCCTGCTTTATGGCAGCTGGGATGATGAATGGTGCAGTCTCTCGGTCAAACCAAGCCTCTGTGTCTTTGCCCCACATTTTAATTGCTAAAGTAGCCAGTCATCGCTCAGCCCTCCTACCCTCTCCCTGCCTCCCAACCTTATCCTTTCTCTCCTTTTCAACCCATTGTCTCTCGCCCTCTCTCTAATTCACGCTCAATAATGTACCTTTATCTCTTCAAAATGTCTGGACTGCCTGAACTTTCCCTGATAGAACTTCAAATTGGCAGCTAAAGTGGATCCACGTGAGAACATTTTTGATCTACCAGTAAGCGCCGAAGCCTAACAGATAGCTCCTACTATTTAGAAACGGTATCCGTCTTTTCAGCTGGCATACATTATTTTACACATCCAGTGTTAGTGCATGATATACAGCAAACAAGTCTGATGAAGGGGAAAATTCATTCCTGCATCAACATAAAAAGCCACTTTATTTGGAGGAAGAATGCGCAGATGTCAAGCTCTGATAGAGTTTATGTTTTCTCACTATTTTTCAAAAGTAAACACATTCTGCGGTACATGACATTACTAAGTAGGTTAAGTATAGCCCCAGGCCATCATCCATCAGTACAGAATGAAGCGAGCATATTCTGCTCGATGAGAGGTGAAAGTTTTCCACTGTGCCACGATGACATTTAATTTTTCACATCTCCTGCGTGTTCCTGGGATGAATTTTGGCAGACCTGGTGCAATTTAGCTGCTTGGCAGTTTGAAATTGGGCGATGAATCACAACGTGGATTCAATGGGAGCCAGTCAGTGTACAATATTTTCTCTGTGTCAGACTGGGAAGATAGAGAGAGAGTGCGAGAGAGATACAGAGAAAAAACAGTGAGAGAGAAAGGGAGGGAGACAGAGAAAGAGAGAGCTGCAGAGGCTTTAGATTGTGTTCTCCAATCATCTTCCACTCACACAGCCTATCATCCCTTCCTCCCCCTTCAAAAAACAAAGTGCCGGAGCCGACCATTATAAGAGAAGCCGTGTGTGGCTGCAGATGTCGAGCAATGGCGGAGGTCTTTAAGGTCTGCAGTTGGATATTTTGACAAAGAGCAGTGAAGAAAGAAATCAATAAAGTCAGGACTTTGCCAGTCACCGAGCAGAACGGCAGAGAATGCAAAGCTCCTCTCCAACCCCTACGCAAGCTCAAAATGAGCAAGCAATAGACTGACACCGCCTCTGACACGAGTCATTTATTAGCCTGGCAGTAGAATATGGTGGATTGCACAACTGATGGTCTGTAACTGGGAAGACCACACCTGAGGAGGAGCCCTGTTATAGCACGCGTGTTGGCACTAGAGTGGGTGCTCACGAGTTAGTGTGAAACATGCTGTAACTGCGCTCTGTGGTATCCGCTTAGGGAAACATCCAATCTACAACATAATCCATATCGCCAGGCATCACAAAATGTGCTATAGGCTTTCTTAAAGGATTGCGCTCAAGCCTCATGTTTGCATCATCTGCTCCGCTGAGCACTGAAAAATGATCACCTCCAGTGGTGCTGTTGAGTGTGTGTGCAAGTGTGTGTGTCTCTGGTGTTCTGCACTTTGACCTGCAGCTGGAAAGGTCTATGGAATCACATGCATCTGAAAGCCCCTCATCTACTTGCAATAAATAATCACAAATAATAGCACTGGTACAAGTAGAATAACAATCAATGATTAAAGAAAGGGATTTCAGAATAGCACAAATTGCATTCATGTTATATGACAGTGTTAACAGGCAGACAGAAGGCAGGTAAGGTAAATGTTTCATTTATGTTCAGTCTCATTGCTACGTGTAAAGGGAACAGAAGCCACTGTCTATGAGATTTATTGAAGATAAAGGTTTTACCACCTGCAGAAGAACTTAAACTTTATGTAAATGCATAGTTAGCACATTCCATCATTAAACTTATTTTTTTTGACTGAATCTCATTTAAATATCCAGGCACATTAATCATTTTTTGCAAAATTCTTGAGAACAAAAGAAAATATATACCCAGTTTTTAATGTATTTTTAAATCAAACACTAACTGCTGCATATTCGATTCGAAATGAATCAAAAATATATATTTGTGGCATTTTTCACATTTTTTTTTTTATTTTTGGTAACATTTTCTTCAGCAAATGGGGCCCCAAAAATTGGATTTGACTTCAGAGAGGAAGCACTTTCTTTTTTTAAGTGAGACTGATGACAGTTATTTTCTGTCAGAGACTTCTGTTTTTTTGTTTGTTTGAACTGGTTTAAAGTGAGTTGGAATTCAGATGGGTTGCTTGCTAATGCCAAACATATACGATTAAAGCAAACAAACATGTTATGATAAAGCAGAATAATAACAGAAGATATTTGCTCAACAATATGGAGTTTGCTTGCTGCCTATTACTTTGGAAATATTTAATTTCATAGAGAAATACTTTAATACCAACTCATTATGTCTAGACCTTTTGATCAACAAGCTGTATATGAGACCTTTGAGCGACTTGAACAGCTAACATATTTTTGTGCCATAACTTGTGTGTTTTTTCAGTTTATTATGATAGATTTTTGGTCTTTTTGTGGTTTACTTCAAAATAAGGCAAAGAAAACTTTCAAACATTTCAAGGAAATCATTTTTAGATGATGGAAGGGAATTGCAGTTTCTCAGCTCCAAACTTCTATCTGGAGACTTTGCTGAGAACTATGCTTGCTGGATTTTCTTTATTTCTTCTACCTTTCTCAAAGTGTTAGCCATATGTAATCCAACTACTAAGACAAAAGCCACTTGCAGAGTACTTTGGCCTGTCTACTTAGCTCAGTGATATGCCAGTACTCAATATGTGCGAGCCTCCACTTCCACAGTTTAAAATCAGATTACCCAAAAGGGGGAAAAGGAAAAGGATGGCGCTGTGGAATGGCCACAGACCAGTGAGTTGTCAAGGCCATTTATGTTTGGAAGACAAACTGTGAGCAATGATGGAAAGAGGAGAGTGAGCAGAGCTCTTTTTAAACAATCTAGTGATCTTGGGTTACAGATGCGGCCGTATTTCCAAGAGCAGCATTTATCTCTCACCTTTGAGTGCTTGCATATTGACTGACAAACAAGGCGTATCTCTCCCTCCTACAAAGTGACCCTATGTCTCCTTCCCACCTCTTGCAGTTACACACTTTATATGACATCAGTCTGGAAAATGTGAAGTGAAATCTCTTTGTGCGTGCATGTGACTTCAGATGTGTTTGTGCATGTCATTGTACGTACATGTCTGAGGCGTGAGGATGATTCAAAGTGCCATTTCCTTGTGTGAGGACAGCCTTCACAAACACACTCGTCATGCAGAAGATGTTGTCATCCTCCGCCTCATTGTTTGTGTAAGTGATGTCTCCAATCACCATCAAACACGTGGAGGTTTCACCCTCCCTCTGTCACTCTCCTTCTCTGCCTTCTCCTCCAATTGTACAAATTGTCCCATCGTCCTTCTGCTCCTGCAGTCTCACATCTCTTCCATCACTCTCTGCTCAAGAGGTTGTTCTTAAAGGGACGTTCAGATAGCAGCATATATACACGGTGATGTACAGAACAAGGAAAGTGCCAAACCTGGATTTGGGTCTCTAGTCTATATCTTTGCAAACAAATGTGCAATTCAGCGAGAGGCCCATAGACAAAACAACAAATTGTGTGGAAATGAAATAAAAGGCATTTTCTGAGATGAAATAGGTGACATAAACACGCACATAACTATGACAGAAAGGAACAATTAAGATGATTCAAACCACACTATTAATTGTGATCAATATAAACAGTATATATGTTGGTATGTAAAATAATAATGTGTGCATTTAAGAGCACATTTCTTGGAAAATGCCTAAAGTTGCAAACAGAACTGTGCCAACGTTTTAGGGATTTAGATGCTCAATGAGCCAGCTTGTACTGAGGCAGCCAGTGGATACAGAGAAAAAATGTGTATTTGAAGGCCACATTTTACTACACCGAGTACACAAACTGTTATTCCATGGAATACAATGTACGACAAACCACCATATCGCAGTACTTCTGGGAGCCCAGAATTTATCACATAATGTTTTCAAGGGAGCCTACGTCTTATTAAGATGAGCCAAGTCCCACTCTGTAGTCTCCTTCCTGGCTTTGGCATGAAAGGCAGGTCTGGTGTTGGCTCACTGTATGCATTTATCTTGTGCACACAAATTAATCAAACAGTGGAAAGGAATTCATCGAAACTTGCACGCAGATGAATCAGCATGTGTGTGAGATCATTCATTTCCATATAACATTTTAATTTAGGTAAATTGTGGACTAAAAAAAATATTTTTAAAAAATCTGTGGTTACACGAAGAAACAAAAACAAATGAAAAAGCCTTAATCAACAGGAAAACTCAAGTAGAACAATTTATGTCTCCTGTACCTGGAAGAAATTACATTCATTTATTTGTTTTATAATTTACTGATAAATGAAACCTGTCCAAGGAATTTTCAAAATCTCATTAATTTAATTTTAGCACATGAAGTTTGTGCTTATCGTGCTTATTGTTACCAGTTAATGTAATTAGTATGTTGGCTTGGTTCATTATATGTTATATATTATTTTTAGAATATGTAAGAACAGGTAAAATAAAAAAAACTAACTAACAAATATAATCAGTTCAAAGAAAACATCTCCAAATGTATACATTTGGAGCTTTTTACAGTGTGTGTGTGTGTGTGTGTGTGTGTGTGTGTGTGTGTGTGTGTGTGTGTGTGTGTGTGTGTGTGTGTGTAGAATAGAATAGAATAATCCTTTAATTGTCCCACAAGGGGAAATTTGGTTGTAACAGCAGCCAAAAAGACACATATACAAACAAACAGTACACAGGACACAGAACAGAAACATACACAATTTTTCTTACATATTTACATTAAGTGTGTGCGTGTGTGCGTGCACGTGTGCATGTGTGTGTTCGATAGATCAAGCAAACAATTTAAAACTGCAGGTGTGAACATAAAATGACATTTACGAATCGCATCTGCGCCAGAGCGCTTGTGGGCTTTGACACACGTAAATAGGACTGAGCTGAATTGGCATCACAGAGAGAATATAAAAGAAATATTCCAGTTGTGTGCTGCAAATATCTCTGTAGCTGTTTTGTTTCTGTATATAGGCAAGTACTCCATTAGCACTGTCTCTAGCTGTTATAATGGAGCCGGTGAAGGCTTTTGGCAGGCCCATTACAGGATCCCCAGCCCCATTCCACCCCACCCACCCCTCAAATATCTCTTCTCATTACCTGATCGACCTGTTAGCATTCGTTACCAAAAGCTGTGGCCGCTCCCCGCAGAGTACTTCAGATAGATTTCCCATTTTAGATCAGAGCAAAGTGGAGTCAGCTTCGATTGGAGCCGACATCGGAGGAGTTCTTCAGGGCAAACCAGCTGTGACTGGGCTGATGTGTAGCTGTCACTGTGTCGTGACATGATATAATATGAAATGATATTGAACAACGCTGGTTTGGCACTAAATTGTTAGCAGGGCTTCAGGTCTGACAGCAGCCAGTTTATGGCTTTAATCCCAAGGTCCTTTAAACCTTGTTTGACATAAATTGAGTTTGGCTTCTTGACAGGGAAAAAAGAGCAATGACAGAGAAAACAGTTTCTGTTCTTCTGTCTTGTTTGGCTCAAACGGAAAGTTTTTTTCTGTCTGTGTAGTTTCATGAGCATCAGTAAATGTAGATGTTAATGTCAAAGCCACTCAGCGGAGTGAATTCGGCATCCTTGCTCCAGAAAAGCACGACATGCGATTTTACTCCATATGTGCAGGTCGATTTACACGTACTGTATGCTTGCACTAAACAGATCGCTGTCCACACTGCATCAACAGGCCTTAAATTAAAGTACTAAAGCCAAACGGCTTTGGACGGTCATCTCTCTCAATGTTGGGACGTTGACATCAGCCAGTGATCTGTGATAAATCTGCTATGTAAAGCTCAATGAAAACCCCGAACACAGGTCTGAGGAACCCGTTACCATGACAAATGCTCCGACTGACAGCAAAAGATAAGACTCATCCTTCACCTCAGCTCAGCCTATTTCTCAGCAATAATGTTCATAATAGAGTGCCCCGGTGTCGTTATTGTGTGAATAATTTAAATAGTGATTTAGGTTACTGGGCACTGAGGTCACAGCCACAACATCTACATCCAGTACAGCTTTACTGTACACGTATGAGAGGGACTTTCCTACCCAGAGGGAAAATGGTTGGAGATGACCGAGCTGCAATGATTTGGTGTGTGGCTTAATTAGATGTTCCGCAGACATCTGTTTTTAAGGGAAAACTGCAACTCTGGCATATTAATTCACTTTGTAATGAATGACTGAATGTCAGTGCAGGCCATGAAATCACCAAGAGAGAAGTATGTGTGTATGAGTGTGTGCAACACAGTGATGCTTTTCCATCTGTTTGGCAAAAACATTCTCCCAACACTGGCACCATCATTGTGCAGTAGCCAGAACAAGGAGGGATTCAAGATGGCTTAAAGCTGATTGGAATGCCATTTCAATGGAGGAGGGAAAAAAAATGAAACAAAGATGGAGTGGACATTATGCTGCTGAATCTTAGTTAAGGACGCTTCACAAGTGTGTGACAGTGTCATTAATCTCATGAAATTACAGAAAGAGAAACCAATACAACAGAATCACGAGCTGCTAACAGAAAATGTGTTCACTTTTGGTGTGGAGGAATCCTGCACATACCCACATACAAACATAAGGATGTTATTCTGGATATAGAAATATGCAGGATATAGAAATATCACAGCACTGGAGGCATAAAAGCAGCTTGCACTAAAATCTGGTTTATTTATTAAAGTAAATATCTTTTCTGTCCTTTAAATGGAATTAATGAATCTACACATGTATTTTTTTTTCACCGGCAGGATAAAAACAGGCAGCAGCTTCTTCCCTGTGACTGACTGCAGTCCAAGGAGACCACTTGGCACCTGGAGTGACAGGCTGCCATCAGCGTGTAAAGATGCTAATATGAATTCTGATCACTCACTCATATAGGCAAGGGAATTACTGCCCATCACCAGCATCTAGTGATTCTCCACACATGGCAAAGTCAAGGGGCACGGTGTAAAACCCAGGCAAATGGAGTTGGCACGACAATCAAAGCCAGATTCTGCTTGACACTTCCTTCCTAAGTGATAGTGCTGCAAGATGTGCTCTGTAATGTAATAAATTGGGAGCTCTGCCCTCAAGATTTCAGACTGATGAGAAATTTCTATGACAAATCCATCGCTTAAACTATCTCTGTCCTTCAGTCTTCACGCCTGCTTGAGCCCAGGGGGGTCAAAGGCTAATTACCAAACAGGATAAGAGGCAGAGGAGGAGAAAGACAGCACATTCATATTTTTAAAAGGTGTAAATTTATGCAGATTATTGCTAAGAGTGGAATGTCTTTTAACTCTAATTTAAGAGGAAGAAGCTTGACGTGCATCCATGGACGGGAGCTAGCAAACTTTAACAGCATGTCACTGTTGATACTTAACTTTGGTTTGTTTCATCTAAGGGATGAATAAAACGAGGACAGATTGTTTTTCCAAAGAGGTTTTACTTTCTCATACTCACCTACCTCACCTGTTTTGCAATAGTAATAAATCTTGAAGCTATAGCTATAGTTGACGTACCCGTTCACTAAGACCTTGTACAGACCATATTTTTTTGCTACCAAAAGTCCACATAAGATTTCACTGTCATCGAGGAAAATAGGTTTTGAGTCTAGTGTGGGACCGTTAGCCTTTCACTTTGTTTTGTAACGTTTTTTGAATTTCAGAGACTGTTTGATTAGGTTAAGACAGTAAAGCTTATGTTTAGAAAACGTCACATTTTGGCTTAAAATTTGAAATGCAATCCAAATGTTTTGACACCATGCATAAAAATATTAAGATAAGTCAAAAAATACCTTAATTGACACCTCTATATAGCAAAAGCAAAGGTCCAAGTTTACCGGGGCCCCGTCTCGTAAGGATTATAAACCAAAAGAACCAAAAGAATAAAACTGTTGATACAAGTGATAAAAAAATAAGACGCAGCGTGTCTTCAGTCTCCTTTAGATATAAAGCACTGTACAAAAGTCGTTGGCCGACTCTCATTTTTTAATATTTTGTTTCCAAGGAGTTCAGCTAATTCTTTTAGTCCTTATACCCGTCCATTTTCAGAGGATTGATTTTTTTTTGTTGGGCCACTAAACCCTGACCTATGAATAATTCAGGCACAAAAAAGGCACCTAATGGGATTAACCAGTGTTGTGTCTACACAAAACACACAACTTTTTACCAAGACACACGCTGGAAGGCAATCAGTCTTCCACACATTCTGGACCTCAGCAATATTGAAGCAGTGTGGGATCAACTTGACAGAGAACAGAACAAATCACATCCAACATCCAAGAAAAACTATGGAATCTGCTTCAAGACGCCCAGAGAACTTTTCCTGAAGACTGTTAAAAGAAATTGCAAGAAAGTTTGTGTAAGGGAGTTCACAGTACATGTTGAAGAATAAAGGTGGTCCAACCAAATATAATTAACATTTGTTAGAAATGTAAAAACTCTATTTGGTTTACATATTGTATACATTGTGTTTGCATGTTTCAATAAGTCACTGTGCCTATTTTCCATTTTCCTAGCATAAAAGCAAAAAGACAAATCAAAAAAAAAAACCCCAAAGAAAACAAGAGCTTGCTAAAGTGTTTTGTATTGTATACTGAAGAACTCATTCACACAGGAGGGGTTCAGATATAGAGCATCTACTCCTCCACAGTGAAAGGAGCCAGCTGAAGTGGGTACCTCTTAACTAGGATGGCTCCTGGTCACCTCCTGGGTGAGGTGTTTCGGGAATGTCCTACTTGGAGGAAGCCCCCAGGACATGTGGAGAGATTGAATCTTTCAGCTGACTTGCAAAAGCCTTGGTGTTCACTCCAGGAGAGATGGAGGAGATGGCTGAAAAGAGAGGGAGGTCGTGCCTTTGCTAGACTGCTGCTCCTGTGACTAGGACCTAGATAAGCAACAGAAAATGGATGGATGAATGGATTTAAATGGGAATGATATCCTCTTCAAGGTAGTCTCCTTGTGCAATTCTGGACTTTTTCCAGTGACCCTGTTCGTTTGTTCTGCCTAACTGCCCTTTTGCAGTCTAACCCATGAGGAGAAATTCACATGTAGGAAAAAAAGATGAGCACATTTTTATGCTTCTCAATTAATGTGCCGTGCAGGAAAACGAATAGCAAAGCGATGACACGGTACGTGTTGATTACAAATTTGTACAAACATCACAAACAAATGTAATCTGAGAGAAAACATGTTTGTGTTTAAATGTCAGTGAGAAGCCAGCTGTGTGAGAACATCATTTTAGAAAAGAGGATGAACATAAAGACTGGAATGGGTTTGTCTGTCTGTCTTTTGAATATAGTCACGCCCTTAAGTCCTCACTGGGTGTAGTGGTTATGTAATGGTGTCATTAAAGGTATATCTCTTCATTTTACTATCAAATAATCTTTGCTAAGATTTGAAAAGCCATATATTGTGTTATTTTGTGAGTTTTCACAGATAATAGTCATTGGTTTTGTCACTTTTATTCATATTTTATATTATACTAAGCTAATGCTAACTATTCACTGGCTATAGCTTATGTTTTGCAAACAGACATGAGAGTGATGTCAGAGGTCTTTCTTCCCTCTTTCAGAGAGTGTCCCTGACAGACTGTGTGTAAACTATGAATGCAGCTTGCAGGTCAAGTTTAGCCAATGAAGGCATTTTAAATCTTCATTAATTGGAGTGGACAGCAGGGGGCACTCCACTGGTTGCAGTTATAAAGTCTACAAAAAAAGAAGAAGATAAAACTGCTGATTCGATAAAGGGTTCAGTAAACATTGATGAGCATATGTTGTCACTCACTAGTTTCACGTCTTCTTCAACACAAAATGCAAATGACTTTAGAAGTTATAGTAAAACCTGACAATAAGGCTTCTTTAAATTATGGCTCCCTTTCAATTTAAAAGTCTTTGCTGTGTGGCCACGCTGAGTTTCAGAGCCGTACCTCGTTTGTCGCTGCTGTTTTTAAAACACCAAGCTATGATGGCCAAAATGACAAACTCTGGTCTTAAAAATGACACATTCACAAACCAGTGGATAACTTCACACCATCTTACATACATAAAATCCATGATATCACTTTGACTTTAACTGTTTAACTTTCAAAGGACTTCGTGGAAGAAAGAAAGAAAGAAAGAAAGAAAGAAAGAAAGAAAGAAAGAAAGAAAGAAAGAAAGAAAGAAAGAAAGAAAGAAAGACACTTTATGAACTTGGCCCTATTTAACTTGAGCACCCTCAAGATGAAGTGCAGCCAATTTTGGCTTGATAGGATTATTAGAGATTGAGCACGCTTCCAGTAGAATGGCTGTGAACAATTTTTCTTATTTTTACAGCTTCTTTTAATGGATTTTTTAAATAAAACATATCATGTGATTAACACAACAAAGTCGATGCAAACCTGCATCTCCAAAGCTTTAAGTGAGCAAGGTAAGCAAGGAGGGAAAAACCCAAGCTGACACAAAAGTCAGGCCAACGGTGCCCAATCTGCACCGCTGTCCCTCCACTTCTCTTCTCCCCTGTGAATTCTTGCTTCACTCTGGAGAGTGATGATACTGTCTACTCTGCTAAGACTCCCCCTGCTTGACATCTCGACACGAGGAGAAGGATGTTCCTGTCTGTCTCGTCACATCACAGACGTCCTGATTCGGATCCCTCCCATCCAACACCCTGTGATGCTTCTCTTTAAAAAGCTGCCCGTCCATCATAAACATCCTCCCTTTTATGTTCCCCGCCTGAGAAGGAACAGGAAAGAGAGAAATCAGCCCTCTCTCAAACACATGCTGACAGCTCTAAGCAGACTGACGTGACATCAGAGGAGCGATGTGCCAGACATAGCTTTGAATTTCCATAACAAGGTAACACCACAATTATTAGTCACTCAGTGAGACCATAGCTCCTAAAACTTATTGAAATATTTCTGAATTTGTTCAGAGTACTTCAAGCAGAGAAAAATCCCAGCAAATCCATATTAGAGTTACAACTGTGTTATACTTTTTTTCTCTGAAAAGTGTTAATCATATACATCATTTTCCTGTAATCAGTCTTTTTCTAAATGTTCTGAGCTGTTCAGCAAGAGTCCTAAATTAAATCCCTCACCTTGACTTCATATAAATGTAATACTGTCAATAAAGGAGATATAAATAGATAGGGGTGTAACAATTCATAATCTACCTGAATATTTTAAAAGGGTCTTTTGGGCAATGAAGCACGGGAAGAAGAGAAGAGAGAGAGAGGGAGAGACTTGATCAATCACCAGAGTTCTGCCTTTACAATCAGAAGTGCACTAATTGAAATGGTGTGGAGTCGTCTACCACCCCTAAAGGATGAACCCTATCAAATTAACAATTTTTCCTAATAATTTACCCCAAAATATAAATCCTACTTTTGTCTCCCATATGCTTCACTTTTCCCGTCTGGACAATGACTGAGAGAGAGTTGGTTGTCGGCTGTCTGGAGCGAAGCACAAAGAAATGTTAAGGAGACCTTTTCAATGCCTGACCCATTCAGTTTGTGAATGTTAATGTTTATTAATGAGGACATGAAGGGAAAACCAAACTAAATGGCTTAATAACAAGGGAAAAGAGAATGACAACATTAAAGTTTCTTTATTAAGTCATCCATGCCTCAAGAATGTAAAAAAAAAATCTCTCCATCAAAGGTTTAAAGAAAGATCAAGAGTGTTTAAGGTGGTTCATGGGATATATTACAAAAAGTGCTTACTTTGAGCCATCATCACATGTCCACCTTTTCCTGAGCTTTTCTATTTTCAGTGTGAAGCTAATGAATTGGGATCTGGAAAAGGTTTTTCTGCAGGCTTACAATGAGAAATGATAAGAGATTATTTTAGAATGAAGATCAATGACAAAGTCCAAACGGTATGAGGAGGAGCAGCAGCAGGAGGAGGAGGAGGAGGAGGAGAACAGGAGAATCATGTGCCCTAATGTAAGATGAGTGTAATGCGCAACCCAAGGCCAAAGGCAAGAGCTTCATCTCACCAATTTTCTTTACAGGAGTGGAAATTACTCTGTGCCGTACATAGCTGATTTATACAAATTAATGACCTGGCTTATTAATAGGAAGAGGTGCATATATTAAACACTATGAGTAAAGGTAGCTTTAATTATGCATCCTTTATAAAACCTGTTTGACTTCAGCACGTGGTGCATAGGTGTGTTTTCGAGATTAATCAGAATGTTGAAAAATTAGTTCATATAGCGCTTGTGCCTCTTTTCCTGTTCCTGTAGCGACAGTGAGAAAAGAAAACAGAAGGAGTCACACGGCTGTTTATTTTTACATCTTAATTTAGCTCCACCCTCAGTCATTTCACTCACGTTTTTATATTAAAGTTGTTGTTTTTTAACCTTTCCTATGGATACACTATATTTACACAAAGGGTATTCGCATTTCACTGGACACTTCGGGGTCGCTGTATGAGCAAGTGTCCCTGCCCTGCCCCTTTTGTTGTCCGAGGGGACTGCTGCGCTGACAATGGTGTCACCTCTCCCTTGGGGGGACACCTCCGAGTGATTTGTGGTTGGGGAAGACTGATGAACTGCTATTGCCACCCTGTTTCTTTGCTAGATCAATTCTACATGTAGGAGTGCGCTTTATGAATGATGGAGACCTCCTCAAGCCATCCATACAGCTGCCCAAAGACACTGCCCTGGCCCCCATTGCACCTACAAGGCAGGAATAAAGCAATCATTCTTCTCAACATGGCCATGCATTATGCACCCGTGAACATAGCCACATGAATACACAGACAAAGCAAGTGCACAGACAAACACTAGTGTCTGTTTGCAAGAAATCAATAAAAAATACCCCATCTATCGCAAAGTTGTTGGCTTTTAAGCTTTATTCCTAAGCGTTTTTGAGAATAGCATAAAAACTTTGCAATATTACAAAAGATTGGTCCTTTTCTTGCACAAAGCGCTGCTGACGGGGACTTCTCATGAGAACAGAACTGTCAGATTGCGCTGTGGCTCTGCACTGTGCTGCCCATAACGGTGCAGGCCAATAAGAGCGATTTGATGGTATTGAGGGATCACTTGCAGCACATATCGGAAGGCTGAATAGCATTGTGAATAGGAGCGGCATACATAGATGTCATGAGTCCTGCCTCCCGCAGAGATGTTGAAAGCAAAAAGTAGAGCGCAATGAATACTTGAGTGTTCTGGAGGCTATGAAATTGAAAGGCCTCTCTCTTTTTTCCAAAAGATTTCTGTAGAAAAATAGAAGCAGCTCATGCCTTTTAATCACAACTTTGAGATTGATTGGGCGAACTTGTGTGCAAATCAATGCAGGCTTGACAGACGTTCCTCTTTTATGATAATCCTGGTGTCGAGAGCAAGAAGAGAGGAATAATGCAGCAGGGCTACCTGACATAAGAAGGAATCACACATATGCCTTAAAAAGAAAGTATCTGAGTATTATTAAAATATCCAAATTTCCTGTATAAAATCGCATACCTTAAAGCAAGTGAGTAATTGAGCTTGTGAAATTGTGTGCTGTTGTTTTCTTTAATAAAACCCTGCACAATGAGTTTCAAACTTTCATCAGTACAATATTGTTAAAATGCTGGAAGCATACCAGATACCATTTGCATCACTCTAATTATACCCATAATGTCCTCTTTTTCTGAATGTGCTAAACACCCGGCTAGATTAAAGCATCTCCGTTTCAAAGCTTTAACACACACAGGAAAGTAAGACAGATGCACAGCTGAGATAACCTCCATTTACAGTGTAAGCCTGGGAGAGCCACAGTGTAGAGGCCATATACTATTTATGGGTTAATCGATACAGTAGCTGGATGACACCATGTCCCCGCTACTTTCTGTCATGATGATGGCTCACTAATTTTGGAGTGACTGCTTTCTCCTCCTGCCTTCAGCAGGCTCCAAGACGGTTTAATTTGGCTGTAAAAACGCCAATCACCAGGTTACTTCTTGTTCCTGGGGGAGGTCACAGTGGGGCCAAGTCCATAGGAGAGAATATATTCGCATAGTTCTCTAGCAGACACTGCTAACCCTTGACATCCCATTTGGGTTGTAATTTCATGTTGTTAAAGTGACAGGGACCCAGCTTATGTGCTCTTAGAGATGCAGAGACAGAGGCCAGTCCCTCATCAGAGAGGGCTTTAATTCTTGTTCTCTGAATGAGGTGTGTGTGTGTGTGTGTGTGTGTGTGTGTGTGTGTGTGTGTGTGTGTGTGTGTGTGTGTGTGTGTGTGTGTGTGTGTGTGTGTGTGTGTGAGACAGACAGACAGACAGACAGAGCGAGAGACAGAAAGGCAAAGAGGGAGCACACTCGCTAGCATTTGTGTGTCTGCAAAATGCGTGTGTGGCTTTGAGCACACTGCATGCAGTATGTTTTGGTATTTGTATGTGCCGTTTTTGCTGGCAGGGGTCAACGCACATCAGAGACACAGAGGGAGACCTGGGACCGTCCCACTCTGCAGAGATGCTGCTGGCTCGAGAAAAAACGAAAGATACAAGTGGTGTAAAAAAAGAACTCATTACCTTGGCTCTTAAGACATGACGCTGTTCCCTCGAACTGGCTTTGATCTCTACCTAATGCAGATATATGGGAGAAGTGATTCTTTTTTTACTGTGATGAAAGCTAACATTTTTAACTGTTCACATCAAAATATCGTGGCTGAGGCATCGGGCATGTTTGCATTTTCAGGCGGTGTGGAGCGGGGTTGTTTTACAAATTTTGTTCATCAGTTATAAAATATTTTGACTATGTGAGCTTGCAATGAAAATGACTTACAATATGCAGTATAAAGGCCTCCGAGAGCCATTGTCCTCTCTGTTTGCATCTCCTGCTATATATATAATTGATTGTATGTCTTTAACATATTACATAAATACATTGCATATACATACTGTACATATTGTCTTCGTTGACACTGTACATACAATTGTACTTATTGTACTGCGTTATTAATTCGTCCCCACCCATATTTTATACACTGTAAGTTTTTTTAATTTATTCTGTGGCAAAATAAAAAGGTTTAACTACATTGAATATAAACCATGGAATCAAAACTTTTATATACTAGTAATTTTGGTTTTGTCCAGCTGTGATCCATAAGTATGAAAAAGTACAAGATTGAATTGTGGGAGATTATTTACACACACACACACACACACACACACACACACACACACACACACACACATACTGGTGAATCAAAAAGAAAATCATAAGAACTTGATCAAAAGTTAAAATGTCATATAGATTAATGATTTACAATGTAACAGACACATTGCATCTATGTGGCAAGAAAATTATAGTTACGTAAGTAAACAACGGGGAAAATGTGTTCTTTTAATAAATAAAGCAAAGTCACAACGTGTGATAAACGTTACATTCTATGATTATTCGTTAGACTGACGTGCCTAGTGGTATTACTGGAATCATTATGATAGCTGTGGTTTTGTGGCTTGTAATAATCAGCCGCCTGCGTGTAATAACCTCTGACTTGCCTGAAAACCAGAGGTAGGAGGACACTCGTGTGTGGTGTCCGCCCCTCTCTGAGAAGTAAAGAGTTAACGGAGCGGTGGGTTTGCCCATTCTCCTGCTGTGAGTGACGCGATCATCTCTCTTATCCCTCAACTTTGCCTGTTGCCAGACCAGGCAGCCGAGGTGGACGCTGGCTATCACCGCTGACATTCTTAACGCGATCACACCAAAACAAAAATATGCTCCCTCACCTTGTTTATGTATTTTCCCGCTGACTTCTCAGTGCATGCCCTTATTCCAGTGACGATGGTTTTTAGTTTTTCTTTTCATCGGACTCCCCGATGTTGTGCAGTCTACTACACGAAGGCGTGAATCTTTTTTGAGTAGAGGTGGATCTTCCCGGATACGGCGAGGGGGCAGCTATATGAAATAAAAAGAAGACTTCTCACGGAAATCCCCACAGATTAAAAACCACAATGCCACGGAGGAAACAAGAAGCGCCGAAGCGCGCAGCAGGTATGTGGAGCCAAATACTATATGCGTAAAATAAGGCTCACGGTGGCAAAGCTGCGGTTCATTTGTTTTGTAAAGCTCACTTTCCAGTCACCGCATTTCCGTTTTCACTTCGGGGTTTTTTCCCCTCTCTCCAACGATGCGCTTTGTCACTCTTGGCTACTCTTGTGAGACCTAATAGAAACTATTACCAATATAAAGCTGATGTATAGTTTATATACAACATTCTGCGTTTTCGCTCTCGCTTAGAGTGGCTGGTGTGCCCCGGTCGGATGAGTCGGCTGCTGTAAACTTTCGCTTCCTATTTTTCCAAACTTGAATCCATGATAGTTTACCGCATCGAGATGTAATATAAACTGGATCTTTAAGCGTAAAACCTCTGGAAATAAGCGGCGTTTTCTTAACGAGTGCCCGAGGCGTGCCATAAGAGCGTAAGGGCTTTGTGCGCATTTGATCACAGCGCTTAACTTATTTGCACAAGCGAAAAAAAACTCTACCTCTGAGGTATTTCTTTTCTTGGGATAAGATAAACAATTTGAGAGCAGACAATGGGGTTTCGTGGGCTGGAAGGAGCCATAATCGACAGTTGCCATGTCTGATTTGACGGTTGATTGATTGGCTGTCATGCGGCTTTGATCTGATCCTTCCCGATTTGCATCAGAAAATCACTTCCCACCATGTGCTGCAGGCCCCTGACGTCACGTTTAAACCACTTTGAAAGGCCCTGTGTACTTTTTTACACTGGCTCTCACTCTCTCTCTCTCTCACACACACACACACACACACAGTTTCTATTACCGTGATGGTCAAGTGACTCACGAAAAAGTGAAGGAAGGGGGGGACAAAGTGGTTTCACAGTGAGACATCACACACACACAAGCAGACACATACTTCCAGCAGAGAACATCACACTTCCATGTGCACATGCTCACTTCTTCACTTTGAACACACATAGGCAGACACAGTTACACACATACAGTGGGTGAAGGAGGCGGGAGGAGTGGGTTAGGGGTTGTAAAAGGAGCCGTGTGCTATGTAATGGAGGGGAGGAATGGGTTTGCTCTGTCAGACCGGGCCGTCACAACGGCTTTGTTTCATGTTTGATTTAATTGTCTCTCCCCTGACAGGCCCATTCATCAATGGCTTTAATGGTCAATCAGAGACAAGCTGAGTGAGTGCTCCCATTCTGTTTAGCCATAAGCTGGCCTGGGCTTTTATTTCATCAAAATGCCCCAGCCTAATGTACATGCTCACTGGCTCAGAGTGGCCGCGGGGAGCACATAAAGAATGACTGAAAGCTTTCTGATTTCAGATCAGTGAGAAGGATGTTTTTCTTTTTTCATCTCCTCCTCTCCTCTCCTCTCTCTTCCCTGCTACACTGCTGTTTCTCTGTTGACGAAAGGGAATAAAAGGCTGTAATATAGATCGTTTTGTGTTTTTAGAAAACAACTTTTTCTCCCTGAAACCAGGCTTCTTTGTTCATTCATTCATCTATTCATTTCTTCATTTTTTCATGCTCCCCTTCCACCCCTGTCAGTCAACCCGTGCAGCTGCAAGTTATAAAGTTGTCAACTGTTCAGTGGCACACAAAGGGTGATGATGAATTGATTGCAGCACAGAGCATGGTGATAGAGAGAGCAAAGAAAAGGATGACAGATGATGGGCCTTGATTAGGGACTTAGGGGGAGAGTCAGCCCACTGCAACCTTGAGACTTGCATGAAAAATCTACCCCCCCACTCCACCTCACACACACATATACACGCACACACCACCCTGCTTTGCTCTCTCTCATTGTCTCTCAAACACACTCTCGGCTTCTCCCTCTCTTTCTTTCCTGTCTGAGAGGGTTTCTCTCTCCACAGTAGAAAACTTGTTTTGCCTGCTTCATTAGCGTTGGTCCAATTAGCCGTGAGGCTGATGGAGTCCTGACAGGCCCTGTGATTGGAGATGACAAGCTCGGGGTGCCCAGCCCAATGAGGTTTGCCACCACTTTGATGTAATCAACTTGATATTACACAGAGCCGCTCGCCTTTGGTTGTGCTGTAACTCAATTTTCTGCTGCAGGTGACAAATGGGCCTGCGTACCTGGGTCAGGTCTGAGTGCTCTTAACAGCCAAGGGCAGCTGGCCACATAAACAGGCGAGCAAACATGAGAGAGCGAGACTTTCCCGGCTGTGGAAATGTAGAGCCCTTCGTGAATTTGCCACCAGCTCGGGGTCCCGAAGCTGTTGAAATGGCTTCAGAAAGTTGAAATACTCCGTCGACTTAACAGGAAGTCGACATAGGCTTTACAACATGAGGGCGAAGACGCAGCTGTTTGCAGCTCGTGTCAGTGCATTGTCACACCACCACAGCGAAATCCATCCTGCCCTTTTCATTCTCAAAACGCTGTGCTTTGCTCGTTTGTGTAAGAGTTAGTCTGAGAGAGGGTGTGATGTAGATGGAGAAGGGTGGGGAAGTCGGTCTGATTTGGACAGGACTCCACAGCAACAGTTTCTTCTTTCTGCAGGGTCAGGAGTACAGCTGCCAAACTGGCAGCCATCACTTATGTTTGTCTACGAGCGGGTGAGTGAGTATACACTTAAATAAGTGAGCATCTACCTTTGAATCTGTTGGGTTTGAATGTGTACGTGGTTTGACTTACTGATACTATGGACGGGAATGATAATTACAAACCACCTGCTGCGGTCAGGTTGTAATTCTCGGAACCCTTCAGGCCTAAGAAGTCTCCACTTTTTCTTCTCCTCCCACCTCTTTCTTAGCAAATCAGTTGTGTGTGTGCCAGCTAAGAAACAACAAACACAGAGTGTTGACACCAGTAAAGATACAAGCCTTTACAGCACACATTGCAGACGCACACCCATATGTTCTGAATGGGTTGTAAAAGCACCAAGTGAAATTAAGTACGCTTTTATATCTGTCTGCCTTCCTGTTGTTTATGTGTGAAAAGCACGCCCTTTTGGAAGCAGCAGGGGACCGCAAGTTTGGACTTAATTGTCCAACCGACAAACGCAGTGACAGCGCTAGCGAGGTTCAACAACAACAATACGTCTCCTCAGCTGCTGTTGTCTGCAGGTGTGAGCAAGGCAAGTGTTTTGGCCTTGCTGGGCCCGTTGCTAATGAAAGTCCTGTGGCTGGATTCCGGTGAGGTTGAGTCACGTCTGTGATCTATGTGTCTGATAAGTGCATACCTAATGAGGCTGTGAGCACCAGGGAAAGGAGGAGGAGGAAGGCTGACAGAATGTTTCCCACAGGTATTGACAGACGCCTTTTTGTTTTTGCCATAGGCCTTGACTCCATAAATCCTGCCTGTGTAATGATAACAGTGCCACCCTGCCAGCAAGTGACTGAAAGAGATAGTGTAAGAGAAGAGAACGAGGGCAGAAGGGGGAGGAAGGGGAGGAGGAGCTGGTGGTGGTGATGGGGGTGGGTGGTGGAGGGGTAGGGGGGGGGCGGGATGACGAGAAGAAGAGCGAGGGCGCTGAAATGGGCCTTCTCTCCTTTTTAACACGCACTTGGCAGACGTCAACCCATTGGGTTGGGCTCTGAGAGCAAAAGAAGAGTGTAAGTGCTGTAGTAGTGTCACAAATAGAAAACCGTTAGCCATACACTCTTCCCTTTCAGCTTTCAGTGTGCTTTCAGCCGAGGTTTTCAGCTGAGACTGCTGTCTGGGCACCGAGTCGGAGGCTTTGTAAAAATAGTCCCACTGCTGTTGTGATAGATGCAGCTGCACTGTGGCGACAATTGGGACAGGCTGGATCCTTCCAAACCCACCACCCTCCCACCCCTCCCAGAGGTAGAGAGCGTTAGAGAGTGTTAGAGCCTGGTGGGATGTGTGCTGTTTTCAGGGAAACTGAGCTGCTCCGGTCTTCAGGGGTCCTGAAACCCAATCCAGGAGGAGAATAGCCAAGCCATGCCAGAGAGCCGATTTCCTTTTCAACAGAGTCATTTATCACTGACCCACCCTTCGCTTCTGACACGCTGACGTGTGTCATTTATCAAACGGGCTTTACCAGACACACAGAGAAGGGAGGTGGATAGGGGGCAGAGAGAAAGAGAGAGTGAAAGAGGGGAAAACAAGACAGAGATTGCACTGAGAGAAACAAAGAGACGTAGTATGAGGTGTAAAGTCAGCAGAGTTTCACACAAAAAACAGTTGTTTGTGTATGAGTTTGGGAGAGTTTTTCCAGGGGCGAGTGAGATTTCCTGAAACCCTTAAGGAGAAGCGTTTGGGAGGGGAGATTTTTTCGAGATGACAGAGAGGATTGAGTTACACAGAGTTGTGTTTTGATGAGTGACAGAATGTTCTTCCATGACACATCTCTGGATGTCGAATGAAGGGGAGAAATATGCTTTGTGAGTATACAAGTCCGACAAGTGTGTTAGCGTTGTTTACTCATAATATATGCACAACGAGGACGCTTGGAGGCATTGTAGAGGTGTGTGTGTGTCTGTGCGCAGATGTGGCCATATGGCGCCAGTGTTTAATGCTGCGTGAGTGTGTGTGCTGCTCCCTGATGAACAGGGCTGACAGGTATCACTCATGCAGCAGCCTGGCCTTTAAATGAACCCGAGCTGCTCTGCTCTCCCGTGGCCCTAACAGGCTCTCTCCAAGATGGATGCTTCTTTAAAAATCAGATTAATGATGGATACCAGGCTTATAGTGCCATTTATCATGAAGAATATTATTTAGGCCGGCCGTGTATGGCTGTAACTGGAGAGCCAGGACGAGAAGAAGCAGGGTGGAAAGCCTTAGACAGACACTCACTGCGTGATGGATGGCTGAGCGCTCTCTCTGAGTGTTACTAGACACCAGTGCCGCTGCAGTAAGCCATAATCAGATAGCCCAGGGATGTTTATCCCGCAACTACACTACCCAGATTGCCTTGCCTGAAGGGTTGCTTTATGAAAGGTATAGTCTGTCATTTTTATCATCTTTAAAAAAGTTAGTTGAATCGCAAAAAACTCTCCAGACGTAAAAGGGCAGGTAGAAGCCGCTATAGAGTTTATTGCAATTATGCCTTATACAGCAATCCATTGGATCCTTTATAACCCAGTGTAATGATTACCCAGAAATTTCCATTTAGTTTTGCCCAGAAGAGTCCCCAGACCCACATCATTCCCCAACAATCGTGAAAAGTGGAGCCAGCTCTGCTGGTGCTGCTGCGGCAGAAAACTGGAAAACACATTTTTGTTTTTGTCCTCTTCATGTTGCCTTCTCTCTGTGTCCTACCTCCTCCTCCTACACACTCCTGTGATTTATGGTGGCCATCCATCTTCGGGCTGCGTCCATCACCTCCTCGTTGCTAGGCGATCACGGCAGCAGCTGTGTGTTTTGAGAGGGGTTCGGTCATCCCACTCCCCAGTCCTGATTTTTTTACCCTTCACCTTGTGCTCTGACCCAAAGTTTCGACTTTTAGCATCAAAAACAAAAAAAAGGCAACCCCAGAGGCTGTCCTTTGGTTTAGGCTCGCACTCTTTGGGTCTTCATTTTGACTAAAATCACTGGATCTCAGTCAGTCAGTTTTTTTTCTGTCCAGTCGTGTAAATATTTTACTCAAGCTACTTGTAATGAGAAAAAAACCCCTACATACTTGTCTCCCTTGCTGTGGCACCGCCACGATATCACTTTGAGAGTGACAACTTACTTCACGTAGCACAGAAAATGAGGGCAGATTGGACCAGTCCAGTTTAATCCAGTTATGAAAACACTAGGAGCTGAAAATAAATATGAACATCAAAATGATTAACTAAGCTAGCCATTGCAAACTGTTACGGATTTGATCTACTGTACTAATGCGGTTTTACTGCATGCTGTCTTGCAATGCAACGACATGAATGACTTATAGGCACGAGTCCTGGTGCATGGAATTACATTTACAGATAATTGTGTTTATGTTTGCTACAGGTTCAGGTGCACATATGCATGCCCCCACTAGAAAGTATTTCAGATTGCGCAAACTAGAATGTCAGAAAGTCTAAACTAAAATAGTCCCAGTATTTGAAGCTGGCTTGATATCCTTAGGTTAGCTTTAGTCCGGCTTTCAGGCTGCTGTCTTTCTGTTTTGCCCCATTCACACAGCCCAGTGACTTTTTAACAACATTGTTATATGAGGCCTAAACAGTTCAAGGAATGTAGGAATGAGCAGCAGTTCTGCTTCACGAAACTTTGCTTGAGAGCTGCTCAAGTAAGGCGTATATAAAAAATGATGGAAAGAATGAGGGAAGATGTGGAATAGTTGAAGGAAGTTTGACTGACTACGTATCATCAGACGAGACAGGCTTGATGTGCACATCAGACTGGAACATCACCTTCCTCTGGAGCCTCAGTCCTTATTACTGCCTTTTATTTCCGTGCCTGTGGAAGTAGTTTGTGTGTATTTTTTTTTCTTCTGTAAAATTTTATCACCTATTGCTCTGAAATAGGACTTTATGGCTTCGGTTAACTTATAGTGTTCAATATTAGATGGAGATTATAGTAAGAAACAGGAGGACTTTGTGTGCTTGTGGTTTGTCTCATTCTAGATAAACTAGATGAAGTTTCGGGTCTTGTAGGTCTGTATTTGCAGCTGGCAGCTTTGAAGTCCAGTTATAACACAACAAGCAGCTGAGGGTTGACTCTATTCACTTTCTCTCTCCCTCCTCTTACCATGTGCATTGACAAGGTTCAGCCCTAAGCTTTGCCTGGGGCCAGAATGATCTCTCTGTTTTTCCCATCTCCCATATCACACATCCTCCACTACAATCGGCGGACACAATGTATTCACAATGCCATCAGGGGGTAGAGAACACACACAAATAAAAAATGACAAAGACATCCACGATTGTCTGTAACACGATAGCTTGTATAAGCACAATGAGGCAGCAAAGCAACGTATTAAAAACCTACAAAAAGAGAGCAGCACAAGACAGTCTTCTGCGGTCATATCTGAAAAAGCGACTTATGTCAGAGCTTGTTAATTTTTAAAATAATCACACATCACCTGTTTCATTTTTTTCTCATGGGACTTTCAGCCAGCTTGTGAGGATCAAAGGGAAAAGAGTAAGAGAACTAAGTTTGATTGAGTGCGTTACTTTGACAAATGTGTACAAGAGAAAGGCATTTTAGGTATGTTCCTGATCTGCTGCTATTTTGACAGAATGGGGCTGTTTTAGACTAAATTATTCTAATCTATTAGAGAGGTTTAGATCGCTGCAAAACTTGAGTAAGAAGCAGTGGTTTGTAGGGGTTTTTTGAAGGTTACTTCCTGTTCTTTAATGTGCTGGAGGTTTTTCCTGTTGGTAAGAGCCCCCCGCTGAGGGCTCGTGTTGGTTTAAGGATGTCAAGTTCCAGCTAAAATATTGTACACATGTCGAGACACACACGCCATGTTTTCATACAGATTAACCCTCTCCTTGCAGAGCTTCACTTTCTTGTGCTGGAAGCTACTTTTAGCCTTTTGTTGTAGCCTTTTGATTACCACTGCAGAACTTTTCTTTTACAGTAAACTATTAGAGACCACTCGTGCTTCCTGCTCCCTCCCTGGATCCCGGTTGTGTCTTTGTGCACTGAAGGTGATCTAACCATAAAACCAACACAGACAATGCTCCTTCGGCAGTATTAATTTCCATTTTATTTTCCCAAGAATGTAAAGATTATATGTCTTACTTCTCTTTTCTGTCTAAGTAATTCTATATAATGTACACGCTGGATTTACACTCTGCAATACATTAGTTTGTGGCGTAGCTAAAAACATTTTACAGATTGTTACTAATAGCAGTAGTTTTGCACAATAATTTTAGGAAAAGAAATGAAGATGCGGTGCTTTTGTTCTGCAATTTACAGCCATCTGTTATACAGGCGGTGTCCTGTTTTAGTGCGGAAAAACCCGACAAATAAAATATTGTGCTCATGATGACCGCGTAAAGGACTCTCCTACGATGCCTCTAGCAAGGTTGTGTTCTTGACAAGGCAGTCATTAGAGTATAAGGGTCAGACACAGGTAGAGATTTTAATGACACATCCTGTTTACCCTGCTTGTGTTGGGTGTGATCCGGCTCCCAGACTGTTTCCCCAGCTGTGAAAACCAGATCACAGACACTCCCTTTGGTCATCAAGGGGGTAACTTAAGAAAGGGGTCTAGAAGAATTTGTAGCTCGATGGAAACCTATTTGTGCGTTCCGCAAATTTACATTTGCTAATAAATACGTAATTATGCAGGCTACTGAGTGTTTCTCCTTTTTGCAAATGTAAAATTACATAGTTTTTGGTTTTCAGGAACATACGCCGTGTTTTCCTTATGCATACAAAAACAGTTTAAAGCGTAGCATCAAAAACAATGTTTTCAACTGCACTTGAGGAGAAAAAACCCAAAGGACAGAAGGAAAGAGACAGACAGAAAGCGACACTTAAAGCCTCAGCTTTAGAGGCAGCCACAGCACCTTCCTGCTTAATCACCCCCCTGTCCCTGCCCTCTCTGTTGTTCCTGATCGTCAGAGCAGCACTGCAGTATTTCTATCAGATGATCTCTCCCTCCTCGTCTGCGGCCCTTATGTTTATGAAAATGATACTCCACAGGAATGCCTCCTGCATGCCAAGATGTCACTGTCTTTCCTCATCGCTTGCATCTACATGCGTGTACAAGTGTGTGTTTGTGTTTGTTGAGGGGGGGGGGTGGGGGGTGTCATAACCGACTGAGTAGTTGTGTTTGCAATTATGCGAGAGCGTATTTGAGGTCGTGTATTTTTACATTAGGTGAAACGTGTGTTTCGCCTTGCGAGGGTTCGATTTTCTGCAGTTTGTGTGTTTGTGTGAAGTCGTTATTGCTATTTCTGTGTGAGCTGTGACTGAGATGTTGAGTGTGTGAATGTGCACCTCCTACCCCTCTTAACCCCTCCACCCCATTTCCCCTCCCTAAAGGAATCATTCATAGAACCTAATGATTCTTGTCTTTCCCCCACATGGCTTCAGCTCAGTTTATCATTACATGAACACACACGCAATCTCCTTTTTTTTTTTTTTTTTCACTGCTTCTCACACCAACGCACACACTAGGAAAATTCATACATTGGTCTTACACCATATGCTCAGATATTAGTTAAGACTGCATCCAGGAGTATTGTTGTATTCATAATATTCATAATTTATTCTAAGGGAGCCTCTATACTCCCATCACCTTTTATTAGCTTGATAAATCACCTCTGTTGTCAGTCAAGGCAGGGAGAATAATTGGATGTGGTTGTCGCCCTGTGTGATGGATTATCAGTCATTGGGGATTAAATTAACAGATAGTGCTCAGACATAATGGTTTTTGTTTTGCATTTTAAATTGCCTGGGAGCATGGTTTGACTCTATAGGTTTTTATAGCCGGTCCTTTTGGACTTCACTCCCCCTTTCAGTGCTTTCTAGGCTTAATGACAAATGAACAATAAACCATAGGACTGGAGCTCTGTTAGTACAAAATGTAAAACATTTACTACCAGGTTAAGAAATAGACAGGGACCTGGCAAGGCTTACAAATGCAATGGCGTGATGTAGATGCAGAATTTATTCAAGCAACAGTTTGTTGAAATATCCAGACAATGCGAAGAAATGCTCGGAATGCTTTTGTGTTGAAGGCTGAGAAAGGCGACATGACGATTCAGTCAAGAGATGTAGCTAGTCGATACACAAATGTGGTAACTACCTCATTCTGGCTGGTTTTAGTCATTTAAATTAGAATCAGACATGACCTTCCAAAAGCAAAAGAAAAGAAGGATGTGGAAGTCACTTCAGCACTGGTTGTACAGAGATATCTCTCTTGCATGTTTTCCTGAGGGTGAGCAATTTACCTCCTCACCCACTTCGCCAGCCTCCCAGACCCCTCCCTCCCCTTCAACGTCCACATTATCATAATTGTGTCCAGAACATGAGGGGCCGGGGAAGTGATCATGTCATTTTATTTACACCCTGCTTGGCCCTTTTTACAAACGACATGCCACTGACTGCCAAGCGGACTGGGGCCCAACGACATCTTTTGATCAGGGCTGTCGGGGCCTATCAGCGGAGAATGGCAGGTAATGGATACCCAGTGACAAACCAAATCTCCGGGAGGACGAAGAGTGGGCCGCACCTGCCAGGTCTCCATTAGGCTGGCCTCTCAGTTGGGCTGCCTGCTGACTGTGCCCCCAGGGCCCAAATCAGACCAGCGCCAGCCGCATGGCTGCCTAGAGATTGGCTGTTAGCACTGGAAATGAGAGTTATTTCAGCTATGACATTTTTGTTTAGACTGGATGTGAGTGCATGGGGAGGTGGGGGGGAATGAAGGATTTAGTCACAGCGTGTGTGTGTGTGTGTGTGTGTGTGTGTGTGTGTGTGTGTGTGTGTGTGTGTGTGTCCACACACATAGACTCGACTGTGCGTGAGTGCTCAAACCGTTTAGCCTATACCTAAAGGTTCTTGCCGTAGTATTTGTCTTGGTTTACAACATTGTCCAAATGGCCTCAGACCTGTCCACAGGCCATCCACTATTTTCTGAGAGTATTTGTTTTTCCTTAAGTTGAGTGGTTTTGTGAGTGAGGTGGTCAGGAAGCGAGGGAGCAGGGGCTCGGTGACACTGCGGAAAAGGGGGCGTGTGCTGGGCGAGTCGGTGCTAGGTGGGTAGGCTCATCATCACGAAAGACATAGTGGTTGTGTGTGTGGAGGGATGGGGGATGCAGTGCACACACACCAACGCACATAGACTCATCGGTCTCTGTGTGAGCTGTAGACGCCACCATGCAAAGTGACAGGTCACTTATGCATCGCCGTCGTGTCAGCCGTCCTCAGTCTCGCCTCGTTCTCTTTATCCCCGCTTCCTTTGATTTTAATTATAGAATTCTTTGTCTGTTTAAAAACGTCTTATATGTGATATTTAACACTCTTTGGGTCTTTAGGTGTATAGTTTGAACAAGGAGTACTGATTATCTGTCGTATCAAAAAAAAAACTAGTGAACTTACTTCAGTGCAGATGAAACTGTGTGGTGTCTATTCAACATATCTGCATTTCATCAACAAAATTTTGACATCCCTTTCTTGAAATTCTTGAAGACATGCTCTTTGCCTGTGTGCGTGTGTGTCAGTATGTATGTGTGTGTAATCAGAGAAGAGGCAGATGAAGAGGCGTCAGACATATTAACTGACAGATGGAGGTTGATCCAACTCATTTATTACCCCAGAGGAGAATGCCACAGTGAGATTGGGCTTCATTAATTTCAGATTTAGTTTTCATTTCAAGCTGTTGCGCCCTGAGATAAATAAAATGGTGCATTATGTTTTTGCCAAGATATTTCTTTTTTGTTTTCCTCCAATAGAAGGAGTGAAAAGAGGGGAGGCATAAGTTCCGTGTGGCTGGGGTAGTATATAAATACAGGCTCGCCTAGAGGAAAATAACACCTCAACGGTTGATGAGGTGAAATGGGATGACTGTAATTTCTCAGCTCAGCTTTAAAGGCTCCCACACAGATGGCTCATTTATCCCTGGGAGTCCTCGGGCACACATAGCAGGGAAACTTTTTCTCCAGTTATTCTAACATAGCGTGTTCACTCCCTGCAATTTAACTCATCTCTTTCCTTCTCTCTTTGTCTTGGTTCTCCTTGCAGCTTATTCTCCCGACGAGCTGACAGAGCACCATGTGGAGGATGAGGAAGCAGAAGCGGACGACCTGCCCTCAACCCCTCGGGACGACCTTCCCATGAAAGATGAGTTTGTGGAGCAAAGTGTAGAGACTGCCAAGGAGCAGGCATGTGACCAGGAATCAGCTGAGACCACAGAGCTCTCAGGACAAGAGATGGACAGTGAGTCACATGTGAGTGAGACTAGTGACCGTCTTTCAGACTTCGAGAGCCCCTCCAGAAAAGTTGAGGGGAGCGTTGTCACAGCATCTATAAATGCTGACAGCAAGACGCCTCCCATAGGCATGGACACGTTAGAACAAATGAAGGCTATCTACTCCAGCTTTCTCACCAGCCCCTTGTGGTCACCACTAAATTTTAACTCCACACCTCTACTGGCGCAGTCTTCGACTTCTGCAGAGAAGCCAGCTCGCAGTAACAGCACCAGTAGCAGTAGTAGCTGTAGCAGTGGTAGCTATGACTGGCACCAAACTGCAGTGGCAAAGACACTACAGCAGCATCCTCCACAGAGCCGTCACCCCGCTCAGTCAGAGCCCAGTCTCTTTAGTACAGTCCAACTCCACAGGCAAAACCCAAAGCTGTTTGGCTCAATCTTTACTGGGGCCAGTAAATTCCGTTGTAAGGGCTGTAGCGCTGCTTATGACACTCTGGTGGAGCTGACAGTTCACATGAATGATACAGGCCACTACCGTGATGACAACCAGGACAAGGCAGGCAGTGGCGCAAAGCGCTGGTCTAAACCACGTAAGCGGTCCCTGTTGGAGATGGAGGGAAAAGAGGATGCCCAGAAAGTTTTGAAATGCATGTATTGTGGCCATTCCTTTGAATCCCTCCAGGACCTCAGTGTCCACATGATCAAGACCAAACACTACCAGAAAGTGCCTTTGAAGGAGCCCATGGCCCCTGTGGCAGCCAAAATCATGTCTTCAAAGAAGCGGGGACTTGTGGGGTTAGACCTCAGTGCTACACCGCGCTCTAGAGAAGGAACCCCTAAAGCTAAACACCTACAAGGAGAACTTAGTGAATCCTCACAGAAACCTTCCTCCAGCCCATACACTCCCCAAAATAACCGCTATGGACACCAGAATGGTGCTAGCTATGCTTGGCAATTTGAATCCAACAAATTTCAGATCCTCAAGTGCATGGAGTGTGGGAGTTCCCATAATACACTCCAAGAGCTGAGGACCCACATGATGGTGACAGGACACTTCCTGAGGGTGACCAGCTCTGTGGGAAAGAGAATCAAAACACTTCCCGAGGCTACCTCCCCCAATCCCGGGAGAGTTACCACACCTACAGAACAGAGGGTCCAGTCTGTACCTCTTGCACCCTCTACCTTCTCCCCGCCGCCTCTTCAAACTCAACTTACCACAACTCCCCCGGCCACCTCCCCTCCCCTCAAAGAGATCAAGAAAGAGGAGGTTGAGGAGGAATGCACTAAGCAGGAGGCAATAGGAAATGAAAAGCAAGTTGCAGTTACTGTTAGTAAGGAGGAAGATACTGAGAGGGAGGAAAAATACGACATTTCGAAATATAACTACCTTACCGAAGAGGACCTGAAGGAAAGCCCTAAAGGGGGATTGGATATTCTGAAATCACTGGAAAACACTGTGACATCAGCCATCAATAAGGCACAGAGTGGCAATCCAAGCTGGGGAGGCTATCCTAGCATCCATGCTGCCTACCAGTTCCCCAGTGCCCTTAAGCAAGGAAGCATGGAAAAGAATTCACAAATGAAGTTCTTGTTCAATGGAGGCGATGGAGCGCCGTCCTGCCTTGCCAAGAACCAGCCCCTCATTTCCCCACCACTTAGTCAGTCATCACTTTTTCCCAGCAACAACTTTCAGGCAATGGAAGACTTAGTGAAAAAAGTGACTGAGAAAGTAGCAAAAGTAGAACAAAGAGTTAAGCAGTTATCTCCAAAGAGGGAGAACCAATTCTCCCCCTGCAGCAGTGAGGCTGGAGAATCCCACAAGGGAGGGGAGGCAGACTCGCCTCGGGAATGGAGGGAAGTTACCCCAACCAATAGCGACAGGGGAAGCCATGGTGACAGAACATCTCCAGCAACCGAACCCAAGAGAGAAGCAGCAGTGAAATCCCCGCTTGCCTCTGCACTGAGATGCAGCACCGCCATTATCACTGGTCACACTCCTCCAGAGCAGCCCTTTGTCAACCCTCTAAGTGCTCTTCAGTCAGTAATGAACATTCACTTGGGGAAAGCAGCCAAGCCCTCTTTGCCAAACCAAGATCCCTTGAGTCTCCTCTCTAGGCTCAGCCAGAGCATGGCTGAGAAGGCCGCTGTGGCTGCTCCTCCATCACAGACCAAAAAGCAAAGTGTAGCTAATAACAATAGCTTTTGCCAGCCAAATGATGACCAACCCATGGACCTTACAAAAGGGAAAAGCGATCGAGGGGACTCTGTAAACTCAGCTCCTCTAACGCCCTCATCCACGGCCTCCTCAGTCTCTCCCATCTCTCTTGTTACTCCTGCAAAGCTAACAGTGGTCTCTCCATACACATCCAGCAGCCCTCTACACGAAAATGCATTGTCGGATATCTCAGACATGCTGAGAAACCTTACACAGTCCCACCATGTCACAAAGTCGGCGTCACGCCCACGTGTGACGGATAAAACTGAAGTTGTGGGCTCTACCCACGACGATGATGACGTGTCCCTGCATGGCCACAAACGAAAGGGTCGTCACTCCAACTGGAACCCACAGCACCTCCTTCTTCTGCAGGCCCAGTTTGCCTCGAGCTTGAGGCAGACGTCAGAGGGGAAATATATCATTAATGACCTCAGCCCACAAGAAAGAATGCACATATCTCGTTTCACGGGTCTCTCCATGACCACCATTAGCCACTGGCTGGCCAACGTGAAGTACCAGCTACGGAGAACGGGCAGAACGAAGTTCCTGAAGAACCTAGATTCCGGTCAACCTATATTCTTCTGCAGTGACTGTGCCTCGCAGATTCGAACCCCAGCAGCTTACGTATGCCACCTGGAAGCCCACTTGGGGTTCAGAATCAGGGACCTGGCCAAACTGTCTCCCAAACAGACTGTCAGGGACTCTCAGACTCTCACTGAGAAAGTAGTGCCCCTGGAGTCCTTTCTTCCTCCACAGTCGCAAGATGACTGCAGTAGTAATGGGGGAGTTTATCGCTGCCAGCTCTGTGTCCGTAAGTTTGCCACTAAGCATGCCATCAAGCTTCACCTCAGCAAGAGCCATGGGAAGTCTCCAGAGGACCATCTGCTATACGTGTGTGAGACGGAGAAATGTTAAATCCCTCTGAGCAGTAGAAATACTGTAAAACATATGTAGAATGACAGACTGTTAAAAAAGATAAAATGAAAAACAAAATATTCGAAAAGTGTGGTAATGCACAAAGTTGCCATGAACTACTGTTAAAAATTTCAGCACAAGGTGTTTACATCTATTCAGCCTATACACATTTCTGATTTCTCTGTATTTCAAAAGACATTTATTTCACTTTAAAATATACTGTAGGTCAAAGCTATTCAGCTCCCTCAGTCTGTGTTCACGTTTGTGAGACGGATTGTTTCACGATTATTTGGGTGAATCTTTTGACTCGAGAGTCAACTATTGACTTGAAATGTACTAATTTTATTGTATTTATTTTGTATTTTTGTGAGTTTGCTTTCGATTTGCTGGTAGACTGCATGTTTTACTGTTACATTTGTACAGTCCTATCCTGTCTAGATTTTAAAATGCCCTTCCAAACTGGTCATCAACACATTAAAACAGCCAAATGCCTGGGAAAGCTCCTTTAAAGAATCTGCCAAACAGCAGAAGTTCATTGCTTGTTTTATAGTTTTCTCTGTGCGGTCTTGTTTTTTGCTGATTGTAAAAGCTGCCTTGTTCTTTATCACTGATTAAGGGGCACTAAAATCCAGGTCTGTGTAAAAATGTACATATAGTGTGTAAGCTTATGATTTGCTGTTTAAATTATGCATACTTGTTATATTTCCTAATTTAAGAGGACTATGACTATCCACTGGTGCAGAGCCTTTGAAGAAGATTAAAAAGGACACTGTTTTGCACAATAGTTTTATAAATGTTATTTGATAAAAAAAAAAAAAAACAATACAGATATGTTAATGCCTTGTGCTTCTATGATTAAATCAAATTAATTGCTGCAAAAATACATTGTGTTCTTTTATATTTGTTGATCAGGGTGGATTTAATGAAGACAAACATCACAGTATTGGCCGAATGTTGCCGAAAAAAGAGAACCTCAGCCCTCCCCTCTTTTGTCCCACTTTGAGTAAGCCTTTACAAATCAGCTGCTCACCAGGCTACATCTGCAGATACACTAAACAGAACTTTAAAACTCAACATTTTCCAGTGCAGTTGTCTCCACAACCACAATTTGTCAAGCGTTCGCGGTGATTTCTATGTTGTTGCGTTGTTGTGGAGCGGACTGTAGAGGTGCAAGCGGTGCCACTGCCTGCAAGGCGTCTGGCAGGTGGTGTGTGCTGCATGTAAACCACCAGATGTTTCTGAAACGAGCCACTGGAGGAGGAGGAGGAGGCAGGCGAGCTGCAACAGCAGGCAGAGTGGGCTGATTACCACGGGGGCTTGGATGCCATCAGGAGCCCTGGGCATAGACAGCAGATCTGGCACACACCTGGACTCCAAGACTGTCCCTTGAAAAAAATAAAGCAGATCCTATATACGCACACTGAGACAAGTTGACAGTGGTGCAGAATGCACAGACAGGTGCTATTCCCTCAAAGCAGGCTTTTGGATCTAACAATATTACTGGCAGGTGTTGATGCTATCAGAGTAGTCACAATTCAGGCTCAGTGCCATATAATGAGAGTGTTGTTTTTTTGTTTTTTTTAATATTTTTCAGCAGGCGTGATGGAGGCGCACGCACACGCGCACGCGCACACACTCGAACGGTCATATTTACTCTTTCAATTTTTGACCAGCTACCTTAGCCTTACTCGAAGACGCCTGGGGACATCATGTTCTTTGTGTTTGATGTTCCCACCTTTGCTTGTCATGACTGACTGACTAAGTGACTCAGGGCTGGGGAAGTTATATGGTTACTATGACGACGGCCATTTGCCCAGCCTCTAACCCTGCTCGTTCACTCAGCAGAGGACAGCTCGAGTGCAGCACACCCATTTACTCTCTTAAATCTCATCATCTCGCTTCAGTTCCTCCCACCCGGGAACAGATTAATTAACACACACACACTGTGTCCTGACCCCGTCTTCTCACACAAACTCATTACCGCCTCAGACTTGCTCCCAGCCCTCCGACGTTTAGGATACATTGGTGAAACGTTGTGGGAGAACCCAGCGATGACTCACATCTGACAAGCAGAATAAAGCCCTTAACAAAGGATGATAATTGAAAGATGGGATTCGGGCCGGTAGCCATTGATAATGCAAATGAAAAAGGCTGAGCACCCTTATTGAATATCTTGTGAGTTTCCAGAGCTTACCGAGTCCTCGCAGATATAAAATTACCTCTCAGACGTGATCAATTTTTTTCACCACTCTATGTGTTGATAACGCTTTGGGCTTAGTGATGGACTTGGGGTGAGGATGGTTGGGGACATTAATGAGATGGTTGACACTTTGGGGGTTAATGAGGGGCTGGAGGGAGAAGGCTAAATGATTGGACTTCTGCTTGAATGAGCATTATAGTGGCTGCTGGAGAGCAATGTAGAAGGAGCAGCTTTACTAAAGCCAATTATTTAGAATGAAGAACACAAACCTCCTCTCAGTTGTATTTTTCTGCAATAATAAAGAGGAGATTAGATGTGTTATCCATTGTTCTTTTGTCTTGACTTTCCTTGAGGGTTGGGTAGTTACAGACGCCGATGCGCCTCGATGCTCCTAAAACAAAGTCAGCAGTGAAGGGGGAAGGAAGGAGGCGGACAGGACAGGGATAGGATAGGAGGACAATGAGTCCCCCCACTCCTCCACTCCACAGATCTCCCATCAGCTCTTGTCATCCCTCTAATGAATATCAGTTAAATTGCTCTGTGGATCTGAGGAGTTTGGATGTCAATGTGATTTGTGTGAGTGTGGCGGATGGAGGGGCCCAGACTAATGAAAGGCGAGCCTAGCCTGACAGAGTGATGAGCATCAAGACCATCAGACCAATCACACAAGAGTGGCTGACAGTGCCAGCAGACAGACAGCTGAGAAGGAGAAACTATGTATTTAGGAAAACAAAATGGCTGCCAAAATAGTGGTGGATGTCTTTAGAGCACAGTGATATAGATCACTCCTGTCTCAGTGTGCATGAACAGTTAAGCTGATCCAGGCCACAATGTTATGTGCAAGTATGTGTTTCTGGAAATTCGTAAATTGCAATTTCTGTAGGGAAAAAAAAGCCGGCCTTCTTCGTGTTCACTTTAATCAGAGAAAATGTTAAAATATCAACAGGTCATGGAGATAAAATTATTAAAAGGACAAAAAAATAGTTTTTGTCTAGGTTTGTCTTGGCCTGACATCATGTGTGATGTTGCTGGCTACAATCAGCTCCCCACCCCATCATCTCCTTGCGTGATGAGACGGAAGACAATGTACGAAGTGTTGCCAATTCAAATAGCCTCCATACCAAAGATGATACAATGTCTTCTGACAGCAGCACAGGAGTCATGGGTTGAGTTGGCTTCACCTTGGACCCCTAATCCGTGTCGCTAATGTATGGGAGGAGTCGCACGCGTCTATGACAAGCGATATAGAGGTCATGGCCCGCCAACATTTGTGCAAAAAGGAACTGTTTTCACATTAAGAAAGTCGCAGTGTATAACAGGTTTGAGTTATCCACAAAATGCCACGATTATGAACAGAAGCGGTACAGAGATTGGAAAGCAGACAACATTCAAAGAGACAAAGAGGTGAGTTTAAGGTGTCTGGATTCCCAAATGTGCCTTCTTTAGCGGGTGCAAGTTTTCATGCCGCTGTGTTGCAGTGCTCTGGCATTGCCTGAGATAGCTGTCAGAGGTATTTTGGTGTGATATCTGACAGATTTGCTAAAGACACTCGTCTCAGGGCAGTACTCTATATATTGTTAGTTTAATGCACAATGACATGACCAATTATAGCGAGCTCCATGCTCAAATAGCATGTCAAAACCTGTGTATCAATCCATTAGATCCTGTCTCCCATCACATTAAGTGGTACCTTTAGCTATCTGTTCAGCATGTAAAGAAAAATGCTGACTGAATGGAAAATCTGCCAGTGCTGCTCACAGAACTGATGTGTTTTGGAGAAAGTCTCTCTCTCTCTCTCTCTCGCTCCTTCTTTGTCTCTCCTTCCCTCTCTTTGCTGCTCTCTCGCTCACTTGCTCATCCAAGCCACGGAGCTCAAAATGCATAAACAATACATCTAGATAATGGCCCGCATTGTTTACTTAGCTCTGAAAATGTATTTGTGCAAAACTCTAAAATGCATTTAGGAGGAATCATTCACTGGGTGTAAAGCCTTGTTGACATTGGGGTGCTCTCAAAAGCAGGGGAAGTGTCATAACAACATCATATATCACTGTATCAATTGGAATAAGAGGGTATGATGTGCACTAGTTGTAACAAACCAGCGGATTCCACCAGTAGCTGCTTTGCCTCTCCCAGTATTTCTGCATCAACCTGCTTCGTTGGCCACGACAGTGGGTGGGAGGAGGTATATGATTTAGTGCAGTTGGTCCTAACGACCTCTCTGTCCTTGTGACGAGGACACTCAGCCTCGGGGCTCTGGCATGGAGGATGTGCCTTGGACCGCCTGGCACCTCGCCTGGCACCACGCGTGGCAACACGTCCACACTCTGCCACCCTTCTGATGGATTGGCCTGTCTCTAGTGCCACCTTCATGAAATCACTTTTTGATTTGTTGTCATGTTTTGCTCCTTTTTTTCCTGCTACTTGGGTTTTTCACGGGTAAGAACACCCTCTGGTCAGGTATTACAAGAGTGATTAAATTAACCTTCAATAAATCAGCATAATAGAGCATTACCTGCGAGTGTGTGTGCGTGCCAGCCTGATGATATGAAGGTGTGCGATCAAGAGGTCAACGTCAAATGTCCATCCATGACTACTCTATGAAACACAGTTGCCCCGTGGCTGAAGATGCTCTTTCCGATGTGCCATTTCACAGGAAACACATCAATAAGGCGCGATTACAAGGCTGACAAAATTAATCTCAACTGTCATTTCACAGAGCTCGGGTTTGAGAGTGCTCTGATCAAGTTACATTAGTGGAAAGCTACTGAATGATTTGGAGTGGAATCAAAATCCATTTGACTTCCCTTCTGTTTGGCAAAGGCATATCATTATCTAGAATCATTTCTTATCAGATATAAATGACATTTATGAGTGCATTACATTCCAGGCTTCAGGATTTAAAGTTAACCTATCATGATATACTTTATCTTCTGTCACATGTACAGTGCTGTGCAAAAGTCTCAAGTCACCGTTCATTTCTTTATCTTTTGCTTCCTTGGTGCAAGGTTTCTTTTGAATTTTTGAAAGTGGTCTTGATCAGTAGTTCCCAAGACTATTCCCAAGTTTTTTTCTTTTTCTTTTGGACATTGTAAGTCCAGTTATTGTACCTAACTATTTTCATTTTTTCTGAACCACTTAATGCTGACCTATGAATTATTCAAGCATAAAAAGGGATAACTCATCCCTAACTCAAGGGATAAACCAGTGTTGTGTCTGCACAAAACAGACAACTTATCAACAAACCAGTTTAAATTGTATCTTTAGGTACTAAGTCACTAGTAGCTGTTACAAAAGCACATCATTTGTTCCCTCTTCTTTAGTTGAATCTATTACAAAGATAATACCGTTTGATAGGCATAAAACAGTATATTTTCACCAAGAAGATCATTCCCAAATAGCCAATAACTTCAAACTTAGCATTTCTCAGCATGCTGTGCAGTGTTTCCCTATAAAAGTTGAGGAAATTGGACATGTAGGGGACCAAAGAAGAACTGGCAAGCCTGAAAAATTATCTACACGAGATCAACAGTATCTGAAAGTCATATCCTGCATCTGGCCTTTCAGCTGATCTATCTACTGTTTTAATAAAGCCTAATCAGAAACAGTCTCGGTGCAAGTGTGGCTGTCAAAAAGCCAGTCTTAAGGAAGGGAGGAAAAGGTGAATATTGCTGGACTGAAAATCTGTAGCTAACAGGTCTTGTGGAGTGATGAATCCAACTTTGAAGTTTTGTTTCCAATCCAGTGTTGGAGGTCACGAGACAGGTACAAAAGTATTAGGTACAGCCAGTCTCTGTCATGGTTTGTGGCTGTGTTGGGGATCTTAACAACACTGATACAATTATGAATGCAGAAAAGTATCATCAGATCTTGATCCACCATGCAAAATTATCTGGAGTTTGGGGTCAAAAGGTAGCCAACATTCAAGAAGATGTTGCAGATTTTTCACAATGTTTCTAACAAATTATAAAGAAATGAAGAGCGACTCAAGACTTTTGCACATTATAATGTTGGATACAGTGTTGGGGAGTAACGGAATACATGTAACTGTATTCCGTTACAGTTACCGTTTAAAAAGGTGGTATTCAGAATACAGTTACATTGTTGAAATAAATGGATTACACAGCAGTCTTTTCCTTTTCACACAGGCTCTAATGCCTGTGTCTTAATCTCGCGGCCCATGTCACCTCTACTTGAGGCCCGCATAATTACGTGAAGAAATTTTTTTTTTAAATTATTATTCAAAAAATGATTTAATATGAAGGCAATAGGCAGAGTGTTACAGGCATCGCCTTAGCTAAAGAATGTAGCATCATGGGCAGTGTAGTCTGTGCTGCAGGGAGAATGGACTGCCATACCCTGCCTCCTGCTCATATGTGTCTGTGAGCGCGAAGGAGGGAGAAAAAGTCCAAAGTATGAGGTGCTACCGACGAGAAACAGGAGATGGAAGCATGTAAATATAATAATAACCACTGAAGCCAAAAAGAGTGCCTGACGAGCCCAGTTGTAAGTAAGCTATTAAGACTCGACTGTACACCGTGTTCGTGTTTTCCTCCGAAACAATAAGCTCCGTTGGAGCAGCCTTTCAACGCCTCTCTCTGTCTCAGGCTAGCAAAGTTGACCCAGACAACAAAGTAAAGCTAGTTTTCGGCTACAACCCCGACATGAACCCGACATATTAGCCAGAGGTCCCTTTATACGGCTCGGAGCCGCGGACCTGTTTTATAAATGCGCGGAATAGTTTTCTATACGAGATCGCTGCATAAAGTGCAGCCTTACCTAATGTCCCCCTACTGTTAGTCATTTTATATTAAGATTTAAAAATGTAGTTGGTATTGGTATGGTGAGTAACTTTAAGTAATAGTAATAAATCACACAATAATACATTCATGTAGTTGTAAAAAGCCTGACAGTATATTAAGTAATCCAAAGTATTCAGAATACATTACTCTCATTGAGTAACGTAACAGAATACAATACAAAATGCATTTTGGGGCATGTATTCTGTAATCTGTAGTGGAATACATTTTAAGAGTAACCTTCCCAACACTGGTTGGATAATAACATTTAGGTATTCGCATGTGTCAAGTAATCTTAGTGAGCCCCAAGCTAGATGTTAGGCAGATTTTATACTCTTACATCTGTATGATGTACGAAAGGGGGGGGGGGGGGGGGGGGGGGGGTCTGTAATGCGATCATCTCAGGTGGACATTATGGCTTTAAGCACAGCAGCCGCACAGTGACATGCACTGGGGTACACGACACTTGTGGTTTTCAAGGGTGATAAGGATGTGTTCCAGCTGTTTTGTCTTACCTAAAGAACAAAGAACATGGCACTTCACAGAAGACTCCTTTTCTCAACAGACCCCAGTAAATGTATGATTTGTAACTACTGGTAACATTGTGACTAAGCTGCTCTTTAACATTCTACTAAAGTCTATAATTTTTTGTTGTTGTTTTTTGTTTTGTTTTAATTAATAAAAGCAGTAATAAGCAATTGTGCTGGGAGACTTTAGCAGTTTACCAACAGCAGAATAATATTTTATTCAGCTACATTATTCTACAATGTCTGGATCCCTTCATTTCCCTATGTCTTATGGGGAAAATTTGAAATAGGTGCAGCTTTTATTTAGACATATTCAAACATAGATGGAACTAGACTAAATAAGGCAAAACGGAGTATGGGTATGTTTTTACTGCTTTAAGCTATGTGTTTGACACCATTGCTGAAGCTGTTGCCAGTCAAACGCTTTCCAGATGGTACTGCATGCAAATCTCATGGTACTTTTTTGCGTTCATGATTCCATCAGTTTTGACAAGATCCCCAACAGTGCTAGCTGAAATTCAGCCCAAACCATGACAGAGCCTTCACCGTGTTTTACAGTTAGATGTAAGCCTGACGATGATTTGAACCAAACATTTAAAACTTGGATTCGTCTCTCCTCCTTTTCATAAGATGTCACCGATCTCGGCCTTTCCCTTCCTAAAGATTGGCTTTTTGACGGCTGCACGTCCACTGAGACTGTTTCTGATGAGGCTTCATTAGAACTATTAATGGAGCAACTGAATGGTCAGATGCATCTATTAGATTCCAGGTTTTTGCCAGATGTTTTCTTAATTCTTAAAGGCATGACTTTAAGCTATTGTTCATCTTCTGTAGAAGCCAAGATGTCAAGTTTTCAGTTAATCTACTGAAAACTTGGCATCTTGGCTTCTACAGAAGGCATAAAATTTTAAGTTGATTACCAAAATGTGATTGCAGGTTATCTAAAAAAAGAAAAACTCTTCTGTAAATAGTCAGGTACATATGGAAGCCCGTTTCCGCCACTAAAAAAAAAAAAAAAGGATCCATAACTCAAAATTTCGAGTTATTTTCTCGAAATTTCGAGTTATTTTCTCGAAATTTCGAGTTATTTTCTCGAAATTTCGACATATTAACTCAAAATTTTGAGAAAAGCAACTCGAAATTTCGAGTTAGCGCTGCCAATCAGTAATCTACGTGAATGACGTCATTTCCATGTTACCCGGAAGCTGAAGCCCTCAGCTACAAATGCTACAGCTAAGCTACCGGTATTACATCCAGTCGTGAATGCACAGATTGCTGAGTGTTTTCAGCCTGGCTTCACAAATGATGAAAGCCCTGTGTTATTAGCTGAATCACATGGTGTTACTATCAGCAAACATACTTTAATTTGTTGGGATCCGTTTTTGAGTGCGCGGTCCTGCGCCATATGCTTCCGGGTAACAAGAAAGCGACCTCATTCACGTATATTTTTGATTGGCAGAGCTAACTCGAAATTTTGAGAAAAGTAACTCGAAATTTCGAGTTATGGATACTAGCTTTTTTTTTTTTTTTAGTGGCGGAAACGGGCTTCCATAGGTACAAGACCTGGACTGAAAATGAGAGGGAAAAGCAGCTAAATGTAAAAAAACAAAAAAACAAAGCATTCAGAAATCCCCGAAAACTCCTGCTCAAGACAACTTTAAAAAATACCAGGAAGTTTGTCTCCTTTGAAGCAAAATATTAAAAGAATAAGGGCAACTCAGGACTTTTGCACAGCACTGTACAAATCACAGTGGGTTAACTTTTAAATCCAGGAGCCTGGATTGTAACACACTCATAAATGTCATTTGTAGCAGCCATTTTGACATGAAATTGTAGGTAAACACAAATGTCACTCACGATATTAATTAAGGCTCTGCACCTAAATATTACTGAACCCTAATTAATGTGACACCTCCTCTTAAGTATGATTTCATTTATTTCATGTCAAAATGACGGCTGTTAATTTTCTTTCTTGTACAGTTTAACAAAGTTTAATATTTAAAATAATACTCAACACTACAATACTGTTGTTAAAACTGCATATGGCAGTAGTGCCGTTTGGTGTTGTATTTTCAGCATGTAAAAATGTCATTGTTTTTAACTAAATGTCACTGTCCATATTTTAGATTAAGACAAGTGAGGAAATGATGCTTAAAGGAAAGGCAGCTTGACAGACTGCTATGTGCATATGGATCTTTTAAAAAAAAACGAATATTAGGCTGTGTGTTTTTCTAGAAAGCAATATTCTGGAACAAAAAGAAGTCATTCAGCAGTCATTGTCATCAAAACAGAAATAAACTAAACCTCGGGTAACTAATTTCTTCCTTTGTCGCTGTCTTCCTTGTCCTTCATGAGCAAATCTTGACGGCTCTGTCCAGAGTAGGAAGGCAAACTCGGGACATCTGCTTCTCTGCTTCATGAAGACGTGGCAGAGATTTTGACACGGGGTATCAGGGTAATCTGACAAGACAAGCTTCATGTTTTATCGGAGCGTTCAAAAAATGTGCCGCCGTCGCTCTTGCTTGTGTCTTCCGTACATCATTCTGTCTTCTTCTTGACTGTGACGCGACACGTAGGTGGCATTGAAACGGAATGTCCTGGAAAACCGAAGAAAGAGGGGAGAAAAGGAAAGAGAGGGAAAAAGCGGGAGAGAGAAAAAGAAAGAGGAGTCAGACCCATGACCTCTTCGGCCGCACGATGTGTCTGGAGCTGGCAGGGGACGCAATTGAGAGTGACACTCCTGGTTGGAGCTGCCAAACTGCCACTTCCTGTCCTCTTTATTCACACATAGCAGGAGTTTAAGCTGGATGTTTGAAGAACGGAGAACAGACATGTGTCTCCTTGTACAGCCATCGCTTCTGACTGTCATTATTGTGGTACACAACCACTCCATCAAAGCCACGGTCTGACACGCATCTGCCAAACAAGGATGAAAAAGTAGGGGAAATGATGGGAAAGCAGTATAATGGGTCAAGATTCTCAACTGCGTGTGAGAGAGAGGGTGTTTTTCTTATAATTGACTGAAACGTGAAACTTTTGTTGTCATCACTGTTCCTTTTTCTTCAACTCTTTTCCTTTTGTTCAACGCCTCCTCTGCTCTATCATTGGATTTGGGAATCCTCGGTGGCTCAGCGCGATCAAATTGCTGCAGAATTGGAGAAATTGGACTCATAATTTTGATGTTTTGTGTTGAATAACCCTTTAACTTTGTTAGGATCAAGTTTGTCACTCTTTCTCTTGTGCTCTCTCCTTTAATGGCTTTGTTTTTCTCCTTCCTAGCATCCCTAATAATGCTTGCGCCTGAGATGGGTCACTTTCACCAATACAAATAAGATTCAAAGCCATGTGTCCAGCTGCAGGTTTTCATTGAATTCTGTCCCCTTAGGTCAAGTTTGTTTTATTTCTCTGATATTCTTTCCTGCCTTTGTCTTACCACTATATACATCTCTGTTTCTGCCCTTTTCTCTTTTTCCTGTCTCTCTCCGCACAGACACACACTATCTCGCTCGCATACACGCACACATTATCCTTGGGCTATTACCAGGATAAGTCAATTTGATCCATCCAAGGCAGTGGATGTCATTTTATTCATATATTTTCAAGCCTAGTGACTTTATTAAAGGCTACTGCTTCAATCTATCCTGAATGGATGAATGCACCCACTGATGAAACACAGGAAAAAATGAGGCCCACACAGCCTGAAATGACCACAGCCAATCAGCCTGTCATTTTCAAACATGTTCGAGAATTCTGTGTTTTATATGCAATCGAAAACAGCTTGGTGATTTTGAAGCTTTTGGCACAATGTTTTCTATTCATCTGTGAGTGAAGAGACAGAGATTTGCCTGCCCGCCTTCCAATGACAAAAGAATGGCTGTTGAGACTTCCAGCTTGGGGGAAAAAATGAGATGTTACAGTCAGTGGAGGCACAGAGCAGAGAAAGTTGGAGATGAGACAAAAATGTGTCTATTCATGCCAACTGGTGTCCTGACCCTCCTCCAGGCAGCCATTGCCTTCTGTCAGGAGAGGGAATTAAAGGGCCATTCACATGACATGGAGACTTCCACTTCTTTTTGGCAGGACTTGCAACTTCTGCTCGTATGCTTTCCTCTCTGATACCTCGTAGGTTCTGGAAAAGGAGACCTCTTAAATTAGGATTTATTCATAAAGAAAGAGATCCTGTCTCTTTAAGGTCAACAAGGAGATACCAGAGCCCACAGAGCCAACTAGTCTACCAGAGTAGAGAGGAAGGTCATGTAGAGTTCAGAGCGAGAGCACTGACTTATGGCTGTAGAGGGACTCTAATGTTGGCTGCTGGACCTCAAAGACCAGCCTTCACTGGCTGTAAACAGGTTGTTTCAAGCTGAGACTGGACCAAGGACATCAAAAACTGGACTTTAGTCACAGTGCACTGAGAATGCCATTAACTGCTCTTTCCCTGCTGAGACAGCAGCTTGAAAAAATTAGTTGACATCCCAGCAATCAGTAGGCTTGTTACTATAAAATATATATAAATATGAAAAATGTGACCAGATGATCCAGATCTGTGTCTGAAAGGTTAGCAAATTACAGCTGTAAAAATATTGCAATCACTGCAATACAATTGCATTTCATATGAAAGAAAATTATAGTCTTGGTGAATACAGTCCTCAACACTGTATTCACCGGCTCAGCTGTAGAGATTTGGGAACGTGGACTCGTACAAGATCAAAGGAGCAAAATAAAAGCTCCCTTAAGTTTTCCAAAGATCTTATATTCAACAGAAATCTTTCTGTAAACACACAGAGTTGTTCAATTGGCTCTAGTGAAATATATAAAACATATCTTTGATGCTTTTTAAGAGACTGCTCAAAGATTCCTGTAAACAACCAAAATTATGTCAGGTCAACTACACCCTTGTCACATAATAGTGGTAAATCATAGCCTTAAGCAGCCATCAACATTAGAGCTTACTGGAAGAGGTCAGGGTCATTGGGAAATCATAAACTTTAAAGCTTTAAAAGGCACAGCACTTATTGTTTGCAGCTGCTTGTCGTGGGCCTTTGAGCCTTTTTACATTTAGAATATTCATTTACATTGATGTAAATGCTAGAAACTGGGATTGGACTCAAAAAGCAGAATAATGTGCCCTTTAAAAAACAACAACACGTGTAATAAATAAATAAATAAATAATTTTTTATTTATATAGCACCTTTCAAGACAGAATCACAAAGTGCTGCACATAAGATTACAAGTCATAAAAAGATTTAAAAAGAGAAAATAAAACAGGCATAAAATGAACCAAAAGCAGTTTTAAAAAGATAAGTTTTGAGTTGTTTTTTAAAAACAGCTACTGAGTCCACAGTTCTTAATGCTTGGGGGAGAGAGTTCCACAGTCTCGGGGCCGCAGTAGCAAAAGCTCTGTCACCCTTAGTCCTCCTCTTAGTGTTTTTTATAGCAAGTAAGCCCTGATCAGATGACCTCAAAGACCTGCTAGGGACATCGGGCTGTAGCAGATCAAAGATGTAGGCAGGTGCCAGTCCGTGCACAGCTCTGTAGGTCAAGACCAGGATCTTAAAATCAACTCTAAATTTAACAGGAAGCCAGTGTAACTGAGATAATAACGGTGTCACATGTGAGTACTTGGAGGATTTTGTCAAAAGCCTCGCTGCAGCGTTTTGCACAACCTGCAGACGATCCAGAGAACCTTTGCTTAGACACATAAACAGAGAATTACAATAATCCAAGCGTGACGAAATAAAAGCACGTATAGCAATCTCAAGTTCAGAGCGAGATAAAATCGGGCTTAGCTTAGCCACATTTCTTAAGTGTACTACTGATACTACAGAAAAAGTTAAAAACATTTGGTAACAGAGAACAGCTACAGTGACAGAGAGCCAATCACTGTGGTGGAGCAACCTGGTGCAACTGTATAAAACGTGAAAGGGTTGATTACCGACCGCAACTCAAATGGAATTTGGATAGACAGTCACTATTTTTTAAAATAATAAAGACCTAAAACCTTTTCAAGATATCAAGAACTACCAGCTGATTAACGTCTCAGTGCTACAAGAGAGTGAACCGAGAAGCTCAGCACCATCCAAAAAACATTAAGACCCCAACGAGAACACAGCGCGCATAAAGAGTTAGACAGCACAGAGTTTTTGCATCCACAAGGTGACCCGGACGCTTTGACAACATCCCATAGCTTCACTGCTTTCTCTTTGACTTAGCTACACCAAACAATAAACTAGAGCCTCCCACCACTGTACGAAAGAGAGATATGTGCGAGTGCATGTGTGTGACAGTTACAAAATCTAAATTCATCCCCTATTGCCTCCGAAATCCTCCTGCATCTCTCCGCCGCCCCTTCCACCCTCCTCAACTATCAGAGCTGTATCGTTTTGCAAACCTCTGCGGTGATGTTGTCAGGCTTCTTTCTGTGAAGTGGCCCCAGCTATAAAACAACAGTGACGTGAGTGATTGATCCAGCAATGAGGATGGCAATACTCCTCTGCATCAATATGAAGGCAGCCTGCGGGACTGGAGCCCTTTCAGACAGCTCTCTGTTTCTCCTCAGAGGAAAAATCCATACACAATTGATGGCAGTTCAAAGAGAGGCTTTATTGTGGGATATCAAATAAAACATCAGAGAACACAGAGAACGGCAGAGAGAGAGATAGAATGAAAGAGTGCATGTGAGTGAGTGAGAGAGTATGGGTGTGAAAGAGGGGGAGACAGAGAGAGCGATCTGCATTTTGCTTTATCTCCTTTTTGCACCTGAATGGTAATGAACTGGCTTAGATGAGACTGAGAGACTTCATCGTTTCCAGAGGACTTGCAAACAGCATGTGGATGTCAACAGTATCTATGGCACAATTACACTATATGATGCTACACAAAAATGGTATGCAGATACAGAGACCAGGTGACTGTGTAGGAATGAAGACAACCTAGATAGGCCGGTAAAAGTGTTAAGTATTTATAGGGTTATTTCAGGGTATAGCAAAAGAGTGGAAGTAAGAACGAGAGATATCAGTCGTTTCCTGTCTGTTCTCTGCAGCCTGGCCTCCAGCAAACCCTGTTATGATTTCATCAGCACTGCTTCTAATCCACTTACTTAATGAAATACATAATTAACACAGCTTAATTGTGGTAGGGACAGCTTTGACTGAAATCATTTCCTGTGGCCACTGTGTGCTGTAATTGAATGTGTTCTTCACACCCGATCGAGACCTTTGGATTGAAGCAGAAGACGTTTGTTGGTTTTCCTTTAATTAGTTCTTTTGTTTGGTGAAATAGGAATCCTTCTGGCTTCATTTCTGTCACTGGCATCTATTTGTGTGTTTGCTGCCAGCTCGTACTTTAATGTATATTATGCATTATTTTTAAAAAGCGAAATTGCACCGGTAAATCAACTATGGAATGTTACTCCGTTAATGTTGCTTCATTATCTTCAGAAACAACTTGCGTTTTAAATTGCAGATAACGACATAAATTGTGTTTTGTATATTAAATTATATATATGGACAAAAATGATTGAATTTATTCAAGAACCCGTTTCAATTATAATAAAAAAGCCCAGATTAAACCATCAAAACAAGCTAATATCTTCACTCATAACTGGTCGAGTTTCATAAGACACGCTTTTGTTTGGATTTCCTCTCACTCTCCTGCTTTCTCTCTCACTCCCGCCATCTTCTCTCTCTGTTGCACTTTGGTCATGATTGATCGATGTGTCAGGTATGATGGGGCATCATGGTGTTAGAGCGGGTTTTGCAGCTCAGTCATGTGACCACAGCAGATGGCACAGCTGAGTATTAAAGTGGGTTCACCTGCTGTTTGCTCTCCTGCTTCCTGCTTTACTGCTATCAAATACCACCAAGGGAGAGCGAAGGAGTGAGGCAAGGAGCTGGGAGGGAGGGAGGTGAAAGAAGAGTTGCCAGCTAGGACGGGAGGGAGGGAGTGCAGGTTTTAGAACGACAGCGCAGGAGAGCAGACAAATGGGAGGAGAGATAAAAACAGGGAGATGAGATGAAGGGATTATGAGTTAGGGTGAGGGAAATATGTGCAATTGTGCACACGGAAAGCGTGCAAAAATGAATCGTCTGCATTTGTTCATTTATATCTTTCTCTTAATTTTCTTCTGTGTTGTTTCCGTTTTGCTCTCTCCCTCTCTCTCCCTCTCTCTCTTCGTCATAAGGCTGAAATCATAAGCTCATAATGATGGGATGTGGTCTAGGATCCATTTAACACCCGTTCCAGACCAGCGGATGAGTACAGATAGAGGGGCTTAAGAGGCGCACAAAGTAACTATGACTGATTGCTGAGACTGGTGACTCCAAGGGACATCCTCTATGTAATTCTCTTAGTGTAGCATAATATCATTTATCCCACAAATAGGCATATGACCCCGCAGTACCCGTGTCACTCAGAGTTCAAGACTCTGGGAGTGCACTCGAAGGACAGGACACACTCATAATTATATACAATCGGGTTAGCGCACACACATAAACATACATTATAGTTTATCCACATGCCTGCGCTCTGCACTAATGGCGCTGAATAAACACAAGCACACACGGTTACAGATAAGAAACATCATTCACACATACAGTAGACACACATGCTCATTACATATGCATAACCAGCATAAAGCGCTGAGGGCACTGCTGACTAATAGAAGCACTCTATGAGACCCGCAAACATAAGCGTGTTATCAGTGATGAATTCCACCACACCTACCCACCTTGACAGCAGTCCAACCGACAGCCTCCTCGGCTGCTATCTGCCCTCTACAGCCCTGCTCCTGGGCTGTTTGAGAATGAGTGGCAGGTGTGTGTAAATGCTGGTGCCGATATGTCACAGGCACCAATCTGCAGTCCCCGGGGATTCTACTGGGAGTTCAGCCTGAGTATCACACCGCGGAGAAAACAATTTCTGCTGCCAATACTCCCGCGCAGATGAGAAATGTTTTAATATTTGCTGCTGCTTTATGGCTGCTGCTGTGACAGTGATGGAGAAAATGTCAGCTTTTTCCACCCTTAAATGCCACTCTTTGTCTCAGTCTGTTTCTTTTCATTGATCTCTGCCTCTGCCTCGGAATCAATAAGGTCCACCAAACAGTCGCTTGTCTGAGAATGCATTGCCGTTTTCCCCTTCTCAAACCTTTCAGCAATGCAGAATTTCGCACTTTACTTTCTTTGCCTAATTAGTTATCCGATACGAGCCTGGCTTGTGTAAGGCAACATGTACAAAAGGAGAAATAGCGTTGTAATTCCACAGCTGATTTAGTTGTCAGTCACTGGAAAGTCGTGCCCCCCCCCCCATCCACCCTCCCTCTCGAGAGAATGTGAGTATGCTCACTTTACTTTCTTTGGCAGAGTTGTAGTGTTGTGTGTTTTGTCTAACTGCAGCAACATTTGGACCAATAATAGCAGCACAAAGAAGACAACAATGCCTCACTTCTTCCCTCCAGCTACTCCAGGGCTCAGCAGAGGCTTGTCAATAGTAACTGACCCAAACTTGCACCCTCATGGGGTGAAGGGTAATTCAGTCAGTGTTGTCACTCAGTTGCAGTCCCTCTTCTGCTCTCCCCTCTGGTGCAGCCACAAAGATAGAAGAACAAAGGAAAAAGAGCACTAATAGTTTAAGGCTCGACCAGGATAGTGAATGTTTTCCATCGGCTGTGGCCTGTAGGAAAAGATGGGTGCTGGGCCCGGTGTCAATCTCAATCAGGTTCTGTGATGTCAGGAAAATATACTCACACTTCCTTAACATCACACATTTCATTCAATGGATGAAAGTTTAAGATTAACACAGGGGTAACAATGGGTCTATTTAGCCAAATCACTGATTCTGGGGTCATTCGGGGGGCGTCGGGCAGCGCGATGATATAATGTAACGCATCACTTCTCTTACACGTCGTCGGGGCAGACAATTAAAGGTTTGTTCTCATAAGAAATGTCATCCATTCCTGAGGGTGGAAGAGGAGGAAGAGGAGGGAACGTGAAACTGATCCCTCCAGACTTTCTGGACAATGCATTTACTGAAACACTCACACACACATTGCTATATTCTACCATAGCATATGCAAAGAATTCATATGCTCTTAAAATTTAACAATAGATAAATATGGTATGTTGTGATTCCTCTTCCATAAAGACAGGAAGCAGATGCACAATACCTGGAAGCACCAAACTTTACTCATATCGCAGGCAGTTACAGGTCAATGTTTAAAGCAAGTTCACCACTTAAAAGCGTTTACAGTTCACTTTAACAATTTACATGTTTTCCCTGTGGTCCACTACAGTTCAATCAATATTTACAGCATGAGCAGCTGTCTCCCAAATCCTGTTTCTGACCTTTCATGTTATTCTGGCAGTCGGCGTACAAGCAAACAAGTTGTTCACCTGCTGTGCAATAAAGAGCAAAGAGCTTTTGAACTATAAAATGCCGACTTGTTTCAGGGATCCAAAGACTTGTAGCGTGTTTCATGAAATCAGTTCAAACGCTTTAAATAAATAATTCTAGATTGTGGGAAAAAGTTTCTTTAATGATGAGAGTTAGATGGAAAAACTGATTGCGCTTTCTTATATGTCAATAATATAAAGGCTAGCTCTGCCACTGTTTGTTTTAAATATATAAACATGTTCATCTTTGCAATGAACAACAATAGAAATAAAGAATGTGACACATAAATGGACTCTTGGAATGGTTAAATCTAGTGGTGTTCAGATAATGCAGCTACCTAGGGTACTGCTGAAGGCTGATGAATGGAATCAAAACAGATTTTGAGAGAAAAGTCAATCTAATTGGCAACAGATTTGAAACATTACATTCAGTTAATGCGTCTCTCCCGTCCAGGGAAATATCTGCATTTGACTGATAACAGCAGCTATAATCTGCTTTTGAGTTCCTGTGCTTTAATACACATTGTTTAAGTCTTATTGGAGATTAAGTCTCGGAATTTCAGGAGCGGGACCGCGCTTCCAGACACACTTCTTCCGGTTCTCATCTATATATGTTCCCCTAGTTCTACAAGCTCTTCATTCTCGTTTACATGCCCCACCCTCCCTCCCCTTTTCAATTCTTTAACTTCTATTTAGTACATGGGATGTGCCAGGCCCGGGACTCGCCGCCAGTCCCCCTCGAGGCCTTCCCCAAACCGCAGCTCAATTCATGTCCAAGCCATTCACCTTTACCTACTAAACGCCGTCAAATCTAAAATGAGGACGTGGGCCCAGCGAGTGAAAAATAACTATAATACATACATTTTTTCTTTCTTGGTGATTTTATAAAGTATACAGTAATTAATTTAAAAGTAAGCGCAAGAATAAATGAGGTTACTGAAAGCTGCAGCAATTAAACAACGGAAAAAAACTAGTTCAACTTTAGGACAATAAACTTAAGTGCAAACTATGATTCTGAGTTACATCTTTCAAAAATCTGGAAGACCCTCAGAAGGCCTGGAGAAGTGTCCATCAAGACCACTTAAAAAAAAACACTCCCAGAAAGTCTTGCTCCTTGTATGCAAAATATATAGAAATGAGGTCTGGCAAAACTGGACACATTTGAATTGCATTACTAAGATCTGCTGGAAAATGATTGGACATCCTGTTAGAGCTTTGTCTACCTCCTGTGAACAACAAACACACAGGATTCTCCAGGATCCCTCACATCTTTTACATTCAGTGTTTGAGTGATTTCCATCAGGACGTGGACTTTGCTGTGCAGGATGCAGGAAACAGAGAAGGAGAGTCACTTTTCTCCCCACAGCAGTCCAGCTTCTCAACTGTGACCTTTTTCTGCTCCAGTATTACATTTGAATCAAGATTTCAGACAGCATATATATTTTCATAATATTAAAAAACTCTGACTTTGTTATTTTGGCTAGCCCATGCAGTTTCATGAGTTAAAGAGTTCTCTTCAATGGAAATTTGCAGTTTTCATGTAAGAAATATGGCATTCTGCTCCTCAGACTCTCTAATATTCTCTCTTAGTTCTCAATAACGTAAAGAACGTGACACTGTTACACACGCGCACACACAGTGGCAGAGACAAGTCTTCAAGAAACATGAGTAAGAGAAACTGATGGTGTGTGCACACGAGGTCTTCAGAACACGTCAGCTGAGGTGCTACAGCTTGTCAAAGCAGCCCAGTGTCAGGTGACAAGGCATCACGCTGCCTCAGACAGAAATGGCCAAGTAATGTCTCAGCCAATGAACCACGGGCCATAGCTTTGTCCCTCCATCACAGCTGTGTCCAAACAGCAGCCTGCTGCTGTCACTGTTAATGTGTCTCCACATAAACACTTGCCTTAATCGCATCAGTGCTTCACGTTCATGTGACCTGGTATCATTATCACTTTGTTTCCACTCGCTTTGGGTTCTGATTTTGGATGTGCTCTGGTCAAAGTTAATGAGACCGCCTAATACTGTTTGCAGTCTAATTTTCAATCTGACAAATTATCTTCTGGCAAAGGTTTACCTTTTCTCAGCATATTGGCATATAAATATTCAGTTCAAGTGATACTTTTAAAGAAAGGTGCTTTGCTACTTTTGTATCAAAGAAGGCGATCCTTTCTATAAGTACTGATATTTGATTCGCTCTGTTCATTGCTGAGATCAACAGCAGCAGACAAACACATCTTGTAATATGTCCATTCACCCTGAAGTGCTCACTTGAGGTTAAGCTGTTCCCAGAATGGAAAACTCAACTCAGTTTGTTTTTTGTTAACATTTTTTGCCACTTTTTGACAGGTTAATTTACTGTTTCAATTATTTTCAATTTTCTTAATATTGAACTAATAACATTTATTTAGTTTTTACATTAGTTTGCTTGTTTTCGTTGTTTATTTCATTCTTTGCCGTCTTCTTCTAGTTGTAAATCTGGTATTAGTGCGTTACTGTTATCTCTGAAGTATTAGTTGACTTTTAAATCACAGGATACCACATATCACAACATGTTGCCCTGCACCAATGACAATGAGCAGTGTTAAGTCACTGCTCTAAATTTCATGGGGGAGCTTAGGGAGTATATTCCAATAAAGAAGTTGTTGTGCAATTGTTGCTTCTTTTCTTTTTTTTTTCAAATTCTCCCCCTAATCAGAAACATGAGCAATGAGAAGGTTTGACAACATTCAAACAATCACCAATCTCCTAGAACTTCTTGGAAACTTCTGAAAGGTAAACTAATCAGATAATCTGTTTGTTGAATGCAGCCATTAAACATAAGTGGTTTAGATTATTTTGCTAAATTGCTGGCTTGTTTTTAATTTATGTGCTCTTGTTTTTTGTTACACTGTTGATACAACGGCATGTTCTAACTTTAAGCTGTCACGAGTACAGTATTATGGTAACTGATAGGAATGCTTTTTTTTTTTAAATGCTTGTTTGTCCATTCAATCACCCACAATAGAAAGCGTTAATATATGACTATATATAGCCCTGATCTTTGACTCGTGCCAGTAAGACACTGTCACTAGCTTCTGCTCCACTGTGAATAACAATATTTTCCTTTGATGTTTTGCAGTTCTAACAAAAGAGAACAATAGCTAACTATAGTTGAATCTAATTGAGCAGACAAATCATATTTTGGAGAAAAGATGATTTGTTTGACTGAATAGCGTTTGAATGCTGGTATTGTACAACATGTTTTCCTCTGCCACACATCTCATAGTATTCTGTCTAATCCTCTTTTCCAGTCTAGTATGAAAAAGGCCTTTCACTCTGTGGCCTAAGGGACATGAATAATGTTGATACAGAGGCTGTTTCATAAACTCCTAACACAGTAATCACACTCTGACAGATGTAGGCCCAGTGCATACACACACATGCATGCACGTTAACCCCCTCTTTCTTCTCCCAGTGACTCACTGCTCATACTGTATCAGCATAATGTCCACAGACTGATCCCGCCCACAGGGTCTGAGGGTTGAAGCAAAACTGGGTTCTGAATAAACAATGAATGACGTATGAGAAGGAGCTGCATGTGGTAATAAACGTGTGTTTCACAACAAAAAGGGACAGTCATAGGCCACAGACGCTGGCCATACCGCTCCAATGTGAAAACAGCCCTGCTGCCGGTAACTAGAAAACTGTTCACATGAAACGCTTTCAGTGTTTTTGACAGTCCCAGCTCACATCTGTGCTCCTTGCCCCCAAAACATAATTTTTCTCTTATTGCTGTGGATTATAAAATGAATGACATGTGACCAAATGCAGAACAATGGCCTACAATCTAACCTTTTGTCCCCTTGCTAAGTGGCAGTATCCTGGTATAGATTCTGCAGCGATGAAGCATGAATAGTAATTGTTTACCTGCAGTTGGTACAATGTCAACAGACTAATCCATCACATGAACACTGTCAACTTATTTATAGACGAGGGGGAATAATTCAGGCAAGTGGATGAAAGTTGAAAAGACAAATACAAGGACACAAATAGAAGCCCCATAGATAATCCTTTAAACATTTTTAATCAAGATGTCAGCAACAGGAAAGATGAATGAAGCATCTATCCATCTGTAATTAACTTGTGCATCATCATAATGTAGATATAATGTGATAAACAGCCCGGCGGTGATATACTGATACTAATAATGCGGTAAATGATTTAAAGTTCATCATCACTTGAAGTTTGCATTGTAATACTGAAGGTAAATGATTTGAGCTACATTGCCATTATGGCTTTACATTGTAAAACTTGGTGCTGAATGATATGAACTAGCGTATATCTTCGCGCAGGCATAATGCAGTGTTGAGGATTAAAAGATTTTAATTATTATGGGAAGGCTAGAGAAAAGGGGTTCAGTGTTTCAAATTACAAATACATCTGGAATTTTTTGAAAGGGTGTTACTGGCAGTTTGTAGATAGCAATCTTTCTTTCTCATCTGACCAATGGGAATCAACACTTTGCTAGAAAAACAAAACTGTCATAAAACATTCCCAGTTCTGGCAGAAACAATAATCTCTTGGAAATCTGTGTGCAATATGCTTATCCTGTGATCTCCTCTTTAACAGTATTCCTTTCGATTCTCAACCACCAGACGGCTATCCATCATTTCCTGCAAAAAATCCCCCCTCATTTGTTTATACACAAGAGATAAGGAAACACTGAGTGTACTTATGAGGAAATTGAGCATGCATCAATATTTTCCACATGAGCCTCATTTGAAATTTCAGAGAAATGTTCTGTGTCACTCTTTTTTTACGTCTCCCACACACTTTGGGATGTGCTGTCAGGAGGTGTTCTCTCTCCAGTGTCTTTTTCATCAATTTGAAAAAAGAGGAGATGGCAGCACACCTTCAGACAGTCAGACATACAGTATGATGGCTGGAGGAGAAATGCAAAGAGACGGGAAAAACAAAACAAAACAAAACAAACAATAAAAAAAAAAAACGCTCCTAATCTCTGCCAAGAGTGTTTCCTTTACTGCGAGATAGCGCAGATTTAAGTTGATGGGCCTCATTCTATCTGCTCCAAAAACTCCTGCTTCAGTCCTAACTTTCAATGTCATTGGATTTCCCTGCATGTTAGGTGGAGGTTGGTGTAGGCGGTGGGGGTGGCTTGGTGTAGGTGGAGGGCTGAGATTACAGTGAATGTCACCCTACCTCCTCTCTCAATCATCCACTTTCAATCCATCGCCATCCCGGGGTTTGTGAGACAGCTTGGCGATGATGCCAGTAAAATGGGATCAATAGCATAGGGAAAAACGGACCAGACAATCTCTTACCCCCTTGAACTTCTGTACCCATGATTGATTTGTCCCCTGCCACAGCACAGGAGACATTAGAGACAAGAAACATGTGTGTGACCATACGTGTGTGTGTGTGCGTGCATGCCCGCGCACCTGCATACGTGTGTTGAAAGCATGTGTTTCGTAAAAGTCTGACTTGTGTGTGTGTTTGCGTAGGTGTGTGTGTGCTCAGTGATTGATGATCTGAAGCGCACACACATCATCAGCAAGGCATTTGCGAGGTGTGTGAGTCAGGAGCTGTCATCCCCCTCAGTCTCCCCAAGCAGAGGCCTCGTCTGCTGATTTATAGTAAATCATTAAAATCTGCTTATTATTGCAGCAGCTCATCACCCTCCCCCCCCCTCCCTCAGTCCCCCATAACCAGCCCCCCTCCCCATTTAAAACTTGCCACACCACTGCAGAGGCACACTGAGATAAGACTATACACGCAGAGTGATGGTCAGCAGATTCTGGCACATTAAATCCATTCTGACGCCTGTTTGAAAATAAATATCCCAGATGTCTTGTTTCATAAACATCGGCTGAAGAAGCCAATGAAAGAATCTGGCCGTGTTCCTATACAACAGCTGGAGCCGAGTGGACATATCTACCCACAAAAAAGAAAAAAAGAGAGATGAAGAAACTTTCTTATGGGTTCTCATGCTCACTTCTGCATAAATACACACATGCAGACACACACGCACAAATCTGCACACCTCTCCTGTCTTCTGTCTTTGAATCTGAAAATGTGATGTGACTTGGACAATGACAGGTGTGTTTGTCAAGGATGTGGCTGTCACTTCAAATCAATGGACGAGAGCATCTTCCCAGGGAGACTTTCCACTTCTTAGGGTTTGACTGGTTACACTGCGCTTCGGTGCAGATTGGAGAACAGTAAGTTGTCAAAGTGGCATTCAGGGAGCCTTGCTTGGGTGTCATCAGATCGAATAAATAAATAAATAAATAAGCTCATTTCAGTTTTTAGTTCATCAGGAAACCGTGTATAGGTTCCGTTGGCCATTATATACCGACTCATGTAGAGAAAAAGAAAATCGTTATGCGGGTGTCTATCCATCTGAAGATCGTTAGCATGAGCAAATCCGAGAATCACTGTTTTAAAGATGTACTATTCAAGGAAGTTGTGTAGGGCACCGAATAAAATGATGATAATCATTTCCACTGAATAACAAGTGAGAATCACAGCTTGTCTATTGTCGCTTTGCGGTGCGTGGTTTGTCAAATGCGTTTCAATTATAGCCTTTAACTTGAGGCACTATCACATCCCCATGAAGTGATTTTAATGGAGTTTGGTGCAATTGTTTGTTATGCGAGACAGGTCTTTTCAGCAGAAAGTGAAGAAAAAAGTGAAAGAGAGAGAGGAGGCTTGAAACTCAAATCAGCTTTCGGTGAGAACGCCGCACAAACTGCCGAGCCGGGGAGCACCTATGGACTCAGATCGAGTCACTTCACGTCACTAGTATTTAACTGTAAACATGTACTGAGAAAGCTTTACTCTCCTGCATGTAAGCCAAAAATCCAAAACACGGGTGCTGGCATCTGATTTGCCAGATACAGCATTCTTGCTGTCTCCAGCACCCCCAATCAGTCTGTCCTGTCCCACTTTTTCTTCCCCCTCCTTCCTCCCCATCTTTTTTTTCTCCCTCCCTGATACAGTATAACAGCCTCCTCTCCATTCTGTCTCTAAAGCTCCTGGATCCTCAAAGCACAGGTGCAGGACTGCCGGGCTACAGCCCACAGGCCCTGGATGCTGAAACAGGAGAGGCAAGCCGGCACACATGCAGAATTACAACGCCTCCATTTCTCACACTGACATAATCCCCATGTTTTATTTGTCCCCTTGTAATTCTTTTTATATCTTGGGCTTATGTTCTTTGGCATCCATTCAATCCCAGCCTCGGGACACAGGGCTCTACCAGGCCCATATGTGTGCCTTGCTCCACTTAACGCATATTAGTTCCTTTGTAACTGTGACTAAACTGGCATGTCTCAGCTGGGAGATGTGCCGGCTTTGACTGACAGTCCATGTCTGGAGCCTGTACTTTGAGTCTCACGCAGACTTGTCAAACACGGGCTCTGTCAAAGCATCCTTCACTCTGCTGTCAAGCACAGGAACCATGGAGAGCTGCAGAAGGTTTGCAGCTCCAACCGCAGATCTCTGATTTACCTTATATTCTATATATGTGCATCTCTATGTGTGTGTGTGTGTGTGTGAGGGAACCAGAGAATGAACAGACTTCTCAGTGTTTTATTAGAGCTAAATTTTAGAAGCGTGTTGTTGGCATGTTCCCTCTTTCCCTTGGTAGGAAAAATCTGAGGGGGAAAAGCTAAGTGAAACATTTTTCATGCTCGCGTTTTGGCAAGATTGCCCGAGAAGGAAAAAAAAGGAGCGAGACGTGTATACCCCAATCAGATCAGTCACTAAAATTGCATCTAGAAAGCTTTTCCAATAACAGCTTGATATTAGGACTTCAGCGTGGTGTTGATGTATGTTATCTGCAGAGAAAATCTGTTAAGTCTGTGCCATGTGATGCCAACAGTCTTAAATATTGTTTTCACAACTGTGCAAGCTAATTACCTTTAATTTTTCATCTGTGCTCCAAGGGTTGTAAGAGATTGTGATTAGTGATTCATTACTTCTCATTACCTGGCCTGTCAAACTGTTTCCTTTACTTATTCAAGCTGATTAGCTGTACATGGCCCGCCTCTCTCAATGAGGCTGAGAAAGAGACCTCAAATATGATCTGCAGATCGGCAACAGTAACTAGTAGTAATAAAAGGATGGATAATAATGAGGACACGAGCAGAAATTAAAGGAAGACGAGAAGAACGGGAAATGTTGGTGATCGTTTTCATTGTGGGAAAAGAGAAGAAGAAGAAGAAAAAACAAAACATCTGTTAGATGTGTTTAACCCCGTTTAACGTGTTTAAATGTTGCACTTTCAGACCAAAACACTTGGCGTAAAAATGGCTTGATTCCGACTTCAGGTTGTAAAGATAAACCCCGCGTCGACAGTCAGTGGGATGACATCTCTTCCTTTTCTCCAGAGAACGGTTATTTATAGGCGTCAGAGAATGAGGATTGATTTACTGCACGTAAACAGGATGTCATTCTCAGCAAAAGGTCAAGGTGAGCCAAAGCTTAGGCAAATAAAAATACAAGAATTTGGCATCTCTGCATTCTACTTGTCTGTCAAGCCAATCATATGCACACAGCCTTCTCAGATCAAGTGACAGCGGGGTCTAAAATTGAGTCCAAATGTAAATAAGCACTAAAAAAAAAAACCACGCAGGCCTTCCTAAGCACAAAAATCCTGAGCGTGCTAGTGACAACGGTAGTGTGACATTAACTAAAACATTCATCACCATTAAGAGTAATTAACAAACTTCTTCAGCATTAATTAAAGTCCCTGCTTTAAGGGAAACTGTGCCTAATTAGGAGCTTTGACAGGATGAGGCTTTAGGGATGAACCATATCCAGAGGGCTGTTGGAGGGGTACAAGCTAGTGAATTTTCTAGAGTTTTCCTCCTCTTGTCACAAAACTCTGTGTCCTTGGTCAACTCAAAAGATGGTCTGGTCTAGCTTGGCACAGCCCTGAAAAAATATTGACAGGTATGACAGGCCTCCGATTAGCCAGTCAGCTGGAGGCCCAGACCTTGTCACCTGTCAGGTAGAGACATGAAGGGTGAATGAGCAGAGGAGGTGGAGGAGGATGGTGCAGAGACAAACTTGGAGAATAAAGAACTGGTGACATTCAGAGTTAACTGGGTACACACACGTGCGAGAGGCAGCTGTGAAAAAAACCAAACAACACATGTATATGGCGCCCGAGTCACCTGCAGAAGTGTTTGTGAAGCACTCCATTACAAAAACCAGAGGGTTTGAGGATGACAAATGTGTACCCAAAGAATCTGTGATTGGATCGGGGATTAAGGGGCTGCCATGTCTCTGATGGGAAACAGGCAGGAGACAGACAGACAGAGAGTGGAAGAAAGAGAAGGAGATGGAAGGAAAAGAAGGGTGGAAGGAGGACAGTAAACGAATGTCAGACTGCCCAGGCAGGGAGACAGAGTGGCAGAGTGGGTGGGCTTTGACAGACACATCTCACACAGGCTGACAGCTCCGTCAATAGCCCCAGGATGGCCGCCCTGATTGACAGCTAGCAGGTGGCGCATGAATGGAGTTGTCAGGCCGACTGTCAGTCAAAGTCACATCGCTGTGGCTACGAGGCCCCGGCTGAACAGGCACACAGCTGCCCAAGGTGATCTCTGGGTATACAGGCGGGCTTCTGGCACGGGAGGCTGAGGCAGCTCAGATCACGCTAAAATCACCATACATGGCCATAGCAGCACACAATAGCTCAGTTGATTGTGCCTGTGTTCCACTAGTGGATAGATCTGGTATATACACACATGATTGGTTTGACTGGATTGAAAAAAGTAGGGGGGAAAAAATCATTTGAATGTACTATCGATGAATCTCTGCAGTTTTTCCATTTCTTTGGTTCCCCTTAATTGAGCATTGTTCCAGCACGAGGGCATGAAGCATAGGAGTTAATGGGCAATAATTATATGTGAGAGAGGCTTTCTCCCTGGAGTGGAATCCAGAACAAATGGAAGCTCCGATGTGCAACATTCTACTTCATTACATCTGCCGCGATTAAAGCCTGAACATCTGGCACCATATCCTGACAGATAGACAAGACTTCTGGACTGGAAGGGAAATCGAGCGATATTTACAAAAATGTAACACAGGGTATTTACTGGATGAAAGAACAAGTGCTTTGGGCAGGCACGGTACACTCTCCCTATCAGACAAGTGCTGGACTGATAGATGCATGTAAACACAAGTAAATCGTTTGGACACTTTAGACAAAATGAACGACACTAAGTACCCCAGCTACACATTCACATCACAATGGACTTTATTATTATAGGCAGCTTCTTTTGCTACAGATAAATACATACTGTGGCTCTTCAAGTAAACACTGGAATGTACATCAAGGTTGGCTGTTAACTTCTTTTTAACAATCTCCATCATCCTAATCCTTTTGAGGTGAAGCTAAAACAATAACCATAACTGTCTGTATGTGCTGTTAATACGATAACATCAAGTCCCGCAGAGGGATGTCACGCCGATCTGGTCTCTCTCTGGCGCACGGTTGTCTCCCGTGATGCTCAGAGGCAGTCTGGAGGGCATCTGGGGTGTGTGCGAACGTCGAAGGCGGCGGTCAGGGTAGAGACTGTTGTCAAACGGCTTACGGTGCACACAAAGGACGTGAGTCTTCAGGTTGCCCTTCTGGGAGGCGCTGTAGGGGCAGTAACGGCACTGGAAAGGCTTCCGAGCTGGAAACGAATACACGGGAATGGGGTGGCGGTTAATGTTTGCAACAAGTAAATAATCACAATCCCACCGGGCAGTTTTTGAGATTATAATGCATCGGGTTTGTGCATGCTGAACACAACACAGTCAGCCAATAAACTCAAAGAAAAACAAGTTCCCTGACAAAAAATAAAAACCCTCACTGTGTGACGCAGAATAAGCCTCTGCTAAAACAGAATAATACTGATTTCTGTGAAGAATGCATGTGGTATGTTTTTAGTTCTGGATAGCAAACATTAGTCTTGGCAGGTCATTTTTCCAGTGCTCTACAACAGATGTGGCCAGGTGAGATGTGAGAGAAATGTTAATATTTGTTATTGTGCACTGAAGCTGCTGTAGGCTTGCAGATTGTTGATTTTCTGATCACTTTGGCACTTAGCCTTCATCCTGTGACACCTAATGGGCTGACGGGTTTTTCTAAAAAGGCATGCAAGTTCATGCTCATTATTACACACTTCCTGCTCACAACTCACACATGCACGCACACACAAATAAATAAACACGCACACAAGTGTTGAGCTGAGGAATGACAGATGTCTGCAGCTGGGAGGCAAGGCATGCCAAAACGTCCTGTCTGTCCACCTCCTTCGTGCCCGCTGCATAGTTTCTCCATAAACAATGTGAACATACATGACCCAGCACACAATGTACCCTTAAGATACAAACAACAAAGCTTAACACTAGTAGCTTCCAGATGTTTATCTAACCTCAATAAAAAATCAGTATGATACCAAAGCCTTCGGGCTTGCTAAGATCAAAGCAAAAGTGACTCATTTACCTCTCTACCTAGACAGCCATGTGTCCTTGTTCACCGCTGTGCTATTTTTGAGATGTTACCTCATATAATGACTTTCTCTTTTCCCCTCTGTCTAACACTTCAATGTGTTTTTCTGTGATTCATGGTTACAGTAAACCATTATGTGCTGATGTCATTTGACATCACTTCCCAAAAAGTGAGGGCTGTCTCAGCCTTTTCACCCCGCCCTCGCCTCTTCCACTCTATCATGCTCCTCATCAGAGCTGAGACAGCTGTACACAGCTCAACGCTCGCTTTCACATCTACATAAAAAAGGTGTTTTTTGGAGGGAAAAGTGGGAAAACTCACAGAAGGTGTGAGCAATAAAAGGTAATGCTCCATCTGTTGCTGTATAATAACCTGATGGCCGTAAAGGACACACACACACACACACATTTACAAACTAGGCCTGACACATCTGAATATCATCAGGATAGCACAGAAGGGTCTGTGTGTGTCTGTGTTTGTGTGTGTATGAGAGACAGAGAGCTGGAATGAACAACAGTAAAGATAAGCTTTGTCAGACCCAGGTAGAGTGCAGTTTGTGGCGCACCTTAAACTCTGCCTGCCTCACTTAAGCTTCCCTGGCTTCAGCCTGACGTGGAAAGACAGGAGAGGAGGTTGGATGCATAAAAATAAACACTCCTTGTTAAAACTTTAATGTCATTTTTCTGACTTCCGCTTCCTCAAATTTCACACGTTCCCTTGTAACTTGATAAACTTGACAGATTTTCCTCAATCTTATCAAATCCTTGTAAATGCACTCAGGCGCTGTGAACAATTCTGTAGCCTATTACACTTTCATAAAGTCGGTTAATAATAAGCCAAAAGGTCTTGGGCCTACATTAGTCGCTCGGTGCCCAGCGTGTCTCCCCCTTCTCTGCCTCTGTTGCCTTGCTTTCTGTCCCTCCTCGTCTTCCTCAGTCTGCTGCTCTTTTAGTCCTCCCACCAGAGGAGAGGGGAGGTCCAACAGAGGGCAACCTCCAAATAAGTTCCATTAATCACAGGCCAGAGTCTAATGTAACTAATATTTTACAATTAGAGGAGACAGCAGTGGGCTCTTAGCCATCCATCTCGCCGCCATATGATCCTCCATTCACAGGCTACTCAAGCCACAGCTTCAGACCAGCCATTCACTCAAAGAAATACACTCACACACACACACACACGTACCCCTATACATATATAACAATGCATGAAGAGACTCAACAGGAAATGAGAAGGGTGGGATTGTGTGGTGTTGAAAGAAAGCGTGGAACTCTGCCAGTAGTACAAAAACAGAGTGATTACTGACTTTGAATCTGCAGAACGTTGACACTGAACTTAAAGGATAATCTCAGTTCCTTGCAATTTATTTTCACAGTTGCGGCCAAAGGAACAGGACAATACGCACAATCTTTCATGAATAAGTCAGATTATAAACAAACCAACAGTTTAACCACATATTCAAAATGACTTTATTCAAAAGATAAACTGAAAGTGAGTGAACTTGAAATCACAGCACAAAAAGAAAAAAAGATCTGTGCGCACATAAATAACCTGTCACAAGTATGTTCGGTTAGAGATGAACCAGAAGGCAAGTTTAGAATTTCTTCAAATGGATGTGCTGCACCTCACATTTTATATTTCAAAGAAAAGGGGAAAACTTGGGAATTTGTTTTAAAGTTCATCACCCGACTCTGGCATGTATTCCCAGATTTCTGCATGCTGAATGAGCCTTTTACTAATTCAAAAATCAAGATATTGCATCCAGAGCCAGCCTACCACTCAAAAGGTTAAATATAATCCTTTCATCTAACTTGTTTCCCCTCTTTTCATTCCTTCGACTAGTTTTTTTATTTAATAGGGCTAAAACCTCTGTGTACAGACTAAAATGTGTCAACCTTGGATCAATTTTTAACAGTAAACTAAGCAAAGTTTTTATATATTCTTTAGTAGATTTTTACTTATTTGAGTCTTTCAGTTGTAATTCTTCTTATCATCATTCTATATATCAAAACAGTAGGTTTATATGTGGTTATATTGTCTATTATGGGAAGTATAGTTTTATATATATTTTTGTTTTTGTTGCTATTGGGCAGGGACTAGTACTAGAAAAGCATATCCTGCCTTGCCTTTGCATATTTGCTTGAGGTTGTACACATGTATGTTCACACCTGCATGCATGCAATGATGTGTTTGTGTGTGTGTGTGCGTGTGTGTGTGTGTGTGCAGCGAGAGTGTGTTGTGTGTCACAGGCTGAGATAATGACCATGATGACAGTGGCGGGGCCGACGGGGGCCAGAAGAGCTGAATGGTGACGGATGACACAGGCCTGAGCTCTGATGGCACACAGACAGTGAGTGATGACTGCACATCCTTCCCAGTGCTCCACCCTTCATTATCTCTATGGGGAGAAGCACGGCACAAAGGCAGGCCGCGCTGCCCTCTCGCTGCCCTCAAACGACATCTGCTCATAGAGACAGCCGCACTACCGCTCCTCTTTCACCTCGCTGTCGCTCCATCTATCTCCATCTATGGTGATCTTTCTCGCTCCTTTTCTCTCTCCTTTTCTCCTGCTCTCTGTCACCCTCTCCGCGGAGGGTATACAGAGGTCAGACAATGAGATAATGACTCACCCCTTTCAACCTTTCAAATCAGGGCCTTTTCTTTCTCTCTGTCCTCCGTGTTCTTTCATTCTTAATCCTTTCTTTATCGATCTTCTCATATTCACTTGTTCTCATGAGTCTGAGGCCTGATCTGACATCACCGAAGGAACAGTTGACATGGTTAACTGGTTAACTCTTTTAAAGTTGCCCCAAGGCATCCATTTTGCAACATGACAGCATTCTCAGAAATAGTTGTCCTAATTGTGCCTCTGAAATATGGATGCATGTCACACTACTTGGGAGTGAGATATTTACCGCAGCCTCAGCTGTTAGAGTGGTAAATGTCGCCATCTAGTGGTTGAGCCCAAGCAGCGCAGAGGTAAGAGAGTGTTTAAAACACAAGGGAGGGCTCAGTGAGACTAATGAGCATGCAGACAGGTTCAACCAGAGGTCACCATCTGGCCAATTACCACTGCTGGCACATTGGAGCCGACCTGAACTGTCATCACAAACACATCACTCCATGTCCAAACTGCCCAGCAATATGTCACCATGCCACTCGACGTGCCATACAGTATGGAGAGGATGGGGTCAACAGAAGACAGCCCCATGACAAAGCCACCTGGTCAGCGCTGCAGACAGGACAGACTGCTAGGCCACCTGCTTAGCTCAGTTTTAGAGGACACTCGATGGACTCTCAATGTCAGCCCCGCATCTCACTGTCCAGTTTGACTGACAGGTGTTTATTGTGCCTTTGAAGTCAACTTCCTGAGAGAGAAAACGCAGAGGATCAATCTGCAGTGAACAAAAGGCAAGCGATGCTTGAAATAGCTCCTTGCATTGATCCGATTGCTGAAAAGTGCAGGCCACAGTTACGGTATGGCCTGCTGCACGTGAGGGATGAACTGTTTGATGTCATTTTTTCTGCTTTTCGGAGGAAAGGTTTTTTTTTAAATCAATGTTTTTTAATCCAAATGGCATTATACATAATAAAAGCAAGAAAGAAACATGAACAGTGTGACGGCTATGACAGGAGGTGAAGGGGAGGGGTGCTTCTCGGCATATTATAATAACCATCTGTACAATCAAATAGAAAACTACATCTTGCTGTTAGAATCATAAAGAAAGGGAACAGATGTTAATCCCTAATGGAGTTGACAGGCACTTTCCTGTCTTTCACATGAACATATTGAGTTTCTGAATAAGAGGGGGATCAGAGGGAAGGTGTATCATGTTGCACTCATAATACATGCATATCAAAGACCCCAGCTGTTGGATTCCCTCTCCTGAGAGACAGCATTATTAAATCTGCACTCAGCAAGCATATCACACCAGCACAAGAGCTTAAGCCTCTCCATCAGTGGGCTCCATTGGCTTGGCGATTTGTAACCTATCACACTAGGAGATTATATCACCCTTTAAAGTGTAGGGGTAATCAGTGCCACACACCTGTGTCTTCTTTAGCCCTTGTTTGAGATCAGATATAAGATCTGCAAGAAAAAACGCAAGTGCTATAAGTATAAGGGAAGTGTGCTGTTCATAATTGGTGTGATTCAGTCACACACTCACACTCGATCTTCACACTTCTGCTGTCAGGTGACGAGGGCTGAGATACCGCCAAAACTTTTTTTGGTGTTCTGTAGCAGGATCCTCACGCCAGACAATGTATAAAAGTTTGAGCTTGCACTCTAGTTGGCCAGTTATATATAGAGCTTAGTCAAAAAATAATAATCATGCTCTGTCCGCACTCGCAGCAGTTTATCACATGCACAGAAATAATGTGGTTCAAAGCATAGCTGCTGTCTGACCACTAGGTGGCAATATTTGCCTTCGAATCTGGAGACAGCTCTGGCTACATCTTGATAACAGTGACAGCTGCATTTAGTGTATGTGATATATAAGCTCGTGCTCACCTGATGCAATGTCTTTCTCCATGTTCCCCCCACCGTTCAGACCGACTTTGTGGGCGCTAGCAGGTGTGCTGTTGAGGCTCCCCTGGGATCTGAGGAAGGAGAGCAGGCCGCCCTGGTGCTGAAGTGGATCCGACTGTCCTGGAGTTAAGCTCTCCAGAGAGGAAATGGGAGATTCAGCCACAGCTCTGACCCATTGTCCTAGCTTGTCTTGCTTCTTTTCACCAGCACCCTCAAAATCAGCGCTGGCCTCTCCCGGCTCTTTTGACTCAAGGACATTATTTTTCAGTATTTTCCACTTGGCAGCATTGTCATTTTTGTCCTCCCTCCCTTGGTCAGATTTCTCAAATTCACCTTCACCATCATGAACTGTAGAGCCTGCGTTCTGTGCGTTCATCTCCTCCTTGGCTCCGTGCACCAAGAGGTCAGACTGAAATGTGGGTTTCACACTGAGTTCGGCTGGTGCGTTCGAGTAACTTTGTCGCTGGCGGGTAATGGAGGAGGACAGTCCATTACTAAAAACGCTGGACATCTGTACCAGCACAGCAGGAGACACAGCTGAATGAGATGTGACGGTGTCTGGCCTGACAGACAAATCCAAAGGCTCATACTGGGACTTCCGATTTTGAGCAGACAAAGAGCCGTCTAGACCCGCATCTCGGTCAGCGAGATCGGACTGCTTGTTAATGAGCAAGGAATTTTCGCTGTGGCTCTCCAGACCGAGGTACGGCCCCGCAGCCGGGCTCCAGTCCTCCCTGGATCTGGGTCGGAGCTTGGAGCTGGGGTTAGGGCTGGAGCTGCTGCTGCTGCTAGGCTGCAGAGGAGAAGAAAGATCCCCGTTGTTCTGCCAGTTGGTGAAGTGGTACTGATCCAGATGGAAGCCGAGGGAGGCTGTCTGTGCAGAGGTGTAGTCATTTGAAGGTGGACACCTGTAGACTTTCTCACCTAACAGCAACAGATGCCAACAGCAAAAACATAAGACAAACTTAATCAAATTAGGAAAGCATGTGCATATGAGACATACTGAGCATTTGGTTCTGAGCATGTACCAACAACAGTTGTCTAAACATGAAAAATGTTGCAATCCCACACCAGGCTGAGTTGAATGATTTAAGTGCTGCCCTGCAGTAAATCAAGCTTGTAATCAGCTTTCAGCTCCAGTGATCCATCATTTTACAGTATGGACGCCACCACCATGTGCAATAAATACACCCAAAGACGTTAACACCAAACAAGATTCTTCCAGAAATAATAAACAGTGAGATTGTAAAGCAACTAGAACAAGGCAGATGTTGCAGACAAGAACCTCATTCCATCAAAACCAGTAAGTGGGTTTCCCAGTCAGAAATAACGAAGTCCAACATGTGAGCAGTTCTGATTAACCACACCATGTACTGTAGCTGAGTTTATTTTTGCTTCACACTTGAAAAATGGTGCGTTGGAAACATAATTCAAACAGTACAAAGTGTATTATTGTGGAGAATGACAAAGGGTGATTTTTCTCCTTTTAGCCAGTGAATAATATCCATCTGGATGCAAGATTTGATCTCGCACACCATAACTTTTAATTAAAGGTAATTTAAATGTCTTCTTCCCTCTGTTTACCTTCAGTTTAATCCTTATAGCTATCACAGAAACACCCTTCAGGGTTAAACACACTCCCTGTGACCATTTTGAGTTAGTGATTGTCTGAGACCTCTGCCTTGCACTGTCTTTAAACAGCCCAGCTGTTTCGCTGCCATTCCAATTACAGTAAAAGTCATCCGATGCCATTAAGCCACAAATATTGGCAGTTTATTGCCCAACACTCTCCTGGCATTTGAAGGTCAGGTCATACATTATACTGTGTCTTTTAGGGATGTGTCTGGGATAGGGAGATAAACCCACCACCATTAATTTAATTCTATGCATATTGATGCCTTATTGTTCTTCTTTAATGGACTAATATCTGAGTTACAACAGTGATTCATCCCCCGCCAGAGAAATATCAATTTCATACACCTCGAGATCTGACCCTGAGGTAATTCTCTGAGGTAAATCTAAATCTAATGATCTGTAGTAGTTACTTTACTTTGTTTCCAACTTTAATAGAAAACCTGCATTATGAGCTGAATCGTAGTAAAGAGAGGGCTGTTTTTTACTATTACAATTTACAAAACCGTAAAATAACACCCACGTATTAATTAAATAGAGCTCCAGCAAATGAAATTGAAAAGTCACAGCTGAAATGGGAAATTCGTGTCCTTGAACTAAAGTCTTCTCCTTTTGTTTGCACTGCACTCTGAGTGTTTATATGTGAGCGTGCTCGTATAGAGCATGTTTGATTTAAAGTCTACGTAAGATTACATGTGTGTGGGGTGTGCAAGAGCGGGAAAGAGACTTCAACAGTGCCACACCCTTGTCTCCAGTAACAGACCAAAAAAAAAAAGAGAGAGAAAAAAAAGATCCAAACAGCTTAATGGAACTCTTTCAGACACACTATATATCTCAATTATTCTGTGGCTTAAATTACGATGACATTACCGGTCAGCTCCAAATGCAGAAAACACATATATCTGACCTCATCTTTCAGTGCGGACCTTCCTAAACCCATTTGCCAGCCTTCATGAAAGCGGTTAAAAACAACACAAAGACTGAAGACTCTGCCTTTTTTTCTCTTCCTTTGGATGGGTGCCATCTTTGTGATTGCCTGGTTCATGCTAACTTAATCAGTTTAAGATTTACTTACAGTGCAGAGGCGCACATTATGTGAGGGGAGTAATTTTAGAGCTTAGATTTATCAACCAAAACTCCAATTACTGCATCATTACAAACCCCAGCCTCTCTCACCTAACACAGAGCATCTAATGAAGTGATGCGTATGAGTTATCCGCCCTTACTGAATGTGCAAGGCGGATGAAAAAGGTAAATAAATAAATAAATGCCTCAAGTGAGCCGTGTCTATGGAAAAAGCATGCAGCTGGGCTCGGACGAGTGATTCATTTCATATGGAAATGGGCTTTAAAATTTACGTCCATATATCACCGTCAATGCAATCACGTACTCACACACTATATGCTTACACATGCATTTGGCAGTTATATTGTAGGTATCAAACTCTGTATGCAGCGGGGCTTTGCCTCTTTCTGTATATATGTAATCAAGCAACTGAAATGCAAAACAGAGATACATAGTGGCTGGTTTGGTTTAAGATGAAACAGTGAGAGTGAGAGTCACACACAAGACTGGTGAGAAAAACAGGGGCACCAGATGTTCTTTGATGTTTATAATAGCATATATTATTAATATTAATTAGACCACATAGTCAATGACGCATTTGGGACGTTTCCAAGTCAATTAAGCCAAATGGCATTCAGGAGACGGTGGAACAATATTTCAAGGCAGGTGTTCAGAACTCCCTGGGTAAATCTTTTTATCTGCATGCTAGGAAAACAAGCATTTTGAGCTTAATTTGAGCCTCATATCTGCAATAATAATTAAAAAGAGGATTAAAAGACAGAAGTGAGAGGGAAACGGCAAAGCCAACAGGTAATCAGTTTAGACAAACCAGTCAGACTGACTCTGATCTGTGAATAAGAGCTGAATTTGTAAAGCTATGACAGAGTTAGATAAGGACCTATTTAGTAAAAAGATGCTTTTTTGCTTTCAACAATCACAAAGAATAGACGGATGGAAGTGGAACAGCCAAAGGAAAAGTGATATTCTGCACAGCAGCCTGCTTTATCTGTGTTTCTGGGTAAACCGCTGCTCATATTACCATTCACAGTTTTATAGACGCTTATCACTTCAGGCTCTCTTGGCTGTAACACTTACAGTAAAAGTAGCATAAAAGCAGGGAACACATGTGGGGACAACATCGTTACATGGTGCCTGCTCGCCGACCTTGAGGTTAAGAGTATTGAATGGGACTAATTAATAACTGTCAGCGCATTTTAGCAGTTTGTGTTTTCTTCATTCAGATGTGGGATCTAGCTGGTCCAATGTAGGTCAGAGGCCTGCAGCATGGACCCTTTGTGAGCTTTAAGAAGAGTCGTTATTCTTAATCTCAACTTATAATTAAAGTTAAAGCGCATTTTGAAATCTGTGCTGATTAGATATTGAAAGAAGGAATTCATAACACGCCTCCTATTCAAATCAAAGTCAGATTTCTCATTTACGACGCTGGGTGTTTGTAGTTAAAAATCTAAATCGGGCGCTGTAAGAACCTGTCTCCCACTCTGACAGCCATGACTGTACTATATTTGCCATCCATGTTGGGTACATCAATAACTTCATGACCACCATAGGCTGACTATGAATAATGTAGCCTGTAATTCTGGACTAATCAATGTTCCTCAAGCCGAACATCTGGCAGTGGTAATTCTTCCTCAGCATCTCCGCTCTCCTGAATTAGAAAACACTCGCTCTCTCACTCTCTCTGCCTCCGTGTCCAAGCATCGAGACAGACAGACTTGATCAGTTACAACCCCCCACCTCCGAAAAAACTTATCCCTGTTATTAAACCCTCATCAAGTGGTGCGTGTTCTCCATATGTGTAGGATTTACCTATCTGTCCCGCAGCAGACCTGTGCGTTGAGCCAGGGCCAGCAGCGTGTGATTGTGTTAATTAATCTGTCATTGTGAGCACAGGGAGCAGCTGCAGAGGTCTCTGGGATATATTGTCAGAGCTAAACAATGCGGTGCTAAGCCCCCAGAGTGAGTCTACCATTACACAGGACTAAGAACAGAGAGGAGAGGAGGAGAGGGGGAGAGAGAGCCTGCCGGATCCATCATTGACTAAAGCAATGACGCCTGACCTTTACAATGAATTAGTTTCCATGCTTAATATTGACTGAAATTAGAGTCTGATACTGAATGTGCCATCCCAGAACTGTGCACGCTCAAATCCTCAGCTAGCCAACTATCGTAAATGTTTCTGGAAGTGACACCGTATGGTCTCGGAGATAGGGGAGAAGAGGGAAAGTAGAAACAACAGAGCTTGAATATGTTTCTTAAAGAGCAACCAGAGAGGGATTTGGCTGTAAACTGTGAGCATTTACATGTAAATATGCAGATGCCAGTATGTGTGTACAATATGGAAACAAAACATCTAATGAGATTAGACCTGATCCATTTATCTCTGCTCTACGGCCATCATTTAAGAGGATACTGGCCCAAATCCCACAGGAGCGCAGCAGACTTAGATGCACATAAGTAGTTCTCTAACACTGGAAGAAAATAACCGTAAGCATAAGCTGTGAGGAAAGCGAACAAAGTTTGGATTTATCTTTTCTTCTCGTCTCTTAATAACGCCGTTACAGCAGTAATTTAGACTCATGATAACATGTTAGCAGGATGCCATGATAAAGAAGGCATTTACCCATAGAGCCGAATCATCTAAATCACCAGGTGGAACAGAAGACTATCAATAAAAATACCAGGTGGTAGATCAAATCATAAAAATCACTGGGTGGTATATATCAAATCATTAAAAACACCAGATGGCATGCATTAACATCTTGTGCCCCTGTAGGCAAGGGGTGGGGATGTGACGGATATAAAATAGAGGGTACTAATTATCCCTACAATTCACCATGATGCCATTATCTTTAAAAGGAAGACAAAGTCCTTGTGGATGATAATATCTGTAGCTGTGTTGCTGACCCTGTGCTTGCTTCAAATCCACCTACTCTAAGTAGTCGCAAATATGATGACACATGTTTTACATGCACTTGATCATTTCTGACAAAAAGGGGAAAAAATATAACAATAATAAGATGCTTTTATGTCAAATATTTTGAGATTAGTTCACAGATGGAAACATCAGGGACTAATTGCTAATGAATGATTAAAACGTTATCTAGAGGCTGAGAAGTAGTCCTAATCTTTTACTCTGAAGACTTGTCTTCCTGCACTGAATTACCTGTAGCTGGAGAAGAAGATTGTGGTCGATGGTCCACAGCGCTGCCAGAGTTCCCCGTCTCGGTGATCATCTCTGCTGGCCCATGATGACTCACGCTGCCGGGGCTCCCAGGTCTGCTTATGGTTTTGGTGTCTGGGTCACCAAAGCACAGTTTCCCATCATCTACAGGGAGACATCTCTCTGGCAGATAGGAGGAGCACTGCTGCTGCTGCTGCTGCTGCTGCTGCTGCTGCTGGTCTTTAGGGCTGAACATTTGCTGTTCAATAGGTAACCCTGGTGTTATGATCTGCCAACCCGCATAGCTGCTGCTGTTGGTGAGAGCATCTCTGGCAGCAATTACTTTCTGCAGATATTCCATGCTAGAGGAACTCAGCGGAGGGTGGAGATGATTTAGGCTCATCGAAGAAGAGCTCTCTGCATCTGTCACCGCACCAGGCCCCGAGGAAATCATCCGCCCTAACATCTCTCGGACCTTCATGTCAACACCAGCTGCAGCTATCATCTGGTTGTAATCTGGGTGGTCCACTCTCTCAGCTGTAAGGAACCTGTTGTGAATGCGGGAGATGTACTGGGAGTAGAGGTTGCTCTGATGCTCCGATGGCGTCAGGTTACTCATTTCAGCAGAGGAATCGCGCTCGGGGGGGAGATTGGTCTTAGCAGCGAGCTTATTAAGGTGCACCTTCATGTGGTTCTTCAAAAACCAGGGTTCCTTGAAGCGACGGCCACAGATTTGGCAGCAGTGCTCAAAAGAATCCTTGTGTTTCCTCATGTGGCCCTTTAGGAACCAGGCCTGGCTGAAGGTCTGGCCGCACACCTCGCAGGGGAACTCACCGACAGGCTTTCCCTGATCACCAGCCCCAATCGCGGGCTTTTGCCCTGAGCCCGAATCGGCCGTGATATGTGTCATTTCAACATGGCTGATGAGCTCCTCCTCGTGTGAGGCAGCAAACTCACACAGAGTACATTTGTAGGGCTTGTGGAGGATTCTGATGTGGCGCTCAAGCTCTTGCTGCTTCCTGAACTTTCCCTTACAGAAAGAGCAGCGGAAGCCAGTGGTTTGGGGCTGGATGGCCTCGTCGTGAATTGTAGTCAACTTGGGGGAGGTGGATCCACATGGCTGGCTGTCTGCTGCGCTAGAGTTGCTTAACAGCTGAGGCTGTGTCGGAAAAGTCTGCGGTAGAGGCTTTTGATGGTGGTTTATATTAGCTGCTTGCGGTTGGCTAACGTGACTAGCTCTCATCTGCCTGTCTCTTAGTATCGCCCTTTCCTCGAGCTCGTGAAGCAACCTGTTCTCCTCCCTAATCCTCCCACGGCCTTTGCCCAGAATGCCTTGCTTGTGTGTGCGGAGGTGTATCTTCAGGTTCCCCTTCTGTGCAGCCCTGTGGTCGCAGTACGGGCACTTGAAAGGCTTCTCACCTGTATGAGTGCGCATGTGAAGGGAAAGGATGCTGTTGAAGCGGAAACGCTTTCCACATAACGGGCAGGGATACTTCCTGTTTTTGCGGTTATCATCTTGGGAAGAATTAACCTGGGAAACAATGCTTTGATTGGTGACTCTCAGGAACTGGGAAAGCTCTACTCTCCCATTCATGCTGCTGAGAATTCGTGCATCCATGATTTGGTTGGCCAGAAGTGCCATCTGGCTCCTAATTGGGTGGGTAGATGGGGTAATGAAGCTGTCCTTTCGGGGACTGGGTGATGTTACAGTATGGTGGTCAGGGGTGTCTAACTGGGACAGTCTGAAGGTTAGTAAAATGAAGTGTTTGCACTTATTTAGCTGAAACAGGATGTGGATTCATGCTGTTTAGATGACGTGTCTGTTTCCTGTTTGTCTGACCTAAAGAGAAAAACAAAAGGTGCATTAAGTTATTTCAAAGTCTGCTGCAGGAAATGTATTATTAAAAAAATTAGAAGCAATAAGAAGAGCAACTAAGTAAGGAAAAAACAAAGCTAAATAAATATGGCCATGTGTTGTCAACGAGGTGTAAATCTGTACTTTTGCAACTGCTGTATAATGCCAGTTATGCACCACAAATAGGTCAGGAAATAGTGCAAAGTAGGTTCTGACTCTCCTCATCCTGTCTTAAGTATACCTGTGGTTTTACATTATTGTTGGAGACTGCGAAAATGCTGATTATGTAAAACCACAAAGGCTTCCTCAACAAATATCTCATCTTTACTAAAGGGTAAGTTGAAAATCTTTGTCTAGATCTCATTTTGTTAGTGACACACAATACTAAGGCAGCAGAAACATCAAAGCCTATCTGCTTCTACTTGCCCTTCCTTCGCATTTCACAAATCTTTGAAATGCTTTAAAGAGAAGATTAAAGTAAATAGTTAAGCTTTTTCAGCAGGTCTGCTGCATATTTGAATAAAACCGTTACTAGGATAATTATGTCACAGGAGTACTGAGGAAAATAAACAACTTAATGATGAATGCAAAAATTTAAACTAAAGTTAAAGGAAGCATATCTGAATAAAAAGCCTGCCCTTCCCAGCTCCCTTTTTTATTCGACTGTAGCAGCAAAACAAAGCTTCAAATTCACATCGTGCTACAATGGTAGAGGTCACACAGGCGAGCCCTGCACAGCTCTAGAGCAGCACCAAAGGGCACAGAACAAAGCCTGCACTGTCCACACTGAATTAACACAGGCTTACATCATCCTGGACTGCAACCTCAGTCAGTCACGAAAATGATGTACACAAAACCACACAGATAAAGAGTTGGCAGGCAGGGAGCAACGGTTCGTGTGACTGGCGTGTCCGCTCTAAGATGTAGATTAGAAATCAATGTGACCATTATGGTGCTGACTTAATCATATCTGACAAGAAAAGGTCTGTAAATTATATCTTTATATCATAGATCCACTTTACAGCTCCTGACCCGATATTCCTGAACAGCCTTTCCACAAAAGAAAGCAAATGGGAGGTTAGCCCCACTTCCCACGCATTTTCAAGAATGGCCGTCAGTTAGACCGAGCTCGCATTTGCCTTAATTAATGTCATTACTGTGCAGTTGCTCTTATTGTACGGTGTAGCCAATATAAAGTCTGCAACCAATCAATAATGATTGATTGAACTTAACTCTAAATAGCTCTGTCTCTGCAACATCTTCTGAAATCACTTTGACGATGGTTTAGTGCACAAGTGCATGCCTTCTTTCCTAAACACTGCACATGTGTACTAGCTCTGGGTTACATTTAGCCTTTTAAAGAGAGATTGAGCTAAACAAGAGAGCAATAAGAACAATCTGGCACGACACAATCTTGCTGTCATACTCCGGCACAGTAAATCACGCTTACCTGGGCACCAAAATGAAAACGCTAACTTTCATGTAAATAACGGCCTTCCAAATCAAATCTGATTATGAGTATAACCCATAACAACGTCAACCAAATGTTAGCTGATTAAAAAATAGTCTTAGTCACCAAAGTTTTGTTTGGTCAGTCACAGAAAACTCCAACAACCACAGGAAGTGGTGACATTGCGTCAGACAGCTAGTCACAGATAAACAGTGTCATTTACAAGAGCTGGTGTCTGCATTTGTTACAGTGCACATGTCAGGCAGGCAGGAAATCCAACGTGTGGGCTCATTTTGTGAAGGTAAAGGATGACACCCAAGAGAGTGACAGGCAAACTCTGCTAGCAAATATTTTGCCTATCATTCATCCATCGCAAACTTGGCTTATCATCTAAAACGTGTAAGCAGCCGCTTAGCATGGCTGTTCATTATTATGCTAGATTGACCTTGAATTCTCATGTCTTGCAACACATTTAAAATTAACATAACTTTTGCTGTTGTCACAAACAGGCAGCTCGCCTCCTGTGTGTTCTTGTATCTTTTAAAGCTTTGTTATAATGCTTTTGTATTCTTCTGCAGTGTAAAACAGCAATAACAATGTTATACATTACTCCACTCAACTCAAACCATTATCTGGTGCCCCCTAAAATATATATATATGTTTAAATAATTAAAATAATATCCTAATTGTGGAATAGCTAGTCAGCTACTAGTCAAGGAGATAGCTCTACCCCTACTCCACAGCAAGTTTGATCAGGCATGAAAATGTTGCACATAAAACCACCCGGATAAAGAGCTGCCTGCAGCCATGGCTGGTGTGAGCAGTGTGTCTGCACTGAGCTCAGATCAATGTAAGGCTACAGGCCTGACCTAATCACATCTGACAGGAAGAAAGTGAGCGAATGATATTAGCATACACTAGATCTACTTCATATTTACTAAAGTGATATTTCTCTGATTAACTGCGCATGGCAACGAGGCAGAAAGCCGTCATCGCTTGTGTGTGCAGACTGGCTTTGGTGGGAATCTAAGGAGATGAGAGCGGGGCCATCAGGTGTTTTCACTGTCAGAGTGGATTAGGCTCTTTTAGTGCAGATTGAGAGAGCGCTTGATTGTTTTGAAGCATTGTGTCACAGTAGCGCCTCTTAGGTGTGGACGCACATATACGAACAAGGAGCAGGTGTGATTTAGCACAGGCAATAAAAGGGAAACAAAAATGTGACACATACATTACAACCAGCCAAGGAGGCTGTGCATTCGGGATGATTTTAGATGTGACAATATCAAACACTGTTATATTTACTTTCACTGCTGTCAGGCGAAGGGGATTCTATAAAAGATTTGACCTACAAGAGAGTGGAAACACGATATTTTTACCTTGTAGTGCATTGCCATGTAGGATGGATGGATAGATGCGTCGAGGCCTAGAGTGATGAAAGTGGAATGAAACACGTAAATGAAATTTATAGATCAGAAGTGCGTATTACATTTTTCTTTTTAGCAGCGGTTAAAATTAATAAAAATCCATTAATAATTTATGTTGGTTGTTGACTGAAAAATACAATAAATGCACCACAAATGGCTGCAAAAGCCTTCTTCCAACAGCTACAGTGAGCCCTCTAAAAAAACTATACAGAATATGAAATAAGTAACTTTACAGAATCTGAGATATACAGCTATACAGAAATGGGAACTATGCAAGTTGTAAACAGTTGTAGGATTAAAGATTATCGAATGTACAGAATGATTATTTACACAGAGCTATACAGTAGTGCAGTTAAGATAAGTGAGGGTGTAGATAGTTTCTACAGAGGTGCTAGTGCTAGTGGTTGTGAGTGGTGGTTCAGTCCATGTTATTATTGTGTGTTTGAGGGTACAGTTGTCCATTGTGTGTGTGTGTGTAGGTGGTTGTGGGTGTGTGTATGTTCAGTCCATGAGTTTAACGTGGGTCAGATGTCAGGAGGCAGAGTTCAGGAGTCTGACAGCTGTGGGGAAGAAGCTGTTCCGGTACCTGGTGGTCTTAGTCCGGAGGCTCCTGTGGCGCCTCCCAGAGGGCAGGAGGGTGAAGAGTCCATGCGATGGGTGACTGGGGTCTTTGATGATTTTCCCAGCCCTTTTCAGACATCGCTTCCTGTAGATGTCTTTTATGGCAGGAAGTGGTGCTCCGGCGATGCGCTGGGCAGTTTTCACGACCCTCTGCAACGCCTTCCGGTCCGAGGCAGAGCAGTTCCCGTACCAGACTGTTATACAGTTGGTCAGGATGCTCTCGATGGTGCAGCGATAGAAGTTCACCAGGATGTCTGAGGACAGGTGGTTCTTCCTCAGAGTCCTCAAGAAGAAGAGGCGCTGGTGAGCCTTCTTGACCAGCTTGGAGCAGTTGGTCGTCCAGGTGAGATCCTTGGAGATGTGGACTCCCAGGAACTTGAAGCTGCTCACACGCTCCACAGCCGTCCCCTTAATGTGGATGGGTGGATGTGGGTCAGCATTCCTCCTGTAGTCCACGATGAGCTCCTTGGTCTTCTCGGTGTTAAGCAGCAGGTTGTTTGTGTCGCACCACTCAGCCAGACGATCCACCTCTTCCCTGTAGGCGGCCTCATCGTTGTCACTGATGAGGCCAATCACCGTGGTGTCATCTGCAAACTTAATGATGGTGTTGGAACCATCAGCAGGTCTGCAGTCGTGGGTGAAGAGGGAGTAGAGGAAAGGGCTCATCACACAGCCTTGTGGTACACCGGTGTTCATTGTGATGGTAGATGAGCAGTGGTTATCCAGCCGGACATGTTGGGGGCGGTTGGTCAGGAAGTCCAGTAACCATTTGCAGATGAGGGAACTGATGCCCAGGTCTGTCAGTTTCCTGATGAGTTGTGAGGGGTGGATTGTATTGAATGCTGAACTGAAGTCTATAAACAGCATTCTGGCGTAGGTGTTGTTGTTGTCCAGGTGTGAGAGGACAGAGTGCATTGCGATGGAGACTGCATCCTCTGTGCTCCTGTTCTGGCGGTATGCGAATTGGTGGGGGTCCAGGGTGGGGGGGAGACAGGATTTGAAGTGTGATAGGACCAGTCGCTCTAAGCACTTAGTGATGATGGGGGTGAGTGCTACTGGGCGGTAATCATTGAGGCAAGATGGGTTGGAGTTTTTGGGTATCGGGACGATGGAGGTGGATTTGAAGCAGGCCGGTACCACAGCGTGGGCCAAGGACAGATTGAATATGTCTGTGAGCACTCCTGCAAGCTCCCCAGAACACGCTCTGAGAACACGCCCGGGGATGCCATCAGGGCCTGCAGCCTTGTGGACATTGATCCTGCTCAGCACCGCTCCTACATCGGTGGGGGAGAGAGTCAGAGGTTGGTGGTCTGGCGTCATGTCTGCTTGGTTGTGGTTGTGGGGTTCCCTCGCTCAAAACGAGCATAAAAGTTGTTGAGCTCGTTGAGGAAGGAGACATCAGAGGATGCGGGGGAGGGTTTGGTGGTCCTGTAGTCTGTGATGGTCTGGAGTCCTTGCCACATGCGTCGGGGGTTGGAGTTGGAGAAGTGTTCTTCTACCTTCTTTTTGTAATGGTGTTTGGCTTTTTTGATGCCCTTCTTTAGATTAGCCCTGGCTGTACTGTAGGCGTGTGCATCTCCTGACCTAAAGGCAGTGTTGCGGGCCTTCAGGAGGAGACGAACATCCCGGTTCATCCAAGGCTTCTGGTTGGGGTACATGGTGATCCGTTTCTGGGTGGTGACACTGTCTGTGGTTTTGGAGATGTAATCCAGTACAGATGAGGCGTACTGGTCCAGGTCTGTGTGGGTGAACATATTCCAGTCTGTGTTTTTAAATCTGTCCTGGAGCACTGCGTCTGTCCCCTCTGGCCACACTTTAATTGTCCTCACAGCAGGTTTCACACGTTGGATGAGTGGTGAATACCGAGGTGTGAGGAACAGGGAGAGATGGTCCGATTGTCCAATGTCCAATAAGCAAAGAAAGCTAAAGATCATCTGATGTTAACATGACTGATAACAGCCTTTTCGTGTACGTTGTTTTCAGATGACCAAAAACTGGAAATCCTTGTTTAATTTCAGTATGTAACTATTTACCGTCCCTTGTAATAATGTGTGAAAATCTACATGCAGTGGCTTAGATGTGTTCTGTTTACCCAGGCAGGCTGGAAACAGTTGCACGCATGATACAGTAATAAAAACTCAACTCAATAGTGAACACATGCAGTTAAAAATGAAACACATATGTAATTATAGAGTTGGATGCAGATACTCATGCCTCATATGAGCAAATAAGCATGCAGTCTGACATTTAATATGTCTGTTGATGTCCCAGATTCTTTGTAAAATGGTTCAGCCTACTTCAAAATTCCTGGAATTCCTGACTTCCCAGGCTGCAGAAGGCAACTGTTTATCACACATGAGCTTATGTAAAGACAGTGAAAGCCCCATGCTATGCTTTATGTCCCCTGTATCTCACTTCATCCACGTGCCCACCCACCAAATCAGCCAGCCAACACTCCTGTGGACTGCAATGTCAGGGGATGAACAGCATGCTCAAGGAAGAGGGCAGTGGTAACACAGCTGCCCACCATGACCCATACAAAAGATAGCACACATATACTTTCTGACAGCCAGATTAATGAAACCCTATAGGAGCTTCTCTGTAGGCCCCCCAAAAGCCTGACGGAGACAGAATAGTCTAACCAGCACCATTCATTACTGCAGGAGTACAGAGCACAGAAAGAGCACACACAGCACTGACAAACTAGCTCCTTGTGAGTAATAGCTAAAGAACTCATAAAAGAATACATACACATTTGTTGCGGGTGTTGTACGTAAATCTATGCCACTCCTTCTACCACTATCAAACCCCCCCAAAAAAACTGTCTTGTGCCCCTTAAAAATAAACCTGGCATGCAAGTGATACAGCAGTGATGAACAGTTATGTGAGAATCGGCTATTTCAGGTGGCTTTCGATTAATTTTGTTTGTCTCAGTCAGCAATGCAGATTAGCGGCCTTGAATGCGCTGCAAAGGGAAAAATAAGTTCCTCTGGCAACATACTAAAAGCCACAGGGTATAGCACCTGGAACTCAGACTGAAAACAGCAGGTTTGCTTAGAGGCAACCAGCTGTGTGAGTACCTGCATGAGTTGGTGGCGTCTAAGTCTTTTCAGATGACAAATGGTTCCAATCCGCGTGCAAGGATAAGACGTGAAGAGTGAAAGTGTGCATAGGTACTCTGGTGAATACGAGCAGTATCATAACCATATGTGTGTGTGTGTGTGTGTGTGTGTGTGTGTGTGTGTGTGTGTGTGTGTGTGTTGTAAATAAATTCTGGATTCGTGAAATTCCTTCGTTGTTTTCATTAGCTCTCACACACTTCGGAGTGAGGAAATATAAACTTCACTCTTCTTTGTCAGGCATTTGCAAACACACCCATTTTCACATGCTGTCTCTATCTTTCCATAACACACACACACACACACACGGAGGCACATGCATATAGAATGTATTTAAGATCACTAATGTGTAAACAGTTGCTCTTGTTTGCACAGACCACCTGTTCTTTCTGGACACAAACAAAGCTTTGGCGTACGATGGGGTGTGTTAACAGTGTGGGGTGAGGAGGGGATGCCTCACAGAAGAGAAGCCTATCCACATGGTGTAGGCTGCATCAGATGGTTGGGCCCTGCATGACAGCAGTCAGCTCCAACATAACTCGCACAGATCTCAAAGAACACAGCTTCTTCAGTCTGCAACAGACTGACATGTTTTGCTTTCTCGACAACTTCCCCGGGCGGATGCAAACTCTTGCTCGCTATAACGTTTAAGTTAGCAGCCCTCCTAACTGTGAAAGGATCAATTTGTTTTTGCACTGCATTTGTCTTTCACATTGGCCAATATTTGCAAAAGTGAAAGGAAGACACGAAAAAAAAACTAGATGTGTCTATTTTCAGTTGCGGAAAAAAAAGCACTTGAAGGCACTAAAACAAAAGTCATTAAACGAGTCATCACAAAATCACAGCAGGAGTCTGGTAATGCCACTTACAGTATCTCATTAAGCTATGGCATCCACAGCAAAAAAACCTGACAAACAAAGAGCATAATCCAAGGCACATTAGCTGGGCTGATAATTCAATGAACTCTCATTTGGCAGCCATCTTGCCCTTGTGATGGTCTTTTTTCAGCCGCAGCAGCAGAGCACAGACCCCTCATGAAGTTCCTCTCTCTCTCTCTCTCTCTCTCCTTCTTCCTCTCCCCATCAATCTATCTATCTCACACATACTGTATATCCCTCCTCCTGCTCTTCTTCCCTTTCTCCCACTCTCTCTCACATGCTCTCTAAAACAACAAAACATCCACCATTAGACAACGGGGTACCAGCGTAATTAGAAAATGACTTCCTTTGCAATCCTAGCTAAGTAGTTTACACACTGTAATTACAGGGACAAAATCATCTTTTCATCATTTCACTGATTGAGCTCATCAACCCAGTGGGATCCCAGGACTGTGCTCAGGCAACATCTGGGCTAAGAGAATTAGCCCTTAGTTTAGCAGGCCTTACACAGTGGCAAGCAACGCAGCATGACCACCGGACATGGTCACACATCTCTAATTGGGACTGTTTTTTTTTTTTCTTTTTGATAATGCTGAATTAGGCCTTATCAAAGAGTCATCATCCAGAGGAACGTTCAAAAGGTACCCACCTAAACACAACAGGAGACATTAGGGAAGAAGAGCGCAAGCAACGCAAAGGATCATCTCGATTTTCCCACACTTCCCAAAATGCCTTATCAAACTTTTACTCCCCTGCAACAAACTCCTGTAGTTGTTAACTGAAGCACCGAAGATCGACCTTGGTGCACAACAACGTGTCTTTTCGCAGAGAGCTCTGTTTACTCTAATTCTGTGTGTAACTCGAGCCTTGACTTTCTAACAAACACATGCGGTTCCTGGAGTTGAAGGTGAAGTGCTTTCGTTCGTCTCTGTCCTGTGGAAGGACTCTGCCTCTGTGTGTTGGCAACAGAGGCAAGTGTTTAATGTGGCAGCTGTTAGCCTCGTGGATTTTCACTAATCACTCTCTCCTGATTACTCTGATGAGTGTATGATGCTCTTAAATAATCAACCCGCAATGAAAAAAAAAGAAAAATAATTATCATCATCTCCCTAAGTAGTGCAGCTGCACCCGCCTGCAATAATTACAACTAGAACAGGGCGCCTTCTCTCGTCACTTACAACCACTTATTATTAGAGATAACGCTAATTGGTGCAGTGGTGGGCGACAATTCTTCATGGGGTTCATCATAAAAAGCCAAACCTTGAAAGTTATGGCACATTAGAGGTCTTAAAGCCAAGGTACGGTATTAAACACTGCATGCTGAGACACGCCGATAATCTGAGCCAGGGGAGTAGTAGACGTCCTATCACTAGCCCCCTGGTTGCCTCACTACCTTGCCCTCACTCCACCCTTCCCCCACTCGTGGTATCAGCCTGGCAGACACAATTAACATTTTCATAAAAACAATTCCCTGCCTCCAATAGTCCAATGTAATTTGTTTTCCATCTCTGTTCATTAATCATTGTTTAAATCGGTGAGCCATCCCCTCCACTCTGCCATCTGCACTCAGCTGTGTTACAGATATGACACCTTCCCCCTTAATGGGAGCTGACAGCCAAGAGAGGAGGCCTGTGGAAAATAGCTTCCTGCATGTGCACTTCCACCTCACATACTGCCAGCAGGTGAGAGAGGGGTATTTAATGGGTTCTGATTAATCTCAAAGGCAAACAACATTACACTACAACATTATACAGCATGCAAACAGCATGCAACCCCTACATTATGTGCAAGTATGGAACAGCAGTATAGAAAGTGTGAAAAGCAACAGTGGATGGAATAACTAGAGCGAAACTCACACAGACATGCTTTACAACAATGGCAGAGCATTCCACATTTTGTCAAAGTTTTTTTGTTTTTTCTCCTCTTGTTAAATTAGTGCAACGTTCCTACAATATGCTATTGTTTTCCTGGAATTGGGAGCAAGGTTATTAATTATTCACTGTTGTGTTCTCATATGAGGGGGCTATGCTTTTCACTGTATTGCCTCATAGCTCAAATACTTAAGGCCATAGTACTCGGGCAAATTTCATGAGGCAACATCACAGAGATATTATCACAGTGCAGACACTTAGCAGATTCAAAGTTTCCTGAAGAGTTTGAATGACTGGAAAGGTCAAAGTTCTACGATTTCCACACAATGCATCGGGAAAGACAAAATAAATTACTTTTGCATTGCTTTGTCTCCATACTCAAAGTGATTTTAAGCCAAAGTCTAACTAGCTTAGGCATTTTTTTTGGGGGGGGGAGAAAATCCTACTCAGTGTGGTGGTAAGAAGGTGCCAAAAAGTTCATCTGGCCTGTTGATTTCAGCGTGGATTACAGATATTCAAATCATGTGCCTCATGTTCAAACAAGTGCTTCTATCAGGGGAGAAAGTTGCCAAGCAGAGCTTTGTCATGTAAGCTGCATGAATTTACCGCAGCATAATGAGAAAACGGCTGTGGCGCTAAATTTAATACAGTTTCATCCACTCACCCTCCCTCTCTCTAATTTCTTCTCAGTCATAATGATAATAATTTTTGATACCCCTCTGGTGTCAGTGCAGCGTATAGTTTACCCTTTTTTTTGTGGTGCCACCTGAATATGCACTGGCCCAATTTTTCATCAGGAACTGTGTCACAGCTCACGCACACTCTCGGTTATAAAACGCTTTAGACAAGCACCCCAACTATTTTTCAGGGTGTTTCTAACAAGGAGAGCAGCAGCAGTATTAGTAAATGATGTGTATATTCAAAGCTGAATATTTCATGTTGATTGATCGTACTGACTGCCACCCACCTGCTCCTCCTCCTGTCCCACCGGAGCTGGCATGAGGAGAATTCAGTAATTGAGAAGAGCAGAGCATGGTCTCTCTTTGCTCACATATGACAGATGGGGCATCATCGCTTCAAAGGAGAGCATTTGGAAACAGGAGGAAGGAGAAGGGGGGGGGGGCAGAGGGTGAGGGTGGCTTTGAAAGTAGCTGTGCCACTCTGTACAGGTGATAGTTAAGAAAAAAGGTTACAAAACCTAAAACGTGGGCTTTTAATGCTGCTTGAGGTGTCAAAACTACAACTTTAAAACTGTGAATTCTTTTGGGCTCCTGCTTGTCTTTAACAAGCAAACTGGGGATTGTAATGCACAGCCACCTTGCGTCATTCTTATTCATAACTACACAACTTATAGTATAAAAACCCTCATTTTTTATGTTTATAAATCATAATTTTACATTATGTGAAAGAAAAAACCTGTATGCAATAATATGATATAATTGAAGGTTGCAGTGAAATATGATAGAATATGATGCTCGTGGTCTAACTGTATACTAATTATATGCTCAATAAACACCAGAGAAATACACAGATTTGGTATTTTTTGCGTTCTATTGGATGACTCTCGACTAATTTTTACGATGAGCTGTAGAAAATTCCTTAGTCACCTTTCAGCCCTCGCCATTACTTCCTTTTTAACAAGAAAGAAAACCAACAGTGGCATCCCTGGGAAACGCGTGTCCATCAGAATCCGACTCGTCAGAAACTTTTCACAAATAACTTGGGTAAATCTTTAAGAGTCGCAGTGATTTCTCTTACCTGGCCAGTTCGAAGAGGCGCGGAGGAAACGATGTGACAGCTGGAGTTCAGTAGAGAGTGATGTTGAACTGGATGACTGACTGCTGACTGACGGACTGTACGCTTCACACGCTTTATCATAAACGCCCAGCACACAGTAGCGCACTGATTTCCTCCTTTAACTACCTTTTCCCTCTCGGTCTAAAAAAAAGCGTTTACACGGTTTAGCCAGACGAAGCCAGCAACGCGCTTTGCTCTGTAGTATTTCCAGTTGAAGAAAGAGGTAATGAAATCTTATAAAAAATTACTCGGGATACTTCGACATGTCCCGAAGCCGTATGTCTCCCTCATCTGGCCGCTGGTATGTAAGTGTAACAGACTGGTACCGTGCGTAAAATGTGCACCAGCGTCTCCAGAACGCAGACTTTAGAAATCAATCCCACCCCCCCTGATATGCATGCTTGTAGAAGTATTATGTTATATCATGCATGTCACATTAGTCCCGGGGATTACCTGCAAGAGTGCTGCTTTTATTTTTGAAAACTTCTGTGAAAGCACGAAGGATTTGTATGGAGCTCTCATCTTTAAAAAATTATACACATTTATATCGGGAAGATGTTGTATAGAACACTTTATGCTGCAGCTGCTGCTTATTTTTTTCGCATCCGATATGGGTTTTCGACGTTTAAGAGAAGACGGGATTATACCTGAGTGATTATAGGTGGTAAATGACTCTATTAAGAAAGCTTAATTGGAGGCTTGAAGCATCTCTCACACTTCTGCTCTCCGCCTGACATTCAGTATTCTCCAAAAAGGAAAAGAAAATCTTGCCATCTTGCTTCTAATGCAAATATATAGATAAGAGAATATCTATCTATCTATCTATCTATCTATCTTTTTTTAATCTATCTTTAGATAGATAAAAAAGGTCATAAAAGGAAAAAAAAGTGGAGACAAAGTGGAGCTCACTATCAAAAATGTAATCTTTTGGAACATCACACTAGTTACCTATACACCTATATATCTAGATAGATAGATAGATAGATAGATAGATAGATAGATAGATAGATAGATAGATAGATAGATAGATAGACAGACAGACATCAACAGGTCCTTGGGTTCTTCATTTAGTTGTAGATGTAGGTGTTTTCTATGAAGCATTGATTTTTATCATCATTAAGGCCGTAACCACTGTTTGTTTTTCAGTGGGGGAAGTGATTTTTTTTTATCTTTAATTTTTTACATTTTCTGGCCAAAACTTAAAGGTACTGAATTTATCAATATAAGACAAGCTCACACTGATAACTAGTTGGTAACGTGTTACAGGTTTCTCATTTTCTCTCAATCGGTTTATAAATTATTGACAAATTAATTCAGCTCTAACAGTTCTATAATATGCTGCTGTAGTCGTCCCATTGATTTTATTTATGAATATATAGGCTTTAATAACACACACAAAGCAAACTAAAGCAAACAAAAAATGACATTTCAGAGGATTTAAGAGATTATGGATCAAAAGAGCAGCGCAAAGATCATATCACAAAGCTGTTCCTGGACATTTGTTTCTCTCCTGTGATTTCCACCTGAGCCTCATTAGTGGAAAAAGCGAGGAACAGAAACCAGTTGCTCTTATAGGCAGTGAGTGTAAATGATCCAAGTACAAGACCGTTGGATATTTCATAACATATGTTCAAATAGCAGTGAAGCAGATACACTGGCTGCTGTTTAATCCATTCTTCTGTCATTTGGAACTAAAAGCTCCCCCTCTCAGACCCAAGCACCTGTCTGGACAACAAAACCTGCTGAATCCCTAATCATACAACTCTTAAAATCCCTCATAATCCCTGAAATGTAGATCTCGAGTGTGTTCCAGCTCATTACATAGATTGTATGCAAGTTTTCTTTGAAATGTAGTTCCAGCATATACCTACGCAGCTTAACCTACATAAGACCATTGATCTGTGTCTCACCAACACAACTCTAGCATGTTAAGCATTGCCTAATCTGTCTCATGCTACCTAGATTTTCATATTGGAGGAATAATCCTGGAAGGGAGGAGGGTGAGGGGTGTCACCTCTGGACCTGTTTCAAAGCTTCTTATCAGAGACATACACTCCCACCATTTAACTAAAAGGGGAGCGATAGAGTTTTTAATTCAAAAATCATAGCTTTAATTAAAGCTGCATTTCAGTGTAGATGAAGTGCATGTGCATCCGCTGCTGTGCTAGTAATCAATAGGTGCTCAGTTGAGTTCAGCATTTTGACCTTTTAGGCCACTAAAAACAAGAACACCTCCCCTCACTACTTCATCCAGCTAAAAAAAAAAAAAAAAAAAAGGCCCTTCTGGATTTTTCCTATGATTGTTTTGAAACTGTAAGTAGAGTCACAGGAAACTGTTACTTAGTTTTGAAGGTTACGTGATTGTTACTTAAAAGAGCACAATTTATAATGTATTTATAAGCAGTTATTTTTCAAATAGGCCATTTATGTAAAAAAAATACATTAAAAAATATAAAATACAACGAATGAATATTTTGTTTTAGGAAACAACTTGCAAAATACGTCTCATATTTTATTCTTTGAATCGTCTGTTTCACTCACTGTTCTCTGAACTGCATATTTCTCAACATTCATGCAGTGGTTTTACAGTTTATCCTTCTAAGCACATTTAATGCAACCATGAACTTCTGACTTTGATCTGTAAATAATACTTGCTTCTGGTCTTTAGCAGTGAAATGTTGGTGTTGCACCCAAAACATCCTCGATTTGTTTGTCTTGGGAATTCTCTCTCTTCCTTTAGGACTTGAGTTTTTACTAACAGGAGGAGCCATTTTGCTTTCAATTAACTTCCAGATTTGATGAAGCATTATTGCTGCCTTAGAAAGTTCGATGGCGGATGGTGCTTTACTTAGCTCTTCTAATTCCACTGCATAACAGGAAATTCACTAGGAGTAACAATAATTCATATAAGCCTTATCTCAGCGTCTAGTAACAGCTATTTAAAGACTGAAACAATTTACACTAGGCATCAGGCAAAAAATTAAAAAAACTAAAATATTATTACCCATTATTACTGTGCTGTGTGCAACAACAACTGGAGAAAAACGTTTTGGTATAAGATATTGAGAAACACAATAAAGCCCTGTCAGCAGACCATAAATGAAATATAGATCCATCTCCTTGTGTAGGAGAGTAAGAATTATTTTCTCTTATGGAACAAAGAGAAATCAAGACTTGTAGTCAAAATCATTTATTTTTCTTTTACTTTCCATCAATATTTTTTCTGTTTTACATAAAGCTTGTCACAAAGGAATACATACATTCAATAGGACAGGTCAAGAGAAGGTAAAATGAGAGCTAACGAGACCTGATTCTGTTTAATAATCAATACTGGGGAAAACAAACAAACAAAAAAGGCAACTCATCTTATGTGGCAAAGCCTACAGTCGGAGTTAACCTGGCGATATCACAGATCAACAGAAGAGTAGACAGGTAAACGTATGACAGACTGCAAATGTCTTAAGCAAGACTAAAAGAAGAATGTCTTTTAAAGCAGATAAGCAAAAGAGGCTACAATAAACCGTAAAAAAGCAGTGTTATGCAAAGGCTGATTTGTTAAGTGTTCTACTTCACAGACAGAAACAGAAATCAGTGGATGAAAGGCGTGCAAAGAAATGAGCATGTGGTTTGTTTTTTGTTCAGTTACCAGAGAGAAACAAAGGCTTCACAAAAGATGTTCATGTAAAAGCTGAATATTTGCCTCTTAACAGTCACTTCTGCTGCAATCGGGCAGCTTTGAACTTTGACACCCTCTTCGGGGCTTGCTGGGGTGGGGCAACATCAGGCGCCACCTCCTCCTGTTTCCTCTCCAGTATTGTTGGCAGAGCTGGTGGAGAGATGGTCAGATGAGGGACAGCTGAGGGCATTGGATCCTTTTCTATAACTGTACCTGAAAAAGCCTGAGAAAGAGAAATAAAAAAAGAAACAACAGTAAGGAAACTGATGTTGCGTCACACTTTCATATATTTGTGCTCGGATATATTGCAGAATCTTTCACACCAAAATGAGATTAAGAACTATACAAAGAAACGCGTTCAGGTAACAAATACTAAACCAACTTAAAGCTGGGACGCTACTTAAAAAGAAATAACACAAGTGCAGTAACTTTGAATCATGCAGACCATACATTTAATCGAAATGTGTAAAAACAACAAACTCAATGCTGAAACTTTTCTAAATGTTACATTTACTCTGAGCTGAATACTTTGAAGCATTCAGCTCTCTTTCACCTCAAATCTGCTGGGAGGTTGCAGCAACACTGCTGTGGGACTGTCCTCTTCTGTGATGCCATCGCTGGTGTCGCTGTGCGTTGCTTCGTCGTGACTGAAGCTGCGTCCCATAATTCTGCGCTCTTCAAAGTCTGCAGCGCTGCTCTCACTTGTGTCGCTGCACACGCTGTTCTCTCGACTGCGTGACTTCAGTATGGACTTCCTAGGTATGGGTTCCCCATTTTTCACATCTACAAACAACCTGATTAAAACAAACAAAAACAAAGTAAGAGTCCAGTTTCACCAGTCAAAGCAGCTAAACATGAAGTATATGGAAAAAAGTACTGGGCCACCAAAATGTTACATCCACAGAAGCTGCTCAAAAGTTCCTGGGACACGTTATTTTTGCTGATGTTAATGCAAAAGCAGGTTTATAACTCCATCGTTACTGAGTCAGCGTTGCCAACTATGAATATGCTCTCAATGCCAGCATTCAGTTATTGAGATAACAGTGACCGAGTTGGTGTAGCTCCTCAGTGCTTCTACTTTGCAGTAATGCCACTAGCAGCTGATCAGGAAGAGAGGGAAGAAATTTCCCCAAACCTATTACAGCACTCATCAGTGAGCGCTTTAGAGTGACCCATTTCTTCACTGGTTTGTATTGCTTGATTTTATACACGTGTGGTAATGGGACTGAAAATACAATGTGGCCAATTTTTTTTTCCATACTTCAAACCAGAATCTGTTTATGGCCAAATTTCAGTTTTAGACATGCAAAATTCATTTGTTCGTTAAGTCTAACTGCAATATTTTTACCTGTAAAGGTCTGCCGGTGTTGTGATTTTGTGAAGTTCGTGATGAGCATGTCCATTGCTGTGGCCATTTTTCTTTTTCCTCTTCGAGTGTTCCTTCTGCTCTTTCCTTTCGCTAAACTTCAGTGTGGTGTTTTTGCCTGTATTTATTCTCACCTGATGCAAAAGGCAGACACATGGAAAGATGAAGAGAAAACTCACAGAAGACTCACAGATGTTCTAACTTATTCATTGCTCTAACCTTCTTGGGTTCGACTGTGTGAGAAAAGTAGATAGTAGGCAAACAGTTGGCTTCCTCTTCCTCCTCAAAGTCTTCTTCCTCTTTCCTGTCCTGTCTGAGTGGTGCTGTGCTGGAAGGCAGCGCGCTCCAACCTGGCTTCAAACTCAGCCCATTTACTGGAGTCGCAGCATCTGCATCTTTCTCCTCTTCTGAGGAAGAGGATGATGTGTCCTCACCATTCATGTCTCCATTATCAGATAATCTGAAGGGGAAAAAACCAAAACATCTAACTTTGAAAAAGAACAGAGAAAGAGCAGGATTATTGATCCTCATACAAAAACAGAAAAGTATCTTCACATACTTGTCCTGCTCATCTTGTAGCTCCTCCAGCTTCTCGAGTTCATCCAATCTAGCCCATAGCTCCTCCTCAGTCATAATGCATTTCCTGCTTCCACTATCTCTGCTTTCCTCCTCATTCTCCTCATCCTCTTCTTTAAAATCAAAAAACACATCCTGCTTGGGCTTAGAGTTTGGCTTGTGAGCCATTCTTTGCTTTCCTGTTAAAGCGTACAGAAAAAGAAACCTTTAAACTATTCACGCCTACATATGAATTTAATTCTGGTGTAGAATTAAGCAATAGGTGAAAAGCTACACTGCTTTCTCTGCGGCCATGATGCACAAGTGAAATGAGGTCAGAAGAAAGGCTGACAAAGATACCTTTGGTGACAACAGAGTCATTGTTTCCAACCTCCTCTCTGATGTCAACATAGTCGCCTTTACTCTAAAAGAACAAGAACACTACAGTTAATGTTTTTGCCCCCATTTATGACTTGCACAATAACTTATGTGTGAGACAACTTGTTGGTAATGCAACATACAGCAGAGATGGTTTCCAAATTCTTCGCAAACCCAACTCTGGCTTCAAAGTTTTTTATCGTCTTGGACAGGCCATCTAGTTCATTCTTCACATCTGTAGACAGCAGATGCATTTTCATTAAACTGTGCACTTAGGAGGGCAAACTGACAGAGCCACATGTGCCGGAAAAAGACACAGAGACAGCAGGCAGATTTCAATGAAACGCTTCAAAAAGAAAAAAAGGAAAAAGACAACCAGCTTGTAAAGAGTTAAAATCCTAAACAAGTTGTGAAGAGAAAAAAAATGAAAAATGATGACACAAACAGTTGATAATATCTTCTGCCCTGAATACTACTCCGGATCATTAAATCTTCACAACAATTAAGCCCTTTCACTAATAGCAGCAGAGGGCCCTTGTTTCCATGGCAATCGGGAGCCCCTCCAGTCAGTGCATCAACTGGAAGTGAGGAAAGGTCAAACACAGAAGGCCTGACAACTCAGCCGCTGTCTGACACATTTCAGCTAGCTATGTTTGTATTACAGCACTTAGCTCTGTAATAGCAGGGTGGGCAGGGTCAGGAGATGGGGGAGGACGAGAGCGGGGGGGTTGGGGGTGGCGCTGCGGATGGGGCTGTGGCAGCACATTTCTGCTTCACTAAACATTCTAATAATGTTCACATCAGAGATCGTTACTTGGGCCCATTTGACTTGATATGAGATTTTCAGAGCTAGAAATGAGCAGCGGGGTTAACACACACAGGGAAGCAAAGCTGCACACAACTGATGTGAGATCGAACAAAGCCGCTGCAGTAACAGGGCCCGATTTGACCACGGAAAATAGGAACAGGTAGGAGCTGTTATCCCACGGTTCACAGCCTAAGCAGCGACAGCGGTGACCTGAATGAACGCAAAAGCTGCGCAGTCCATGAGCCCTGCAAACACTGCACATTGAAATAAAGGCGCGTCGAATGTGTCGGCAACCCGCTATGACAAACGTCCAACAGCTGTAGCATCTTTGCATACGTATGACTGCTGTGGTGAATCGTTACACGGTTTAAAGTTTTTCCTTCAAGGATCTGCTCAGACGAGCTATGTTGATATGATGCACTTGCGCCCTCTGCTGGATGAAAAGCAGCACTAGCAGATTATGTTAATGTCACGCGGTAAGTATTCAGTGAGAAGTGAAAAAACATAGTTTAAGGAAAATACTCACATTTCATCCTGTGATCAACAACTTTTTGAGCTTGCTTGGCAGAGCACTTGGCGAACCAGTTATCACCCAGCAACACTGTGACCTCGTTGGTGTGTACCAGCTTTCCGGGCATAAAGGCCAAAGGGCCAAATGGTACCTGCACGTGTGGAAAAACAGAGCGCAAGAAAACAAAAAAAGGGAAACAGGTCAAATCAAACAGGTAGAGCAAACGCAAATAAAGGAGTAAAACGTATATAGGAGTGAACTTTTGTGTATTTTAGAATTCTCTCCTTTCCTCTGTATTTTAAACAAGGTCATCACTCACCATGATGTCATATGACAGTTGATCTGGCAGAGTTTTGAGGCGGTCATTCAGGGCTTCATAGTCACCCGACACCTTCTTCCTGCAAACAAAAGGTTTCTCCAATGAAACCACAGCTCTCTGAAGCCATCCTGTCTAATTTGGTGTGTTTGTCATATTTGGGATAAGTCAAAATTTAAACAATGGGAAGCAAACAATGGAGTAAAGGGGGAGCGCCTGTTTTCCCATTTGGGGAGGGCAAATGTGGCATAGCAGCTAAAGTAGCCTCAAGATGTCACTGTTTTTTTTCCATTTACTTATTCTTATTACTTATTTTTTGCTGGGCATTATAAAACCTTAGGAATTATAGGAAGAGAAACTGACCAAAAAAGAAAGAAAGAAAGAAGAAAAAGGACCAGCTAATTAAAATTTCTTATCATATTTATACAACAAAGACAACAGAAACAAAAAATCCCCTCAGCAAAAATCACTTGACCACTTTGTAAATGGACCACAGCTACCAAAGCTTTATGACAGCATCCTCAACATAAACTACTGAATCAGGCTCAGCTTCCAATGCCTTTTACAGCAAGTGTTATATTCCCATTTGAAAGCACAGTGCTGCCAACAGCCCCCTCATACTGGGTAATAAATCCCTCCAGTCATCTGTTGGAAGAGTATTTTCTCCTTTACACTCTCCTCTTGCAATCAAACGTTTGAAACCAAACTTTTTAATGAGCACTTTAAAATCCAATTAGTAAACAGCTACAGCAATGGAGGCAACAGTACTTTTTTGTAGCTTTTGTAATGCATTTTCAGTAGGATTTATGGATTTTACATCTATGAACTTTGTATGCAGTTACATCCATAAGTTGTTGGTTTCCAAGCAGTTGGATTAACTGACAAGCAGACTGACTGTCAGGTGAAGCCTGTTCCCTTATGTCATGACAAGTAATACAGATAAAAGATCTTTAGTCGATTATAAGCTTTTAATTTGGATTTAGCAGCTGTTTACTGGAGGAGATGTTGATGAATGAAGGCCATTGTTATGGTTAAAAAACAAACAAACAATGATCAAGAAGCTGGCCTCAAAGCCTATTGTTCGTCAGTGGTGCTAGTTTCAGTCATTGTTCAAAGGTACTGTTTATAAGGGTGGGGAAACCTGCAGTCAGCTGAGACTAAAGAAGTCACTTGAATGAATGATTTAAAACAGAATCTACTTCTTGGGAAACAAACAAAATGAACCTACCGTATGTAATCTGGCCTGCAGAAAGGTCAGATTACACGTTAGAGAAAACATGTGAAAGCCCCTGCAAGTTCTTGAAAAAAAAAAAAACTGAACTGATGAAACCACGATTAACTTTTACCACAATGATAGAAAGCAAAAGGTATGGAGGAGGAGAGAAACAGCCCGTGAGCTGAAGAACACGACATCGTCTCTCAAACGTGGTGAAGACAATGTTATAGCACGGGCACATATGGCTGCCAGTGAAACTGGGCCAGGAGTGTTTACTGATGATGTCACTACTGACAGAAGTACATACTGTGAAGTGTACAGAGCTATACTCTCTGTTCAGACTCAACCAAATGCTGATCTGAAGGTGCTTCACACTGCAAACAGATAATGATCCAAAGCAAACTGCAAAAGCAACCCAAGAGTTTATCAAAGTAAAGAGATGGGATATTCTTCAGTGACCAAGTCGGTCACCTGATCTCATCCCAGCAGATCCTGCTTTTCAAAAACTGAACACAAAACTGAGGGTGGAGGGACCCCCAAAAAACAAACAAGCAGCAGCAAATGAAGGTGGCTGCATGAAAACCGAGCAGCACTTCGACAGACATTGACTGGAAAGGATTTTTTAATTCAAGTATTTAAAAAGATCCTTATATTTACAAGTATGTTTGTTTGTGCAAATAGTTTTAAGCCTCTGAAAATGGGGGAGTGTGTATAAAAATGGTTGCAAATCTTAAGCAATTAAATAAAAACAACTGACCGCTTGACTTAAAAACCACCATGGTAGTGTACAGATTGTAGCTATGATTAAAAAAGCCAACCATCTCAACCTTACACCTCTAGCTTTGTCTCCTAAGCTGTCCTGCCAACATCCTAATCTCTATCCCTATTGGTCACTCCCAACAGAAATCTGAGCATCTTCAACTCTGTCACCTCCAGCTCTACCCCCTGTCTTTTTATCAGTAGCAACACCTCTAAACCATACATCATAGCAGGTCTCACTACCATCTTGTAAGCCTTCCCTTTCCCTCGTTCTTCTATCCATTTGTCAAATCACCCCTGGCACTCATCTCTATCCACTCCACCCTGTCTGTACTCTATTCTTCACCTCTCTCGTACACTGTCTATTATTTTAGATCACTCACACACACTTCACTCACTGTGTTGGAAGGATAGAAAGAGTATTTTCAGCAGTGGTGAATTTAAAAATAAATAAAGACTATGAGAGGGGAGCTTTAGATTCACAGTGCAATACAGTGGCCTCAGCATATTTTAAGATATTTTTCTGCTTCTTCTTTTGAATTTACTTACTTTTTGTGTTTTTAATTTGGGAATAGGCAAATATTCTGCCAAATCAGACCCTTGTGTAAAAGAAACGTGAGAGAAACTACACTGAATAGCGTGTAACTGGACTGGATTAATGTATCAATAATAACAAAAAGGGGATTTATCTCACGTCAGGTCCGTGAATGCTAATAGGAGCATGAGGTAGATATTTATCACACTCTATGCACACCCATATAGTCTTAAAAGCTCTAGTCAGTGGAAATGAAATCACCTGTGTGAGTCTGTCGAGACTTACAGGACAATGTTTACACATCTGTTATAAAGAAAATGTTTTATTGCCCTTTTACTGATAAGTACTCTCTTTCATTTTACACATAATGCAAAATAAATGTAATAACACAAAACCTACATGCACTTTTCTTATTTTAATCAATAATACTTAAAACACTGATGCTAACACCCCCTACTTAGAATCAATGGAAATGCACTTACTGTAGCAAATCTACCCTGCAGTGAAGCCCCTACACAGTCATGGTCCACTCACACAGGTGTTTTTATCTGTCTGTTAAGAGCTCTACTATCTCTTAATGTCTCTCTGTGCATACACCACATGTCAATTCTCTTAAATGCAGCAATACTTTCAGCATCTTTTTTTTGTTAGCAGCTCTGCTAATCTATGTCTGCTTAAAATGCCTGTAGTATAACAAGGCACAAAAACAGACTACTGCCACTGAAACAAAGTAGTAACTTCCTCAGATACGACAAATGGCAATGTGAAATGTACTATATACACTTAAATACTGGGACACACCTTTAAATCTTTGAATTCAAGTACTTACAATCCATCACCTAAACATGCATTTACAAACATTTGTGAAAGAACTGGTCTTTCCAAAGACTTCACTGAATTCAAGCGTGGTACTGTCAATAAATGTCTTTCCTACTAGAGTAAAAGCATTCGGGAACCAAAGTGGCAGACCATGTAAAGTTTCAGAGCGAGGACACTGAGTAATGAAGCGCATAGTAGCCAAAAGTCGTCATCACTCTGTCGACTCAGCAGCTACAGACCTCCTCTGGCATTAAGATCAGCACAAAAGCTGTGCGTTCGGAGCTTCATGGCACAGGTTTCTATGGCTGAGCAGCTCCCGTAGTGTAATGTGTAAGTGGCCCAGTATTTTTGTCCATATACAGCATCTCTGCATGTTTCCCTTTTGTAAACTACTTGCATGTGCACATTCAATAAAATAAGCTAGTTTTATTTTTAATCAGCTGTGCTGTTGCATAGGGCTGCACGATTAATCGTTAGAAAATCGTGATCTCGATTCATACTTATGTGCGATCTCATTTCCAAATGACAACGATTAAAAGAAAAAAAAAAAAAAAAAAAAAAGACGACGACGATTGTACCGCATTTTGATCCGGGACGTACTCTGCATGAAAACAAGCGCTCACTCTTCCTGCTCAACAAATGACAAGGGCGGAGCCTTATACCACGTGATACAGAAGCTGTGCAGTGTGATGCTAAAATTAGCACGTCAGGGATGACGAGAAAGTGACAGGAGAAAATCCGTCCCGGTCAACCACCCAAACACCAATAACGGGAACCTTACACAGCGCTTCCCTATACCCGTCGAACTCCCGCAGGCACAAAGAAATTAGAGGCTATTACTTATCACCTGACAAAGATATGGCTCCCATCAACACTGTGCAAAACGAGGGATTTAGGAAAATAATCAACACCCTAGACAGACGCTACACAGTGCCGTCCCGCAACTATTTTTCTATTGTTGCACTACCTGCTCTATACACGCAGTGTCTAGCAGCGGTGGAGACGGAATTTCAAGCAGTACAACATTTTGCGGCAACAACAAAACGTGAGACATTTGTTGTTTTTATGTTTATTTATTGTTTTTAATGTTCAGTCTCAACTGTTACGAAGTTGATGTGCACTTAATAAGTGCAATAAATATTTATACTGGAAAAGAAAATCGTGATCTCAATTCTAAGCCAAAAAATCGTGATTCTCATTTTATGCAAAATCGTGCAGCCCTACTGTTGCAACACAATTTGTGCTAAACAAATAAATCTAAACTTGTTGATTTCACATCAGAGTGAAGTCTGTCCTTGTAGACCCACAGGTCATAGCAAGCAAGGATTGATGAGTATTAAGTAAGAGAAATGAGATGGAGCCACCCTCCCTGACATGTTACTTCTCTGATAATACGTCAATCATTCTTTTTATTAACCCAATTCTGTTAAGGTGTTTCCATGTCACTAACCTGCTGTTTTGCATCACAGGCACTGTTTATTGTTAAATACTCCAGGGCTGTTGACAACACTAACAGTAACACCTACAATAAAAAGTCAAAAATCTGTGCTGTGAAATGGGGCCTGCTGGAACCTGAGCAAAGGTCAAACACTTCATTAGGAAATAAAAGAATATCACTGTGTGGGTGTGCACAAACTTGATAAGCAACTGACGTTTTCTGTCAATTTAGAAAGTATTGATGACCCTAAAAGAATCAATTTTTGGTTATAACAGCGTGTTTGTGCAAAATAGGGCAAAAAAAAAAAAAATGGGGAGGTCTAAACCTGATATAGTAAACTTCAAAACTACACTGAAGGAATATTAGAACATGAAGAACCTGCACAGTGTACTCAGTTAATGCAAGCATATTTTAAAAACAACCAACTTTGTGCTCAAGTTCATTGGTGCTTTCATGCTTACCAGTGTTGAATCCGACTTTCACAGTCTTTCACCACCTGTTTCAGGACAAATAATTTTAGTAAGAATCAAGCTGATAAATCTACGCAACTTACACAGTCTCCAGGTGGAAAATTTAAACATTTAAATCATCTGTGATAAAACATTCATTTCACCGAGGCTTTTACTTTACCCCGGCTGCAGACACAACTGCCCAGAGGCACGAATTTATATGTAATAATAGTTTGACAATCATCACACACAGGGAAGTAGGTCAGCAACTCCGAGGAAGTAGGACGAGACAAACACAAAATTAATAATTTAAAAATGAAGCAAAAAAAAAAAAAAGAAATAAAAACACAGTGGTTTTGTATCTAGGTGAAATTTACTTCCCAAAGTAAAGAAGCAAACAGCACTGGTATAAAATTCTTTTTTTTTTAATGCCAAGAAACGAACCTAGCTGAGCACGCCCTCCTGCAACATTTAAACTTGAACATGTGAGCGCAGAAGGAGGAAGCTTCTCGAAAACTGAAAGTCAAAACAACAAACGCTCTTTGTGTAACCTGTGAAACAATAATGGCACAGATGTGTGTATCTGCAGTAAAAGGTACTTCAGCAAGTCCCAGCAAGTGGCTCCAAGACCTTCCCCGGTGCACCATGTGGCCAGTGGCTGACGGTGGCTTGGCTAACGTTGCATACTAGCCAGCAAAATGTTTGGCGACAACTGGTGATATTACCTTTTCGTGCTCCTCTCGGAGCCTGATAACTCCGCCGAGGTGTTCTATATCCACTTGACCCTTTTCAGCCATTGCCAACCCACTTGCACAAAATAAATTTCTGGTGTTTCGTGACCCCAAAACAAAGCTCAAGGGCTGTTGTGAGTTCTAAAGAAGTGTTTATGAATGCAGCAGCAGCTATTCCTGAGACCCGTTCTGCTCGTATTCATCAATGGGTCAGTGATAGTTATCCACACTTTCGGAAGTGATATCATCTCACACTCTCATTTCAGAATTTCTGCATGATTTCCAAAAATATCCACAGTCTGAATATCCGAAGATTAGCCAATACTCCTTGTCACTCTCGCTGCGCCATGCACCTCCGTCCAACTCCAAGAACTCAACCGTTATTCCAGGGTGGTCCCGGTCTGAACTTTCAAAATAAAAGACTTCGGTTGTATACTTGGTTTAGCATTAACAACAACAACAACAACAACAAATACAAAACGTAAAATTAAAGAAAAAAAAAACTAAAACAATTATACTTTTGGTGGACGGAAGTGAATAGGAATAAATCTGGTAAAAATTACAGTCACAACAAAGTGCACACCTTGTGGTGGCTTCTTTCTACTCTCAAGCCCATCCTCTAGTTTCACATCAGCAAGTTTTTCGTAAGGCTAAAAAATCAGTCCGTGTTGGATTCACACAAGTAATTCAGCTTGCGTATGGAAGGTTAAGATATGGAGGTCGACTGGGCCACTGCAACACCTTGAGTTCGGTAGTCTTAATAATTGCGAGGCGCACACATCCTGTGACTACAAATGATTACATTTAAAAAAGTGTGTATTTTATTTTTACCATGACTCCACGAGTACTTCAAAAGTTTTAGCATTTAATGCATCTCTTTCCTTTCTCATTTAATGCTTTTATTTTAAATGTCAAACATTGCATTTTCCGTTTTGGTTTCAAATGAAGCGAGCTTGATGCAGTTCTTCCTCCCAGTGTACTCTGGGTAAATATGAACGTCTGCACAGATGTAAACAATCTAAAGCGAGGTGATGTTGTTCCACCTGCATATAAAAACAGTGACAAGCACAACAGATTTGCACATTCAGGCACTATTTAACTGGCAGCAGGTGCAAACCTCCCCATCTTCACCTTCCCGATGCTGCACGAAAATTTACATATAATATTTAAACACACATCACATAAAAGCCTATAAAAGTATTAGAAGTAACGACCGAATCAAACACGGCAGTTGAATGAGTTTGGTTTAATATGATAACAACAATATGATTTATCCCCAAGCTCCCAGCCTTCCTGTGTGGCAGGAATTAAATAGTCTGTTTTTGTTGCTTTTAATTCCTGTTGGAAATATGAGAAACACCAGTTATAAACAATGTGTACACAAGCTATAAAAAAGAACGGCTAATAATTCAGAGTTTATCCTTTAAAGCACAGTGAACACAGATTATTTGGCCTGAAAATCAAAGACTATTTTCAACTGTCCAATGATATTTTAACGTATTTAAGTTAAGAATACGTTATAATGGCTTGATGCCATATATGCTATATTTATAAACTCACACGCTGTTAAAATGTACAATTTGTAAGAAAAATATAACAATACTAATTTAGGCTAGTCTAAAAATATTATACATTGCTGAAACTTGTATTGGAATTTAGGCTCAACACTCTATTTTAATTCGGCTAAATGTGGTTTACACGTTTGTAGTTTTTGGACTTGAATGCAACTTCCCAGCGCATTCCCATCAGGCATTGCGGCAAGAGTCATACAGCAAGCTTCATATATCATGAGGCGCATGCGGAGCCCGGCCGAGCTCAACAAATAATGAGAATGACATAGTAAAAACAGGACCAGTAAATGTCGATAAGGATTTGAATAGACAGCAAGGTATGTGCCAAGCGTTTACTGTGGATGGTGAAGCAGCTATGGCTTTAATTTGAATTGACAGAGTTTTGCAGAAATGACAGAGCTGCGCAGTCTGTTATGAAGCTTTTGATTGCTTGATCGCCTTAACAATACGAAAGCATGCGGGAAGAATATTCATAATGTTAATTGTTTTTGTTTTTTTTTCAAAAACTGTTTTTAGTAAAGGTCGCCAAATTCAGCATCAGTTGAAGTGAGATAAGGGCTCACGGTGATTAAATTGCGGCTGTATGGATAGATAATACTATCAGTTTAACTTGCATTAAGCCAGAAGTCTCATAACACAAGAACACTCACCAAAATGTATTAATTATCAACAGCCCAAATAGTCCGTTTGAGTTGTTAATGACTTTATTTTTCCTAAACTTCAATGTGTAATTATGGTTTATTTAACCATTTATTGTGACGAGAGTCTGAATTTAACTGTAATTAAAATCACTCTGTATATAATTATACAAATCAGCGCGTACAATAACTGACAGTAATTTTTTTTTGATTTTAGTAAAAGTGTCAGACTCTTATTAACAGTGAAATAAAAATGATGCGTTCACGAGTCAATCTGAGGGCGCATGCTCGGTAAAAGTACGACCGTTTACGTCAGCATACCTATCTGGAGTGTACATAAAGGCAAAGCATTTTAAAAACAAAGACCTTTGTGACCTAGCTTTTCGAGATACCGGTCATTGATTTTTTTTTAACCTATTTATATCACTTCTACTCATTGTCTCATATTTACCTTTAACTTTGTTCTGTTTTATTTTTAAGCTTAATGTTATTTTTTCATTGAGAACTGATTTAATTACGTCTGAAGTTTCTTATTTTAGCTATTTAAAATGTTAAATGTTTTATTGTTAAAGTTTAGCAAGTAATGTGTGGAATTTAAGATGAGCTAAGCTGTGTTGGTATTTTGTTCATTTATTTAATTTTGAATTAATTTTTCAATTATAACCTGCTGAAATGTTGGCAATGCTGCTGCTGTACCCAATCTTGTGAAACTGAAAGTATTTAATAAATTATGAGGGAACACTTCTAAATAAAAACACAATTTCAAATCCTTTCAACTTTTATGGGCCTGTGTTGCTGAAATGTTGAACAAAAATGTCTAAATTGTGCAATTGTTTTATGAATCGCAAATCTAATCCACAGGATGTCTCCACGAATCGATGATGTTATGAAGCTGTGTTGTGAGTTGTCCGCCAATCAGCAAGTTAAGACCACAGTAAAAGGTTCTGGGAAAGGAGCAGCAGCAGCTGGGGCGCTGGCCTTTGCTGGAGGATTGGTTGGAGGTCCTCTTGGCATAGCTGTAGGTGAGTGGAACAATGCAACAGTTCCTCTATCTTTAGGAACCATTTCTAATCATATAGATTCATCATAAATGCTGATGTATTGGAATTAAGCTGTTTATTTTGGAGTGATCAGCATTATTGCTTTAACTCAAAAGTTTGAAATTTTGATCTTCTGTAGGAGGGGCTGCTGGAGGCCTTCTGGGCTGCTGGCTGACCAGTGGTCAATTCAAACCACTTCCACAGATCATAATGGAGCTCAGCCCTCAGGAAAAGCAGAAGCTTTATGAGGATCTCATGGAAATCCTGGGAGACATTGAGTGGACTGATTTGGCTCAGCTGATTGCTCTAGTCATGGGCAATGCAACTCTGAAGCAGCAGCTTACGGCTGCGCTTCTTGGATACATCACCAAGGAGCTCCAGGCAGAGGTGCACTATGTTGATTAGTCGCTTTCAATATTGTGACACAGAAGCCTAAATGCAGAGGAGGATGTTCTCTGATGAGTGTGAACTACTTTTTGACACTTAAAAGACTCCTAATTAAATTCTGTATGATATAAATGGTACATATGTTGATGAAAACAGCTGTATGGCTGGGTAATTTATTTTGATAAGTGCAATTATTACTTATTTATTGTATCATTTATTCTGTCTTTAACTGCACTGATCATCAAGTCTGGCTTTAAGTCATGGTGAATTTTAGGTTTGATGGAGTTGTGATGTTGTCCAGTCTACTATCTTATTTACATAAGAAGGATTGTGAACTAAGCCAAAATTCTGCTGTGTAATATAAAGATTTGATATAATTACATCAATTACCAGCCTTTTTACATTTTAGCAGATTTGCCAGCAACTGTATACAGCATATTGTACACTTTGAATAAAAAATAAAACCAGTGTGGACTTGGCATTTGGCATAGCAGTCTTTATTCCTTGGCATTGAATCCATCTGGGCATTAACATTGTAGATCTGTCTTTTATTAAACTTAGTACTAACACACTTAAGCTAGCGTGCTGGGGTTGGCATAGGATTCTAGTCATCTGAAGGTCTGTGATTTTATCCTGACTCATCCAGTCTGTATGTTGAGGGATCTTTGGGCAAGATACTGAACCCTAAGCTGCTCTTAGTGCATCCATGAGCATTTGTGTGAGTGTGTGCGTGCTTATTATTCACGTGAAAGTGCCCAAAGGCATAAGACACATAGACTATAGAATGTGTGAATATGTGCATATAGCATGTGGAGTAGTGGTTCAAAAAAGATGTTCATTTAACGTCCATTTTATTGTGATTCTGCTCTGTTTTATAGACATATACCTTCTCCATTAACCCTTTATCAGCGTGAATGAAGAATCGCCTTTAAGAAAGTGTCTCCAGACATCGTTAATAAGAGAGTTGGCTGTCAGATAATTAAATGTATGTACAGGATAAAATTCACACTAATGAATCAAGTTATTTTTTAAGCATATGTATTTTTAAATATAGTTTTATACACCTGTTGTGGGTGTTTTGGTTCTGTATTTTACATGGTTTCATTCCTGCTTTAGTCATTTCTGATAAAAACTTTCTTCTGGTCTATTTGTCTTTGCTTTTCTACTGTTGTGTCACTGGCCCAATAATAAAGTGGTGAAAAATTGTTTGTGTAAGTAGATTAAGTTCTTTTTAAGATTCAGTATTAATGTGTAATTGATTTATGATATCAACATAATGAACTGAAAAAATAACCCAGTTAAAATTGAAAAAAAAATTTCATGATTTCAATAATAGAGTTGGATATAATATTCTTTATTAGTAAATACACAATCCCAATTCTCTCAGGGAGCCATCAGAAAATACATATTACAGAGAGGAACCGAGGCAAAGCTCCTGTATTTATCCCACCACCACTGTTTCATCATCTGGGAATTCATAGTAGGGAACCTCTAGGTTAAGCGGAGCGGGTCCCTTCCTGATTCTTCCTGAAGCATCATAGTGAGAGCCATGGCAGGGACAGTAGTAGCCTCCGTACTCTCCGGCATTAGCGATGGGCACACAACCCAGATGGGTGCACACACCAAGAACGATGACCCACTTGGGGTTGGTCACTCTATCCTTGTCATGCTCGGGATCACGCAGCTCTGCAAGATTCACTGCCTGCTCTGTGGCGATTTCCTTCTCCGTACGGTGACGGACAAACAAGGGTTTTCCTCTCCACTTGAAGGTCATGTTTTTGCCTTCTGGGATATCGCTCAGCTTGACCTCTATCTTGGATAAGGCCAGGACATCAGCAGATGCGCTCATGGAGGAGATGAACTGGGTGACCACTGTCTTGGCTGCATAAACTCCCACCACAGTGGTAGCGCCAGTGAACAAGTAAGAGAATGCCCTTCTTGCCTCACTGCTCTCTTGGGAGGACTTGTTGGGGTCCATAACCTCAGGCCGACGGTAGTCTGAAAAGTCTGGAATCTTGATGTCTGTGTGTGCAAGGCGGACTCCTCCAGGAGCTGAAGCGACAAATAAGTCGAAAAGACACAGGCCGGAGATAAATAAACAGATAGTAAACTATACAACATCTCACAAAATAATAATTTTCTGTCAAAAACTCAACAACTCAGAAAAGTGTTGTTTAATTTGAGGCTTAATTCATATTTGACTGTAATGACAATAACTTCTGGTGCATTCAAATGACCCTAAAAACTGAATGACTTTGGTTTGGCAAAAATAAATCTTTCAATTTCTACTTTTTGAGCTCATGCTGTAAATTCCACACGTCCTAATTTTGCAGCCATTTGGTACTTTGAGACTAACCTACCTACTGTAATTCTTTATATGGTTGTTCTTAAAGATCCCTAAAAGTGAAACCATCCCTTAGTTTTGCCGTCAAAGACTCAGCATGCTGGTGGACTGGCAATGTTGCACTGAGCACTTCTTCATCACTTCAGTCTTACAGTCTGTGTTTTATGCCGTCTCCTTGTGTTCTCCTTTTTTGTAGTGGGTAGTTGTTGCTCACTGAGCCTGGTTCTTCCATTTTCTTAATGTTACATTGAGTTGTTTTTTTTGTTTTTTTTGCCTAAATGCTTTACATACTGATTGTTGTCTCATGTCTCATTGTTGGGGTTTTCCCTTTAATATTGTAGGGTCTGCTCCTTTCAATATGAATGCATGCAATACATATAAAATGGAAGTGAAATGAAAAAGGAATTTCAAATTAGGTCAACTGATACACAGGTATAAAAAAAAAGTGGTGACACTAAAAATGTAAGCCTCATGTTCATAATGCACATAATATTCTAAACAATTGTAAATTCTTGAAGCTATGATAACATTCTAGTGAAAATCTGACATGGTGAAAGGCCAAACAGGGAAAAAAAAATCATTTACTGTGGCTCTACAGCTGCTTGAAACATTTATTTAGAATTATATGATAATCTGATAATTATACAACATCAGGTTGTTCGGTCTATCTAGAATAAATAATAGAAATCTAGGCTGACATCTTCATATTTTGACAAAACAACGAAAATAAACACATTTTGCTACAAAACCGAGGCACCATTGTTCATATTTATCAAATTGGAAACTGTGCAAGTATGAGGCTTAAAAAATGTCTTTTATGTAACCACCTCCATGCAAATGGAATTGTTTAAATATATATTACTATATTTCTTTAGATCCTTCTATTGTCATCTTTCCTTATTCCACTACGCTGTTATTCGGGTCCTATTTGTCAGTCAGGTCAAAGATTGCCCATTACCCTTCCAACGTCCTGCTAGCCATCGCAAGTTGTTTACGATTAGTTTTCAAGAAGCCTCCGAAAATAGGTTTCACATTTTACAGCATTAAGATGTTATAGAATAATTAAGACGCCGGTACTGCGTTTTTTTATCCTCACATCATGCTGCTCATTAGCAACCCCGGCTAACATTAATAACGTTCGTCACTGGGCCTTACCAGCAACAACGGCCACTTCTTTGGCTCCCGGAGACATCAAAGTTTTTAGTGCATGCTTTGTTGTCTGGAGAAACGGGGGAAAAACCCCGGGACGAGCAGTTATGGACATCATTTTCGCCCAAGATAAGATTTCTCAACCCCACAGTTGGGGACACGACCTTGCGTGTACAATCTCCGGTACGTAACTTGTGTGTAGCACTCTAATCTTCTGTACCGGAAACTGTCTCCCAACTCTTTTTAAAGTTCCGCATTAACCTAACTGTCTTTCTTTTCCTCCTCTACAAAAAAAAATCGTTATTAAATATTGTCTGACTTCTTAAACTTAATGTCGGTTTTAACACGTTACGATAATTTGACCCTAAAGCCTACAAACTAAACACAAATGTTTTAGTACAGGCATTTTTCTCCGTCAGCTAAATCCAAGGGTCCTTGTGATGTAAACAAGGGTCCTTGCAACAGAAACGGAGCTACATACACCATGGTAACCTGACAAAAAAAGGGGAGAACAATGAAAATACCAAAAAGAAAGCTGTTCCTTCTCCTTATTTTTGCATATGTAGCGTTTTCACTCTATGCTGCGTATAATGTTTTCTTCAGCACCAAAGTACTATCCCGCGTTCACAGGGTGGTGAAGAAAGAGACGGGAGCACAATCGGGTAATTTCACGGAGCAGGAGGGCCGCCTAAAAACAGGAGCCGATAATTAAAAATTATATTTATTTAATTTCGCGTGGAAAGAAAATTGAATAGATAACGGTGTGTTGGGTTTGTAGGTGGTGTAAGGGATGGCGGTGCTCCATACGTTGCTGATGAGTGGAATCCGTGGGAGGATGAACAGGTGGAGTACAACTCTGCTTTGAACAAAAAGAGAGAGGCCTTCAAACAGTACCTGGGTAAAATTGACAAGAACAAACCCAAAAGATACAAGGTCCAGATATGGGGGAAAGCTGCAATAGGTAGGTCATGATCTAATGTGTCACATCCTCAAAGGAGGTTTTAATGTCATCTATAAATGGAAATAATTTGCTCTGTGGCAAGATATTATGGTTTTACATATATTTTATCTCATACCTGGAGGCCTACAGAATAACCGTCATTCGTCTATCTATTTTCTTTACAGGGCTTTACCTTTGGGAACATGTTTTAGAGGGCCCCCTCAACCCCACTGACAAGGTAGCACAATGGAGAGAGGGGGAGCTGCAGTCAGGGAAGATTGATTTCAGGTAACAGATCAGAGATAGAAAGTTTAAAAGCACAAACATATAGTTTGCACTTGAGCCTTAATTACATATTTACTGAAAAAAACGTGACCCCATCCTAGTAAATCACTCTGTCTCTAGTTTCTACACAGGTCCTGCTGTGGTGCAGGGTCATGTGCCTCTGGACATGAATAGTCTGGTTTTGGTTCTCAATGGCCGCGAAAAGCAAAAAGTCACTTACTCCACACGGTGGCTGGAGCACGTCCAAACTCTGGTTCAGTCCAATACAGTGTCTCACGTTGCTGTGGTTCTGCTGGGCAATGAGCACTGCAACAACAACTGGATCAACCCACATCTGAAGAGAAATGGTGGCTTTGTGGACCTCCTGTTTGTAGTGTATGATAGCCCCTGGGTCAATGACAAGGATGTCTTTCAGTGGCCTCTTGGTGTTGCTACGTATGTCCTCGCTTATTGTCTAATTTGTGTGTATGTGTCATGTTTCCTCTTTGAATTAGTAACGCTGTCTAATATAATGCCACGATTTTGTCTCTGTACAGATACAGACAGTTTCCAATGATCAGGCCTAATGCCCAGTTAATTACCTCCAACCGGCCATACCTCTGCAATTTCTTAGGAACTGTTTACAAAAATTCTTCCAGAGAAACACTCATGCATATTCTGACACAGTCTGGCCTGGAAAAGGATTGCATCACCACTGGGAGGGAAAAGTAAGTCACTATTTATTACCTGTTTCATTGCCTTATCTGAAAGAATAAAATCTTTTACTTTTTTATTGGCTGGATTATTTTTACTTTGGCTGACTGTGCTATAACACAGCTATAACAAGAGGACAAAAAGTTGAGATATTTAGAATAGTATAAAGAACATCTTGCCACTAAGGCCGTCCTAGTGTATCTTTGTGAAACTATTAATGTCTACAGTAAGCTTCATGGTCAAGCGGTTTCAAATTATTAGTCTTGCATAGTGAAATCCAAAACTTATTTAAGTTTTAGGGAACCAAACGACTTTGGTTAAAATTAGACATCACAGAGGCCTAAGCTTTTAATCCACATGTGGGCAAAATGTAGGGCAAATCAACTGAATCTGACCAAAATCTCCTTAAAGAAAAAGAAAAATGAATAAGAAAGAGGATTATGCTAAGGAATGTCAAGGAGAATAACTGCAATAAGTCTTCACCGCCATTTAAGTCCATTTCAGTGCAGTGCGGTTCATCAGTAATCTACGCAGTAGCGAAGATCAAACAACTGGCAAGATAAATGCTAATTTAAGGGCTGATAAAGAATTTGTTAATTTTTAATGTTAGCAATATTTATGTTATGATTGATTTATTCAGTGTGTACCCCTACAGATAATTCATCTAAGCCATTCGTCTAAGAAAATCCCATTGCTGGTTTAAATCTTTTAATATCAAGAAAAACTGATGTGCTAAATCATTGAACGCTGCCACATCAACACAAACACTTGTTCCCTGGTTTTACTGTGAACAGCTAAGGCTTTCAGATACATTTTTAAATAAAGAAAGTAAATAATAAAATTAAGCCTTTGAGCACGTGTCATAATTATCTATGCCTATATAATTAGGGCTTGATTATCTTAGTTTGTGGCAATTTTGTACCAAGAAACACTTCATTTAAGTTTACTTTTCTGACTTGTTTAATAATAAATGGAGCTGAGGTGAGAAAGCTTTGAGTTCTAAATGTAAATTACATGGAACAATATTATAGTATATTTCTGTGTTTATAGGGGTAGCTTAAACTGTTGACTGAAATATCTCCCCTTCTTACCTGCCACAGGTGGCTCCCTCAGGAGACAGCAGACAGTCTGAGACGCTATCAGACAGCTCTGGCCCAAAGCGAGCTCACTCTCTGCCCAGTTGGGATCAACACAGAGTCTTACCGCATCTACGAGGCCTGCTCTTATGGCTCCGTGCCCGTGGTGGAAGATGTGATGACACCTGGGAGCTGTGCAGCAGGGCCCAGCTCCCCGCTACGACTCCTAAAAGCTGCAGGGGCGCCCTTCATCTTCATCAGCGACTGGAAGGAGCTCCCAGCCATCTTGCAGAGGGAGAGAGGGATGACACAGGAGCAGAGGGTGGACAGGAGGAGGAGGCTGCTGGAGTGGTATTCCAGCTTTCGTCAGCAGATGAAGGAAAGGTTCACCGAGGTCATCGAAGAGACCTTCTTCAAAAACGGCTGACTGTGGTGCTTCTAAATATCAGCGGGGTGGTTGACAGTTAAAACTGATTTTATTTAATTTATGGTTTGTGGAGAAATGTGATGTACTACTGACATAGTGAAAGTGGTGATGTTCTTTTCAATATTCTGGCGCAGGTTATTAAAAAATAATTTATGTGTGTAGTAAAGTTGTAAAACTGCCATTACTAGTCAGAAAGGGGCCTCGTGATATTTAAGTATATTCATCATCTAAATGTTTACAACTGGAATGTACAGGCATTTAGAGATAGAGGATTATGAACTGCCTTTGCATTTTAAAAAAACAACCCTTAATTTACTTTAAGTATGTTTTATGTGTTTTTAAGTAATTCTTATTGTGATTTTTAGGAAACACTAAATAATATATGTAGAAGAGATTGTAATGTGTTTGCACCATTTTTAACACCCTGATATCCTTTTGAAATCTTTTCTCTTTGTGAGCTGCTTGCAAATGGATGTGGTTGGGATGAAATGTTTTGCTTTGTGGTAAAAAAAAAAAAAAAATCAGCTGTTTTATATTTATTTCAGTTCTGTGCTGCATGTGTGTGGGGATTTCTTTTTCTTTTTTTTTTAAAGACAGTGCAGTAAAATAAAATGGAGCATTGTCCTGAACAGAAATGTGAGGTTGTGCTTTCATTGTGCCTGCAGATGGCGCTGTGGACCAGCTAAATGTCAGTGGATGCGATGATCTCCAGTGAAATGTAATGCAGACGCTTTTTTAAGTTGATAAAAAAAAAATTATATGTGGGGAAACTTACTTTTCACATAAGCTAATAAACACGAAACATGCCGTAAAACTGAGGAGAAACTTCTGGATGTCTACCAAACTAGTGTATTTGAGATGTATAGGGCACAGATCGATATTAGCTAAGAATATATTGATGCGTGGTCGTTACGCAGGAATTATGGGGTTTCTCGCTGTATTTCAGCTAGAGCTGTGCACAGGTGTGCGGCCACACATTTAGTCTACCCTGTAGAGCGCTCAATGTCTGTAAATAATAAAAAAAAAAACTAAAAATGTCATTTTATTTTGATTTAGAAAGAAAATATTGAATGCAAAACTAATATAATGTGACGTCTATTTCAAGTTACGTATAAGTAGTTTGTCCCTAATAAGGACAAAAAGCCTTCAGGTTTGGCAGCAGGAGTGTCCGTCAGGGCGCGGATGTCCACTGCTCTGGAGATCCCTCCCTCCCTGTCCTTCCTACCTCCAGCTGCTGCGTGCTGCAGTCGGCTTGCCTGCCCTGTCTGCCTTTTCGCCTGCTGGGAGTTGAGTTGTAGGGTCGGGGGTGGGGGGCGAGAAACCGTTGAGGGAGAGCGAGCATAGGGGGGGGGGGACGTGTGGATGTGTGGGTCTCAAACTGGAAACCACCATCAAAGCGGCGCAGACTCTTAACCATTCAAGCCGACTTCCAAGCCCTTCGGACATGCTGTTGACACTACTTCTGCCGGAAGGACCCTAAACTTGCGCGATTGTTTTTTTCTTCTTCTTCTGTGGTTTCAGCAGCGCTGTCGCGCTGTGCCGACTGCTCGGATAGTTGAGAGGATTCATTGGTTGGAGCAGGATTGCGCATTGGCCCTGCCGTGTATCCGCCGCGTATCCTGAGGGAAGAAGAACAATGAAGCGATAAACATTTCCTCCTTTCTCCAAGTCCCGCTGCAGACTTAAATCCCACTAATAGTCTTAAAAAAAATCTCGGTGCTTCTTCCCCTGGCTTTAATTTTTCTCGTGTTGTTTGGGATGCGTCGGTAGCTGTAGGATCCCGCTTGTTGACAGTTTTTTTTTTCTTTATACAAGAAGTTTACAACAAGTTTCGGACATAGGAAGACGGAAAATGTCCACACCGAGGTTCAAAAAGGATAAAGAAATTATCACGGACTACGAGAGTCAAGTCAAAGGTAAGGGGAGGGTTAAATGTTTCTCTGGGAAATGCGCTTGTAGGAGCTGCTGGGAGAACCGAGAAAGGACTAATTGGGACCAGGCTGGTTCATCACTACCTGCATGAGTCATAGCTAGTGATGGTGGTCACTGGCTATGACTTGTGGTGAGGTGGATTAAGAAAGAAAGTTGGTGTAAATGACCCCCTTTTGGTCAAGTCAAACGAGGACATGTCTTTCCAAGAGGTCCAGCCTTCATATAACTTGGATATCTGTAAAATGACTTGGAGGGCTGCCACAGCTCAATAATATTTGTGCCAGCAGGACAAAGTCAGCAAAATAAATCATTAGTCACATTTCAGGAAGGGTTTTTAGTCTTGCATAGTTTTGCATGTGAAAACCACTGAGAACGCTCAATAGACTGACACTGGTTCAAAGAAGCGATCACTGTCTTTCACATGGCTTCAGGCCTGTAGCCTTTAAAAATAAATAAAATCAAATCTGTTATTTTAAGGCTGTATGTCCTCACATTGTCCTTAACAACCGAGATGCTTGTAATTATTCCCACTTGGCCTGTTGCATTTTTAGTCACGCTTGTGTGTTATAACTACCTGTTACTGTTGAGATTTTTTCTTGAACTCTAGCTGGTGTGGGACTTTTGTCGTTAAGCCATTGTTCCCATAATATCACAGCAAGGTTATGCAACTGGAGAGGTGAGAAAGGACAAGTTCAGGCATCACAGATACACACAAATTAACTTTGAGTGAACTGCTCAGGGGCACTTAAGAAGTAGTGGATGGTTAGTATTCTATGCCAATTTGTTTCCCACTTAATGCCACACACACTTTAAAACATAAAACTTCTCAGTGCCTAGATTAAGGTATGTGATTTAAAGGTGTGCTTCACTGATGTCGCCCCTAACTTATCTTGTCTCCTTCAAGTCCCCCGTTGGCTTATTCCCAGACAGAAAAGGCAGTTGCTGCTCCAGGGTAACCATGGGGATTTGGTCCCCAGCCTACCAGCTCTGTTCCTCAGTGCTATTAATTTGCAGAAATGCCACCTATTCACCTCCCATAGCCAGCCTTAACTGCTGAGAAAAGAGGAGAGGTTAGTGGTGGTTGGTGGGGCTTTAAGAAGGGTATAGAGAAGTGTTGGTTGAGGAATTACAAGATTGCATGAAAGCAAGCTATCATTTGCTAAGGGTTGTTCAGAACCCCATCCCCCTGCACCCCCCTGCAAGGATGACTAAGGGCTTTCAGCCAGTAATAGAAGATGATGCACAGTCATAAACGATGTCAAACAAGACATGACTTGGCCTCCCAGTTGTCTCGAGGAAGTTGGTGTGTTAATAAAAAGCACCTGATGCTGAGAATAGCTGCTGCTTGACAGCACCAGAAGAGCCTCAGTAAATCAAAGTTTAAGTGTATTGTTTTGTTGAATCTAATTCTGAGGCTAATGCTCTGAAGCTTGTCGTGCATTGTAAATATCCTCTAGGTAGGATATTTTTCTTCGGGGGAGTTAACATCACAGGCGGTGCACAGCTATTTGCATAAAGTACTGTTCTGGTTCTTTTTGCATTGTAAATAACCCGTGGGTATTCCATCTGAGGGATGCATTATTTGTTATCTTTCAAATGTATGTTCCAAAAACGACTGATTGAATTTATCTTTAACTATAATTAACCACAGGTAAACACTGTATTTCTTATCAATACTGTGTCGTCTGTTAAACAGAAAAAGAGGAATCTTTATTAGGTCGGTGTTCGCCTGCAAAGGAAGACTTGTTTTGTTTTGGTTTTTTTGGGGGGGGGTAGCTGCTGGGCTCATTGGGATATGAGTAAGTAGTACAGGAAGAAAATGCTTTGTAGTGTAGTAGCACGGTTTCTGCATTCAGAAGAGCAGCTCCTGATTCAGCGATTGTAAAGCCTTTTATATGTTAAGGGTGGTAATGAGTGGGATTTAATCTGCAATGACCGGTGACAGCCAGAGGCAGAATCTGGTGAACAGACATTGATTACTTTAGAAGTAGAACAACAAGCATCCTAAAAAACATCAACAACTGGAGCCAACACTCTGATGTTTTGGCCAATATTCTCCCCGTCTCACAGCTTTTTAAAAAGTACAGAATTTTCACAATATTTTGACAGAGCTCTGGAAGCCAGTTTTGCTGCATCTTACATAAGCACACTGATCTGTAGCCTCAAACCCTCTGCCTTGATTTTGACAGGAGACTTTCATCGTTACACCAACAATTCATGCTTCTTCCTTTTTTTTCCCTGCGACTCATCATTTTCATATTTGTGCTCAGCATGCTTGTGCTTAGTGGGATTGCTATTCAAGTCAGTAAATGTGATGTATTTAAAGTAGCTTTCCACGGTGACTGTCTGAACGCTTTCCTACAAAGTCTTACACTACTGTTCCCTGGCCTGGTTTGTCATTCAGCTGACATTCGTTTCATAAGTCCCGTCCAATAGCCTTTTTTAACCTCCTACGAGAAATGTAAAGCAAGTCATTTTGGCAATTGAAAGCAGTTATCATTTTATTGACAATGCTTTGTTGCATGGGGATTTAATTCTTTAGAACTGCTAAGAATTGGCATCTACATCAAGACTCAGCTTGATCTGGGAAAACAAAAACATTAAGGAGATTGGGTTTAGACAGTGGAGTTTGTTTGTGCCTTATAACGTGCATCAGTTGCAGTCAATTAAAGTAATTGTAAACCAGCAAGTGAAAGCTGTGGGTACATTGCAATTCTCTGTGTGCCTCTGTTTCTGTGGACTGGTGGAACGGGGCAACACTGTCTGCAATGTTTTCTTGTGGGTGAAATGTCGGTTTGATGTCAGGCTCTAGCTTGCTGTTTGTGTCCTGGGGGTTGTGACTCAGATGGCAGAACCCGTTAAAACCTCTGACAGGGGTCCTCTCCTGGATCATTATAAAGGCTGACCCTTGACCTGACTTCACTGCTCTTTGAAATCAGAGCTCTGCCCCTTTGCATACAAAGAGAATGGTCCCTCCATGTTTGTACGCAGGGGGATTAAAGGAAGGAAACTGCTGGGAGGTTGTATGGTGGTAATTACTTTTCAAATAGCTAAGAGTTGTCTTGTGGTTAAAAGTGTGATTAGTTAATTTACTTTACTATCAGCTCAAATTACGTCTCTTCAAATGCATGGGGGCGTGCTTGTGGATCATCATGCATTGCATGTGATGTTCATGTGACGTCAGGTTATCATGTGGACGGATTTTTGCTTTAACTCTGCCTGCTACCAAGCTTTAGCATGGAGAGTAGTCTATAGAGGCTGTCTTTATTTATTTAGAATAGTCTAGAAGAAGTACTGTGAGATATAAAACACTGGGAAGTTTTCACAATACTTCAGAAAGTAATCTGCTTAGACAAAATCAGTTTGAAGAGGGATTTCACAAAGAACCCGAAAATGGCCATTAGCCAATTTTACATCCTTGGGTACATAATTTCATGTTTCTGGTATTCCAGTTATTAATATCAGTATCATACATATTGAATTTGTAACATTAGAAGTTTGTTACATTTGATCTAGTCGCTGATAGATTGACGGACGGTTTGTTGGTTGTTTCATACTTTGGGTTAATCCAGATAGAGCAGCTGTCTGAGCAGACTCCTATTTCCCAGTGTCACCTTTGCCTCCTCCTTCAGTAAATATTATCAGATGTGAGTTTGAAGGTGTGAATGGCTCTGAAGCCAGCTGTCAGTATAACATGACCCTTTTTGCAACGGTCAGATTTTTTTTTCCCATTAACACCAACCTGTAGTTACACCACCAAGCCTCTAATTTCAGCTCAGCTTTCTTCTACGTTGCTTTTTGCCAACAGCCAATCAGTTCACACAAAGAGCCATTTTACTAACAGTATTGCACTTCCCACAACAGTTAAGTTGTAACCAATACCGCGGTGTACATTGGTGGATGTGTGATGCTCCATCTTGGCAGAGTGTTGATGGAGTTTAAAGGCTGCAAGACTAACGTAATTCTAACCCCTCCTGGATCGCTTCTCCACAGTATCACACATCCGTTCACACACTTATCATCAATTTTTACCCCCCCAAACTTCTATAACTGTGGGTGTTTGTAATGTGCTCACATGCAGTGGTATGGCACTGGGTGTTGTCTTTGTGCATGGGTGTGTGTTTGCATGGCTGGGTGAATTGTTATTGACAGCACCATCTGTGGCCATTCACCCTTTTTGTAGTTTTAATAAACTCTGCTGAGCACAAGCAAAGCTTCACATTCCCTGCTGCTCTTTATTGTCACCACAAAGGCTACCGGGACCTTACTGCAGCCCCCCACGCTGACCATCAACAAGGGGAAAAAGAGCCAAACCTGCCCCCGTTCATGTCACTATATTCCCCAAACCAAACAAACATGTTGCCTGGTGTATTGTCTTCAGATCCAGTTAATTCAGTTTCTTCCCAGAAATGTACCCTACTGCAGTGTGACCGAATAAATTGAAAGTAAAGTTTCGGACTAAATGGTTGGCTTTTGTTCCTCTTTTTTTCTTCTTCTTTCAACTACTATTTTCCTTCTCTCTGGTGATGTTGGCGCAAAAAGAAGAATCCATGTAAGTGCCTAGTAATGAGCTGGATGAGATCCAGTGTGTTGCTGCACTGGATTAGCTAATATGAGGTGCAGGGTATAAATGGAATAAGACCGTGCTTGACGAAAGTAAAACCGGAATTAAAAGCGAAAGTTTAAAGTAAAAAGGAGGTTTTGTTGGGGATTTGCAGAGATTTTGGTTACTCTCTGGACAACCTTAATTTCTTTGAACCATGGCTGAGGCCCAACAGATGGACAGACAGGAAGGCAGATAGACACAGTTTGACTACCAGGCCATGCTGCTGTCTGCCACCCAGTAGGCCTGGATTAGGGGTAAGAAGATTGGGGGAAGGGAGAGGACAGTATGAGGCCAGGGCAGGAATAAGTGAAGGCGGAGGTCACAGGCTCTGACTTGGGTGACTTGTTTTAAACTGCGTCTGTGTGTTCATCCGATTCATCTGCGGCTCTAAGCCGTTTATGTGGTTAGCGGTGGTGAAAGCTTTTTAAGATGAGTGCAAACATTCTATAAGTGAAGTCTCTCGTTAGTCCTTGTTCTGGGTTCCTTTAAACAATGTGACATCTGCCACTTTGGTTGCTTTTTTTCCGCCTGTGTCAGTGGTTTGGCTGACCATGACCAGGGAAGCTGAAGCTTCTTTGCTGAGGTAGTTTATTCATCAGCCACAAAGAGGCTACTGCACTAAAAAAAACCTCTTTGTGATTGTTTTGGTTGCTAGCAAATTACAGTGGTCGACTGTTTACGTCGATAACATCGACTTGTCTGCAAATATTTGTCATTTATTTACTCTCTAAGCTGTAGTAAAGCTTAAAGTGACACACAAACCAGAAATGTAGAAGTGTAAGTTACGCCTTGCTGCTGCAGTCAAATGGTTCAAAATGTGCAACTTCTATCTTGAAGGCAAACATTTTCCATTTACAGTTTGAATCACACTTTTCTGTGTTTGACTACTGCTTGGTGAATAGTTTGCAGATGACTCTGCATCTTCCAAGCAAACTAATTTGGCAACTGTGCCAATCTGCTACTAACCAAAACGGTTGCAAGGAGGTTTTCAGTGCAGTAACACACTAGAGGCTGCCAGCAATCACTTGCCAACCAGTTGCAGAATACACACTTTTCCTTGTGACTGGTGGTTACCAGATGGTCACTGACTGGTCTCTAGAGCTGTGTGGGGGGAAAAGTTTCTCCTTTTTAAGAAAGAGAAACTGAAAATATTCTACTTTGTTCTGGTCTTTTGCACAAACAGAATGTTTGCGTAATATTTTGGCTTAATTAAAGCCTAAACCAAAGTGATAAAAATATACAGTCTATTATTAACAACTGTGCTCACTTCTACTGATCTTGAGCCTTCGTTTGTGCCCGTTTACTTTTCACCTCTGATTGCCTTTAGTTGGCAGCCTTCCCAGCATTCTTGAAATAATTGAATTTAAAACAATCAAATGTATGACAAGACTGACAAATAATATTTTGCTGGCAAGTCGAGCCTTGTTGGTGTTCATCAAATAGTTACCCATATTCCCAGCACCTGACAAAGATGATTACGCTAGTGATTTGGTGTATTGAAGAAATGTATTTTCTTTTATAATTTCCGCTATATGCTCAAGTGAAATATTTGTATTTGAACGTGTGCATACTTAAAGACGTGTAATATCCTTGAACTCAACAATTCAACTTCTTTGCTGGTTTTGCACACCATCTGGAATGTGTTCTTGCATAACACTGTCTTGGTCAGTCAATCCATGCGTAATCTGGAAGAAAAAAATGCATTCAAATTGTATAACATTTCCCTACTTCTTAAAATTTTTACAAATTAACAGGCTTTGTGATACTTGACAACATGAAATTGCAAAGGTGAAGAAAGCATCTGTTAATAATCTCAAATAAAGAGTTTCTTTGGGTCTGATAAATGCTGGTGCATGAAATGTATTTTGCATCAAGTATGAAACTTTGTTTCCAAGACAATTTCTTACTTCGCGATCTTCCATAAACTGTCTTTCCCATCTGGCCTTAACACTGGTGAACAAGCTTTAATGTAGTGATCCTGTGGCTCCTCCTTGCCCCCTCACCCCCCTTTTTTTCTTTTTTCTACTTTGACCTCATGACCTGAGGAAAGAGAGCTTTTAGCCTGCCGCCCTCCTGATCTATAGCCAGAGACCACCCCTTGAGGCACGACTACCATGTTGGGCTGCTGCCCTGAGGAGATTTCGGGGGTGGGGTTATAAAATCTAGTCAGAAAGATGTCAACAAAATGACTAATCTTTTTTGTGTGTGTAGGTCTGATTGACCATAGGTTAAAGACAAGAAGTCACCCATGTCTTTCATTTAAAAATATAATTGAGTGCTGCTGTTGCGGACACCACAAAGTCTGTATTAATGTAGGGAGGAACTGGAGAGTTTTCCACGGTCTCAGCTTATCAGCCTTGCAATAAAGGATCATTGTGGGTTTGCAGGAGGAGGAGGCACGAACTGAGTGTACAGCAGCCGGGGCTAGTGTTCGAGGAGCCTCAGGCTGGGCTTATGAGCTCTAGTCTGAACTCTGCTCCACCCTCCCTTGGGATGGAAACTGGAGCAAAAACTGTGGTTCCAGCCACAGATATGTGGGGTGCTTGGAGAGGAAAAAAAAGCGCCATTTAGGGATAAAGGTCTGTCAGCCATGTTCCTCCCCTCCTCTTGGAATCCTACTTCCAGCAGTCACATGTGGAGAGAGTCCCACTTAGTCCTCTTTGAGCTGTTGTTATATCCCTTCTCACTCTGTTTCTAAGCCTGAAAGAGAGTTTCTCCCGAGATAACTAGTACTGAACGGTTAAATAAACCTAAGGGAAAAGATAACGCTGGGTATTTATAGTTCTGTTTTATCATTACAATCATCATGGAAAATGTAACTTTTCCTGAAAACTCTCCTTGCTTCACTGTCCAGCTGTTTCCAGAAATAACAGTTATTTTGTTGTCATGAGGCCTCGTATCATGTGGTTATTATCGAATAGATGAAATGGCCAATATTTGTGCTTGCTTGTGGTTTAAAGTTAGATGAAAGTTAATTGTAGCACGTTTACTACTCCCTCACCGATTTATCCTAAAAGTTCATAATTGATATGTTTGGAGCATGCTTCTTCATGGTATTCTGTTTCCGTCGGTCTGTCCGTTTTGCTGTTTGTCCTCACTGACCCTCGGTTGGAAGCCTTCTCCCCAGGACAGCTTTGCCCTTTAGTCAGCAAACTGCTGACCTTTGATCTTTGACCTGAATTCCAAAATCTAAGCTCTCGCACCTCTGTTCACTTGGTTGGTTGTGTCTTTTGTGTAGATATCATGGCTTGCAGACAGTCAGAAGATTAATGGACGACTTTTAAGTCAAAGTTGTCTTTTTGTGCAACTTAACTGCTCAGTTACTGGCAAGAGACAAACCAGTTCTTACAGCTGAAATTGGTAATCGGTAAAAAAAAATTTCATCATATTTTTCCAAGAAAAATAACGTTTAAGATTTAAAATCAGTAACTAAACAAGGAACTCAATTGCCCACTGCTTCTAAAATTAAATGGCAAAAGGCATTTAGATTAACTGGCACTTTAATACATTTTTTTGCAGTTGACAGATTTCAAGATTTGTTGTCTGAATGAAGCTGTGAACTTTTCCTCTTGACCAGTCTACTGCATATAGTCTTACAAATTTAACCCCTAGATTCACTAAATTCAGGGTTAATGTAAATTAGTACAGACAGTTTTGTTTTCTTCTTTTTTGTGGCAGAAACCTTAACAGTGTCCTCATTTACTGTGGTTGAAATGCAGGTAAAATTCCAAAGTACCTTAAAAGGTTTGTTAGCCAGTAGAAATTTCTGGTATGAGCTACTAAGCCTTGAGTTAAACTTATACTCGAGTCCAATGAAGATATTCAGATCTCATTTCTAATTGTATTAATGTCTGTATGAGACAAAAAAATGAACAAAAAAGTTGCAGAACTGCTTTATTTTCTGGTGGATTTTTTTTGTAGGTTAGGGTGAAGTGCAGCATATTGCAAGAAGTCTCTGCGGAGTCTGACATCCCATTTTATTGCAGTTTAATAGGAATGGCGTGAGCTGCGAAGAAAGTTCTGGTTTTTGTTTTTGTTTTTTTATGCTTTCTGTTTTGTTTTGGGGTTTGTTTGTTTTTTTTAGATCGGTCTGGTCTCTCCTGATGTGCCCTATTTCTCTCAATCCAAAGTGGAGCATGATACCAACCATCATAAAAAAATAGTCCACAAAACTTTTTTTTTAATCTCCTTAATTATAGATGGTGATCTGCTCTTAGGATGACAGAATCTGCCACCAGTATAGCTGGGGAATAAGATTGTTCAGAAAAAAATTAAAATGTAAACGTGTGTGTGTGTGTGTGTGTGTACACTTGCGCAGTCAGCTTTCCAGCAGGCGCACAAGCACTGTGGACATGCCTCATATATCTTACTTTTTAATCAGGCAGTGTGGAGGAAGCTCCCGTCTACCCTGGGGTCCTGTGATTTGTCCTGGTTAATGATGTGTCAGAGGGACGTGACACATAGTAACCTGGCTGGTTGTGTGGCACATGCACGATGGTGCTATGGTCACTTGCAGAAAAATAGGGTGGCCTTCGTGTCCTGAGCCTTCGGGGGGACAGAGAAAGAAATGGCTAGTTTTGCTTGCCTTACAGTAAAAAGACAAAGGGCAGTGAAAACTGATCTGTCTGTTCTTTTATTCTTTCGCCCCCTTTTGTCCTTTGCTGTCACACTCTTAACAGCTGCCCTAAGGTAGACCACATTCTCCGATCTTTCTTGTGCTAATCCAAAAGCCCTGGGTGGATCCTGTTGGGGTTGCCTTCTGCATGCAAAACTGGCATTTGATTTCATCTGTCCGGTCTTGACAAGTTTGTTTTCCACATAGGTACCATGGCAAAGGGTTTAACGAGATATTCCGATGGACATTTATTCTGTTCAAGATGTGTCATCTCAGCCCCTGAGAACAAGACTGAGAGCCTGCTCTCAGTCAAGCGTGGGTACTTTAAAAAACGGAGAGAGGATTGGCAGTTAAAGCCTCCCTGAGGGTAGGTCTGAGGAGATAACAGAACGTAACTCTCTGTCACTTCCTCCATATTGGCTTCCACTATAATTATCTGGAAATGAGGTCTTTGTGAAGCCTCCTCGCTCTTTTGTTTTCGCTCTGTGTGCGTTCACGTTGGAGCTGATGGTGTTAGCCTGTCTTAGCCTCTGGTGCCCTGCGAAGTGTGGGTTGGGACCATTGTGGACTTTTCGTTCTTCACAGATTTGCTTTCACCACCAGATGCCTTGTGAGAAATCAATCCCTGCTGCTCGTGACTGGGACTGTGACAAGGGGAGTGATTGGGCCTCGGGCTACAGTGAGATCGCTCTGTCTGAAACCTGAGTGAGGGCCAAGATGAGGGTGTGATTTGAGCTACAGCAAGTACAGTTGTTTTTTTTTTAAGCTAGGATCAGAGAAAAGGCCTAAGTAGAGACCATCTTATGATGGATTTACACCAGCTATGACACCACCGAGTTCTCTGACCACACCTATCTTTGAACTCTGCTTTCATTTTGCTGACTACTACACAGAGTCCTTAAGTTTGTCCTCATGGATTGGACGTTGGCTGTCTTTGAACTCAACATTCATTTTGATGTCAAATAGAAGAAAGTGCTCCCTTACTTCCAAATCTGCCACAGCAGATGGAGCCGCATATTAGATTTGACATACATTTCTTCATCCGATGCCCTTCCTGATGCAACCCTCCCATTTATCTGAGCAGGCACCAGCACTAGCATGTTACCACCGCAGGCTAGGTTTGTGTCTCCACCTGGTTGGAAGGCAATATATGAACAACTACACTGCACGACTGTGTCTTGTGCAGTGTTAACAGTTTCCTCTTAGATTTAAATAAATAAAAAAGACACTTGCTAAAGTACTCAAAACCATCATTACTGCTACAGTAGATGCCCATGGGCAGTTTTATTCATGCATGTGGTCTGAGAACTCATTGGTGCTGGGGGTGGTGTAATCCCACTGCTGGATGGTTTGTGACTTGTTTTGTAGGTGTTCACTCAAAATCGGCTTGATTATTAGTGATTATATTCATTTACCAAAATGATCGCAATTGCTGTCCTGAACATCACACAAACACATTTCAATTAAAATCAAAGAATATTGTTGTAATGTTACACCTGAGCGGAAAGCTGTGGCAGCGCTGAATTCACCTTCTGAATACCACGAAGGAATGAGCTGGTGTAACACATTTGCTCATTCCAACTTTTTCTTTCTAATCTTTTCCTTGTCAGGTGATGATCTTCACAATTTAGGATGGGGAATATGTTGGAAATATTTATCTGTGCCTACTTTTAAATATCCTAACTCAGCTCCACTGCAGGAAGCAATCTGAATCAAAGCAGGCTCATTATTATGCCCTCACAGTGCAGTTTAGCCTTACACATTTTTGTTGCATCAGCCTGCGAGTGTTTAAAAAAAGATCAGATCCTCTAGTATAAAGTATTCTCAGTGTTTTCTTTTTATCTGTCAGTTTGGTTAGCTCAAGCTTGAAGGATGTGGTTCTACTGTTTTTCTCAGTTCTAGGAATGTTTGAATCATTCATGATAAAATGATTATGATTGTAGGCTTCAGATGGAGCTCTGATGATTCATTCACAGCCCTTAAACAGCCTTTAAAAATACATGTGCGCGTATATGGCTGAAAATGAAAAAGTGCATCATATCAGCATAATTATATCGCTTTGATTTTTTAGATTATGCTTTTGCTTTGAAGTTTGGCTCTTGGCAAAAATTCTGTGGCATTTTACTGTGGCTGCGGGGAAGACCTCCCCCAAAAGTGTTCTGTTGGTGGGAACTGGTTTCAGTATGCGTTTCAACTGGTTTCTTGGTTTTCATTCGCTGTCATGATCAGCTGGGTTAATTATAATGGGTTTAAAGTTAAGAAGACACTTATGTGGTTATTGTAGCTACTGTATTTCCTCAAATAAAAATTTCCTGTCAACTACAAGCCAGATTCTTGGCTTTTTGTGGGTGTGGGGCCTGAAACATGATCCAAGTTTCTCTGGTGCTTGCAACAAATGAGAATTTTTTAAATACTGCCCTACCTCTTGGGTTCTTTTTTCTAACTTGCTGAATTGTTACATAAACTGATAAACCTTGTAGACTTGCGGGACTCTTTTGTTAGCTTGTATAGCATAGTGTGTAATCAAAACATGGCACCAAACCAAGGCAGAGCTTCCCAAACGAGTTTCTTGCATTTAAAGAATGAAATGTACTTTATCTGACTGATTTGGCTTTCGGGAAATCGAAGCACAGATGCATGGGATGTCATCATGCCGATAGGTCAGATGTTCTATCTGCCCTGCTCCCCACGCCCCACAGTGTGCACAGAAATCATGGCACAACTTGTAATTCAACTGTCCTTCCTGGGAAGCGGTGTAGAAATAGTTTCCAGATTAGTACATAAATTAGCTGAGCTCTGCTTCATTTGGCCAACATTTGTATTTCTATGAAATAAATGAGTCTTTTTTTTTAATGTTCTTAGTTTCACAGTGACTCAATAACAACATTATTACTCTGACACTCTGGGAAATGTACTGCCCTTATTTTAGTGCAGTTGAAAGACAACTTTTAAATTACTTTATACTCAATACATGACATTAGACTCCACATTTAAAGGAAGCAAGTATGTTAACGCTTGGTTGGAGATGTCTCAGTGAAAGGATTGTATTGATGTCTCTCTCGTCCAGATGAGCAGAATCAACTTTGCAGGGCAATGAAAGCATTGTTTCACCTGTCAGATAAATAAATGCCAAGTTGGAAAAGATTAATATTTTTTCTTAAGGGGAGAGAAAATCCAACTTTTTTTGATCATATTTTCCATCATAAATATAAAGTGAAGGGATAAATCTTTGAGTCAATGTCTCTGTTTCCTGTCTTTGCCGTCCCAGAGCTGGTAGTTGGCAAGATTCCCCAAATTCAGTTAATTATACTTTACTGCATTTTTGCACAACGTCAGCTTATATAGAGGTTATCAGCTAAACCAAACGATTGCATATACTGAACATTAAGGAGATATATGTATTCTTATCCTGTCTTCCTTCTCTCACCCCAACCGGTCGCAGCAGATGGCCCCGCCCCTCCCTGAGCCTGGTTCTGCCAGAGGTTTCTTCCTGTTAAAAGGGAGTTTTTCCTTCCCACTGTCGCCAAAGTGCTTGCTCATAGGGGGTCATATGATTGTTGGGTTTTTTCTCTGTATCCATGAAGCGCCTTGAGGTGACTTTTGTTGTGATTTGGCGCTATATAAATAAAATTGAATTGAATGTATTCATATACAGTATACTAACAATATCCTACTATAAAGCCTCAGTCATGCCCTGCACATGCTTTTCAACCAAACAGCCTCTCGTTTGATCACACGGAACGACTGAAAAGATGAAAGGTGCAGACAAATGGCACATAGACACAGAGCACATCACTACAAAAACATTCATAGATCCCTACTGACACTCACAAGGTTAGCACACAAGGAAGCTCTGTGCTACTTAGAGTCTAATTTAAAGGCATTACCCTAGTAATCAATACTGCCTGTGTGTAGACACAGAGGGGTTTGTAATAGTATTTTTAGAAAAGCCTGAATGGACATGTGTGTTTCTTCATGGTGTGTGTCTGTATGTGTTTGTGTGTGTGCATGTACAAACTTTTACTTGTGCTTTTTCTAAGCCAGCTGCTCATTTGCAGATAAAGCATGTTATCCATTGTCTTTGACCTTGAAACTATTTTTCTTTTCCAAACTTTAACCTATGAAGATCTGAATAGGAAATCAAGCCCATTATACCTCCAAACGTATCTGTCTTTTCAGGGTTTGTTTGTTTTTAAATGAAATGAGTAAAGTAAGCATGGGGATATTAAACACCAATTTATTTCAAAGCAGACAAGATGAGCATTAGGAAGACAAAAAGCTTACTCATTTTCAGGTAAATTAAAAATATGGCAACAGATATGTGCAATTTGTTTTACAGTACAGACTAGCTAGTGGTAGGGCGTCAGGTTCACAGAAGCTAAACTGCAGGAAGAGGAGAGGTGCTGGTTTGTATTTAAGTACAGCAACATGTAAAATTTATATTACTTTTGTTATTTGTCTTTTTTGTGTGTGTGTTGTGGAGCAGTCTTATTTGTACTCGCCTCTGGATTCGCATAATACATTATAAAGAAAACTATTAAATCAGCTCAAAAACATCATGACAAGAATTTGAGATTTCCGGGGCGTCCCTGTGGTGTCTGTTACCGGTATGGTGGCAGTGGATTATTCGAGTGTGTTCTTATAGGTTGTTAGATTTGCACTATAACAATAGCATGCCTTTTTTCCCCTTTAATGTTTAAGAGCTTGCTAAGCCCTCTGCCCCCTTTGCAGTATTTTTATTTTACTGGCCTTATACTACGTTGTCTTCCCTTCTCAGTTTCTTTTATTCCCTCCGTCTCACCAGTAGGCTTGCAGCACATGTCCTTCCCGATGAAATTACAGGCCTAGTCTTGAATAGGAGGGTTGTTCCTCCTCGGCCCCTCCAGTTCCACTGCCGGCTTAACCCTATCAAAGGCCCAGAAACCGCACATCCTGCAAGGTGCTGTTTTTTGTGGTAGAGCAAGGGGAGGGAAGGAGGAAGGGCAGATGGGAAACCGAGCAGGGGAAGATCATTTTTCTTTGCTTTTCAGTGTGTACTGTACAAACGATGAAGGAATGGCTGTTTCCTTCTCTTGGTTTTTAGTTTAATTTCAGGATATTTTTTTTTGAAAGATTTCTGAAAGGGAAACAGAATCCACACAGAAGCAGGTGTTTATGAGGATGTAGCTTGCAACAAGTGGGGCCAAAAGCATTTAAGAGAGATCTCAACTGGGACTGATCTAATCTTTCCATGCAGTCTGTGTTTTTCCTCTTGTTTCCCAGCATTCCCTTTTTTTTTTTAAAGGTCGCTATATTGCCTGATCAATGTAACCTTAGCTGTTGCTGTGCACAGTCATCTCCTCTTCTGCCCCATAAACCAAAGTGTTCTGACTGTGTTGTCAGCTCTGGTGTCCCTGTCCATTTCTGAAGCCTCCTCATAGCAAAAACAGTATCTCAAAAGAACAGGTCTTTAAATTGGGTCGCACAATCTGTGAGGGAAGGCAGATGTACAAACACAGTGGGTGAATAGACAGCTGGACAGAAAGAAACACAGGAGGACAGATGGCTTTGGAAGCCAGCTATGTAAATCATCTGAAACAAAACAAACTATGAAAAAGCAGATGGACAACGGAGGCAGGCGAACAGGTCATGCAATCGAGGAAGGTCCACTTAAAGGTCGGCAGTAACGTTGGCGATAATGTTAGAAACTAAAATGCCACCTATGTAACATTTTACTGATCAAAGGATGAATGTTTTAGTTGATGATACATACAACGTGAGCAAACGTACTTTTACAAATTGGTAATTCATTTATTATATTCAATGTCTTCAGTGAGTCATCTCTCCCACTGAAAATCGCTCTGTAGCTTTGTCTCTATACCTGCAGTGTAATTGTCCAAAGCCCACACAGGTACAAATCCCTACTCTCCTTTTCTCTCCCTTTCCCACCTCCTTGAGGCCCAAGAGAGGGAACTCTCCTAAAAACAATCCCTCCTTCAACACTGTAGGCCACATAACTGCCCTGCCATTCTTTAGGTTCATCTTACAGACATTGTGTCATTAAAGTCTTTACCAGCGTGCTACAGTTTCCATTTGTTTACTGTGATTTAGAGTAAATACTCCAGCAGATGAAAGCTTGTGCGCATCCGTTCCAGATGTTTCTCATGCTGCACCCTCTTCAGCTGTCCAACCGCACAATTTTCATACTATTGTTACCCCAAACAAACATCCCAACTGTAAGACTTGTAGGCATGCCCAGCCAAGTTTTTTTTTTCTTTCCCCCCTAAGGGCTGCTTTGTTAAAAATGACTGTTTGCATTGACATATGAGCTTTAGCCCCTTTAGCTCTACCTCCACTAATATGTCCAGACAAAGGCACTAAGACATGCCAGATGCGAGGTGAGGAGTTGGACTTTTTTTTTTATCTTGGCAAAAGGTAAAAAGTTCAAACTTTAGACATATGGAAATTTGTTGTTCAGCGCAGTATTCCTTTTGAATTAAAATGAGCTTTTTTCAGTATGTACAGAATATTTACATAGTTCATTGTTTGACACAGAAGAGCCCACACCGGTTCCTTCAGGGCAGCAGTGAGCAGTTGGGTCATGCCATCGTTCTGAAAGAGATTGTTTTCCTTACAGATTCTTATTTTTCTGACGTTAAGCCACACCATCCTTTTTTTCTTTCTTGTCTGCTTTCTTGCTTTAGTTGAACAGGTCATGTCAAAGCATGTGTCAGTGGGAACTTGGGTTTGGCATACAGCACAGAGAAGTTTTGAATATCAGATAGTTATCCCCCCCACAGACTTGAAAGGTGCCTCTGAAAAGTTTGTCGTTTGCCTCTTTGCAGAGTGCAGTGTGCTCTGATCCACAGCAGTTGGACAAAGGACTTCGGTGGTATAAAAGAAAATGCCTTTCAAATAGCTTCTGCAGTATAGAGGTCTATGTCTTATGTCAGCCGAATAAATTTGCACACATTTTTCAGACTAAGTTAAACTATAATCATTTTCTTTTTAATTGTGCCACTGGCTCCAGAGAGCTGGGTAGTCAGTGGCACCGTGCAATTTTATTTAACATAGCTATAGTAGACAGACATAACAAGAGTCATTAGTAAAAATCCATCTTGAAGATTAATAAGAAGCACAACTTCAGATACCATAAAATATGTTTAATAAATTGGAATAACTATATTTAGTTAAGGATAAAGTTTTATGATAAAACATAGTTTATAAAGAGATTTAAAAGTCGACACTAAGGCAAGTTTCACATCCTGAAGGTGACAAGTCAGATGTTAGGACATATAACGGGCTCTGCCAGATGTTATGAAATGGGCATTTGGGTAAGAGAGGGTAGACATTTGAACTATAAAGAAGGAAAAAAGAGCTTTTATTATTATGGTATTATGACTTGATACGAGTTTTTCTTCACATGTTACCTCTAGACTTAACAGCAGGCCTGTTTATGGTGGCAGTCATATCAGGCTTCGGTCATGCTAGAGCTCACAGTTTAGCCTACTTTATTCCTCACAGAGTTAGCTTATTCTACACTGGTGATGTCATATTTTTCCACGATTATTTGAAGCTTTCGTTGTCACTCTGGCTTGCCATTGCAGTCCATTGTTAAACAAAGCATTCTCGAGCACAAAACACCACACTTTCGTCTGACGCACCAACACACCAGACTGGTATCCAGATCAAACAGTGTGTCTAGATGTTAAACAGCAGCTGAACAAACAGCTCAGGCTCTAAAACGGGCTCACTTCATCCAGCGTTCGGCTCCTTGCACTCTTATTTTATTTGGATCATAATGATGGTCCTCGAAGGCCACCGTAAAGTGATTGATCTCATGCCTGCCTGCTGTAAGCCTTTGGTGTGTCAGGGTGTTGCCTTAGCAACGGTGCCTTTTGACTTATGAGCCACTTAGCTAAGCTGAATCTAATTAGCATAGATTATTAGATTTCTGTTATTGAAATTATACATTTTAAATATTACCTTGTTGAATGGGCTTGACGTAGATTGAAGCCTTTGTTTCGTGCAGTTAGAATCGTCTAGCTTAAGATTGGTTTTTTTTAACCGCTAGAGTGTGTTTTGGTTGAACAGTGCAGAGAGTTATCCACCATGACTGAGCAGTTTCTGAGCCAGACTGTAAAAAAACTAGAGTGCAGGAAGGAACCTGAACTCTTTGAGTCTGCTGCTCACAATAATCCTAGACCCAAGAGGAAACACAAGAATTCACAGCACAGTTACTACTGCATTTCCTGTTTCTATGTGCGTGTGGGTGAGTGTGTGGGTAGGAGTTATCAAGAAAAGTAGCTGGTTTGTTGGTCACTGCTGCCACTGTGGAAAAAGGAAGAAGCTTCTTTAAAATGTACCTCTGGTGAGTTGAAGACAGTTCCTGCTCAATCACAGAATAATGTCAAAGGATCTAGTTTTGATCTGAGTGTTTTGAAAGAATCGGAGAATTATAGGCTCGCTTTCATTCTAATTTAGCAGCCGTTCTCTGGATCACAGTAGCCTACAGTACTTGCACTGGAAGCCTCTCTGCGGTTTTGGAAGCTGTTAACATGTCAGTCAGATGTTGTAATGTGGACCTTGTTGCCAGCTCTACAATATTTTGAGATAAAACCCTTTAGCAGAGCTGCCAGTGTGTTATGTGTAATTTGGCTGTGCTTTAAGTAAGCGGAGGGAATCCATTCAGCCTCTTTGGCAAGTCCCTCTGATTTAAGACCAACCTGACTACTCCTCAAGTTAAAGCTGTGTCCCTCACAGTTTTATTTCATTCAAAAAAAAACTGCTTGGCTGCCCTTTGATTGTTTTTATTTTATTTTATCAGAGACACAGGATATATGATACAAGTAGAGAAGGCTTACATATTAGTAATGCAGTCTGGGTAGTGATGTAATCTGAGATAACACAGTAACATAATCCAGCTGTTTGTCCAGATGTAGGACAGAAGGGCTGGTCAGGCATACCAAGAAAACTATGAATTTTAGTGGTTTCCCCAGGCTAATGGAGTCAATTCTCAAGTTACTACATGACCTCAGCAGATCTAGTGACTGACAGGATTTTTTTAGGTGCACTGCATCTAACGCTGTCCTGATGAGCAATAATGTAAAATGTGGAAATCGCTCCCATTTGGAAAACTTCTAAAGACTCTAACGTGGATCAAGTGACCGGTGGGTCACCCACACCCTGAGCGTGGGTTTGATTTTCCAACAGCAGTGTTGGTGAAGATTCACTGTGCATGAGTGCTGTGAGTGAGAGAAGGTAACAGTTAGGTAGCTACAACTATAGTAATTATTTATTTTATTTCTTGCTTTGCATTCTTGTTGCACGCCTGCGCTAAAAAACTACCCGCACATGTCCACGATCCCAACCTTTCATCTCCCTTTTTAATATCTAATTTCAACATGCCCCTATCACATGGTTCGAGTTGCTTTTTCACATCAAAGATTTTCTGTTTTTCTGGCACATTAATATATAACAGCAGGGCCTTCTTCACAGGCAGTAATGTAAATGAGTATCTGGACAAGCAAGATGTGGTTTAGATCTTTTATGGATCTAATTGCTTGGATAGAACTGCTTTTGTGTCTTGGTGTGCGTTTATCAAGACAGCAGCAACATGAATGATAGCACTGCTACAGTTAAATATAGCAGCACGCCTTTGTAGGATTATCCAAATGTGAGAGAATAAGTGACATAGGCGAGTTTTTCTAGAACGTGATCCCATTCCAGTTATAATTAAAAACCTGTTCTCTATTAAAAGCTGATCAGCAATTTTGTAATTACGTTTGATGCTATTTATCCTGTCTTGTATCCAGCCTCTAGAAGAGGCATGGACAACTCCCCCTCTCCCATAACCCTAGATCTGAAGCAGATGGTAAGGTTGGGCACGCTCCTTTATAGTCCCTCCCCAGGCCTTAGCCGCTATTTCAGGTGCTGCTGATGAGCCGGTCTGCATGTGGAAATGCAGCAGTGGGACTGATGTGGTACAGCATGTCCCAGATAGCTGCTTGTGGAAACTGTAATCAACTTGGAGCAACTGTAGAAACTCTCTGAGAGTTTAAAGTCTTTTATAGTTCCCACGGAAGAGTACAATGTTGCACTCATTATAAGTAACAGATGTATTTCAGGCAGATTGATTCATAACAGAGTTAATTGGCAGCATCATGGGAGAGCATGTTGTTGAGGGAGAGGAAAAGTTATCTCTCGAGCCCTCTGACAGTAGCCGAGTTGTTTTTTACCGGAGCCCAGTTTCTCTCTCAGAGGGTCAACACTGTGGGTCAGTAGCCATCCTGCTTACAAGGCACTTTCTTTGACAATAGAACAAGCCTATCTGGCAAATCAGATCAGCCATTCTGAACTGCAACTTTGGACATATTTGTCGCCATGAATGGGGTTATGTGAAGTATGTGATGTGCTCTCCAAAGGAGCAATTGGATAGCATCCAGCTCAGAAACAATGCGGCCTTGGTCCTACTGATCACCACAAAGAGCAAATCGCATTCTCTCATTGTCCATATCAGAACCATGTGCATTCTGGGTAACACTGACTGGGTGTCCATCGGTGAGCTGGATTTGTTGCCGACATGTTTACAGGCTATGCTGTCACTCTGCAGGCTACGTGGCTTTGCAGGAGGAATAGGACGACGGCGTTACACTGCGCATTTCTGTTTTCTTTAGCAGAATTTAAGATATAACACGGGTGCTCTCATTTCAGTCTGACTGTCTATCACAGTTGTGCGTGTGTTAGGGTGCAGTGCATCACAGGCTTTGATGTAACACCGCGCAGACACACACAGACCTCCACACATGTTTACCATACAGATGAGCTCAGAGTGGCAGAAAGGAATGCAGCATGTAATAATAGATCAGCACTCGCCGCCGCAATAAGATGGTTCCAGCTTGAGAAAAACTTTGGAGTGGCTTGATTTTTAAAGCCTTCAAGGTCCCAAGTGACGGCCTCTGTTGGTCGTGTTAGCTTTTTAAGAAGTGAGTCAGACAGCAGATGCTGCCCTTAGTATGGGTTTCAGATAAAGCATCAGTATGATCAAAGGAAGACTGACCTCAAACACCAAAGTAAATTAGTTTTTCCTTTCTAATATTTACACATGGGGTTAGACAACTTTCTCCCTTTTTATATAAATGTAAAATCACAACTCTAGTTTGTGCCCTCTAAATGGTGCATGAACATGAAAAATTGAGCAAGCTTTCCTGTCACTCATTCTGTTAGTTTGCAAATACTTTACTCTGCTTTGTTCTGTTTGGTTTCCTGAAGTTTAAACACTGATAGCTATTTTGGTTTTGAGACACAGTTTCATTGTCCTGTGTGACACTGCAGTTTAGTATCTGTATAAATGGACAAGTTCATATACTCCGATGTGATCCGGGCACATAAACAACTGGTTACAGCTGGCTATTCTTGCAGCCATCACTGTATATTTCTCATGCATTTACTAAGTCAGTGACTTCTGTGCACAAGGCGCCTCAGCACTCGGTGACCCTGCTCTATAACTTTATGTTGTCTGCCACTTTGCAGCTGAGTTGCGGTGGTTCTTAAATGATTTGACTTTGCTATTGATCGTGAAAAACATTTAGTAGGGAAAAAGACAAATTTATAAACTGTTGTTGCAACAATGCCATCCTGTTACCACACTTGTGCATACAGTGTGGATTCCTGGTTTGAACCCACCAGCTGATTGAGGCCCTTCTATGTGGAGTTTGCCTTTTCTTCCCATGTTTGTGTGGGCAGTTTCTAACCTACCCTCTCAGTCCACAGACTTGCATGTTGTGTTTACTGGTGATTCTAAATTGGCTATAGGTGTCGCTGTGAGCATGCATGGCTGTCTGTCTCACTGTGTTAGCCCTGGATGGACTAGAGACAAGTTCAAGGTGTAACTTGCTTTTTGCCTAATGACAACTGGAAAAGGCCATGAGTCCATATGAGTCTGAATTGGATAAGCTGCTAGGAACTGGATGGACGGCTGGTCTAAACTGAAATTGAAAAATCAACAGTTGGAGTTTTGTAGTTATTAAAGCACAGGTGTCAAACTCCAGGCCTCGAGGGCCGGTGTCCTGCAGGTTTTAGATGCATCCTTGATCCAACACAGCTGATTTAAATGGCTAAATTACTTCCTCAACATGTCTTGAAGTTCTCCAGAGGCCTGGTAATGAACTAATCATTTGATTCAGGTGTGTTGACCCAGGGTGAGATCTAAAACCTGCAGGACACCGACCCTTGAGGCCTGGAGTTCGACACCCCTATATTAAAGTGTCCAGCATTTGGAAGGCAGTTTTGGAGGATATTTCTGTAGGTTGGGAAAACAGCAGCTACATGTGGCCAAAACTGAGGGGGGAAAAAAATTTATTTTTGTATTTATTGTGACGATAGGCCTCCGTGACTGTTTAATTTCTAGAACTAAAAAGTCAATTTGCAAAGCACGTCCTAGTTTTAGGCAGCGCCCGACCTATTATCTTGTCTGACAGGTGGTTGCCTTATAACATTCATTTCCATTTTGGCGCTATAGCGTTAGTGGCCAATACTTGACTTCGAAATGAATGATTTAATGAGTTTCTGTGTGCAGTCACGAGTGTAATTGTGTTAAATGATCCAGTACAGTCCTTTGTGTCAATGCCACGGTAGCTTTGTTTTAATCCGCACACCCTTTGGAGATGGGAAAAATTGCAGGGTTTACTCATTCATCAGAAAGCCCGGTGTACTTTACTCAAGTCAAATTTAAAAGCAAACCTTTTCTTAGTGCTCACCGGTGTCCTGTTAGCTCGTTTAATGGCCCGATGTTCTCAATTGCAGACTGTCCACGATAATGTTGTTTCTGGTTCACAAGACTTTAACAACTGTGATAAACATTGATTTAAATTTAGCATCTCTGTGTTCCAGCTGTTTCAAAGTGGTTTATTTGCTTATGAGTGCCAGAAGGAAGTCGATGCTATGTGAGAATGCAAAAACAATCAGTTCTAGACTCAATGTAAATGTTTAATTTATCAGGATGGTGAGCACATCTTGTGTTGATGAATGAAGTGGAGCTTTTTCTAATTGATTACTGCATCATGGGCATGTGTCCATATGCACACAGACAGGCAGACAGCTCTCACCCATCTTTGGCTGGAAGCTTTCTAAATGAGTCAGCAGCTGATTGGCCATTAATTGAACTATTGATGGATTTCTGTTAAGACTCTGGCTCTTAGGGATCTTTTATCTTCCTTGCCAAAGTATTTGTTCCCGTATGATTGTATCATCAAATACTTATCGCAACGTTTTGTATGCTTTACTTCTGTATTAACGACTGCATTAACTAAGTAGGAGGTTGGCTGATTCAAACACTGACCAAGCATTAATTTCAGCATTGTGGCTCCTTGACGTCTGGGTTGTGTTGCTCTGTGGTTCAAAGGATGTGTCCTATTTATTTTTTAAAAAGATCCATGAGGAAACTTTTTCTGATGAGCTTATTAGTTGGTCACTGACCATGGCATAGGAGATGATTAAATTCCCTCCCTTATAAAGCTGAACAGCCATCAATGAATCACAATTTCAGACACTGATATATAAACATAGACAGTACGATCGAAACAAATCAGGTAGTTCAATAGTGATCCAGCAGTGCAGTATGACAAAGCCTTTTCAACAGGAACTGATACACGTTAAACTATGACTAATGGAAATGAAACTGATTCACTGTGACTTTCATGAAGATGAGGCCAAAGTGGGATTCAGGTCTGACGTACATTTAATACTGGGCAGAATTACATAATCCACAAGTTTCACTTTGACTCCTAACAGGAATCAAAGTTTTGTGCATTTTTTGCACAATGTTTTGTGCATTTTATGTTCAATATAGGTATTTGTTGTGCCTGGAAATGAACAAATAAATGAATGAAATGAATGAAATGAACAGGCTGTGCTTATGCTTTCTCTTCACTACAGCCATCTAGGGTACTGACCAGTAGCTTTAACAAACACAGAAGCCTAACCAGTTAGCTAAAAGTAGTGAATACATGGTTAGCTAACACTAGCAAATAGCAACTCAAAAGTAACAGAAAAAATATGTAAATAAATATAGGAAAATTCTCAGTGTAGCTGAGATTCATTCATACGATGTAGATGTCATTTCACACAAGCACAAGAATACTCCTCAAAGGAAAGCAATGGTTTGCTATGATGTGTGTAGGTGAAAGCTGTCTGGGTTTAGATCTCTGTTCACAGTTTCTACTCAGTGATAATGTCAGTAACTGCACCTTACAGCTCACGAAAAGGATTTCTCCACTGAGTAATCAGAAATAATGAGAAAAATCCAGGGATAGTGCTTGAAAGGAAAAGGAAATGTATGAAGTTTTGCTATTGAAATTGAATTTTTCAAATTCTTTTATTAGAAAAAGCAGAAAAACAGATAAAACACTTTTTTTTTAAAATGTCAAATGGTATGGTCATTTGAGCTGATATAAAAAAAAATGGCATAAAAACCTTGAATTCAGTTCCATAAATGTAGACGTCTTTTTCTGAATGACCCAGGATGATTAAATCTTTAACCCAATCAGGCTGGTTTGGTTTTTGTATAATGGCTCAGACTACAAATGACTTGTGAGGCATTACAAGTTGTCATCTTAGTGTTTTCTACCTTTAGAATTAGGGATCACTCCACACTTCTCTCCAGTGGTGTTGGCTTTAAATCACCTCATTAATCTGCTTCCTTTGCTGAAGATGTCCGACCAGGCTGCGCCCATTAGGTAAAATCCATTATACACGGCCGTGGTGAGACGGAACACACAGAGGAAACAATTTGTGTGCGACTGTCTTCATACAAGTGTGTGTGTGTGTGTGTGTGTGCACTCCCAGTTGCCCTGTTGAGCACGTAAATTTAAACGAGGGCCACGCTGACAACCGTGATTTCTCAGAAAAGACCTTAGAGGGTCATTTGCCTGCATGTACAGCTTGTTTATGTGATGCCTGGTGTTGTCCCTCTGCCTTCTTAAGTGGATTTTCACTGATGAGCACCAATGAGAATGCATGTATCTGTGTTTGTGTGTGTGTGCGCGTGCATGCACGGGTCTGCGCTGTAGCCTCGGTATGACGTGAATCCGCTTCCATTCATCCTCGAGTTATTTTCAGCCTTAATGAAACACCTGAGACCAGTCGACAACTTCATATCTTTACAAACATTCATAAAACCCATAACTAAGGGATAATAAGCTACGGTGGGCCTATCAGTTGCACTCCTATGCACACATACTATCGTGTAATTGCTCGCATTGCTGATCATTTGTCCCATTTACCTATCGATACATTTTAGACATTTTATGCGTGCATGCCCAGTTTTAAGCCAAATTGTGCACCTTCATAACTGATATTTTTCACGTATTTTAACATTTAAGAGTGTGTAGTTTTCAAAATAAGAGCCAATTTAACAGGTAAATACATGCGATTACTGCAGAAATAACTGTTGAATGTTATCATTTAGCTAGTTTAGCTCTATTACAAGATCTCAGAAAGCAAAAACATCAGTGTATGAGTACCAGCCTCACATATGTGTTTCTGTGGCTTCTTCTCATTCGTTCAGTTTGTAGCTCCTAATATATTTATATTTATTTATTTATTTATTTTTATAATTTGTGTCTTTTCAGAGATCAGGGCCCAGTTAGTGGAGCAGCAGAAATGTCTGGACCAGCAGACAGAAATGCGGGTCCAGCTGCTGCAGGACCTCCAGGATTTCTTCAGGAAGAAGGCGGAGATTGAGATGGAGTACTCCAGAAACCTCGAGAAGCTGGCCGAACGCTTCATGGCAAAGACTCGCAGCACTAAAGATCACCAGCAATACAAGTGAGAGGAAACTGTCTCGATGTTTGTCTGTCGTCAATGTGTTTCTTACGTAACACGGGTCCAATAATAACCTTTAACTGTTGCTCTGTAATTCTAAGCTTTTCTAGATTTTGCCTCACAAATATGGATGTAACAAATCTCTAAATTAATCAGATCAGGCATTGGCTAGTTCACCAACCAGGCAGTTTTTCTATTGGTGTTACCTGACCTCATTCTCTGTTTACGTCCTAGAAATGGTCATACAAAAAAGGTCCAAAATCATCAGGTTCCTACAATGTGTGTACGGCCAAATTTGTTCTTATCACTGTGCGTTGTTGGTGAATCATAATTATACAGGCCCAGTTTAGTGGTGAGGTTGTTTGAACAGAGAAATCTGCCTTGTTAAAGCAAGACGAGGTCTAACTAAAGAAAAACAGGATAGTGTCAGAGGAGGAATTTGAAAAGGTACATCTTTCCAGTGTGTTTCATGACAATTTGTACTGTTTGAATGTGTGGAACCATGTAGTGTTTTATATTAATATATTGAGAATATTACATCATTGTAGCAGAGGAGCTTCTTGAATAATCCATCTTGACTTTTCATTTTGCATTTCTGTGTGTGCCACAATAGACACAAGCCTAAGTAATGAGGACAAAGTGCTGTGAATGTCATCATAAGGACATATTAGAAGTTATCTAGTGGATGGGGTATTATTTTGATACAGTTGCTAAATATATTCTAAAATTGGCAAAGCTGTTATAAAACGGATTAGAGTTAAGATCTTTGACAGTTTCTGTACTTTATATTTTGGATATTTGGATATATTTAGTTCTCAAGGAGTATTTTTGTTTGGTATCTACCCTTAAACAAAAATACCAAAGTGTAGTGAGAAGAAAAACTGTTTGCTTTCATTCTGTTTGTCTTCTTTCTCGCCCTGTCCTCCTCCCTCTTCTTCCGCTGTATTTATTGTGCATCGGTTTGTCTCGGAGGCTTTTTGATCGATTTTGACACAGTTAAGTATAGTGTGCTTTTTGGCCTTATTAGTAGGAGGTGGCTCATGGAAAAAGCAGACATTAGCATATCGTTTGAACTTGTGGTGGAGCAAAAATAAAATGTATGTTTGTCCTCGCTGTCTGCAAATAGCCCCTGCTCTCTGTCTGAAGTTCCAATGGCTCTAGCAGCTGTGCGTGCCCATGTGTGTAACCAGTGAGAAGACTCTGGTATGGCGCTCTGTGGTTTTCATTGTATGATGTACAGTCTGGTCACTTCATTCACAGGGTAAACATTTGGCATCTGCCTAGGAGCATATTTCTTAAATAAATATAAGACGTTTGAATAACATTAAGAATTCTCCTGCGGGTGTTAAATCATGCCATATTTTTGTGTTCACATAAGCACGTACAATAAGGCTTCAGTATTCTCCAGGCTGTTTTCATTGGACAAATTTGTCTGTGGTGTGAAAAACTGTTTTTATTCTGTCTGTAGCATGATGTCCATTTTTATTAGCGATGCACTGGTTCTATTAGCAAAAGCTAAGGCGTCGAAATAATGTTTGCAAATACTAGATAATAACGTAATATTTGTTTTAAGGGTCTAGGAGTTCATTGGTCCCATATCAGACAACACCAAGCTCGGCTTAAATACTATTTATTCAACTTTGTAGCAAATACATGCGTCGGAGAATATTAGTTTACTGAAATAAGTATTTACATCATTTACCTAAATTATTTAAGTTGAGTGTGAGAGTTAGTTGGTTCCTGCATGCTGGTTTTAAAGTTTTGCTACTTTTCTATTTCCTGCTCTTACTGTGAGTGTAGATTTGACCACAATGCAATTAGTTAAAAAATATTGAAGGCATAAAAAGAAAAGCTGTTGTGTTGAGTGCGAAATGCTTTCAAACTGTTGACCCTTTGCAGTTTGCTTCCTCTATGCTGTTAGCTCTCCTGCTAGCAATTGATGCACTGCTGCTGCCAGCTAGCACAGTAAGCAGAGAACAACTGAAGTGACCTGATGGCCCCATAAATCTGACCTTTGTCACTGATACACGATCCAGCTCTTTGAGTCAGGACTGGACAGAGATTGTTTCCAAATATTAGGTACGTCACTAGTTTTGAAATTAACTTGGGGGAAAAAATTGGTAAAGCAGCGAGTTAAGGTCTTAGTTAAACAGTATTAGAAGCTGATCAGTGACCCTTCTGATAGTTGGTGAGTGTTTGCTAGCGTGAAATTGGTCGCAGAGAGGTATATGGTGCTGCACCAAAAACCACCTTGTGGTTGTGAAGTGAAGACACTTGCAAACTACTCGCCAAGTCCTAGTGAAACTCTGAAAAATGCAGCACAAACCAGAAATGGTGAAAGTTCACTTTCAAGGCACAACATTTACAACAGTATATGCTTTACTTTTCAGTTGCACGACAGCACACAACATAAATGTCAAATGCTGACGGACAAATCGACATATTTCATGCAAATTACAGGTGACTGTGGCAGCCTGCTAGTGATCAAAACAATCACAACACCTTCGTTATGACCATTGTCACCTTGCAACAGCCAGCAGCCACTCACCAACCAGTTGGGAAATGCAGATTTCCCTAGTAATTGGGAAAGCCAGATGATCTCTGACTGAGGCTTAAGGAAGGCTATGGAATCATCCACAATGGCAGATCAGTTCATCTACATACTTCAGATCCAGCTTTCTGTGTATGGACATGGTCGGGCAGGGAGCCATATTGCTAAATTTAAACTTCTGCTTATTTTGACTGTATTGCTCCTGGTTGAAGTATCGTCCTTTAATCAGCAGCTAAATCTAAGAACTGGTCAAAACCAGCTGTATTCACAAAGTGTTGGCAATGAAGCAGTGTTGTTGAGTCTGGTTTGCGTAGCAGATTTTGAGATAAGCGTTCAAGATGTCATTCTTTTTAGTTAAAAATGCATTAATATGCAGCATTTTTGACATATTCAGTTCCTTTGTAGGCAGCTTCAAGCCTCATCCCATGGGTATTTGTTTTAGTTGCCTCTAGGAAATGGGGCAAAACACAGGTGGTGGTTGATGCTATGCTTCTGTGATCCCATACCCCCTTCGTATAAACCATGTTTCTGTGAAGCTATAAAGACACGATGCCACAATTTCCTTCCACCAGTCTGCAAACATTGCCATGTGTGATTTTGTTTGACAAGACTAAACCTAGTTTTCTGCTGTTGGAAGGCAGCTATGTTGTTCTTGAACCATTTACGTGTTACCATAAAGTTCTCGAGCTATTCCAAGCTACGAAAAAGTTTTGACACAGTAGGAGTTCAGTCTTTCTCGGGGGTGAAATGAAGTTTGTGCACATCTGAAAGCACAGACTTTGTGCGACCTGTGGGAGTATTGCGGTTGCTCGCTGCTGGAGAGGAATGCTTCTTGCTTCGGGGGTGCCCTGTACTGAGCTGAGCTATACCTGTGGAGTCTAGGGAGACTGCAGTAGAAGTCTGCTGAACTCTAAAGTAGAGTAAAAACTGTAGCCACATTTGAAAATGGCCTAACGCAAAAAAAGTGTAATTTTTAAAGTAATGGTGCTCGTTTCTGCTTCTCAACATACTTCAGCATAACAAAAGAGATAACAATAATAACAAATATGTGAATATAGCGTCTTACAGGCATCATTACTTTTGATCATTATGTAGTTTAGTATTTTTCTAAGCTACTGCCTGTTCTGAGACTCTTGTTGTCCCAGAGAACTTTTGTTTTACGGTTAACTATGAAGAGATCATTGTGTAGTTCTGTTTTTAGGTTTTGTTCTTCAGCCTTCATTATAGAAGTAAACGCAGTGCGCAGCATTGGAAAAAATTGTCCCACTTAAACGTAACAATTAGCAGCTATAAAGTCAAATTAGGACACTTTAGAGAACACATGCTGTTAAACATGTTGGTCTAAGCAAAAGTGTAATAGATACGAAAACTTTCAGAGCTTTAAGTGTCCCGGATGTTTGGCAATGCTGCAGTAAAGCAGACAGCAGCAACGTCTGAGTGCAGCACATCAGCTTTGAAAATGAACGGGCATTAGGACACTTCAGAGCCACCAGTTTAGTTTTGGGGTTTTTGTGGGGGGGGGGGGATCTTCTTGAAAGAAAACAAAATTACAGTGCTGTCCACTGCAGCACTCTGTGGGAGAGCCATCCATTTGTGTTTCAGCGGCTGTTTGCAGAACACACACAAATGAACAAATATGGGCAAACACTCTCTTCTCTCTCTCCCCCAGTCTTTCTTAAACACACACATGCAAACAACCAGATACTGTATTATGCAAGGTTTGTTCAGGGAGGGGACGTGGAATCGGAGAGCAAAAGAATAACTGAAATATTTATGTAGCATCAGCCACAACTGGGATTGTCTTAAATATGCTGCTTTTATCTGAAATTAAGCCGCTGGTTAGAGGACTTCCTCACTTTGTCTCAGAGGATTAGCGGGAGGTGTGGAAAACATCGTGGCTGCTTAGTCTGTGTAATGCCACACATAACTACCTGCTGTCTAGGGAAAACTGCTGACGCATTCTCATTTGATTAAGTTCAACTTTGTTGGGATTCTTTCACAGGACCTGTGATGAAGAAAATGGTGCATTTCCTGTGGTCATTATGAGCCTTTGGCGTTCTGTTGCTTCCTTTTAAAATGTAAATGTGTACTCAAATAAGCAGAAAGACTGCACCGCGAGTCACCTTCGTTGGTGCTGGAGATTTGTGCAATTTAAAGTGAAACGTTTTTTTGTTTTTGTTGTTTTCTTTAAGTCAGTGTGGCACTAGACAACTTTGCTATTTCGCCATTTCTATTGATAAGACCTTCTGTTTCAATACTGTACATACTGAATTGGTATCCTTCATTTTTAGTGTCATCCTGCTGTATGAGAGTGCAAGTATGGTGACATTGTTCCTCTGTCCCCCCCACCGCTCTTCTACACACGAGTTCCTCTTTTCATACCTGTGTTTGGCTCTTGTGGGGAGTCTTGTCTATCTGTCACTGTTCTGTCTGACCCAGTTCCTGCCCTGGCTGAGGGGGAAATGATGACAGTGAGAGACTTTCCTGCCATTATATGTGGGGTTAGCAACTCCCAGGGGGTTATGTTGTCACAGCCTGTGTGGGTTTCCCACTTGTTTTTGTGCCTGTCCTCTTTATACTTTGTGAAGAGGTTGACCCTACTAAATCAAACTTTCTTTCTTTTCTTTCTTTTCTTTTTTTTTAAACAAATTGATTTAATTTGATAACATGTGCTACACTGTTACTTATGCTACGTTATTCTAACATCCCTGGATGTTATTAGCCATGTGCACATAGGTTACAGGTTACTTCTGGTGTTAAATTAGGTTAAACTTAGTAATGCTGTCCTACTTCAGACAGTACAGTGGTTTTTATTCCAGCCTGAGGAGTCAATTTACCAGTATTAAATTGTTTAGTGGCTTGCGGCGTTTTATGTCCAGCTTCTTGTCAGTGACCTACAGAACATTATTCATCTGGACCTGAGAACCTGAGTGAATTAATAAACACAAACTAGTACTGTTCCCACAAGTCTAGATTGAGTGCTGTAGAATGGATCTGATACATAATGCAGAAAGGATTTCTATAGTAATTGCTCTTTGACAGATGGTGAGTGATGCCGTCAAGCACAGTTACTGCTTGAGTGAGTGTGAGAATCTATATTTTTCTCCGTGTGTAAAAGTTATTTATACACAAAAATGTGGTTAAAACATGTATTTGTGCTAAATGGCTCATTTTACCATGACTTCACATGGTGCCGTGAGGGAAGGTACAGTGAACTAACTTGCAATGAAGGGCACATTCACAGGGCTGACGTCAGGGACAGCTGGGGAAAGCAAATCAGGGAACTAATGTATTAAAATGATATGCCGCTGCTTTGTGATGCCACCATTATCACAGGCAATGTATTGCAATACTATTGTCTTAAAATGTAGTTATTTTCTGATTCCCAACCATACTGGACATGTTATCATGTTCGTCTGGTTTCTTTGAAAAACGAATCCCCTTGGATGTTTTTCACGTCTGCGTCGTTGTCTTCCTGTTTTTGCTCAACCTCAGGAAACATTTCAGCTGGTTGGAATGTTTGCATCAGTTGTTCATTTTCTTCATTTTTGCTCACCAAGCAGATGTGGTGCCAATGTTGAAGGCTAGGTCAGGGCTGGGCAGCTTTGCCAAGTGTAAAGTTTCACCTGTTGCGTTGACAAATGTTGTCCGTCTTTGCGAACTTGGAGAGGTGCAGAGGCGAGTCTCCATATGGTTCCTGAAAGACTTGACCCAAGACCCAGCTTTCAGTTCTCTCCCAAGCACACACACACATGTGCACAAGCATGCACACTTATATTCTGCGTCACTTTTTTGCAGGCAGCAGGAATGTTATAGATTAACCCAGAGGAAGTCCGCTTGCGGGCCACTGCTTACACAGGGCCCCAGCTCACTCTGGTCTGGACAATGTCCTACAGTTAGCCTGGCTGCAGGCGGCACACAGCGCAGGAAACGCCTCTCTGACTTCTGTGTTTTTATTTGAATTCTTTTCTATTATTATCCACTATTCTGCAGCTTCTCTTCTTTTCCTTGTCTTTCTTGTTCTTTTTGCAGTTTTACTCTACTCTTCAAGTTCACCTACAACATATACATGGCTTCTTTAACACCAGTCTACACTGTGTATTTATAGTCTTAGGGACACTCTTCCCTGGTTTTAGAAAATCATTTTTGCTCAGAGCATTGTAGCTCTGCCCTAGAAATGTCACTGATATTTCCAAGTTAGCTGTGTAGTCCTTGTAATATTTGGAGAATCTTTTTGGCCCAGAGCCTGTGGTGCATGGGACATTTAACACCCTGGGACGCCTATGATGAATCTGTCTTCTGCTTTAGTGACGAGCACTGGTGCTCTTGAGGTTTTTTATGGGTGCTCTTGAGGTTTTTGTAAACATCCTGCTTGTCACGATCTCCTGCATTTAGAAAAAAAGAGGAAATGCTGTCTAAACCAGCCAACAGTTGCCAATAGGAAAATGTTCAGATGAATGCATACAGATATTTTTTACAGGCCTGCAAGGTTATTTTGATAATAGTATTGAAGTATGAAATTGTTTTGGGGGCAAATAGATCTTTCTAAGCAAAGAATGTCTCATTTAGCTCCTGAATTTTCACAGCAGCACAACAGCTTGGCTTGGAAGTAATGGGTGGTTAACAGTGTAGTCTGAATGAGCCACATTTCAGTCATTCTTTTGTCTGGCAAAAAAAGATAAGTGCTTTAATGGGAATTTGTTGCATTAAATACAACAAAAAAAACCAAAAGACCTTAGGTTGCACTAATTATTCTAAAACGATATAAATAGTAAATCCTCTTTAACTCTGTAAAATGAATAAAGTGAATTTTACTCCATGATATGTTCAGTCTGGCACAAAAGTTAACCGAGGAATACCTCCGTTATAACCATTACTTTATAATTTTTCATTTTCATTCCCTAATTTATCTGAACTCTTATTTCCATTGGTTTACTCAGGAAAGACCAGAATCTGCTGTCACCAGTCAACTGTTGGTACCTGCTGCTGAACCAGGTTAGGAGGGAGAGTAAGGACCACGCAACACTGAGTGACATCTACCTCAACAATGTCATCATGAGGTTCATGCAGATCAGCGAGGACTCTACGCGGCTACTCAAGAAGGTGAGGGCAGAAAGGGCAAAGTAGTTTTTAGAGTTGAGGCGATGCACACACACACACACACACACACACTAGCGTTTTCAGTCGTTTTCACAAAGTTGTGCGTCCACATTGAAACGGCACAAAACGCTTCCAGTCCTGCGCATGCGTGAAAGCGAGTGAGAATTAAAGAATTTGAAGAAAAGCTACCTGGAGCATGTACAAACTGATATTAATCTTTTTTTAGGGCTGTCAAAATTGAGAGCAAAGAAAACAACTGCTGTATAACGCCCTCCGCTGTCTTTGTTTGATTGGTCACATGACTGCATCACATGACTAAAATGCGTCATCGTTTTAGAAAGTCTGCGTTTTCGAGCGTCCACGCTGCGACGGGGCAGCTCAGTTTTGAAATGTATGCGTTTTCGAGAGCGTTTTCAAAACGGTGCGTTTTTCCTTGAGGAAAACGGCGTCTCCGTGTGGACGGAGGCCAAAACGGAGAGAAAACGATGCGTTTTCAAACGGAAACGCATTAGTGTGGACGTAGCCTAAAAATGACTTTTCAGTCTTTTTATTTGTGCTATAAGAATTGCAGCAGGTGTTTTTCATTTAGTTTTCATTCATTTCCTTTATGGTTTAAAGGGAAAAACTTGTTTTTTTTAAAACAAAGAAAATCGGCACAATTTCTTTTTGCAAATTTGCAGGAATTCATGGCACTTTTCAGCCTTGTTTATCGTACAACTGTATAACAAAACACTCATGTACTTGATATATAACACAAATTACCTTTTATAAGTTAATAAATTAGTATTTTTCTCTGCATCACCGTTTCCTTGTCTATTTAAATTCTCATAGTCTCATTTTGACTGCTTTTGAAGGTTTTTTTTTTTGTTCATTATACTGATGTTTGACCTCTGCTAGAAATGGGTCACATGTGCCTTTTTCTTTGATCAGCAAAACACTCAAAGTCACCACTAACATGATCCAGATTCTTCGTAGCGGTCACATTGGGCAGCAGTGTCTCCAGGCCCTCATGTTATATAAACAATCTTTCACTTTTAATGCATCCATTCATTCAAAAACAGTGTATATTTAGTCGCATGATATGCAGGATATATATTCAGCATTGCGTTTGATGGTATGATGGTCTGTGGCGCTCCCGTGGTTTCGTTTTGTGAATTAAGAGTAATGCGCTGGGAGCTCGGTCACCAGTCTTTAAGATTCAGAACGTCTTCGGTCTCTCATGGTTTTATGACCAAAACCAATCTGCTGCATTTTCTACCACAAAGCTGACGACTCCCTAGCAGATTATGAGCTCCTATGTTGCAGGAGTCACATGAACTCACCGCAAACCTAAATTACAAAGTGTCTTTTCTTCAGAGGAGTGCCTTTGTGTCATTTTAGCTTGCACAACCTTTTTATCCTTTCTCTTTTTATGCTCCACTTTCTTGCAAACCTCCAAGATCTTATCTGTTTAAAAAGAAGGAAACATTTTTGTTTTTTAAACTTTGGTCTTCAACGCAGTAGAATTTCTTGGTTTTTAAATGATTGCCTTGAACCCCCAGCAGACTCACAGGAAGCTGCAACACTCATTTCCCTTTAAAGGGTTCTGGTTCTACTAACGAGGCCAGATGTGAAACAGACAGTATTTTCTCAAAGTTTCGTCTTGTTGCGAATACTGGGGGAAAAGAGCCGGTATAATTTAAAACAAGAATAATCATGAAAACTATTTGTATATAAATATGACTTTAATCCATTTCAATGTGCTGGCAACTCCTTTGTTTTATTTATTACAAATAAGAGCATATGAAATGTGTGATTTCCGTTTCTCAGCATCACTGCAGAGCTTCTCAACATCAGAGATGTAAGAAGTCACTTTAATATTCATGCAGGACTGCAGGGTGTAATCAGTCAGGAAACAGTGATGTTTGGACTTCATGCAGTTGATGTCTTAGAAAACCTGCTCGCATGTGCATCCAAAGATGACAGATACGGAGATAAATTTGTCTCAAAAGGGTTGCAAATGCACACAATATGATCCACAACTGTAAGCTAAGCTTTGCAAATGTGTACAATGAACTTTTGAGGACTCACACGCACGTGCTTCAATCCACACACAAAACAAAAAACCACCATGTGAAACTATTTTACAGATGCAAACATCCAAACCTGAATAAATACTAATCATTTACGCACAATTTATAAAGTTCAGCTTCACGAAGGCAATCATTTTCACTTTCAAAAAACCTTCTGTGTATACAGAGTCTAAACCTACTCGTAACATCTCTCAACCCTCTCTTAAACACATGTGGGCGAGCGCCTGGTACGCACAGATCACGTCACACAGGGAAGGTTGTGCCTGTAACATTTAACATTTTCTTATTTTAGCCACAGCCGAGGAGCAAAAGAGCCGCGAGTCACCGACCTCTGTCCTGGCTTAACTTACTTTCACAATCATAATGATAGACTACTTTCAATAATGATACATATTTTTAATGCAGCTCAGAAACTCCTCACAAACTGTGGAGTAGTGCAGTCCTGTCATTACTCCACCTGCATCCCCATTACTGCTGTGGAATCTGCAGTATCGAGCCACTTTATAGACCGTCCTTTTAAAGTTGGCATTTACTTTGTGTATCCAGGTGACATTGCGCAGACAAGAAGCAGTCTGATGGGAGGTCCCAGCTCATTGGAGACCCGAGACACAGCTCGCACTCTAATTAAAGCTTCCCCGAGCCTTTGATCTCAGCAGAGCTTCAATAACGAGGCACAAACAACAGAGAAGTCCCCCATGTTACGTGGACTCCCTCACAGCTTTGAGGAGACAGCTGTACTCTTGTCATCCTTCCACCACATCAAAGACCCGTGTTTATATTTCCTTGTATGTTCAGGTTTCATGCTGCGAGGTGCAGCAGCGGAGGAGGGACCCCATAGTGGCCATATTGTCTTCGTCAACATCCTCCGGTTGCTGTTCGGCGTGTGCATTTATTTCTTTAGTTCTGCACTGTGGTCACTTAAAAAGAAACCACGGCTTTCTTTAGAAGCACCACATTTTTTCCTCTTTTTTTTGTGTGTGTGTGTGTGTGTGTGTGTGTGTGTGTGTGTACGCAAGACTCGAGTAGCGAGCTTTTTCTGTCTTTATGCTTGGAAAGATCTTCTCACATGCATCAAGTTTTCATTATTCATACAACTGGCTCTTTGTTTTGCTCTGCCCTGTTTTATTCATGAAAGTGATATTCTGTGGCAGCAGCTACATGGTGGATTTCCTAGAGCTCGAGGCACTTTTGAACTTAAAGCAACACATAAGTTTACAAAAAGGTGTAAATATTGAAATAATTCAAGCTGAATCTATTTAACTGATTTGGTGTAATAACAAAAAGTGTAATATCCCAAAATCCACTACCAGCACCTCCAATATGGTGCTTTGCAAATGTATTAGTCCACCACTCAATGTTAATTCAGGGCAGCTGTGGAGTAAACCCAACAGTAGCGATAATTACCAAATTTTTATGTTTCTGTAATAGTTAATCTACCAGTGTGTGCAAATGCTCTAATCAAAATAATATTTTTAATGCTAAAATAAAATTATTGATGTTGTCATTGAATTTTCAAAGTTACACTTTTACAAAAAGCAGAAAAAAATAGTAAAAGATGCCAAATTAAAGCTATTTATGTTCAGTAATTTCATTCCTGAGCAGAAAAATTAGTGTTGGTGGTTGAATGTTTTGCATCATTGAATTTGCAACTTCTCAGAGACGTCCGCTGTGCCGGTGTTCTGACAAACCATCGTACTTTGGCAAACCGTCCACCGTACGTAGTTTATGCACATTTCTGCCGTCACACAAGAATTCCAGCAGAAATGTAAGTATGTAGGACGGTTTGCCACTTAACTTTACCCATCAGAGTATGCTTCTAGCTTATATTCACAAAGATATGATGGTTTGACACTTAATTTTGTGTTGTGCGCATGCAAAGCGCATGCGCAGAAACAACCGCTAGGATGGTTTGTGAGGTAAGATGGATTCCCAGAACACCGGCTCAAAAAACATGAATTTAGTTTCTTATTTGCATAATAAATAACAATGCAACTTTTAGTTTTAAACCATTTTTAACAGATTTTTAAAGTATTTGTTTTGTTTTTTTAAAATCACAAGTGAAACAGCTGGACTAACCAATAATTAGGCTGACAAATTACGAAGGGTTCAATATTTGTGTCATTTGGTCAAATTCCAAGTTACAGTCGGAAGACACTCTAATGTACACACCTGCCCTGCAGCGTATACAGCTGCCATCTCTATACTGTGATTAATGGCAGTGGCAATATGAAACCCACCACTCCCTAAGTGCTGCCATGGTTTCTTCTCACTGGGTTTGTTTCATCTTTCTAATGTGGTTGGAATACAGATGGTATGAAGTTGAAAGGGAAAACCCATTTGTAGGATCCTTTTAATGAATTGGACTGAATTGGAAACCCCCCAGCTGAGATTCCTTTAAGCAGGAAGGAAAAAACGTTGTGCAAATTAAATCAGCGACATGTGTTGCACAACACAGCTTCGCTAAACAACCGTTTCCAAAATTCAAAACCTCATGCTACGTGTAGCTTTTCCTGGTAAAAGGCAGTCGTGATTGTAAATGTAATTTACTATCATCTCCCTCTTTATTTCTCTCACATCCAACACACACACACGTGTACACACATTCTTTCTCGCACATCTTGTGATCTCTGAGAAGGCTTTTCATTGAGCTCTGGATCACTTCCCAGCCTCCTCAATGGGAAAGAACTGATGTGTGTTAGATCTGACAGATAGTCAAAGGTCCTGTCCATGGAACTGATGCTTGCTAATGGATTTTCCCACAGGGGAAGGTCTGTGTCTTTACAATCGTGTGAATTTACATTTAACAGGCAGTTTACTGAGTATTGATAAACCCAAGGTCCAGGTGATCGTATAGTTCACCAAAAAAACGTAAGACTGCTTAGTAACTTCCTTATCTACACTCACCTGTCAAACATGCCTGAGGTTTCCTCTTGCTGAGTTTGTTTCTCCTGGAATCTGGTTATCTGATTATGTCCCGATTAGCTAAAAAGCTCCAAGTCGGGGAAATGACAGACCAGGTGGTGATTAGGTAGGTGTTGCAGATCAGTGAGGTCACCTAGCGTGACTCTATAATTTCAGACACCAGCCTAGCAGCCAGTGACTGAGAGCGTAATCCTCTTTGCTGTCTGTTAAAATACTTGGACACTGTACAGCTTTACCTGTAAGCAACGTGAAGAACAAGAGTGACAGACTGTGGAAATCTGTGTAGAAGTACTCGCAGTCTTGCTGCGGTTCAGGTCGGTTGCATATGCACGGTTGAGTTATAGCCAAAAACTTGTGGTGTTTCGTGCAAGCGTGATCATGTCTGAGAACTCACTTGGGTCAGTGATGCATTTAACAGCATCTTGTGTCACAAGTAATAAACAACTACGACACAATATATTGCACTGTGAAAATAAATGCATCCAGTTAACTTTGCTTCAGTGTTTGCTTCAGCTTATCTCTTTATGAACTGTATCGTGCGGCTAAAACTGGCAGACTGACTATTTGCAATTTCTTATTCAGTAAAATATAAAAACGGCTTTAAGACGACTCACAATCTGCAATGCTTTTGGTGGGGTTTTTTTGGATATAAATTCATGTTTTCTTCCCAAAAACATTGTGCACATTCAAACAGGTTTAGCTACATAACTAATTTCCTTGGCAACAACTGTTGCCATTGCAACGGTCTGAAGCCAGCATCAGGAATGTGCATCTTGTTGCTCGTGAACTCGCCCCAAATTTACCCTCAATCCTAAAATCATTGTGCTGCCTTTTTCAAAAACTCCCAATAGCCCCCTTTGATATTAAATTTAGTGTTTATTTCAGCATTATGGCTCTTAAAAAGACTACAATGCCCTCTATATCTTTAGAAAATAAATCCCCACTCTCTTACTACAGGAGCTGGCTTGATACCCACTCAGAAAGCTTGTCCATCATATCGCTGTGAGTGGCTCCCACAATGAGTTTTGTCTGAGGATAATTGGGTTTGATATAGGCCTGGTGCACAGGCCAAGGTTGTAATATCATCCAGGTGGCAACACTATAGTGGAGAGATCAAAAAATTCATTGTCATGACTCATAATCTCATAAACATCTGATACGCTATATGAGTCAGTGTGAAAGAAATATGGAAGCTTCACTGTTAAATTAATAGTAAAGGCCTCTCTAAATCCATCACACCATCACTGTTAAACTGTATCCCACATCCATGAGATGCATTTCTGTGGGCGTGTGTGTGATAGCATTACTGAGTCAGCCTTGTGGCGCAGCTGATTGAGTTAACATATTTGGAAGAAATCTTTTACATTCAGGCGTAGAGGCCAGATAATGTGTTGAGCATGTGGACGCTGAAACTCTAGCGGTGTTCGATGATTGAAGTGGAAAAGCTAGCATGACACCGGCACCACTTTCACACACAAAAGCCTGTATTTGACACAGTATTATAAATGCACTCATCTGTTTTGTATGTGCACCATTTAAGAGTAGAGAATGGTTTCACCTCAGTGGCACTTATATTAAACCTGATATAGAACGAACAGTGTGCATTTGCTGAAAAGATTTGTGAAGCTGCAGTTTAGTAATGGTTGTTCCCACAGTGCTTATAATGTGTTGTCTTTAAAGGGGAACTACCTGGATAGAACATGAATTTCTTGTGTGATAATGGTGATTTCTTTGTATTGCTCTTATTGTTTTTCCTTTTTGCATTTCTTTTACAGAGCAAAGAAATAGCCTTTCAGCTCCAGGAAGACTTAATGAAAGTCCTCAATGAGCTATACACAGTAAGTAGTAACGACTGCTATTTTTCACTAATGCACTTGAATACATTCATCTTGGCTGTGGTTGAGACTCGTTTACAGCATTGAGCTCAATAATTTCTTACTGTCTGTAACAACTTGATGTTTTTAACCCTGAAACTGGAAGATATCTGATGGATTCTAAATTAAACATTCAAGCAAATGTATTGCAAACAAAGTACAGGAAAAGTCACATTTCTTTGCACCACAAAAGCATAAAACTGTCCCCTTTACTCTCATAAATCAGCCATTCAAAGCTACAAAGTTCCATCTCTGTGTTTGCTTGACTCATTACAGTTCATATTCTGTTTCTAATAGCTTTCATCAGCCAGGTTTTTTTTTTTTTTTTTTTTTTTGCTCTTGAAAACGACTCATGCAAAGTCACACTGGGAGGTCTGAGCCAAATAGCAACTTGCTCCCTATCATTCTTTATTTCTTTCAGTAGCTGACATCAGAGACAGACAGAAAACCTGGGAAAAGTCCAGGTTGCATTACACGCAACAAAGTTCTACATTCAAAATGAGAACCATTGTAATTATGCTATATGTGCCCAAGACTACTAGCTTGCAGGTTGCAAGAAACCAAACCATGGCTCTGAAGCTGTCAACTCACAGGTTTAAATTTCACCCCAGTGGGTCAGTGAAATTTTACCAAGCTGTCAAACCGGTGCATCACACAGGCTGCACATGTGCAGTGTAGTTCCTAACGCTTTTCATTTGTATTGTTAGCAGCCTCTGTGTGCCTTTGACCCTGCTAGTTACTGCCTTAACTATCAGCTCTGCTAGTCCTTGTATTCAATGCCTCACAGAAGCCATGGATATGCAAACTCCAGCAAACCCTTTAAAAAGTAAAATGAAAGGATCAAATATTGTGTAGCCGAAGTATAGCGTGAGTAGCGTTTCATAAATAACAACAAACCTAAGGTTTAAAGCTTATGAAATATAATTAAGTAATACTGTTCATGTGTGTGATTTTGTGTTTTTAGTTGCTTTCCTGACGCATCGTCACCTTGCATGTACGGTGATGTAGCAACAAGTCAGATCAGTTGTTCTGCCTTCCCAGGACATTCACTGAAGATCAGTTCAGTTTGCTCATAGAGTCTCCAGTTACTCACCATGAAGGACTGAAGTTGGTTACACTTCCCCTGTGTGTAAAGGGGGCAGACCAGCCCTCGCTCCTCCAAACACAACAACGTGTTACTCTCGAGCTTAATGTGTGTCACTCTCACCACAGTCCACGCTGTAGATTTGGCCTGCTTTAACCCCAGTGGGAGGACACACGTGAGCACACACGCACACGCGCGCGCACACAGGGTAGCTGTTGCATCAGACAGCCGCAGTCCCAGTGTCGGCCACCGCCACTGAAATAACAGGTCTCGTCCGTGTCTAAATGTGTCCCTCTAAAAAAAGCGGTAAAGTAAACACAGCAGTGGCAGACTCCAGACCATTAAGTGAGGAGTACGCGGACCAAGGTCAGTCACCCATCTCTAAACTGGTTCCAGTTAAGCCAACCCCACCAAAGACGAAGGGCTCCAGACAAACCAGGCTTTGCTCTGTTGTTCCACCCGTACAGAAATAACTCACATTGGGGGAAAGATGTTTAGATTTTGAATGGGTGAGTCTCTATTTGTACTGAAGCTGAGGTTTTGTGCAGACAAATGTATTTCATACACAGGTTGTGGAGCTGTAATTTGCCGGAGTCGGTTCATTCCAGGTTAAACCGCTCTGTGCTCTATATTGCTGCCTTGGACGTTTGAATATAATTTTGGTCCTTCTACTTAGTTCAGTAGTTTTGGCCGACCGCCACGAACCATCAGCTCAGATCTCATTTCCTCTCCTCGTCATTTTCACCTGTTTTGTTTCTCTTCCTCCAAATGCTTCCCTAATGTCTTCATTTTCATGGATGTGTGGGGTTGAGTGGCCTATTCTGCTTTCAGACTTCACAATGACATCATGAATTTGTTTCAGTTTTCCTCTTACCATGCCACTGAGTCATCATTATTTTCCTATGAGTACACTGTCTGTTTATCATCTATGTTAATAAGACTATCAGCTCTCAGCTCTCTTGTAAAGTTTGCAAAGTTCATTATTTGTATTTTGTAGTTAACCTGCCACTTGCAGCTGAGTCACTGCCTAATGGATCCATGGAGTACTGTGAGGAACGCAGGAGGAGGATGATTCAAGCTTTAGGAAGTAGCTCTAATCAGCAGGCCACTATCAGCGTAATAAACTTCTGCTGTGTTACATTGTTACAGTGTGAAGGCAAAACGGTGAATGACTTCAGCTTAAATGCGATTATAGCTTTAAGAAAAAGACACATTTTTGAAGTTTATGCTACATGAAGACATGAAGCCAGAGCCAAATACCATCTCAGTAAAAAGCTGAATTGAAAGTCTAAAAATAGTCCTCTTGATAACTTCCTGAGTGCATCTTTTTAGTTCTTTGGCCTGTGTGGTTTGTGTACTTAACTAAACAAAAAAGACTCTTTGATTTGTGGTTCAGCACAAGAAGAACTGTGAGCGATGAGTGCTTTGACAGGAGTTGAATCGATAGGTGATAAATGAGTGAGTCAGAAGATGGAAGCCTTATTTGCGGGTTAGGTCACGATTAAGACGATGGATTATTCTGATCTTTGACCCCACAGGAACTAACCCAACACCCAGAGGCTGCTGCCTTTTTAGTTTTTTCTGGTCTTGAAATAAAATGACGCCTTTTCCTTCCTGTCCAGGTGATGAAGACGTATCACATGTACCACTCGGAGAGCATCAGCGCTGAGAGCAAGCTGAAGGAGGCTGAGAAGCAAGAAGAAAAGCAGATTGGCAGGGCTGATCCTGTCTTCAGCATTCGAATGGAGGAAAAATACCAGAGGCGCAGCTCTGTGAAGAAAATTGAGAAGATGAAAGAGAAGGTAAGATGCCAGGTGTTAAAGGCAGCAAAAGCCAGTAGTTGCACCATAAAAGACAAAAAAAATAACTGTTCAGTATTGAAAAAGAAACTGCAGTTAAGGAAAAGACTCACCCAGGCTTTGTTTTCTTAGAAACAGGCCTGTTGTCTGTTAAATCTCTGTGGCAAATGATTAAAGTCCAGGCAACTGATTTTTTTTATAACACAAGTTTTCCAGGAATGCTTTTGGGAAGTCTTAAAATATGGGTGATCTGGAGTGTGTGAATCAGAGCCTAGTGCAGTGGTCAGCGCGTGTTGACTAACAGCCTCGTGCTTGTCTGCTGAAGAGGAAGTGCAAGTTAAAAACTTCTGTCCCACACTGAGGTGTCCAAGTTGAAACCAAGGCCACAGCCTGGTTTTAGTTCATTTTTTTGTTTTTTTTCCGTACTTGGTCCTTTTCATGCCAGACTGTAACTTATTTCTCCTCTAACGTTGCCTAAAATGTTTTGTTTTGACAGTAATCTAGTCCCAGCACTGTGACTCGCTGTGCGTGCGGAGACATGAAAGCATAATCACTTGTCAAAAGGCAAATCTTCACTCATTAAATTCACCCCGTCTCGCTCGCTCTGTTGTCTGTTTCTCATTCTTGCTTCTAATTCTCTCATCAGCGTCAAGCCAAGTACTCCGAGAACAAGCTGAAGTCGATCAAAGCGCGGAACGAGTACCTGCTGACGCTGGAAGCGACAAACTCATCCGTTTACAAATACTACATCCACGACTTGTCGGACTTAATTGATGTAAGTATGAAACCACGGGATTTTGGCAGTCGTGTTGTGAGCCAGCTTCTTCTTCTTCTTCTGCACACACTTTTTTTTTTTGCCTCAAGTGAGACTGAGGAGAATATTAATAATCAGAACACACGCGTTTTAAGTGGTGGTCTTTTGTTTTTTTACTTTCCAATGCAGATTTTGGGAGATGGATACTGGTTGGTACATGTATTAATAATAATAATAATAATGATAATGTATTTTCCCAGAATAATTTTATATGGAAAATCTGGCAATTAAATGCCTATACACAATTAATTAATCAAAAGCATTGTTGCACAACAATAGAAGAGTGCCTGCACTGCAGATGTCTCTGCATTCGTTTTTGGCCTCTTGAAATTTTCTTTGGCTGACACAGATTAAACTGGTATTTAACATATTGATTTATTGTCCAAACAATCAATGTACGCATCGGTACTTTTATTCGTCCTGATAAACAATGTCAAAAATACCCAGCAAATCAGTAGTGTTGTTGTTAAGTTGATAATAATTGTGCGCCACCACAGTAACGGTGCGGATAGGTTATTTGATGATACCAGGCTGCTATAGGACAGTTAGATTATGGAGAAGATTACCCAACCTTAATCACTACTTCACCCGTTTTTATAGACATTGACCCCCCCCCCCCCCCCCCCCCGGTTAAGATTTTCTCATATTTGTTTGAGCTTCTTATGCAAAAGACCAATTACTGCTCAGGGCTTTTTCTCTGACCTTCAGAAGAAAGACTGATGACTTTAGCAGCTGTGCTTAATATAAGAGTTCTGGACACTAGACTGTGGGATGGAAATTATAGTGCAGGACCAAATTAAAGCAGCTTTATTAACTTTGGTGATGAAAGCTATTCTTTCCTCCTACCATACTCTGTCATTATTGAAATCCTATGTTTAATATTTAGTTATACATTATGTAACAGCTATTTTTCACATGTTTCAGATTGGTTGAATAAAAAGGGGGCGTGGCCCTGAACTGGCTTCTTTTTTATATTAAAGACGATTGTTACGTAATCTGATCATGTTGTTTTTCTTTGTTTTGCTTTATGCAATACAGATATATATGACTTATTCACAGTTTCATTACCTGAGTCATTTCTTTTTCTTTTTCTTTTTTTTTTTGAAAGAGAGAGATAAACTTACTGCACCACTTTCTGTCGCGTTTCTAAGGAAACCGGAGACGGCTGGGATTTTGGCAAGTGTTTGGGTTTTTATATTCCAGACAGGACTGAAGGAGAGAAGAGAGAGAAATGCAACCTCTATTCAGCGGCATGCTGTGCGCTGAAATTACCCCTCTCCCTGCTTTGCTCAGAAGCCTTCACATCTCACCAGGGCGTGTGTGTGTGCGTGTGATTGTGTGTGTGTGTGTGTGTGTGTGTGTGTGTGTGTGTGTGTGATTGTGTGTGTGTGTGTGTGTGTGATTGTGTGAGAGATGCTCTCTGCGTGAGCTTTGTGTGCAGGCTCACAAGCATTTGTTTATTGATGAAGAGACTTTTTATAGTGAAAAACAAAGCGTACAAGCAGGCTGGTTGTAGCATCGTGTTTGACAGTTGTTCAGGCCATTTTGTGTTTCTCTGTGTGGAGCTCTAGGTGGGTGCTGTTGTTAGCAGTGACCTTGGCAAATCAGATCCCGGAGGTACGGCTCGAGTCGTGCAACACAGAGGCAATACTTTTGGCTCAGAAAGTGATGTCATTTAGTCTCTTTTTAACCATAAAATGTAGCCAGCTATTGCTCATTTATATTTCTGTGTACATTTGAGAGTTGCTCTTCACTTTTAACAAGAAGAATTTAAAACATTTTTTATTGCATCCACGGTTTATAATTTAGAGCATCTAAATAAAAATAAGCACAGCAAAATGATTAGTAACACAAAGTCACTCTTTGTCTGGTATTTCACTGTCACCGAGTGCTCCTTTGCATCACGGTCTGGATTTACAGAAACCACTTTGAAATGCATTTGTCACACTTGGAATCAACTGCAGGTTTCTTTATCTGCTTAACATGTGAAGAAATAACCAACGTGGCTAAGTAACAATAGTCTGTGGCTGAATTATTCAGTTACTTTTTTGCCAAAGGTTGAGTGTAAAGTTGATGAATAATAATAACTGAATGATTTTGTTTAACCCTCTTAAATTAAAGCTGAAAGTCTAAGCTCCGTAATAATCAACCATAATTGATAAAATCAATTTACTAATCTGCCTTTTTTCTTTTTTTCCCCATCCAGTGCTGTGATTTGGGTTACCATGCCAGTCTGAATCGTGCCCTGCGGACTTACCTGTCTGCCGAATACAACTTGGAGACGTCACGCCACGAGGGTCTTGACATCATCGAAAATGCAGTGGACAGTTTAGATCCACGAAGTGACCGACAGAGGTTCATGGAGATGTACCCTACGGCCTTCTGTCCTCCAGCAAAATTTGAGTTCCAGCCTCACATGGGAGACGAAGTATGTGGTGCAGCTGGATTTTATCTAATAAGTGGTGCAAATATACTGAATACCTTTTGAGCTTAATTTTGAAAAATAAAAATATCTCAGCCTTAGTCAGATATTCAGTGGCTTGAGTGCAGCTTTTTATTGCGTATGGGCTGCTGCATCAGGTTTTATGGGGTACTGAAATTAACAAATCATGTGTTATTACGTCCCCTGAAGTCATGAAGCTCAACATGTGTTAGGGATTTTACTGTTTGGCTGGCACTCTGCTGATAGCGTGTCTGTTTACTAGCTGTTTTTGCATCGGTGTCTGCATTCATTTGGGAGACGTCACTGTGGTTTGCCTTGCAATTGGAAAAAGAATTTGGATGCCTACATCCTGTTTAAATTTAGAGCTTATGTGACCTTGTTCCTCTGATAGCTTGAAATTTCAGGTACATGGTCAGTGATGCTGTGATTTGTCTATATTTCCAGGTATGTCAGATCTCAGTGCAGCCACCAGTGAATGGGGAGCTTATACTGAGGTTCCAGCAGCTGCAGTCTCGTATCGCTACTCTGAAGATTGAAAATGAAGAGGTAAAATGGGGGCAAGAAAAATGGAAATCGCAATCCGGGTGTTTGTGTTGCAGGGGATTTAGTTGCGTCAAACATGTCTCAGTTTTGTTGTCTGCCTGAGATTTGGCAGCTTTGTTATGTGTTTATTTGTTGGATGCACGGTGCTGACAGTGAATTAAAGATGCTCAACAAAGTTAACTTCAGCCAGAAGTCATCCAAGGTGAGATGGAAAATAGTTACAGATGAGGCGCAAGCTTACAAACTGTGTTTTTTCTTCTTGCTCATGCCCCGAAGGTAGCCTCTGAAAGCCTCTCTGTGAAGCCTGTCGTTTTGCTCCCACCTGTGCTGCATTGACATTGTGGGTGCTTCTTTGCTTCTCAGGCTCTTTTGTTTTAATGCATCTGCAGCATGCCTGAGTAAATTTACATTTTGTTTTCTTGAAAATGGAGAAGAAAGGCTTTTTGTTGGTTCAGAGTGCAGTCACCTCCATCGGGCTGTTACTTTGTATCACGTCTGACCTGCTTCTCCTTTCTGCTTCTCTCCCTCCACATCGCTGCACTTTCTTCTTTTATCCTCTTACAAAGACACAGGAGCAGGCCTCACAACTTCATCTGCATTCATCATCATTTTAGATTCCCTTTGATCAGATGGTCAAATCTTTAGTTAAACAGACGTCTAAACTATACGTCTACAGGAATGAACTCTGAGTGCAGAATAACAGTATGTGCGGCTTATTTGAAATATGCAAAATACATTCAGTAACTTTAATAATTGAATTTAACAAGCTTTATGACCGACTGTGTGTATGTGTATATACACATACACCCCACGTCATTAGAAGAAAATATCAGTCTGTCAGTGGTGAAAATGATCCTCAGTCACAGCTTATTTACTGAGACTCAGATTGTGGTGTTTCATGGAGTATAACCAGACGAGTCAGAGTCCTGTTGGCGTCACCACAGTTTGTCTGCAGTACTTATAGTGTTTAATCAACTGTGCATATACTTGTGACTGTGTGTGTGGTTGAAAAGCCCCAGTTTGCTTCATGCCCTTGTCCTCCTGCCTCGCTGAAGCGGATGTCCTGGTGGGTCAAAATTGGAGGGCGCCGCTGCCTCATGTTAGGATCACCAGATGGCCTCTCTTCCTGGGCATGACGTGCCAGATACATCCTTGGAAAATGAACTTTCTAAGCACTGTGGCGACCTAAAAGCTGGACTGTCAAACGTACGAGGGAGAAGGAGCGTCTGTCTTTATCTGGACAGGAAAAACTACAGGGCAGTGCTTCATAGAGAAGTGCAGCTGCTTCCTCAAACCTCTTTGGCTGCCCGTGAAGTTGGTGAAAGAAAACATTGCTGAATAATTTACTCTGCATTGGCGCTGGATAGAGTGCAACACAGGGAGAAGGACGCTGGATTTCACTTTTATTTAGGCGTAGGGCTTAGCATAATCCTGCTGGATTTCTTTCATCAAAAAACTCATTTCTCTAAGGACATAATTTCATTTCTCCTCATCAGTCAGTCGGTGTGATTTGTCTTTTTGCAGACTTAATAATCTGCCCATTTAGATCTCATTTGCCTCTGCATGACCCAGTGCTCACACAGACTAATTTTCCTCCTCTGATTTCTGCCGTCTTCTCCTGCAAATACACAAGCACACTTAATGGTTATTCTCAAGATGTTTCACACTAAACCCTGGCAATCTAATAGCATCATCTTTGCAGGGAGTGTTTGTTTTTCCTCCAGATAAATATCAAGGAAGCACATCAAAGCCTGTGTGTGTGCTCATAGCGGAAGATCAGCGAATTACCCACTTACTGTACTGCAGGGTCTGTTGAAAGCTGTGGACTGCAGTCTGACTTCTGATGACGGATGTAGGATTAACTAGGAGTGGCGCGCTTCCCTGCAGAATAAACCTTTATTCCACTTTTTTGCATCTGGAATTATTTTTTGCTTTTAACAGTGCTGAAGTTCAGTTTAGATAATGATGGCTACTTGCTTACTTTTGAAACGTCTATATCAAAGTATAGAGACACCGGATTTATGGTTTATAATTTACGGATTAACACGCATATCCACAGAGTCTCTCTAAGAGCTCTGCTGTAACTGAGCCCTGCACCGAACACTGGTAACTATCCGTCTGCTGAATAATGGATAAACTCAACAACTTTTTCACTAGGAGCATTTCTATCACACATGCATGGCTCTTGTCTTCATGATGACAGCTGGGCCTCTCGCCTCCATGGTGCCACTCTGAATGAGGCTGCCAGGAACACAGGGAGAGGAACTCAAACGCACTCAGAGTCTAACCAACAGCTACATGTTAGAAGTTACCTGTCATTGTGTAAATTTGCCTTTATAGTCATTTGAAAGTTTCACTTTACTGAATCTAGCATTTCATGTTCCGTGTCTGCGTGTTTCCTTTCCTTCCTGAAAGGTGGGATAACTACATCCATTCTGTGTGCACGAGCATGTGTGCACGAGCATGTGTGCACGAGCATGTGTGCACGAGCATGTGTGCACGAGCATGTGTGTCAGCGGCGTAATTCATCACAGCAACACATGAAAGCTGAAAAGTCTTCTTTGGTTTTCAGGGCGACTCTTTTTTTTCTTCTTCTTTGAAGGTGAAATGAGTCACGGGTCAGGCAGTTTAAAAGAAACAAGCCACAATCCACAGTTGTCTCAGTGTGTATAATTGTTACACGAGGAATTCGCCTTGTTCTTTCATTACCTCTGAGCTTGCGCTCACTAAATAACTGACAAATGGGGTCACTACCTTTTGAGGCGGGGTCATTCTGATCATTAAGGATAATCAAGAGGAATTCCAGCTGCATTACATTCAGGGTCCCATTGACCTGTGCGTTCCCCACCTTTTTAAAATCTCAGTAATTGAACTGACATGGTGAGTGTCTCCATGAAATGCTGCAGTTTCGCTTAATTTTTCCAGGGAAGTGCATGTTGGTGGGTTTTTGTGTTTTTGTTGTTGTTGTTTGGGGGTTTTTGTGGCTTTTCCACATCAGTGATTCATGTTCACACTTAACACACTTCAGTTTAGTCTCTTATGCCTCCCTGTCTGCCTCCTTTACTTTCTCTGTTTATATTTGCTCTGTTTGTATTGCCATTAGTCCATACTCTGCAAGTGCCTTGATCCCTTATATACATATTTACATTTGGGATGACTCTGAAGGCTTAAACGTGCCAAAGTGTGCACACACACATCAGTTTTTCCCCCTGGATGTGTGTGTGCGCGCGTCTTTAACTTTTATCTACTCTCTCATTTGAATGTCACATGTTGTGCCATCTTATGTCATAATATTATGGACACAGTTATGCCCTGCAGCTCTTGCAGCAGTGGTCGAACATCTTTCACACTAAGTGGTGGGGCATGCTTGGCCAAGTCCTGGTGTTTATAAGCTCTGAGAGAAGAACTGTTGACAGGAAGACGTGGTTATGAAAATGGATCTTAAAAGCCTACAGCTCAATCTGGCATTTCCATCTGACACTGTTCACCTCTGCACCCCGTGAGTGTGAACACAATGATAAATAAGTCACTTTGAACCGTCGGGAAATTCTTTTATTTTAGGGAACATTCACCTCGTCAGAAACCACCTGAATTTTAAAGTGTGTCTTGGGATAGAGAGTGGTTTTCAGGGATGGAAGTGAGTTTCTGTGTATAGTGAGATGGTAACATAGTGATATTGAAGAGATGACATCAGCTTTTTCTCACCTTCTCTTCTTTTCACAGATCAAAAAGACATCAGAGGCAACCCTGACCACCATCCAGGACATGGTGACCATTGAAGACTACGATGTGTCTGAGTGCTTCCACCACAGCCGGTCCACCGAATCAGTCAAGTCCACAGTGTCGGAGACGTACCTCAGCAAGCCCAGCATCGCCAAGAGGAGAGCCAACCAGCAAGAGACGGAGCAGTTCTACTTCATGGTGAGTGCAGAGATGAGGTCTGCTGCAAGTTAGCGAAAGTAATGACTTTAAAATTTAATTTTAATGTAGAAAACAGAAATAAATATCAAATCCATGCTGTCTGTAATGCAGCTTTACAACAGATTTATTCCTGTGTGATCATAAACCGCAGAATCTATATAATAAATCTTAGAACATGTAGTCAAAGCTTTTATCTTTATATGAATATACTTGATATTTGGGTTGTAGGTGATGTTTAACTTATGCACATCATTCCTATGAAATCTTTGATCAGCTGGCAGAGGAGTAACTGCCCCAGAATATCTCCAGCTGCCAGCTGCAATCTTGTTTCAATCCAGGGATGGACATGCTCTGATAAGGGCTTCTAAAAGGGGCACTTAGCACGTCCTTTTGCCCTTGGCTGCTTCATCACAGACTGCCGTCTTAAGAGTGGGTGCTCCTGCCGGTGCTCAGGGCTGCTGGGTAATTACTCTAAATTCTCCACAGAAATTCCGTGAGTTTTTGGAAGGCAGCAATCTCATCTCCAAACTGCAGGCCAAGCACGACTTGCTGAAGAGGGCACTTGGTGAAGGTACATTCAGGACCCTGTATTTACCCTTAGACTCTTCACTGTATTGTACTTGTGCTTAATTCATACCTTAAAATGGGAAATGTTCTACCAGCCAAAATGACTTATTAACCCCAATCAATACCCAAACATCTAGTGTAACAAATAATTGTGGACTTTACTGAATTCTATTATATTTGGCAGTCCATCTTGAGCAAATTCAGTCTATTCTGTGGCAAACTTCCTGTTGTTTGTTTGCTTTTGTCACCAGTCAAAGCTCTTAGATTGTAATCTGGTTTTAAACCAGGCAAGTCAGAGCCGAGGGGCAATAATGAACTTGTATTATCCATCTTAGTGATTGATTTGCTTGAAACCTAATGGCCTGCCATGTATAAGAACAGGCCCCCCTTGTTCTACACTGGTAGGATCTCCTAAAGGGCTCAGCTTGTATTTGTCAGTTCATTGTTCTAACAGGCAGTCCCGGTGGTCTCCTTCAAATTCGACGCTGAATGATTAATGGAGCCTTAAGTTAAGAGGAAGAAAAAAACCCTCCTGTTTCTCCCACATGCTACTTAGTCATTTTGGTGTCTGCATGAAGTACAGTTTGAGTCACCCAAAAATTTGAGCGTCTTCCTGTTATGCGAAACCATTTGGTAGTTATTTTTGCTTCATCTTCTTTTGCTTGTTTTAAACTTAGCTCTGTGCATTGTGTGCGTGTGCATCTGTGTCCTGTTAGATGTTTGAACTACATTTTGATGTAACCGTCTCGGCACAGGTTATAATATTATGTGGAAAAACAGTGTGTACGGGTTTCTTTTGGATTGCTCAAAAGGCCAGTGGTTGTGAGCAGATGGCAAATGCTTTGTTAGCCATATGCACAATTCCCTGCAGGGACTGCAGTGATGAGTCTTGGCATGTCCACCCAACTAACTTCTTGTCACACCTTGTCTCTTTTCTCATATCTCAGGCCACCGAGCTGAATACATGACCACAAGGTAAAGTAGACACATCAGCACCTGTGCATATTCACTTCCCTTTCAACAGCGACTGAAACTTCAGGACAGTTTTTCTTTTCACTACTTCTGTAGTTACATAACTTAGCTAGTTATACTAGTTTTATATATTATGATATTTCTGTCAGTAAGTTCTAGGACCTCTCTTCCTTTGATGCACATGGGTGGACACCATATACAGGGAGACCAGCAGAAATCAGTGACAGCTGATGGCGTTGATGAAGTCGGACACACAACAAAAAGAAAGGCTGAGATAGAGACAGGTTGCAAAGGGTTCTGCAGTAGTAGACATAGGCCGGTTAAAGCAATTTAAAGAGAGTCGCTATCGACTGACGTTGGCTGGCTGTTATCAGCAGATAATATGCTTAATTTGATGAAAGGAACCATATTTGGTGGCTGGTAACTCAACAAGGAATAGAAGTTTAATTTGAACTTGCCTCTTCGAGGAGGAAAATTTACTCTAAGTCCTCCAGATCTCAAGAACAGAATTATAACATACACACTAACTAAAAGGGACTGTCACCTGCAGGCTCTGTCACGAGGTGGATGCTGACACATACAAAGCTCCCAGTGGGTCTGGCATTTCTCTGGCCTGTTGTATCTGGTGGAGGATTAAAAAAAAGGCTATAAAGAAAATGTTATTTCATGGGTTTCAGCTGTGTTTGAAAAAATACCCTTATTCATCCATCCAGCCATCACCTGGAGTTGAAAGGTTTTGAAGATTAGTCATCCTCCTCTTCAGTTCAGGTTTTGAAAGGACATAAATGTGCAAAGAGGGAAACCACAAAATGCATTGTTTGCCTTTTCTGATTCATTCTTTGTGTTCTAGACATCCCAATGGGCCGTACAGAACCCTCACTGGCACCCGGCGGGCTAGACCCCGCTCTGTTTTTAATGTTAGGTTATTTAATGGCAATTTGGAGTCATTTATTAAGGTACTGATTGCCAGTCTCCCGCTTGACTGTTCACCTTCTCCTATCCGTTTTCTATTTCCCTCTGGCTTTCTGGTCATTTTGGTGGGTTCCCCCGTAAGCGTCTTAGCTTTGATCATCATTTATCAACAACAAAACATGAACATTTGTGCTAAGATGGATTCTGGAAACCTTCCTCATGAGTCAGCGAGCTCTGGCGGTCTGTTTCTCAGATGTGTGGGGTGGTGGCATTGATAGATTTGGAGGGCAGCAGGAGGAAGGGAACAGCAGTTGGAAGGATAAATGTTTGTCTCCATCAGCTCCCCTGACTCACTGCTGACCTGGCATCACTGAGCTGCTCTGGCGGGAGATATTCTCTCCTCCGCTTCCAGAGTAAGAGCAGAGGCCAGTGAAAACAGCAGGATAGATGGCAGTCGGGGAGCGGATGCCAAACTGATAAGGTGTGCTGCCCCCCTCCTCCGGTCTCTTCACTGCCTCTCGCCGGTGGCCGTGTCGAGTCCTGCCTGATCCTGTCCAGTTCCTGCTGTTTTGTTATGGGTTTGATGCCAGCACAGAGTGGAATGTGACGCTCTCTTAGTAAAAGCTTTGGTGGGAAGCTGCTGAGGTGCTAATCTGGATCTTGCTTTTTTCCCCTTTTTCCATCTCTGATCATCTCCGACTCTTGCAACATTTCTCTTTAGCCGTGGACGACGGAACTCACACACTCGACATCAGGTAGAAACTCTGAGGCATGTTGGGGGGCTCGTGCTGCGAACCTTTTCTCATTTCCTGTATCTATTCTGTACTAACAAGTTATTTACCTGCCACTTAGACAGACTGAGTTGAAGGTTACAGCTGTAGTTTCAGTTGTCTGTGCAAATTTCTATTCCTTATAGATCAAAATCAGTCTCTCATATCCAAAGAGATCGCATTACATAATCTAGCAGCACCCCGGCTTCTGGCTCAACCCTCACTGCTGCACTCCAACCATGGCTAGTCGATTTTAGTATGGCTGTTGTGTTTGGGCTCATTGTATACCCCTGAGGGCTGTAAACAGATCCACTGTATCATTAAAAGCATGTACCGAGTCCCCGTCCAGCAGTGATTTACAAGAGGAGCCAGCACACAGGCAGAAGGAGAGTTGAGTGCACATCCAAGTGCATTTTAGGCCCGAACTTCATATGGAGTCTGTGCCCTTCTGGATGAGCTCTTGTTAATTTAAGCACAGCTCTTGATCGTTTGCATAAAAAAAGACATAAGGCATGTTTAAGCACATGTCAATAGGCCTCCGGTGTTGCTACTCCAGTTGGTTAGTGATTTTTGTATACTTAGTGATAATCCACGACATCCATGAAACTGAGCAAAGGAATAGCTGTGAGGTCAAGTCAGTCTGTCTTAATAAGATCACACTTTGTATTTAAATTTACCAGCTTCACTTTCACTGGGTGTGCATGATTATATTCTTTTAACGGCTCCTATTGGGCCGCAATCAATACATTGAACCGTTCAGGAGTCTGCATGCACCAGATATGCATTAAGAAAACACAAAAGTCAGACACGTGTTTTAATTGATCAGATTTTGGATAAATTACCTCCTCAAAATGTGATATAATCCTGATTATTACATATTTTTTGCACAATTTTGATTTTATGTGTTAATGAAGAAAAACAAGGACATTATACACCAGTGAAATTTATTTATTTATTTATTTTTTGTAGTATTGGTTAGGCTCTTAAACATGTAACAAAATGACGAATTACTCATCTGACTTTTCTTCAAAGGACTCTGGACAAGCTATTCCTCGTGTGGTTGAGAGTTGTATTCGCTACATAAATTTGTATGGTGAGTAGCATACTGTCAGCCCTTACAGTGTTACAGTAGTTGCTGTATTTATACCTTCTTTGAGGTCTTCTTATAACCCAACCAACTTTATCTAGTGTGGGACAAAGTAACACTTTCACAGATGCAGATGTTGGAGTTTCAGTTTATTCCGTGGAAATGTGCAAATTCCGCCCTGTTTATCTTTATGCGGTCTCTTCTACTGAAATTCCCATACATACATACATTCTCCCATACAGTGAGAAACCTCTCACTTGTATGACTGTTGAGTTTAAATATCACTGACTAAAGCAGATTTATAATTCTAAGCATTGAAAGGTGTGACTGTAGATAACATCCTCTGCATCTTATCTGGCAACCAACTGATGACACTCAGAGATAAATCTAAAAAAATATTGCAGGCTAGTTACAGTAACTTCTTCCTTGATCTTCCTTAGGATGTGTCATTTTGGGCAGTTTTGTTTCTCATCTGTATGACCACAGGTGGATTAAAGCTCATGAGTTGGTCTTCTGCGTTTCTTTGCTTCCTCATCCTTTCTTTGTTTTGTTTTTTCCCTGTGCAGGCCTCCAGCACCAAGGAATATTTCGTGTACCTGGATCCCAGCTGGAAGTCAACGACATCAAGAACTCATTTGAGAGAGGTACCGGGGTTCTGTTTTCACTATAAAAGATGTTTGTCAACAGCTTGATCTCTACTATATTTGTTTCCAATTTTATTTTTAATTAGGTATATGTCTAAAATGATGCAATAAAATAAATCCAACTTGACCTGCTCGCTTCTCTTTGTTTTAGGAAATGACCCTCTGGCAGACGATGAGAATAATCATGACATCAATTCGGTGGCTGGCGTTCTCAAACTGTACTTCCGAGGTCTGGAGAACCCTCTTTTCCCCAAAGAGAGGTTCAATGAGCTGCTGTCCTGCATCAGTAAGAACATATTTTTGTGTATTATCAGTCAGCCGCTTTTTATGATTGTTTGTTTTCTGTAACAAGTTTTATTTATTTACATACTTATTTTAAATACTTTGCGTTACAGTGAAGAGCATATTTGTCTAATTTAGATGGATTTAGATCCTGGTGATTTTATTGTCTTAAAGACCTAAAATAATTAGCTCTCATATCATCTTATATTATACACTGTAGCCTTGTGGGGGGGTTGTACATATCCGATAATGAAAGTTTGAACATTTTGGGATATTCCTTGTAGTCTTGCTTGAACTCTTTGTCATTCAGACTTGCGTTTTGTGGGTCCTGCTCTGCTGTGTTGAGCTCTGAGCAGGAGCCGATCTGTTGTGAGCGGCACAAAGCTGACCATAGAGTTTTGGTGGAGCGTTGAATGTTCGCAGCCCCGGGCTGAATCTGCAGTGGAGTCCTCACAAGAATGGTCACATTGTGAATTTGTCTGAATCGTTCCACAGTTCAGTCAGCTCTTTGAATGACACTGCATTACGTCACATCAGCTCTGTTAAAGAACAGTCGAATATGCACAAAGTCACATGGACGTAGTGTGCGCCCCGATGCCTCGTGCGACTCTGCGGGAGTGATTGTGTGCCCCGTGTATTTGTGTGTGTGTGTTCTTTGTGTACTCGCAAGTGTGTGAAGTGTGTCCTCTTGAGTTTCTTGGGTCTACCGTCGTTTACACATTTGTGCTGGATGAGTGATGGGGATTCCCTGTTTACATTTCCCAGCTCTGCATGCCAGTGATTGCAGTGTGGGCTGAGCGCCCAGCAGGCTCCATATATAAACCTTATTCCCATATGGAGCAGCTCAGACCAGCTACGAGATCGTTTAACCGCTCTCAGTTGACTGTTTCATTTTCACCGCAGCGGTGCACTGCGGCTTGTGATATCTTTCATTTTGGAATTTGCGGTAAGAATGCTTCGCGAGGATGTGCTGCACACACGTGATGTATAAGTCTGCATTCGAATAGATCTTTAAATAGCAGCTTCTGAAGTGCTTGAGAGCCTCACAGAATCCAAGTTAGGTATTCATGAAAAATGAAATACATCACAAGTATCCCAGAAGCCCAAATCCCAGATGGCACACAGTGGCTGGAGGGTGACGTGGCTATTTTTAGCAGCACAGCCCCAGCTTAGCTGGGTAAAACAGCCGGCTTCAGGTGCCACACTGAGACAAACATAATAGTAACGAAGGACAGAAAGGTCGACATTCTCCGGCTGCATCTTACTAAAGCACAATATTTTTTCTCTGTGAAAATGATAATAAAGCTGCTCTTTTTTTTTTTTCGTGATATTTCTGAAAAAGTAAACAAAATGTGCGCGTGACAGAGCGCCTATTTTCACTTCTTCTTCCTTTATGGGAGAATCAGGTGAGAAACCAAAGTTGTGGTGAGGGTAATTACCAGAGTCAACATATCGCCTGTGTCCACGAGGACTTTATACAATTAAACGTCTGTGCCCGTTTAAATATTTAATGTTTCTACTAAGTATTTGGCCGAATTTATGTCCTTAGACTTGAGAGTATGTGGATAACGTCGATAGATTACACAAGTGTAAGCCCCAGACATGCACTCCATGGACTGAACCGGAGAAAAACTTGTTATATATGCTTTTATTTTTTTGGTTTATAAAATTTTTTATTCCTAACAACATACTCTTTTTGACCCCCCCCCCCCCCTTTTTTTTTTATTTTTTTTATAAAGGAATAGAAAACCTGTATGAGAGAGCGCTGTACATCCGTAAGATCCTCCTGACCATTCCCAGATCGGTCCTCATTGTGATGCGCTACCTCTTTGCCTTCCTCGACCAGTGAGTTTAACAAAAATAACATCCTAAACATCATGATTGCCCTTGCTCAATGATCTGTCTGAAATACTTTATACTAAAATATTCCAACCTTTCTTCACTCTCCATCTTACCTCCGTCCCTCCCTTCAGTCTGTCCCAGTACAGCGATGAGAACATGATGGACCCATACAACCTGGCCATATGTTTTGGCCCAACACTCATGCCCACACCAGACAGCCAGGACCAGGTCTCGTGCCAGGCCCACGTCAACGAGATCATCAAGACGATCATCATCCACCACGAGACCATCTTTCCTGATGTCAAAGAACTGGATGGGCCCATCTATGAGAAGTGCATGGCGGGCGGGGACTACTGGTAAGAAATAAGAACGTATGCCGACAGTGCTATACCTAAATCGGGTGAAGTGCCGCATTTACTGCACCCAAACATCCAGAGATGTTCACACTGGGGAGTGGATGTGAGCTATGACACATACCAGTTCAACACGTGCAGCTGAAGAACATGACGAGGTAGCTCATGTTTCAGGACTGTATTTAGATGAGACAGGCTGAAACGATCGTTTTAATTTCTACAATCATGACAGAAGGAAAAAGAGGTCACCTGGCAGGAAGGGGCTGATTAGTTGAAATGCAGAGCAAACTGCAGTCAAGCAAGACAAAAACCAGCCTCACATCTGTATATAAGGTTATCGCTTGTTTCTTCCCGACTTTATCTACCTCTGTTTCTCCTCGTCTGTGCTGCCCCCACATCACCGCAGCCTGACAGCGATTTATCTCTGGCCAGAGTAAATCACCTGTCTCAGCGTGCCTGTGTCTCCCCGAGTGAGACATAACCCCTGGGATTTTCTTTTCCATTCGTTGCCTCCTCCTCTCCCTAAAGAGGAGGTTGCTACTGACATGTTAGCTTGGACGCAGACGTTCATTTCCTGGCCGGGGTAATCTGCGGTCATGTGTGGCGTTCCTGTCAGCTCTCACTCTTCATTTCCAGAAGATCATTTAGAGACTTCCTAACCACACAATGGGAAACTCTTGATAATGGCTGCTGGTTGAACATCCTCCATGTCTTATTAATTGTAAAAAACCTTCCTGCTTTTCATCTTGTCTTGAATGGCTTTTTATCATTAAATTTTTTTGTGTGTGTTGTTGAAATGTACCTTAGTCCTTGAGCCCTGTTGTGGCTGTGGCCCTGGTAATTTGGATGTTGTCCCCAACAGTGAGAGCCCCTATAGCGAGCATGGAGCCCTGGAGGAGGTAGACAATGAGGGAGGAACAGAGACGCACACCAGCGAGGATGGTGAGTGACTGCACAGCAGTAAATAGTCATACAAATGTTTAAACTTGCTCTTACATACCTTTGTGCCCTTCTAGAGTCCAATCAAATTGTGTTTTTAGGAGTTGCAATCACTAAATATAGAACTAAAACTAATTATTGTAACCATTGTCCATTTAGCATATGCACGGTTAAATTTAAACCCCCCCAGTCTTTGGTGTGTGGGGGGTTAAACTTGTGTCTCTGCAGCTCGGGGTGGCTAATCCTGCCTTTCAGCCCGATAAATGCATTAACCTTGAAGAGCCAGGGAACCGGGCTCAGAGTGACAGACAGCCATTCATATTCTAATGGTTCTACTTTCCTTGGGGCTTTGGACGGCTCCACACCCCCTCATTTTACAAATTCCTTGGTGGTCTGCACCTTTTGGGCCTCCTGGGAATGAAAACTTGTTTCTTAAAGGTCCCAACCTTGGATTACATTTTTAACTCCCTTTGTGAAAAATCAGCGCAAAAGTAATTTATGGCAGATTTATGAAGCGTGTTTCAAAAGTGTCACATTTTATCTGTGGTTCAAAAATAATAAAGTCTACATTTAACTACATTTCCATATGTCCCAGAGAAATATATATAGAAACGAAGAAGAAACACCGGGCTGTTGTTGACACTGGAGGATATTAAGTACTTCAGCCAGACGCTGTTGTGTGATCAGACATGTGGTCCTTTGTTTCCATGAAATGGATACCAGTTCATCACGTCCAAATCAAATATTTAGTGAGTTAGTTGAGACCAAAAGATTAGACGTGGTATGACTTTGCTGTTTAACTTACAGTAAAAAGCAGAAAACTGACCAGATGTAGACAGAACGGTGCAAGAAATACTTGAACTGCTGTTGAACCTAATTTTATTGTCTTACCTTAGTAACACACTTTCCTAAACCTTCTCTGTTGAAAGCAATCACCCAAATCCTTCCACGTTATCACCAAGCTACATGTTGACATCAGCCTCCACAGAGAGACTTTGAAAACCACAGTTGATCTCTTCTCCTGACATTAGCTTTTAATCACGGTTTCCAAATAAAGACCCTCATCTTACTGTTAAGTATAACCAAAGGAAATATCTGATTAGACGAGGAAACTTATTCCTACTGTAAAACACAGATGGCAGCTATCAACTTTGAGTAATTACAAGAAGATTATGTTTTCCAGAAAGCCCTTGCTGCCATGGTTTTGTTCCAAAAGCTTCTCTAAGCAGACTGGGAGGATGTCCTCACTGACTGAGTTCCTCCCTGTAGAGTCTTGAACTGTGGTCAAGTTATTGTCATCAGTTATTTTTAAATCCCTGTGACCTCAGTTGGATTTCAGACACAAAAACAGGGCTTGTTTCCTGTTTAGTTACTCTCGCTTGTTTTCTCCAGACTTACATAGTTATCGTTTTTCTCTCCTTTCTTATCAAGGCTTCAAACGTGTTAACTTGTGTTGGCCTTTAAAGGAAGTGAATGCGAGTTAGGTGGCGAGAGGAGTGAAAGTCACCTCGTGTGCAAACACCGGTGGAGAAATATCCTTGACTCGTTGGAGCAGATGCGTTTCAAGCTGATTACATACAGAGTCTTAATGCAATATGCTGTCCTGATAACATTTGTGGAAAAAATGAAGTGTGTGGATAACTGACGATCAAGATCTTTTGTCATATTGTAGTTGTGACCATTCAGAAAATATAGCCACAGTTTATGTATTTTGTGTATTTTTCAGAGGCAAACAGTCTTCTGAAAGACATAATGTCAGTCTTCACCAGGATTCCCCAGATGGGTATTTCATGAAAAGCTCCCCAAGATGTACCAGAACAGTTAGGTTCACCGACTCCTATGCTTACCTTTATTTTGAAATATACGATAGCAGCTTCTTGGTTTGGTCCAAAAGAGGGTGCGGTTGTCCACCTGTTCACCACTTTGGCCCTCACTGAAGTATCTCTTTTGCCTTGAGGTTTTGCACAGAGGTTGAATCCTATATTAGTAATCCCATTTCTTTCATGTCAACAAAAGGTCCAGATTTTCACTTATCCTGTTAAATTTGATGCACACATTCTTATTCTTTTTAAGAAGACACTGGGTAGTCACTTTTATTTTAGCAGCACTGTGAGTTTTTATGCTCCCGATACATTTTGTTCATGATTAAAAAGCAGTACTGTGCAAAAGTCATGAGACACTCTTCATTTCATTCACGTTTTCCTGGAAAAATGACAAATAAATGCAACAGTTTATCGAAACGTCTACAAACATGAATGGAAATATTGTATAAAATGAGTTATAACGAGCTTGAAGCTCAGTGTTTGGTGTGAGGACTTTTATTCTTCAACAGAGCCTAAACTATTTCAGGCAAGCTTTCATTTTTTATTTAGTAGTCTTCAGGAATACTGCCTCTGATCCCACATTGCTTCATTATAGTTGAGACCTGGCCTCAGCTGAGGCCTTCAATGCCCGATGTTTCACTGCGTTTTTCTATCCAGGTATGCTTTTACTACATTGGCAGTGTGTTTGGTATCATTGCCATGCTGAGAAATGAAGTTTCTGCCAATTGAAAGCTTTCCACACAGTATTACACAGTGGAGCGAAATCGAATGGTTCTTTTCTGCGTTCATAATACCATGATTCCAGCCTCAAACCATGACAGAGCCATTTTTGTGATGGCTGGCTCACTGTTGTACCTCATTCCTGACCTCCTCTGGACATACTCGCTAGGGCTGTTCGATATAACGATATATATCGGATGACGATATAAAAGCGTCTATCGTTTCATTTTACGCTATCGTTTGTTTCGTGGTGTCGCAAAATAAACTCTTTACGGCAATATTTTTCATGGTTTTGATGGTCACTGTAGTGGCTATATTCATTAAAGTTCTCTCTTTCGCTTATATTTAATATAACCACACTACAGACTTATGCGTTGTCGTTAGCAGCAACGACGGTAAAACAATCGCGTGTCTGCCTGTTTATTTTCCACATAAACCTTTCACAATAAAGCTCAAGATCCTGTTGAGACTTTTCAAAACAAACTGAATCACGTGAAAGATGAGTATTTACGGATGAGAAGTAAAAAAGAGCCGCCAGGTGCTAAAAAATAAACCTTAGACTCAAACGTTAGAACAGGCTTTTCCCCGCAGCACGCCGTGTAATAAATACTCACAAAGAAAACGGCGGCCGTTACAACTTATGTCTAAAAAATGTATCGTTTCATGCATCGGTTAAAACACTCGACTCCAGCTGGAAACACTTCCCGCAAGTCGAGCTGCCCGAGATTCACAGAATTTACAGAAAATGTTACATTTTTGTGATTTTATATCGTTATCGGACGATAGATGTCTTAATTTTAGTCATATCGCACAGCCCTAATACAATCATTGGAACCAAACATCAAGGCTAGTTCTTGTCTAATTTGGCCTCCCTCACCCTTTTCTCTCAGTTTTCCCTCCTTAAGATCGGCTTCTTTACAGCCATCCTTCCACTAACATCTTTTCTGATGAATTTTCAGAGAACAGTAGGGGGATTAACTGAAGGTGCAGTTCAGTTTCTTTAGGATGTGACTTTCAGATACTGTTCATCTACTGTAGCTGGTTTATTTGTAGGCCCGCCACTTCTGTTTTTAATCCACCAGTTTCCACCATGCTGAGATAATGCCAAGTTTCAGCTAACGGCTTCTTGGAACTCGCCTTGTTGATGCAAAAATAGTATTCCGGGCCAGGGAGCGAATTGTGTTTTACTAGTAACTAGTAAAATTGGTTCTTTCCCAAGTTATCTGTTATGTGTAGACACAACACTGGTTCATCCCTGGAGAAACACTCAAGACCACTTTAAAAAGTGACAATAATGTGTTGCTCTCTGGAAGCAAAATATAAAGAAACAAGAGTTGAAGCCTTTTGTGCTGTATGTGTAAAACTAATCACATTTCCTTTGATCTCTGCAACAGTTTGTGCTTTTTATTAACCTGCTAAGCAAAGACAGCTTTGAAATCAATCTTAAATTATTAAAGTTTTTCCCCTATAGGACACAGTTATTTGAAGCAGCAATAATGTTAACATATGGGAGGCACAAACTGGGCGTTGTGACATTTGACACTGTCCGACACGCGAGGAGCTTAACTGGTTTTAGAGTGGCAACATTAATGTTGTGTCTGCTGGTAAATTTCCCACAAGGTCAGAAATGAACTAAATGACTCATTGATTATGGCCGTTACAGGAATATACCAGGATGCCCTCGATGTCACGTGAACCTGCTGGCTGTATTGTAGATGTTAAAGGGGAATGTATTGTTTTACTTTGCAGAGCGTAGTCAGTTTTCCTATTAGGAGCCATGTTTCTTTTCTTTTTTTCCCATGTTTGCCGCAGTGTCTGCTGTTTGTTTTGTAACAGCAAGAGCGTGCGATTATTAACATCATGATGATGATGTGCAGTGGGGGAAAAGAAGCCTCCTTTAGTGCCATTGATCCTAAAAACATATCAAACCAGGCTTCTGCTGCCCCATTTCTCTGTGGGAACACTGGTGTAAGCAACATCCACACCAACCGCGCTCCACTGGCGTGTGCAAGACATCTGACAGTTTCTATCTCTTGGACCACATGCCTCCAACTCTCAGCATTTCTTTAGCTCCAGTCTCAGTGTGGGAGGGTGCGTACATGTACGTGTGCAACCGAGTTCAGTTGGTTCTGAAAGATTCTCAGTTATAATTGCACGACACGACAAAGGGAATCCTGCCTGCTGCTTCCAGCTTCAGTCACGTCCCTGCAGCGCTCACACGCGTGTGCCTTGGATACACATTGACAGATCGCGGGATCAGCTTATTGACGTGACTGAAAGGGATGAAGAAAGTAGAGGAAGGAGGAGAATTCCCCTGCACCGACGACTGTGCCGTCTGCTTTATTAACGGCCTCATCCGCTGTAGTGCAGTCCAATTAATTCAAACTGTAAATTCCTGCTTGTCACATTTCATTGGAGCCACGGCAAAAACTGACAACCCAGTGAAGCAAAGACAGTAGCAAGTTAAAGGTGGGATGAAACTGAACGAGAATACATGAGATAAAATAGGACACTGGAAGAAATGCAGAGCCCACAAGTCTTTCCACAATCGAGCCTATATTTTCTTTAGCACACGGGATTCTCATCTTGAAATTAATCTCCCACTCCTGAGAAAGATGCAGTATATCACGATGAGTTGTCACAGCTGAGACAGGTTTCAGACATTTACTCTGTTGCCTTCCTACCAGCGTATATATAGAGCCTGTGTTACGTCTGTCCAGGGACCCCCTGTCTGACTTGAAGCGAGAAAGTGAGCTGGCAGGAAAGCAGAGGTAGGAGCGAGGGAGGAATAAAGAAGCTATTTTTAGCCTCGTGTTGCTGTAGTGCATACATATTGGCTTGGAGACTGTGCCTTTTTTGAAAAGTAAAGTCAACTCTAGATGTTCTCTTCCGATTGTATTCGGGGAACACAAGTAGTTAAATGTGTACAAGTAAATTAAAATAAACTGTAATAATAATTGTTCAGTCGACCACTGGCTGGTGTTTTACGCAGTAACTTTTCACGGTATGTTTCACATTCTGTTGTCAGTGATCCAGAGCTCTATTTGTACAATTATTGAGCAGTAATCACCCCAGTCTGATGATCCATGCCGTGACTCACATGCCCCTGAGTCGCATAGATCTCCTCTCAAAAGCTTCTATACATGTCCTGCTAAAGCTCCTCAGGGCCCATAGTGGCTCTGGCCTGCTGTTGTAAAGCTGGGTTACTATTGACTGGAACTGAGGGCGGGGGAATCAGCTGGCTTAGCTTACTTGCACTCCATGTGCACTTGCATCAACTGCATATTCACGTGTACAAACATGTCGGTGTTAGACTCCCTTGAATTGTAGCCAGCCTGTATTTGTAAGTGCATTTGTTTCCAAAATTAGATTTTTATTTCCCAAGTCTACAGCACTTGAATCAGTCGTTAGAAATGTCTGCACATGAAATAACAACCATCTGTACTTGATGACTTTGCCATATCTGACATGTACTTAACCTGACTAATCCTTTCTCTCGACAGAGGGTGAGCCTATTGAAGCCATTGCCAAGTTTGACTACGTCGGGCGCTCTTCTCGAGAGTTGTCTTTCAAGAAGGGCGCCTCCCTGCTGCTGTATCAGCGGGCATCTGAAGACTGGTGGGAGGGGAGGCACAATGGGATTGATGGCCTGGTGCCACACCAGTACATTGTAGTCCAAGACATGTGAGTGTCCTACAAATACAAATGTAGAGCAATAAATGTCTTCTGTATTGAGCACAAACAAAAGATGTGCATCATGCACAGTGAATACTGACTAGTCAGTTTACCTCTAGCTAACCTCAAACTGTAGGCAGTTGTAAAGGAATAATCAGATGTTCATAATATATGTTATGTACTTTCTTCCCAAGAGATGGATGGGAACATTCACACATCCATTTTCTTAACTGCTTATCCAGTTCAGGGGTGTGGGGGTTGGGCTGGAGCTTATGTGAGCTGAGGCTGGACAGGAAGATTTATACTGTTTCCTATCTGTACAGTAAATATGATGCCAGCATCTTTTGAACTAAACCTAAGATGATGGAAAACATTTACTCGTTCCACAGCTGACAGAGTCCTCAAACCTTGAAAAATGCTCTAACAGAAGGTGATTACCGTATAAAGAACCACAGAAAGTAATACATTCATTTATAGATTGAATGTATATAAAAATGTAATTTTTATATATTTTTAATTATACAATTAAAATGGAATTCTTTAGTTGGAAGACGAACGAGTAGTTTCTGACCTCTCCTCGCTTAATTATTATACCAAAGGCTGCTTAACTAGTGCCGGATCCACTTAGAGTCTGAGAGCTAAAGTCCTTAGCAAAATATCCCTGTGGGTTAAACAACACACTTGTCCTTGTTGACTTTGCTCCACAAAAAGGCTGCTAGGCCGTCAGGTTACTATAGGGTCGCGCACAGGGGACCTTCAGGCTCATTTGTCTTGTCCTCCACTGTCATCCCTGCTCAGCTGTGGAGCTTTCTGCATCTCCAGGGTCCTTAACCAAGCCTTCTGTCACCGTCTCGTGCTCTCAGCACTAACAAGCATGCACTCTGCCATAGCGACTGTTGGTGCCTAATGGACTGAAGTCACTGTCTCGTTAGGACTGGAACAGAATCACTCCAATCACTTAGTAGCTGGCTGGCAAAACAGTCATTTGGAATGCCGTCACGCTCTTTCTGTTTTCCTCCTTCCCCTGCTGCTGTTGTCCCGTCAAAGGACCCCTATCAATAATTCACTAGGAGGGAGCACTGCTGATGGGGTGTCATCTTAGTTAATGAAAGAACACAGAAATTTACAGCTGTACACGTTGTTCCCAAGGAAGTAACGTCCTGGTCTCTACTTAAAGTGAGCAGGCAGAGGAAAGTAAGAGCGCACAAGATTGCAATCTTCACTCGTCCTGTAAAAAAATAAAATATACAGGGAGATGTTTCCCAAAGTACTTTGGCACAAGATGTCACCTGTCAACGTTTGACTGTGAAAATTCGTTTGTAATTTTTGTTGGTAGCTGCCTCTGCTTTGGAGAAGTGCTCGTCTGTGCTGTGACCCTGTGCGTTCATGTGGATTTGCTAAATAAGTGACTGTGTTTGATGATGCCATCAGAGGCAACAGTGCAGCTCAGTAGGTCTGATTACTGCCACCTGACAGGCACCAACTGTACCGAGTATCCAGTGACACAGCTCGCTGAAACTCATGCAGCTGGTTTGTGTGTGAGTGTTTGTGCGTGTCGCCGACACAGCGCATCACCAGAATGCTGAGAGGTTCGGGACTATGACTCATCTGACTCCGTAGACCTTGTGGGGTGGGGGTGGGGGTGACACATGCTGACTCTCAGGATTCTCAGGAAACGGATGGAAAATACTGATACTGAAGAACTGAACAAATATAAAAGATTGACTGATTTGCTGATTTGTCCCTTTTTTTTTAATTTTTACTGTGGGTTTATCTATCACTTCTTGCTCTTTTCATGTCTCAATGTCACACTGTCTCTGTGTCCCAGAGATGACAACTTCTCAGACACTCTGAGTCAGAAGGCTGACAGCGAGGCCAGCAGTGGCCATGCTGGGGAGGATAAATGCTCAGGAAAAGACATCGGTTCACCCAATGACACCAGGATCTCTGAAGCCTTCATCACCAGGTGGGTATACTGCTGTAAAACAGTGCTAGCAATGTTGATGCTTTTTTGTTTGTTTGTTTTTTTACACAATTTCTGTCAACTACCTTAATTAGGGACCACAAAGATTTTGCAGTTCTGAATATCAAAAAAAAAAACTCTGTATTTTAATTTGGATCATAGACGCTCTTCCCACATTTTTAAAGAGGGATGTCAAAATTTGTTTTACATCCACATCCAGCCCACTTTGGTCTTATGTGGGACGCAAAATTAATAGTTATTTCAAGAGAAAGGAATCTGTCAGCACAACTCTTTTAGGGCTGCCACGATTAGTCGACTATCAGAATCGTCGACGACTGATTTAATAGTCGACGCGTCGTTTGAAGCTTTGTAAGATCCCAAAAGCCACAGGAATAATAAGTGGTAGGATTTAAGAGTGTAATAACGGACTGAAACAGAAGATGGCAGCACTGCATGTACAAGGAACCAGCTGCCGTTAAACCCCGAAGAAGAAGAAGCTGTGTCCCAGAATTCATAGCGCAGCCCAGCTCAGTTTCCAACAATGGCGGCAGCTAGTTAGTTTTAATATTACTCTTATTATTCTTTCTGGGTCACAAAATAAACGTTTAACATATTTTCAGGCGAGAATGTAGCTGTGTAAACCTCAAATATCTGCTCAGTTTATCAAGACACCGCATATTTTCAAAAGCGCTCCGACGTTTTCGGAGACGTCTGTTACCCACTAGCTCGATAGCTAGCCGGGGGCAAGGCTAACTAGAGCCGGTGAGAACACCGGACTCCCGGCAAATCGTTTTCAAACCCACCGCCGTCTTTCGCTACTCAGGTTAAACATGATATATAAGTCACTTAGATAACTTAAAAATGTTATTGTTTGGCTTTTTTCAGTATTTTATTTGTTCCTGAGTAAATCGGTTTGGCTGAGATTAAAGTTATAGTTTTTACACAGCTGAATAAACGTCAAGCAGACAGCTGATTATCAGAAGTGTGAGATGCTCGAGAATTTACTCCGGTGTCCTGTTATATTTTAGATAGAAGGAGTTTATTAAACTTCACCGAAACAATCTGCAGATTTCATTAAAATTTAATAAACTATCATCTTGTCTTTATTTTTAGTTAGCACAGACCGTAAACGCTTAAAGCTGTAAGCTAATGATAGTTATATAAGAGCAGATGCTGCTGGTGCAATAAGCTGTACGTTTTACGTCCAATGGATGATGATCTGATTAGTCGACTAATGGCAAAAATAATCGGTGACTAGTCGACTATCAAAATAATCGTTTGTGGCAGCCCTAGACTCTTTGGGCTTAAAGTGTTTGGTGTGGCATTAATAGCCATGGGGCAGGTTTTTATCAGTAGGAAAAGCTGTAAAACTTATGAAAATTAAATTTAAAAAGTCCAAAATTCTTGTTCGCCTTCACATTTTCCAAAGTAATCCAGCGGGCCAGATTGGAGTCTTTGCTGGGCCAATTTTGGCCCCAGGCCTTATGTTTGACACCCTTGTTTCGCGGTAATTAGTTTACTGCAAATTTGACTTTTACCCTGTTAAATCACTGCAAATTATTCATAATGTTTCCATTTTACCTAAAACAGGGCAGTTGGAGACCATTAGTTTTACGGCAGCAGTAACAGTAACTCCTGAGTGTGCTGCCTTCCTCTGACATTGTGTTTCCTAAACTCAACTCTTTGTCTAATTGCAAGCATCAGCCACATTGTTTTGTCCCAAGTTACCAGACAGTTCCCGTCAGAAAGTACCGGTATGAGTATTAAACAACTATTTTAGTCATGCACACGGAGGATTGGCGCACGCACACACACACTGTGTAGACACACAAATCCAATCACACCTCAGTCTTTTTGGCAGTCTCTCTGCTGGTTAGTGCCAGTATTTTGTCTCCTGCTTCTCTTTTCATTGGTGGAGGATAAGCGACCTTGAAATATCTCTTACTGGGTTTTGGCCAAACACATGCTATTTTATTCAGAGCCATACTCACTCCCTCTACTTCACTGTTGAAATGTTGATGATTCATGCTAGAGGCAATATTTACACCACTGCAGGTATTGGTATGCAGCTGAACATATCTGAATGAATCATCCTTTTAACATCAGCCTTAATAAGCGTCCTCAAAGTCCTTAAACTAGAATCTGTCACACTCTTCCTGTCACTGGCTCCCAGGTGATCCCCACCTCTCTCCTCTTTCTTCTACCCTCCACCCTCTCCCTGCTCACTATCTACTTTTCCATTCAAACAGCAAGTTTTGAATCATTTATACCACCTGATATTTTTTTCTTTGGATATTTTCCCCTCTTGGTGGTCTCAGTCAATAACACGCTCACCAGACAGACTTCTATGGTAATCACAGTAAGCATTAGTAAACAAGACAGCTGTGTTAGAGCCTCTTTTAGTGGAGAAGAAGCATGTTGATGTGACCAGAACAATTCCTTCACTCTGCCTGTTTTTCTGTGTTAATGAAGAGGCTTGTGATTTATGTTACATTATTAGTCGAAGCCATAATAAGCAAAGGGTGAGCTGTCAATGCGGTGACAGCTTGCAGAGTAAGTTGCGGTGCCTGTTGTAGTACATGCTGTCCCAGAGGAAGATTAGGGATATACATGCTGACTGCTCCACCTGCAGTTTATAAGCAGGTACTGCAGTTGTTTTGCAATTCAAGAAATGTCAGTGCAGTCAAGGAAAAAAAAAAAATGTTGTTTCCTCACCAGACACCGTGTCTGCACCACTCCACCACTGGTTCTCTATTATTTAGTGTGTGAGCTTTCAACAGCAGCCATTGGTGCAGTCATATGTTTTTATTATGCGCATGAATTTATAAATTTACATTCAGATGTGTGTGGGTTTCAGAGTGTTACATAATCAAAGGTCTGTTTGGATTTACCTGATACTCTGGCATTGCAGGTAGAGCTCACGTTATATTCACCAAAATATTCACCACCTTCTCGTCCGTCCTCATTACTGCTTTTTGTTTATCACAGTAATAAAACTGCCTGGAAATGTTAATGATAATGTCTGAGAGCTCGTTCATAGGGGCTGATGTAAACTCTCTACTTGAAGCCGTTTGTTTCGGAGAAACAACCGAGGAAGAGTTATTACTGAAGATGATTAACTCTAATAACTGACCTGACCTGCGTTAGAATCCAGATGCTGTATTACTAATTTAATCTTTTAAGTTGTCACTATTTCCATAAATGTAACACCAACTCAAAAAGCAAGTGATAATAAAATTAGACACTGCGCTGCTTGACAGTAATCGTTACAGCCCTCGACTCTGTTGTGGTTGTCATACTTACGCAGAGCTGAACCTGTTGGAGCAATACAAAGGAGGATGCGCTCCTCTACTGGTCTTTTATGGAGTAACACAAATGCTTCAGTGAAACTGATGTTGGCGTGGAGCGGTCTGTGAATGTAAAGGGATTTATGTGTGATAGAAGTGCATTCATACTCAGCTCCGTCTCCGTGTTTTAACTGTGATAAGGCAGCTTCAGCGTCCCCTGGAGGAGTCTGTTTTGATCCTCTGATGAACAACAGATCCATTCTACCTGCTCTCCAGAATAACCTTAACCGATGCTTGACTTCAAGGATTCCCTCAAAAAGCTAATATGTCCCCATCTAATTCTGTTTTTAGAAGCTTTAAACTACTAATAAATCACAGCTAATGTGATGAAGTAGTGGTGAGGGAAAACTGCTTTTTTTTTTAATGCTTGCCTATTGTTTCCTCTTTCCTGCACTTATATTGCAGCAGACACAGGAAAAGATCAGATCCACCGTCTCGACGGCCACCTGCCCGTCCCAGTGATGTCCACTGCATGGTGCATACCTCCCAGCAGAGTCATAGTGGACATGGCGGGACTCCAGAGATGGGCTCACCAGTTCTAGGCCACTTCAGCCCTCGGGACATGCTGCGAAGTCGCAATCACGTTGCCATAGACAGCCCTGAGCGACGGCGCCGCGCTGGCCACAGCAGTCTGACGAATATCAGTCGTCACGAGTCCCTGAAGAAGATGGAGAGCCCACCGATTCGACGTTCCACGTCCTCGGGCCAGTACACAGGCTTTACCGACGCCCATCACCACCACCACCACCACCACCACCACGGCGGCAAGCCCCTGGATCCGGAGACCATCGCACAGGTCAGCGCGGGACGAGCGGCGACCCGACCGCAGCTCCCTCCACCATCAAAGCCCTGCCCTGCCCTGTAAAAACATAGTCAGTCCCAGTCTTCTGCTTCCTCTAGCTGCAACCTAGTCCCTGTGCTAAAGAAACGCAAAAGACTAGCTTCACAGGCAGACGGCAGGGATCACAGTATACTCCTACACACAATATTCCTATAAATTCTGAATTTTTTGGAAAATGCCAAATATTCCAAAGTCTGATCTTTAATTTTGTCATCATTCTAATATGGCTTCTGTCATATAAGATTATATAATAGTGGAGCCATAGTCTTTCATAGGCTGTCGTTTAGAAAGCAGAGGGTTACAGAGAGCACCTTAAACTGTGCTGGGCTGTCGGTCTGCCTACTGGGAGCATGCTAAGATGAACATGTCATCTCTGCATCTCATTTGCAATCCAGAGCCATTAACATGGTGAGGGAGAAGAGCCAGTATTAAGTAATATTGTCTACTAACTTTGCATGTATACTGCATGCTTGGTGTTTTCTTAAAAAATCTCTCCTTGTGATCTTCTTTTATGTTGTGTCTGTGTTCTCCATGTTTTTGCATGTTTATGGTCTTTTTCACTCTTAATTTCTCCATCCAATCTTGCCTTCTTGTTTTTTCTCTCTTTTTTTCATCTTAACCCTCCTGCTCGTTTCTTGCCTATGTCATTATCATCCTCTCTCACGCACATTTTTCTCCTCTCCTGCAGGACATAGAGGAAACTATGAACACTGCTCTGAATGAGCTGCGAGAGCTGGAGCGGCAGAGCTCAGCCAAGCACGCCCCCGACGTGGTGTTGGACACCCTGGAGCAGCGGCAGACCTCCGGCAGCAGCGGCGGAGGTCCGACGCCGGCCAGCTCCAGCGAGTCCCTCAGCCCCATCCACGGCGTCATGCTGAGGTCAACTGCCAACACTGAGCCGCCCACCCGCCGCAGCACCAGCTCCTCCAATGATTCTGTGAGCACGTTCAAGCCCGTGGTAGCACCACGCATGGGGGTGCAGCTCAAACCCCCCGCTTTGAGGCCCAAGCCCATGGTCTTACCAAAATCAAATCAGGCCCCTCAGCCTCCTGCTAATTCTTCTCAGGACCCTCTGGATAAGTCCTGCACCATGTAACCTCCAGGGCGGGAATCGGAGAATGTAAATCAAAAACTCTCAATCTAGTTCCCAAGAGACTGTGAAACCAGTGTTTACAGTTCTCAGAGAGAGTACAAGTAATATCTAAGAGTGTGTAAAATACTTGGCCCTGGATTGGAGACATTTCTTTTTGATGGTTTGAATCTGAAAACAAGAATTTAAAAAGGATTAGATCTGAGTTATTGATGTAGGAGTTGTAGTGAAGACAGATTTGTCTGTTGTCTCAGATTTGTGTTAATATGTTTAGGTAATATTAATATTAAATAACAGATATCTTTAAAAAAAAAGATTTTAAAAACAACAAATCACAAAGGCTTCCGGAAAGTTTTAGAAAATGTACACATTAGTTTAGTTTACAGATGATAATGAACTGTAACTCTGAACAACATGTGGTGCATGCAGTTCTTGAACCTGTGGTGAGAGCTGTCGTGACCACAGATTAGATTTTTCTTTCCCTTTTATCTAGAATGGCCTTCGGAGGTGTTGCGAACCAGTACATAGATCATACATCAGATGTTCATTAATAGAAAAGGTGCTGTGACTTGCTGGGCAGAAAGAGTTTTAAGGAGCCAAAAGAGCCCTTTACAGATTATTTATTAACGGTACTCTGTTAATAAATGAGTAGTACTGACACCAGTATGCTTTTTTTCCACTCGCATGTAAACTGCAGCTTTCTTCAGCAAAGCATGCCGTCTGTTGTGTTTCGTTAAGTACAAAGATCACCTCTGTGCTGGCTTCACTCAGATTTATTTAAGCATATTGCCTGGAATGACAGATGATGATTGGATAAAACCACTATTGCTTTATGACTTTTACGTCTGAACATTTTGATGCGTTCATAAATTCCTGCAACGTTACCTTAGGTTGTGGGAAGAAATGCGCCTGATATGTGTTTGCTTTTGCATCTGTGTAACCTTTAGGGAGAAAATGATGATGAAAAATATGTTGTTACACTGCGTGGACTACATGCCATAGCTTCCTTTTATGCCTTGTTTGGCTTTATTTACCCAAAGACATGAGTTTATAAGTCAAAGCACGGATACTGATCCTTCATGTTTAGACTCAAGGTGGCGCCCTGTGGTTGTGCTGCCAGTAGCCATGGACCTGATGACTGTTAGTTGTAAAAGCCTCCTAATACGTTCCCCCTGCTTCCTGTGCTTCTCTTTGCGAAGGTGTTTGAAAACAGCAGCTTGCTTTGAGTCCTCTAGTCTGTTTTATATGTGGGAAAGAATGTCAATAATGTTTGCATACTGCTCTCAGACTGACATTGAAGCTCTTTTCGCGCATTTACCGATTTGTGTGGATGATACTTAGAAGTGCATGAAAAGAAATGGGCTATGTGGGTCAGTCAGCTCCTATATAATGATTTCAAAATGCAATAGCCTCATAAAATTGTATGTGCCAGACTTCCAGTTTTGTGGCTGCACCCCTGTATGTCTCCATTTGTTTTTGTTAAACCTCTGTGCTGTAGAATAACAGAGCCGGGTGCATGTCATTGGAGTGTTTGGCTAGCATAGTTACATATAGAAAAGAGTTTGGTAGTTAGGTTGCAGTGCATAAGCAATGCTCTCTAACAGCAGGTTTACACTATCTTTGACTTGACAAATATTATATGTATAAATAATTAAAGGTTAATTAATTTCTGAATTACTAACTTTCATTATTTTTGTAATCTTCTTTTTGTTATATTTGTTGTGTTTCTGGGTAGAAATCACTTAGAAGATATGATGTAGAATAAATATCCAGAGATACAGGTGTCCCACCTATAGTGTGAAGCCAGTTGTGTATATAAAAAATGTGTTTTTGTCACTATGTAACATCAGCAACAGTAGGACTCAAGTTATGCCGTCTGTAGGCTTTAAGCTACTCTGTGGTGTTATGTACATCTGTATTCTGTGAAAGTGCCTTTGGAAATGTTTTAGAGGAACTTCAGACACTCTGCCCGGTCGCATATTAGATGCTGTGTTTTTGAGAAAATGCAGTGCAGGATGATGAAGTGTATAAGAAATTATGCCATTTTCCAAACAGTTATATGGCAGAATTGATCATAAATAAACAGCTTACTCAATGTGACATTGCACTTTTATGTATATAACTGTATATATGGCATGTAATATCATAACGTTTAGAGTTCATTCAAGGATTTCTTTCTAATAAAGGAAATAGTTTGTTGACCTTGTGTGTGTTTTTGTTTTTGTTTGTTTTATTGAGGAACTTTAACTGCAATTTATTCACTAGATTGGCTACACTTGTGTAGATGAAGTTTTAGTGCCCCTAAAAGACGTTTGAGACAGAACAGTAAAATTACCAGTTTTGCAAAGAATAACATACACTGGTATTGTCAAGAATAATAAAAAATTGTGAAAGCTTTCATTAAATTAGAAAACAGACTCATTGCCTTCACTGTATGGGGACAAGGACCAGCTTAGTGTCATGTTTCCCACACAGCCTCTTTCTCAGCCAGTGTGTGTCTATTCTTTGTTCTGTTTGGATAGCAGAAAAGTACAGTTTCAAGATTGTAGTCATTCAGATTTGCAACACTCAAAAAGAGAGTAGATGATTGGTAAATAGATCGATGCTTACAAAGCACTTTTCTACTTTAATTGCACACTCAAAATGCATTTTTACTACAAGCCTCATTCACCCAATCTCGCATACATTCATAAAAGTGCTTTTTTCTAAACCTACGCACACTGTCTAACATTCATGCACACTCTGTTAGATGCATTGGGACAACAGCATCTTGCAAAAGGTTACTTCAATGTGCAGACTACAAGAGCCAGGGATCAAACCTCTAATCTTGCAGCTAGTAAACGACCTGCACTACCTTCTGAGCAATAGATGGTCCGAATAAGATGAGAGTACAGAAACTTGTGAGAGCACAACAAAAGGCAGAAAGGCCACACAAACAAACTGAGTAGTTAGCACATTTCCTCACAGCAAAGTCCCGAGTCCTTGTTGTGAACACCGGTCAGAGCAGGGCCCTGATGTGTGGAGTTGCCTTTGTTTATTCCAGCCGTGACATGATCGGTTCATTCTCCTGTCACTGTGCCTTTTAACACAGCTGCAGATGGTCCTCGGCACCACACTGCATTACAGAACGAGTTTCCCTTTTGTGTCAATAACAGCTGTCTTAATCTTAAATGAATGAGTCACATTTGCATAAATAAAGAAAGGAAAAGCAATAACACAACATGTTTTTAATGTCAATCATAATTTTGAATAAGTAACTCTCAGGGACACAGATATGATGAGGATGAAAGCCATTGTTTTTACATTTAACAAAAAGCATTAAAAGATTGCAAACAATAATAAAGAAAGCAGACGCAGAACGATTGATGGAAAGTTTTCTTGTTGTCATCAAATCAGTCATTTGGGAAACTTCTTTTTTCTACATGTTATGTGCTGCTATGTGTGGGAGTTTTATTGGGATTTGGTGTTCCCCAGAGCTAGTTCCAACCTGTTTGTTCCACACTTTAGTGTGGGTCTTGAAGGCCATCTAGTTAAAACAGAGATTATGTTGTTTTTAATACCATAGCACAACAGTTTTATTGTTATTGAGGAGAGACTAAATAAAAATAACATTTTACCTCAGCAATCCCAACCTTTCTCTCCCAAGTGTGAATGTTCTGCTTAAGCTTCTTGTATTTGTCTTTGACATGCATGTACTCAGTGATATCAGGAGCCTGATAATCTCTGAGCTGCCGTCTGAGTTTGTGGTTAAGGGCTTCAGCCGCTGAATGCTCCTGAGGAGAGAAAGATCAGGTATTAAAATTGGGGGTTTTAGATTCTTGAAGCTTTACTAATTTCGACAAACCTTCTCAGCATGCTCTAACCCCTCCTCTATTTTTGCCAGCATCTGCCTCACTTTGGCGATGTCATTGCTCAGCTCTGCCGACCTCAATGTCACACTCTGCAGCTTTTCCTGCTCACACAGATATGACAGATAAGCTGAAAGTTATACTGGAAATAACGCCAAGAACACCATCTGACAAATTTCCAGCGAGTTACCTTGTGTGAGCTGAGAACACGCTGAACCTTCAAACTGTTGATCTGAAGTTCATCCAGGTTTTTGTCGGGTCTTGGCTCGTCATACTCCTGAAAAAATTCCTAGATGCAATACACAGAACTTTGCATTTACACACTAGCGAAATGAGCAAGTATATAAATGGTTACAAACATGTAAGACACTGACAAACTTTGGCAGCAGAAAGCAGACTGTACATTGATTTTCTGTCCTCCCGTGTAACAGTCTAACCTACAACCTACACAATCTCTTGACAGCAACACATTTGCTTTCATTCTCTACCTCATACTCAGCTTTCCCCATCTCTTTTTTCTGCTGCAGCTGTTGCAGGAGCTTCTTCTCGTGGAGCTTTAGTGCCCGATTCTTTACATTTAAGGTCTCCAGCTGGGTGACCTGTACATACGTTTGAACAGAACAAATGAGGTGAAAGGGAGGTTATAAACAGGACTGAAGAAAGCGGATAACTAACAAGGGTGAAAAAAAGTTCTTTACGCTGCTTGCTTCAATCTTTAGAAGCTAACCCATCTTAATAATCTTAGTAATTTTATTGACTTTATATAAAATACTTGGGTAAAATTAATAATATGACTTTAAAAGGGTAAAAAGTCTCTGGCCTTTGGAAATGTGCATACCTCTAACCTGGAACAATCTATTCAAAAACTGCTGTGCACATGTTGATGTCACTGTTTTGTTAAAAAGACAAGTTTTGTTACCTTTAACTTGTCTTCAATGTACTGGAGCACCTTCTCTGGCTCTTTCATTTCTAGCGTGTTGTCCTTCGTAGGTTTGACCAGTCTACGCTCAAAATCGTTCTTGGCCTTCCTGACATCAGCCAGACGTAATTCTGCTTCCTTCATAGAGGCCTGAAAAGACGAGTATGTTTCATGAATAAATGTACCTGAGGTCAGTGTTTCTATATATTGTGTTTTATTTTTTGCATGTGTGTGTTGTAACCTTGTAGTTGTCCTTGTTTTTTTCAGATTTCAGTTTGAGTTTCTCCCGGTCCTGTTGTGTTTCTCTTACTTCTCTTTGTGCTACGCACAGTTTTTGTTCTAAAGTGAGCGGCTGAAAACGGTCCGATATGTTGGACCTGGACTTTCGCCTCCATCCAACGCCCTGAAGGCACAAAAACTCAAAATAGTATCCTATCATGTTTTGTTCAAGAAAGAGAATGCAAATGTTTTCAGTCAAACATTTATTGGCTGGAAAGAGTTGATGCAATAAGATCTGCTTTATTTTGGCTTGTCTCAAACAGTAAATAAATTGACATTACCTAAAACTATAAAAACATTACACTGCAGCTGGGACAGTCATAAAAAGGACTTTGTTCTTCACTGTCTATCTAATTCACAAGTTCTGACAAATAAAGTGTGCTGTGTGTAGATATGTGTTGAGTGTGAAGCATCAATCTGCAGTCTTTACTTTTAGGAAGAGACCTATAATGGCAAGTAAGGATTTGCATTCAAGGTTATTTAATAAACCTTTATGGTACTTACCCCAGCCCCCAGCTTCAAGCTTCGTGTTGCCCCGGCACCTTCTCCCCCAGCCTGGGATAGCAGGTCTTGTGGATCCAGGCGGCAAATGAAGCTTTCAAACATGTCATTCTCTGCCAGGAGGGCTGCATTGGAATGCCTCGGGGAAGAATGAATAAGAAAAGCAGGCAAAATAAATACATTTTTTTAAAAATCACTTAAAAATGCTCGGGGAAGTAACCGCTTACTTTAAGAAAAATTAATTAGAAAAAACATTATGTAGAGGGTGGAACAGCTCACCCTAAACCTTTCTAGCTAATGGTTAATAGACGAAAAGTTGCATTTTAGTAACATTTAACTGAAATTACAGACCATTAGCAGAGCATTAGCAAGTAACTTTGGTGGGTTATACGGAATAAGTTAAATAAAGTCAGTTGTAGGGTTACAGCCGATAGGACGGAGTTATTTTTAGTTTAATAAATATGAACTGTCATTACTTTAGTTCTTCGATCCGTTTGTAAATGAGTTCCTTCTGTTCTTGCGTGACCTCGTCATTTTCCTCAATCAAGGAAGGCTCGTCCTCCATGGTTGCTAAGGTACACTGAACCTCTGGTTTCTATGGCCTAGTGTTGCATTCACGCACTTCTGGAAACGTTTTACTCAGTAAGTTTTGCAATGAGAAAAATGGATGTAATAGGGGAAGGCTTTAGGACCCAGGGGACCCAAGAGAGCAGACTTTTTTTTCTAAAAAAAAGTCGCTAAAAAAAGACGTGAAAGCGCGTATCGCTTTTACTCTCAACAAGCAGCGGGTGCTGTAACGCAGTCAATTCTTCTTTTACTCTTTTACTCTTATGCTGTTTTGTGGATCACAAGGTTTAAAACTACTTATAAACACACACACACGAAGTAACTCCACCAGAGTGCCTATTTCGGGTCACTTTTGCCGGTCCAAGCCCGGGTAAAGGAGCAGGGTTGGAATTGTGACATTAAAAAAAAAACAATAATTGCTAAAAGAAATTTAATTTGTAGTTCTAAAGAAACTCTAAATGCATTTAGGACGTTTTTTACTCACTTTATGTCTCTTCCACGATGTTATTTCTCTCTCCAACAACATAGGTTACAATTAGATTAGCATGACCAATTATGCAAATTAGGCGATGACGTCATTTAGCGACTTTTAGGACAGCCAATAGCGATTTTCCTTACTGAGGAGTTGGCAACACTGGCAGCAGGTGCTCTTCTTCTGTCATTTGCACTGACGAGGGCTGTGAACAATGGTTGTATGAGTAGGTGAAGAGCCTGAGAAGTTTTAATTGTCTTCTACACAAACGGTTGTTTTAAACCTCTACAGCAGAGGTTCGAGTAGAGATTTTAGAAGACAAGCCAGGTGTGCAGCAAACACCGTTGTCTGCTGGAGGACAGGCTGCACATGTGAATTTGTCACTGTTTTTTCCTCCTTCTCCTTTTTGTTGCGTTTTTGGTTTTAGTAGGGTCACCTTTTAAAAAATGTTTTTTATGCCGGGTTTGTTTTTATTTCTACTGGGCTGGTGCAATATTAGTCGGGCAATGTGCAATCCCTGAGCTAGGCTCTTACCTTAGGGGAATTAGGTCTTTTAGAGGTGCTCCGTGTGGATTTGCAGTGAATAAGTTTTATTAAGAGTGATTTTAGTGCCACCGATTATTGCCTGAACTAAAACACTTAGTGCATGCGATAAGTGTTCTGTTGGGCTCGTATTTCTTTGGGGTGGATTTGTTTCTTTTAAAGCAACGAGAATCTGGGACCCCCGAGGGAGAGCAAGCCCGCAGGTTATAGTTGCATTGCTGGCAGGTTGCACCAATAAGACTATCTTGTAGTCGTTAGTGACCTTTCCCATTTTGATGTTTTAGGCCTTTTGCAAACCCTTTGTGTTCTTTTAAAATAATAAATTTTAACATATCTGACTGATATTGACCCTCTTGTCCCGTTTATTCTGGGCTCGTTCCTGTAAGAGCTTTGGGCCTGAAAGTTTGCACAAGTAGTATAGAGGTCCTTAGCGGTTACTCGGTGGCTTTTACTCGCTACATAGAGTTTAAAAAATGCTCTCGCCTTCTTGAGGATATATATTTTTTGTTTGTGTAACAGAGCACTAATGTGTTGAATAAAATGTCAAAGAAATAAATGTATCATTTATTTATTCCATGAGTTAAACATACATTTCCCCATTCATTCCCAGACAGGACTTACAAAACATTTTACTACTGGGGTGTCCAACTCCAGTCCTCGAGAGCTACTGTCCTGCAGCTTTTACATGCATCCTCACTCCAACACAGTTGAATCAAATGGTTGAATTACCTCTTCAGTATGCCATCAAATCTGGCAAAGGCCTGATAACAAGCCATTCATTTGATTGAGGTGTGTCGGAACAAGGATGAGTCTAAAAGCTGAAGGACGATAGCTCTCGAGGACTGGAGTTGGACACCCCCGTTCTACTAATATCCCAGCTGCACATAAGACCATCAAACCAAAGGTGCGAATCAATGACTCTACAGCAGGGGTGTCGAACTCCAGGCCTCGACGGCAAGTGTCCTGCAGATTTTAGGTGTGTCCTTGATCAGACACAGCTGATTTAAATGGCTAAATGACCTCCTCAACATGTCTTGAAGTTCTCCAGAGGCCTGGTAATGAACTAATCAACCTAACCCTGACCCGGGATGATACCCAAAACCTGCAGGACACCGCCCCTCGAGGCCTGGAGTCCGACACCCCTGCAGTCACTGGTGCTAACAAATAACACTGCAAACCATTACACCCAGTTTTAGAGACACTGCAATCAATTTACCTGTGGCCACGCACTGCAAACAATTCGGGTCTCACCGCTATGCATGACCTGCAACCTGGGTTTGTAAAGGGAAGTGGCACAATCAAATAAACGGAAAAACAAGAAGAGAGGTTAGTCCGCCTTTACAAGACTCACTCTCAGTCATTCATAACAGCCTTTGCAGCTGGACGGGCTAGCCAAAACCAAATTACAAATCAACCAAAAGAATAAAAAAGAAGGACAGCAGAGGTGCAGTCGATCTACAACTTGATTGATTAAAACTTGTGGTCACATGACCAATCTTCTTCTTCTGTATAGGGTTTATTATTATTAACTAAGTTTAAGAATATAATCCACCCACTGTTATCATCTTCAATGCCCTGTACCAACATAGAGCAGAGCAGCTATCTGAACGCTACCCCAACAGAGGTCGATTATCTTGTTAATAATTTCACCTCCTCACTACGTACGACTCTGGATACTGTAGCTCCTGTGAAAACTAAGGTCTCTAATCAGAAGTACCTGACTCTGTGGTATAATTCTCAAACACGTACCCTAAAGCAGATGACTCGTAATCTGGAGAGGAAATGGCGTGTCACAAATTTAGAGGATCATCATTTAGCCTGGAGAAATAGTTTGCTGCTTTATAAGAAAGCCCTCCGCAAAGCCAGAACATCTTACTATTCGTCACTGATTGAAGTAAATAAGAACAACCCCAGGTTTCTCTTCAGCACAGTAGCCAGGCTGACAAACAGTCAGAGCTCTGTTGAGCCAACAATCCCTTTAACGTTAACTAGTAATGACTTCATGAACTTCTTCACAAATAAAATTTTTATCATTAGAGAAAAAATTACCAGTAATCATCCCACAGATGTAATATTATCTACAGCTACTCTTAGTACTATTGATGTTAAGTTAGACTCTTTTTCTCTAATTGATCTTTCTGAGTTAACTTCAATAATTACTTCCTCCAAGCCATCAACGTGTCTTTTAGACCCCATTCCTACAAAACTGCTCAAAGAAGTCCTGCCATTAATTAATTCTTCGATCTTAAATATGATCAACCTATCTCTAATGATCGGCTATGTACCACAGGCCTTCAAGCTAGTTGTAGTTAAACCTTTACTCAAAAAGCCATCTCTAGACCCAGCAGTCTTAGCTAATTATAGGCCAATCTCCAACCTTCCTTTCATATCAAAAATCCTTGAAAGAGTAGTTGTCAAACAGCTAACAGATCATCTGCAGAGGAATGGTTTATTTGAAGAGTTTCAGTCAGGTTTCAGAGCTCAGCACAGCACAGAAACAGCTTTAGTGAAGGTTACAAATGATCTTCTTATGGCCTCTGACAGTGGACTCATCTCTGTGCTTGTCCTGCTAGACCTTAGTGCAGCATTCGATACTGTCGACCATAATATCCTATTAGAGCGATTAGAACATGCTGTAGGTATTACAGGTGCTGCGCTGCAGTGGTTTGTATCATATCTATCTAATAGACTCCAGTTTGTGCATGTAAATGGAGAGTCCTCTTCACACACTGAGGTTAATTATGGAGTTCCACAGGGTTCAGTGCTAGGACCAATTCTGTTTACATTATACATGCTTCCCCTACGCAGTATCATTAGAAGACATAGCATACATTTTCACTGCTATGCAGATGACACCCAGCTCTATCTGTCCAAGAAGCCAGATAACACACACCAGTTAGTTAAACTGCAGGAATCTTAAAGACATAAAGACCTGGATGGCCGCTAACTTTCTGCTTCTTAATTCAGATAAAACTGAGGTTATTGTACTCGGCCCTGAAAATCTTAGAAATATGGTATCTAACCAGATTCTTACTCTGGATGGCATTACCTTGGCCTCCAGTAACACTGTGAGGAACCTTGGAGTAATTTTTGACCAGGACATGTCCTTCAATGCACATATTAAACAAATATGTAAGACTGCTTTCTTCCATTTGCGCAACATCTCTAAAATTAGAAATATCCTGTCTCAGAGTGACGCTGAAAAACTAGTTCATGCATTTATTACTTCCAGGCTGGACGACTGTAATTCATTATTATCAGGATGTCCAAAAAACTCACTGAAAAGCCTTCAGCTAATCCAAAATGCTGCAGCAAGAGTCCTGACAGGGACTAGAAAGAGAGAGCATATTTCTCCTGTTTTGGCTTCCCTTCATTGGCTTCCTGTTAAATCCAGAATTGAATTCAAAATCTTGCTCCTCACATACAAGGTCTTAAATAATCAGGCCCCATCTTATCTTAATGACCTTGTAGTACCATATCACCCTATTAGAGCACTTCGCTCTCGCTCTGCAGGCCTACTTGTTGTTCCTAGAGTATTTAAAAGTAGAATGGGAGGGAGAGCCTTCAGTTTTCAGGCCCCTCTTCTGTGGAACCAGCTTCCAGTTTAGATTCGGGAGACAGACACTATCTCTGCTTTTAAGATTAGGCTTAAAACTTTCCTTTTTTGCTAAAGCATATAGTTAGGGCTGGACCAGGTGACCCTGAATCCTCCCTTAGTTATGCTGCAATAGACGTAGGCTGCCGGGGGATTCCAATGATGCATTGAGTTTTTCCTTTCCAGTCACCTTTCTCACTCACTATGTGTTAACAGACCTCTCTGCATTGAATCATACCTGTTATTAACCTATGTCTCTCTTCCACAGCATGTCTTTATCCTGTCTTCCTTCTCTCACCCCAACCGGTCGCAGCAGATGGCCCCGCCCCTCCCTGAGCCTGGTTCTGCCGGAGGTTTCTTCCTGTTAAAAGGGAGTTTTTCCTTCCCACTGTTGCCAAAGTGCTTGCTCATAGGGGGTCATATGATTGTTGGGTTTTTCTCTGTATCTATGAAGCGCCTTGAGGCGACTTATGTTGTGATTTGGCGCTATATAAATAAAATTGAATTGAATTGAATTGAATTGGCGGTTGGCAAACAGCAAAATGGTGCATTACCGCCACCAACTAGTGTGGAGTGTGGACCGAAATGACAATAAATAAATAAATAAATAAATAAAATAAAATATTCAAATTCTCCCGAACAAATCGGTCTGCCTTAAAAACCAAAATACAGCCTGATAACTTTCACTTATAGAGCTCACGCGAAATAAATCAAACAAGTCCAACTTCACTCGTCCAGCTTTTTGATCAGTTGTCTCCTTTCCATATCATACTTCTGACAATGCAATAAAACATGTTCTATTGTTTCCTGTTCCCTACTGCAGTCACACTCCCCTGTACAGTGTTTACCTATTAAAAATAATGTGCTATTTAAGCCAGTGTGTCCAAATCTCAGTCGAGATATAATCGTCTCCTCTCTCCTGTTTCGTCCTGTACTTCTCATTTCCCCCACTTTCCTTTGGATGTTGTACAGCCATCGCCCTTTCCTCTCCTCCTCCCATTGCTTTTGCCACCTTTCCTTCATTTTGTGTCGTATTCTGCTCTTGAGCTCCGTCCTACTCACACTAATAACCATATCTACCATCGGTCTCCTTGTTGCGACTTTTGCTGTCCTATCTGCCAGAGTGAGTTAATCGTGTCTGGAACTTCCCACAAAAGGCGCTCACCTCACCTCACACACCCACTACCCTGTCAAAGTTCCTGCCAGGTGACACTTGTTACATTTCTTTTTTACGATTGATTTAGATTTAATGCAACCACATGAAAATCCACTACTACTAATTTAAGATAAAATTCACTTTATTTTCAGATTTTATATGCTACGCAATCTCGCCCTCGTGACAATATCTATTTATTTTTGTATTTTTTAAAAAAACTTGTAGCGATAACTTTCCTTCTGGGCAGGGCGACCACTATGTTTAGGTTTCAGTTTCATTTCTCAGTAACCGAACGTAGCCGGAGATTTCGGTCAGAGCCATAACTGGGCTGCTTTGTAATTCTTAGCTAAAGGAACAAATGTCATTGCAGAATGACATCGACTCTGTCTAAATTCATCATCAAGACCTTGTGCGACAACCAGGGGTGTTTGGAATTCGGGAAATTAGAAGATCAGCTCGCACAGAAATTCACGGTTGCGGATTCGGTCCTACGCGCTGTGCTCTTTGACGATGGTAAAATAGCCATTAAAGAAAGAAGAAAGACGGGAAGTAAAATAATCAGCCCGGATAGTCTGGTAGTGGCTAAAACCAATCTGCGGCTCTGTCAGAAAAAAGCTGGAGAGTGTCCGCAGTGCGATGGCTTACACCTGTGCAAGTATTTTGTTTGCGGAGAGTGCACGTTCGGGTAAGTAACCTATTTATTTATTTATTTATATTTGTAGAAAGCTTTCCTATAATAACAAAGACTCGGTGATAGTTATCACCGCCATAAATGAGCAAAAAGGTGCTCAATCATTCACGATGGGGTTTTTCAACAAGCTTTGCGTGGGTTTAAACTTTAAAGCCCAGCAAATAATCGCAGATTCAGGTTTGTTTTCCTGCTATTAGTCATCGCCTATGGTTGCGACGTATCGTCATCTTATTGGTGCTTCATAGTGATCTCATTCCCACAGCAATTAATCTTCAGTCTGAACACAGGTGTAAATAAAAACCCCCACAGGGAAAAGTGCTTTTAATACTCAGTGTAAATAGTGAATGATGATGGAATAAGCACCATGACCTTATAAGAACTCTTGTTTTGACTTTACATAAAAACCGAGCTGAATTTCATGAGACATCGTAATCAAAATGGTTAAATGTGACTTTAGCTTGGCCTGATGGAGACTGCGCTCCCTCGCATTCATTATGAATTTTACGAATTTGGGTCACTCCATTTTTTCCTGTTTGCACGATTGTAGTGCAACATTTTGACCAGAAGATGGCAGCAATTTAACAGTTCAATTACAGGACTTTGATCATTTTTCCCCCAAATGCAAAACACCCATAATGTAAATAAATGATGGAGAGCCTACTGCTCACGCTGAAGGTCATGCCTTCATCTGGATACGACGTTTTTAGTGGCAGAAACTCATCCAAGTGACTTCTTTAGTCTCAGCTGAATGCAGATGTCCCCTACCTTATAAACAGGCCATTTGCATAATGACTTGAACTAGCACCACCGCATACATCTTTAAATGAGGTTTTTGACTATGTAAATTTATAGATACGTTGGCTCAGACACTAAACTCAAAAGCAATAATATTGAAAAATATTATAAGTAAAACAGAATATTTTAATTGGATGGCATGTTTTCATTTACAGAGGGAAGTGTAAGAATCCACACAGTGTGGCATTTCCATACAATGCAGAGCTTTTGAAGAAGTACAATCTTCATGATTTCACAGAGAAACAGCTGTTCCAGCTGTTACTGCAGAATGATCCTTATCTGCTTCCTGAGGTATGTTTTAGCGGTTTGCACTTGGAGGCAATTGTGGAGATTGTCTTGTTCTTCTGTTGAAAATATGTGAACTTCATCCTCCTTTATGATTCCTTTTAGATATGCTCACATTACAACAAGGGCAACGGTCAGCACGGCTCATGTAAATTCACCACCTCGTGCACAAAGCTCCATGTCTGCCAGCATTTTTTCCAGGGTGACTGCAAATTTGGCTCTTCGTGCAAAAGACAGCATGGCCTCGATGGACATGCGATGAAGCTCTTCCGAGGATTCAGTCGTGAGAATATTGAAAACCTTCACAAGATCTACAGAAATAAATGTATCATCATGGGTCAACAGGAGAGGCAGGGTACTGGTGTCACTGGTAAAGCAGATTTTATAAAAACATGTCTTGCACAGATTTTTGTCAATCAGCAAGACCAGTAATCTACACAACATAAATGTGTCTCTTCTGTAGTGCTAACAGAGGTAAGAACCTCAACTCGGCAGCCTCAGCAGTCTTCCCAGCAGTCTTCCCACAGCAATCCTGGATCCCCAACCAGTTCTGTTTGTCCATCTAAGCCACCGAGCAATGCTGACATGAATGAAATCTGCCTTTATTTCATTCGCAGACATTGCGGGTTCAAAGGTAATGATCATGATGGTGGAAGCTTCCTTTCATATCTACAATACAGTAACATCTCAACACGTATAGGTCTATGTCCATATGTGCACCGCCTAATAAATGAATGCTGGTGTGTGTTTTTCATAGACAAGTGTGCACGTGTCCATTGGCACCTGCCCTACAGATGGCAGGTTTTAGACACTGATGGTGTAACCTGGAAGGACTTGCCCACTATGGAGGAAATTGAAAAGGCATACTGTGACCCAGCAAAAGAGACGAGCTGCATGGATCAACCTTTGTCCGGCTTAGGGCTTTTCAGACTTCTGTCTCTTCAAAGGTACATGAAGAAACAGAACACACAGATGTACTGTTTGTGGTGCATCTGCAGTAAAATATTAAAAGATTAAATGCATATTACTGTTATTCACATGAGCTCAGGTCTATAGATTTCCATTAATTTTGATGGAATTTACGTCCCTCTTAGCTCTTCATCCCCTAGTGAGAAGTCGGTGGACTTCAGGACCATGAGATATGGAAACTCTCCAGTTCGTCGCCTGTCCACTGCCTCCTCTGTCTCAAAGCCCCCTCACTTCATTCTCACTACACAGTGGGTCTGGTACTGGAAGGACGATGGTGGGAAATGGTTGGAATATGGAAAGGTGACTTATTGTGATTCTTTCAATGAGTATGAAGATCTTGCCACCCTTGACAGAACTTTTCTAAGGGAACAGATGTATTATAGTTAGATATGCCAAGTAATTTAATCACTGGCATGTTTGGAATCTAAACTTAGGTGGATTGCTTGTTGTGTTCTCTTTAGGGTGATGAGGAATCATCAGTGACTTCTGAAACCCTGGAGAATGTATACCTTGAAGACAGAGATACAGAGATTCCGTTCAGTGCTGGCAAACAGCAATATATTCTCCATTTCAAAGATGCGACAGGAAACCAGGCGATGTATCAGCAGAATATAAAATTCAAAACCAAGCGAGATGTCAGGAGGAGGCCTCGCTTTGTGTCTGCTCATGACGTGGAGGACAAGCTGAAGAGGTATTTTGACTTCCACTTGTGCACATTGATTCAGGCTATTCAAATATTTCTAGTCTTGGTTGGTTGCTGTCTTAAGTGAGTTTACCAACAAAATGAATACTGCATGTCTTCTCTGTAGCACATCATCAAAGAGCTCCAGCTCCTCCACAGCTGAAAGCGTACCTTCGCACTGGGACAAAAATGCCATACCGGAGTTTGGATACAAGGTATCTTTCTTCTATTTAAAAAACAAAAACCCAACCCTGTGCTCAGTGTTACTAAACACTAAACCTATATTTCTACTTTTATTGTTGACTTGTATATTTGCACTTTATTCTTGTCTTTCAGCTAATACATCTCTCCCAATCTGCACCAGATTACAATCTGATTGAGTCTTTATTTAGAAGCACAATGCCGGTGAAAAAAATTAACAGCATCCAAAGGATCCAGAACCCGTCTCTGTGGAGAGTCTTCCAGTGGTAAATTACTGACAGAGATTTTTGGCTTTTTTAAAGAAATGATTTGAACTTTTGGAGGAACCAGGTGATAAAATAGTGAATCTACTCTACACAGTGTCGTTTACCTTAGCAGCAACACAACAGAACTTGTTACTGTTAAAAAGTAGGAAAAAAAAAGGAAACTGTTTTGCAGGTGTTGGACTAAGTTCTGGCCTGGCACAGGAAATAGCTGAATCTTCACTAGCTATCTGATGGGGTTATTAGTTTTCTTTCCCCCTCATATCAAGTCTTTATACTAAATTAAGCAGCTGGATGCAGACAGAAAGGTTTTACACACAAATCTCTGCAAGAAGGATGTTTCCACTTAAATGGCATACACTGTGTTCAGGCAGAAAGAGCAGATGAAGGGGAGGAACGGAGGAGACCCCTCAATGATGTATTTGTTCCACGGGACTGACGAGTCTCTGATAGAGGCCATCTGTGAGCAAAACTTTGACTGGAGGATGTGTGGGGTCCATGGCACAGCCTATGGCAAAGGTACAGCAAAGCAATCTTTGCATCACTTTTTGTAGTATAATGGACACATTGTAGCTAAAATTTGACACTGGAAAGCCATAAAAGGAATGCATCTTCCTCAAAACGAACACCAGAAAACTCTTGAGTACTAAATCACTAGCATTTTTTTTCTTTGGACTATATTAACAATAACTTTTTTATTTTTAGGGAGCTACTTTGCCAAAGATGCATCTTACTCTGACAGATACGCCAGTGTCAAAGCAACTCCAAACAAGATTATGTTTGTTGCCCTGGTCCTGGTAGGGGACTACACCAAGGGGAGAAGCACGTACGTTCGCCCGCCGCTAAAATCAAACAAAAGAACGTTCTACGATAGTTGCGTTGACTCTAAGAACAAACCCAGCATTTACGTTGTCTTTGAAAAGCAGCAGATTTACCCAGAATACATTATCAACTACTCATAAGTCGCAGTTTGCCTTTCCTTTTTCAGACTAGTGAAACTCTGTGGATGGATGTTCTTTAGTTTCGTGGTGTATTTGAAAGTTTAGAATTTTGCAAATGTAGAAAAATGATTAAAATAATTTAATAGTTAACAAAGATAATGACAAAATTTAAAAAAAAATGCAATTAATGAACACTCCACAGGCTATCATTTTACATTTTGATTATTCAGAGCTCATATGTATAAACAGCCTTTAATTTTAAATGTAGCTTCTTATTCCTGTGACATGCTCAGTGACTTCTCATGTCTGTTTGAAATGCAGTGTCATGTAAGTTTTTTCAATTCTGTTACCAAAAGAGACAAAATTCAGCCAGTTTCTGAAAGAAGAGAAGACCAGGTTTATAAATGCTTGGTGTGTCTCAGAAGCACAAAGCACTCACAAAGTACTGTCGTCTGACCACAGAGAGAAAAATCAGCTCTGCTATATTTAACATGTGCGCTTCACATTACCGCAACTCCTCAACTATTTTGGGCTTAAGAAAATTCAAATTGTTCCTAAAAGATGACAATTTAGTAATTTTACATCAATTATATATATATATATATATATATATATATATATATATATATATATATATATATATATATATATATATATATAAAAGCCCAGGCTGCCTGCATGATACTTTCTTATTGCAGTTCAATAAGTCGCAGTTATCGGCCTTTTGAAATTGTGGTGATTTCTCCAAATCTTTTAATCATAATGTGTCAGAAGTTGAGAGTGAGAAAGGTTACTATAGAACTACCAAACTATTTGATTATAGTATGCAGTATTTTCAGTATTATAATATTATCTTGAGAAGGGACTTCGAGTTGAACTTGAAATCATTGTAATGGTTTTTCTTGAAATGTATCAGAAAATCCTTATTTTGCACTTGAAACTTTACGCATTTCCTTTTTCCCTCACAAAATCTCTGCTTTCATGCTTGAAGTATATCCTTAGGCAGAAACGCTTAGCAAAGTACATCAGTGCAAGCCTTAGCAAGGACAACAGATGATCTGGTGTCAAGATACAGAACAAAATTGGATTGTTTGTTTTGTTGCAAAATAAACACATTGCAAAACTGAAAAAAGGAGTAACGTTACCACTTTGTTTATATATTTGCATCAACAACAAGCTGCATTTCACCCATTTCATATGTAAATCAATTAAACAGATTGTTTTGTTTCCTAGAAAGATTTGAATGAATCATCAATAAAAGACTTTTAGATCATTTATATTGAGGCCTAATAACATTTCAGCACTGCAGTTTCTCAAGTAATGGCCAAAAATCTAAATTGACAGATTGGATGTGAGTATAGGAAACTGATGTTCCAATAAGGTGCAATAATAATAATAATGAATGAGTTCATCAACACAGGTAATGAAAGGATTCTAATGTTTTTTCCCACAGAGTAAAAGTGCAGTGAGTGTTTCATATCCTGAGACATGTAACAGGGACAAGAGTCATCAGGAACAAAACAACAAAGATTTTCTTTCCTATTATAAAACCACTTACTTCACCCTCAAATAGCAGCTTTGGAGGCACAGAGTTACGACCACTTCATGCTCCATCAAAGATTTCAGTGTATCAGTAACAAAAAACACGACTTTTTTGCCAAAAATATGTCATTATTTTGTAAATTCGACTCACTTAAAGTGGCAACGTGTGACTGTGAGAAGTGCCATTCAGAGTTGTGTTGTAGCACACTCACAAATGAATAACCCGCATGGTGCACCCATCAGCAGGGAGTTCAAAAAAACCTAAACTGTATCCAAAAGAGAGAGGCTGGTAAAGAGCACTTGGATCAACAGCACTTTTGTGCCACTGTGTTTATCATTACAGCAGCAATATTATCATTATCATCGACTTTTCAGATCACTGTGTGGGCTGAATCATTGAGGTATGCAGAATGTCAGTAACTATGGAAATATTTTGCTGTAAATCAAAGGAAAGGCATGATACACGAAGACCCTGAGCCTCAGGTTGGTGTCTAATCATCTGATGGAGAAATGAATGGACCATCTCTTTGGTCCCTTCTTGTGATTTTCACATAAATGCCATTTTTAGGTCCAAGAGTGCTTGACGACTTCAACTCAAGAGGAACCTGAAGACAGAAGAAGTGCATCTTTACATATTTATGTAAACAGCAAATATGAAGGCAGCTAACAAATTATGAGAGAATTGTTTGAAAGTTACGGCACTTTCTAATGTCCAATCATCTCCTCTATGATCATTGTTACTGACTGTCCAAGTATTTACATTGCATACACATTTTAGTACAATAAATAAATGAATACCTTGGTCTCAGAGCAGGCCACAATGCTGAAGCTTTGGAACAGGCGCACTAAAGCCATTTTGATTTCAAGCTGGGCGAGCCTCATTCCCACACAGTTACGAGGGCCGGCCCCAAACGGCAGGTATACGAATGGGTGTCGACTGGCCTTGGCCTCTGGTGTAAACCTGGGGATAATCCACAGGTTAGGTGCTTTGGGGGAGAATTAAAGGCAGTGCCAATACAAAATCATCCTGTCAGTTATGCGTTTCATTTTAGAGATGATTTTAATTTGGGGAAAAAGCAAGACCAGGCAACTTTTTCAACGTGAAGCTCAAAACTCAAAGGACAGAGTCAAACTGAACAAGTAAGTTTCTGGCAACAGGCTTAAGGTTTTTTTGAAACTGTTTAAAACAGCAGCTGGCCTTTTAGAGGCATCAGTCTTATAGAAAGGTATATCTGTGTGTTATCGTATAGCATGAAGAGGCATTGTGTGTTTTCTTTAATGCTACTTAATCATCAGAAAATAAACTGGGACATGAAATTAAATCTTGTGGTTCACCACACGGATAATGAACGGTTGCCCGTGGTGACTAAAAAGGATCTTTCTAATATATCCAGAGGCCAACACAGAGGTTGTATACAAAAAGGGAATGTCTTTCAATGTCCACAGAAAAATTATGGAGATTCTCAGTTGTGGTGAGCACAGTGTGCTGTGATTGCAATGGCAGATAGTGATTATTTTACTGCATTAAAATGTATAATTGGTACACTGTACTTTGACTTTGATCAGAGACGTGGCACACAGCCATGTCATTTGAGCGCTGCACATGGTGTACTTTCACCAGACAGATGGATGAACAACACCTTAGGTTAATATTTGTCTTGTATTAATGTTATTACATCAACAATTGATTGACTTCAAAGTTAGTTACAAGTGTTGATATTTGTAAATTTGAATATGCTCCGTTTGTCATTTATTAGAAGTAGACTGAAGCACCTCTCTGGGATGAACTCCTCAGGCTCTGGCCAATGTTCCGGGTCATAATGGAGGAAGCCTGCAGGGATCTCCACTGTTATCCCTTTAGGAAGGAACTGGCCATTCACTACACAGTCATGGTCAACTTCTCGTGCAAACCTTAATGGGACAAAATACGGAATTAACGTAATACAATTAAACTATACTAAAAAGAAAATCGTTATAATAGCTTTTATTTTTAAAGTCAAAAAAATCTTTCACAGGACTCTGCAGTCCAGTGAAAAACTACATACTTCATGAGTTAAGAGGGTAATTAGCAGCTAGGTGCAGTTAATCAAATGCATTTTATTGATTGATCAATAATTTGACCTCTATAAAAGATATAAAACGGTTCGTGTTAACTCAGTGCCAAGGAGGAAAAGTATCAGTTTAGAGAAGCAATTGTTCCTGTTCATCAATACAGGCGTGGTCAGAAATCAACTTCGGGTCTGTTGTTCTATAGTGAGCGAGATTATTCACAACTGGAATAATTCAAGACAGTTGTTAATCTTACCCAAGCAATGAGAAAGACTGAAGCAACATTGAGAGACGAGTGGGCAAATTTCTCCACACTGCTGTGAGACTGATAAAGTTATACTGGAAACCATTACTTCAAGTTATTCCTTATACATCTGGTTCTACGAGCTACTGAATCATGGGGTCGATTTCCTTTATCACAGGACAGCAAAGAGCCTGAAAACTTTCTTTTACATAAAGTAATGGAGATGATAAGCAACAATATTCAGACAGATAGTGACGTTTAAATAATGCTCAGCTAGTAATAAGGGGCCCAAAGTGTGCCTGGAAAATATCCCCCACACCATTACATCACCAACAGCCTGAACTGTTGATACAAGGCAGGATGACTGCATGCTTTAATGCTGTGCAAGAAATACAACACCATCCAAATGTCCAACTGGTGAGAGCAGGCAATATTTTTCTAATCTTCTGTCATTTTGGTGAGCCCAACTGTAGTGAGCGGTTATTTGAATTACTCTTTCCTTCTATCAGCTCAAAGCAGCCTGGATATTCTCCTCAGACTTCTGGCATCAACATTTTTACCCAGAGAACTGCTGCTAACTGGATATCGTTTCTTTATAGGATCATTAAACCCCAGGAATGGTGCACAAAGATCCCAGTAGATCAGCAGTGGTTCGTTTATTTAGAGCACCCTGCCAAAATTACTTCACGTTTCAGTGTGTACGTGTGCAACAGTGTAAAAGAAAGACAGCTAAAGTTTTAAGTGGATTGCAACTTGTTACATTACTTTTAGGCTACATGTAACAACAGTTAACAAACATTTAATTCCTGTAACAGCTGAAGCTGCAAGAGTCCAAATAATAGATTGAAATATCTGCATCGTTTCTTTTTTTAACATCTGCATCACCACCTTAAATCTGGCGGTCAGCGTTTGGTGGGCCATGGCACCATTCTCCCTTCCCCAATGGGCCCAACCTACTCTTGCAAAGCAGTCCAAGAGAAGCAGTGACATGTACATTTTATCTCCTCGTTGTATGGTATACATGTATGATTAAATATGGCCTATCCTCCAAAGTGCTATAAATAAATACCACCCTGTTTCCACTTAACATCCTTCTTTACCTGAATCCAGGAGGGTAGAGGCGTAATGCTTCACATACAACCATGTCCAAATACTTCAGCTCCTGCACATTTGTGTAATCAGGTGATTCCTTCAACAACAGTAGCATGAATATAATCGATAACTGTCCATAATAACATGCAGCATGCAAAGAAAACCAAAACAAAGCACCACAACGTAAAACACTCACATGTCTAGTGTAGAAGTCATCCACCTCTTTCTGTACTCTGAGTTGACATTCAGGGTGGAGGGCCAAGAGGTAGCAGGTGAACGCCAGAGTGTTGCTACTGGTTTCATAGCCTGCCAGGAGGAAGACGAAAGCCTGACCAACAATCTCATCCTCAGTCATCATCTTTTTCTGTGGACGCCTGACAGACGGCTCCTGTGAATGAGGAAGGTCATTTTCCTGAACCGAGCCCGAAGGCTGGGTCTCCTGGTTCCTGTGTTCGATCTCCTCGGGGTCATTTGATGTGTCAAAGTGGTCCAACGACACAATCTCTTTGGTGGTTCGAGCATCTAACATCAGCTGAAGGAAGTCTCTACGCCTCTACATGTAAAAAGAAAAAAGAAACAAAAGAAAACGGTAAATATTTATTTCAAACAAATGATGAAGGGAGACGGCTCGTTTTAGACACAGAGTGACTGTGTTAACTGAGATTCACCTCCTCAGGAGGCTGCTCCTCTCGCTGTTTGATGATCTTCTGAATGCTGTTAATGAAGAAATTATTCATCTTATCTCGTCTTTCATTGGGGAGAAGTTTTGCCATGGGAGCGGCAAGGAAAGGAAAAGCCACTGAAGACAGTAAGACACAAATTCACAGATGTAATTATGAATTATGAAATGCCATAAAAAAAACTTTGCATTAAGAATTCCCGATAACACTGTGGTAACGTTGAAATCTAAACAACATTTCTAAACAATGCATTAATTAATATATCTTATTGTCTTCCTCTATAAATCTTCTACTTAGAAATGATTAAAATTATTTACAATTCCAAAAACTTCTTTTTAGGATTGGTCTAAAACGATGTACAATTTTTCACATTCCTAAATATATTTATCTTCCTCTTTTAATGTCCTAAATAAATATCTTAAATTCAAGTAATAATGAAGTAATATTGATGACTAACTGAAAAATAACAAAATGGGCCTGAAGAAGGAAAAATTGAAGAACATCTGAGCGTGGTGGACAAACGGGTCGTCTGGGTTGTTCTGCGAGTCCACCTGAGTTGCAAATGCCACACTGGCAATAACATCCATGGTAAAGTAGCCAAAGCACCTGCAGGAAAACATATACTAAAAATTAATTAAAGAGAAGATTGAAAATTTAAAATAAAAATGATTCTTTCAGTATTTGTTGTTTTATTGTTTTTGTACTTACTTGTGGATGTCAAAGGCCTGTGCTGACTCAGCGTGGCCGTTTAAATTCTTCATCAGGGCATCGATGGCTATGTTGATGAAAGGAACCATCTATACTCAAAAAGATTCATCATGAGAGACTCAAACCAGTCCTGCCAAAACCCTTTAGTGAGTCATTACATCACAAAATAGAAAATTCAAATACTTTGCAATGCATTTTCTAACAAGTAATAGAAATGTTAATGTCTCACTTCTTTCAGTTTGGCAGAGCTGAAGGATGGGGTCAAGATGCTCCGTACTCGCTTCCATTGTTCATTCCTCAGCATGAGTAGACAGTCAGTCATGGGCTTGGTGGCAAAGCGAAAAGCCTGCAAAAATGAGACAAGAGCACAAACGCAAAAATCCATTACAGCCCATGAAGTAAGTTTGTGTGGGAATAATTGCTGATCACACATCGTGCATCTAAACGCTCCGTCTAATGTCCTCACCATTCTATTAGGGAAGCTACTGAAGTCCTTGACCATCAACTGTCTGAGCATATCAGGATCCGCTATTATCACGACTGGTCTGCGCCCCAAATAATACCTGAAATATGCCGATGTATAGAATATGAGTGAGATACCAGCCAAAACAAACAAAAACCTTTGATGCTAAGTAAAGTATTCGCGTCATTTCAGAATGCAGAAAAATGAAAATGTTCAGATCATCATTGTATCTACTTTTTCAACCTTGGCGTACTATTGCGATGTAATATAAACGTTCCTGTGCAAATGGTGTGTGCACAGAAATAAAAGATAAACAGCTATTAATCTAAATCCAAGGTAATGAGTCCATTTTTGTGCATTCTTTATCAGCAGGTGTCTCTGTTTCTGTGGGAGGAAAACTCCTAGAATTACATAGAAAGCAAATGCAGTAGCACCAGCTATTATTAGTTTCTGTGTCAATGCTGTTACAAAATAATAATCCAGGTGTACTGATCTCTTTGCAAATGTTCAGTTTGCTATTTTTCCACAATAGTAATTTCAGTAGATGCTGATTTTTTTTGTTTTTTTTACTTACCCACAAACTCTACCATGTGTTTTTATTACATAACTCATAGGTTTGAAAAAACCCTGAAAAGAAAGTGGAAAACAAAAACATCAGACTTAAAATATCCACATTATTTACTGTTTGTATAACTGAAATCACAGAAAAGGTTAACAGCACATCGGCTTATCACAGCCATGACCTTATAAGTGATCAATTTATAAAACATAATGGTCAACTGACAACCCTATAAAAACTGAAAATAAAAAGTTTAAACAGGAGCTTAATCCCAGTTTAATGGAACAAATGTTGCATATTATTCAGCTGTATTTTTACTTCACTGCATCAGAATATTTTTAAAAATGACAATAGATGTAGATTGCAACCTTTAAACCAGCAGTCCCCAACTTTTTTTGCGCCACGGACCGGTTTATGCCCGACAATATTTTCACGGACCGGCCTTTAAGGTGTCGCAGATAAATACAACTAAATAAAACCAGTAGGGGTGCAACGATACACAAAATTCACGGTTCGGTTCGGTTCGATACTTTGGTGTCACGATTCGATATTTTTTCGATACAAAAAAAATGTTCATGCCTTTTTAATTTGTCATTTATTAAAATTATAAATATATATTTTAACTCAAAAGTACAGTTTTTAAATTTAATGTTGCTGAAACAAAAGTAATTAAAAAAATAAATATATCTCAGGGCTCTCAAAATTTCAAAATCCCTGGTAGCCCTTCGGGCAGGGACTCTTCAGTTTTTGGTAGCCCAAAATAAATGTAAGTAGCCCGAATAAAAAAGAGCAATTTTTGATTGATGTTTTGTTCTGTTTCCTTTACAATATTATACATTAAAGTATAATATTGTAAAGGAAACAAAACATTTATCAAAAAACTTGTTGAAAAACAAATTACAACATTGTATAAAAATTACAATCATCAACTCAAATACTTGGTTCTAATTGAACAGAAATTTCTATGAACTTGTAAGAACTGTGTAGGACATGAATCAGTCTGTGTCAGATCCTGAATTTGAAATTTCCACTGAAGTCACGGGTAACAGACAAGTGGAACCAAGATCGAGGCCATTTGCTTTTTGAAGTTTGCAAAGACTGCTAAATTTTGCCAGTGGTAGTTCACTCTTTGCAACATAGTACGCTGTTCTAACCAGATTTTTCAGGTTTATTTTTAGTATGTTCTTTGCAATTGGTGTTTGTTCTGGGAAAGATATTGCAGACTGAGCAATAATGCATTTCTTGCATTTCTCATGGGTTCTAATGGGGGCCTTTCTTAAAATGACTGGTCCCAGTAACAAAGGCGCTTGTCGACTCAGAAATCGAGAGAAAACCAACAACACACCCGGCAGAACATTATGTTATTTACACGGGTGCACATAAGTGGTCCGCATGTGCGCATTCGCTGTCAACATAAAAGACGCGCACCAGATAAGAAGTTGCAACGGGCGTTTGCGTCCATATAAAAAGCACTGTTTTTGTCCGCTAGAGTGGGATTTTCACGGCACATTCCGCACCACATCTCTGTGCGTTCATCATTTGTTTGAAGCCAGCTCACCTCCTGCAACCACTTTTCCGAGAATACGCGCTTCTTTTGTGGTTCGGACTCCTTCTGACATTTGTTTGGAGGTGGAGGAACACCAAAGTAATTGCTTAAAGGAGCTTCTTCGACATCTTTAAGAGTTTTCCTCCTCCAGAAAATCTTATGTATGCAAACACGCGTTGCAACTTCATATCTTGTGTGTGTTTTTTTTTTTTGACAGCGAATGTGGTAAGCTTTTCTTTGGCTGTCACTTCTTCACCCTGACCTGTCTTATTTGGCTCAGCAGAACTAAAATATATATCCTGCTGCTTTTACACACACACAACACACACACACACATAACGGTCAGCGATTCTCTGCGCGATCAACCTCTCACATGTTTAAGCTTGCTGCGGGAGATTTCACTTGTCATGTTTGCATAGTAAGCTAACGATTGATAAGACGATGTCAGAGGAATTGGTGCGCAAATTATCATCACTCACCAATCAGTGCTGTCGCTCTCTATACACAGTTCGCGCGATTGCAAAGTGAAAGCAAAAAACAAGCGCAAATTCAAACGCGATTTCAATATGTCACATATTGACAGTGGCTCACCGATGCCAATGACATAATTACCCAGCTACATTTCCGAAAGAATGCAAAAGCATTGACATATATTTTTCCTTCCTACAATAGCCCGACGGGCAGGGCAGAGATAGATTTTGGTAGCCCGACTGGAAAAATCGCTAGCCCCGGGACGTCGGGCTAGCGATATTTTTTTTTAATTTTTTTTTTTTATTAGTAATATAAACATACAAACAAAATGCACCATACATTACAGATTCAGAAAATAGACATTTCTTACATATTAGCAACTTCCATATATAGTGAAAATAAAATATAAAGATGGGGTCACATAATTTAACAAATTATTAACTCACTAAATCAAAATTTTCCATAAAGGAAACAAAAAAAACAGCCTTTTTCTTTTTAACTAAAGTCAAAGATTTAACCAACAGGTTTAAGTCGTTTTTCCAGTGAGCTAGTGTTGGTCTAGTCTTAAAAAAGCGACATTTATGTATAAAATACTTGCATAAGATTAATAACACATTAACACCATAATTAGCTTTCTTTTCTTTCAAAAACACTCCAAACATTATCATATTTAAGGTAAATGGGGTAATTTGAATCCCACTGGAATAAAGCCAGGTATGATATTTGTATAAAATTGCACAAAAAGAATAGATGGTCCAAATCCTCCTCTTCTGTTTCACAAAATACACAATTACCCGTTTCTATTTTGAATCTATCATTAAGGAGTCTATTTGTCGGGTAAATTTTATTCAAGATTTTAAATTGGACTTCCTTCCCTTTAGGAGGGATAGGGAAGGTGATATAATCAGTTCTTATTTTTTCAATTTCTTCCCTTTGGAAATCTTTTAATATGTAATTACGTCTAAGTAAATTTGGAGAATAAAGACTCCTTAATGAAGATCTAAGAAACTTATTGTTGCATTTAACATCACAAAATCGAATATCATTTATATATAATTGCCTTAACTTGGGGGAGATGTCAGAATATATTATATCATTTACAACTATGTTTTTAAGTGACAATGGAATGGATTTTATAACCCGATTAAATTTACTTTTAGAACATTGGATATTAAACTTTTGGCAAAAATCTTGATGTCCTAGAACATGTCCTTCCTCATCTACAAAATGGGCAATTGCCCAAACACCTTTTGATAACCAATCTTGAATAAAAATAGATTTTCTGTTCATCAGTATATATCTATTGTTCCAAATTGGGCTATTATGTGGAGTGAAATTATGTTTAAATAACATTTTCCAATAAAGAAGGACCTGTTTATGGAATTCAGAGAGTTTAGCAGGTAGCTTAGTAATTTCAAAGTCACACTTTAGGAGAAAGTCGATACCCCCCAGTGTGTTAAAGACCTTACTTGGTATAAAAAACCAAATGGAGTGTGGATTATTTAGGAAGGATTTTAACCATTTAAGTTTCAAAACACCATTCATTATATCAAAATCAATTGCGTTTCCACCGCCTTCAATGTATGGTTTAACCAAATCATCTTTAGATATATAATGGCACTTATTCCTCCAAATAAAATTAAAATTCAAGCTATTAATTGTTTTAATAACTTTATTCTATATTGATAAAGAGTAAGCTGGATATATAAATCTAGATAAACTATCCATTTTGGTTAATAATATTCTTCCAAAAATTGTGATGTCTCTCTGTAACCACTTATTTAAGATTGTCTTACATTTGTCAACATTATCTAAAATATTTACTTTTTCTAAGACTTTGTGATCTTTTGAAATTGTGATGCCCAAATATTTTACCTCCTTCTTCACCTTTATATCGTACAGTAATTGTGAATTACACTCCTTTAATGCCAATAATTCACATTTATTTAAATTTAACTTTAAGCCTGAAGCTTTTGAGAATGTAGTGATTATTTGTTTTACCAGGGGAATCTGATGTTCATTTTTTAAGAAAAGAGTAGTGTCATCCGCAAGTTGACTAATTATTAAAAAATTATCCATAATCTCAATTCCGGCAACGCTGCTGTTTTTAATTAGAATTGCGAGCATCTCCACAACCATTATGAACAACAACGGAGAGCTTCCACACCCTTGCCTAATTCCTCTTTTGATGCTAAATCTTTTACCAGTGCCATAGCCTAATGACACAGAGCTATTTATATCATTATACAGTATATCTATTATCTTCCTAAATTTATCCCCAAATCCAAATCGAGTTAGTGTTTCTAAAATAAAAGGATGTTCTACTGAATCGAAAGCTTTATAAAAGTCCAAGAAAAGAATAAAACTGTCATCACTAATTAGATCATTGTAGTCCAGTAAGTCTAAAACCAATCTGATATTATTATGAATGTTCCTGTCTTTCAAAAACCCTGATTGTGTCTCACTAATTATACTTGAAACCCCTTGTTTGAGCCTTGTTGCAACTGAGCTAGAGAAAATTTTATAATCTGTATTTAATAAAGTTATGGGCCTTAAGTTATCCAATTGTCGTTTATCTTTGTTTGGTTTAGGAATTAATGTAATTAATCCTTGTTTCATACTAGACATCAATTCTCCCTTTTCAATACTGGCCAGTATAGCTTTGAATAAAATTTCCCGTAAGTCTTCCCAAAAAAATCGGAAGAAATTAACTGTAAGCCCATCTGGACCAGGGGATTTATTAAGTGCCATTTTCTTAACAGATGCATCTAACTCTTCAATTCTGAAGTCAGATTCACATAATTCCTTAAATGATTCATCAATTTTAGGGATCAGATTATCTATTTGATCAAAAAAGACATCACAATCTGCTTGGGAGAACTGTGAGGAGTATAAATTGGAATAGAATGTATAAGTTTCATTCTCCAAAATTTTAGGGTCGTCACATTCAATGCCATCAATTAACAGAGAAGATATAAAATTTCTTTTCTGTCTGCTCTTTTCTAAATTAAAAAAATATGAAGAATTTCTTTCCCCCTCCTCAATCCACTTGGCCCGTGAACGCACAAAAGCTCCTTCTGCTTTATTTAGGTAGAGCTGATCTAATTTAGTTTGCAACTCCATAAGTTTACTCCTTTCTTGGGTATTTAGATCATCTTTACTACAGCAATAAGTAATTTCTTGGAATAATTTACATTCATATTCTCTTTGCTTTTGACTTGTGTTTTTACGGAATTGAATACTAAATTCTCTAATTTTGAATTTAATGAATTCCCATTTATTGATATATCCTACAATTAGATGATCAGCCATAATATCTTTTATAATTTTTTTGACTATGTTGCAGTAGTCTTCATTTTGTAAAAGTTTGGCATTGAACTTCCAATAAGTTCTTTTATTTGATTGTCTAATTTCCGATTATAAGCACAGTTCAATAAAGCAATGATCAGATAGAGGTGCATTTGACATTACAACTTTTACAGTGTGGCTAAGAATGATGTCACTTCCTAGCCAATAGTCTATTCTAGATCTAGATAAGCTCCATTTGGTTTAAACCAGGAAAAGCTCTTAATTTCTGGATTTCTTACTCTCCAAATATCTGTCAAGTTGTTATTTATCAAAAATTCTATAATTAGGTTATTTTTTTGTGGTCTACCTGTCCTTGAGGGCCATCTATCAGTCCATTCATCAGGAGTCATATTCCAATCACCACCCATTAAAATGTATTCTGTAGGGTATCGATCTTTAAGTTCAAAAATATTTGAAGTTATATCTTCTAACATAATTTTATTCTGACTTTCATTGTTATATCCATAAACGTTGACTAAAATGAAAAACAAACTTTCAACTCTCATTACAGCAATCAACCAATGACCATTTAAGTCAGTCCGTTGTATTACAAGATCCCCAGGAAAGTTATTGAATAAAATTGCTACACCCCCCGACCTCGTTGAGCCATGGCTAAACAGGATTTTGCTACCCCATTGGTTTGACCAAAAAGATACATCACTATCAGATGAATGAGTCTCTTGTAAAAAAATTCAGTTTGATTTTTTACCTTTGCAGTACAAAAATAAGGCTTTTCTTTTAACAGATTCTCTTAAACCCCTAACATTTAAAGAACCAAAACAAATGTTAACATTCAACATGAACTATAGACCGGGCTAGCGATATTGCAAGCCCTGTATCTGATTGAGGAATCACTGTCACTACTGTCACTACCCGATCCGTACCGGAAACCCGATCGGTACCCCGCATGCGCGAAAGGTTTCTACTTCCGGTCGTAGCGTTTTACGATAGTTATGGGTCAGAGTATCTGTTAAGAATAACAAGTATATCTTAAAATGTTTGCAATAATGAAGCATTTCAGTACAATGTAGACAAAAACGAAAAATAAAAAGAAAGTTACGGATCAGGACTCTCCGATCCTTACTGCGCATGTGTAAAGTCTGACCGTACAAATCGGGTCTACCCGATCCGTACCGCACATGTGCAGATGTTTTCTTCTTCTTCTGTTCGTTTAATGGCAGTTTACTCCCCAGTGTACGAGGATACCGCCACCTGCTGACGGAGCGAATAAACCCTATTATAAACTGAATTAGCGTCATTACAAACGTGTGTTAAATCTGATTTAGCGATAGTCGAGTGTGTTTATGCTTGTCTGTGAGGAGAGGATTGTTGGAATAGTGATGATGATGTGCGCTATCACTGTCAATTGTCAGTAAACACTTCATCTGGCTGATGAATCTACACGTGAGATATTACAAAGTCTGCATTATTAACTCTGTAATTAGGCGCCATTCTTCTTATTTTACGGCGCTGTTGCTCAATCGGGGGACGCTCTCTGTTGAGGAGAAAAGCATGAATTTCTTTGTATACGGATTATCCATTGTTTAAATGTCCCGGGCAGTTGAAAAGAAGGCAGAGCTGTTGAGAAATGCTAGGAGCTAACTGGGCGCTAACCGCATCATTCAAATATATTGAATGTCACAATATTGGCAAAGAGAGGAAGTGACGTAAGATTTGCGCATGCGGGGAACCGATCGGGTTTCCGGTACGGATCGGGTAGTGACAATCACTCATCTTTGGAAAAGAGAGTTTATTACAGAGAAATGGCTCTTTCCAAAATAAAAGCTATACTATACGCTTCTTCTGGGCTATATTCTCAGCAGCATATTGTAGCGGGTCAGGGCTGTTCGGGGTTCTGTTTGTACAGTTATGTTTTGTTTATGTTGCCATAGTGACGGGTGACGCCCTCTCGCTGCGACGGTGTGTCCTTCCGGGGTCAGAGGGCGCCCTGTGTGCTGTTCTTGTTGTTGTTGCTGCGCGGTTGCCGCGCTGAGCAGTTAGCTAGCGGGCTAGCGATTTTGCGAGCCCTGTGTTACAGGCATGGCCCTTTAAGGATGAAGCCTGATGGGAAATGTATTCGGGATGTGTGTAGGGGGACTGCCTGGTGTGTGTGTGTGTGTGTGAAGAGAGAGAGCGGAGAAGGGGAAAAAGTAACGGTTAGCTACAGAAGAGACGAAAAGAAAATAAATAAAAGGAATATAATAACTCCCTCGACAGCCAGAGTTGTGTCGGCGATGCTCGCTGTGAGTAAACTGTTTCAGCCCACTGTACGCGGTGTTCGTGCCTTAGAGAAGAAATAAAGTTCGGTGAAGCAGTTTCCTACGCCTCCTTCGATCTTTTTGCTAGCGGAGTTGACCTGTATAGTAAGCTGTTGCCGGCTACGAGTCAGTTACGGAACCTTCAAGTAACTGCCAGAGGTTTCCTTACTACGGTTCGGGGCCGCGGATCTGGCGCGGTAACACCTGTATCTGATTGAGGAATCACTCATCTTTGGAAAAGAGAGTTTATTACAGAGAAATGGCTCTTTCCAAAATAAAAGCTATACTATACGCTTCTTCTAGGTTATATTCTCAGCAGCATATTGTAGCGGGTCAGGGCTGTTCGGGGTTTGTTTATGTTGCCATAGTGACGGGTGACGCCCTCTCGCTGCGACGGTGTGTGTTGTTGTTGTTGCTGTGCGGTTGCCGCGCTGAGCAGTTAGCTAGCGGCAGTGTTCTTCTGCAGATGTCAATAAACGGCTGTGCTCCCTGGCTAGCTCACGGGAAGCAAGACCAAACGACACCTCCTTCTCCTCCTTGTCTGAGCTCGCCACATTGGTGTCAGAAGTGGGATGATGGTGGCACCCCATGTTCTGACCCGAGTGACTTTTCCCCCGCCGGTCGTGACCGGCCGGTGCGCCAAAAGAAGGCACCTGGACATTTGCAGGACTTTGTGTGGGGCAATGGGGTCGTCGGGGACGACTGACCCCTTAGGTGGGGGGCTATGTAGCGGGTCAGGGCTGTTCGGGGTTCTGTTTGTACAGTTATGTTTTGTTTATGTTGCCATAGTGACGGGTGACGCCCTCTCGCTGCGACGGTGTGTCCTTCCGGGGTCAGAGGGCGCTCTGTGTGTTGTTGTTGCTGTGCGGTTGCCGCGCTGAGCAGTTAGCTAGCGGTATATACTGGAACTTCAACATTATGCACTCCACACTGTATATAAATGCCACTTGTTTTGCACATATTCAACTCTGTATATTTTATATATTTTATTATTATTATTATTATTATTATTATTGTTATTATTATTATTATTTTTTTTACTATTTAATTTGTAAAAATGTGTATACACACACACACACACACACGTAGGAAAATATTTAGTATACACATCCAGAAATGCATACACTATTATATATTGTACATATATTTATTAGTTTCAGGTCGGCCATTCTTGTATTTTGCTCGTTTGTGTTGTTGTGTTTGCACATCTCTGTTGCTTGTGGGGCTCGCACACAAGAATTTCACTCGCATGTGCTGTGCCAGTGTGCCTGCACATGTGATGTGACAATAAAAGTGATTTGATTTGATTTGATTTTATATGGAACGCCAGGACTGCCATAATGAATTAATTAAATACACCATTAAATAATTAATTAAATGTGGCAATAATTAATTAAAATTGGAATTAATTAATTAAATAAATAGTTATGACACATGTAATTAATTAATTATTGACACATTTAATTAATTATTTATGTATTTCACATTTTAATTAATTATTGACACATTTAATTAATTAATTATTGACACATTTAATTATTTATGTATTTCACATTTTAATTAATTATTGACACATTTAATTAATTATTGACACATTTAATTAATTATTTAATGATATATTTATTTATTTCATTTTGGCAGTCCTGGCGCCTGGCTCTCATCATGAAATAATTTTATCTGTCAGCCTCACCCATCAAACTCAGGGGGCGGCGTTAACGCTGATCGAGTCAAAACCATTGCTTTGGCCTGGTGGCCATTGTTTCTAGCACATAACAACCGGCATGTGGAAGCTAACAGAACTGAGCTTTGAAAAACCTTGTTTGTGTGTCACCAAATACCGTTTTAATATTTTTTTAGCCGAGAATGTAGTGGTTTAATCTTCATGTGTCTGGTCGGTTTGTCAAGATACAGCCTCTTTGCAAAAGTGCTTCGATGATTTCGGAGATGTCTGCCCAGTCTCACGGCAAAGCGTGGGATAGACCCGCTCGCCTCGCAAGCAATCCCACCGACAAAGCGCAGGCAGGTACACAGCTGTAGTAACCCCCGCTGACTTCTTTTATTGAGGTTATATTTATCGGTGTTTTATTTCCTGATGTTCTTATGTGTCCTACGTGTTTCAGTCGCCAATTCTGAATTATAACTAACATTAAAAACATGTTTAAGGAGGAGAGAGAGCAGATAAATCTGTTTAACATCTGATCTTTGGGTTTTTGTTGAGTAATCAGCGTGACCTGTGTATAAACACATAAAAGAGATAACGTTGGTGTTTCCGTCATGTAGTAACTGCTGGCTTTAACTGTACAAAGGTTGTTCGACACTATGAAACACATACAGACTTCATGATGTTCAGCTAATATTTTTATTGTGAATATTAATCATGAGGGTAAACGGCCCTGTACACCACGCAGCGAGGTCAGCATATCCACGATATCCTCAGCTCCATGAGTTAACACAGAGTTTCCCAGCTGACTATCTAACTGCCAACTATTCCAGAGACGTGAAAATATACAGCATAAAGAAAAGTGTAAGAGACTCAGCAGCAGATTAGAATAACAGTTATACATTTAATAAATCACCAAATGAATCCAAGAAACGAGCAAACCTGTTCGGACAGTTTGAGTTTGTATTCCCTCAGCTGCAGACTCGCTGCTGTTTAAATGTTTGAAAAGGAAGATTAGATATAAAAAATGTTAAACATAGACTCAGTCTGCCTTCACATTTGATATGAGGCCAGCACGTATAGTGGCCTCAGCAGGCTATTACTGAAATACACGTGCTATATCATAAACTATGATATAAATAGGGAGGTCCTATTAACATGTTTAGTTTTAAAGGACACCTTCCTGCCTTTAGTCTCATTCATGAGCAGTATTAGTTTTCTTCTAACATCCAGAAGTCTGCACGATGTGTTTCATAGTTTGTAACAAGCCTTTGACAGGTAAACATAACATGACCGAAAAAGCAAAAAAAAAAAACAGAGAGAGTGTTGACATAAGAAGAGAAAATGCTCTCAATTATGGAGACAGGCAAATGGTTCATTTATGTTTGATGTGTGTTTATTCCTCCCTAAATATCGTCGGTGAAGTTTGCCATGCACGTCAGATTTTCCTGCGCATTTTTATACCTCCGCCAACAAAGAGAGAAAAAAAAATCACATTCTAACGGACAGCTGGTGCTTAGAATACAGTTGAATAACTATTAAAAAACAGATGATATTTAGATGATAGTTCAGTCTAACACATGTGCCAGTGAACCATTAAACGTCTGTGAAACTATGCAGTTATGAAACGTAACTTTAACCTCAGCCAAACCGATTTGCTCAGTTGTAAATAAAACAGCGAAGTAAACGTGACCCGACAGACAGAACCTGAGTGAATGAAGTCCAGCGTTTAACCACTGAGAGCTAAAACTCAGCTGAGGTTTCAAAGCTGTGTGCCGGTGATTGGACATCAGCCGCTGATGAAGCTGCTTCGCCTATAAAGTGCTCTGTAAGGAAACAAGCTCCAGCAGCTCTGCGCTCGGGGGAAAACACTATATTTACTTATCTTGTGCAGAAAAATGCGCTGACATTGCTTTATATCGAGTACCGGCTGCCCGGTTAAACTGTGACTATCACCAGGTAACGTAGGCGTGTTTCTTGAATTAGCAGCAGGTGTTAAACAGCTGACAGATGAGGAGGAGGATGCATGCAGGTAAACTGAGGGTCTGTTGAGCTGATCGCTGGTTTCGTGAGAAAAATGTCAGCTCGTTCTTTATGTTACAGAAGCACAGAGACACAAGACCAGGCGGAAAGAGACGATCGTTCGGTGAAAATGAGAATCTGTGAATGCAACATGTGGAACACGGAGAGTGGAATATGTAAACAAACCGGTTAACGTAACCCCCTCGGTGCACTCTGCATGCTAATTGTTAGCAGAGCTAGTGAAATCTCTGAAAACATCTGAGCACTTTTGCAAACATGTTCTATGTTGACAACCTGACCAGACATACGTCGCGACATTCGCGGCTAAAACACTGTTAAAAGTGTAGCTGGTGACAGAAAAACGGGGTATTTTTAAAACTACACCACCACCATTGCTGCCTGTGATTTGATCTGCATTCTGGGATACCTGGCTGCCCCAAGTCTACACAAGCAATCGATTATCTAGGATCGACCTGTTTTGACTTACTTTGCACGGCAACCAATCAAATGTTAGAGAAGCTGCATGGGCAGCGTTAACCCCGCCCCCTGAGTTTGATGGGTGAGGCTGACAGATAAAATTATTTCATGATGAGAGCCAGGCGCCATGACTGCCAAAATGAAATAAATAAATATATCATTAAATAATTAATTAAATGTGTCAATGATTAATTAAATGTGTCAATAATTAATTAAAATGTGAAATACATAAATAATTAATTACATGTGTCAATAATTAATTAATTACATGTGTCATAACTATTTATTTAATTAATTAATTCCAATTTTAATTAATTATTGCCACATTTAATTAATTATTTAATGGTGTATTTAATCAATTCATTATGGCAGTCCTGGCGTTCCATAGCGGCAGTGTTCTTCTGCAGATGTCAATAAACGGCTGTGCTACCTGGCTAGCTCACGGGAAGCAAGACCAAACGATTCCTCCGTCTCCTCCTTGTCTGAGCTCGCCACAATATTAAACATATCAGGTCCCCATAAGGAGAATCCTGTGCTAACGGCTGTCTAAATGACTCGGGTAAAGTTTGTAGCATGCATGCTTGTTGTTTTTGTCTGCTTCCACTTGTCGTTGCACTAGGATGATGTCGGCGTAAATGTGCAGTCATATTCGTTGTGTTCCCACCAGTGCTGTCAGCGTTAATCTCGTTGAAATGACGTTAACGCCACAACACGGCAAATCTCCGTTAACGAGCTACCCCTGCGTGGGGCTAGACAGCCAACACGTTAACGAGCTAACTGCGCTAACACACTAGTTCCCACCCATGTAATTGAGCATTGCATGGCACATCCAACATACTGTTTTACTTTAGTCCATGACGCGCTTACCTTCAGGGTCATACGTCACATGAAAACCAAAATAATTCCAAACGCCAGATCTGAATGAGGGTGGGGGAGGTTCAATTTGCCATGTTGCAAGGAGAGCTTAACTTCTGTCTCGCTAGCTTGCCCTGCGCTCTTCCTTCTGACGATGCTGTCTGTGTTGAACACTCAGTGGATCTGCGCTCGACAGTGCAGCCTAGGCGGAGTAGTCGAACGCAGATTCACTTAGCGCTCAACACAGACATCATCGTCAGAAGGAAAGTTGATAAAATAAATTACAAATTTTGTATTGTTCGATACATATGCGTACCGAACCGAAAGCACTGTATCGAACGGTTCAATATCGATACGAGTATCGTTGCACCCCTAAAAACTAGTACCGGTACCGAAAAAAAGAAGATTTATTCATAACACACATGAAAAGACCCAGGGAAACCGAGTTAACGATAAAAACGATAACAAAATAACGCTGAAAACCAATAAAAACCCTGAAAACCACACATTTCACACCTGAGCCTCAACTCTCGCGGCCCGGTACCAAACGACTCACGGACCGGTCCCGGTCCGAGGCCCGGGGGTTGGGGACCGCTGCTTTAAACCATCCCAGTTTGACACAAAATGAAGCAGATGTTGAAGGTAACTCTGGTCTTCCTTTGTTACACTGTATCTTACCTGCTGAAACATGAATAAGTTGCCAAAGAAAGGCACTGGCTTTGGATGTTTGATGCCATATCGTGAGAGGACTGAGAAGGGACGGACTGAATACCTACAGGCAAAAGTGCAGAAATGTGATGATGTGTTGTGAATGAAAGGATTAAACATCAAGCTCATTAAAGAACACAGATACAACATTCAGTTAAATGCTATCCACACCATCCTTATAGTCCTTTGGTCTACATATTGTTAACTTAGGACCATGCATTTTTTTCTAATAATGCATTTCCTGTACACATCCTCAGTGATTCAAAGAGTTTAACAAAAGCATTGTATTACATTATTAAGGAATTACAGCTATTTGTATACATGCTCTTCCATTTTCCGAGACTCAAAAATAATTGGACAAACTAACATAATTAAATGTACAATATTGTTTTTAAGTCCAGAACTCATTGCCATCACTAGATGGATTTCTTCCCTTGAGATGTTCTGCTAGGGATTTACTGTAGCTGCCCTCGGTCGCTGCTTGTTTTGGAGTATTACTGCCTTTGGTTTTGTATTTAATAACTGAAAAACATGATCTACTGGGTTGAAATCAGATAACTAACTTGAATCGCCTTTGATCTGCCCTCTCCTGAAGTTTTTTTTATTCTCTTAGATAGTTTTACTTTATTTTTTTATCCTAATGATACCTTCTTTTTCCTTCACTGACATCTCATATTGAGAGTTCATGTGAACAGCGACCAAAATGTAAGTTCAATAATTAACTCCTTTTAAGTGCTTAGTTTGCCATGAAATAATGTGGGAACAGGCCTCCCCTGCCTATCAGTCAATTGTCCAATTACCTTTGAGTCTATGAAAATGTGGATATACATAATATGTAACATATAGTATATATTGCTGTATTTTCACAGCAGAACAATATGTCACAAATAAACATACTAAGGTTTTATTTCCAGTGTGGTGGAGTACAGAGAAAAACTGACATAAAATGTGTCATTATCCAAAAACTGTCCGACTGTCCATCATAAATAAACAAATACTCGACATTTGTTCACTCACCAGTAAAGGAGACCGAGGAAAATGAGGAAGAGGCTGAGTGTCACAGATATCCTGCTGACCTCAATGTTGAACATGTTTAAAAAGTCACCTGCAGCCTGCATGTTGGAAAATGTTGTTTTCTATCATCAGAATGAGATGAAAGTTCCTGCGCAGAAAAACAAGAAAAAGGGTTTAAGTTAACAAAAAGAACTAGATTGAATATAATGCACGTACAAAAACAGGAAGCCATAAAAATACTTGCAAAACAGGTCTTTAAAACAAAAGAATTATATACCCCCTTCATAAATCTTTTTGCCTACGGTGTATTTACCAACTGAAGTAAAGTTATAAGACATAAAAACAGACAGAAACGTCGGAAATCACCACAGCAGAGAAACCAGAAGTGTTATATAGCAAGGTAAAAGTCATTTTATATAAATACTTTAGATTAGTGATGTGACGTTCTGTATCGAGGCTTCAAAGCTTGTAATTGAGGGGGCGTTTCCGCGACGTGCGTATCGAGGCTTGCTTCATTTATGGGAGGAGCTGAAAATGATGACGTCCGAAGCCTCGCTGCCCGGCTGTACCACGTGACTGGTTCATGAAGCAGTTCGAACTTTGCCGCGAGATATGACAGCGATATAAACCCCTCAGACTTCATTCAAAATGTAGGTGTTTGATGGAGAGTTGTTAGTGAGAGTTTGGAGACAGTTTGGAGATTTATGAGAGTGAGGAGAGAAAGTCAGGAGAGAATGGAGCCAGCTAAGAAGAGGAGGATGTCCTCCCCTGTGTGGGAACATTTTGATTTTATTCCTCCCAACAAGGTATGTAAATTTCTACAGAAGATGTATTTTCATAATACTGATGGTGCAATAAAACTTATGTTAAGCTGTCTTGACTTTTGTACAAGGTGAAGTGTTTGCTATGTGCCAGGGAGCTGGGATATAACAACAACACCTCATCCATGCTTAGGCACTACAGAGCTTTGCATGAGAATAAGGGGAACAGCGATTGCGGAGCAAGACCAGGTGAGCCATCAAATGCCATGATAATATATCATGCAGTAATGTTATTAAATGATATAACAATATTATACAACTGTAATAAGTTACGTGTCTGATATTTATATCTGTGCTTTGTTTTTATTGTCTTTCCTCAGGAGAACAATCTCAAATAGATGAAGACCTGGTTAGCATGGTGATTGAGGACTCCCAGCCATTTAGCATTGTGGAGGACAAAGGATTCAAAAGATTTGTTAAATCATTAAATCCTAGCTATGTTCTCCCCACTAAAAAGGCCATAGAAGCAGTGAAAATTTAGTTTTTATAGAATAAAATGTGAACAGGCAGGACTGAGGCCTCAGTGTGTAGCTGTCCATACCTCAACGTTACAAAAGCACAACCACTGTCCACACCTCACCTCACAGTAAATGATCATTTCCATTTTAAGCATTTCCAAATAATCATTTTCCATACTGCCAGTATAAATATACACAGTATACTGCCATCACTACAATATACTTTTAAAGTTATTTTATTGGTTTTTAAATGTCTTAATGGTCTCGGGCCTTCTTATCTCTCAGATTTGCTTTTACCATATGAACCCTCGCGGACCCTGAGGTCCTCTGGCACTGGCCTTTTGATCGTCCCTAAACTCAGGACACATACTCACGGAGAGGCAGCTTTTCAGTGGTATGGCCCTCGTCTGTGGAACAGCCTGCCGGAGGAGCTCAGGGCCGCAGAGAACGTACATGTTTTTAAGAACAGGCTCAAGACCCACCTTTTTAATTTAGCTTTTACTTAACGTTTATCTATTTTATGCTTATTTATTCTATCCTGTTATTCTATTTATATTATTAATTTAGATTTTACCTAATATTTATTGATTTTATTCTTATTCATTTTTTACCTTCTTACTCTATTTATATTGTATCCCATTCTTATTTATTTTTTTATTCTGTATATACTCTTATTAGGTCATATCTCCAGTGTTTCCTCGGAGGGGGCTCTCTGCACCGGGGCTGTGATCGACCGTGGCTGCTGGGGCTCTGGGGGTCCTCTTAGCCTGGCTGGGGGGCTTCTTTGCCTCCCTCCTGCTGTGTGCCCAGCCTGGAGGCTGCGGTCTGTGACCGGCTCCCGGTGCAGATGGTTCCCCGTGATAGTGTTTCCTCACCTGGCTCATGTGTGCCCAGCCCAATTTTACTCTTTAAGTAAGTGTGTGTGTGTGTGTGTGTGTGTGGGGTGGGGGGGTATCCATGCTTTTAACCACGTAAAGCACTTTGTGCTACATCTTTGTATGAAAAGTGCTTTATAAATAAAGTTTGATTGATACATGTTTTACACACTCCTTTTGTTGTTGACATTTACACGCTGTGTGCAAAATGCCACACTCTTCAAATTCATGCCAACTAATATTTTTACGTCCAGTAGGTGTCCTACTGGAGCAAATGAAGCTTCAAGACGCTTTGCGCTGGGGTGAACCAATTGGATGAAAAGCTTCAGTGCTTCATGAAGCTTCATGCCCATCACTAGTTTAGCTGGATCTGTAGGGACCACTAACCACGGAACAAGTGAAAGCTAACCTACCCTTTTTCTCTCATTTACTAACGGTCCTTACCTGTGGCGCACAACTCATTTACTCATGTGATGCTAGGTTAGCTTGCTGATGAAATAAAGGTTTCCATCTAACTAATATCACTAACATGTTTCTATTACTTGTGGCTTTATAATATTAACACCGCAACATTCAGCATATGGGAAACACACACTCACCTCACCTTCTTCGTCCTTCGCCCAGGTTTTGTAAATATAATAGTCACGTCTTCCTCTTTTTGACAACAGCTCGTCACTGCACAGGAAGCTGTGTCGTCTACTGCCCCCATCTGCACCGGAGTGGAAAGGCTCTTCTTGCGTTTCCCAGAGAGACATTTGTGACATTGTTATATTAAACATGCCCAATTATTTCGTACGGAAGCACAAGATGATAATACCAAACATAACATTGTTACTTTTACAGAATATATTTAAAATATTCAATGATTTTTTTTTCTGGATGGTACTGGACAGAGTCTTTTCCTGTCGTTTCTGGGTATTTGGTACAGATAGATCTCCATATACAGAATGTGGGTTTAATTTCAGGTAACAGCAAATATAGCGTAATTCTCCTTTAGACTGGGACACAGAGGATTTTCATTTCTTGTGTGTTCTGGTGGTTTGTAACTCAACTGGTGTCAGATCAAGTACACTGACCATTAAAATTTAAGGATAAACCATTGATTTGCAACGTTTGCACAAAAAGTAGATGAAGCAGGTGAATAACAGTCGGGATTTAATGTGGCAAAATTAACATGTGCCTCCTTTACATATGCTCCATCTTTTTGCCAAATATCATGGAATGGAGCCATTTGATTATTTGTGCTATTTTGCTGACAGACAGCACTGAAAACCTCAAAATCAGGACTGAAATCATAAGGCTGCCGGTCACAATTCCTCACACTGTTTGAAAGAGACAGTGAGTGATTCATCGGATCAACTTTCCTGTGAAAAATGATTCATTCAATGTTTTAAACAACAAGCGCATAAAAACTGCAATAAAGTGTCTATTTATATATGTGCATCAATACAGAAAATCTTCTTGTGAAATATTTTCTCATGTGGCATTCCTTCCATTTGATATGTAAATTGTCAAACTGTTCCAGTCACAAAATTATAGTTAATATTTTCTAAAACTTTTGAATGAATCTGCAGTAAATCCCTTATTATATTTAGTACATTCACATCTAAAATATTTCAATGTTGTGATTTTTCAAGCATCTCCCAAGTACTGGATTAACTTGAACTAGGACAGTTGAACTTATTTTGCAGTCTGGTGAAAATGATCCAGTCATTCGATAGAGAAGTCAGCAGACAATCTCACTTGCTCCTTCTGGAAATTTTCACACAAACACCATTTTTAGGACCAAGAGTGCTTAACGACTTCAACTCAAGAGGAACCTGAAAAAAAGAGTGCCCTCGATAAAACAAACATCTTTTTTCAGGACTGGCTGTTAATGAACATTCATGAGATTTGCTGAGCAGCTCTAAGTCAAACGTACCTCAGTCTTAGAGCAGGCAGTGATGTTGAAGTTGTGGAACAGATGCATTAAAGCCAGTTTGATTTCAAGCTGGGCGAGCTTCATTCCCACACAGTTACGGGGGCCAGCCCCAAATGGTAGGTATACGAATGGATGTCGACTGGCCTTGGCCTCTGGTGTAAACCTGGGGATCAACAGCAAGTTGTTGTTTTTTTAAGTTGAATGAAAAGCATTGGAAACTAAAAGACCACATTCTTAATGAGACAAATAGCTGAAAAGGGTGGAGTGCCTACTCTTTTCAGGGACGAGTTGCTGCCCCAAGTGCAGGGGTTTAAGTATCTCAGGGTCTTATGAAGACCCTCAGAAGTGAGGGGAAAATGGAGTGGGAAATTGACAGACAGATTGGGGCCACTGCTGAAGAGATGTGGAGGCTGCATTGGTTCGTTGTGGTAAAGAAAGAGCAGAGCATGAAAGCAAAACTCTCAATCCAAGTCCAGCAACTCCAAGTCCAGCAACTGGTCTCTTCAGTTTCCAGACTGTTGTTAAAAAGAGGAGATACTACTAACTGATACTACTAACTACTGACACTGCAATGTGCCAACTCCCAACAAATTCAAAATCAAGCTATATCTCAGTTTAAATGTTCTATTTTGAATAAATTATGGGTTTATAAGATTTGTAAATAAATGCATTGTTTTTATTTACATTTTACACTGTGTCCCAACTTTTTGAATTGAGATTGTATTTGTGGGTTGCAGATGTGATAATTTCACTACACAAAAGTGTTTACCACACCCAAAAAATGTATTTGTACCACTGTACAGAAAAATATTTAATGTGTTGTTAATATACAGCTGAAATCATGTTAATAAGTCGACATTTGACTGCCGTCACAAGTCAGTCTTTTTACTCGTTTCAGACAGAACTGAAGCACCTCTCAGGAATGAACTTCTCAGGCTCGGGCCAGTGTTCTGGGTCATAATGGAGGAAGCCTGCAGGGATCTCCAGTATTGCTCCTTTAGGAAGTTGCTGACCATTCACCACACAGTCATGATCTATTTCTCGTGCAAACCTTAGTGGGAAAATTTCAAAATTACACAGTTACAGAATGGTCACACACAGTATCGACAGAAGAGCTGTAACTTTATTTACTTTATTTATTTACTTTATTACGTTATGTAATTCCCTGACCACTGCCACCCCCAGAGAAACTAAAGGGGGAAAAACAGTGAAAATAAATTTAACATCATTATCAAAACTGTTATTTCCTTAATTTATTTGGACTTTTAAGCTCTATTGCTTTTTGCTGTCAGTTATAGTTGCCATTGCCTCTCTTGCCTCCCCTGCTCTCTATTTCTCTGTACATAGCTCCATTCAAAGAAGAAGAGTTTAAGCGTAATGATAGCTACAAAAGCATTTTTAATGCATCTGGATCCAAATGTGAACAGAGCTTAACCCAAATGTCAAAAGATCAGAAAACATCTGCATTGCTGAACCCATCTTTGATCTTTCAACAGTAATGATGATGATGATAGTAAGAAGAAGAAGAAGAAGAAGAAGAAGAAGAAGAGAGGTTTTCCGGATGATAGAATTATGGCTATACCCCATGAAAAGCTAATTAAGGGACAATGCTGAAAATCTTCCTATATCACAGGGTACCAAAGCTACCCCACTGTAGCCCCAATTGACATCCTTCTTTACCTGAATCCAGGAGGGTAGAGGCGTAATGCTTCACATATAACCATGTCCAAATACTTCAGCTCCTGCACATTTGTGTAATCAGGTGAGTCCTACAAAGCAAACAGCATGACAATCAATGACTGTCCACAACTGCATGAATCAAAATAGATCAGAACCAACTGTAAAACACTCACATGTCTAGTGTAGAAATCATCCACCTCTTTCTGTACTCTGAGTTGACATTCAGGGTGGAGGGCCAAGAGGTAGCAGGTGAAAGCCAGAGTGCTGCTACTGGTTTCATAGCCTGCCAGGAGGAAGATGAAAGCCTGACCAACAATCTCATCCTCAGTCATCATCTTTTTCTGTGGACGCCTGACAGACGGCTCCTGTGAATGAGGAAGGTCATTTTCCTGAACTGTGCCTGAAGACTGGGTCTGCTGGTTGTTGTCACCGATCTCATCGGTGTCATTTGAAGTGTCAAAGCGCTCCAATGACACACACTCTTCAGTGGTTCGAGCATCTAACATCAGCTGAAGGAAGTCTCTACGCCTCTACATGTAAAAGAAATAAATAAGAAAGATAGGAAAATGACAGTTTCAAAGCCACACACAGATTTAGGAAAGTCTGAGATTCACCTGCTCAGGAGGCTGCTCCTCTCTCTGTTTGATGATTTTGTGAATGCTGTTAATGAAGAAATGACTCATCTTGTCTCGTCTTTTGCTGGGTATGAACCTCGACAGAGGAGCCATGATGGAGGGAAAAGCAACTAAAGACAGAAACACACAAATCTGCAGAGAAATGCCAACTGTATACACAGGTATATCAACAAAAATGCTTAAATACTTCTTTGGCATATTCTACAGCTATTTAACCTTTCTGAAATTCTTTCTTACAATTCTTTGTGATCAACTTTCTCTTTTAATGTCCTACATAAATATCTGAAATTCAATTGTGTTATAATAATGACTCACAGAAAAGTAACAAGACAGACTTGAAGAAATCATTGGTGAAGGCCATCTGAGCGTGTTGGACAAGCGGGTCATCTGGGTTATTCTGCGAGTCCACCTGAGTTGCAAATGCCACACTGGCAATAACATCCATGGTAAAGTAGCCAAAGTATCTGCAAAATAGCATCAAATTTTAGAAATATGAACAGTGAAAGAAAAAAATACAGTAGAAGTAAAGTAGACAAACTGCTTTCAGGCTTTCCTCATTGTTTATGTATTTACCTGTGGATATCAAAGGCCTCTCCTGACTCAGCGTAGACATGCAAATTCTTCATCAGGGTATCAATGGCTGTGTTGATGAGAGGAACCATCTACACTCAAATGGAGAGATAATGACAGATGCAGAATAGTCCTATAAACACTTCAGTGAATCATAATGGGTCCATAAACATAAAAAATGGGGGACAGGTCCATGTAATTCCATAAACACCACTACCACAGCTACTTAAATTACACATACAACATAGTTCCAGGAATCTAAGTTGTCAGTTGGGATCCTATGTGGTCGGGAGGCTTTTGCAATCTGGTAGGGTCTCCCATGTCAAATTGGTCCTGGGTGAGGAACCAGACGAAGGGCGATTCAGACAACTATTGTCAGTGCAAAAACAAGGGAACAGTTTACCCTGCGCTGCACAGGGTTACTGGGACACCACCCTGGAGTCATGCCTGTAGAGGGTGCGTGGGGTTCCATGCCTTAGCCTATGGGGCATGGCTGGGCGCAGGGTATTGGGACATGGAATGTCACCCCTCTGTTGTGGAAAGAGCCTGAGCTAGTGCTTGAGATTGAATGATACCGGCTATATATAGTTGGGCTCACCTCAAAGCATGACTTGGACCCTAGAACCAGCCTCCCGGAGAGGGGCTGGGCTCCAGCCTGGTAGTGATGTGTTGGTCGCGAACGAAATGGCTTTTAGAGCCAGATCTTTGACGTGAACGACGCGAGCCAGCTCCTTATCGCGAGCCGTGGTTTTTTCTTTTTCTTTTTCTTTCTCCCACCCTCTCTCGCACTTTTTTCCCGCTTCACTCTGCATGCGAGCCTTGTGCTTTGCGCTGGGCAGAGGGGGGAGGGGCGGTAGTTACACTCGCAGTAGCACAGGAACAGAGCAGGAGGGAGAGAGAGAGAAAGAGAGCCAGGGACAACAACGTCACATTAGAAAGGTATAGTAATCATCCACAACTATTTTCAGTTGCGGATGATAAAGGATTCAGAAAGTTTATTCATGCAGGTCCATATGACAGAGAATATGCATCTTCTTTTTGTTTTCATATTTTAATTTATATTTAATTGTGTTGTGGTTTGCAGTGTTTTGTGTTGTTTCATTTTAAATTTGTTTAAAAGGAAAAAGCTGAAAATGTAAATAGTTAAAAGTTGAACTGTGACTAGTTGGTTTTTGTATTATATGATTTATTTATTACATTTTATGTGGAGTGAATAAATAAAAGTATATTTACGGTGGCCCCTACAAACAAAGCACGTACAAACTTCAAAACACGTACAAACCCTGAAGCACGTACAAACTCCAAAACACGTACAAAACACAACAGAAGTGCTCCAGGATGCTAGGGCCCAGTGTTGAGCTTTTGTTACCTAGTGGCTACACAAGCCAGCAAGTACCAACGACCGGATTTGGTGTGTGGTAGTAACAGGTAAATGAACATATATGAATGCTTGTGTATAAATACACAAACAATACGCATATGCTTTCAATCGTGTAATTTAAGTGATCTAGGTAGCTCTGTTTTGAAGTTCAGTTAACGCTAGAAATGTGTTTTGGAGTTTGTATGTGTTTTGTGTGTAGGGGTCACTGTATATATTTATATATAAACATATATAAATAAAACCACTTTTTTTTTTACATTAGTAATTCCTTTTGTGCATAATTTTATATTATTGTTAATAATAAATTAATTAAAGCAACAAAACAACCTGAAGAGCCGGTTGGGAGCTGAAAGAGCCGGCTCTTTTTAGTGAGTCGAGCCGAAAGAGCCGGCTCTCTAAAAAGAGCCAGAATTCCCATCACTACAGCCTGGAGTTGCTCTCGCTGAGAGGCAGCAGGCTGGGGTGGTTATTCTGTTATGCCAGGGGCGATTTTAGCCCAATCAAAGCACCCCCAAAGATTTCTTACTTTTTTTGACAATATTTGCTATTTGTGTGACACACTGCTAAAAATATAAAAAGCATACAGTACTTGGTTGAGACATAACATTTGGTTTGTTCCAGCTCCACTCTCCCCTGCTCTGGCTCTAGCGCTGTTGCTGCCAGAGCGCTGGTGGCTGAGACGCAGCAGAGCGGAGGTGGAAGTGCCTGGCTTAAAACAGGACTGTTTAGCTGCATTTAACCTTCAGTTACTGTCCGAAAGTCTCCTTATATTTCAATCGCATCGCTATAAGTGCAATGTTAATTTCTGCCGATAAGTTCCACTTTGTTCTTACTGTTTGCTGCGGTGATGACGTCACATGCTTTTACGACGGTCCTGCCGTATCACGAGTCGGAGGAGCACTAGGCATGTTTTTCTCCATGAGTGCGGGGGAATAGCGATCTCCAGCCGTGTGCGTTCCTGTGCAAATAACCACACGTCTGTCCACCCCTCCCACCATGTTCAAACATACATTTCAATCAATTTTATTATTGTATCATCAGATCTGTGGCTGTATGTTCTGGACACTCGAGTGAAGAAAGGAACTGCAAACTGATCACCACCTGGTGGTGAGTTGGATCAGGTGGGGAGGGAGGATGCTGGACAAACCTGGTGCACCCAAACGTGTAGTGAGGATGTCTGAATAGACCATGTTCAGCACCTCCACAGCTGAGGCTGCTGCACTGAGCTGCAACTGTAAGGTGTTTTGTACCTTGGTGGTAAACAAACCGAATGGTGGACACTGGAGGTAAAAGGAGGTATCAAGCTGAAGAAGGAAGCCTGTCAGGCTTGGCTAGCCTGTAGGACTCCAGGAACAGCTCATGGGTGCCAATAGACCAAGTGGAACACGGCTCAGGCAGTGGCTGCAGCAAAAACCTGGATGTGTTGGGTGTTTCCTGGACAGAATATCTAGTTGTATCCAGGTGGTGGGGGGGGTTTCCACTTTGATGGCCTCAGGATTTCATCTTAGCGTTTTGGCTTCATTAGGTGATGACTTCCAGTTTGCACTGGAGCGGTTCGTGGCTGAGTACAAAGCAGCATGAATGAGAATTAGCACCTCCAATCCAAGACCATGGTTCACAGCTGGAAAAGAGTGGAGTGGCCACTCTGGGTCATGGACAAGTTACTGTCCCAGGTGGATGGATTTAAGTATCTTGGGATGTTGTTCATGAGTAGCTTGCAAGAGAGAAGAGAGAGCTTAGGATAAAAGTGAAGCTCTCGAGTTACCGGTCTACGTCCCCCCAGATGAGCTGGAAGAGGTGACTGGGGTGAGAAATTTGGCCTTCCCGTCTCAGAATGTTGCACTGGCGACCCAAACCCGGATAAGCACCAGAAGATGAGATGTGATGTCATGTATCTTATCTTATCTTATCTCACTTAATGAGAACTTTATTTTCTCACTTCTTTCATCTTGGCAGCACTGAAAGATGGGGTCAGGACGCTCCGTACTCGTTTCCACTGTTCATTCCTTAACTGGAGAAGGCAATCAGATACAGGCTTTTTGGCAAACACAAATTTCTGCAGAGAGATAAGAGAGCACAGGCAAAACAATCTGTAATAACCCCTCAGTAACTCTTGTGTGACAATCAGGAATAAACACACATGTTGCATCTTTGCTTTGTATAATTTCCTTACATTCCTGTTAGGGAAGTTGCTGAAGTCCTTCACCAGCAATTGTCTGAGCATATCAGGGTCTGCTACCACTATCACTGGTGTCCGGCCCAAATAATACCTGAAGTATGAGTCCAGACAAAAGATGATGGGTAAAGTATCATCTCAAACTGTAGATTATTTATAGAAGCAAAATATTCACAATCTTATTTCAGTAGTTGCTGTTGTAGGATGTATTTTTACTTACCCACATACTTTACCATATGTTTTGACAAGATCATTCAGAGGTTTGAAAAAACCCTGAAAAGAATATTTAAAAAATACAGTCGATGTAACAGTCAGCTGACAATAATGACACAAATATGAGAACAAGGACACCATCCCAGTTTGATGCAAAATCAAGCAGATGTTGAAGGTAACTCTGGTCTTCCTTTGTTACACTGTATCTTACCTGCTGAAACATGAATAAGTTGCCAAAGAAAGGCACTGGCTTTGGGTGTTTGATGCCACATCGTGACAGGACTGAGAAGGGACGGACTGAATACCTACAGGCAAAAGTGTTGAAATGTGTTGTTTGTAGGTTGAATGAAAAGAATTTGTGTCAAATGCAGTAAAAACCAGAGCTCACCTTTACCTGGATTCTGTCTAGAGTTATTGTTGCATTCGTTTGCACTGTCTGCTTTATAAAATGTCAATGTATGTGCTTTATGGCACTAGCAGATTATCTACATGTCCTTATTTCCCTTGAAAAAAGTGTATCATTGACATACTCACCAGTAGAGGAGACCAAGAAAAATGAGGAAGAGTGTCACAGATATTTTGCTGGTCTCAGTTTTGAATACATTTAGAAAGTCACCTGCAGCCTGCATGTTGGAAAATCTTCTCTCAGTTTTCAACCATTAATAGGAGAAAAAGGCCCCTGGAGAGAAAAACAGCAAAAAAAGAATTAGTTATACTAATATTTCTATTCAATACTTTAGTCATGACTTTCACTAGAACAAAGCATTTAAAGGTATTGTGCAGAAATTCAGGCTTTTGGGGAAATAAACACCTGCCAAAGACCATACATCTATTCCATGTTGTCAAGCCGCTTTGTCCCCGATCAGTTGTGTGGTTTCTTCCAAGACTTTCTACTTACTGAAGCTTTGTTTGTAGCCTTGAGAACTCACCTGAAGAGGAGAGATGTCTGTTCCTATTGTATCCACTTCTGCTTTGTGCACACAAATGTTAAACCACAGATAAAATAGTAACTACGGATTTGGATCGCCTCACCACCTCCATAAATGAGACAGAGCAGGGTAAAGGTAATGAGTTAAAGAGCTGCTATTGCACAAACTTGTAGGGGTCCATAGTTCAGCTTTGCTTTTCTTTAGTCAACTGTCTGAACCTGTATTGCAGTTTTTAACCCTGATGTAAATCATGTAATGTTACGCTAGCCAAAGAAAATTACTTCTTGAAGAAAGAAGATGCGAGAACAATATGCAACACAGGAGCTTTATTTGATGACAAGAAAAAACGTCTATCAAAAGTGACATAAAGTGACACAAAAAGACTAAACTGAAGATGCCAAAATATTCATAAAATTATTTTCTTTTTTGCAGCTATAAAGCGGGAGGCTTAACTTGTCTTTGCCATCCCTGGCTGTTTGACAGCCTTTTTACACAAGTAGAGCCTCAAAACACCTTGGAAAACCTGCCACAGTTTTTCATCAAAGTTAAACTTTCTCAGTCGATTCTTTCTCTTCATGCAATACAAAGTTGAGACATCACCAGTATTGATTTTGTCGTGCTGTAGAGAAAATTTGAATCAGATGTTTTGTCTCTAAAGAGTCATGAAGGTTGTCTAAATGGTACAAGATAGATGTTTTTACACCTATTTTTACTGATAGACAGATTTTTATTTCAATACAGAAAATTTCACATGAATATAAAAACTGCAAAATTTTCTAAATGTGTTCTTTTCATTATTTGCACAATTTTGTTTACAACCAGCACTGAAAATCTCAGCATTGGGGATGATATAAATGCTGCATGTTGCAATTCCTTTCATTGTCTGTAGAGAGTGCTCGCGCCCAATGTGTGTAGACACTGTGTCCCAATCCACCTGGAAGAATTTAGAATGTGCCAGATTAAATCAACTTTGCTGTCAGAAAAGATTTAGTATTTTATGATTTGCAAAAAGTAGTGATTTCTATGGAGTGCCAGGACTGCCATAATGAATTAATTAAATACACCATTAAATAATTAATTAAATGTGGCAATAATTAATTAAAATGTGTCATAACTATTTATTTAATTAATTAATTCCAATTTTAATTAATTATTGCCACATTTAATTCATTATTTAATGGTGTATTTAATTAATTCATTATGGCAGTCCTAGCACTCCATAGATTTCATCCACTTTATTTGCACGTGCTTTAATAAAGAATAATATCAGATATATTGTCATGTTTCATTTCTCTCATTCTCAAACAGTTGTAATCACAAAATTACAATTTATATGTGCCTGAGAAACATTTGCATTAATTATCAGTCAATCCCTTATTATATTTAAGTCTAAATATTTCAGTGTTGCATTTTTTTCAAACATCTACCAGGTCCTGACTATAAATGAAACAAGTGCCACTGAACTGATGGACATACAGTAAGAGATTGTTATGTTTCAGTATGGTGTAAATGATTTAATCAGCTGATGACAGATGAGCTCCTTGTTCTCTTCTTGTGATTTTCACAAAAACACCATTTTTGGGTCCAAGAGTGCTGGATGACTTCAACTCAAGAGGAACCTGAAGATAAAAAGAGAACATCTTCCACATATTTGTGTAAAAATATCTTAAAAATGGAAGCATCTGACAAATGTGTATCTAACCAGTAGTCATAGGATTACATGACTATTTGCAGCTTATGGCAGTTTCAAATGTCCAATAAACTCCAGCATAGTCATTATTTGCAGCTGATAATACTGACCGTCCAAAATTGTATATGACATTAAAGCAAAAAACAATTAAAGGACATGTGAGAGTAGTTTTTGGTCATGCTTCCACTAAAACCTAAATTTAAAGATAGGTTTTCTTACCGGTGGTTACCTTACGGCATAATATACAAATATATTGATGTTTTCAGTTTTTTCAGTGTAATTCACAGTAAACAGTGGTTGTAGAATTACATGCTTGTAGTTATAAATTCAACAGTCTTACAGTTATCCAGTGTAGGAATTACTTTAATGAAAATGTATGGGTTTTCTCTTATTGCATCCTACCTTAGTATCAGAACAGGCTTTTATGTTGAAGTTGTGGAACAGATGCATTAAAGCCAGTTTGATTTCAAGCTGGGCGAGCTTCATTCCCACACAGTTACGAGGGCCAGCTCCAAATGGTAGGTATACGAATGGATGTCGAGCGGCCTTGGCCTCTGGTGTAAACCTGGAAAACAACAGCAAGTTTTTTTTTTAAAGAAGAATGAAAAGCATTGGAAAATAAAGGAAATCCCATGCATGGTTCAGTCCCAGTTCCAAAAATCTTTTACTGTGTGTAAAGAAAACAGAATGCATTGATTTACAAACAACAAATCCAGATGCTGAACTGGCCTGCCTGCAGTCTGCACCTTTTACCAACTGAAAACATTTAGCACATCATGAAAGTGCAAAGTGCAAAAAAGAAGTCCTGAGACTGTTGAGCATCGAGGGTCTTATACAGTATCAGACAAGAATGAGACAACATTCTTCTCCCAAAGGTCCAGCAGCTGGTCTCCTCAGACTGTTGTTAAGAAGAGGGGATACTACTAACTGGTAAATATCGCAGTGTCACAACTTCAAAGCTGCCAACAAAAACAACAAGAGCAAATGTTGTTTCATGAAATAATAAAATGTCTCAGTTTAAATGTTTTCAGTCTTGTCCTATTGTGAATGAAATATATGTTTATAAGATTTGTAAATGCATTGTTTTAATTTACATTTTACACAAAAGTGTTTACCACACCATAACAATTTTATTTGTACCACTGTACAGAAAAATATTCCATGTGTATGTTGTTAATATACAGCTGTTATTCGTGTTAATAAGTCAACATTTGAATGGCTGTGACTCACTTCAAAGTTAACTTCAATTGGTGCTATTTTTAAATGTGAATTTTCGGCACCCAGTCATTATTTCAGTAAACACAAGTCAGTCTTTTTACTCGTTTCAGACAGAACTGAAGCACCTCTCAGGAATGAACTTCTCAGGCTCGGGCCAGTGTTCTGGGTCATAATGGAGGAAGCCTGCAGGGATATCCAGTATTGCTCCTTTAGGAAGTTGCTGACCATTCACCACACAGTCATGTTCTATTTCTCGTGCAAACCTTAGTGGGACAAAATATGACAAAAAAGATTGTTTTACAGAATCCAAATACTGTTTTCTTTATTCCACACAGTTATAATTGGACTCAGCATATTCATAAGAGCTGTAACTGTCAGCATGAAGTGTTTCCCCACCACTCTATTGACTTTAGCTGTCATTTATAGTTGCAGTCATGTCCTCCTCTCTGTTTCTCTGTACTTGTGTCCATTTAAGGAAGATGAGTTTAAGTGTACTGATAGTTACTGAACATATTTTAATGCATCTGCAACCAAATATGAACAGAACCTGAGCCTTAACGTCCCAAAGTCAGAAAACATCTGTATTACTGAAATGCACTAATGTTGGATCTTGCAACCGCGTCAGTAATTATAATAATGATGATGATAATAATAATAATGACGATAGAGTTTTTACCGATGATAGGATTATGGCTATACCCCATGAAAAGCTACAAACAAACAACTTTTATTTGTCACATACACAATCATAAATAGTACAACATGTAGTGAAATGCTTGCATTGGAGCTTCGGACAGGCTGCAAACGTAGCTGCGCCATTCGAGGGCTTGGTTGTTGTTTTTTTAGCATGGGAAGTCTAGCCAGGACCCTTAATGAATAATGGGTGGAAATCGAACTTGCAACTCCTGCTCGAAAAGTGTGTAGTCTTACTACTAATGTTTCAAAAAAAGCCAAAACTGAAAATCTTCCAAAGTCACAGCATACGACTCCAGGCCCCACTGTGGCCAACCTTCATATCCAATTGACATCCTTCTTTACCTGAATCCAGGAGGGTAGAGGCGTAATGCTTCACATATAACCATGTCCAAATACTTCAGCTCCTGCACATTTGTGTAATCAGGTGAGTCCTACAAAGCAAACAGCATGACAATCAATGACTGTCCACAACTGCATGAATCAAAATAGATCAGAACCAACTGTAAAACACTCACATGTCTAGTGTAGAAATCATCCACCTCTTTCTGTACTTTGAGTTGACATTCAGGGTGGAGGGCCAAGAGGTAGCAGGTGAAAGCCAGAGTGCTGCTACTGGTTTCATAGCCTGCCAGGAGGAAGATTACTGCCTGACCAACAATCTCATCCTCAGTCATCATCTTTTTCTGTGGACGCCTGACAGACGGCTCCTGCTGGCTCCCGTTTTCTTGAACTGTGCCTGAAGACTGGGTCTGCTGGTTCCTGACATCAGTCTCATGAGCATCGTTTGATGTGTCAAAGTGCTCCAATGACACACACTCTTCAGTGGCTCGAGCATCTAATATCAGCTGAAGGAAGTCTCTACGCCTCTACGTGTAAAAGAAATAAATAAAAATGAAAGGAAAAGGACTCTTTCAAAGCAATGCACAGATTTGGGAATGTTGAAAGTCTGAGATTCACCTGCTCAGGAGGCTGCTCCTCTCTCTGTTTGATGATTTTGTGAATGCTGTTAATGAAGAAATTATTCATCTTGTCTTGTCTTTTGCTGGGTATGAACCTCAACAGAGGAGCCATGATGGAGGGAAAAGCAACTAAAGACAGAAACACACAAATCTGCAGAGAACTGCATACACAGGTATATCAACAAAAATGCTTCATACTCAATACATAGAATTATTTATCATGCTTAACTATAACTTTAAGGAATTCCCCACATTCCTACATGTATTTATTTTCTTTGCCCTCATCTTCTTTTATTATTGTCCCATTTACATATCTCAGTTTCATTAATTTTATAATAATGACTCACAGAAAAGTAACAAAATAGGCCTGAAGAGATTATTGGTGAAGGCAATCTGAGCGTGTTGGACAAACGGGTCATCTGGGTTGTTCTGCGAGTCCACCTGAGTTGCAAATGCCACACTGGCAATAACATCCATGGTAAAGTAGCCAAAGTATCTGAAAGATGGCATGCTATCAGAAAAAGATGAACAATGACAGAAAAAAAACACAAAAAAATATTATTTTAATTTTTGCTTTACCTATGGATGTCAAAGGCCTCTCCTGACTCAGCGTGGACATTCAGATTCTTCATCAGGGCATCAGTGGCTGTTTTGATGAGCGGAACCATCTACACTCAAGTGGAGAGATAAGGACAGATGTAAACCAGCTCTATATACTCCAGTGAATCATCATAGGTCTATAAACATAGAAAATGGGGGAAAGGTAGCTCCATAAACACAACAGCACAAACACTTAAACTACACATATTGCAAAAGATGCAGACATGCAGTAACCAACTGCAAAAGTGAACGCTGGGTGTTTAAAGGTTTATGAGTTCCTTCTGGTCACAAAGAAAAATATTTAACTTGCTGACCAGTTGAAATGAAGACATAAAGAAGGTACAAAGTTAATATTAAATTTATTTAAATTTACACTTAAATGATACAAATTATGTATTAATAACAGTTACAAAGAAACACCAGCAAGAACTGGATGTTTAGCTCTTTTACCAGAAACTTTGAGGTTTTTACTTCCTCATTTCAAACATTGTGTAAGCTAAAGATGGGGGAGATGTAAAAATAAATAACAAACACATAAATTATTAAATTTGTAAACTGACTTAAACAGGAGAGAAAAAAAATGGCACTGAGTTTTGGATACACACAAGATTCAAATCATTCTCTTATAGGTAAAAGTTCTCAGCTTAATTAAAGGAATCTTGCTGATCTTCTAGTTCATATCTTATCTTATCTATCTTGGATATATGAGGAATCTTTATTTTCTCACTTCTTTCATCTTGGCAGCACTGAAAGATGGGGTCAGGACGCTCCGCACTCGTTTCCAGCGTTCATTCTTTAACTGGAGCAAGCAATCGGATATAGGCTTTTTGGCAAACACAAATCTCTGCCCAGAGAAATAAGACAGCACAGGCACAAAATGTGTAATAACTGCTCAGTTATTTGTGTGAGAATCAGAAATAAACTCACATCATGCATCTACATGCTCTATATAATGTTCTCACCCTTCTATTAGGGAAGCTGCTGAAGTCCTTCACCAGCACTTGTCTGAGCATATCAGGGTCTGCTACCACTACCACTGGTCTGCGGCCCAAATAATACCTGAAATATGCAGCGTATACTTTAGTGACCAACCAAGTGTAAAGTGTCATCTCATTTCACTCTGTAGATTAATCAATAAACTCAAAAAACTGTAGATCATTTATATAAGCAAAATATTCACAATCTTATTTCAGTAGTTGTTGTTGTAGGATGAACTTTTACTTACCCACATACTTTACCATATGTTTTGATAAGATCATTCAGAGGTTTGAAAAAACCCTGAAAAGAATAATTAGAAAAATACAGTCGATGTAACAGTCAGCTGACAATAATGACACAAATATGAGAACAAGGACACCATCCCTGTTTGATGCAAAATCAAGCAGATGTTGAAGGTAACTCTGGTCTCCCTTTGTTACACTGTATCTTACCTGCTGAAACATGAATAAGTTCCCAAAGAAAGGCACTGGCTTTGGATGTTTGATGCCACATCGTGACAGGACTGAGAAGGGACGGACTGAATACCTACAGGCAAAGGTGTTGAAATGTGTTGTTTGTAGGTTGAATGAAAAGAATTTATATCAAATGCAGTAAAGACCAGAGCTCACCTTTACCCGGATTCTGTCTAGAGTTATTGTTGCATTCGTTTGCACTGTCTGCTTTATATGTAAGTGTGAGTGCCTTATGACACGCAATTATATAAGTGACCTCATTTCTACTGAACAATGAACATCACAAATAAGCCACCAAAATTTTTTTTACTCACCAGTAGAGGAGACCAAGAAAAATGAGGCTGAGTGTCACAGATATCTTGCTGGCCTCAGTGTTGAATACATTTAGAAAGTCACCTGCAGCCTGCATGTTGGAAAATCTTCTCTCACTTTTCTACCATGAACAGGACAAAAAAGGCTCCTGGAGATTAAAACAGCACAAAATAATTAATTATACTAAAATTATTGTCGAATATCTTTGTCATGGCTTTCACTTACGGTATTTTAAACACCAAAGCTGTGTAGTAACTCCTTCTGCAAGGGAAACAAACATATGACAGTGATCATACATATTGTCAGGCTTGTCTCTAACAGATTAGCCGTACGGTTTCTCCCAAGACTTGTTAATTTTTGAAGCTTTGTTTTAGCCTTGAGAACTCACCTTAAGAGGAGTTCCTAATGTATCCACCACTGTTTTGTGTGCACAAATGTTAAACCACGGGTAAAATACTAACTACATGCATTGCCTCACCACATCCATAAATGAGACAGAAACCACTCCCACTTGTGTAGAAATGTGGCAGTGAGGCAAAGGTACTATTGGATTTATTTGTAGAAGTCCAGGGTTCAGTTTTTGTTTTCACTGCATTTGTCTGAATTTGTAATGCAGCTTTTAACCCTGATGTAACTCATGTTATGCTACGCTAGCCAATAGAAATTAATGTCTCTACAACACTGAATTTTTTTGTGATCACAAGATATATTGTTTTTCACAAAGTTCTACTGCTCCTATAGAGAGACTGCAGAATAAATTTATATCATGTCAAAACATTTGTAATGTTGTAGTAACTGAAGAATCCCACGGTAACAAGTCACTGAATCTCCAAAAGTTGCTTCTGTTCATCTGGACGTAGCGTTTTGTGGGAGAAACGTTTCGTCACTCATCCAAGTGACGTCTTCAGTCTCAGCTGACTGCAGGTTTCCCCAAATCTTATAAACAGGACATTTGCATAATGACTGAAACCAGCCCACTGAGGGAACAATGGGCTGGGAGGTCAGTTCCTTAATCCTAATTATGAACACAATCAACTTTTGGAGATTTACTTTCCTGGATGATTGAGAATGCATCAAGAAGTCACTGAATACTTTTTTGTAACTTTTTTTTGTACTTTTTTTGAAAGCATTCTTTCAAATCCAATCGTTATCTGCTTCCAATGGAAAGCAAAGGTCAGTAACCTTGCACATAATTTCAGGCATGGTGTAACATCGTTTTCAGCACAACTACAGCTGTAAGTTAAAACAACGCTGCCGCATTAACAGGAACAAACAATGAAAGCTACAGAACCAAAACAAGCACAGTAAACACGATGTCCTTAAACTAAATATGAAACACAGTGACACAGAGGCATGATGGGAGACTGCATTTAGCCATGTAGCCATTCACAACACTCCATAATAGCATTTTTTTTTTTATAACTATAAGGGAGATGTTGTGTTTATTGTTCCTGGATGGTTTTTTCCCCCTAAACTTACATGTCAACATGCCAAAAGTGAAATTGAGCCATCACTATTTACAATTTTGTTGCATTGTAGAAAGAACTGGAACCAATTGGATGTCTTGTCTCTGAACAGTCAACGCATCTTTCTGTTTTTCTTTTTTTAATTTTTTATGCTAATTTGAGTAGATATAAGATAACTGGTGTCATAACATGATATTGCATTTAAATATTGTATGAGTACTTCTGTTACCCATGCTTTACTTCACGTTTAGCTATTTCGTTATTTCCGCAATTTGGTGACACTCAGCAAAGCCTCGGCATCAGGAAATAGAAAAGCTGTATGTTGCAATTTCTCACACTGCCTGTAGAGAGCGCTCTTATACAACGCTATCCACATCATCTGTCACAGCTGACAATACAGTCTTCTTCACATCAGAGCTTAAGCAGAAAAAAAATCCCTCTAATAAAACCATCAATCAAAATTACAGTTTTCCTCAAAATAAACCTCCTTAACGGCTTCAAGTTGTGACTGAGATCTTTCAATATCCATTCAACAAGAGTTTTTTATTGTTTCTCTAGATTTCAAACACAAGACTCATCTATTCCTGTCTGCAGGAAAAAATAAACAGCTTTTGAGAGGCGTATAATAATAAATTCTAATTTATGAATATAAAACACAAAACAGGCAAGACATCAGAATTTAGTTACACATTGTATTGGGCCGAATTTTGTAAAAAAAGATCTTGATAAAACAATGCAATTCCAATTATTTGATTTATTTAAGAGAAACAGCTCCATTCACGTTGAGGTGAGAGGAAAATGTGTTTTTAATGACAGACAGTGAAAAATAGAAATGTGATACTAATGTGTTGATTGGCTCATGAGTAACAGAAAAAGTAACAGATCATTAGGGCGAGCTGGCCATCTGAATTCAGATGACATAGTGTCCTTATTATGCAGATTCAATGACAATTACTTATCCAATTCCTTTGAGGTTTTAAACAAAGCTGACTCTACAAGTTCAAAGTGTTTTTGCGTGTGAGCGTACGCGTGCATGACATGCCAGTAATCAATTTCAGCATAAAGCATCATGTCACAAACTACAGGATGTGCAGAGGACTGATAGATCTGAGTGCTGGATTTTGCAAGTCAGCTTTTAAACTATCAAATGAATCCATACCCACAGTTGCTTTCAAAGGCTCCAACTCCACAAGATCTAGAAAAATCTGGTCTGGCCTAAGAGTGTAACAAGTAAAAGCACACTATTTATCTTTGGCCTAAATGACCGAAGCTTTTAGAGAGCTGCAGAGAAAAGGTCAAAGAGATTGTTCAAGGCAAAGTTATAGCATACAAGAGGATGACATCTGGAGTCAGAGGACGCGTTCTTTTCAGCGTTCATTCTCACGAGGCAGATTTGCACAATATTTCTGGTCTGATAAACATGCATCATCCTTACTGCAGGATGCAGCCAGGCAGGAATAACAATGGAGTTGGAGCGGCACTAAGCTATTAATGGAGAGACTAGCTCAGGAAGAAATGAGGAGTTGGTTGGGTACCGCCTGCTCTGAGCACCGCCAGAGGGCACTGGGAGGCTGAAATGAGACATGATGAAGACTCCCTCTTCTCCTCCCCTCTCCTGCTAGTCTACTACCACTCAGACTGCCTAAAGCCACACAGCGTCAAAGTTTGGTATGTGGCTGAATGCAGCATAAAAGAAATACCGCAGAGATGATGGTGCATATAGACATATAGTCTTACGTACAGGCAAGTGTATGGTCTGTTGTTTTTCTCATTAAGGTCTGACTTACTTGTTAAACACTCATCATGTATGTAGCAGTGTTTACTACTTCCCCTTTCTCTGAGTTCCTTGACAATGTGCAATTTTCTACCCACAGACCCTTTTAAAACACTTAAAATCTTTACATACTCCATCAGGGTGCAGCCTGAAGGGCAACCTGCAGGAGGGTTTCCATCATATAGTGAATCATAGCCCGCTGTTATATCATTCAGTTCTTCTGTTGCGGGTTTTTGTGTTTGATAAAACGCACAAGATTTTAAAAAATGGGTCAAACTCGAACAGAAATGTATTTCATTTGCAATTCAGACTATGCATGTCAAAGTTTCTCCCATACAAGACAGCCAAATAATCACTGAAGTCCAAATATGTCAGAGTCGCTCAAAATATGAGAAAATATATGTTCACCCAAGCACTTGAGTTAATTTAATAAAATCTTTATGTCCATGCTGATATGGAACATCATGAGAGTTCATATTTTTAATTTAGGATAAAGTGAGTAGCCCCACAGCTATTTGTGTTTTTTACCATAATCACATGGTCGTTCATATTCATAAATATTGACTGATTGCAGACTGCTTGAATCAAGCCCACAAGTGCATCTATTTTAAGGTGCAGGATCCCTGAGGGTAAAACAGAGAAGGAAAACAGGTTTTACAATGTTCGAACCCTTCAGATCTTTATCAAATAACTGTGATGGCTTAGCATTTTTCAGCCACTGAAATCATTAAATTCAATAGTTAACCCTGCGTTACCGTTGCCTTATCTAAATCCTCAGTTGAAAGACAAACGTGCGCCACCAAAAGGGGAAGAAAACATATCAGGCACAAAGGAAACGACGCACGCAGCTTTGGCAGGTTATTCCAAGAGGGCAGACCTTGGCATAGTAACAGCCTGAATGCTGGCAGAGTAGTCTCTGTGAAGTGTCATGTCTGATGCTTAATGAGTCCAGGTAAAGTGTTTGCTCTGAGACAGGGGCAAGGGAACTAATGAAATCCCTTCCACCCTGCTTTCAGAAGCAATTACTTCAAAATAAACGCTAACCACCAGACGACATGTCAAATAATGTCTAACAGCTCAAAGCAGGAATATAACGTTGCCTTAAAAATGAACTGAGATTCCCTGAATCCGTATTCAAAGGGGAACCCCCAAACTTTCCAGAGACGTTCCAGCAGTGCGAGGCAGGAGGCATCAAATTGGCTCTGTATGTTTAGATGAACCTCTTGTCTGCAAACTGAGGTTAATTAATGAAGTCATTTAAAATAAAAAGGGAAAGGGAGGGGACAATCCAAAGACATCTTTAGTTTTATTTTTTTCCTAATGCATTCTTTAGCAGGTCGCATTTGATGGAGACAAAAACATCCAATTACTGTGTAAATAAAGTCAGCTGTTGTGGCTCTCCCTTTTATGCCTGATTTGTCTTTGTGTTTGGGCCTTTATGTTCCTTTGTCCAGGCTCCCCTTCCAGTCAGTGCCTGCCAGGCTTCCTGGTCTTAACCGCTTACACGGTAGCTGCATCCTGGCTTATTTACATTACATTACATCCAATTTGAATGAGGCCTGCTGAGAGACGAAACACACAAAAATAGGCTGGATACAGTGAGTGTGTCGTACAGCAGAGCACAGAATACTCGCAGCATCTTTGGTCTAGCTACCATAGCCGCATGTTTTTGTTGGGTCATCAAGAACTGTTATTTGTATAAATGCATATATGTGAAAAACAGTCTGAGAGCTTTGGGTTTTGCAGTCTGCATTGTGTGCAAGCCGGAAACAAGACAGACATCACAATCAGAAGAAAATAACCCTGTGACTGTGAAAAATGGGTCAGATAAGAGCTTGAATGGACTGTGATACTAAACATAAGAATATACATGTAAATAGAAAACTTACAGATCCAGCAATCTGCATTTTTACAATACCAAGAGATTAAATAACTATGGTATTTTAAATGTTCAAGTTGTCTATCACTGCAATCCAATGTAATGCATTTGTAGCTCTTTATTTTAGGGCCTGCAGCTGTATTTGGTTTAATCTCTGTGCACTAAGAAGCAGAAGCATCAAGGAAAAAACACAAAACTCTAAAAACACACATCAGACTAGCCAGACTGTCCAATGCCAGGAAGTATGAATATTGAATAGTGCTGGATAGTAAACGAATTCCAACATTTCTCTGCTGGATGTGGAAGTGGGAATCAGTTTTCCATGTGGATAATGGAAACAAGCTGTACACGGAATCTCCTGCATGTTGTTCTCTCCTTACTTTCCTGTACTCTCCTATCTAATAAACACCAAAAGCAAATCTTAAAATAAATAAAACTAAAAGGAATTAAATCCATGCAAACAAACAAACAAACAAACACAAAAATGAAACAGTTGGACAGGCAGAAAATGGTGTCTTTGGTAATGTGATTCATACAGAGCTATGGGCTAAAAACTAACAGCATAGCTTGTTTATCATGGTTTGCAGCATTTCCTTAAAAATTTGAGGAAATGGGACAAGTTTAGAAAAAAGAAGAAGCGGCATGCCTACAAACACCATCTACAGCTGATACACAGTATCAAAAAGCCATGTCCTTAATAAGACCTGACGCAAGACGCATGTGACTCTTCAGCCGATCCATCTATTTGCTGAGGTTCATTAGAAATATTCTCAGTCAGCGAGAAGTCATTCCTAAGGAAGGAAAACAGGAATAAAAGGCAAATTACAAAAGACCTGGACTGCAGGACAGAGGTACCAACAGTCTATAGCATTCTGCAAAACACAGTGGACTGCATTTCAGATCTTAATCCACTGTGCAATACCATCTGGAAATTGCTGGACTGGCAATGGCTTCATTCTTCAGCATGACAATGATCCCAAATACCCTGCCAGTGCAGTTAAAGCATACCTGGATAGAAAAACACACAATGGAACAATACCAGTCATGAACTGGCTCCCCATAGGCTGAGCTTCACATTAGTGAAGCCATATGAGACAGAGCATGGAACAAAAGGCAGAAAACATCCAAAGAAGAGCCTTGAATGTCTTTCAAGAAGCCTGGAGAACTATTCCTGAAGCCTGCTTAAAGAAATTCCAAGCTAGCTTGACTAAGAGAGTTCAAGCTGTGTGAAAGAATAAATGTGGTCATACCAAATATTTTAGATTTGCCTTATATAATGTATTCTTATTAATGTTTCATTAAATTACAGCTTTTTTCTACATTGTCAGACGATATGGACGACATCACGACTATGAAATATGACTTTGGAATTATGTGGAAACATAAGTATCCACTGTGTGCTTTGCTAAAAGTTTGCACAGTACCTGAAATTGTTTGTGTTAACAGGATAACAACATCAAAAGCTAATTGGTGGATTTTTTTTTTTTACCTTCACTTTGTTTTGCTATGGCAGTGTTTATATGCAGAAAGTCCAGTGATTGTAGTAGTCTCCATTATGGCACGGCCCACTCATCCAAGTGAAGAGAAACAACATACTTTAAACAATAAAAGCCAGTAAATCTACACTACGTTTATAATTCAGGAGAATATTGGAATTAAATGCAGTATGTAATTTTTGAAAACCTACAAGGGGGGAAAAGAAACTTTCAAAGAAGAGGATGCTTTCAGAATTAATAAAAATAAATTATGAAGCATTAAAATACATAAGGTGAAGATAATGAAGATAATATTTTGCTTTGATCCATGTTTTGCTTAAGGCTTAATGCTGTCAGAGGCTCGGTTTATCTGATGATAAAATATAAAAGAAAAATGCTTTGACCTCACCAGCCAGTCCCAATTATAGAAAAAAAATGAGGATCCAGCAAACGCAGCGTGTCTCTCTGCTCTCCTGACAATTATACCAACAGCTAAACTGTTAATTAGTCTAAGCAATCACTAAAGGTGTGTGTGTGTGTGTGTAAAAGCCAGAGCACTGGTGTGTTTGGAGCTTGTGGTGCAGGGATTGATTGTATTTTTGTTTGGCAAAAAAACAGACAAAGCTGGTCACCATGTTCACTAGCTAGCCACCCTCAGGTCATCAAAGCAACAGAAAGCAATCAAGATAGTGATCTGAATGACAAAAACGCCAAGTTACCTATCAGGTTTAAAGTACAAAAAGCATCACATCTGCCTATCAGGCCATATGCCATACAGATGGGAAGGGAAACAAAAGCACAGAGGAGCAAAGTTGCTCTGGGGAAAATAAAATAAAACAAAAATGGGGAAAATGGCTAAACGAGGTTACGTGAATCTCATTTATGTAAAGCTATTCATGAAAAGTCACTGCTACACACGTACACCCACATTAGCCTAGACACAGTGTCTTCATGAAGGCATGCATAGTGAATTGTTCCAAATATTTTTATTAGCATATCAGAGCTGAGTTTTTACAGACGCCTAATGGAAAACAGGAGACACTGACACTGAACTGACACTAGCTGAGGAATACACACACACACACAGTCTGGTCACACAGACTCACACTACGTACTCAACTAGGACTGAGTCTGCCAGTGGACTTTAGTGGGGGAGTCTACGTTTGTTCGTTGTTCTACAAGACCTTGGATTTCATTCTGAACACAGGCCATAATCCTGTATCATAAAAATAAACAATTATGGTGTTAAGAGATGCAGCTGATGGCTGCTGTGTACATCGGTAATGAGCCTTTCTTCTCAACCCCACAGTCATGTATATACACTAAGCTAAAGGGGAGGAATGATATGAATAATGACTAACTAAGCTGAAAAAGAGAGTAAGTTCCATTCTGTTTAAGACAGTGTAATCGCTCTGTAAAAGCCAGAAATCAGAATTAAATAAAACATGTAATAATTAAAATGTAATATGGTGCTGATGGTAATGATAGAAAGCACTGCAGAAACTACTGCTAACATTGTTTTTTGACTGGCTGATGCATAAATAGTAAAGTAGTGTTTTTAAAGCTCGTTGCTGTGCTACAGAACTGATGTTAAACTATGGTAAAACCATATTGTGCATAATTTAAATAGTATCTATAAAATCTTTCTTTTCTGGGAAAGGCTTATCATTATATGGTAACTGAAAGTTCATGTGGGTGTAGACTTAATATCTCAATATCTTTATAATGTTCGCCCATTTGTGATGACGTTACAGTGAGAAAAGTCTTAAACAAATTTTCATATTTTCTTCCTACTGAATAGAAATCAAATTTTTTTTTATGATGCTCTTATAGTGGATTTACAACTGAAATGAAGGGCTTCAACACAGCAATATGCTGCCATTGTTTTTGGGTACTTTTCAATAACAGGATGGCTGCAGATAAAAAAACAGGATGTAAACTATAAACAAGGAAAGAAAGTACAGATAATAAAATGACTTAACGATCACCAATGCACTGAGGAAAAACAACAACAAACACATTGACAAAAAGGAGATTAAGAGTCATGTTTCCAATATTACGCTGAACTGTAATTGCATTTGATTGCATGAGTGAAAATAATGTGTTTTATCCTGTATTCATTGAGCATGAGGATGTGTAGCTCAGATTTTTGTGGATTCTTTGGGGAAAGGAAAGCTTATCTAACAAGGTGTGGAGCACAATGCCCGTTGACATTCAAAACATCAGTCACTGTTGAATAACCTGACATTGTTTGTAGGACCATTTAAGACATCAGAACTAAAAAGACCATGGGTTTCCCAGAAGTCCCTCCTTTTTCTTGAGAAGTCCTTCTGTGAGTATTTGTGAAAAACAGTGAAGCCAGAGCCTTTTCTGTTTATGCAGCCAGTGTGCCAGGGGTGATGGTTGCTTTGCCCTATTGAGATAAGATCTGTCTAGGTTTATGCTGCCGGTGTGAATAATGCATTTGAAATGATGAACCCTCCCTGACCAAGAGATGGACAGAAATAACACTGACGTCAGACCTGAGCCTCGTGGCACCAGACGGCGCAAGGAGAGGATATAGAGGGGATATTAAGCCCGCAGTGCTTCTCGGGGATCAGCTACACCTCTCAGCCTGCTTGTCTGTCAGTCAGGGGGGATGCATCTGTGTCATGCTCTCCCTTTCTCTTGTTTTTTCATGGTGACGTGACAGGCATCTGTGAACACCGGGGAACAAAGAGGAAAGGCTACTCGCTGATATGAAATGGAGCTGCTGATAAACAGCTTTTTTGATAAACATCCATAGAGGCAACATATTTTCTACAAGTGTAGGTTACTAATGGCCTTTCACATCAGCCAGTATCACTAATATAATTTTGACCAAGCGTATAATAAATATGACCTATACGTACAATACAACTACTTCAACTGAAAGTTTATGTCTAATAATACCAACCAAGGTGATTATAGTTAACTAAAATGAAACGAAAACTAAATGTGAAAAAAAAAATTAAATAATAATAAAAACTGATGAATTTTTAAAGTTGGAAAATTAACACAAATAAAATGAAACTAAAGAAGAAAGCGTTTTAGCAATTCTTAGTTTGGTAAAAAAAAAAAAAAAAAAAAAAAATCTGATATCTACAACACTTAGAGAAATTTTCTTTTTATTATAATACCTGTACCGATTTTAAATATTACCTCTGACATATGACGTCCAACAGTAAAAAAAAAAGAAGAAAAAGAATTATTAGAATAATAAAAGATTAAAAGGTTCAGATGCTGATTTTTATTTCCAAAACAATACTTTATTTAACACATTTTTCATTGAACTATTTACTAAACTCAGAGGATAGAAACAAAGTATCAATCCTGCTGCACTCGTACTGATGCGATATCAGTGCTTTGGTATCAATCCTAAAGATATTTGGGTCGATCCGCCCACCTCTAACCCAAAGTCAGAATGCACAATCACTCCACAAATCACAGTACACTAAATAATTACTCAGTTACCTCGAGTAGCTAACTCAGCCCACCGTTTTCCTTTTTGTCTCCTATTACATGATTTTCACATATGCTCCGATATTTTGAAATCCAAGGTCAGAGATCAAAGACTAATGCTGAGAGGTGAACTGGAATCAGCCAGACTCACTGGAGGCTTACTCAAGTTAAAGAGTTCAAATTTATTTAACTGATATCACTGAGAACCTCCAAAGTGCTCTTTTTTTCTAGCCTGCCAGGATATGATAATTTCACATAATTTCAATAGAACAGATTAGATGAGACTGTAAGCGTTGGAAATTTGTATTTTTATTTCTCCCGCTGTCTCTCTCTCTCTGGTATAAAATGTATTCATTCATCTCCCAGGCCAAATTTCTCCAGCTGAAGATACTTTCCATTTTGATTGAACATTCAAATTTTACACATCTTCTTCGAGGCTGCTAATTCAGCATAATTAAATCCTGTATGTCTGCAGATTCGAAATAGCAAACTCTGACTAAATTTGCTCAAGGCAATTTGATATCATGAAATTTCTTTGCCTTGTTACTCCAGTGTAAATCTATATCATGTAAATGATTGGTATTTATCCTAATAAGTAGCAGTAAATTGGATATTCTCAGATTTCTGTGACATCTTTCACCTCTGGAGGTTTGCTTTATTTAGCCTGGGTGTTCAAACTCTCTGTGAAGCTACTTTAGCATTTTAATCTCAGTCTTTATTAATATTTTTTGTGTCGCCCATAGGCGACAGATTTCTAATAAGACAGACCAAACACAGAACATCTACCTTTTTATAGTATAGAGATCAGCTGAAATTCAAAAGACTTCAGAACCAGAGGATGGAGCAAATATGTTTTTCTCTCTTTTTCAGTTCTGAAAGGCTGTGAAATGGAGAGCAGTGGGAAGCAAACACTAGTCGACACTATGTAAAGAGAGACTGACCTTTACACATAAAGAAACCAAATCTCATTCAGGTGACCTTGAAAGTGGCAACAATTCACAGAGGTTGGATGTAACAAATGTTCTGAATATTGCTCCGAAAGAAACAAAGAAATGACTATAGCCTCATTTGTGCAATAGTCCATTCAGACAAAACCATTCGGTGCAATCACAGTCGGCAAAAGCTCCGGGTTCTCTTGAGAGGAAAAGCAGCAATAAGCACATATTTACTCTTTTCCACATCAGGGGGGAGAGATGCATACAAAATTGGAGCGCATAACTAAGTCTATCTTGATCCATATTTCTATCAGGGATGAACCAGTTAAAGCGGAATTGAAAACGAGAGATAGACACGGAGAGAGTTCGCTCAGAAAGCTCTCTTTGTGGAGACTCCCTCCCCTGTGCGTGGGGAAAATGAAGCATTAGAGTGTGTGCTGGCATGGCAGAGAAGAGATGAAAGAGCATCTGACTCCAGTCGCTGAGATCTCCTCCTCCCATGTTTGATCCTGTCTTCTGGTCGGCTGGCTGCCTGAGAACAACGTAGAAAGTCAAGGCCTTGTTTGGGGCATTAGCATGAAGGCAAGGACAGAACAGCTTTCATAAGCTAAATATGTCCTTAAAAGCACACAGAAGGTACAATCACTCATATCTCCAAGGACAATATTCTAGCATTTGGCCTGATACAAGACGAACTAAATAATTCCAATCCATTAGTCTATCACAGATTATACAACGTTAAAATTTGCTACAGCAAACAGTTTAGCCAAAAACCAAACGTCAGATGACTCGTGTGTTCATGTAAATGAACTATTGAAGATTATTATTATTTACAACAACTAATTCAATGTCAGGTTATTTCATGTGTTTGGAAATGCTCTCAAAAGTGTTACAGAATCATAAATCATTCAGGGAAGGACAAAACAGCTCTGCAGAAAGTATTTCCAATTAAACTGCTTATATAGCTAAGAATTTTTAAATCTAATTTTTAATGGTAGAAGAGCAAGCAACATCATCTGAACATTAAATTAAATGACAAAAGGGTTGAGTTGAAAATCATCGTGGTGGACCAGTAATTTTATTTTTAGCTTTAAAATGTCAAATAGACACAAACAAGAATGTGCAAATGCGCACATTCACACTGTGTAACCACTTCACCTCTGTGGTCAGCAGGGTGATGAGACAGGAGAGCACAGCCGAGAGGAGGTTATAACGGTGCAGCCGCAGTGGTAATGCATTTTATTTATGACAGGCGCCTCAGGACTGCAACCTATCTGCACTCAGAAGCTTATCACAAGGGGCGTCTGGACTAACGACACATGGACAACAACCACGTAACTGTCATAGGCAATTACAAAGGAAACAGTGAGATTATAATGAGGGACTGAGTTTTATTCTTCAGGTAAATGTCAGTGTCTATTCAGGCTAATAGCAATTCCAGCAATACAGGATATCAAGACAGGAAATGCTGCAAGTGTCCAAAAGACATGCTATTCTTTGTTCTTTTTTTGGTCTTCATCGTCTCTGCTGTGGCGAACTCTATTTAAATCACTGACACTGTACATTAGCTGTTAAAATGCTGTGCCTCAACAGCTGAATGAGATGGGTGCAAGATAGCAAAAAGTGAGTGTTGGGTCACAAAAATGATCATATTTAATATTTTGTGAAAACTCCTTTGCAGAGAAACTTATCAAATAAATGCACAACGTGAAATATGTAAATGCAGGATTAAATAACATTTCCTCTTTGCTCCAACGTCGTATTGCCCAAGAGAAAGTTAGTGAGATGTTTCCTTGTGATCTATTTCCACTCGCTGGATGGTACAAAATTGGAGATGATAGGTACTCTGTGAATTTACTATTACTGGAATACAGTATCGGCATTAAAGGAACCGAACTGTGCTGGTTTGAACTGTATTCTGATAGACATACATACATACATACATACATACAGAGATAAACCCAACAATCATATGACCCCCTATGAGCAAGCACGTTGGTGACGGTGGGAAGGAAAAACTCCCTTTTAACAGGAAGAAACAGGAAGAACCAGGCTCAGGGAGGGGCGGGGCCATCTGCTGCTACAGGTTGGAGAGAGAGAAGGAAGACAGGATAAGCTGTGGAAGAGAGCCACTGCAGGCATTTCTTAACCACTTAAGCCCCACGCCCTGGGAGGAGATCACGTTTAATTGGATATAACACGGGGTGAGAAATATAAGTCCAGACATGTGTGGTATCCACAGAAACCTCTGAATCTCAGCTAAAATGTCATATAAACCATTTCTACAACCACCAAACACATCGAAAATAAGCCATGATTTAACAAGCAGTTATGTAAATGCGCAGAAGACCACTAAACAAACAAAACCGAACTGGAAATTCTCCAGACTTCATGTAACCGGCTAAAGATAGGCTGGTTAGCTTCCAGAGCGATCACTGAATCCACACATCAAGTTTCACCACGATCAGACCAAAATTCACTGAATGAGCCGCAAAAGAAAACCACAAAAACACACAGCAGCGCAAATGTGTAAGACAGAGATTGGCTTACCCTCCGCTGTTATTTTCACTGGTAGCCGGTAGCCGGTAGCCACGTGATTATCAGTAGTTACCATGCCTACCTAGCCATGCCTTCAGAGCCGTTTTCTGTCAACAACCTCCATTTTAGACCCACCTACAGACACGTGACTGGACAGAAGCCACAAGCAGCAAATTTGGGCCCACTTGGGTTTTGGCATTGCAACATCTGATTGGTTGAAGTGACGTGACATGGCATCATTACTTTGATTCTATTGGCTAAACTGATTAAAAAGAGGTGTCAATCATGCAAACTGACCAAAAGAAACCAAAGTTACAGCCCCTCGGAGTTTAAAGGGCCAGAGACCAATTAGCTTCATGTGCACTGCAGAAAAGGGCCATTACCATGTAAATGTGTGGTTAATTCTTCAAAAATATATTTTAAAAAAAAAACATTTTAAGCCTGTTGATAAAATGTATTAATTTCTGCTCTTTAATACCTAAAAAATTCAACTGGCATGGTGTCCAGTTGCGTGCCAAAATTGGACATTTTTGTACAACCTCTGGATATTCATGTATTGACAGGGCAGTAATTTTTCACTGTTTCACTTTAGAAACATAAATCTTTGCACAGATGATGTTTATATGTTGGTTACTGAAATCCTGGAACCAAATGTAAGATAAGATAAGATAAGATAAGATGACCTTTATTAGGACAGAGTTTGTAATTGCAGAGAAATAATCAATTAAATTTGGGCATTACATTTTTGAGCAGGACGCTCAGAAACCCCCTTGGGGCTTAAGAGGTTAAAAACAGAAATCCCTGGATAACATGTAATTGGCTACTTCTAACAAAATTTAGATTACATTTGGCCCTAAAAATCTAAAAAATAAATAAATAAATAAATAAATCCAAACATGGTGTGTAAGATACTTATTTACCTTGACCTCCAATAACAATGTGTGGAATCTTGGAAACATTGTTGACCAGGATACATCCTGTCAGTGAGAACATTAAACAAATATCTGGGCCTTCTGCTCATTTTTGCTAAAGTTAGAACCATGCTACCTCAGAGTCCATTTTTACAGAGCACAAAGAAACTGCAACAGCTCACAGCAGAATTACCAGCTAACTTAGGAACATGGACAGCATGCAGACTCTACACAGAAAGGTTGCAAGGTTGGTTCAAACTTGGGACCTTCTTGCTCTGAGGTAATAGTGCTAACCGGTGCACTATTGTAGTTCCAGATCAGAGCAGAGCATTCATGTGTTTTTTACTACTGTAAGTCTCTATTATAGTAGCAGGGACTAGAAAAGAGTTCATATTTCTTCTCTACTGGCTTCTTTTTTCTTTTCATTCAACGCCTGTTAAATCCAGAACTGAATTTGAAAGTCTTCCTCTCACGTACAAAGTCCGGAATGAATTGACACACTAAATTTAAAATTAGGCTTAAACACCCTCCCCCTTTTTTTTGATAGAGCTCATAGTTAGAGCTGGATCAGGTAACCGTGAACCATTCCCTAGTTATGCAGCTATGGGTTTGGGTTGCTGGAGAACTTCCCATGATGCACTTAGCATTTATTCTCCACACAATCCAATGCATTTATATGTCACTAATATGTGCGAGCTTTGTCACCTCTCTCCTATAATTTGTGTTTTGTCTTTCACCTCTCTGTGCTTTCGCTTTTTCTCTTCTCATCCCTAAAATAGTCAAACTGAGCTTGATCTCTCATAACCCAGTGCACTTTAACAACCTTAAGAAAATAATTACTGTCAAATTTCAAGAATGCATCCTAATGCTGTATGCTGTGTTTGTGGACCATGTTCCTGTTGTGTGTCTCAAATAATCTATTTCTCCTCTACAGTAATGTAGGTGAAGGAAATCGCAAGTGAACAATAAATAATAAATGTGCATGTCCTGGCTTTATAATAGACCTTAAGTTTCTTCTCCTGGCTTCCAAATTACCTACTGGATAACTGCCTCAATGCATGTCAGGTGATGCTCCCCTTCCTGTTACACTAGGCTCTAATAAGACCTATGGAGAGGCAGATTTGGTGTGTTTGGCCCTTATCGAGCAGCTTGCCAGAGGACCTGGGGGCATCAGAATCTGTGAGTGCTTTCAAATAAAATCATGAGAAAAAGCATTTCAGCCCAAGATTTATATATTCAGTCAAACCAGAACAAATACGCTGTGCAATTTTACCTGAATGCTAATGCACAAAAGATTAATTTACTTTGATTTAATGTTTTACCATTCACAATTGTGTAGGAAAAACGGGATATGAAAGGAAAGGTTTCAGGCATTTAGGGATCGGTTCCGCTGCTCACCTTTGTCTGAATAGCGCAGGGCACATACACACCAGGAAACTAAAGCAGCTAAATCAATTAAAATCCCATTAAAGTCAGCACCATTATTGAGGTCATTACCAAGGGGGAGAGACGCCTGATGATGATGGTGGATCAAACAAGATCTAATTAATTCATTTATTCATTAACACGCTGCTCTCACGCAAGCATGGTTAGCGCAATGTAATGAAAATGGAGAGAGGGAGAGCCAGACATCAAGTGCAGCATCTCAGCACAAACATCAAAACTTGACACGAGAAGGAAAATATGAATATGAAATATGAAACACAACATCAAAGACGAGTTATTGCCAGTATAGGCCATTGGCTGCTTTTCAAAGGACACTGAAACACATGAACATTTTCTGGCACCGCAGTGAATGCCTCCTTTCAGCTCTGTTATGCACACACACACACTAGGTGTCAGTCTGGTTGCAGCAAGAGACAGAGAGAGGAAAGACAAAGAGGAAACTGCAAGACCAGGGAAAAGAGGAAACTACACAGCCTGTTTCTCTGCTTCATCTCACACCAGTGGAGCTGTGATTAGGGAGCAGCAGACAACGATGGGTATTGATCCTTTCTCAGATGGCCCAGGGACCAGAGGCCAAGAAAATGACAGAAACATGCTATGTTGCTTCCTCAGCCTGGGGATGTGGGGCTGAGTGGTTGGTGTCTATATATAAATGGGGTTTTTAAACAGATAATAAGGCGATAATGAGGTTAAACCAAAGATTGGAAAGAAAAAAAAATAACCGACTTGTGTGTTTTTACATGTTTGGTTTTGCCTATTTCAAACTGAAAGATACTATCTCAGCCTTCTCTTACTACGTCTCCTCTTCTCTCCTTTCACACTCCGCACTCCCCAGAAATCAATACATGTTGGATTAAATGAAATATGAAATCTTTACACTGGTGGGCAAGATAGGATACCATGAGATTTTTTTTTTTTCTTGAAGTTTGCTTTGCCTCAGTCATGTCTTCAACTGGATGATTTTCAATGCCGTGATCTGAAATACTACCATTCCTCAACATCAAGTAGTATTTGATTCACAGTTAAGCTGAGATGTAGAGGTTTGACTAGAGCTCTGTGGAGTACGGATGCCAGGTCAGAGGGTGAGGCAGACAGAAACAGAGCTTAGATGAAGAAGAACAGACGAGTTGATCGGATGTGACAGGAGCAGTGTCCTCCTCCACTGCAGCACAAAGTGCCCCAAATGAAAATCTATATGGCACAATGCTGGCAGCAGACCTTCATGGTCTGGAAGAGACGAGTGGACAGTCGAAACGTTAGCGAAGTTAACGTTACTGCAGCAATACGCGTGTAAACAATCGTGGTATTCCTGTGATGACATGATGCTGACAATTAAAACACCCTCTTGAGCCGGATCTATTGTCATCACTGATTTGCCTTTCTCTTCACACAGCGTGTGAAATGCAGTGTAGTCAAGACTTTAGTTCAGCATGTGGCAGCTGCTGACAGCGCTTATTTCAGTTCATCCAAGTTAGCTGGTTTATTTTAGGGAACCAGTATCATTTGGTATCAAAGTCATTTTCTTTCAGTTTTTGGACTTCCCAGCACAAAAAGTCAGCTGACATTCCAGTTGTCTGTTCACCAAAATCTTGCTTTCGTTGCACATGGATGATCGGGGTTATTCTGTGATTTCGGTTCAGGTCATCTGGAGTTTAATATTACATATTTAATTTGTCCTTTTGAGTCTTTGCGCTTTTCTGTCTTGGCAGTTTCCAACCCCTCCAGTGAATTTGGCTGGATTTACAAACCCCTCAGGTTTATTCTTTCCAACTCTTTCCCCCAACTGATGTCACAACACAGTTAATCAGATCAAAGCGGCAGAGAAAGGGGTTACACGTCACACGCTTTTATTGCTTTTCCATTACATCTCTAACATTGAAATAGTCATCTGTGAAGATGTCTCACAATAAAATGTCTCATGGTGACATTGGTCCAAAGTGTTATTTTCAAAATAAAGGCTCCTTTTTAGCCTTTCCTATTTTATTATATATTTACTCTTTGCTAATATAAATACAGTTATATATAATATTAGAGTTAGGGTGTTGCATATATCCTATAAACATAAGTACATAACATTTAGGGCAAATCACATTGTTTAAATTATTTGTTATTTAAAACGAGGTGACTCACAATTCAAAGTTTCCTCACAAATATATTTCCATGCAGTGTAATCCCACTGTGGCCTTAACTGTGAGGGTGTTGTGACAATGATGCCTGCTGGAGGTTTAGGTCCTGGCGAGGCAGCAAGGCTGACTATTCAGCCTTCACACACAAACTGAGGGGAAACGATATATCCTGAAAAGGGAGCCATCATTAATCATTCATATAATTTTCAATATAGTCCACCTGCAGCCACAGGAAGAACCTTGGGAAAGCTTATTGGAGTCACCCTTGAGTGCTTTGTTAATCTGTGTTTCTTGTGAGCTATTTTTTATTTTTACATTTGAAATTTAATGAACATGTTAAATATTTTTTTCTATCAAAGATGCATTTTATCATCCCCATTAAAAAAAAGGAATCGTCTCTTTTATCCCTTTTGTTTCCGCTGATCTGCTCAGACGTGCGTTGACATCATGTTCTATTCAGATCTCTACACAGACGTTTGCATTGTATATTTTCTCTTTAGTTACTCTTTGCATCCTCTTTCATTTTGTCCCCTCCAAGCTACTCCTTCAATATTTTCAGGTCAGACTTTGTTTTGGTTTTTTGCTTGCTCTCTTCATAATCTCATCCCTCTAAAAAGTCTGTTTCCTCAGTCTTTTAAAATGCTACTTGCAGAATTAATTCCAAGAATATTCACGGTATTTATTCTGGATTAGCTGCCACAACTACTATGTGAGAGATTTCTTTCATCAACCTCCAAAAGTGAGGCGCTGATGAGCTCTCATTCTTCTGGGGACGCTGATCTGCTCAAAAAAAGTCTCTGAACTTTGAAAAGCAGTGACCAAATCAAAGCAGGAACACAGCACGTCATGATGTATAATTTTATTTTCAGTTTTGCTTGTTGACCTTCATCCAGCAGCATGTATTATTAAGCTGCAAGCTGTTTTAATTTATAGTCCCATGTATTTAATCAATCACCAGTTTGATATGTCTGATTAAGAGACCATTCAGTTAAAATGAAGAATATAAAAAATGCCAGAAAGCTGTATTAGGTTTCTATCATCCCTGTAATTGCAGCCCTGGTAAATGTTTCTTAGCTGACTTGCATTTGTCGGCACAAGTTTAGATTGCAAGAGTTGCTTCATTCCAAGTCTGTCGGGAAGGCTTTCATCTCCCAGTTCACATTATCCAGAAGACGATGGAGTTATATTAATTTATCCATTTGCTCAACTACACTAATGAGTAGCGAAAAATCGTATAATTTCAGCTTCGTATTTAGTCTCTCTTCTTTTGTTACAGATTCTATTTTGGGGCATGATACGGTTAAAAAGATGAGACAGTCGATATAATTTCTGGTTTAAAAGCCAATGTTGACTTTGACTTCTTCTGTCTGATTGCTAAATAATACAAACATGCTGCCGTGGTGTCAGTGCAAAAAATATTTGCACTCAGCGAAGTGCCAGAAGTCACAATTTGTTTGTCACTGAAAACCTCTGACTAACCACTGGCCACACCACCTTGCACTGCAAACACACTGAGCAGGCATGAAGCAGTAAACAGCGTGCTGGGCAGGAAGATAACATTTGTCAAAGTCAAATATGTTTGTCTGGCAGTTTTAAGATGTTTTTTATAGCCACACCAGATTACTGACACTGAAGTCAATCTCCCACGTTAAAACTTGGATCACTTTGCATTTGTGTTTGTGTGTGAGAGAGCGTATCTGCACTAGTGGTGTAATTTTCGCACTGGACTGAGCGTTAAACCCATCGTCATTCTGCTAATTTTGTCTGCAGCAAAACTAAATACAGGCAGATTGTGCAATTCAATGTGTCTGTTTGAACAAATAACATAATGAGAGAACAAAGCTCTGTAAAAAATAGTTGTTCCAGTCAGTGATTCATTATTTTTCATGCTCTCCTCAGTATATATCAAGTCATATCCTCTTCATATATCGGGCACTATGTAATGACCCCCACTAAAAAAGGTTTAATCTATGCATTATACACACACTTCTCACCTCACATTCTTCTAAATGGCAGTTTGTGTGTGTGGGGGGGGGAAGCATATGCATGGCTTTTTGTGTGTACACACCGTTTACACATCCAGGCCCTGGTCTTGAGGAGAGCACTCTGTATGCCTTATTTCCTCTACGAGCTATTTTTGTCAGACATGAATCAGAGGTACAGCTGTTAAAGCAAAGGCCTTCTCCCTACATGCCCAACCGCACACACACACACACACACACACACACACACACACACACAGCTACTTACACTGTAGAAAATGGAGGAGACTTTGGTTAATATGGCGAAACAGAAAGTAAGTACACTCTATCTGAACTACTTGATTAACGGCCGACATGAGAGGAGGAAGCAGCGGAGCAGAAAGCAAAATAGTGGTGCATGAGTGAGTGGCAACTGGAGGAACAAAAAAAACAAGGAAATGAATGGGGGGAGAAGGTGCAGGAGCTACATGAGTGAAAGTAGAGAGTAAGAGATATAAGGCACAGAATAGGGCACAGAACCAAGAGTGATTGGAGAGAGGATATGGCGGAGTCAGAGAGGGATGTGTGCATTAAAGAGCTGGATATTGAACGTGGACTCTGAGTGGCCCTACTGTTTGTGGACGTCTCTCCCCTTGGTCTCACACACACACACACATGAACACACACACATAGAGTCTCCACGGTCAGGCCAAGTCCAACGGTGGCTAAGGTTGCTATGGCAACATTCCACAGGAACGGTAATTACAATTAACATCCCATCTAAATGACCACCTCTCTCTCTTCACCCCCTTCCATCTCTTGGGTAATTATAGACTTCAGCTCAGCTCACCCGAGCACCGTGGTTGGCCTCTTTTTATTTTACTGCTAAATAACCCTGTCGGGAAACAATAGAGGCAAAAAGAATTATTTTATTCGAGGCTAAAAGGCCGGTCCATTACAATAATGTAGCAATGTTATCGCAGCATTGCAATCAATATGCGCTGCACATTTGTGCAGTGAACTGGTCAGGAGAACAACTTTTCCATTCATGCAGCAGCACATGACTGCTGAGAGCATGTTTAGAACTTTCATTACGTAAATATTAGCTGAAGTGTACTCTATCTGCACACTGAATCAGCTGTCAAAGTGCTCAGTTACGAAGGTGTGTGGCGCCGCTGCCTCTTATCTCTGTATCGTGGGACAGAGAAAGAGAACACGTGAAGAAGGAAGGCTATAAGTGCTGGGAAAGCACAGAAAGCAATAGACTCTCGCTAGGCTGAAAGGGAGCGTTGTCAAATAGCACTTTGTCATGGTGTCACAGCCCATGCAGAGAGAGACGGAGACAGAAGGAGTGAAACTGTGTTAGAAACGAGGGAAGGGAAACACAGCAGAGCAGTAAAAGAAATCGCTCCTTTATGACTCACTTGTGTTGCAATTTCAAAGACTTTAGAGAATTAAATGAAAGCAAATTGGTGCGTTTACAATGTGGGTAACACTTTGTAGTTTATTGTTTAATTCACATCACCAAAATGAATCAAATAAAGGCAATCAAGCTGATCCGAGAGTAATCAAAGAGTTATTTTTTTTATGTTTAAAATGATTACAGAAAACACATTTGAAATTTAAAAAATCAAGTCATTCTTTTTTTAATCTTCAAAAATCAAATTCTAAAGCAATAGCGCAGCAACTAAAACACAACGAGGGATTGGAAAATTCAAATAAAAAAATATTGGTTAAGAAATCACAAATATTAAATAATTACAACCCATTTTAAGTCCATTAATTGGACAAACTGAGCAAAGAACAGCAAACCATCATCAACAACAACAACAACAGCTGAATCTACATGTATCTCTGGTCTGTTGATCCTTGTGCATTTACATTCTGGTCCCAGATGACACAAGGAAATCAGATTGTCACGCTTCCCAGTCCCATTGGGAATATGTAATTGCTCCACTTTTTCAAAAAGTCATGCAGCAGCGATGCACATCCACCTCCAGAGACTTTTGCAAGGATGGAATTTTGATTTCAAATTCAAGCAGTAAAACATCAAGCAGCACATAGGCCTACTAAACGCATAAACGGTGCAGAGAAACAAATGCTGAAGGTGTAAATGGACATGAATGAGCATGCCTTTGAATGTGAACATGCATATAGATATTGCTTAATAAAATAAATAGCGGATGGGTTAATATGTCTGGGCGAGTGATGACAGGAATGTATATGGAGGATTAGGGCTATCTTTCATTAGGGTAATGACATGGCAGACAAAAGGAATGAAAATAAAAGGTCTGAGTGAGGACAAAGGTGTCAAAGAAAGAACAGGATGAGGGCTCAGAAAATAGGATATAAAATGGGGAAGTGCAAAGAAGAAGGAAGGACTAAGGAAGTCACTCTAATCTCTCTAATCCGTCTCTGGACACTCTTCTTAATTGTGTCCACTTTACCTGAGGGAATCAGGTGTCTGGGAAACAGAAAAAGTGCTATCCTGTCCACACTTCCACCCACCAACCACTGCTGCCCACCCTGTCACCCCACCCTCCACCAGCAAGTCTCTGGATCATTATTTCATCCCACAGCCACAGCACCCCAGATGGTCAAATCATCTCAACAATAGATTGTTGTGTTATTCCTGCCCAGTCTAGTGAGTTTGATCATCGCTAAATCCCCAATCCCTCCATCTTTCCATCCCTGGGCATCTGAGAGAGAAATGCAACAGGAAGGGAAGACTCTGGAGGAATACAAACTAAATGGATGTCTATCGACACAACAATAATTTTCACTGAATGTTATACTAGGTTTTGCAAAATGGTGCAACAGGGCATTCTTCTAACTAGCTAGCCTGTCTACTTGATTTACATCATAAAAGACAATAAAGCAAAAAATATGAAATATGAAATGAAATATTTTTTTTGCCATCCTTTTGTGCACAGACAAAAAAAAGAAAGTGGTACAGCATCTACACCTCAACCTCAGCTACTGAGGTCACCCAATCAGAACAGAAATGACAGATATTTGAAATATGTCGCACTGCCATAATCCTAACTGCAAACTAATGGATTGATGGGCATGCACACACATGCTACAACCACAGCAAATCTTTCCTCTAGTCCAAGTGTGTAACACTCATCACATTTGGAGGTTCTGTAACACAGAAGGATCCCACAGGAGGGGCTTCAAGCTGCACAATACCAGATAAAGCTGTAGTGCATGTCTGTGTAACACAAGCTGAATCTGACATTTGTGCAATTAAAGAATGATTATGGTGCTTTTAAAAAAAATAACAACAATATAATGAATTCACTTACTTAGCTAAATCATTGTTCCTCTGCTCAGAGTGCCTGTGGGGAAGTTAATATTTTTTAGTAATTCTGGTGACTCTTCATTAGTTGCTTAGTGGGGCTGACTCTTTCAGACAGAAAAAAAAACAAAACTATAAAATTCTGGGACTATTTAATGGCAAATGTTTTGTGCATGGCATTTTTCAAGAAGCTTAAGTGAATACAGTCAAGGAATCCTTTAGCCTCTAAAAGCTAAATTCTCTTAAATTGATAGTTCTGGTTTGAAGATTACAATGGCATACGCGGCCCCTCTTTTGCTTGCCTCGTGGTCATTTTCCAGCAAGCGAGTCTACTCGAGCACAACTGCTGTGTCCAGCTGGAACAAGTGGACAGACACCACAACGTTTTCAGTACCTAAGACCCCGTGCACCTAGAGATCAATGTTGCCAGGGTCTGTTAAAGAGAGACTCGGAGATGCTTTGATTTCATAGCAGAATTTCCAACAAATGTTAATTGATTATTTTCTAAAAGGAGGAAGAAAATACCTAGAATTTGCAAAGACAAATTAAGTAAACTCTGGTTTTAAATAAACTCTTGCAATATAAGTAAGTAATTTCACACACATAAAACATCATTTTTTCTAACTGTGTTCAGTTATAAATTAGCTGGTTAATTATGCTTACTTTGTCTTTGCTCGTATGAGCAATAGTCGTGTACAGAAAGGTGATATAACAAATTAAAGTCGGTGTCTCACACTATACCAACTTAAAGTTCACACCAATTTATTTCAGGTAAAATGTCAAAACAGGCCTGTGTCGTGGTTTTTGAGTATCTGTGTTTGTGTGTGCTGAAAACAAAGCAGAGGAGGCAACAGTGTTTCCAAAGAGCATTGATTTTTTTCTTTTCTCCAGCCTGCCTCAGCGCCCTCTGACATTTCAGAGATACTGTACAGCCCAGAGCCTATACACAGGGTGATGAAAGCCAGGGTGCCCTTGTGACCCCTGAACTTCGTGTGCTGCATGTCTCAGCAGTGACTGCAGCATCATGGGATACTGCTCTACTCTGATATCGCAGTCGCTGCTCTATTCGATCTATTCCTGATTTGATTTTCATCTCATCTCCTCTTCTTTCCGCCTCAGCGTGTATAGACTGCACTGTTTTACCGGCCATTCTTTTCAGTTCTGCTCTGTTCTGTTTTATTCTGAAGCTCTCCCGTTCTTCCATTTTGCTCTCCTCCAGCCTGGACTGCCCTGCTTTGCTCCTTCACGCTCTGTTCCCTGCTCCCTTCCCTTCATACAACGCTCCCCTGAATTAGGTTCAGCTGCAGGATCTGAGGGTGAGGACACCAAAGCCCCAAAGACTGTTCAAAAATCACAGAGCGTGAACTTGTGGAGAAAACACACACCATCCTCTCACAGTAAGGATTTAAACACATACACACACTTTAGGTGTCGTTTTGGTTTTGTGTTAGAAAATAAGGCTTTGATACTCGTTTGCTTGAAGGCTTCAGGACAAAAATTCCTTCTGAGACTAATATATGTTTAAACCCTTGTGAATGAGTCTAAGTAATTTAATATGTGGCTCACTATTATTTAGCAAGTGTGTGTGTATATATGCAGTGCAATGACAGTCTGTGGATGCACCTTGCTGACTTGCTTTGTTAGTTCATAATTTGGTTCTAGACCATCTAGATATACAGAGCCCCGCAGGGGACATGGGAGAAAAAAAAATTAAGACGGACTTTTGCGAGATTTCGCAAAAGTTTTAGCCGCATTCTTCGGAGACCGCCAGCTCGAAGCCGACGAGGAGGTCGAGGCACGATGTGCCGGGAAAGCGGTGTTCCTAGCCGGCTGAGTAGGAAACCTTCGACCTCCGCCGTAATAGCTCTGAAGCTAACGGGAGGTCAAAGGCCGAAAATGCGGCTAAAACTTTGCGAGATCTCGCAAAAGTTTTTGCCGATCTCGGAGAAGACAGTCAAAGCCCGTCGAGGCACATTAGTTTTTGTTAGGCGGGGAAGTACGGGATGCAAAAAAGCGGCTAAAACTTTTGCGAGATCCCGAGTTAGTTTTGCGAGATTTCGCAAAACTTTTACGAGATCTCGCAAAAGTCCGTCTTAATATTTTTTTTCTCCCATGTCCCCTGCGGGGCTCCGTATAAATATCATTTATTGCTCCAATAGCCTAATATCATTAGCCAAAATGCTAATACGAAGGCTTCGGTCTGCAAGTTCACAAAACAGTGGGAGACCTCATGACGGTTACGCCCATCTTTTATGTACAGTTTGTGCTGCAAACTGATTCAATGATAATGATTCAGGATTATCCAGAAATTGGTTCAGGCACCGATACTTTCCAGAGGATAGAGCCTAACAGTGCTGCTGGTGTTCATGAGAACGAGGCTGACAAATACTGAATAAATTAGAATAAAGTTGGGCAGAAATTTATGTTCTACGCAGACTGAACTGTACATTTTTTTGGTGAATCCTGCTAGCACTGGGAAAAATAAAATGTGTTTTTTTTTTATTATTAAAAATGTTCAAAAACAAATTGTATCACTACAATATCAGGATCAGTGAAAACAGCATTTATCTGGTTGAGAAAGTACCTGAAACATACACACAGCACAATCTGAGGATTTTGCAGACTCAAGCTGATTTGGCCCGTGAGGTTCCTGAAATGAAGGCTTTTTTTTTTTTTTACTAAAACTGCTGAGCGCAGACATTTTGTGCTGATATTCAATTTTTGTCAGTCTGACATTTTTCAACCAAGAAAATTTAAGCATTCACAGTCACAGTGACAAGTTTCTGAAATAGCACTTTGACCTTCACTGAGGTTGTAGGCTTAAGTGAAATCCAAGAATATTAAATTATCTTAGGAGTGACACTCTTTAAGGCAGGAAAATTAATACACACATGCACGTAATGGATAAACTGACAGGCCAGAAATTCTGTTAATAGCCAGTCTATTAAAACAATGGCTTTCAACATTAGACATGTTAGTTCTCTTTTTTGGGCTGTTATTAAACAAACTAAAAGAAATCATGCAGGCAAAATTACTAAAGACAGATTTTTAAATGCACATCCAAACATCTCCCTCCAAAGAGCTTCTCCCATGCAGAGACTTGGAACAGCCGTGGGTGTGGGAAAGACTTTAGTGGGAAGATACCGGTTTGGACTCAAAAACAATCACTACTTTCCTTGAAAAGATAAAAACAATCATTTTCTTTTTCTGAGCACATTTCACATATGATTTAGGTCAGTGAGTTTAAAGAAGAGGAAACTAAAAAGATCTAATTAAAGCCTGTGTTTGTGGTCTTTTTAGAATTACAGAAGAATCTCCCAAATACGCTGTATTATTTCCAACATTTTAATTTGTCTATAATTATGTAAGTTGTTATTTTTGTTTTTTTCAACTTCAGTATTAGCATTAAAGTACTGCACAGTAAATTACAACAAGTATATTTTTGTTGTGATGTAAATAAGACCGTCCACAGTTTTAGCATAAATTTTAACTAAAGTTAACAAACTGGTGCACATAAAAATGTTAGTCACCTGCCACAGTTTATGACCTTTTGAGCACAGGACCGACAGAAGTTACAGAATGTGAGCAGAAATATACACATATATAAATATTAGGACCAGTGTTGGTCAAGTTACTTGAAAAAAGTAATCAGTAACTAATTACCGATTACTTCCCCAAAAAAGTAATCCCGTTACTTTACTGATTACTTATTTTCAAAAGTAATTAATTACTTAGTTACTTTTTAAAAACACGATTTACAACCTGAATAGGTGATAAAGCGATAGATCTTTCAGCCCAATTCTACTTTTTCTACATAATCCATCATACAAAATGTAATCAAATGGAAAAGTCTCTTTTTAAAACTTGTTTTATTAGTTTTAATCTTTTAACTTTATGCATCAAGCAAAAATTTAATTATCTGCAACATTCTCTGACTGGAAGAAATTAGTTTAATATTTAAACTTATTTTCTGCACATTCCAGCACATAAAATAATTTTTTTTGTGTGTTTACACTCAGTCTTTCAAATAGATGCAAGTAAAACACAGCAGAAAATAAATAAAGTCAAAGACTCAGCGGTCCTGTTGCTCTATTTTCACCTGTAAGCAGGAGTGGGGTAGGCGGAGGTTTACCCTGGTGCAGGTGTGCCGCGGTCAGTGGAAGAATCCGCGAGTTTCTCTGTGAGTTTCCCATTACGTCGTAGCTACTCGGTGCTTGCTCGGAAGTTTAGGGTTTTTTCGCTGTAAAAAGAAGTTTTCTTCCCACGCACAGCGGACACTAATGTTTTTGTCACTTTTTATGGAATCAAACTCAAAGTAAGGTCAGTACTTCCACGCTTTAAACGCTGCACGCTCATACTCTCTCTGCACTCGATATATGATCCATTGTTGATCTGCACACAGCTGTTGTCACAAACGTCGCACTCGCTTACGTCACTGTCATGAGACATTCTCGCAAAAAAAATCACGGTTTTAGTAACGCAGTAACGCAGCGTTCCTACGGGAAAGTAACGGTAATCTAATTACCGTTTTTGCAATAGTAATCCCTTACCTTACTCGTTACCTGAAAAAATTAATCGGATTACAGTAACGCGTTACTGCCCATCTCTGATTAGGACTCAGTCCACAGTCCAAAGACATGCAGTTAGTGTGGTTATGTTAACTGTTGATTCCAAACTGCCTGTAGGTGTGAATGTTTGTCTGTCTCTCCAGGGTGGCTGAGACATTTATATGCAAAGTCCAAAATAATAGAATGTACAATTAGCTGTTCTTATTACCTATGAATACTTTTATTTATAATTTTTATTTGTTCAGTTTAAGTATTTGTTTGTTTTCTTTCTGTGCTTTCTTCTTCTTTGTTCTTTCTTTTCTTCTTTTTTCTCTTTTGTAAAAGTTTGTGTTAATGACAATCATCAGTGGAGCACAGAGGGAAAGTCGCCTTAAAGTCAACGCAAACGCTATCTCTAGAGAAACAGCTCCACTGACCTCTAAGACATAACAGTCCACCTGTCTGGACCTATTTTAGAACCGGCTGAGACGGTAATCATAAAACAGAAATGCTAGAGACAGAAACATCAATTAATGTGGAAGGATCTGCCAGAAGAAGAAGAAAACAACCAAGCGCAACATGAGAAAGAACTGCAGGATCAGCTCAAAACATGTCCAGAGACTATCCAGGGTAAAACCTAGACTTTGAACACCTTGAACTTTTTTTTATGAGGCCGTAAAAGAAAAGTAGAAAAGAATCTTCAGAAAAATGCTGAACTGGATAAATTAATTCATAACCAATATATCCAACAGAAGACTACCAAAATAAATGCACAGGAGGGTCACCAGGTTTGCCCTTATTTCTCATCCCACGACGTATACTGTGTGCTTTTTTCCGTGCCAGTCTTCGTCCGCTCGTAAACCAGGCAACCTCAAGAAGAAATGAACAAACAAAGCCCAGCAATTATAAACTGAATTTCCGCGAATGTTTGTGCACGCAGGTAAGGTATTACACGTGTTAAGTATAAAAATGGAGTGTCTTTTTGTGAGTCTTTGAATCAATTTCACACTGAAACCTGAGTAGAGAGTAATTAAAAAAAATAAAAAACTGAAATGTGGAGGTAATTTGAATTCTTTTATCGTTGAAGTGATAATTGGATATTAATCTTCAAGGCAAATTGGGCTAACAGTTAATTGAGAGCGCTGGTTATAAAAAGCTTAATTTTCATAGCTGTGCCGTGAAGATTCAGTGGCCTCTCCAGAGAGGAGAGTAGATACACTGCAGAAGCCTTCACAGGCTAATCCGATCTTGAGTTGTCTGTGCACGGTTTGCATTCACACTTACAGAAGAGCAGTGAGGCTGTCAGCACTGATTTAGACAACCATGCTCATCCACAGGCCCCCTGCAGACACTGTCCTCTAACTGCTGGTGGGCTGCACACACTCACACCCACACGAATTATAAATCAAAAGCTCTACTTCTGCAAAAAACTGACAGTTTGAGGAGCATCCTGTTCATGTTAGAGTTGCAGGTTATTCTTTCAGGTCCTATGGACACAGCAACATGTGTTTATGTCCTAAATGTGATTTACTGGCTTTTTAACAGCAGAGTTATACCACGCTATTAGTTTCTAGGAGGGCTGCGCCTTTATTAAATGTGATGTAAGGTCATTAAAATTGTGTGCCTCTACATATTCCACCTTTTTTTGCTGTACTCAAGAAACATTGGTTTTTATTAAGGGCTGAAGTGATTATCTCATTCAGTGATTTCCTTTTCTTGGAGGTGTACTAGTTGAGTCTGCAAGCACAGACTAATCATATTGAAATTAATGTAAATTTCACCTCAGTGCTGATTATAAATCTTTCTGAGACATAAACATTTTGAAAGACTAAACCTCAGTGACTGTTTTATGCTTGTACATCTATACACTTAGAGACGTTCAACAATGAAGCCACGAGCTTCTCTTGCTGAGAGAAAAAAAAAGGAAATACACAGAAGTAGTGGATTACGTCCGCTGAAAGCTGTAGTAATATCTTTTGGCATATATCCCTGAATTCTGACTCGTTTCATCCGGTCTTGGCATCAATTCCAGCCATGGCAAACCCAATTTGCTTCGCCTATTCCTCCCAAACTTGCTTTCTTTCTTGTTTTTATTCTTCAGCCTCGGCAGAGGGTAGAAGTAGGGAAGTGAGCGGGCCTGGTTGCTTTGATGTGTTCTTAAGAAAGAAATCTGCCTTTCATAAGAACTCCTTCTTATCAACCCCAGGACTGATCAGGCGAAGCATCGGAGAGTGTGCCGCTTTAATACCGGTGTACCCACTGGGAGGCTGTCACGGTGGGGCGCTGCTCATGATACACTCTGATACCTGTGGTCTGTATTCTCAGAGGAAACAGGAGACTATGTGTACATACAGCTTAGGCAAATATTATTCCTTGGTTGGATGTCTGGATGAGATTGTCACATAACCTGATTTGGAATAAAAGTCTTTAGTTTACTGAAAGAAGTGGTTATTAAATGAATCCATGTTCTACCAGCAGTCAGCAGTTTCTCATTTCACATATGTTCCTCTCACCTTATTCTGTGACACAAATCAGTGCAGTGTTTTTAGAATTATTTTTTGAAGATTGATGGAAGAATCTCATTTATATAATTACACGCTGTGACCTGTTTCGTGAGATCAATGATGGAGTTGAAAAAATTCCTATTCATAAGCAACAACTGCAGGATTGTGAAACAGACAATTAAAAGAAAAACAACCAATAAAAACACAAGATCAGACAGAAATACAGGACAAGTTGTGCCACAATTTTTCCTGAGAGATACATTAAGCGGAAGCGTTTGTATTCCTGTAAAACACAGAGCCTGAGTTGGAGCTATCATCAGTAACAGCTGGTAATTTGGTTGTTCACATTATGTATTTGTGTGTTGTGGTTTCACATCATAGCTGCGCTTATATAAACTCGACTCGAGTCCTTTTTCTGCATGGGTATTTTTGTGTGCGTGTCTGTGTAAACAGCAAATTTCCACCAAAAATGTGCTTTGAATGTGACCCTGTAACTGCATGCGATGCTTTAATTACGTTTTATTCGACCCTACCTTTTCATCAGGGATTCAAACAACTTCAAAAAGCACTGAACTGAAGATGAAGAGGTTTGATGTCAAATGCTGGTCTTAACAAATGCCACTTATAGAAGCATTTTGTGTGTGAAGTTTATACACCAGACTAACCAACCTTTCTGCACACAATGATTAAATACTCCATCAGTTAAATAATATCTAATTACTGCATTAATTCATTTACTTAATTATTTTTGCATGAAATTTAAAGATGTAATTTTTTTCTTGTAATCTATTCAAAAGAAGAGCAATCACTTTCCATAAAATATATACCAAATGCTTTGGAGTAAGCGCTTCTGACCCCAGAGAACTCTCAGTGAGATATACTAAAATTGGAAATAGCTACACAAAAAACTACTTTGTCCGCGTGCACCCTTGACAGGTGGAGCAATCTGTGGGCCCACATAGGTGTGTTGGCTGAGTGACAGTAGAACTACCTTTGAAATGACAGCCAATAAAATATAGAGTTGCAGGCATCGATGCATCCAGCAAGCAAGCAAGCTAGTCAGTGAACTTACGTACAGTCAGTCAGCTTGCAGGCTTAAAGGCTTGGCAGTTATTTGGACATCCTGACACCAGCAAACCAGCAGCTTATCAACCAGTCTCCCAGTCAGTCAGTTAAACAGGCTTGTAGCCAGCCTGCCAGATTTCCCTGCAGACGTGCAGTGTAGTCAATAAGTCTGCAGACAGGCCTAGCACCACAAGCGCAGTCCGTCATCGCCACCAGCCAGCAACTCAAGGTCAGCCAGCCAACCAGCCTGGAGGAGGCAGCAGGTCCAAATTTAATAATCCCACTTGCTCTCATCACAGATCATGGTGAGCTCTCAGCAGAATATATCAGGTCTGACCTCTGCCACTGCTGTTCTATGAGAGGTGTCTGTATTCGAATGATTGTGTACGTGTGCGTGTGTTTGTGTTTATGTGAGTGCAGTGTGTATCACAAAATCTCTTACTGCAGGGTGGTGTGTAGCATCCCTCACACACTGGCTCATATTTACAAATTACAGCCAGAGAAAAGGCCAAAAATATGTGCTGCACTTGTGAATGAGCGTAATAGAAAATGCTGTGCTCTATTTATCCTCGGTGCCTTAATAATTAACCTTAAATGGCAAACGCAAGTCCCCTTGACCATCACCTTCATTTCCATTCTAATTAGAACAAACTTAATTAATTTTAGAGCACTGATTAATTCCACCTTATGCCACTAGATGTCAGTGGCTAGTTGAGTAGATGTTAGTAGTGAATCGAGGAGGATTGCTGCACTTGAGTAGAGAAATCTTTGTTCAAGAAGGCACTGATTTGACCCTCTCAGAGATAAAACAACTGATGACTGGCTGTAAATAAGACAGGACAGCACAGCTGCAGCATTATGAATGCATGTGCTTAGCATCATTCTTTCTGTTAGCTTTTTGTTTTTTTGCCACAAACAGGTGATCCTGGCCTGTGTTTTTGCACGTAAAACAGTAGCCTTATTTTTCCACTCTCCATTTCAATTGTTTATGTGAAGAAACTGGTACATGCCCATCACGCAGAGCAGAGACAAGAGAGGAGCTCCTCTGGCTCCGCTGGCCTCAGCTGAATAGAGCCCTCTGGTTCACAAAGAAGGGCTTTTCTGCTAAGGTGCTTAGAAAGCGCTCAGGTCGTTGATATGCAAGGCAACGGGGCAGCCCGCAGCTCGCCTGCTTTAGAGTTAATTAAGCTGCAGACCCAGTTGGCAGGATGCCCCCCACCCTACCTCTTTTCTTCTGCACTGCTGAGCTCTGACACTAGCACTCCTACAGGATGAACCCCACCAACCTACATCTCCCACAATCCATAAGTGGTAGGCACGTCCAAGCGGGTGTCACAAATAGCTACATAGTATCATCAGCCATGATGATGCTTTTCTTTTTTCTTTTATAGTTGTAATTACCATTTGTTTCATTCTTAAATTGGCAGCTTCCCTTTTTCTTTTTATTCCCAAGAGGTATGCACCCACTATCCAAATCCTTTCACAGCACTACATCAACCCAAAGGAATCCCTCCCAAGCTCTTTGTTGTTCACCCTGTCCTTGTCTAGAATGTCGTTGAGAATGACGACCTTCCGTCTCATCTATCTTCATTTCTTCCTCTTCTTTGCCCCTTTTCCTCCTTTGTTGCTTACACACAAGAAGTAGTTCCTGCATTCCAGTTTTTGAAAGCATGCACCTTCTTTGTCCTACTTAATGTTTCCTTCACATACTGTAGTCATAAAGGTAAAGAGGGCAGGCTCAATCAGACAGAGGACAGACTCCCCGGTGGCCTGCCATGCCTCTAATTGTGAATTCATCACAGACGGAGCAGATCAATACGGTACTCTTGACTCCACGCATAGCAGAATGATCTGAAGTTTGTCCTATTGGAATTTCTTTTACGGAGGGGGATTAGACACTTCCACTCACGTTTGAAGATGGCGAGACCTCACTCACATTTAGCGTGAGAGAAAACTGAAGACAGGTAGAAACAGAGAAAACCTCACCCCGTTTTCGAGTTTCCCTCCTAATGACTCTCTGCCTTCGGAGTAACAGGCACACACACACACAGACACACTCACATGCACGTGCTGAGACTGCTGTGTCCTCCGTTTTAATGCGACCTTGGTGCTCCTGGGGAGGGCTGGCTATGAACTGGCAAGATGGTGAGAACAGTCTGCGCCATTAAACCTGTGGGGGCTTACTGTAACATGCAGCTTCCCGTGGCTGCTCTCTGGCAGTGGAACTCTGTAATAGTAGCTCTCTGGCTAATGCACTGCTGGGTATTCAGGGAACAGAGGGGTTGGTAGGGGGAAAGAGGCAACGTGAAGCGACACTATGCAAAAAAAATCCACCTTATTTCAAACATCTCACTATTTCCAATCAGATGATGTAACGTGAATGAACTGTATGCTGAACTGTACTTGCTGTGTGTTCAAACCAAAGCCACAGAATAAAGTCTTCCATAAAGACCAGATGGACGGGTTACATTTTTCTCTGAGTGATAGACTTAGAAATTGTAGAGGAGCAGCAACAACACCTTCTCAGTCTGTCACAGCCACAGCTTTTCCTTGCCATCGCACAGCAAGAGGGCCCCTGCTGGTGTTTTTTGCCAACACCACAGCCAGCACAACTCCTCCATTCATTCCCTTTTCTTCAGTTTGTTCTGGACAGACCAAAGTTGCTTATTTACATTTTACATTTGCATGTTCCCGAGCAGGGGTATGTCACAGAAATAAAAACACCTCCCATATGGTTGCAGGCACAGGCTGACTTGAGGCTGTATATAAAATCAACAGATATTATTTATTTAGGTTGTGATTGCATGAAAACTCATTAGCAGCCGTGGTATCGGTGGGAAAAAAAAGGTTTATTTGGACAGTTAGTTTGTCTTTTTTTTTGCACAGAGGGCAAAGACAGCCCAATGAACACAGATTGCACCTTAAGTTAAAATGGAAACAAAAAATGCATGAATAAATATATATATTAGGAGTACATCTGCCCTAGTTCCTAACCTTCTTTCAGCGTTTGTTCTTTTAATGCAACACAAATGTCCTCAAACGTCACACTATTGACTTTGAAGTTAAATTGTCAGAAGGACAAAGTTGCACAGGATGACGGAGGAAGTTTGTGGCTTTCATAAGGAAGCAGGTTCAAATGCATCCAGTAAAGCTACAATGAGGTCATGCTAACATCGTCTGACCCAGTAAATACTGATCTCTGAATAAAACCAGGTTGCTGAATTTTGTGGCATTTTAGTACCAAAATAAATACATGCATAAGAGTGTAGAGCCCTCCCTCTTTGTTATATTTTACAGTTTTTCATCCATATTTTCCACATCCAAGCTGATGATAGTATCAGTAAAACTCATGACACTGAACAAATCTTTAAGGGATTGAAGCTGAAACGAAAAGAAAAGCTTATTAATTCTTCAATATTAAACACACCCACCCTCCTTTTCTACTTTTTACATATTCATCATAGTACTAATGCAATTATCAATACTGTAATCTATTTGGCGGTCACATGGTGCTAAAAAGTCATTACTCGTGAGCCTTTTTTAATGAACAAATCTAATGAAGTGCACTAATACGTTAGAAGCAAGATTTCTCTCACCTTAGGGGGTGATATGCATGTGTGTGTGTGTGTGTGTGTGTGTGTGTGTGTGTGTGTGTGTGTGTGTACGAAGGGTGGGGTGGTGGGGATAACTTAAGGACCTAAGTGGTTTCGACATGACTGAAATGCTTTGCTAAAGACAAAAGAAGAGACAGCCAGAGAAAAAACTTGGATGGAAAAGTTGGATGAAAATGTAAGGCAGATGCTACAAATTATTTCAGACCTTCCCCCGTCTAAGCCTACCTGCTGAAACACGGATATGCTGCCAGGAAAAGGCGACGGCTTGGGAAATTTTGATAGCACAGCAAGAAGGGATTGAAAAAGAGGAGAACCTGATGTGTGTCGCATGAAAGAGAAATTCCAACCAGCATCACTACAACTAATGCGCCACACATACCACATAAGAATCTCCTCACTTAAACACATAACATTGTGATTCTTGACGGATTTATTTGCTCAGGGGAACGTAAACCTCCACATTTCCACAGCCACCCCATAAGACTCCTCAAACCCACGCCATGCATTATTCATTTACATGGGCACAGTTTTTTGCTGACGTGAAAGTCCTTGGACATGCGTGCAGGGCTTCTGCACAGACGTCTGTTTGAGAGGCATCACGAGATGTGGCAGGACATTATTCAGTCATGTAATATGCCTCGTCTGTCTGGTGTCTGCTCTGCAGTTTTCTTATGAATTCCACAGAGAGAGAGAGAGAGGGAGGGGAAAAAAAGAGAAAGACGGGCTTTAGTTGCGGAGCGCAGCAGCAGCGGCGGCGGCACTGGATGTCTTGACCGATGAAAGGCCAATTACTGGATGGGTTTCCTCGCTGTGTGCTGGGAGAAACAGCGTACTGATGGCATTTACAGACAACAAATAAAGCTGTTAGACTGAAGACACCCATTTCTGCACAATGAACAGTAAAAATGTGAGATTCAATTATATTTTCCAACAAGGCACGCTCACATATTACACACGAGTATTTCAAAGTGCTGAAAAAGAGCACAGCAGCTATGAAACAAACCAGTCTACATTAAGCAACAGCACTCCAAAACCAAACCACTTTAAATTAAGCAACAGCCCTCATCTGCAACAGCCGCCCATCTCCCCACCTCCCAAGCCCTTGCCGATTCTAAAATCTAAAATAGCTTTTACTGTCACCACCAACCACTCCATCTTTTAATCTCTTCAAGGAGATCCATTACCATATTAATAATGCGATGTGAACCGGTCATAGATTAAACTTGGCAATAAAGAAGCCTGCCAGGCACTCACACTGAGTCATTTTAATGACAGTGTGATAATTATAACTGCATGTGTCAGAATTGACAGACAGGGCCCCTGCATATATCAAACACACACACTGTCATGCAATCTTTCTCCGTCTCTCACACACTCACTTTGTCCTCCTCTGCTTCTTCTTCTTCCACGAGCTAAATATAGACTCAGTTCATAATCAGCTTGCCTTTATTATAAATAGATGTGACAGTGACAAACTGGGATATTCACCTGCTAAATGGCACCAAGACAAGGGCCAGTGTATCAGACCAAGTGGAGCTGCTGCTACAAAATTAAATCTTCACAACATCGTTGGGTATTGAATTTAAATAGCAATGTTCTCCCTCAAGTCACTTCATGGCAAAAATAACTTTAGAAACTTGAAAAATATTTTTTGTTTTTTCTCCTCGTTGTTCTGCACCTCTGGTGGTACGCAGTACAACAAATAACCCCAGAACCTGCGAGAAACTCTAAACAAAATGGTCTGAATAATGTATAAAAATAAATAAAAATAACAGTAGAACGTTGTGTTGATGTAAACAGTATTTGGTGTGGGATACTCTCAGCAGGAGTGCTCATTAAGCTGAAAAACCCCAGATATATTAGTGCGTACACAGTTTCACTGTTGCTCTGCGTCTGACACTAAGCTGCTATTGTGTTCAATAGATTGTATTCTGTGGCTTTGAGTGACACATTGGTTGGCGTCTAATGTGAATGTAAGCGCTGCAGACTGGGTGAGAAATGATGTTTGTTTCCCTTGTTGCCGTAGCGGAGAGCGTGCGCGTTTGCATGAGCGTGTTGCAGAGAAGAGAAAAGCTCGAGTGTGTGTGTCTGTGTTTGTGTTTGTGTGTATTTGGGAGAGAGAGAGATGTTTTGTTTTCTCATTCCAACGGCGCACATTCCATGCTTGACATAAATTTGAAAAAATCAACAAATGTGAGGCCGCACAAACAACTGAGTTAAAAAAAAACAAAAACAAATGAGATTTTGTCGGTGACATGAAACTACCAGTTGTAAATAGAGGAGGGGGGGGGCAGCAGCACTTACTGCATGTACAATTTAATGCACACAATCACAGTTTAAGTCAGGTTCAGTCAAAACAGGAGCAGATGGTGGTGTTGTAGTCAAGACTGTCTCATGGAGAGATTTTTTTGGACTGCACAATTTTCAATGACAGGGTCAACACGTGAATAATCTCGGCTACACGTGATACGCAGTGATATGTTCTATATGCAAACAGTAAGATGAATGTTTTTGTTTTTTCACTGCTGCACACATCATGTGCCAAATAAAACACAGTTTATCACTGTAATGATTATGATCACCATTATTATCGTCATCAGAAGCAGCAGCAACAGTTCAATGAAATAACATTAAGCAGATGGAGAAATGAGAGAGGAAAAAACTGAAAGACCGCAGGATAAAGAAGCAGGAATAACTGCCAGGAGATATTGGATTTGAAATACACAGCTCACTGTTTTAAAATGCAGCATGGCAATAAAAAAAAAAAGCAATATACTTTTGTTGGAATCAACTAGAAATACAATATTTAAATTGAAATGCATGCAACAGTGTTTTGCTTAAATTTAGTACAGTTATTATGCAAGGTTCTACCTTTGCAAACATGATTTAATCTTGGCTGCTTTTTTATATTGGATTTAGATATTGACACTCGAACTACAAACACCCGAAACCTCCACGTGAAGCTGCAAGTTTGAATATCTTCTCAATTATAATTTGAGTTGATGTTGACCTTACTGAGAGACAAACCAGCTAAATGCAAGCGCAAAGATGATTTTTCTCTTAGCATAAAATTTTTAAAATGTAATAGTAAGTGAATAAGTTCATTTGATCAAAACTAGTTCAAGTTGATTCAAGCCAAATGCAAAGCACATTTTCTAGCCTGGCTGCAGCAGAGGATGTAGTAAGGGCAGCGGATCGTCTCATTAATGCCCTCGTGCCTGCAGCACTAAACTTACCTGCACTGCTCTTAAAATGTCATGCATATACTGTCCCATTATAAACAGGGGGAACTATGATTAGCTGTGACACTGCCTGTGTTTTAACTATCTGCATCTCCATTTAAGAGGGGCTGTCTTTACTTTACAGCCATTATTGGTGCTTTTGGTGTAGTCACTGAGTCACTGTTAGACTTTTCTGCTGAACAGAGGGCAGGAAAGCAGGCAGGTAAGCCAATCTGTGCTGTGTTCTCATTAACCGCCTGTGGATGCGCAGTGAGTGGGGGGGGGGGGGATGCTGTAAGAAAGAGAGCGAGTGAGTGACTGAGTGGGTGAGACAGAGAGAGAGAAGAAAAAACAACGGTGCAAATGAGGAAAATTGGAAAAGGTTTGTCTTACTCTCTGTGATAGGAGGAAGAGTACTGAGCAACTTGTGAAGGGAGCTTTGTTACTTGATCAAGACACACATTTTGTGTGGATGTGCACTGACTCACACGCATTGCAGTGTGTATTACCATGGGTACACGCACAGGTCCATGTTTGTGTTTTTGTCTGAAGTGTGCATGCACATAGGGGTCCCAGCCCATCTGCACATCTTTATGGAGGGGAGTAATTGACTGGTGGAGGACAGGGCTCAGCACCACAGGGAACCAGCTGGAGTTATTGAGGGATGAGCAGCCTGCCTTTGGGAACCAGCATCTCTCTTTCTCTATTCACAGGGAGGGTGGAGATATCGGTAGGAGCACAAAGCAAGAGAGGGAGAGAGAGTAAAAGGAGAGAGACAGGAGTTCGAAACAAAACTCTGTGGTAAAAGCATCACCTCCATAGCATGACAAAGTAGGGTGGGGGTGAAGGGACAAAGGAAGGGATGGGGAAGAAGCCTCCGGGAGTAGCATCTTTTCTTTTATCACAGTGTCCCTGGTCTGAGATAGGGATGGCGGGAAAAACATTTTCTACTGTGTGCCTCAATATTTGATCATAATCTTTCATATTTTTTGCGTTATTACTTGTTATGAAAAATAAAATATAAAAACTGTGATGATCTGTTTGAATTCAAAATGTATATTCTATAACCAGATGATGACGTTCATCTTCCTCACCAATTAAACAAAGCTTTAAAGAAAGAGAAAAGGACACAAGCAAGCAAACCAACTGAAAACCTAAAAAGGTATCGGGAAAAAAGGCAGTGTGTGTATAAAAAAAGACAAACTACCAACATAGATAAGGATGCTTCTTAACTCTATAAAAAGCAGCTGCCATCTCACCATAATAACACCTGCAAGAGCTAAATCGCATAGTCGATACAGAAAAGTGTGTTTGAGGGGCCAACACAAAAATACTGAAACGCTGAAATAAGGCTGTACTGGAGAGAGACAAGCGCCCGCTGACATAATCAATCACTTCACTTGTATGAACTGTCTTTCAAATAATTCAAACAAATTAGATCTGTTAGAGTAGAGAGTACCTGATGTCTTCTGTTAAACCAAAATAGTCTGATCAGTTTGGGGAAAAGTGTCAGTGGCCCCATCACGGTATCCCTACATTATACTGAGACACTTCAGTGGTGTTCATATTTGCTAGACTCTTCCTACATTTAGTAAATGATCCTTTTATTTTGCTGAATTTTAAACATTTTACTTTTTTTTTTTTTTTTTTTTAAATATTATTTCTTAATATTTGGTTTCGTCTTGTTTTGTTTTTACCTTGTCAGGACATTTGTTTGGTCATTTGTACACTCAGAAAAATAAAGGTGCCAACTGGAACCGAAAGTGGTTCTTTAGACTGATGCCATAGAAGAACCTTTTTTAGTGCCACAAAGAACCTTTCAAGCAATGGTTCTTTGAAGAACCTTTAATGGTGCCCCAAAGAACCATCAAGAAATGGTTCTTTGAAGAACCATTTCTAAAAAGGTCTTTAAAAAGACATCTGAAGAACCATTTAAGAACCATAATTTTTCTGAGAGTATTCTATTTTTCTTTTGAATTGTTAACTTATCTCTGGATAAATGAAATTTATCTTACTTTATGGACTCTGAAGGAAACCTGTTTGTCAGACAGACATTACATTTGTATATTTACAGAAGGAATAAAGCAAAAAGTATTCATACACTGAGGCCGCCTACAGGGAGGAGGTGGATCGTCTGGCTGAGTGGTGTGACAGAAACAACCTGCTGCTTAACACCGAGAAGTCCAAGGAGCTCATCGTGGACTACAGGAGGAATGCTGACCCACATCCACCCATCCACATTAAGAGGACGGCTGTGGAGCGTGTGAGCAGCTTCAAGTTCCTGGGAGTCCACATCTCCGAGGATCTCACCTGGACGACCAACTGCTCCAAGCTGGTCAAGAAGGCTCACCAGCTCCTCTTCTTCTTGAGGACTCTGAGGAAGAACCACCTGTCCTCAGACATCCTGGTGAACTTCTATCGCTGCACCATCGAGAGCATCCTGACCAACTGTATAACAGTCTGGTACGGGAACTGCTCTGCCTCGGACCGGAAGGCGTTGCAGAGGGTCGTGAAAACTGCCCAGCGCATCGCCGGAGCACCACTTCCTGCCATAAAGGACATCTACAGGAAGCGGTGTCTGAAAGGGCTGGGAAAATCATCAAAGACCCCAGTCACCCATCACATGGACTCTTCACCCTCCTGCCCTCTGGGAGGCGCTACAGGAGCCTCCGGACTAAGACCACCAGGTACCGGAACAGCTTCTTCCCCACAGCTGTCAGACTCCTGAACTCTGCCTCCTGACATCTGACCCACGTTAAACTCATGGACTGAACATACACACACCCACAATGGACAACTGTACCCTCAAACACACAACAATAACATGGACTGAACCACCACTCACAACCACTAGCACTTTATATAGCCTCTGTAGAAATTATCCACACCCTCACTTATCTTAACTGCACTACTGTATAGTTCTGTGTAAACTAATCATTCTGTACATACGATAATTTTTAACCCTACAAACTGTTTACAACTTGCATAGTTCCCTTTCTGTATAAACTGTATATCTCAGATTTCTGTAAAGTTTTTATTCATATTCTGTATAGTTTTTCCATATTTATATTCTGTCCTATTTCCTGTACCTAGCGTGTACTCACTACAGCCTGTACATACTTAAGTTATTTTTTTTTTTTACTTACAATCTAATAATTCTTGCTAATATATATGTAAATATCTATATCACTAAAGCACTTCTGGATAGATGCAAACTGCATTTCGTTGCCCTGTACCTGTGCATGTGCAATGACAATAAAGTTGAATTCTATTCTATTCTATTCTAACTAACTAGTGATGTGTCGGTCGCAAACGAAAAGGCTCTTAGAGCCGAGTCTTTGAAGTGAACGACGCGAGCCGGCTAGGTGGGTTTTTTTTTTCTTTCTTTCTCTCACCTCTCTCTCTCTCGCACTTTTTTCCACTTCACTCCGCACGCGAGCCTTGTGCTTGCGCTGGGAAGAGGGGGGAGGGGCGGTAGTTACAACAGAGCCGGTGGGAAAGAGAGAGAAAGAGAGCCAGGGACAACAACGTCACATTAGAAAGGTATAGTAATCATCCACAACTATTTTAAGTTGCGGATGATAAAGCATTCAGAAAGTTTATTCATGCAGGCCCATATGACAGAGAATATGCAACTTCTTTTTGTTTTCATATTTTAATTTATATTTAATTGTGTTGTGGTTTGCTGTGTTTCGTGTCAAGGCTCTGTGTGTGGGCAGGCGGGGATGAGGATCCAAACGTAGGACTCAGAGACTGAATACAACTCAAAACCTCAGCTTTATTGCTGGCAAAGAAACAAAACATGAACTGAACTTAACAAAGAATACTGACACTGCGAACCAAAATAAACAGGCACAATCAGAGGGTACAACACAACACTGACACCAAGAAACACGGGGCTTAAATACACTGGGGTGTAATAAGAGAATGGAAAACAGGAGGGAGACACAGCTGGGAGAGATTAGGGCTAACGAGACAGGGGGAGCGAAGCAAGACACACTGACATGAGACACAACCTTTCAAAATAAAACAGGAAACAATTCACGAAGACACAGACTAGACACAGAACTCAACTTATACTAAATACGAGACTCAACCAAAGAACTAATCCCTCACCAAGAATAACTGAAACATAGATTTATCATAATAATCAACAAAGGACAAGAATCAGAATACAAAATCAAACCAAAACATAAGAACTCAAAATACTGGGTCAAACTGACCCAGCACCGTGACATTTTGTGTTGTTTCACTTTAAATTTGTTTAAAAGGAAAAAGCTGAAAATTTAAATAGTTAGAAGTTGAAATGTAAATAGCTGGGTTTTTTATTATATTTATTTATTTATTTATTACATTTTATGTGGAGTAAATAAATAAAAGTATATTTACGGTTGCACCTAGAGACAAAGCACGTACAAACTCCAAAACACGTACAAACTCCAAAACACGTAAAAACTCCAAAACACGTAAAAACTCCAAAACATGTACAAACCCCGAAAAACGTACAAACTCCAAAACACATACAAACTCCAAAACACACAAAAACCCCGAAACACAACAGAAGTGCTCCAGGATGCTAGGGGGCAGTGTTGAGCTTTTGTTACCTAGTGGCTACACAAGCCGGGAAGTACCAACGACCAGATTTGGTGTGTGGTAGTAACAGGTAAATGAACATTTTTTTTTAAGTTATTTGAATATATATGTGTGCTTGTGTATAAATACACAAACAATACACATATGCTTATGTTTTGGAAGTTCAGCTAATGCTAAAAATGTGTTTTGGAGTTTGTGCGTGTTTTGTCTCTAGGGGCCACCGTATATATTTACATATAAACATATATAAATAAAACCACGTTTTTTTTTTTACATTAGTAATTCCTTTTGTGCATAATTTTACATTGTTGTTAATAATAAATTAACTAAAGCAACAAAACAACCTGAAGAGCCGGTTGGGACCCGAAAGAGCCGGCTCTTTTTAGTGAGTCGAGCCGAAAGATCCGGTTCTCTAACAAGAGCCGGAATTCCCATCACTAGAACTAACATATTTACCTTTTCAAAATTAAAATAAATCCTCTCTTAATTTTTGTCCTTTGATGCGTGAAAATCATTTTCAGCTTATCTATCTGATGTTTTTTATGAAGGAATGTCCTCTTGAAAAAGAAGCGCAGGTTGTGTGAAAAGCTCTCATGACAGGTTGTTTGGCTCTGAAGGGGCAGCAAAGTATTAGAGTAGTTAGCACGGTTGCCTGGAAGCAGGAAAGCTCGGTGTTTGAAGCTCATTCCATGTTCTCCTGGTGCTTGTGTGGGTTTCCTCCAGGTACTCTAGTTTCCTCCCACAGTCCAAAGACATGCTTGTTAGATTAATCGCTGACTTCTAAATTGGCTGTAGGTGTGGATGTTGTTTGTCTCTCTGTGTTAGCTCTGTGATGCAGTCTACTCTGCCTCTTTCTCTTAGTTAAAATCATTTGTGAGCTCTCCATTGTATGTTGTGAACTGCAAGGCACCTGTAAAGACAGATAATATATAATAGCACTGCAATATATTTGCTGTACTCCCTAGTTTAAATTATTACGAAAAAATTGCATGCATTTTTCAGTTTCACCTTGCAGGATTACACTTTACATTTTCATATAACATTAGAGGGAACCCATGAAAAAAATATAACTTTTGAAGGTCTGAAAATGTAAATGGCAATATGGCTGATTTGTATTCCCCTGGATCACATTTCCATCACTAATGCAAGTTAACCAAAGTACTAAGTACACACGATTATCATCACACTTATTCCCAGGGTGCATGATTACAGCCAGAAATCATACAGGACATCACACTGGGGAAATGTCAACAAAATTGCAATGCTAACAGGCAACACTAACCGCGTGTAGACAGTCCAACACACACTGTTGGCGTGTTTAACCTCAAAGCCATCATTTGTCTAATAAAACCTGATTCATTCAGTACTTAGTGAGTAGTAATAACAGTAAGAAGTGAAAACTGTACTTTACACTATTATCATTAAACTCCCGTAGTGTAAGTTTTCACGTGTAATTGTAAATACGACCATGTTAAGAATGACAGTGTGCTTCGATAGCCTAGCAAACACTGTGCAGACAAAAGATTTAATCAAAATGGAGTACAGTTGCTGTCATGTGAGCTTTATATCTCAGTAGCCCACATAAGGCCAATTTGAGGTACAGTATAATTACACTCAGTTCACAGTAATTCTCTGCCGTTCACTTCATGAATAATCCTGCATGATGAGCGGCAGGTAGGCAAGCTGTGGGCGAATTCACAAACAGTATTATCAACCCACTTGCAATCATGCAATCAGCGCATTTTATAATATTACCGGTGAACATACAGCATATCTGCTGTGACTGTGAAAAGTGATATGTGACCATTTAAAAACACCCACATATCCAACCAGCAGAGCACAGTACAGTCTCCAGAGAGTCACTCCATTCATTAACCCCCGTCCTACTGACATATTTAACGTACAAGGACTACAGACTGGAGTCCCTGGGGAACTCAAGGCTAAATTACTGTAATAAACAAAAATAATGGTAAAAACAATAATAATAATGGTAAAACTTATTTTCAGAGCATTACTCATCATGTCATTAATATCATTTAATGAAAAAAAAAGATTATTGTCATTATTGTTGTAAAGTTACATATAATTTGCATATTTTGTAAAACTGAAATCTTAACATTTCTTTAATACAACTCGCAGCCTTTATCCAAAGTAGAATCCACATTATTACGATCATTTTATTCTGGAATAATGTCTAGTAAACATTACCTCTATTAGTTTCTGAATATGAAATAATTAAAATAAACACAATAAACATCAGGCAGCCCATAGATGAAATCTATGCCCCAAAATGATCACACAGGCCACCACCCCAGCTGGCTCATTTTAATGAAGAGGAGTGCGTATTCTGAGCCCCTCCTGAACAACCAAGCTCTGCACTCTCTCTCCAGGGTTGAGCTCAGACATCCTTCAGAAGAAACTCAATTTCATTGCCGTCTATTCATTTCAGTCTCTACCCAGAACTTGTGGCTATAGGTGAGGTTAGGAAGATCAACAGCTTTGCTTTCATGCTCAGCTCTCTCTTCACCACGACAGACCAGCTCCACTCCCTCCTCTCTCATGAGCAAGACCCTGTTGGGGCAGCAACTCATCCCTGACCCAGAGTGGGGACTCCACCCTTTTCAGCCTCAGACTTGGAGGTGCTAATTCTCATCCCAGCCACTTCACGCTCAGTTGCAAACAAGTGCAAGCTAGAGGTCATAGCTCAATGAAGCCAACGGAGCTACATCATTTGCAAAATGCAGAGACGAGATCCCGAGTCCACTGAACTCGACACCGTCACCCTTTGGCTGTGCCTAGAATCTCTGCCAAAAAGCAACTCTGGGGGAATTCAGCAACCACGAGAAACGAGTTTGACTTTTTGCTGGCAATACGAACCAAGCTCTCACTACAGCTGTAACTGAAGCAACCACAATTAAAGCTAAACAAACACTACAGGCAGTTATAGCACAGAGATCTGCCACATGTCATGCTAACAGCATGCTGGCATGTGTTTCGGGACAAAAGTTAACACCGTTTTTAAGTAGAGTTAGCAGCCAAGCAAAGGACAGTTAAACCAGCAGGTGGAGGTTTCCTCATTCCTAAGAGGTTCATTGGTTTTCAGATTAGGGCTCGTAAGTTAGCAGTATCAGCTCTTCTCTTCACGTGTGGCGTGACCAGGATATCCCGCAGGTGTTTTTGGTAGATCCGGTGATTCCTCCAACATTCTGATAACTTCCAGCCTGGCAAGTTCCCCATCCAGATAATGAATGCTGCAATGAAGTCTTTCTTCTTTAAAATGACTGACATAGTACCCCTACCCCTCTAGATACTGTATGTTATCTTAATTTTTCAAGATATTAACTGAATAAATAGTTCCATATATTAAAGCTGCATGGTTGGAATTGAAAAAGCACCAATCAAAGCATAAATAAACAAACTTACTTAATCATAAATACAGGAATGATTTTTTTTTAAAAAATCACCTATGGGATATAGCAAAAAATATACTGGGGTCTGCATGGATCCCAGTCAGTAGGATGAGGGTTAGTGTTATCACTTCAAGGCAATATCATTTAAAATCCTGAGAAATGGTGTTGCCCGACGAATGAGAAAAACAGTTCTATAAATCCTCTTTTCACTTCCAGGAAATGTTGTTATCAAAGACCTTTGGAAGACTGCAGGCACGTCTGTAAATCATACAGAAGGAGCAGACCTGCGATACCCCACTGGATTATCTATGTCATAGTTTATTGCTTTTTTATTGTTAAGTGCCTCGTAATAAATACCAGCATCGATTCATGACCATTGATTCATGCATGGCCAAGTAACCTCCCCAGATGCTGAACATAGACGATGCACATGCAAACACACACGAGTACATGCAATAGAAAAGGGGGGAGAATGTGCAGAGGCACCCGTACGGATAAGAGGATGCCAGTTTTAGGTGTCCCTGAGAGCCCCATGCTGGCCTGCTGAGACACAAGGATGAATAAATGCATATGTCCAGATGACATGTGCAAGGTAGAAGGAGACAAGGTATAAGGAAAGATTGGAAAAAGGATTTTAGAGGGTGTTGGCTTATAAAGATGAGCCCCCGTGCAGCTCGCTGCAGCATGGCGCTGACTTTAAAATGTAGCTTCTCGTCACAAGTGAACCAGTGTGTGTGAGTGTGCATGTGTGCGGAGCATTGTCCGTATTAGCTCAGCCCCAGTTCCCACATCTTGGCTGGTGGTCACACAGTTGCACCACTGCACACACATGGACACAATACACGGGCTTATCACACAGAGCAGAACACTTCTCTGATTAATAAGCTATGGCACTGCAGAGTCTCAAGCCAAAAGAATCCACGCTAACCAAATCTGGTTAGCTCTGGGCTGCAATCCTTCCCAAAAATGAACTGCACAGAGCATTGATCTTACTCTTCATAAACTGAAGATGGCTTTATCCCTGATTTTAGGACACAAGATCAGACCAGCCCATCTTGGCCGACTCCACTGTGCAAAAAGTTGTATTCCAAAATCAGCTCACTGAGACGCGCCTCTGCTGCTCCCACTCTTTTATCATCAAACCCCATTGGGGCTCAGGCAAGAATCTCAGCTACTATTCAATTTCCAGCCAAGCATGAATATTAATTGTTTTGTCTGAGCAAGGGCCAATCTCTTCACCATAGAGGACTAGATGTTGTTCATTACCATCGCTGAGCTGTCTTCATTATAGAGACATGTCCGTACAATATGCTTACGTGCACTAGTCTGCGTGTGCGAGCATGTGCACACAATGGAGGTTTATCTTTGAATATGGCTCATAGTTCTGCATGTCTGGTGTCCTCTGTGTCACATCACTGTCCGTCTAACACGATCAATCAAGAGAAGCCATTGTGCCTCACAAAAAACCAATGAGCTGCATCAATAACTGAGCCTGCGTTCTCCGCCCATGAATATTCCCATAATGAAACAATCTCTTATCGCAACATTGGCCTGGAAGCTTGTCAAAAAAGAAAAAAGAAAGAGCCCATGTGGTGGCTGAAATGTCTGCATTTTGTCTCTTTCTCAAATATGTACAATTACAATAAGTAACAAACACTGCAGGACAAAACGGGGAATTTTAGAAAGAAAGCAAGGAACATGTGCACTCATTGATTAATGTGCTGCTTATTGTCCTTTTGCATGTAAGCTAATGCCATTAACAAAAGAGCACTAGCCGACTGTATCCAATTCCCATCCCCCAAAGATGCAACAAGAGAAAGCAAAGGGAAGAAATAATGACCACATTCATTCCTTCAAAACATCACACATGGAAGAATCGCAGTAATGTCCTCCCTCAAGCAGCCTTCATTTCCATTAAGACTACATATCACTCTCTGGTCCCTATTAACCCGGGGACCTAGGCCATCCTTAGCTCAAACTAGCTGGAATACTTTGCATCAGCAGTGTGTTCATCACTTTTCCTCCCACTACTACTATTAACTCTGTGCTAAGACCATTATTTAAACACTGAAAGCAGAGCAAGTAATTTGGAGCAACGCAGAGCCAGCTCTAAAGTCTATTCTATAGCCACAGCTGCTGTGTGTAGTCTGGAATCTGTCGAGGGGCCAGTAAGTGACGCTCCATTGAGCCTCCACAAACAACATAAGACAGAAATGAACCACTGAGGCAGGAGAAAAGGGGGAATGTTTTTCCTCTAAAAGAAGATGGATAATGAAGCACAGTGGAGAGGGAAAAGAGGACAAAGAAAAGACAACTGGGAAAAGGCGAGAAAAAGTTAGCCTTATGTGTTACGCACATGCTAGAGAAGCTAATGCATCATCAGCTCGGTGCAGTCTGAGAAAAAACACGTTTTAACTACCTATTGACATTCCTATAGCAACGAAGATGTATATGACCATTGATCTATAGCTGTTCCATTCACTGTGAGTCACGTGGATCTCCCTACCTGTACCAGCTCTGATGTTCTCACACACAAGCTCAGACAGGCACACACACACACATCAACATAGCACTGTGCATCCCCTCCCCACAGAGCACATCATCCAGCTCAACAACAACAGCGATATTTACAGCCAGGCCCCCCAGGAGGCCAGGTTTCTTGTCACGAAGCCGGCCCTCCCAGCACACACAGAACTGTGGGTGACTTCAACAATCACTGCTGTCGGAGAGAGAGGACAGCTATTTCGGTCACTTACAGGAAGCACAACATTAGTGTGAATCCTCACATCTAAGACACTTCAATCCTTAGGAAACAATAACCGAGGCTTGGCCTTTGACGTCAGCTCGGTCATAAAGGTAGAGACGAGGCTAGAGATTAACAGGAGCTCTCTGAAGGGAACAGACCCTCTTCCTGTTGCTAGGAGGCTCCGAATGTGTCATCCTTTAATGGATGACTGTTGTTATAAAAAAAAATTAAGACAGGGATGTGGAAAGAAAGAGTGACTGCTAACAGGATGTTCTCTGTAAGGTAAAGCTCACTTTATCAGGACCTGTTGTTTATTCATAGCCAGGAGGTTAAACCACTACAGCATGGTTATAGTAGCTCTGATATTTCATTGTAGCATTCATAATACAACACGTGACCTATTGTGTAATTTCACAAGAATTTATCATGTAATTGTTACAAATTTATGGTGCATGTCAGAAAACTGAACTAACAATTAATAGTTTTACAAAAAAAAAGAACAACGTTATACCAGGTAGTGTTTTTAAGTAACGAGTTTTCATAAAATGTTAAAAGAAAGGCGTCAAGGCATTAAGGAATGAAATTCCCTTTCTTATAATCTAATTCTACAATCCTATTAGTGGTACTGGCTCTATTATAAAGTATCCATATCTCTGTTTCTCAGCTTTTAATTGCAACTAACTATTAGTGGTGCAGGCTGTGTCATAGTCCTAACCCCACCCCACCTTTTTGAACAGTGATTGCACCTAATTTGGGGGATGGAACTTTTGGCATGCTCTTTCATTCAGGAGGTACAACCCTGAAGGACCACACTTCAGATCGTGGTGGACTTATGATCAGGCCAAACGGGGGGAAACAAACAAAAACAAAAGAATAATATGATAATAGTATTGAATGAAGAAAATCAAAATTAATTATTCAAGGTACTACAAGTCTGTAGTAGACTTTACTTAATATTATCAATTAATTGGGCGTTATTTTATTTATTCAGCAACAACATAAACGTTAAACTGCTAAGCATATAATTAATAGAGGGATTGTGTTTTTTTATTTTGTAACCTTTAGATGATTTAATGAAAGCTGACAAAATGGACAAAATACACTAAGTAGCTTCTGATGAAAGAAAACTGAACAACAAGAACATAAAACAACATATTAAACCATTTTTTACCTTATATCTCAGTTTCTGAAATGGTATTTAATTCGTTTTTGTTCTTGTTTGTTTTGTTCTTTAGGCTAAGCTTTCTTTCATTTCAATTGTTCGTCCCTTTTCTACTGTAGGCTAGCAGTGAGCATTTAGATGCTGAAAATAACACCCTGAATACAGAAAAGCTACACGGTAAATGCTGGGAAATTACACCGCAAGTCCCAGCATGTATAACAGAATGCTACAGTTTTTATTGCTAAAAACAGGGAAAATTTTAGATTACCAACTGATCATATAACACTTTTTCCAAAATTTACAGCAGAAATGACCTACTATAAATGTTATACTTAACTAAGAAAAAGTAGTTAAGCACATGCAGTGTAAGTTGTCTTTATCCATACATGTATGTTAGATTGTGCCCGTTACTAACACCAGACACGTCAAGAATACCCAGAGTGTACATTTTATTCATTTCTGAGATTACAACCATCAGTTTCCCAGACTTTACACTCTATCTCACTTACAGTATATCCTCTTATATTAGTACATATTGTAAAACATTCCCCTGTACATCCACTTCCAGTATTTTATGAGGCGGGACTGGTATATTGTCCACTGTGTAAAAGTCCACAGAGCTCCAAGGTCGCACTGCAGCATCAGTGAGGTCAACAGTCAGTGGTGCCAGCATTTGTTTTCATTTCTGTGACTGTGGATGAAACTGAAAATGTCAAAAGAAAGAAGTACAGCTGCTCTGATGCTGATTGCATGACACAATAATCTCCTTTGTTTTCTTGTGCTATGATTAGATGCTCTGATACACGAGCCCCTAATTAAACAATAACTACTTCCCAGGATCGGCTAATTACAACTCAAAACAAACGCGTGTCCAGAGGGGAAGGTCGAAGAGGTTACAGCAAAACTGTCTACACTTCAGTATTATGGTGATCCGAATGTGTGTTTTTGTGTGTGTGAGTATGTGAAGGGCGGAAGCAATGGGCTGCTGCACCATCTCAGCACTTTTGACAGCGGCGTCCTGCCTCGTAGATGCTTCACTCTGTGTGAGCAAACAAGAAATCCAGTTATTTAGAAACTTTACAGGTGAGCAGCTCCTTCTTTTCTAACACAGAATTACTAAAGATTTGACTCTGACTTGTCTGAGGACTTCCTGCAAACGCTTTACAAGGTCATTGTCATTATATTGTTTCAACTATATATCTTATCAAATATTTCTTATATTATTAATATGTCTGGATTATCACCCTCCTGATAGTTTGATGCAACATTAGTCCAAAAAGCAGCAACTGCTGCTGTTTTTTTCACTACTGCTTAGTAGTTTACAACTTACGGTCTGCATTAGTGACTTATGTTAAAGACACCTCCAGCCACATGGCTGTAATAGCAATTTTTAGTGATTCGGGTGAACTAGTGCTTTACATATACGAGGGGAGGAGTCTGAGGAAAATGGACATCTTTGAAACAAAATAATTCTTTCATAATTCATAATTTCATAATTATAAACTACTTGTTGCTACACTGTTTCTATTTTGCCGATGCGATATAGGGACCGTTAACCCACACAATAAAAGCTATTGTCAGTGTTTTTTTATTGTGTGTGTTAACTCTTTATTGTGCACTTTAACTCTGTGTTGTAGCTCAACTGTGTAAAATCGCGGTCTGCTGTTTAGTCCCGAGTTGTACTGATTCTGTATTAAGTGTGTTTGGGAATTCGGGAATTATGAGTAATTAATTAATTACCGCTGCTCTTCCACATGTGTAAATGGGCAAAACTCTCTGTCTTTTGGGAATTTTCCGAAATGTGCTTATAATTGTTCACTGCTTACAGCTACAAACAGCCATAAGCAACAAACAAATTGAGTTCTAGTTAATATTTTGTCAAAACTTTATTGTCAGGTGAGTCTCATTGATATGATTTTACTAAAGGTCTGTAAAGCAGTAAAAAATGTTTTTATAAATATTTGCAGTCAAGCAATATGCTGAATTTAAGCTATCAGTAATAAATTTCTGTATTTTCTATTTTCATACATATTATTAATACAGGGAGTGCAGAATTATTAGGCAAGTTGTATTTTTGAGGAATAATTTTATTATTGAACAACAACCATGTTCTCAATGAACCCAAAAAACTCATTAATATCAAAGCTGAATGTTTTTGGAAGTAGTTTTTAGTTTGTTTTTAGTTTTAGCTATTTTAGGGGGATATCTGTGTGTGCAGGTGACTATTACTGTGCATAATTATTAGGCAACTTAACAAAAAACAAATATATACCCATTTCAATTATTTATTTTTACCAGTGAAACCAATATAACATCTCCACATTCACAAATATACATTTCTGACATTCAAAAACAAAAAAACAAATCAGCGACCAATATAGCCACCTTTCTTTGCAAGGACACTCAAAAGCCTGCCATCCATGGATTCTGTCAGTGTTTTGATCTGTTCACCATCAACATTGCGTGCAGCAGCAACCACAGCCTCCCAGACACTGTTCAGAGAGGTGTACTGTTTTCCCTCCTTGTAAATCTCACATTTGATGATGGACCACAGGTTCTCAATGGGGTTCAGATCAGGTGAACAAGGAGGCCATGTCATTAGTTTTTCTTCTTTTATACCCTTTCTTGCCAGCCACGCTGTGAAGTACTTGGACGCGTGTGATGGAGCATTGTCCTGCATGAAAATCATGTTTTTCTTGAAGGATGCAGACTTCTTCCTGTACCACTGCTTGAAGAAGGTGTCTTCCAGAAACTGGCAGTAGGACTGGGAGTTGAGCTTGACTCCATCCTCAACCCAAAAAAGGCCCCACAAGCTCATCTTTGATGATACCAGCCCAAACCAGTACTCCACCTCCACCTTGCTGGCGTCTGAGTCGGACTGGAGCTCTCTGCCCTTTACCAATCCAGCCACGGGCCCATCAAGACTCACTCTCATTTCATCAGTCCATAAAACCTTAGAAAAACCAGTCTTGAGATATTTCTTGGCCCAGTCTTGACGTTTCAGCTTGTGTGTCTTGTTCAGTGGTGGTCGTCTTTCAGCCTTTCTTACCTTGGCCATGTCTCTGAGTATTGCACACCTTGTGCTTTTGGGCACTCCAGTGATGTTGCAGCTCTGAAATATGGCCAAACTGGTGGCAAGTGGCATCTTGGCAGCTGCACGCTTGACTTTTCTCAGTTCATGGGCAGTTATTTTGCGCCTTGGTTTTTCCACACGCTTCTTGCGACCCCGTTGACTATTTTGAATGAAACGCTTGATTGTTCGATGATCACGCTTCAGAAGCTTTGCAATTTTGAGACTGCTGCATCCCTCTGCAAGATATCTCACTATTTTTGACTTTTCTGAGCCTGTCAAGTCCTTCTTTTGACCCATTTTGCCAAAGGAAAGGACGTTGCCTAATAATTCTGCACACCTGATATAGGGTGTTGATGTCATTAGACCACACCCCTTCTCATTACAGAGATGCACATCACCTAATATGCTTAATTGGTAGTAGGCTTTCGAGCCTATACAGCTTGGAGTAAGACAACATGCATGAAGAGGATGATGTGGACAAAATACTCATTTGCCTAATAATTCTGCACTCCCTGTATCTTATCATACTGCGCACTTACTCTGAAGTCTCATAAACTGAAGCGTGAGGCCTCCAATTATGTACAAATGTTTTTAGATTATTTGTATATTTAAGTATACTTGTATGATACTTCATATGCATAAATATAGCTTACATAAATAGTTAGCTATACCTGTAGTTCTCTGTAGTTAGAATACTGGCAGCTTGCATTTAGTTGAATATAAACAGACTTGGGTTTCTAAAAAGATGCACAACCATATTGTCTGAACCCTCATGTCTACATATTACATACACACCCTCACAAAAAAACACCAAAATAAACAAAATCCCAATAAAACACTCTTGTATAGTCGCAGACAACAAAATCCTGCAAGTGCGAACGTCAGCATGTCAGTCTGTTCAGATTGGCTGGGGAGTATCTCAGCACAAACTCGGTGCTGATTTCAATGCATACTCGACAGTGAGTTATAGGCTTAATTCCCTACAGGCATCGAGTACAGCCAGCTCTAATGAAACACATTGGTTTGGATGTGATCTGAAGAGCCTTGATAGCCACACCATGTGGAAAAGAACATATGGATCACCGAGCTCCTCTCCAACATTCCTGAACAATCTGGCCAGGACATTGAGCATTTTATCACCACAGAGGACTCAGCAGTTGGACCGCTGAGACTTCCAGCTGCTTGCTCCCAGCAGGTTTAGCATCCTCTCTGTCCTCTGGAAAAACAGGAAAAGACCTCTTGCACATTGCTACTTTGAAGTCATGTTCTGTAACTTTATCATAATCATCTTCTAAGATTCTTTGCTGTGTAGTTTCCAGCTGATCGTGCCAAAAAAAAACCTATGCGATTGTCGCTTTTCAGTAACTTTCCAGTGACAACTATTTTAGCTCGTGCCTGTAAAAAGAGACCACCATCGTGTTTGTCTTCCTGACCTGTGAGTCACTCAGTCCATGAGCAAGAGGAGCCGTTTGGATTAGCAAAACAATTTAAAGCTCACTCGTTGTGAGATCATCTGAGAATATGTCATCAGTTCCACTCGCAACCTTGGGACCCTGAATGGACTCTGCATTAGTTACACAGCATACTGCAGAGCTTAAACGATTAGGTACCATTAGTGCATTTTATAGGAGAAAATAGGAGAGGCGAGGAGAGGTTCCACAGTGCTAGTCACTGCCATGGGGCGTGGTATTTCAGACAACATTCATCATGCTATCAGCTTCCTTGTTAGAAAAGCTCAGTGTGGGAAGATGTGTGGCATGCACTGCTCTGAGCTGTAAAACCTTACCTCCTTCTATTTTCAGAACAACAAATGCCTCCTTCTCAGTAAAAATGAAACGTACCTTGTTGCATGTAAGTTTCTACTTCTAATAAGGAGACGCGGCAGTTTTCTTTCTGTGCATTGTCACTGTGATAAAGTGTTATGGATAAAGAATCTTAAAAGATTTTCAGACATTGCTTATTGCATATTATTTTGCCAGAAATGGGATTTGGCTTAAAGAGTCAACAGCAACAACATTATTTCTTTGTGCCAAAGTTAGATAATCATTTTTCTGCAGACTCCAGCAGGTGTCACTCTAACCTGTAGTGCAGTGCAGGCATTAATGTTGCAGCCACCAACCAAACCTGGCTTGGGACCGTCTGGAGCAGCAAGAGGTGGGGTCAGTCAATCACCCATTCAGTCATTGCTCTGCCTTTTGCGAGAGAGTTCACCAGAGGTTCAACCCTGCACAGCAGTGGAGTGTGAAACCCAGTCTGCTTGCCACACTCTGGCTCGCTGAACCGGCCCCAGGGGGGAGAAATGTTTTCTCCACGCTGCTGAAAAATGCCCCTACCTCTGTATGTATGCCTGTGTTTATTTTGTGTGCTAAATAGTGTTGTCTGAGTATTTAAGCTATTTCAAGATAACAATCATTAACACTATTTGATGGCTCTGGCATGGGAGACTGCGAAAGCCTTCATTTCAAGTAAATGGAAGAGGAGAGACATTCTTTCTGAGAAAACAAGGGGAGCTTTTTGATAGACAGGAAAGAAATAGTGGTGCATGGGCCTACAGCACTTGAGAAACCACTAACAGACTGCATTTCAAGGACACAACCTTTACTTTGTATTGCTGAGGAGTGAAGTTGGAAGAGTGGGCGTAATTTTCTACTTGTCTCTGGACTTTGCCTGAATCCTGTCATTTTAAATCTTGGGGTCGCAGCTGCTTTCAAACGCACTGGTTTCACACGATGTTTGCTCATAGGCGCAGCGTTCTACATCATGTTAATCTGCATTTATGTTGATAGCAGGTTATATAACTTCCACAGCAGCTGCACCATCGCAAACAGACAGGAATTTACATGTTCTGGACACATTTTCTCTTTTCCTTTCACTGTCTCAAGGTGGATTCGCATGTGGCTGTGTGCATGCATACAGGCCCAAATAACTGCTGTGCCAAAGGGGGAATAATAACATCACTTTTAGCAGTAGCTAAATCAAAAATGCTCATGCTAGTCACAGTTTTAAGCCAGCTAAAGAAAGTGCTACATCCTTAAGTGGTTAATGTTCATCCCACAATAGAGAAACTGAAACCTGGTGAATCTCTTCAGGCAACACCAGAGAAAAAAAATGTTTGTTGCAAAGGAAGAGCAGCCGAAGCATGCTAGTTCTAATAGACACCTAGTCAGCTTCCCTTACTTCTATTCAGATTAAGCAGTTAAGTCCTTACTGATTGCACGGACGAGTGGACTTTCTCCTTTAAAGTTTTTTCTTCTGATATCTGAAACCCCTGCTGCCATACAGGTTCAATTCCATTTCCAGAGGTTAAAACACACTGGGCACAGTAAATATATATTGTGTGCTGGAGCAAAAGCTCACGAGCAGGCCTGCCTGCACCTTTTGCTGGCTTGTCTTTAATGCTATGGACCAAGCATATTCTGGGACAGTTTGGTGATAGCATTGATAGCAGCTGGTTACCTTAAAAAAGCCAGTACAGTAAGCTAACTTTTAACAACAATGTGAGAGAGATACATCTTCTCATCTCCCAGCAAAATGTCAGACAGTTATTTTAACACCTCATTATATTTTGGATGTCCTTTGGCTCTGTTGACACTCAAACAGAGATTGCCTGTTGATTTCCACTGTGAGGAGTTGAATATGTGTTCCACTCATGACCGCGACATTACTCATGTTGTGCAATGTGGACTTAGCAGAGAAACTTCTGCAGGGCAGTAATTTATGCATGTAGCTTTGGTTTCTCTAAACAAATTTATATTAAATCAAAAGAAATGCTTTTTATGGTCCTTTAGTGTCTCGCTGGTCAAACTGACAACCCATCAAACCACTAACAATGCACTTTCCAAATTTAAGTCTTTAGCCAGTCGAGTCTGGTACTGGAAACTCGGGGCTGAGCATATTTAATCACTTGTAGAAAGATGGAATACATTTAAAACTCAATTACAGATTGAAGAATTCAAAAGAAGTTGTTACATGTGAAATTACACGTAGCCCTGAAAGATGGAATCTGGGTGAAAGGAAAGAAAAATGTGGAAAAGTAAGCTGGTTATATTAGATGTGTCAACATTTTGAAGGATCGCTGTGTGATGATTATGTAATGATTTGAATCGCGTTAGTCATTGTGTGTATCCGCACCCTCAGCAATCTCTTTCTGCTACTTGAAATGAAGACTATATATGCAACATTCTGCAGCCATGTTTAGTACTGGCTACCTCTGACTATGAGACTAATTTGTCATGTGCATAGTAGTTACCTTTTATTATTTTTTTGAAGCCTAGCAGTGTTCTCACCTTTTGCCTCAACTGTGGTCGAGGAGGCCGTGTCCAACCCGCCCTCAGAAACATCGTGTCAATGATAAACCAGGCACAACATTCAAAAGCACTACATGCTGTGCAGCAGCAAGAACAAGATGCACTAAACGGGTACACACAAACATTGCAACACAAAAAGGACAGAGAATTTTTATTGCTGCTGAGCACACAAAGTAAATGGAAAAAAAGGGAAAGAAGCAATTCAGTGCTCTAGATTTTATAAGGCATGTCAAATTGCATGGCTGTTGGGGTGGGGGGGGGACTAGCCCATATGTGAAGCATATGGGCTAATTATTTACAGCTTTGGGTTGTAATTTATGCCGTTTGTTGTTAAAGAAATACCGTAGCTAAGTCAAATAGGTAGTCAATGCCAACATTATTGTCAGATGGATCTAAATTCTGTTTACTTTGCTGAGCTGCCTGGTAAACCACCACTCCTCACAGGCAGGAAAAACATCACACTTGTACGTACCAACAAAAACCACAAAACAGCTTTCGTACAAAAGAAAACACAGCTTTTAGTGTAGAACAGCTGTCTTTCATTTCACAGCTTGGATAGAAGTCATTTTGCTTTATAGTTGCTTTTTCGCGAAAGTATATCGTCATAACTGACTGTCTGATTGTCAATAAGAAGTAATTCCTCAAAATAATTCAGTTTTTAACTGAAATAACTAAGATACGGTCACAGACTCCTGCAATAAAAACCACACTGACAGCATCGCTGTGTATGACTGAATGTTCTGCAACTGACTGTAATTACTTGTGAACGCTGTTCTCTTGCATGCATTATTTCACACATGCATGACAGATATTTTTTATTTGAAACATGGGCAGTGTGTCAATCTGGAACTCATTTTATTTAAACATATTGTCCTCGCACAAATCCTGAAACATCACAGACAAACTGAGTAAAAGACATTTTCCCATGGAAATGCTTATTTAAAATCAAGTGATGTCGCACGTGTCATTGAACCCAGAAGCGGACGCTATTCGAAAATGTGTGAAGTAATAAAAGGATCTGTGGGGCTGAGCAGTGCAGTACAGCAGATAGGGTCTGAATCAGCACAGATCAGCTATTTCAGTGCTAAACAAAAGGTCAGAGGTCATTAACAACTAAGTGCATTTTCCACTGACGCAGTAGAGGCAGGAACAAGAATAGGGCATGTTTGACTTAAAACTACATTAGTGTGCATGCAGCTCAAATGAGCAAAATAAGAATTGGCAATATTTATTTATATATTCATACGGGGGCGCCTATGTAAATCAATTTCAGCATATAATATACACCTGAAATGGGACCGAGCACTAGAGGATAATGAAAGAGCGGTTGCCTGCTGTATATAAAGCACATGTACACTAGGCAGTTGCTGTGTAACAGGAGAGCTAAAATTGGCTTCCTACTGTGTATATTATTTCATTTCTTTCTCACTCAAGACTAACATTATGCATACTATTTTCATTATCTATTTGAAGTTGCGTGAAAGACGGGCAGTTTCTCGTGTATGCCTGGCGCAAACACACCCTAACGACACTTAAATTCTTTCCAACTCAGGGAATTTGCATGTAAAAACCCTGTAAATGTAAATGCCTGTGTCCTGTAACTCTGCAGTCTGGACTTTTTGAGATTTCTCTGTCTGCAAAACCAGGAGCATCCACTACTCAGTAAACACACTAGTGGGTAAACATATACTTTAGGTCACCACAGCTATGCTACTTTAAATCTGCCATGTGTGTTCCATATTCTTATAATTAATAACAGTTTACATGTGGTGTAAATACATGTGCGATACGCTGTGAATATGGTGTGCTGTGGCAAGGAGACAGAAAAGACCACACTAGTAGGCAGATTATAATATAGTTCAAAACATATATATACATTTAAATCTAGTTTTTCCTCAACTAATCACACAGTAACATCGGAACTTAAAACACAATGAACAAAACATTAAACTCATATATCCTATCTTACACCAGCAAGTACACTGACAACTGAGAATGCTCAAATTTGACTCCTACCCATGAGCAAACACCTGTTGCTTTTAAATTAGCAATCATTGCTTTAGCAGTCAAACCTCTGGATGCTAACTTTAAAAAGAGACGTAGACTGAAAAGAGTCGAAGAAGTGGGAGGAGTCATAGAAAGAACAGATAATATTCTTTTAACTTAAAGCATTTTTTCTTTCTGTTATATTTCATAACAGAAAATATTCTGTGTTTTATATTTGAGTTTAAAAACATAACATCTTACATCAGGTTATTGCACACGTTACACTTTGTGTAGCGCTGAAATTGTGCCACCAATGCTCATAGCTGTTTTCCATTTCCGCTCAGCATATCTGTGTGAAGTTGGTTCTTTGAAATGTTTGTTTTGGAATACTTGTGGACTTTCGGATTTTTGTCGCACAATAAAAAAAATTGCTGTGGGCAAGAACCAAACCAGTCACTTCCACATAGCATGACGATAACTCCAAAGCAGTGGCAAAGATAAGAGGAAGACAGTTTTCTGTGTGTGTGTTGTGCATGCTCAACAAATGGTCAGTATTAGTGGGCCTCTAGAGTCATGAGGCACTAGTATAATCACGACAACTTACAGTTTGTCTGGATTGCTTGCACACCATACTGGTGCTATTAACATGCCATTCCAAGCCAAAACACAGAAACACATCAATTTCCCAAAACTGTTAAAAACAGTTTCCCTATTTTCACTCATGATATATGTATAAAGTTTTTTAGAGGCAATCTTTACATGAATAACCTTTCATAAAGCACTATTTACAAAGCAGTGCTGGATTTACTGTAACACACAGTTCTCCAGGTGGAAACACTAAGAGTCAAGATTGCTAGCACACCAATAAGAATCTCAGGATAGATGAAAGGGTTCAGTTCAATAATTTTGGCACGTTTCCTTTGATGTTGATGTTGCACGCGATGTTAATGAGAATCTCTGGCCTGACCACAGACTGGATTTTGGGTGTTGAAAAAGAGCGAGTTGAATTTCTCTCTTAATGCACCAAAAGTTGTTTCTTTGTAATCGTTTTTTGGCCATAAAAGGACAACGTATATATAACCTTTTTAAAAAATGGATTTGAGGGATTGCTTCAAGAAATGTGACTCAGCAATCAGGAACAAATATTGTCACTTTGATTTGAAAGATTCATGTTGTTTCTGTCTAACACCATTGCTTTTATTGACTGTAAACAACCTGTTTTTGAGTGGGATATATCAACATGCACCATCAACTTGTGTTTGGCCCAGAATTGTCTTACACGATGAACCTAGGGGACCGGACAAGTATTAATCCAAGGTAATTGCCCCAGACCATCTGCCTGTCAGTGTGTTTGTTCAACAATTTGTCGTATGTCCATCTGTTAGGCAAAATGCCTTTGAAAGCCCTGAATGGCTTTATATGAAACTTCAGGGCATAATTGCTTTATTTACTGCTAAAACACTAACTCCTAATTCTCAATTTGCTATAAAAACTGATCATATTCGCCACTCTTATGACAAAAACCATTTTTACCTAGTGAGGTCCTTTCTTTTTTCAAAACTCTAAACACATTCTCTCTACCTCAATGATAGATTGATGATGCACAGATGTTAAAACTGTTGGCTTTTGCAGTTACTGATGTGATGAAACCAGTAGAAGCTATTTCAGACTGCAAAGCAAGCGTGCGGTGATGGTTCGTACCAGTAAATATTGGAAACAATCTGAAATGAAGAAGAGGAAGAGAAGAAGGGGGAGAAATCATTTCGGTAAAGAGCAGTTGTGACAGACCATGTGTTTGTACATGCAATCACAACACATATGAATAAGCCACTTGCATGTCTCATACCATAATTTATCCATAAGTGTCCCTCTTCACATGTTTTCCACATAACATAGTGTTTAATTGATTTATGTGTCTTATATTGAGTTAGAAAAATGCAAAAATGACAATTTCTTTAAGTAAAATATAGTATGAGACATACAAGTCTTATTAATATATTGTGTGTTTTTACTTGTTTCTTATGTAAACAGCAGACACAGGACAAAGTGAACAATCAAATCTAAGTAGATCCTCTGTTGCACGCGAGCTGTGCACTACTTTATTTTGTAAATATTAAGAAGATGGATGGAGGAGGGGTAGCAGTGGAAGATCCATCTCTTTTTTTGCTTCATATTTTTGGAGTTTTTGTAGACCTGCTAATCAGCCACGTGAGTTTGGAAAAACGTGTATGACACATACTGATCACTGTGATTTCCATTTTTGATGCAGTGTGCAATGAATGCTCACTAATGTTATTATTTTTTATTCTCTGTGTGCGTGATCTGAAACGACTGTTTGGTTTTGAGCCCAGATAAAACCCCATTTGATGCCAACGCGTTGGCAGAACCACACAACCTGTCAATGTTTTGTGATATGTTTTTGTGTTTGAAGTTGTAAGAAAGCTTCGTAATATGTGTCTTAATTGAACTGATCGGTGTAGCTGGAATGCTATAGCTTTGTTTTAACTTCCTGGTTATTTCCACTTACATTTTGGATGAAATCTTTGAAATGTCAAATGTCTTTTAGGATTGGGATTTTTTTTCTTTAGGATATTTTCTTTTGTCATCACTTCTCAAAGTAAAAAATACAATTTTAAATGGATGTTTTTTGGATTTTTCAGGAAAACAATGTTCACATTCAAAACAGTTTTATAGAAGTTGCCAGTTTCACATAAAACATGTTTTGCGAAGTGAAAGGTGAAATTGGAGATGTTTCCCAAACTATTGGGAAATGCCATTTGCCGAGTTACATCCTGTTTCTACTTAGACCAACAGTAAAACCGTTTTGCAATACAAAGCATTTCTGTAATAAATATGTTGTTCACATTCTGAACCTTCAAACAAATGGTTTGAATAAATATGTGGAACTGTCTCTTCTCAAGAAACCAGCTGAGTCAAATAGCAGTACATACAAAAAGTAACTACGATGTATCGCTCGAAGATCTCAATAAGTTTCTATGGAAAAACAGTGTAAGATTGGAAGCATAATAGCCATTATCTATAATTATAATTTGACTAAAAAGCAAAGGTTGACACAGCTGAAATACAATGTACTTATACAGACACAATTCAAGCATTTCTGATGTAGCTTACAGGAAACACCGGGGTGATTTTTTTAAAAATCTTCTGTTGATTCCAGGGTATTCAAATTTAGTGTGTCCTTATGGCATTATTACAAAGCTCATTGCTAACTAATCAGCAGAGTTGGTCTGTTTATGCTCTGGCTGCAATGCAAATATAAAAATGTGTCACAGTGTTTTGCTTATTTAAAAGAATCAAGCCCATTAGGCACGATCACACGGTGTGACGCTGTTTAGACTGTTTACGACAGAGCTGAGCACTTGTACATTTTTAAGCATACTTATGTATTCTATACCATATTTCATATGTGGTATATTCTGGACATTTCATAGCTCAGACGAAGTTTATGTCTCATAAAGTATTCTTTTGACGTTGAGGATTTACCAGTGTTAGTCCTTTTAGATACGCTGTAGTGCTGTGGTTGAAGTATCATGAATAAACAATGCATTGCTGATGGAAGAGCTGCATTACAGTGATTTTTAAAACCAAGCAAATATAGGTTGCACATCCCATGGGTCTGTAAGACTTCATTTTTATGCCTGCTTTGCTACTATAGGATCACTTAGACATGCAGCGGTCAGCTCTACATATATGATGTGCGTGCAGGCTGCAGGCTCTCTGACGCTTTTAATGAATGAGTAATTGCATAACTCATTGCAAAGCTGTATGGCTTAGGACAGGCAGTACATGCTGAACACAGCTCTTCCCTGATAGGTGAGAGTGCTTAAATGTAGTTGTATAACATTTGTAGATAGCTTTATTACGCTGTGCTTTTTATGCAATAGAAACTCAGAACTTAAATGAACTTAATTTTTGGGTGCAGCATACTTCGTCAGGGTTGCAAAGTGTGCAGTACTATGTTAACAACCGCCCACATGTCTAAATGGACAGGTTTAATTTAGAAGTTGGTGCGCATATTGCTGTGAGTGCAGGATCGCTGGTAAATGACAGATTACTCACATTTGTGTGAGCCCATGTAATCCGATTCCAGTTTATTCTGTGCAAATCTCATGTCGTCATGCTGTAGCCTACAGTGGGAGCGCTTTAGCTTCGTACAGACGTGAGCAAAAGCACACGGAATCATTCAACCCAGATGCACTTTGCACGGCTCCGAATAACGCCAGCAGAGATTCACGTCACGTCATGTCCGAATATTTATTATCTATTAGCATTTTTTATACCTACTAGAAAATGTGCACATTGGTTAGTTCTTCTCTTCTTGACATGACACCGTTAAAAAAATCTCAGCGTAGGCTTTAAAAATTAAACTAAAAATATAAAAAACTACAAGCAGTGCTTTTCTTGACATGATAATTTCTCTTTCAGACTTTAGTCCATCACTATTTTCTGTCATTACTTGCTGTAGATTAATGAGAAGTCCAAATCTACTTTAACCCCATTCCTTAATATTAACACATTTAATCTTATAGTTCTTTGAACCATTTCTTTCACATATGTATACATGTATAATAAGTTATAGTAGTTATATGAGTACAATGGTGTTACCTCTTAATTTCCTTTTTTTTAAAAGCGCCCAGCGCCCTGAATCTGAAGGCTTATTTTAATCATTACACAAAATATAAAGAATATTTTATTATCAGTAGTAGTAGTGTTATTATACCCAAAGTTTTTGTTTTGTTTTGTTTTTTTGCTATGGACAGACAGAAAGAGAGAGGGAGGGGAGAGAGAGACACACACACACATTCAGGGTCTGCCTCATCGATTCGATCGTCATTCGACTCTCTCGCTGCACACCAAACTCGCTGCGCTCTGACCACTGCAACTTTTGCAGAGACTCCTCACTCCACAGACATGTCGCACAATAGCTGAAGTAAACCTGTCATCGTGGCTCATCATTTGAGCCCACAGAAACACACCGCGGGTGGGATTTGAATTGCACAGCCTGTCGTCTGTCGCTCGCCTCGCATCGGACCCTAGCTTTGAAAACGCCTGGATATGAATTATGAGTATTTTCCTCACTAATGAGCTGGACCAGTAATGCAGGAGACCGCGTCGACCCTCTCATCAACATTTCAAGATGGCAGATTTTTATTGAGTTTTGAACAGAAATATCGCTTTATTTTTTGCCATGAATAACAGAAATCCTTGCACCGATGGCCCCTGTATACGAAGGTAAGGTGGTTTGGAAAACGTGCTGTTTTCCCCTCCAGTGCTGCTGTGTACTGTATCAATCGTGGTACAACTGAATTGCGGCTCATACGTAGGGGGAAAGATGCGTTGCAAGCTCTCTCATTTTGCCAAAATCATGCAACCTGTATTAATATTAGATTTTCTAAACCTTACACGAGCCGACTGTCAGATCGCCGGCAGCTTTTTTGCCTTAGCGCTTTAGTGAAGGCTCAGTCAGATCGGGGTGCCAGTCTGAGCTGTGTCCGTTAAAATCGCGCTGATGAGGTTGCAAACCTCCAGAATAAGGTCAAAGATAAGTATATGTTTAGGCCACGGTACATTTACCACTCTCCGTACACTTGGACGTTTATTTGTGCTCGTGTTTGTTCCTGGTAGAAATTTCTTTAGCGTTGCTTGAAGAGGGAGAGGGAATGAAAGAAGGTCGGAGACCGATCGGTCCCAGTTTCGCCTGCATTCATTCTTCTATCTCCCATCTCCCCGCATCAGTTTAAAAACTAGGCTATCTGACTTTTAACGCTTCGTCAACCTCGGGGTATTGATTCACATACGTATTTATGTTCCGGAAACGATATGCAGCCTTAAATACAGCATATTAGCTATCGCTGCAGCATTTGGCTGTGACTAATCCAATTGAGAGAATACTACCCCGTACCCTTACATTATTTGCTGCCGTGCATTCTTGTTATTATTCCAAGAGAACAATTCACACACAAACGCAGTGATTGTTGACTGCAATGTCGTTGCAAGGTGGACTAGCAAGCCTTTAAATGTAAAACAATGCAAGCGGTCCATTATAATCCGCGCATGCAAAATCTGGGTCTGTGAATGGTTCAACTACTGTACAAATAATACCTAGAGGTTAAATGGAGTGATAAAGCAGTGGTAACGGAAAAATTAAATTACGTGCAATTTGATGTTGTATATATACATTTTTTTACTTAATTCATTAGTAGTTACATATCAATCAGAAGTAGGCAACTGTAGCGATGCTCATCTAATATACAAAAGGACAGAAACCCCTGAGCAGTAAAGGGAAAACAACGATGTAAGCTATACATACTGATGAGATCCTTATACAAATTGAATAGTGGCAGAAGCAAACGGTGAGCCTTGGTGTTTCTCATATTTAGTTTGTAGCAGCCTCATGTTTGCTTATCTTCTTGTCCACTCTATAGTCCCTCTGCTGGCATTAAACGGAACCCCTGATTTTCACTTTGAGAGAGAGAACTGTTCAAAGTAACACTTTTAACACACTTTAAAGTGCCGTTAGAGAACTATCATGAGCAAAACTGAGTCTTAATAGGGATATTTGAGTTACACGATGGCTCATTTGGGGATATACAGCATCATGAAGCGCAATAAGGTGCCTGCAAACTCTTGTCTGTGTGCTGTTATGTCCCTATAGCAATATTGTAGTGATTTTTCATTAGGGGTGTTGAAGCTTAGAGGCATAGCCTGAGACTCTGGCGCTTCAACATGAAAAGGAAAGTTGAAATGAGACTCCTATGCAAAAGGTAATTAGTGTAAATTACATTCCCTGGCTTTTCCCTTCACCACCGAGGGAAGGAGAAGAGAAGAGAAAGAGGCAGCAAGGGGAATTAATTACCTTGCCTGTCCTCCCCGGAGTTGGGGAGGGGTGTTATGAGAAGTCATGAAAATGACCAAAGTCTCCAGTGGAAAATAGGTGTGGGGGGGGGGCTTCACATAGAAGAAAATCGGCTATTATGTTAATGACTCCCGCTTGTCTGCAGAGCAGCTAATAACTTAAATCTATGTGATTGACTACTTCCTTTGATTGTTTAAAGTCAAGCACACTGAGGAAAAGCCCATTTGCTTTTGTTTGCTGATCTCGTATTCATAATCACTTATGAGAAAGCATTTGTTTAAAGAAGGCTGAGATTTTCAGGACTGACAGTGGGCATTGTGCTAGTGTCAATTTGTGTTGTTTTTCTCTTGCCTATATTTTTTCCAATGTTTATCTTCAGTCCTTCTTGGCCCAGATAGAAGGCCATCGTGCAGACCTGCTGCCAGAAAAGGTAGCGGTGTGATCGTCCTGGGAGCCTGGTCTCAAAACCCAAACTGACACCTTGATGGATGTCTGATGAGCTGAGCAGGTCCAGCAGCCTCTAGCTGTGGAAAAGCCAATATTCAGACACTGCCAAACATGCCTGCCTGGCTAGATATGGGTGTTGCTGTGTGCTCATGCATGCATGTGCATATGTCTCTATCTGTCTGTGAGTCCCTGCACAATCACCCATCACCCTTTTGTAGGGCAGAACTGCAAGAGGATTAGACAGCTGCAGAACTGGGGACCAGGCAGGAAAACAACTTCATTTGCAGATCTGCCGCTTACAGGTCAAGCAGTACTATTCCAGAGTGGATTCATTCATTCCCGCCTGGAAAAATGGACAGAGTATGACTCAGAAGCCGATGATGATGATGGCGGTGGTGACAGGCGCTGCAGCATCACAGGCAGATTAATGTTTTATCCATCTGCGCAGCCATTATGTGTTAATGCGACTTTGAATTACCTTGTGGTTTCCTGGTATGGGGAATGCACCCTGCCCTTGAAGAGGGGAACTTACTCCACTGAGGACAGAGAAAAGAGACAGGACAGAGAGAGCAAGAGTTTCTCAGAAACTGTCCTCAGCCCTGCCTGCCTGGCTCCCTTTTCCCCTCACGCTTGTTTGGAGCTGCTTGATTGATATCTTCCTCACAGACCACAACCCAGGCTCAGACTCCAAGGTTGCAGCTTTTTAAACTTTGATTAGAATTGCAGGAAAAACCCTATGGGGCCCTTTGCGGCCACTTGCTGGGCCACACCCCACGGTAGAGTCGGGGGAACTGATGGAGAGTCTCGCTTCCTGATTGTTATGACAAGCAGGGTGGTGTGTTTAGCTGTTCAGTGTCCATAGTGAACAAAGAGTCAAGCTTGGAGATGGAGGATAGCTAAACAGTTAATAAGTAATGGCTTTAAACAGCACGCATGAAAAAAGTTTCAGAACTGCAGATCCTCGTAGGTAGCATTGTGAATGTTTACCTCTCTTTTCCCCGCTTTTATTCAGTGGCCATTTTGATCTTTTTGTTGACCTGAGTCCTCACCTCATGACTTGTTTGAGAGGGGGTTTGTTCAGAAAGGTTTATGAAAATGGATAAGCTGTCTCCACAAGTATTGCTCTCTGCATTATTCAGAGCTTCCTATCTGAAAAGAAAGTGAAATCCAGGGTTTGGGGATTCTTTGCGCTATTGATTTGTTAAAGCATTTAGAAGAAGAAGCAGAGGCTTTGGAGGGAGGTAGAATGTGAGTTTTATATGAAGACGGGGGCTATGCGAGCTCTCTGATGTTCTGAAATAGTTCACAGGTGTGCTCTGAGAGTTTTGGGAACAGATGGGTGTGTGGTAGGGTTGGGGGGGAGCGGTGGTTGAGGCAAAGCTGAAATGACAGGTTAGTAGAGGCCAGCCTGACACAGGAGAGCAAGCCTTCAATATGAGCAGGCTATTTCAACAGGCTCAAGTTTTCATATACTGTTTTCAGCAAATTTCTCTGGAGTAGAAGTGCCTCCAAGACTCTAGTACATTATTCTTCCACTTCTTTTCTTTTGCAAGAAAGAAATGTGACTACGAAGCAAGAGAACTTTGCATTTCTCATTTTCTCATCAGCCAGTGCTGCTTTAGTGCCTCTGTCATATAGTTCAAACCCCAGAATCAGCCGAGGTCCTTGTACTTGGAGACCACATCAGTTGCTGACATTAGTTAGTTTTTTTCAAAGACGAAGAGGGAGATGGGTTGCGATGGAGCCTTAACCCTTCCGAGTGCTTGCACAAGGCATTTCCCTGTTGGTTTTCATGCATGTGCGAAAGCACTCCCCCCCCACTTTTGTTTCACATTGTGTACGGTGTCAGCTTGTTTGAAACATCTGCCTCTGGTTCTGACTAAAACTGTAACGGCTCCAGGCTGCGTCGGAAAAGAGACTGAGTCAACGAGCATCTCTGAGCTGGACTTTTACATGGAATATTAAGTCTATTTGCATTAATAATTTTGAAAATCTACCGTGAAGATATGGCGGGAAACAGATTGGTGTTTTCTGGTTTTACTCAGTGGATACATTTTGTAGCTTTAAGAGAGGGTTTCCTTATAATTTAGGATCAGCATCTAAGAACATTTTTAATAGCTTCTCTTACTACCGTGATATATCACTGTCTGTTAAAAGGCGTGATGCTGGGAGTCTTGTCTCTGCACTGGTAACGCATCTATTGCTTTAATCGTCTATGAAAGCTACAGTTCAAACAAAGGTTAACATTTGACTACTTCTCAACACAGCACAGAGTGAATAAGCCATTTTGTTAACTTGGGCCTATTAAATAGTAACTACAAAGAGATTCTTACAGCATGAAAAACACTTTAAACGCTGAGCATGTCTAATACTTTTTCAGTATGTGAAAAATATTGCACAGTGCGGCATAAGAATGATCTGCACTTTATTTATTTCATTGCTCACTTTGCAATCTCTCACCATCCACACACGACCCCCTCCAGTTCCCACCCTGCGCTTCCCCGCCCCACCCCCACGTCTATCTCTTATCTGTCCTTCCATCCCGCTCTGTTTGTTGATAAGCCGAGAGGCCATTGGCCAGCACACATGGTACCCATGTGACACTTCAGCAACAGCCTGATGGCCAGATTGGAAGCCCCGTTGTATGTGTGTAATTGGAGGCTGCTTTGGAGAAGAGGTCTGGCTACTGTAGCTTTTTTGTTCTTCCTAACCCCCACCCAGACTCCCCCGCTGCCTCCCGCCTTGCTCGGTCTCTCCTGGTTTGTATTATTTGATTATCCCATCAGTAACCCCCAGAACCCAACCACCACCTTGTTTTTGGTGCACACTGTCGCAGGTCGTAATCGTATTGTTTGTGATAATGCCCCCCCCCCAAACACGCGCACGCACCCCAACCCCACCCGCACATGTATAACTGACATTGTACTCTCTGGAAGAGAGCTGCCAGTGCTGGCAGTATTTACCACGAGCTCATCTGGCCATTCATCTTGACTCAGAGTGCACATGCACACACGATGAAACAAAAAAAGTTCTACAAAGCATGTGTTGTAAGGGCAACAGATGATGTACGGAGCTACAGCTGGATGGGGAGGACAGCTACCGCACTCACAGCCACTTCATTTAAACAAAAGATCCTAACCGTCTCTTCATATTATGTGAAGCGCAGAGTGAAAAATGGTTTGCAGTTTTTAATCAAGCCTTTCATAACCTCTACATTTTTCTCCTCTTCCGAGGGAAAGAGGCACGGTGGGCGGATGAGGCTAGGGGAGAGAGGGGACTGTTTACAGACAGATATTAAAACGAGCACAGAAGTACCGAATTAAATAGTAAGATTGGGGCACTCGAGTATACGCACCTGTATTCTTTGACATAGCTATAGGCTCTTCCATGTGCGGTCAGCCAACATGGACTTAGTGCCGCTGCCAGCCCCATCACCACTCCTGGCTCTGGCCCCTCTCAGTCATGGAAGGGAAGTGGAGCGATGGGCGGCTGCTGGCGGCCCCTTCACAGATGGCTGCAGGTACAGCGCTACGCTTGGCTGATAACCAAAGGACTTCAAAGCTCAGACGAGTGCTTGAGCCCATTTCTGTCCAGAGCCAGGAGGCAAAAGGCACAGAGCAGAGAAAGGAGACAGCAACAGACAAGAACTGGGGTAGTCAAAAGAGTCAACAGGCATGGAAATGAGCAGCTTTAGCCTTTTCATCTTTTGCTCCCATGTTCATCCTTATATATAGTCGTTCAGCACTTACTCAGTCACTATAATCTTATCATATTTTTCTGTTTCTATACTTGCTGCATGTTTGTCATTATTCAGTTGCTACGAAAGCTACGATGACACATCCTCATATTATCCAGAACCGGAAATGAAAATAAGGTGGCCATTGTTATAGATAGGCACCACTTCCTTTCAAGTTTTCTTTCTCAGTTTTGTTCAGATTGGGATTCTCTCAGGATAGCTGTGTTCCCTGTGGAAAATCATTTTCAATAAATAGTAAACTAAGAAGGATCAAACATCAAAAGAAGCAGGAGGTAAAATGATGACATGTGTTGATAGAAACCTTTCAGTGATGAAATCTATTTAATATTCACATATGTAGGGAAATGACGTCTTTGTTGTTGCTAAAGGCTGGAGATCAAGTCTTTATGAGCTTTTAAGGGATAATGTGGAGAGCGAGAGACGTTAAAAAGTCATTGATTCAATTAGACATTCCAGCGGCTCCTCTAATAACACTGCAGCTGGCACGACAAATAGCTAAGTGTCCCAACTGTAAGAAATATGCCTCCATTTTTGCTGTACCTGTGCGCCGGAAGAGGCTCAGTAACATTGAGACGCAGCATAAGTGAATGATTAAAGTTATTTAATGGCAGCCGGAGGCTTTTTATTGAAAAATCATAATATTTCTGATCTTTATAAAAACTTAAAGTAATGTTTTTTCTTTAATTTTGGTTTTATTTGATTCTCTGACATCTATAAAAAGTATATTTTTAACCATCATATTTATATCAGAACACTTACAGCAGTAGCATAGACTGCGAGGCTGAAGAAGCTCTGCAAATAAAGCTTCTATGTTTCGCATTTACGCAAGGCTTATTAAAAGCTTTAACACTGGTTCATGGTAAACACGAATAAACTGAGTTCAGGAATCACAGTGCATGTTTGTATCGCTGTGCCGCAGTATATAAAAGAGGGTACACACCTTTTAGATTCACTCCTCACTTCAAAGCCTCAGGCACATTAGGGCCAGCCAGCAGCTCTGCCTGGCAGCCCTTTGAACTGACCTCTGCATTCAGTCTGAGAGACAGAGATGGAGAAAGGAAAAGGCATTGAAATGGGGGGTGACGTAGACTGGAGAAGTATGGGAGCATTGTGAGGAGGGAGGTAATGGAGCTGAGGCTGAGAGATCGGGATGGGTGTGTGGGGGGGAGACAGAGATGGTGGTGGTGGTTACTTTGCGTGGGTGGTTTCTGAGTGAGAGAGTTTGGAGGAGGTGTCGGTGGGGGTCGCAGATTTTACCCTTTGTCTCATTTAATCTGCATCCTACATCTGAGATCAGTGTAGTCCAGTGAGGCGTCTGCCTCCACAGCTCCCCTGACAGAGCACAGCAGCTGCTAATACACACACCAACTTGTTTGCGCTATTCCAGCATTTTTAGAGAAGCTGGCCCAGAAAAAAGGCCAAAAGTTGACCTTTAGCTATGAGGACCTGCTCTATTTCCCCCCCTGCTCCACAACCGTCCAGTCCAGGCCAGTTATTTCTACCTCATTAAGCCCCAGTGAAACATAGACAGAGTGTGAGTTTGCCATTCACGGACATTTAAATTGAAAGATGTAAACAAGTGTTGTCCATCTCAATGGCATGAACTTCCTCCACTTCTTTTAAGTCTGGATGAAAACACCAGGCACTTCTTTCTCATTGTGAAGCATCTTACACTTTGATTAATCATTATTTACTAACTTCCCACAACCTCTCTTTTCCATCTGTTAAAATTCTTCTCAGCTACACAAAACTGAGTTTAGAAATCTCACATAGATGCACAGATCAGACCCAGTCTGGCAAACTGTTGCAGCGCCGAATGCCATGTGCTTTATTTAACAGAGTTTGTTGTAATAGCAAAACAGAACTCTGATTTTCCTTTTGAAGGTGTCACCATTTATGCACGCCAATTCAAATATGTGTTTCCTATGCACGTTGTTAAACTGATGGTCAGAATAGTCATTTCCTGTCTGGGTTTGGCTGCTATTTGAGACTCTGAGGACACTGTAAATATAACCAGCTAAAGCCATGATTTTCACACTGAATCAGACGCAGTGGGCTGACTTGGCTAGCGATATTTATTACCTCAGCTCTGTGGCCAGAAGGACTCAACCAGCCATGTTTACGACACACTGTCAGTTGGATTAAGGACACATATGCCTTGCTAAATTGGTATGAGAGCACATGTCTGCGTGTGCGCTATAATCTTTTAAAAGCTGTTTGAATATATCGAGCGCTGGGTCTCACTTTGTCAAAGAACTGACAGACAGAATAAGAGAAACGACACCAGGAATAATGTTTTGAAAAGAAGATGAAGAGAGATTAAGAGATTAAAACACTTTATTAAGCATGCATATTGATGAGTCACCTGCTGTATGAGGCGCAAGTACATGTTGAGGCATCTTAAAGGCATGTAGCCAAAATTAGTCTGATCTGTAGCCTTAATAGGCCCTGAGCACCAGATTCACACACACCCCTGAAATATCACGCAATCTCGTTGCCGGGGGAAGCATGTGCACCATCTCCAGCCTCTCTGTGATAGGAAGGTAATACCAGGAACAGGATCCATCTACATGTAGGGGTTATAAAGAGCACTGATTTGTGATAGACGAAATTGCCCGTTTCTTCCTGTGTCTACTGTATTTGAACCAGTAAAAAGTGGGATTCACGCGCCACCATCATCACTTATCGTTATGAGACAAAGTGGCTCTTCTTTATTTTCCTTTTACTCGATGAGAAATAAGGTGTCAGATATCCAGATTTCTTTTTTAAGCCATCCGTTTGCAAGTTTGAATACAGCTGTGTTTTGGAAATACGGGAAGTGATGGCTCTGCCTTTGCCTGATTGGTCCCCAGGTGCATGTTCAGGTTCAACTGGTTCCTCCTTTAGTGGGGTTCACCGCTGGGTTTTCAATGTGTGCAACAAATTAATTCCCCTGAGTGTGTGTGCAAGTGTATTTTGGGGTGGTGTTTTCATGACACTTGTTGCTGCTTAGCTAAGATGCCTTTAGCAGAAATCCACAGAGCGACCAGTTAATCGTAAAGTTACACAAATGTCCTAAACATATACAAAACCAGTGTGCGGTAGCCTGTTCCATGGGACAGGGCAGGGAGGACCATCGTTTCAAAAATATCTTTCTATTTTACTCTTAGTTCCTTTGTTTTACCAACAGCAAATAGTATTTACTGTACAATATAAAAAAAAGAGTAAACACTTTGGTTGTTATGGTTATGGCTCAGATGAACTTATAAGAATTCCTGCTCAAAATATATCTTGCGTCAAGCGCATTGAAACAATTAAAAAAGAAGAAATCTGTTATTATAATTCGAGGCTTTAGAAATGAAAACGAGATTTGCATCTGTGAATTGTTGCTTTAGTCTTTTGTGCTACGAGCATTACTTTGAATAATGACTAAAATGTTGATTTGCACTCAACAGGAACCTGGCTTTGAGCATTTTTGCATACGGACATGTGCGTCGCGCCATCATTTAACTACATTTTGCGTTTACATATCTTCTGTCTGCTTAAATTAAGTGGCAACCTTTTAAAAGGGCAGGTTGAGGTGCGCTGCAAGACCGGCAAAAAGGCCGCCATTCACTTTCACAACAAAGAGCTCCTGGATACCAGAGCAGTTTGCAGAAAATAATCCATAGTGCTCTGGCTGCTCTCAAATCAATTTGCCATTGTACAGTGTTTTCTCCCACATTACACTCATCTGTATGTCCTCCCCCATTGTTTGCTATGTTTGGTTACTGGTTTGGCCTGTAGCTCTCGTATGTTGATCTCATTATGTTACATTGTGAAGCCTAATGACATAAGAGGAAGTACGGTTTAGCGGGTTGTTTCTTACTGTGTTTAAATGATAAGCATTGTGGAGAGCGGCCGCTTATCGTGCGCTCGGCTCTGCGTGGCCCTGCCTGCGCTGTGTTGGAGCTGTAGTCAAAGCAGCACAGCTTGAGGCATACAGTGGATGTCACTGGCAGTGTAGTCAAGCCTTGTGTTAACAGGTGCCATTGGTTCACGGTTGGGTAAATTTTTAGCTCCCCTCCCTGCACCAAACTCTTTCTTTCTTTCTTTTGGTGCGAAGGAAGTTTAGTGCACACATTCGTGATTCGATTAATAAGCTCAAGCAAACCCACTCTGTCACCCTCCTCTTCCTCCCACTCGTGCTTCTCCTCCTCATCTCCTCTTCCTCTCCTCCACCCTGTTCAGCAGCTGGTTAGGCTGACCTAGCAGTATAAATGTTTTTTCTCGCACCAGCCGTTTTATGACCACATTTACAACACGGATAACTGCTTCCTTATCTGCCCGCAGTTGTCCTGGGGTAGTAGGTTTTTGACTTTTACAACAAAAGTGTTAACATTTGAACTTCGAATACTCAAAGTGTCGTAGTTTAGGTAGGCGCTAAGAAAGGTAATAAATTCAGATTGTTGTTTTTCATCAGTTGCTTTGAAATATGTGGAGCCATATGCACTCCTTTGTATCTGCGCTCCTGCACGCACTCACGTGTGGACACGTGTGTGTGTTCATGTTTATGTATCTACGCATGTGCATTTTAACAAGCGCTGAGTGAACATGTTATCTCGCAGCTAACACAACATGTTGTATCTTTGGCTGTTTGCTTCCAGGAAGGGGAGAGTTGAGGGAGTGTCACATTTACAGCTGGCATGTTGTTGATTTTCAGTTTAAAAAGTGCTGTGTTTATCTGTGAAACAGTATTCGTATTTGCCTTTCGGTCTGCCCATATGCTAGATTGTACTCTTTTTGTGTGTTTGTAAGAGAGTGAAAAGACGTGATGAGGCGCTTCCAACTGGTCAAATATTGTAGTCAGAAAGAGCGCAAAGCCTGATGGAGCAGCAGCCTGCATGACAGCAACTCCCCACAAGCTTTTCTGATGCATTATTCTATAAATAAGCAGAGATGAGAGAGCTAAAAAAGCAGACAGGATGGTCAATAGTGGCCTCGAGAGAGAGAGAGAGAGAGGGGGGAAAACAGAAAGGGAGAGAGACCATGCAGAGTCAAGCTCCAGCTCTCCCACAGAGGACAGAACTCAGGCAGGAGGCAGGAACACAGGCTGAAAACCTCTGCATGGACACGATTTTCCTCTGCAGTGGCGTGTTCACTGTTGCATTTGGCCACAAAGTCACTGGAGCTACAGCAGGTTTTTCAATTTGTTGGACAGGTCCATTTTTGTAAAGTATAGACACAGTATAGAGTCTTTGACAAGAGCAGCTCTTCTGGGCACCAGAATAACACTGAATGTTTTATTTTGTCTTCTATCTAAAAAATGGTATGAGGAGGAGCACAGTCATGCAAACACGCAGCTAAGAATGAGATAATGCTTTGTCTAGACGGGCAGAAGTCACTTCATTAGACAGCGACTTGGCCTACCACCCAACACCCTCCAGTCCGCAGACAAAGAGATGTCCAGTAAAGCAACAGGGTCACCAGAGTGTCTCTTTTGGTGTCAGTAGCCATTAGGCCTCAGGAAGTAGTCCAAATATAACCAGGCCAGGAGACATCAACCAGACAGACCTGACTCCTGTTTCTGTCTCCCAGGTGATTGTTGGTGTCCTGGTACTGTGTCTCGCTCTGCTCGGTCCTTTGGGTACAGAGAGAGCACGGAACAGGAACTCTAGTGAATGATAAATATTTAAATTTCTTAGAATTATTTTTCATTCGTTTTTCCTGCAAACTGCAAAAAGATTACATTTACATTACATTAAACCATTTTAAATGAGGATTTCTATAAAAGCATAGATATTTGAGAATAACCATGGGTGAGCTGAGCAGTAATCGAGTTTTATAAGACTGTTCGTAATTACAAGAGACTATTTGGTTGGTTTGTTGGTGTTTAACTCTGCCAAGTTGTCAAAAGAGTATAAATGACAGGTTTAATAAAAGGCAGCAAACAGAAGCAGGTCACAGGCTAGAATGTGAGGGCCACTCATGGCCCCAGCTCTCCACGCTCTATTCTTCTCCCCTCCCTTTCAGTCCATCTCTCACCCTCACATGGCATGCAGAACGACCCTGATACTCCCAAAAAGAAGATTAACAAACCCCTGACAGAGAAGTAATCTCTCTGAAAACACTGACTATTACCATTTCAACATGCTGCCTCTAAACAAGGGAAAATGCCTCTGTGGTATGCTTAATTGCAGTGTGCGGGACACACAGAGTTCCTTTAGGTATGTTAAATGGACAGCCTTGGCTACTGAAGGCATTCCAGCATTGTAAATGTACAACAATGGACCTTTGCTGTTCTTTGCTTGGCACAGAGTTCACAAATTTAGCTAAAGTTCAAGAGGACCATTTGAAGGGAAAGTCTTTTGACAGAGGCTGTCCAGATTCTGAATCATGAATACTTTTAAACTTCATTCGAGGTGAAGACTGATTCATGAGGACTGGTGCTGCCTTGGAAATGAAGTATAATTGGTCACATTGTTTCCTGCGTATGTTGTCATGAGATAACATTCCAGCCATTTGACCTTTTATGTTTAGTTCATTTAATTACTTATCTGTTTTCTGCACAAGGCTCTTAAACTGTTGTTACTTTTAGCTTTAGCTGTGCCGAATATCTCGACAGACAAAGCTGAATTTCAAGAGTTTCCTGTACATTTCTAAAGATTTTTGTTGGCTATTTTTCAGAGCCCTTCCCCAATTTAGACAAACAGGCTTGGCCTTCAGTTCGTTGCACTGTGTCGACAATGTTAACTGAACTCTTTGACCACAGGGTTCAAACTGACAGGGAGTCAATGAGTGACTAAGATCACGGTCCAGGAAGAATTCGTGTGATACGAATGCAAGAGCAGCAAGCCCAATCTGGCCTTGTAAAACCTTGAACTATCCACAATCACGCTGGCAGATATGTAATGTTGGAATTTTCCATACGAGAAACAGGCTGGCTGTGTGCCCGTCCATCCATCTCTGTGCTCATCAGTCTGTGCCTGTGATTATCCTCTCAGGCTCTCAGTCACACACTGTTGACACTGCTCTGTGACGCAATGCATCATTCAAATTATTTTTAGCGTAAAGTCCAGACACAGGAATTGGTAATCCAAGGAGTGACATCTGGCCTTCAGGGCTTATGTGATTAGCAGAGAGCCTTGCCCCTAATAGCCAAGCGGACGTTCTTCATTACCTGCGAGTCTGGACCTGAACTTACCAGGTGTGACCACTTAAACTACGAAAAAACTCTACACATTAATGATTTCTCAGACAACATATGTGCTGATAACATGGCTAAGCCTCTAAATAACTGCTACACGGAGGTGCTATCTGCTACTGTGCAACACTTGCCAAGCTTACAGCGAGCACTGTAATGTGCACTCTGCCTTCAATCCTGCCGCATTAGGGCTAAGACCAGATGAACAAAGAGATAAATAGTACGTCCAAGCAAGGCCAGAGGAGAACCTAAAAAAACCAAAAAACCCCACAAAAGCAGGAGGAAGAGAGGTCATGAGAGTTAAAATAAACAAATGAAGCAAAGTATAGTGGAGGGCTGCCAGCATCCTACTGAATTAATCATCATCATCACTGAAAGGAGCTAATAATGACAAAGTGACCAGTCATGTCCTCTCCTCAATGCTTTCTGTCCACACAACATAGTCCACAATTATAGAAGTCATCCCGTTTCGGGGGGAGTGTGGTCCTTTAATTATCTTTGAACACAGCAAAACTTTCCAGCTTCCAAGATGTCTATTAAACACACAAAGCAGCAATTTTTCCAGCAGTAAACAACGTTTAAGGGTTGCTAGTGTTGTGTGCATGTTGTGACGGTAATAATCTTGGAATCGTGCATCAGTTGATCAGCAGCGGCCTAATTGTGCGCGCGCGCACGCGTGTGTGTGTGTGTGGGCGTTGGCAAGGCCAGGTGGAAGCTCTTAGTTTGTTAGCAGTAAACTAATTTTGGGTTTACTGGAAACTATTTAAACATATCATTAGTACAAGTCTCATATAATCTCGTGCTGTAATAATCATTTTGATGCTACAAACAAGCCTGTTTGCAAAAAGAGATAAAGAAAGGAACTATTTTTGGGCAGTTGTTTGCTTGGAGAAGCTTTTGCTTATTCTGAGGCAGCTTGTTCCCAGGAGTTCAGAGCACAGCCTCGCTGCAGTTTTGCTTTTGTTTTGTTGTCTTCAGGATCTGTGGTTGAGAGGGAGTTGAGTCCCTCTCGCTCCTGTTTTCATAGTTACTTGAGCAAAATTTCTTCCACTACCTTCCCCAAAGTGAGTAATTGTGTACCAGTAAGTGGCAGGGCTGGGCTGAGTGGTGGGGAAGGAAATTGCAATCATTCACTTACACTTATTGTGCTCCTACTTTTATATATGATTTCATACGGCTCCTCTGTCTCTGTGGAGTGTCCGATGAAAAGGGTATTCTTTTACTATTCACTGAGCCTATTTACTTTGCCGCAGATGGGAACAGTGGGGAAATGGCATTTCCTTTGCATGAACCAGTGGTTTGCATAAGCACTGCTCAATCTAAATCTCCTTATCTTTTGGCTAAACCTTTTGTCATTTTTATGTTATATAACAAATATATTTAAAAGAAACCCTCCATTACTGCGCATTGCATTCAAAAACAATTTGGCTTCAGATTTAATGATCTAGGCTCGGATGTTTTACTACCAAGTGTTAGATAACGGCGCTTCTGAGAAACAACTTGATGCCGAAGCGACAAATGCTTGATGACATTTTAATGGTTAATAAGTCTTTTCATCAGTGGGTTTAAATCTGTGGATCCATTTATTATAATGGATGATTATTTTATAAGCGTTCATTTACCGTGATGTTGAAAAGTGCAGTGGGTTTGCATGACGATGTATCAGCATATATGTATGCTTGGTGTTTTAATGACCTGCTCTGACCCAAGCTATCTTTATTTAAAGCTTCTTGCTACCACTCGTGTTGCAGGCACTCTCATATTCCTAACCTCTCACTTTCATCCCCCTCCTGTCTTTCTTGCTCCTCCCCCTCCGTTCCTCTCTTGTCACAGGTATGGCCTCGCAAGTGCAAGTGTTCTCCCCTCACACTCTCCAGTCAAGTGCCTTCTTTAGCGTGAAGAAACTGAAGGTGGAGCAAAGTTGTAACTGGGATATGACAGGGTACGGCACACACAGCAAAGCCTACAGCCACAACAGCAGCAAGAACGTGTCGGCCACCAGCGGCCCCCTAGGCATCAACAGCTCCCTGCAGGTCGCCAGCTCCACCCTGCCCTACGAGCAGGCTCTCGTCTTCCCAGCCACCGCGGGCCACATTGTGGTCGCCTCAGCCAGCAGCACTTCGGGGGCCGTGGGGTCTCTGCTGGGTGGCGGGGGTGGAGGCAGCAGCAGCAACAGTAGCGGTAGTGGAAGTGGCGGAGGTGGCAGTGGTGTGGGTGGTGGGGTTGGTGTTCACAACCTGACGCGCCGCAGCACAGTCAGTCTCCTAGACACCTATCAGCGATGTGGGCTTAAACGCAAGAGCGAAGAGCTTGACAACAACAGCAGCGTGCAGATCATTGAGGAGCACGGCCCACCGATGATCCAGAACGGAGCAGCCAGCGGAGCCACGGTGGCTACGGTGGCCACAGCCACCTCCACAGCAACATCCAAGAACAGCGGCTCCAACAACGAGGGCGACTACCAGCTGGTGCAGCATGAGGTGCTCTGCTCCATGACCAACACCTACGAAGTCTTGGAGTTCTTGGGACGAGGAACCTTCGGGCAGGTGGTCAAATGCTGGAAGAGGGGCACAAACGAGATAGTGGCAATCAAGATCTTAAAAAACCACCCATCGTATGCACGGCAGGGTCAGATCGAGGTCAGCATCCTGGCACGTCTCAGCACGGAGAGCGCAGATGACTACAACTTTGTGAGGGCCTACGAGTGCTTCCAGCACAAGAACCACACGTGCCTGGTATTTGAGATGTTGGAGCAGAACCTGTACGACTTCCTCAAGCAGAACAAGTTCAGCCCTCTGCCTCTCAAATACATCAGACCGGTGCTGCAGCAAGTGGCCACAGCGCTAATGAAACTGAAGAGCCTAGGACTGATACATGCTGATTTGAAGCCAGAGAACATCATGCTGGTGGACCCATCTCGGCAGCCCTACAGGGTCAAAGTCATCGACTTTGGCTCAGCCAGCCATGTGTCCAAAGCGGTCTGCTCCACTTATCTACAGTCCAGATACTACAGGTAAGAGATCGGGCTAGTTAGCTATTATATGTATGACTGCAGATACAACGTGCTTCTTTCTGTTTGTTCAAGATTGTTCTTTATTGGGCCAAACATCCAAATCTGTTGTTACCCTCTGAGTTACCCCTGAAGATTTCTCTTTGTACCATTATTTTTCTTGTACTTATTTACCCCCCTAGTTAAATTTCTCCGACAGAAGACAGGGTAATAAAACTCAAAGGCTTACTGAGAAGAAAAAACAAAAATCAAAAAAGAGTGGGGGCAGGACAAAACAACACCAACCATGCTTTAGTGTTACTTTGATGAATAGAGAAGACCTGCTGAGACTCTAGTAAAGACATAAGAAACCACAGAGCATATCTAAAGCCATTTCACTGTTTGGTGCCATGGAGAATTTCGTGGTTTTCCTTTTTTTGTTTTGTTTGTTTGTTTGTTTGCTTTTCACAGAGAGAATTTGAAAGACGGACCACAATCATGTGAGGTAGCAATCTATCCCCAAGTTTCAATTCACCCTTCTACTGCCCAGACCCTTACCCCCCCATCACCGTAGCTGGCTTCCATTTCCCCCAGGATAGAGACGAGGGTCAGCTGGAGTTCTCCTGTAATATGTGCTTGTAATCCACACCAGTGGGCCCTGCATTAGAACCAGATGACTCTCTCTGGGCAGCATTTCTTTCTTCTCTCAGTACTTTTGAAAAAATCATTTTTACCCATAGTAAATAGTGTGACTGGGTTTTAGCAGAGCCTGAAGTGTGCGTGGAGTCAACCAGTCTTCTTGTCTGTACATAGAGGAGCTTTGTTTAGGCCTCAGGAAGACGAACAGGTGTGTGTGTCAGCTACGGTACCACGCAGACCCACACAGAGATCTCACACACAGGTGGTAGCTTTACAACTGTGCATAGTGCAGATTCTGTTGGGAGAAGTTTGTGGTCTCCACTGAGTGGATTCTGTTGATAGAAGAGCTTGCTTTTGTTATCTTTACAGTTTATCGCTGGGTTTTTAAATGTGTTACAGAGAAGATCATTGTTTCCTGTTGAAAGATGGCAAAGGTTACAACAGAGCAAATGAACAGACATGGGATTCAGACTTTGTGTAGCTACAGCATTAAATCATTTTGGCACATTTGACAAGTCTATTATTTTAAATGACCGATAGTTTTTGTTGTTATTCTTTCTGCTTAACTGACTTTTAAAGCAGCATATATTACATTAAGATCCCTACGTGGGAATTGTGTTGCTCATGTCAGCAAGGCAGTGCTGCTATATCGGTTTAAGTAGCTCATCCTGAAGTAAACACCGCTGTTAGCCTGTTGTTGCTCCTTGCTGTAGGTCAACAAGGAGGTTATAAAGTGCTCCTGTTTGTTTTCTTGGGTGTAAAGAGTGCAGGTGAGTGAAGAGATCATCCTTTCGTGCACTCTTAGCAGCAGAAAAGGGGAAAGAAAGTCTCATGTTGATCAGAGAGTCCGTCAAACGCCTTGAGCGGGTACTTGGTGACCCTGGTGTAAAGCTCTGGGAGGGAATAAGGTGTCACAGGGATCTCTGTACTTCGTAATGACTGTTTTAATAATACGTGTGCTTTACCAGAACTGATTGTGTGAAATCAGGCAAGCCTTTCCGTCTAATTCAAAAAATGAGCTCATGGGAAATGAACACTAGGGGTGTTTTAACATTGTATGCATTTTGGACCACAAACAAACTTTGGCTGCGGGTAGAGTTCAGAGTGAGTTCAAAAGCTCAGTGGCGAACATCAAACCATCTTTGATGAGGAGATAGCAAGGCCGTTTCTGTTGCCTGCACCTTTAGAGGGTGGAGATTACACACAGGTGTGCTTGCACGGCTCCAGAAAGCTGGCTCAGTATCACACAATAGTAACCGCATCCCTGTGTTGTATTCTTTGATTTCAATAAAACGTGTATTTGTTTTTCTTATTTGTCTCATTTTCATTCTTTGTATATGAATAAGACTGTAAAACATTCTAAGCCCCGTTCGGACATTACAGACTTTCAAACTCGCTGATATCTGCTTCCGTCCGCTAATTTCATAAACCTCACATGCAGCTGTTTGCGTTTTGGACGTCACCGATATTGTTTGCTGTTGACGTTACATGTGCTTTTACAGCCTTGCAATGAGTTATGGATTTTCCACAAGGTTGAGTTATGCAAATAAAATACCAGTATTCAAAGTAAACAAGAACAGCTCTCAGGGTTCCTAGAGTTTCAACTGCATTTGCTTCAGTGCTTAGCAAATACAGGGTCATGTCACCAAGCTCATCTATCCTTGTCAAAGAGGCCCATCTGCAGGACTCCTATACTTTTACGATTATGTATATTATGAAACAGCACAGTCTTTCTGTCCTTTTCTTAAGGATTCTGTGGTCTTTGCGTCTTGATTACATCACTGCGTGACCTAATGCTGGTTATCCTAATTTCTTCTTCTTCTTCCTCCTCTCCCCTGTTTCCTGTAGCTAATGATGTAACAGGTAATCTGGCTAGTCAAGCTTACCCTGTGTCAGATAAAGGGATTATTGTGTTGTCCCAGCTGGGCATTTTTGCCCTGTTTATCTCTTCGGGTTAAGGCCATGAGATGGGTGGAATGCAGCAAGACATTATTAAAGTTTATGTAAAGTTTCCTGAGGCAGTTCAGCTGCTAGCAGCAGACCTCATGATGACTGCTGGTAGAGAAAGGAAGGTGCGCACAGGGGCAGGGATTGGTGGAGACACAAGTTCTTATCCTGCTTGATCTCCATAGAAATCTGTACTGTCTTTGAGTCTTTATGTATTGTACAGGTGAAATCTGGTTACTCGCAGACTCACATCCGATGACTTTGCCATTGTTTAGGAATGCAGATAAACGCAAGTGTGACTATATAACAGAACTCGGAAAACTAAAAATATTTTCTTTTACCAACAGATTCTGCAAGAACTGAAGCTGCTATTTGGCTTCCTATTTGTAATATTTTAAGATCAAATCATGCAAATAATAGCCGTGTTTTACATTTCTAGATTTTCTTTATACATACGTTTTGGTATATGACTTAAAACCTGCTTAAAACATCACTTATTCCACCAGTTTTACAGTAAAAATAAATAGAATTTTGAATGCTGTACGTTCTACGCTGTTAGTTCAGATAGTGCTCCAAATATTTGGTAGAAAGTAGTTCCAAAGACCACTTTTCATAGTCTAATGCTCCTCAAACAGAATTGTGCACGTGGTTGGAAGGTGCAAACCCACAGAGATCATTTAAAAACCTGAGTAAGTAAAACCCAAAGCATCTGTTTTCATACATGTACCACAACAGTTAACAAATTGATATGTGTCTGAGACTTGGTTACATTTCATGTGACTTCTCTCCGTAGATTGTTTAGACATACTGAACACTTAGAGGAGCATGCAGTGAGCGGTTAGGTGGGTGGAGGCGAGAAATCTTTCTCCAGCTTCCTTTTCATTTCTTTCCTTTTCATCCTTATGCTCATTTTTGCATTTAACAAAATAGTGTAACACTCGAATGCATTCACAGACACACACACACACACAAAGGCTCTCTCTCTACACAGTGGATGTGTTACACAGATTTGTTCAAGTGCCACAAGACAGGGGTGCAGAGACGGAGACCGAGTCATTTCCTCTAGTAATTAAAAATCTTAATATTAACAACCCAGAAGCCCGAAGCTGCGTTGCACACGCTGCACGCATGTCAGAACCTCCCAGCTTGCACCTGTTATTTAAATTGAACACATTATAGAAGTCATACTTACACATGACAAATGAACACCATAGACTAAGGATCAGAGACTTAATATACAGTGCAGAGGTACAGAGGCCTGAGGAGTTAGCTTATTAGACACTGTGAGTGAAAGGAAAATGAGTTAAGAGTGTCTGAGAAAGAGGAATGGGCTTGTTGATGCGACCAGTGATCTGAAGTGGCCAGGGTCTGTGTACTCTCAGTGTTATCAGTTTGAGGCTAAAGGCTTCTGGCAGAAGAGATCTTAATGCTTCCCAAATGGAAACTTGACTATTAACATTATGTAACTCTCTGTGTTTTCTGTATTCATGTTGGCAGTAAAGCTAGGTACGGCTAATTCGTAGTATCCACGGCTCCACCGTGTTTACGTCTTGATGTTAATAACTCATTAAATATAGATCCGTCTCCATCACGGGTGGTGCAGTCTCTGCTGAGTTTAAGATGAGTCTCTGCTCCACCTGTCTGTCTGTCTCTCTATCTGTTTTTAGCGTCACACAATCAGACAGACAGGACAGGCGTTCCAGCACATTTACCCTGCCTCCGTGCGAAACATCAAGGGGTGTTTTAATGAATGAGGTTGCTATTAGTTACTGTTCTATGAAGCGTGTGTTAAAGTGTACGTGTGTATGTGCCAGGGAGGGAGAGAAAACTAGGTAAATGGCAGGATCGGGTTGCTACGGAGGAAAAGACACATTGGAAAAAGGGGGAAAGGCACATTAGCTTAGTAGTGGCGTTGCTGTTTGTAGCGCTGGTGTTGCTTATGGGAAGATTGTAAGAAAGTAAAAGTAAGGTAGAAGAGGGCTGAGGGACGGAGGAAGGTGGAGGGCCGGGTTGCAGAGGGCTGTTGTTTTGCATTCCTTGCCAATGCCTGGAACGGTGCATGCTTACCCCAAGCAGTGGCAGATTATTACTAATGCAAATGACTTTCATTAGCTTCAGCCTGACTGAGTGGCTGTTGAACACCGGTACTTCTTTTTGCTGACTTTCGAGTTGATGTATTTTTAGCTTCATGTGTGGAGCTTGTGACCAGTAAGGGCCAAGGCCAACCTTTTGTTGTTGACTGTGAATGCTGAAGTCATTAGTTATTATCAGGACTACTGGCCTGTGTATTCACCATGGTGCTTTTTATGACAGTCATAACACCTTAGTATGCATGACAGAATCCTAATAACCTGCTTCTCATTTATAATTTGCCTCTGGGCAGCTCTTCCATGTGTCTCCACAGAGCAGTCAGGAAGCAGGAGACATGTAGCAGCTAAGCTAATTAACTACCAGTAGTCAAGCATATGGATTGGAACATATACAGCAGTCTGAAACTGACAGTCAGCCTGGCAAATAATACATGGGAAATATTTAACTGTTGAAGAGGCATTTGATGATGGATACACCTATGTGTGTGTGTGTGTGTGTGTGTGTGTGTGTGTGTGTGTGTGTGTGTGTGTGTGTGTGTGTGTGTGTGTGTGTGTGAACACACCTAGTGTGGGACCGAGTGTTTCTATGATAAGACGGTGCTCTCTAAGTTTCTCCACATCGTTTTATCCTGGCGTCTTGTCTTTGTTCTCCCTCACAGTTCAATTTCCATACATTTCCCAGGATATTAAGCTGACGGAAATTAAGCTGCCTTGATAAAACACAGCAAGCCGCCCACTCAGACTCACTAAGGCTGCAATCTTGCTGCTCTATATTGATTGGCTTATTTGAAACACAGGATTTTTCCTCAACAAAGCTTTTGGGCTGTTTAGCAAATGATGGCACCGCACAAGTGGCAACTTATTCAACCTTACACGTGTGCGTAGCGTTGCTGTTAAAATTATGAAGTGGGGGCCCATTAAAATCGCCGGGCTTGTATGATTTCGTCTGCCGAACAATAGATTTTTCTTCTCATTTGAGCCTGAAAATCATTAACAGGACAGGTGAAATTTCTCACAGCAGCAGTCCTGTAGTAGTTTTCCTCTTTGCCACAGATTTGTCTGCCTTTTTTTTAATTTCCCCGATTCAAGCACCAGCGGGTTGGCAGGGTGATAGCTGCCATCAGCGTCTGACTGGCACAGGTGCCCCCGGGTCTAAATAAATCATGAGGCCTCCTGCTGATCCCCTCCCTCCGCCATTCCTGTATGCCCACTATCCCTCCACAGGGAACTCCAGTAAGGGAGCAGCCCCCACCACCGCATGGTGTCTTGGCTCCTTCCCACTCTCCTTCCCTTTCTCTTCTCTGCCACCCCCCCCTTGCCTTCCTCTCCTTCACCCCCACCCCCCTCGCCTCTTCCATCCACTTGCATGAATATTTAAAAGCTAACGCCACGATGGAAAATATGCAGCAAGGGCAGTGAGACTTGTCAAAGAGAGGAAAAAAAGCGAAATGTTCATTTTGGGACCTTGAATTTCCTAATTTAAGGCAGGCCATGTGATGAAATTCAAAGTGGTCTAATTACAGAGTGTTGTGAAGAGAGTCGAAAAGGGAGAATTTCAACAACACACACTGAGAGAGTGATACAAGCAATAGCTGTCCAGCTGGGGAGAAGACTGGGAGTACTGGGGGGGTGGTCAGTGGGGACCAGCAGTTGGCTGTGTGTGTGTGTGGACTGATTGCCCCATGACAGAGAATGCCTGGTGTGCAGAGGCCCATGCAGGCTCCCATAAAGTTTTCTACAGAACAAAACAGACACATTTGTTTTCTCAATTGCAGGAATTCGCTAATGTGCATATATGAGGGTAAATAGTTTGGCTAATTTTCTGGCAGGCAAATGGGCAGAGTTCTACATTACTCGTCGAGCCAGCTGGGGCCCCTGTATGGAGGGAAAATGAGGCTTTGATTAGCCCCACCCCACCATCTCCATATCAGTTTGTATTTAATATCGTCCCTGGACAAACACAGTAATTTGATTTTCTCGAAACTACCGTTTTAACAAATTTATCTGCTTGCTTTTACGTCCCGCGTCTCCCTCCTGTTTTTACTGGTTTGAAAGAACATGTTCGACCACAGCTCATCTTCATGGTGACAGTTGTCGCTCTATAAAAACGTTGCTCTGTTTCATTGCAGATGGCAGAATTAAACGAGGCTCTGTTCTTACCACACAGGCTATTTTCAGCACCGCTCATAAAGTCATAAAGCAACATGCTATGTGACTTTTAGAGTCTGATTATTAACACTGCACTTTTATCGCTTTTATAACACTCTGAATAACAAGCATTTAGGTTTGATGGGTGACGTGGAAAAGTTTCCCTGCTTTAGTTCTGAATGCATTTAACACAGTGATTGTTAACAGGAATTTTCTATCGTTTATCGGACGTTCAATGCTCGACTCTCAGGAAAACAAAGATTCGATGTAGCCATCTGTTAGCAAACTTTTGGCATAACTGACGTCAGCACTTTAATTCTTTTTTTGACCTTGTGTCACATGTGGATGTCCCCAGGGGTTCCTGAAGGTGAGCCAGAGGAGCTTCTCATAAAAATTGCTTTTTTGGAATATAAAAGCTGCTCTAGATTATTTTGAAGCTCTATTCTTGTCATAAAATGGGTCTCAAGAAAATCCTATTTCACCCGAGCTTGATAAATAATTTAAAATGACTAATAGCGCCTTGTGACGGGGAATGTATCGCTGTGGTGTATCAGATTGCGGTGGTTTTGGCCTGAGGCGTAATTTGTTTGGAAAAATAATTACTCCTGTATTGGATCCTGGTTAAATATTAAAAGGGTTAGCATTAGGAATGGGGCGGCATCCAAGAGTGTTTTGGTCGACTTCTGAGCAAACCCATTGCTTTCGAGACGTCTTGCAGACAGGCTGAAGTGGTGTGAATTTTATTGGTTAATTCAGAGTACTACATTGCTAAATTTCATAAAGAAGGGCATTGCAAACTAATGAACTTTCTCTGTGTGCTTAGCCACTAAGCTTTGAAGACTAATCCCAGCGTTTTATGAGCGAAGAGCGTCAGATTGTCTGTTGGGTTCAGCTGGTTATTAGACGCACAAGCTGGGAGGCACCAAAAGAGCATTAAGATGCTATATATCAGCTCACGGAGGAAGCAAAGGAAGTGTTCCAGTGAGGGTGCAGATAAAAAAAGAAACACTATATAAAAAAAAAACTGGAAAAAAGGGAAGAAAAAAGACCCAAAAGATCAAGAGAGGAAATTAATCAGTATAAATGTGAACAGTAGCTGCTCAAGCGTACAAGGCAATTTGGCCTGCGCGTTGTGTATGTGAGTGGCTGATTAAACAGAGGATATGTTGTGTGCTGCTACACAGAACATGCTCCATGTTTCTCAAAGCACATAATGGATGTGCAGGATCAACTGATTTACAAAATACTATGAAGCTTTTTGCACGTACAGACACCTACACAGTAAACACGTGCAACGTGACACCAGGTGTGTTCCCAGTGGCGTTCGCTGAGCTGAGACAACACAACATCTCAGTGTGTATTATCAGCGTGAACTGGACGTAACTCACGTCACCCCTTTAAACACAGCAGGGACACCAGGGAGGCAGCAGCACCACCACACAGTCTTTCATTACAGCCAGAATCTATATATCATCAAACAGATGGCTTCTCTATAAACAAAGACTGTTGTCCTTGTAACCAGCGTGAGGGAGTTAGAGGCCTTTTCTCCCCTCTGTGATGTTTCTTGGCCTTTTCATATTCACCCTCTTCTCTATCTGCCATCGCTGCCAATCAGCCTTTCGAATACTGTGTAGGTTTTACTTGTGCAGCCAGAGCAGCTCTGACCCATCAAGACGTGGATAGCACCTCTGTGTGTGTGTGTGCGTTGTCTGCAGCAATTTTTTAGTGATTGGCATGTGTCAAACAGCCATCCACGTCCCAAGTTTTTCCAACAAATAATTGCACTTTAATGAGATTATCAGGGTTTTACAGTTTTCGAAACCCTGAAAATCTCAGAAGTATCTCCGATGCACGGCGTAGAGTTTCTGTGTATGCTTCCTACACAGAAATCAAAGCTCATCGCACTAGGCAGAGTTGTATTACGCAGATTGGTTGAGATGGAGCCCTCGATCCTGCGCGAGCTGCTTTCAACTCACAAATAAGTGTTATAGTCTGATATGAGTGGCAAATGCCTGTAACTTAAATAATATGTCCTTGAAGCTTTTATGAAGGTATACAAATCAAGCCTACCCCCCTTTTGTCCCGTGTTTTTGCTGAAATGAATGAAAAAAACATTTGCATGCATCATTTCTCGAGTTCTAAAAAGAGTCTCTCTGTTGCAGCAGTCGTCATGGCAACCAAGGCTCTTGTTCCAAAAATTGTCCATTTGCCTCTGAATGTCCGACACCTGAACTAGACCACGGATGTTTTGATCTTCCTCCTTGTCCCAACCGCCAGCTGTGTACTTTAGGGACGGGCAGGGCCCTTGAGCCACACTCTCATCTCGCTGCTATTGTTTGCCCAGGTGGGCCAGGACGCCCTATCTTTCTCTCCTTCTCCTGCCTTTTTCTATCACGTCCCCTCTCCATCGCTCCCTCACTTCTCTCTGTCTTTGTTCCACAGGGACCTGTGGTCCAACTGAAGCTCTCGGTTACACAAAGAAACCCAAATTGGCTTTCATCTGCAGCCTGTTACCAGCTGTGTACATTGTGCATTTGTGCTCTCTCTCTCTCTGTGCAGAAAAGTATAGATTTTACCCATGACATTGTTATTATTATTGGCTTTGAGTCATAGCTGCCCCTGCAGAAATGCTTGCCTCTCATATAACTCCTTGTGATGTCTTATTAAAGTTTTGGCATGTCTTTGTTAGCGCTTTGCGCCCCCAATTTGTGGTTTTGAAGGAAGTTTAAAATGCAAAAATAATTCTATTTATAATAATTCCTCCATTGTGAGCCGATATAGCTCCTCTCTGCAAACCTCACTTTTAGCGAGGCAGAAATCTCCCTGCAGACCATCTCGTTAATGGATCGACATGCAACAAAGGGAAAAGTGATTCAAACAATCACCCAGGATGTATTTTCACTATTTCTATTTTAGAATAACACCAGGCAGCTCTCTTTCACACACTGCTGTACACACATGCACACACAGAGTGCACTTCACTAGAGTCGGTACTGACAATACTCATCGCTTTAAGTGTAACAAGACTTTTGCAGGAAAAAACATATAATTGCTCTCTCAGTCGCTGTCGTTGGTATGTCCGATTGAACGGCCATAGCAGTGATTGAATGCAGAGTAAACAGCGAGCTGTGTTCGAATTGCAGACAGAGGAAACCAGCAATGTCACGTGTCCCTTGTCAGAAAAGGGCCAAGCTCTTGGCATAACACATGTTGGTGCTCGAGGAGCACAAAATGCTCCAAAGTCCCAAACCAGTCCTGTTATTCACAGTGTCACCATGGTGACAATGAGGCTTTGAGTCAGAAACAAAAATGTGTTTTTTAGGAGCGCTCATTCCAAAAGTGTGTGTAAAGGAGAAGGAAGGATGGTCCGCTTAGTTTAACCAGCGTTTCTGCCCAGGTCACAGCTGAGAAAACAGAACTTTCACGAGGGATGCGTACCCTTTCCTCCCTTTTCCCATCTTTACCTGTTTTTACAACTTTCTGTCTATCTTCAAACTGCGTTAACCTTCCCCTCTCCCCTCCGGTGTCCTTCTTCTGTCCACCTTGAGCCTCCTCTCTACATTTCCTTTGTCCCGACCCTCCTCCCTTTTGCAGGTCTGCCTGGCATTTCAATCATGACATCCAGACAGACCGAATCTCAAGAAGGAGAATCTCAGAATCTCAAACCCTTGCAGATGTCCACAAGAGCAGGAAGCTTTAGTACATGCGCCAGTGCAATATTTATACATGAAGTCTTTGCGTGAACGTGTTTAAAAACACTCAAAAAGCCTGTGAGATGCTTTCAATTTCAAGAATTAAAAAGTGAATATCTGAATGTATAGCATGTTGTGTAGCACACAGAAGTGAGTCTCTTCTATCTTTTTGGCTCAGTAAACAGGTGGTTTAGGGAAAAGGAGGTCAGATACTTTATTTCGCCGTCTTTTGTTCGTGTGTATATGCTAACAGGTGCAAGCTCCTCTGAAATATCTGTACCCACAAGCTTCACAGGCGCCCGTGCTGCTGACGAAGTTCACTCTGCTGCTCTCGAATCAGTCAAAGGCAAGCGTTACCGCAGGAGGAGAGAGTCTAACAGACTCCTTGAGCTCATGTGCACGTCTTTGTGCTCGGCTCTTCTCTTTGAATCGTCAGTGCACACTGCAGCTCAAATCAATCATAACTACAGCACCTGTTCTAAAGAAATGCCAGCATCAGTTAAAAAGGCCGTCTGTTTGTTTGTCTGTCCTTCTGTCTGCCTGTTTTGTTTGCCTTTTCTTCCGGGAGCAGGGAGAAAAGGAAGAGAATGGATGACTAAGTGCAGTGAATCATAAATGATTTGCGGAGTTTATCAGTGCACGGGAGAGCCTCACAGAACGGCACCAGCTACCTGTCACATTTCTGTTCTTTCTCCTCGTTTTTTTTCAAATGTAGAAAAGGTTCTGTTCTCTCTCGCTCTCTGCTTCACAATCTTTACAAAGTCTTGATTTATGAAAAGGAGCCATTTTATGGGGCTAATTGCACAAAGCAGGCTGCCGGAGCACCTGACGACAAGTAATAACAGTCCTGGAATATATAAAACCGAAGCAGGACTGACTCTGAATCAAGGCAAATTTTTGGGTATGAATGTTGAGTAGATGGTAACGTGGATTCTGCTCTCAGCTTGTGAGTCTAGTTGGTTTATTTCGCAGCACATGGGGTCTACAGGGTAGAACAATACACAATGAGTTATAGATTATTTCTGCCCAAAACATAGGAAGGGAACCGTGTTTGCTGGACAGCAGCATGCTCCAGCACCATTCCCGCCTCTTTGCCCATTGTGAAGCTGGAAGTGAGGAGTGCTATTTGCATTACAAGGTTCCTGCGGAGCAGAATAAAACGCAGACAGAGCTGTGAGCAAAACGAACACTCTCAGGGTGGCCCTGTGCTAATTGCGACCGGGGTGCATTTACTGATTATAGTTAAGTGGTCCAAAATGGTCCCCTGCTTTCTGTTCCATTGACCCACTCCCTCTCCTGGTGGACGCTGTCAATAGCAGGCTTGTTGAGATGCCTTTCCACTGAGGGAAGAAAACAAGGTCCAATCGTGCCTGTCTCCTTGCTTCATCTCCCTAAGCAGATGGGGGAGGGTGAGGGGAGGTTGCTGGGTTCAGAGGGAGAAAGTGCTGATTTTCAATCAGAGTTTAGAACAAGGTGATCAAAGGAGGGGGAATCTCATGAAGCTACTGGACGAGTTTTAAAAAAACTGACAGGTTGGGGAAAATGTATTTTAAGTTCACGTCCAAATACCAAATTGATTCTGCAGCAGCGGCTAAAACGATCTTATTTAAATGTGAGCAATTACTGAAAAATCAGGTTTTTAAAATTTTCTGTATCTTTTGTCTTTTTGTGACCATATGTGCAGCTCATTACTATTCACATCGCCTGCAATAAGATGCAAGTGTGGTCAAATGGAAATTAATGGAATGCAAAGTGGAATGTAAATGTTGCTGCAAAGGGAGGCAAGCTGAACATCGGTGAAAGATCCTGGATGGCTGCATGCACAGACGGGACTATGTCAGTGTTTTGCATTCCCCGTCTTCCCTGTTGCCTGCGTCGTAACAGGAGGCCCCGCAGTGGGAGAGCAGGCTTGGGGTGATATAACAGCCACTGGATCACACAGCCTTTGATCTCCCTCCTGGGTTTCTCTGTGTCCATGGGATAGTCTTTAGGCCTACTGATGAGGAGGTGGGAATCTAGTGCTGGCTCACTAACAGTTTTATCTGCACATCTTCAGCCCGAATGTCAGTTGGCTATGTCTGCGGAGTATTGGTGAACTTGTCTTCAGTTTTAATTATTCACATGCATGAATATAGGATAGTGCAACAGTCCAAATTCATTCCCCATCTCTCGATTGCTCTCCTTCGTACCCCGGGCTGACCGTAACAAAAAGAAACTTTGAACCTAAACCAGAAAAACATTTATCTCTTTCGGTCTTACAGCTGCTCTGGTGCTTTACATAACCCCAACACAGTGATGTAATTCTCTTCCTCTGAATGCTGGTGTCAGAAACAGAGCTTTGTCCCTCTTGCAGTTCAGTCTGCCCCTGTGCCATAATCTCTCTCATGCCTGGCTTGATCTGATCCATTTTATGCAATTAAGTGATGTCACCCTTTTGGATTGCTAGCAAGGACTATATCACTGCAGCCCTAATTTCCCTAAAAGTAACAAATCCTCGAGGACCTGCGGTTTATTAAGGCTGTTATTTACATAGCTTACAGTTATATGAGGGGAGATATTAAAAGTCAGAAAATAACAAGCTCCATTACATAAACACGGAGAAGTAAGCGGGGTAGAAAGAAAGTTACTTTTATTATTGGAGCTAGCAGAATTACAACATGCCAATTAGCGAGTTTTTTTTTATGAGTTTGGCTTGCTGACATGAAGGGATTTGTTTGTGTGCATGTGTGCGCACGGCCTTGTGTAAAAAAAAAAGAGGTTAGCCTTGTGTGACTAATAACACACAACCTGTGCTTTTTGAGCCCAAATACTAACAAGACCACATAGCAACCAGAGGAAAAAACTCCCATGTTAGCTGGGTGGGATTTCTTTTGTTTGTGTGTGTGCCTGTGTGCTGTTTGCACTTCTGTATGCACATCTGTGTGTACACGCACAAACAAACATTCAACTGTTCTGGACGATTACATTTCCAGGGCACGGTCAGTCGATTGTATAGGTCCATGCATCCGTAATGTCTAAGGGAAGGGAACGCTTTCTGGCAAATGAATGCACCTGACCTACAAACAGACAGGGATCTGCTAAAAGCAGACAGACCAACGGGAGGACAGACAGACGGGCTGTAAAGTTAGCCGATTGGTAAGAAACAGACAGTGAGACCTACAGACAGATAGAGGGCACAGTCTGGCTGCAGGGAGAGATGGGCCTTTTGAATGAACATTTAGGTTAGACAGACTGGGTGTCAGGCTTTGCCCTCAGACATATATCAAGCACAGAACCAGCCATCCAGGACACGTCACATAGCTCAAGGCCCCGATGTTGGTCCTCCTGACTGGGGCAGGCTCTCTGTCTTCCTCCCCTCACAGGGGGAGAGGTCTTTGGAAGTTTCCGTGGTTGCATAGCTCAGCTAGACCCATTCTGTGTTGTTTGTCGCCCATAACACACAACATACAATTATTTACAGACTTGAAGCACAGGCACTCCATTGGGTCTGTTCTCATTTCATAGCTGGCGTGACATTTTGGCAAACGTGTGACGGGAAATGAGCTTCGGTTTGTGTTTTCTGTGTCCCGTTCACCATTCGTGATGATAATGAGGGCGAAAAAGGCCAGAGGAGAGGGGTGGGGTCAGTATGCTAATAGTGGGTGTACATTTTGATGCTCCACTACCAGCATGGAGTGGTTTGGAGATATGGGCTATCATTCTCCTCCTCCTTTCCCCTCATTATCCCCTCGCGTCTTTCTCTATCTCTGTCCTCCCCCATCTCATGCTTACTGCTCTCATCCCTCTCTATGCCCTTCACCCCCCCCCCACACACACACATGCACTCATACTCCATCTCCCTCATGGTACTCCTCTTCTCCACCCCCCAAAATGCCCCTCTCCCGAATATGAGATACGTTTGCTTTCCTCCACCGAGGTGCAAGAGTGGGACGCGTGGCGTGCAAACTGCTGATGTGTTGGTTTCTGGGTAATTATAACATCCCTCAGTCTCCAAGAAAACTCTAAACTAATGTTTAATTTTCCTCTCCTGCTCAAAGGAAGCCCTCCTTTGTTATTGCCGTGGCAATTAGCTGAAGCCAAGGCCTAGGCATTTCCTGTGATTGTTGTGATTTGCATAGAGAGCGAATCAGCGAGTATGAAGACCCTATAGTACCTCTTTCTCCTCACCGCCGTATATACAGCCGCCCATTCCTCCCTTCCAATTGCTTTCCTTTGCTTCCCTCCTCTCTATCTGTCCCTCTTGCTGCGCTGCGTTTCCATCAGTGGCTCAGCACCTGACACGCCAACCCTGGTGTCTAATACCTCGGTACATCGTGACTGATTGGGAGGAATTGACTAACTGGAGGGCACAACACAGTGATTGTCTTTTTCTTCTCCAAAATGAAAGAGTCATCGGGTCACGTGTCTCTTTCCTTCTCGATCCCTAATGGTCAACCTCCAGCTTCAGCCAGCAGCTTCTAATTAACTGCCTGTTAGTAATGTAGCTGGTGGCATCCCTCTGAGGATGGCACTAATGGAAGTTGTTAATTGATGGTATAAACATACTGCCCGTACGGTAGATGAAGATGTTACATATATGAGCCGGCCAGCTACGTGCATACAGGACACATGCACACGTTTAAAATTTGGTGCAGCGGCATGGAGGCTTGTGTGTAGTTAATAGGTTCATCATCAAAAAGCAAACGGCTAGATGTCAGTGACTCTGCTGTTTTTACATCCTTAGTGGTACCATTTACTAGCATTACTGCATCATGGCAGCTTTTGCATTTTTCTGATCTGGTCAGATAAGAAATAGATCCATCCTGACTGTTTGATTTCAGGGTGAATGCTGCTGCCGTGCTTTACGGGTCACTGCTCCGAATAATTCAGACTTGGTTTGTGTTTCTGAATTAGTAACGATGCCGCATGGTTACCAAGTATTTTTATTTCTGTGGAGTTTAGTAGCTCAAAACTATCCTTAATGAACTACAATATTTTGGTTAATTTCAATAAAAGCCGCCACCCTCACCTCCACCCCTTTGCAGCTTTGCTGAGCTTTAGTTTCATTAGAGTACCTGAATGAATTTGCATTGCTTTATCAGCACGTGCCTCTGTGTCTATTCTTACTATAATAGTACCGCTGTGTGATATGATATGCACATTTCCTACACCACTTCTCTCATAGGCTCTCATCAGATTATTAGAACTGGTATTTTCCCTTTTGTGGGTTTAATGCTGAGAGCTGTGGCTTCAGGGAGCCTATTTAGTCATGAGAGCGATAGAAAGAACAAATGAGAGAAAGAGGGGTAGGCAGAGAACTAATGGTGAGATTGAGGGTAAGCTGCCGGGTCTGTTAAACCTGAGGAGTGGCTAATCCATGAGATGGTACTCTGCGCTCCTCTGCTCTGGCCTGGTGTGGCATGGTCGACAAGCGGGCACATCCAGGAACCCAAAAGTCAAACATAAATCTCCTGATCTATATTTCAAAGCTGTGAGGAAGTAGTGAGGAATTCGGTAATGAGCTCCCATCTTCCTTTTGGTAGCAGAAGACTCTCTTTGTGGAACTAATTGAAAGTGGCATGTGGAGCAACGGGAGCTCTTTAGGGGCTGCGCTGTGTTTCAAGGGAAAGATAAGCCTGCATGCCGCTGTGGCTTTTGTGTCACAGGTCTGAAATAAACAGGTCTCTTAGAGGAAGAGTGATGCACTTTATGGCTATCAGTGTGTGTGTGTATGTGTGTGTGTGTGTGTCGGGTGCGTTGTGTTTTTGTGCCATCGGGTTGTCTACAACAACCCGTGTCCATTGCTTAAATTCCACCCCCTACATTCTGCATCTTTGCTCTTTCTCCTCTTAATAAATCTAGTTTTCTGTGTCAGCTCATCAGAGATGGGGTGTGTCTGTGTGCGCGTGTGTGTGTGCACGCACATTTTCACAGACAACCAATTGTTATTTGGGCTCTCTGAGCACAGTGGAGGAGCAGCTCTGATGGGAGAGGGGCTTTCTTTATTACAGATATGGAAATGGCCCAAGACGTGTGCAGTTGCACTGATATACTGCCTGGCATTTGGTGAAATAATGAAACGCGCCGCGGCCCCTAGTATTTATGGACACATAAATAAATTCACATATGACTGCAGACATGCAAATACTAACATGCATATTAGTGCACATAGTGAGTTGTCCGCATACATAAGCATTTTTTGTTCGTTTGTGTCTAATTGCAGCCTTCTTAGCAATTTGCTTTTGTGCTTGCACATCTGGAGCAGAGAGCTGTCCGCTCAGATGCTCTCACCAGGGTCCTGCTTTTTGTTTTTAAAATTTTCTGTGAGCCTTCACAACAATTTATTACATTATATGGTCACTTTCATATAATGACTATTGTTGTTGTTCACTGGCAAAAGCCTCACAGTCACAGATGTTATTAGATTATGTTTGTTTTTACCTCCGATGCACCTTTGAAAGAAACAGGAGCATCAAATGACATTCAGTAATAGCAAAACTTGAAAAGATCTCATTAGTGTGCCAGCAGCTTTTTATCATCTTTATCCAGTGTTGCCGCGGCCTCGGTCACTTCTGTCTGACCTTGTCATGTTTCCTGCGAGTTTGCTGATGGAACCAAAAGTAGGACAGTTTTATCCTGCAGCGCAGTTTTAAGTTCTGAGGCGGGGGTGAGAGCAGGATAGGGTCTGTTTTGGGGTGACCATGAGGAGAGAGGAAAGGGTGGAGATGGTGAAAGTCTGCCAGGGAGTTAGAAAACAGCCCAGTGCCCAGCTGTGAAGCTCCCCCAGGGGCTTTGGGAGGCTGTGGAATGTGGCTGATGTGAGTCTGGTTTGTGCTGGAGATAGCAAAGGCCTGGGGCATGCAGCTGTGAGTCGTAATGTCTGGTAGAAGGGTGCGTGCATGCCCATACCATCTTCTTAAAAGGAAGGACGCCGCAAGATTATTTGCGGATGTGTTCATGTCTTCGTTTCTCTGCGCATATGTCACCTCGCGGGTATGTTTGTATTTATATATGCAGTGTTTATGACCCTCTACTGGCCAACGCTGAGGCCCCATCTCTGGGAAATGCACAACAGTCAGACTCATTTCCTGTTTAAGGGTTCAGGTCACACTCTTGTGCCTCACTCACTGGAGACGTCTGGAATGTGAGACAGGACCAGATTACGACACGCTACCTCCCTCAAGGATTGGTTGGTTTGCCCGTCAGAGAGCAGCTTTGTTCCGAGAGAACATTTCAGGAGGAGACGACAGCTCGCTTTTGTTCTGGAGATTTCCTGTCCTGTCCTGGGCAAAGGGTCGGTTAAAGTGCACGGAGGAGGACCACTCCCTTGTCACTCCCTCCTTTTTTCCCGCCACGCGAATCACCGCTTGTCATATTTCCAACCCACCGACCAATCGCGGCGTCTCATGTGTCTGGGGGAAGCGGTCTTATTGGCTGTGCTGGGAGGGTGTCTGGGAGGTCAGAGCTGTGTTCATTTCACACTGTGTCCATTTGGACTAATTCCAGCAGCACCTTCACGGTGCTCGCTGAGAGAGCAGGGAAAGAAAGTTGGTAGGGAGAAGGGCACGAAAGAAAGAGAAGAAAAGGACGTTTCTTTCTTTCTTTGTGTGTCAAACAATTTGTAAATACATCATGTTAAACACTAGTTTAAAATTCACATAGAGTCCAGCACGCTCCTCCAGTGCTGCTCCTCCACAGTTCACTCTTGTATTGTTACCTCCAACTCTACAACAAAAGGAAATGTTCGGAGCCAGAATTCCTTTGTTGTGCATGTGTGTGTGCTAACTGAGAGGGGACGGTCATCCCTCTAGGCAAGGTAAGGTAAGACAGGAAAACACCTGGTTAGGAAAGGCAGTCATCAGTTATATAGGTGTCACGGGACGTGCATATTTGGGTGGAATGTTTCAGAAGGGGGGGAAAAAGCCGTCTCTGTCTCGTCATGCATCGTGAAAAAGACATTAAAGCAACAATTTTCAGTGTGAGGTGGTTTGAAACTTTATTGTTTGACTTGTAAATGTGGATTTTCCCCTAGTCTGTATCAGTATAAGTCGCTTTCTCTGATGAAAAGATAATATGTGCAAATTATATTTAAGGGCAATTTGCTTGTTTACTTAGTCACTCGCTCAGCTTCTTTATAATATAAACTTCCTTGCGTAAATCATGTCTGTGTTTGGCTGTCGCAGAGATTATTATGAAAGAAATAATCAACTAATGTTATTATCCAGTCGTATATTGTCATTTATAAAGAAAATTGTTACTTCTAATAGTTACAGCTGCTCTATTTTTTAGGATTTGCTACCTTGATAATGAAACTGATTGCTCAAGTTATCATTAGTAATTGTCATGTGTGTTAATACCAACAATGATTCCTCGGATTACTCATTTCTGTCGTTTTCCTTCTTGATCAGACACATAAACATATCTAAGATATTCATGCTCTGCTCAGGCGGGGGCGTAGCGCTGAGATAGCGCAGTCCGAGTTTCATCCAGATTACTGAAGATGGAATGAAATCTGTCTGCTGTCGTTTTGAGTGAGGCCACGGGCAGCAGAAATAATGTCATTTTGTCCCTAATAATTGAATCTTCAAGTATAGCTACATGAAAAGGATAACGCTGTATTGATTTTTGCCGTGCAGCGATTGTTTTCCTTCGATAGACAATGTATGGCATATTAAACGCTGAGCCTGCCTTCATTGTTTGTCATAGTCCTATAGGGGTGGGAGAAATTAACACTCTCTTTATGGCAAAGGGAAGGAAAAACAATCCAGGAGTATTGTCATTGAAAGGTGATTAACTGTGACTATACTTACAAATGACTGCAGGGCGCTGCTGCTTGGCCAAATTAATTACCTGTCATTGTGACTGATTGTTTTTGAAGACAGCTCTTCGTATTGTTGCCGGCTGTATCGAAAGAGTCGGCCCTGCATTTTCACCAGACTGTAAGAACACAAATACAAACACCGGTGATCAAAGGCAAAATTACAGTAAATGGTGTGTTCCTATTTACTTTGACTTTTTTTTTTGTTGGTGGGAAAAGAAAATCTATTTGTTGTGTCTTAGAGGAGCGTTGCTTAGATTGAATGAACATCAGAGACTTTTTTTGGACTATCGTTTTAATGCGGTGCGCAGCGACGTGCAGCGTGCCACAAAATTTGATGACGGTGTGCCAAAGCTTCAGAGAGAGAAAGCATCTTCACTTACACGACTTCCGAGGCTGATCTTTGCACAAGAAACTGTATCTCTCATTGTCAAGTATGCAAAAGCACTAAAATATCCGTCTCCTTCCATTTGTCCTAGTGAGGAGGCTGATTTGTGACGAGGCTACAAGGGAGCAGCCTATTTGTCCAAATTCCTCCATAAAGCCTTAATAATCCTGCTGTTGTTTCTCTATGTGATGACATTTCTAATTCTTGTCAGGGAAGAATGCAGCGTGACAAACTGTGTTAAGAGTGTGTGAAGACACAGCAGGCAGGCAGGACGCTGGGGCACATAGAGGGACATGAGTCGTGCAATCACAGGAGGGATGGCTCGCGATCGACAAAGGCTTCACCTTTCCCATCGGATGCTCTAGAGGACAACCATGCGTGTTTAGGGATGTGTGAATATTCCTGCATGATTATGTGATTGCTGTCATGCATGTGTGATGTTAATTGTTGCAGAAAGGCTCAGGGGGGTCAGTCTTTGTATTGGATTAAGGCCTGACCACATCTGGGTGACAATCTGGATCAGCCGCTGTCAGTCTGTTCCATCCACTCTCTAATTAACCATAAGCCCGCTGCACTCTCGGGACCCTACTGAAACACACATGCACCACAGAGTAGCACTCTCCACAGAAAGATGGCGAGGGATGCAGTGGAGCAGACAGATCGAAGGAGTGCTGTAAGCCAGGGGAAGATTATCCAGGAGGACTCTCCTTGTGTTAAATTTTAGAGAGCGATGGGGAGCTGCTCTCTTCTATAGAACGTGCGTGAGGTTTAGTTACTGCTCTGTGCAGCCCTGTAGCTCGTGGTGAGGCAGTGCAGCCTTGGGCACCGAGAATTCATGTCACACACAGCAAAATTTGATTAGGCAGGAGATGGTATTACTGCCTGACCTGGTAGGAGGAAGGAAGAGGGTAGTCAAACAAGGGACGGCGATAGAGAGAGGGAGGGAGGGGTGAAGGATTGAAAAGAGGTCTGGGCGGAGGTAGAGAAAGGGAGCTCATGTACTGTAGCGTACATGCCCCGCACAAGCCCGGGTGGGGGTAAGGCAGAGGGGGATTTTTCAGTCTGCCTTGCAAATTTCTCCCCATGCTCTCTTTCACTTGCCCCAGAAATAAGAACCCAGTCAAGCAGAGCAACGTGTATGATTGAAACTGCGTACGTGCGTGTGTGTTCGCCTCTGTGTTTGTGTGTGGCAGGTAGACATATGTCATTACGACGGGTGCACGGCACCCCTGTGGCTCCTAGCTATATGTTCCCAGGAACCACATTTCAAATGGGTTTTGGGCGTCTGTTGTTTTATCACATATCCAGTATGCACGGCTCCACTAGCCAGCCACATTGACTCTGCCCTCTCTTTCTCGCTCCCTATCTCTTAATCTCTGTCTTAGTTACCCTAAATCAACAGAATGGGACATATTGATGCAAAGCCTTACAGTTTCTTGCTCTAAACCGTATTGGACGGGAGCAACTGATGGAGAAACAAATGGCAATAACGCAGACAAGAGAAAACAGACAAAACCGCAAGTGAAAGAGGGAGACAGTCAGTCAGTCAAGCAAGCAGATGAGACTGTGTTTGCCTTGGCCGGCGGTTTACATAACTGTCTTGCTGTGTGTTTCAACTGAAAGGCTCCAGCGCAATATTATTATATGATATACGGTATATTTTCCGTTTTCGCCTGGGCTCTGGGCTGTCCTGTTGTGGCTTGCACTCTGCTGGATGAATTCTCAGACTTTTCTTCTGATTGCATGCCAGCGTCAGATGGAGCTGAGAAAGAGGTTTAATTCTAGCTGCCTGAATCTCCTGTACACTCCAATTTGCTGAAGTGATCAAGCTTGGGTTTAAGCATCTCGCAGCCATGAGCAGACGCAATCTCATCTGCCTGACTCACCCCATGCACCCGTCTGCACAGTGTGTCTCGCTGCCCGTTATGCTGCTTTCCTGTCTGTTGTTGTGAATGTTTCACCCACGGTGACAAATGTGCCAGCTGTTTAAACTTGTTGACTGAGCGACTGCGGTTCGGTCTGTCTGCTTTTCTGCTCTCTGTTCGGTTTTGTCCGCTCATAGTAAGCTCACGCTTTTCCTCTGGGTTTGATAATGGTGACTAACAGAGTATGAGGGCGCTCTAGCATCTTTCTGAAGGGTCAGCGGTGGCGTTTTAATACTTTCCAAGAATCGTGTCTCACTCATTTTTAGGTTATTGTTCAGAGAATCAAACTAAATTTATATTTACATGGAAACTTGAGCTCGTCAGAGCAGAGCTGATGCCTCCAGGTTGGGTCAGTGTCAGGCCAGTGGCTACTAGACTGGCCTAATAATGTCGGACTGTCATTGCGCTACTCTAATAGGCACAGAGAGACTTGAGGCTCCCTTTTGGCATCCCCTGAATCTTCTCTCCAGGCTGTCTGTACAGACAGCACCACTGTATGACAGATACCCATCATTTACTGATGGCAAATTTTTCCCGGCACTCCTTCCTTTGACGAGACAGGCAGAGGGACAGAATATGTGTGCATATGTAGGTGTGTGGGTGGGTGCTGATCGAGAGGGCATCCATCTTCCATTGTTGTGCCCACCCCGCCCGATCCATCTTTCATTCCTTCATCTCTTTTCTGTCATTTATCCCCCTCCCCCTGTCTCCATCCTTGCTGAAGGAGGTCTGTCCCTTTGACCCCTGTATCAGGCAGTGAGGGGCGGAGTATAGAGGGTACTGCCGAGAGCCCCTGAGAGCACAATCATTACAGGTGAATATGAGATGCATTACTGATAGGAGCAGCTGTGTGCTGGAGAATAATAATAACCACAGGAAAGAGGTAATTACCAACTGAGAACGATGAAGCAACGCATAGATGTTGAACTGAACAACAGAGCTGCGCTGTAGTTGCAGTCATTGTGTTTTGTTTTTGCACATGTTGGGCTTTCTAATAAAAAGCGAGACAAGAAGGAGCAAGGGCAGGTGAGAAATGGGACTGTACCGCCTTTCCTAATAGGAGGAGTCGCCATAGCAGCAAATGTATTACGAGGACACTAAAATATGTTTGCTGTTCTGTTATTTAACACTAGATCTGATATGTTATCTAATACTGCTGTGAATACAATGATTTGATAACAAGCCTGTATGTAATGACAAAGGTTCATGCAACGTGACAGAATGCGGCATATCCTGTGTGCTAATATTGACTGTGCCATGCTGCGACAATGTGCCATGTGTGCCACAGTGACAGGGGTGGCTCTCTGCCCACTGAATATTTCACTATATAAAATGCCTCAAACAGGAGGGAGGAGCTGTATGTGAAACGGTGAGACTTGGTAAAGGATAAATGTATAATGTGTAAATGCTATGCTAACTCTTTGTTAGAGTTTCGAGGCTGCTGAGCTGAACCGTGCTCCAGATTGTGTCGAATCAGCACACGCCCAGCTATCACGCATAGTTTATATTGGCCCGCTTTGATGCATTTGGAGCTCTGTAATCACAATTTCTGTAGAAGCTGAGTTGTTGTTAATATGTTTCTGAACATTTGCCTTTTTCTTTCTGCATTATCGTCACGGTGCCATGCTTTTGAGCGACTGCTTCTTTTGATGTCGATCCCTCGCTTTGCATGAAACATCCTTTCTCCGACTTTCCTTCCATACGCGTTTGTTTGCCTTGTTGCAGTGCATTGCTGGACTCACAGGAAATGCTAATATTTTAACACCTAAAACAGTGACAGCCTTGTCAGCGCTTTTGCTGTGCCTTTTTCTGGGAGTAGGGGAAAGAAAAAAGAGCGAGAAAGAGCCCTGTTTTCAAGACCTTGAACACCAGGAATGTCGCCCCTGCTTAGAGAGCAAGACAACATCTCTCAAGGACTCTGTAAAAAAAAGTTTGCCTTGTCCAGATATCCCCCGCCCGTTTCTGCCTCTCAACCACCTGGAACGCGCAAGCTCTAAATTTAAATGCGATCTGCAGTCCCTGCCTGCATAAAAGCAAATTTACACAATCTTTGCATCTCACGATTGGCTTGTGCACTGTACAGCAATTCCTAATGTAATGGGAGCAGGCGGTTTGTGAGGTGTAGTGTACTGTATATGTGTGTGTGTGTGTGTGTGTGTGAGTTGGAGCCACAGGTGCACGGCAGGGGGTGTAACTCCGCACATTGATTTCACAGCCAGCGACCACCATGCAATATATCTGGGAAAGTGTTTCTCTATGGTGCACCTTCAAAGAGGCTGTGGAGGAACCTTTGAGGGCATGAATATGTAGATGAATACCCAGGGGAAGGAAGGGAGTCATTCACAGCACCAACCCGAGCCTTTTACATTAAGCAAGGGCAAAGCGTGGGATGGGGGAAAGGAAGAGAGGGGAGGAAAGGGGAAGAATTGAAGGGGAGAAAGTGGAGAAAAGTCAATGGCAGGCTTTTTTCTCATGAAGTGCTTTTTCCTGTTTGCACTGGGCAGCCATCTCCGTCCCCTACCATCACTTTTTCATAACTGTGCTTTCAACCAGCATACGATTATACTGGCTATGTTTGCTACTGTACTTTTTTACTTTGATGATGCCTTCTGCTCTTTACCTATTACCGCCTGGCTATTCAAGAGAATGTGGTTACATAAGAGCCGATGACGAAGTCTTTGAGATGTAAAGGAAAAGATCAAACCCATTACCAAAGACTGGCTGACTTGTGTGTTTGTGTGTGTCTGTGTGTGTTCTACATTTGTGCCTATGTAAATGCTGTCTGGTTCCGGGGATCCATCAGTCTCCCTTGTGGAGCCAAGCTAAGGGAAGGTCAGCCTGATGGATACATCCTGACATCCACACACCCTGTGATGTCAACTGTGTGCGTGTATCTGTGTGAGCGCATCCGTGTGTGTGTGTGCGTGCGTGCGTGTGTGTGTGTGGGCTGGCAGGCCAGCCAAGCGCAGGCACTGTTCAGCAGAGCAGAGGGCGGACAGGCGAGTGGGGAGGGGAGCACTTCCCTGGCCTCGGCGCCCTAGTTTGAGGGTTTTAATGCAGTGTCTGTGTCTATGCGTGTTTGTTTCGGGGCTGAGGGGGGCAGGGTGCTACTGGCAGTGGCGTGGTAGGGATGGTAAGTAAGGGGGGGTGTGAGGTGAGGTGTAGGGATTGGGTGGGTTGGCACAGGGCTGGGTGAAAGGGCTGAGGTGAAGGGGGTGGGCTGGGGTGGCAGAAGAAAGGCGCCATTCATGAGTCGTGCCATCTCTGGCTCCTAACGGGGCTGAGGCTCATCAATGACCAGGCCAGCTGGGAGGATGTCAGTATGCACACACTCTCTCTCTCTCTCCCACCCTCCTTCTTTCTTTTGTCAAGGCCCAGTGCTGTCAGAGACTCTAGCCAGAACACTGAGGCCTCTCATGCACTTGGGTCCCCATTCAAATCCACCGAGAGCCTCTAGCTAACCGGTGTTTTGTACACCGTCTACACTGTATTTGACATGTATGGCCTGGTGCACTCTGGTGGAAGAAGCTCACCGGCACCCCCAAAGAGGCACTGCATGTTGTAGCCTGACCAGCTGGAGATGAGCTGGGTGAGGTGGAGCTTAAAGTAGAAAAAACTGCTAACGCCAACTGAATGTAGCAGGCTTTAGAAGGTGTGTCCAAACCACAACTGAGGTGTTTGGATGCACCCGATGATAAAGAATGTACAGTAGTTTTAGTCACACTACAGATGGCAAAGTGGAATTTCTTTGGCTTCATCATCAGGTTTACATTTTGTTCCAATGATATAACCTGTATAGATGACAGGAGAGGGGAGAGTTAATGAGTTTTCATCTGATATTTACGACCAAATACCAGGAAAACTGCAGTTCTTATTAGTCTCAGCTGCTGGCTTTGTGTGTGTTTTGTGCTTATCAGCAAAAGTCAGCATGCTAATGTAGTTGGCCAAGATGACGCACATGATACATTAAACCAAGTAAAAAAACAGCATCTTGGTATACTGTCAGTAACAGCACTTTACTGGACCGCAAACTCTGAAATCTGATAACTTGGCTCGCAGTTTATAGTATGTCTGAGTTTTTATCTCACAAGGGAACAATGACACACAAAACAGTAGATCTAAAAAGGATTACAGCTATATATATATATATATATATATATATATATATATATATATATATATATATATATATATATATATATATATTTTTTTTTTTTAAGGACTGTAATTAAGTCTTGAAACTTTTCAATATTTTGATAACCAACGATTCAGAAACCAAGACTGCGACCACAAACCACCTGGCTGCTCGTGCCCTGTTTTACCTACAGCAGAGATGAAGAAGCCATCCTGTTTAGCATGAAAAACTGAAATGATCCTGTACGCATGAATTGTCATATCTTGTGTACTTAAGAAAGGGGGACAGGAAAGAAGCGAGGCTTGCGAGCTGTGCATATGTGTGTGCTGTTTATCACTGCCAGGGAAAGGCCTGCATCATCAGCAGCTGTGGGGCGCTTTGCATGCAATGGCAAGACATGCATTGGAAGGGGGAGATTTGCATTTGTGGTTTCATATCATGAGCAACAATGTTACTCCCTCTCACTCTTCCTTCCTCCCCTGCGCTGTCTTTCTTTGTTTCTCTGCGTTTCGCTGATCTGGAGGAGCTTTCTGTGAGAAGCACAGGGGCACTGAGAACAGCATAAGTAGAGCAGTGGAGCAAAGCTGAGAAAGTTCAAGCTGAAATGGATCCAATTCTTTCAGTCAGACACAGAAATAAAAAAAAAGCTTCACGTGTATACAAGAAAGCAATCACTTGTTGAAGCTAATATTGCATTAAAATCATGACAGACACCCTATTGAGCCAAAATCACTAAAAGTTGTAAAAGAAAACAAAGGGTGAAGCTGAAGGTCCTGTGGTCTGCATCTGTCCAGTAGAGTCGCAGTGATTTAGGGGACCATCAGATGAAAGGCTTTCCTGTGTCTTTCATCTTCACGTGCATTTTGAAGGGTAGAATTTCCTCAAAAGCAGCCTTTATTGTGTGAGTAACCTCCCCTCTTTTTGAAGCTTGTAGTGGCTCGTATTTCCGGTCGCTCAGATTTAAATTACTTTTATTTTTTCTCGTGGAAAAATCATATTCATGCAAATCAGGTGCTATATGTTTGGGGGTTTTGTGTAGGAATATGTGAAACCTATTTAGATGACAAATGCACCACAGAACTGCCTGTTTGTTGGTTTCATTATGCTGTGAAAAAAAATGCACAGGTAATATTAATGTCACAGCGCTGCCTGCTTCTATTATCGACATCTGCGCTGACAGCATGATAAGCTAAGAGCTGATGATGCTGGGATGTAAACAGAGTGGAATTCTTGACAAACATCTGTTTTTTGTTCCGTGTTTGTCAAACAGTTTTGCGATGATATAGTTTTAAGGTCATTTGATGTGAAAACTCAAAACTGCCCCATACTTGAAACTTTGCTGTAAAGTGGGAGGCACTTTTGATTTCCTTGCAGAGTTTGTACAAGCTTTTGTTTTTGCTGGGGCCAAAGGGGATGCGGAAAGGTCAGTTCTAACACTTTTTGGGGTATCCTTGCCACCCTCTCCAGCGGTGTATGCTTTTACATATATGTCAGCAGTTGTTAGTCCCCCTCCCCTTGTCTTGAGTGAAACTCCAGTCATTCTAATAGGCTGTTTGAGGAGGGTCGTGCTGACCCTGGTCCGCGTGTCCATCTCTTCACTTTTAAGTAGTCCTTGCTGTTCCTTCTGATATAACCTCCTAACAGACTCCTTTACGCCTCTCTGGCAGCCTTTTTGACAGATCTCTCAGCTGTGCGCTGTTGTCTTTGTATTGGTGTGTAATGCTGCCCTAAGATACTGTTACTAGAGTGTTGTCTTGGTGTCTGTTCCACTGCTGCCCTTAAGACCCCAATAACCACTTTCTGTGACAGGAGTTCTTCACTGAGCAAAGCGCCGCCTCCCCTTTTGCTTCATTTTTGCCTGTGCCTCTGTGGAACTCTGTCTTCCTCTTGCTCCTATTTTCTGCAGTATCTCATTGTCTGTCCCTGTGGTGCCTTCTGCCTCTATACATTAGCCGTATCTGAGTGTACAATGAATCGCCTGTGCCCTCTTTTCATTTCACCCCTCATCAGCGAGCAATGAATAGGGAGCAGGGGGGCTACAGTTGGAAATTTGCTTTTAAGTATGCGAGGTATGCTCATTCATTCTCTTCCAAACCCCCTGGCTGCCCTCAGACCACTCGCCCATTGGCCCCCTACCGTTCTATGAAGTCCTATAACGTACCCCGTGCTGTTTTCCGCATTCTCTGTTTCCCTGGTTTGTTCACTTCCAGCGGGCCCAAGGCCAGACCCCCTCATTTCACTCTCCGTGACCAAAAATCTGTGAGGGCAGGCTAGTTACCATGGTCACAGCAATCATCAGTATGGATTTGAAACTTTCCAGGATCCGCCTCTAGCTCCTGTGAACTGTGTGTGTGAGCTGTTAATGTGCTGTTAATGAATGAATTTCAATTTTCCTATTTCAGCTTAAATTTGTTATTCGGAGCTAAGTGGCTACATCTTACCAATAGATAACATGTTAGACCAGAGACACTCCCCACCACCCCATCCCCCAACCTGCATGGTGATGACAGCCACAGAACCTCTTGAAAGTGCTTTGGATTGTTAGCGAGCAGAAACAGTGTGTTCTTGGTTATTTTAAGCCCCATCAGAGACGTGAGCTCACAAGAAGTGTATTAGTCTTTCTGACAGGACATAAAATGTGTTGAATGAAATTTGGGAATTGTTTGGGACTGCAGTGGTGCTCAAATACCTAAAACAATATTTCTTCCTTTTTATCAAATCATAGCATTTATCTCCTTTAGAATTCCTACTTTTTTCTCTGTGTTTTCCTACAAACAGGAAAAGCCTCTTTGTAAATTAATTACTGGCATTTTTAACTGTACTGTAACTTAATTGAATAATTCCTTGGTCTGGTTACTATTTATATTGGTTTTATTGTTCGTGTCCGTCCATCCATCTGTTTTTCATCTAATTGCTCATGCTATAGTTGCCTAATTCTCACTTTGGATTGTGAAACTTCAAATAAAATACTACTCTACTGCTCCTCAGTGTCTGAGTAGCAGAGATGGGGTTCAGTGAGTGGCGCTCGTGCACGGTTATCAATCAGTTTTGTGTCTGCAAGGTGCTACTTTGGAGGAGCTTAAACAAGAGATATGAAAAAAGGGACACCCTGCTGACTTTAGAAAAATAAATCTCAAGGCTGCGCTGAGAGATCAATGTTAAGACAACAAAAGAGCCTGCAGACATTGAATTCAACGTCTTGGTGTGGAACTGTAGGTTGCGTGCATAAATCCGGACTTGGTTTCGGTTTTGGAAATCGACCTTCAAGTTGTTACCTCATGTTCCCTCCAACATCTGCAATGTTGAGTATTTAATCGTTTAACCTGTGTATATTAGAGTCTGCTGCTCTCAGATGAAATGTGAAGAGAAAGATCCTCACAAGCTTCTTCTTTTACACATGATTTTAAAATTTGGTTTAAGCGAAGTCACAACCTAACCTCTGACTGGGCGATATGTTTTCTCTGTCCACAGAGCTCCAGAGATCATCTTGGGTCTGCCTTTCTGTGAGGCCATAGACATGTGGTCCCTGGGCTGTGTGATAGCTGAGCTCTTCCTGGGATGGCCCCTCTACCCCGGAGCCTCAGAGTACGATCAGGTAACGTATGATTTGAACTTATGAACCGCTGACGATTGTGCGTTGAGTGCTTATACACCCATAGATTAATATGCTGTTATTTCTGCATGTGCATGAATGAGAATTGTGCGTGTGTGTGCTCTCTCTTCATGAATGTGGACTGAATGTGCTTGGGAAGGTGGGACGCGTCTCCCTGAAATCCCCCTGACAGCGCTTGATGATTCTTGCGCAGCCTCCCTGTTTATCTGAACAGATGCCACAGAGCCACTTGTCCAATTAGTGCAGCCCCTGTGCTCCAAAGCAAGACATTGTCGCGTTCCTCTCTCGCTATCGCTCAGATGAGGCACAGTGGGGACACCTTGAACAAGTTGTGCTCCATCTCCATCTCCAACAAGCTCTTCTGATTTCTCACAAAACCAAAAACTTACCCCGCCTCATTTACAAGTCTCAAATCAGTCTTAGCCTCTTAAGCTGAGGTCATGTTTGGCTGCCATGTATACTTCTAATGGAGTAGTTAAAGTCAGCCTCCATTTTCAAACTGCCGAAAGAACATCTGTCCTTATGTGAAACTGTAAAATGTGCTTTTTTTTTTGTCCTCCTCTGTTTTGCAGATCAGGTACATCTCACAGACACAAGGTCTGCCTGCAGAGTACCTGTTGAGTGCAGGGACAAAGACCACAAGGTTCTTCAATAGAGATCCAGACTCCACCTACCCTCTCTGGAGACTAAAGGTACATTTGCACACACACGTACAAGCTGTAGTTATTATTCCAGAAACTCTGGTTACACCACGAGCCCTGTAGTTAGCTATAAACACAGTGAGAGGGTAATAAGAGCAAAATAGATCTGCGTGAGAGGATTTGGCAAATAAAAAGCCAGTCTGATGAATGTAGCTTGGAGGGTTTCTGCTCTAAACAGCTCCCATTGTCCTTTAATGTAGACCAATCAATAAAGAGCTCCACTCTTTACTTTTTTTTACCCTCATTAACTTAATTTAAACTATGTGCCACACACATAGAGTTCTTTACTGTACTGACCTGCAAATGCTGACACATCTCTGCAGGGTTTGTTGATATTTTTACGCTGCCTGTTCTTGTACCTCAGATTAATATTTTTCAGCTGAATGCATTTGTTATTATTTTAAAAAAGGGTCCCGGTGGCTTACAGCAGCGATTCACAACAACTGTTCGCTAGGACTGGCCATTTAATGAACATACATAGTGAGTTAGTGTGCATGTTGCCAGGTCAGACTGCTGCCAGGTAGAAGTTTTTCCAAGTTTTTGCTGCATGTGGGAATGTAAGAAGTCTTCTCGGAAAAGCTGTTATGATCTATGGGCGTACAAAGCTTGTTAAAAAAAACAAACCATCATTGTCAGTTTAAAGAAGTGTGTTTTAAGTTCATAACAATAAGAGCTGACAGGAGCATTGTAGGGAAGATACAAACATGGAGTAGAAACTCGCACTCGACACGACATCACAGCTTTAGCTCCTCGTGATTTTCTGGTGTCTTTGGTATGTGGAAAAATCAATGAGGAGCGACTGCACATCTTTAATTTGACCATGGCGTGTTTTTCCATGTAGCAGCAGCTGCACTGCTTAGCTGACTGTGATTTTTTTTAAAAATGTGTGTTTAGTGTCGAGGTTTCTAACCTTTTAAACAAAAAGAGCACACGTTGTTTGCTTTCTGCACATTTTCATGAAGTCAGGTGTTTGTATGCACACGTCGGTACACATGCACACCAGTGGAATATACACCGTCTCTGTGTTTGTGTCATATATTGTATACACACTCAGCGCCATCTTATTTCTCGGCTGTTAGATGAGTATTTGTGTGCTACCCCAGGGTTACTCAGAGGGTAAGCCGAGCCCTGCCACACATCAACAACAAGAGACTATAATGAGCCAAATGTAAATAGTGTGTTTCCAGAGGGGAAGTGTGATGGGATTTGAGAAGAACATCTGCTTCTTGTCTCCTGCAGACTCCAGAGGACCATGAGGGTGAAACAGGGATCAAGTCCAAGGAGGCTCGCAAGTACATCTTCAATTGTTTGGATGATATGGCGCAGGTATGCTGTCTCAGTATCACAAAGCGCGACGTCTTCCTTCCCACAAATCACGCAGTAGATGTACTATTTGCTTTTGCTTTGTCTTTTGCTACAATCGTATCCACCTGTCTCGTGTTTGAGGCTTCTTTGATGGGGGTGCTCAGGTCCCGGGCCAGTTTGATCCATCACATCCTGAGAATTATCTATCAAATATTTGAAATCCCTTAAAATATTTATCTGGCCAAGGTCTGATCTCCAGCTGCAGTGTAGCTCCGCTTCTATATAGAATTTGACTGAGTGAAATGAAAGCAGCTGCTCAATGAACCCCATCCCAAACTCTGCCTCTGCTCTTCATTTTGTGTAACCACTATTTAATAACTTACAGACAGACATTTGAACTGAACATGTGGCGTGGCTGGTTAGCAGGCTCAATGTGTACAGTTTGCTTTCTTATTCAAGCTGCAGTGAGTGTAGCGTTGTGGCTGTGTTTCCACTTTGTGCATCTGCTGTACACGTAAGCATGTAGAGGGCGAGGGACTAAGATAAACCAACTAAGATACATGCACACGTTATTCCTGGACCTCCGACTAGTTTTTCAGCCTGGCTCAGTGGGTCCCACGCCATGTTGTTTCTGCATGAATCTTGTCTTCCCGTGCAGCTCTGCGTGTTACCTGTGGGAATTTGTTTATTTAGGAGATTACATAACCTCGGGAAGTGTTTAAACTAGGTGTGATATGTATAAAGAAAAACACTGCAAATTGAGACAGCTATATATAATGCCTCTCTGTAACTGAGCATGAATTTGTCTCTCCGTGGTGGAAAAGTTCACATGTAGCCATGACATTTTGATAGGACATGCCTGACAGTGGCTGATAGCGAGCGTTGTTGTGTTCACCCTCACTTGGCTAAATACTGGTTCTGCTGGCAGATTTGGCAGTGGTGATAAAAATTACAGTGATTTTCCCAGGCCTTTCAAATCTCTCATAGTACTCTGTCGTCATCATGCGCCTTGATTATATCTCTGATAATGACTAGCTGAGAGTTATGAGGAATTTTTCATTTATTTATTTGCTTTTGAATTATGGTCATTCCCAACCAGCAGCCCTTTGGAATCTGCCCATATGGATACGCAACACATGTATCTGCTTAACTGATGGAGACAATTATGGTTGTCCACTAGCGCCCAGGGCCGCTGTCAGGCCTGTCTGGAATAACATGCTGTCGGCTGGGGCATGATAGTATCGCTTCCTGAGAGTTTACAGTTGCCCCATACACACAAACACACGTGCAACACAGAGTTTAATGAAACCAACCTGCACTGGTATGATATCCCCTGGGTCATCTCTGTCTTCTGCGCTTCAAGCTCTGTGTCCTGTCGTCTACAACATAAACACAGCGATACAGCAGAGCTGCACGGCTTAATGTGGGAGAAAACTGCCTATTTTGCCACCTCTCACTGTCCTGACCATATAAACAACTCAGCATTGTGGACATCTGCCTCTGCGTGTATAATGGATGATATAGCTGAAGGCCTCGCAAGACAGAGGGGCTGGGTGCCAAAAAGAGATAATGAACCTCCTTTCAGTCGTGGGAAATGTGCGGAGGGTTTAGTCACAAGTATATCTAATTTGAGTAAATCAGACACCAACTTACAACAGATGCAGGACCCCACAAGGGGGCTGATGTAGATGGAAGGAAGGCCAAAAGTACTTGTAAATGGATTCATTTTGATCTGCAGTCCTTCAGTATCTCTACTGGTGCAAGTCAAGCTGCACAGGAGGAAGAGGAACGTGGTCTTCATCTAATCTTTATTATATTTTAATACATATCCTTTCCTCATCCACTCAACCTAGTAGTTAAAGATGAAACTACACATTATGGCTGTGTAGATGGCAGGCCCGCATACAGCAGGATGCCTGAGGCAGTGGTTGACATCTGCCATCCCTGCCCTCACTCCGGAGTCATGTCAGAGCTTCCACGGCACAGATGTGTTTCCATTAACAACCACTGACGTGCAATGCCGACCACGTTAGATGAAGCCCCGCCTTTTTTTCGTTCTTGTTATAAGTTTTCATTTTCATTGTTATGGAAAGTCAACAAATTATACCGGTATCTTTTCTGTCTAATAAATTCACATATCTTAATTCACCGGGTGGTGGAAAAAAAATGCTTCTTCTTATCCAGTTTGATTATTGTGCCACCAAACTATATACATTTCCCCAAAGTCATCTATTCCACGAGCGGAGGACGGCGTGATTATTTCTCACCTCATTCTGCAGATTACTCCTTTATCACAGTCAGTGGAGATGGCAAGCAGAGAGGACTGGTTACAGAACCTGAATAAGCTGCATAGAGAAAAAGAATTGAATCAGATTAGCGGTGTTGACTGGCAGCACATCTGATAGCCCTTCGAGCAGGCCTACAGATAAACGTTGCATCTTTATGAAAAACAGGCCGACTACCACTGCACGGGCAGTCACAGCAAACAGGGCTTGCCTGTCTTTGTCCTCCTTCTTTGCCTATATATCACGACCTTGCTTTGCTCTCCGTTTATTCCTCACCTTACGTGACAACCCCGAAGTAGAGCTAAACATCAGCACTGGTTCACCGCTTCAAAAAAAATCGAATTCTGCTGACCATGTAGCTTTTCATTAAAGCGGGAATCCGCTGCTTTGCCCAGTATTTATCCACAACCTAAGCCGCAATGTTTATTAGAGATGAAGCAACATGATGTTCCGAGGCAGATTCTCAGACTCCCCTCAGACCGTATTTAGGTTAAGTTGTCCCACGTCAGCTTTTTCAGATCTATTCGCAAAATGGTGTCCTGTGTGAAAGGCCTTTTTACTGGTTACCCATCGCCAGTGTTTATTTGGTCCGTGTTTTTTTGTTTGTTTTCACATCTCAGGAATAGATAAAAATCTCAGGGAAGGCGCCAGCCTGGGGATATTTCAAGTCCTGCTATGAATACCAGTACAAATGTTTATAATGGCGCTAAGGTGCAAGGTTATCACTAAACTCCACGACACACAAACTGACACCCAAACGTATGAGGCCTTGTGGGTATTAATAGGTTCCCCTATGGGAATAAGCTGTGGGAGAGATTTTTCTGTCATCTGCAAGCACATTAGATCCTTGAAAATGGAGAAGTGTTTGAAATGCTAAATGTCTGCTCTGTTTGCTTTGTGCCTCCAGGTAAACATGACGTCAGATCTGGAGGGGAGCGACATGCTGGCAGAGAAGGCCGACAGGAGGGAGTTCATCGACTTGTTAACCAAGATGCTGACCATCGATGCAGACAAGAGGATCACCCCGGTCGAAACACTCAACCACCCTTTTGTCACTATGTCTCATCTCCTTGATTTCCCGCACAGCACACAGTACGAGCCCAACAAGCCCCGTTGTTGTTGTTTATAGAATTATCATTTTGGAACATCTGCCACTGTCATCAGACACAGTGCTCATGCCTCGTCTGTCTCCCTCACTCTCTCTGTCCGCGCAGTGTGAAGTCGTGCTTCCAAAATATGGAGATCTGTAAGCGTCGCGTCAACATGTACGACACAGTCAACCAGAGCAAGACACCCTTTATCACCCATGTGGCCCCCAGCACCTCCACCAACCTCACTATGACCTTCAACAACCAGCTGAACACTGTGCACAGCCAGGTAAGAGTGAGCCAAAAGAAAACCACTGTCACTCTCCTTCTATGTAAGACACAAATCAGTAAATAACCGAAGCTGTAGTTTATTGCATTTGCGTGATAGGTCCCAGTACGGAACCTTCAAAATAAAAGCATAGAACATAGAATGGAGCGTGCAGAGTAAGTGCCCCAATCAATAATTAATGCAGAGCCAAAAATATCAAACGGTCACTATCAAACAGGGCTGTTGAGCTGAATATTGACAGCTTAGAAACGCAGCTGTTTGCGCCTTTGTTCTATTTTTTTATGTCTGCTCTTCCTGTTTTTCTGTACTTATCCGTGTTTGCTGCTTTGGTGCATGCATATCTGTTTGCCTGCATTTTGTCTGTGCCCCAGGTCCTGTGGGATTGTCACAAAGTGCTGATTACACACATGACAAGCCACACTTCCTGCTTGCCTTGCATTCTGGGGCTTTCAGGCCTTAAGAATCCCTTTACCAGGCTTCCTCTCTCTTTCCCCTCTCACTCCTGTCCTCCTCTGTCTCCTCTTCTTTCCTTCCATTTCCCCGGGTTGAGCCTGTGGTGCTTTACCGCTTCGCTCGCGTATGGTCTGTGAATCGAAACTGCTGACTTCTGGCTTCTGCCGGAATCACCAAGCGTCTGGTTGCAAGGTTTTCCAGATTGTGCTTAGTTACAACTCTTGCTCCCCCCCCAACCCTCTCTTTAGTAAACAGAGTTCTTTATCGCCAACCACATCGAGCCAGCTCACACTGAGTGGAATGCGACAAAAACCCAATCTTGCTGTGATTTAAATGAATTAACATTCCCTCAGCTTGTCTTTTCTGCGCCTGGCTCTGAGGGCGTATGGACATAGTTAAGTTAGTGATTTATTCAGCTTGATTCAGTTGCAAGACTAGAATGCATCTGGGCTGTATTTTGCTTGTTTATGATGAATGCCACAGTGCCATATTGATTCGGTTCTCTCTCCTGGTGTTCATCAAAGACGCTAAAGAGAGCAAATGAAAACTGAAAGCACCGTCTTTGTATTTCCCTCCATCCCGACATACACCTAATGAAGGGCTAAAATTAGACGTGTCTTGTGGAGCATATACTGCTTACAAGCTGAGCAAATGGTGTCTCTTAAAAGCATTTGTTTGTATCCAGGATGTTCCCAGGCAGTCTTCGTAATCCACATGCCTTATTAATGGTCAAGACATGCTGGAGTTACCTAAGCTTACGTAATTATACAATGACTGTTGGCTGTTAAATATTGCTTCTGTCATGCATAATTGATTTGGAGGGTAGATAGTGAAGCCGTGATATGAAATGTCAAATTTGGCTGCAGCGTATTATATTGGCCTATTATTAGTCTGTATCATTTGCATTTAAACTGGCTTTATGTCTTTATGACTTAAACACTCACAATTTAAGCAAAGAGAGACGTTCATGCTGCCGTGTGGTTCACGCTTATGGCAAACTAGGACATGCAAAGCATCAAAAAATGAAGTGTACTGTCAGAGTGGATTTCCTGTCCAGCCTTATTCTCGTCGGGGTCCGTGCGCTGATCATTCTCTGCTCTGGTGACATTTTGTTCATTGATGGTTGATTATTCTTGGAACTGATTGCACCTCTGCTCACATTCTTTCTTTCCCTCTAATTAATCAAATCAACAGTCTGAATATTTTAAGGCATGTTTAAATCATACACCCAATTTTCTCATTCTTTCATCTCTGGCTCACTGTCTGTCTCCTTTTGAGCTGGTTGTTGTTTGCATTTTAATGTTTCAGTTACTTTGTTTCGATTGTTCCTTTTCATTTAGCCTTTCTATCCTTGGAGCTCATCCTTTCTTCCCTGTCACTCCCATTAGTACCTCCACTTTCATGATTTTTATTTTGGTCCAATCATTCCTTTAGGCCACCAACCTGGCTCCCTCCTCCACCAACAATGCCACCCTTTCCTTTTCAAGTCCTGATGTCTCCATACTAAACTACCAATCTACACTCTACCAGCCCTCCGCTGCCTCCATGGCAGCCGTGGCCCAGAGGAGCATGCCCCTGCAGCCTGGGGCTCCTCAGCTCTGCGCTGCCCGGCCTGACCCCTTCCAGCAGGCGCTCATAGTCTGCCCACCTGGATTCCAAGGTGAGGAGGTCTTTGCAGTCCATAAATTGCATAAATTCAAAAAAATCCGATTTCTGGTCAGAGACAGTGTTTCACTGCACAAACAGTCTTCTTTTACTTGCTTGTCTTTTTTGTTTTTCAGCACACAGGCAGTGTCAGTCATAGCATTCAAACTGTGATTCACTGATAACTAGAGGCAATTAATAATTTGCGCAAATTTAATATAATTATTTTTATTCTTTTCCATAACTGCTGCTTTTTTAGCTTTTCCTATATCAAACTGAACAGAACACATACTTGTCAGGCACACTGTGAGCATGTATGCCACATTTGATCTTTTGGAATTTATTTTGAAAATACTGTAGCAACATTATTTATAGGTGACAGATTTTCTTGTTTGTTGACATCCTCCATGCTTTTGCTTTATTTATGCACAGGGCTGCAGGCATCCCCTTCCAAGCACACCAGTTACTCCGTGCGGATGGAGAATGCTGTTCCCATAGTGACGCAGGCCCCTGGTGCCCAGCCTCTGCAGATTCAACCTGGCCTCCTTACACAGGTAGGCACTTTTAAGTATCGCAGAAAACGAACTAATAGAGTTTGAATCTTAACAGAGAGAGTGCCTGTCAGGAACATTTATGAACTTTGAACTGTTCACATTCAAACAAAGCCCTCTGCTTTCCTTTTTAATAAGCCTTCACCAAGAATAGTATCTATCGATGGAGGATGGAAATCACTCGATGTTCTTGACCCTGCCCCTGCTGGCAGCTGTTTTTCCTGAGTGCATTCAGGCGAGCTTTCCTGTGCCTTGCTCGCTCTCTCCCTCTCTCTCTTTCGCTCACTTCCTCTCTTCTCGCTCTCCTCTCTTCATCTGCCCCTGCTCTCCTGGAGGCTGAGGCTGCTACGGTCTGATGCACTCAAAGGCAGGAGCCTTTCACACAGAGAAGGCCTTTACCAGAGCCTCCACGGTGGGGCTGGAGCTTTAGCTGCTAATATACAGTTGTTGCAAGTAGCAGAATAACTGTGCATCACTCTCTGCACACAGACAGTAGACCGCTTCCATTGCCACGCCACCTCTTTCCCTATGGAAATTTCCATGAAGGCTTTAAATATCCCTGAGAATCCAGGGAGTTTGAAGCACTCCCTTATCTCCAGTTAATCATGCAGCAGGCAGGCAAGCAGGCAGCAAAGCGGTGTGTATGTGTGTGCACATGCCTGTGTTTTCTATGGTGGGTTAATCTGTCAGATACCAAATGGTGATTAGCTCCACGGCTGCTTCCAAGTCAGGCGCTCCAAATTACAGGCCTCAGAGGATCCTCGGAGGTCAGGGTAAGCTTGGATCAGGCTTTGCATGACCAGAGGACTCACAGCATCGCAAGAATGGGTATCGTGGATATATAAAATAATGACAAAAACGTGAGAGACACGACTTACGCCACAGTAAGGATAATGTCAGTTATATTAATTATCGTATCACGTGTGGCTTGCACATTGCAGCCGTGTTCTGCAGGTGTTCAATATACCCTCTGTGCGCACACATGTTAAACAAAGACAGGCAATAGTTAACGCAAGCAGATGTTTTATATAGGCCAGCAAACAGCACACCTAATAACTGGGTGTGTGGTGTGTGTTTTTCTCTGTGTTTATTCCTTTACTGTGGGGGGTCTCCGAGGCTTAGCGGAGTCGTTTCTTTGCCTCTTGCGTGCGTTCTCCCACCTACCTATGACTTTATCCGCCTACGTTTTAATGTCATCCGTGGACCCTTTGCCCACATCGCACCCTTGCAAGTTTAGCCCCCAAGCACCTATGTGTGCAGACAGAGAGACCAGAGTGAAGGAGGCTCCAAGCAGGGAGGCAGGAAAACCAGCAGGACCTTTATCTGGAGCAGGAATGCAGAAAATGTGGAAACAATTGGGAGTAAGAGCTGGGGCTCTGAAAGCCCTGAGGTGACAAAGGGTTTTCACCCAGGGAGTGGAGGTTGAGGTGGGAGGCGTTTGGGCCACTGATAGCGATGGTAGGCCTTGAGTTGAAAGAAAATGGTCTCTTAACTGGGTTACCATTTCAGGGCAGACAGGCTGGTTACACAACGCAGACGCCTAGTGAGAGAGGGATATAGAGTACCAGGAATGGAGATAGAGAGAGGAGGAGGAGGAGCGGGAGATGGATGGATGTATTAGAAGCCTCTTAATGGCATGTTGATAAAAGACCTTGGATGTGGTCTTAGATGTAAAGACCATCTCCAGCTCCAGAATGTTCCATTAGAGATGTCAGTCATCGGTACACAGACCAGGCAGCTCTGCTAGCCTGCAGATGCCCCCCTGCAGCACTGGACTTTGCAACCTGCCTCAGATGAAAACAATTCAACTGCAACCACACTTCAAAACAGAACAGCTATTTTGTGTTAAAATATGACAGGAACAACCAGATCAAAGCAAATGTTGATGAGAAAATAAAGATAAAGGTAAAAATACAGTCGTCATATGCTTTGCGTGTGGATTTGTGCCTCTTGTTCTCTTTCTCTTCTCTCCGTCTTTACCTATTTAAATGTGTGTGTGTGTGTGTGTGTGTGTGTGTGTGTGTGTGTGTGTGTGTGTGTGTGTGTGTGTGTGTGTGTGTGTGTGTGCTGCAGCACATAGTGATGCCGTTGTAAATAGATAAATAGATGTGCAAATGGTATTAAAGGAACAATTCATTAGCCCTGACATTAAAGTGCTAATCAATAGAACTGCATTAAACTATTAGGCTTACACACACAGTAACACACAAACGTGTTCAGGCATGCAGGCGCACATACTCATCTTGGCACATCTCGGAGCGTAGCTTGCCTGATAGTCCTCTCGTTCTGCATCAGAAATACAAAGTAGCCTCTTTCAGAGCAGCTTGAATAGATTCTAAGACTTTAATTAGAACATTGGTCAAGTCAAAGACATAATCACACTAAAACCATAAAGACGCACGCATGCATACACTTACTCCGTCATACACGGGCACACAAACAAAGGAGCTGCTGTACATTTTTATTAAGTCCTGGTCTTATCTCTTTTGTCGATGGATGTCTCCTTGAGGCTCGCAGAGTTCACTTTCAATGTGCCTATGAGCCAGTTTAAACCATCTGTTACGCACTTTTGAAAAGACGCTGTCATTTATCACGACAGGCTCAAACTAATCGCCAAGTACAACGAGTCTCCTTTGTTCTTATGCTTAAAATGTTGTGTGAACGAGCATTTAAATCCATACAATGTACACAAAAAGCGGGACTTCCTGTCCTGTGACATGATTCCTAAAATTAAAAATAAATAAATAAATAATGACTTGGACATGTCGTTACGTGGCAGCTGACTGTTTTTCTTTCTCTCCTTTTTCCTGACCTTTAAATCTGTGTTTACCCTCCAACTCATTTTTCTCTCCTTCTTCAGCAGGCCTGGCCGAGCGGCACCCAGCAGATCCTGCTGCCTCCAGCCTGGCAGCAGCTCACCCACACCTCAGTCCAACACGCCACTGTCATCCCTGACTCCATGAGCAGCACACAGACCCTCGCCAACTGGAGGTGAAGAACAGTGGTTTTTTTGTTTGCTTTAGCTTTTATTGCTTTGATTTTGCAGGACAATGAATATTGAGGTCAACACTTTTTTAACCTACATTTTTTCTCAAGGATTCTATTGAACTAAAAACAAATGTAATAAGCTGACACTTTCAAATCAAAGCACTCATCCCCACTGTCTGTAGCTCAATTTACGGATATTGACAGGACAGATTTAAAAAAAAAGAAATAGTGTATATAAGCTTTAAGAACAAGTAGTCGTTTACGGCTTAAATCGGTCCAAATATGTTATGAAAATATGCATGAGACCAATTCATGAGGAAGCCTGTACTTGTGTGACAAGTCTTCTATCTTCAATTTTATAAGAGCAGATTTACCTCAGGGAGATGGCATATATATGCATGTAGCGAAATCTTATCAAGTATAGCCTGTCACTGTGATGACTTGATAAATGGATGGATAGATGGGAGAATGCAACCCAAGGGAGATAAGGGGGATGCAGGTATATAACGTGTCTGTGTGGATGGCTGCTGCAGCCATGTATGCTCAGATTCATTCTAAGCTGTCCATCTGTGACAAGACAACCCCCTCCCTGTGTCGCCCTCCCTTCCTGTCCAGTGGCAGCTCTGTTGTCCTCAGAGAGACGATTGGGAAAGTGTCGCACTTCCTCTGCAGAGCTATCGCTCCACAGCTGCTGGTGTCAGCTCCTCTGCCCTCCCTCCTTGCTCTCTCTCTCATTTATCCCCTTTCCTCCTCCTCCTTCTTTAGAAAAGTTTACTGCTGCCACCTGCTGGCTTAATTAGGAAGTACTTATCCAGTCTTTCTTATCCCCTGGAAATGTCAGATTTGACTGATTGATGTGTTCGTTTGTTTGCTTTAGTATTTCGTACATTGCTAGGATGCTTTACCTGAAGATTCCTTATTGTTTTTAACGTTGTGGTAACATAAAATTGTATTATATTACAGGAATTCCCACCCACATGGCAGCCATTATAATCCCATCATGCAGCAGCCAGCCTTGCTGGCTGGCCACGTCACCCTCCCATCCAACCAGACACTCAATGTGGGAGTGGCACATGTTATGAGGAAGCCCTCAACCAATAACAACTCCTCTTCCAAAAAGAACAAACAGCACCAGATGTCTGGCAGGTACCTAAAGTCTCAGGTCATCACAGATCTTTATAAATCTTCATACTGGAAGCTAACGATTGTTACCAAAGGTCACATCTCCAGCATCTGCTTGTTTTGCCCTCTATAGCCACTCACTCTCTCATCTCTGTCTTTCCTTAAGGAACATGTCAACCAACGAGGTCTCATCCTCTCAAGTGGTGCTGTCTCCACAGCGCTCAAAGCGGGTGAAGGAGAATACGCCCCCGCGTTGCGCTGTGCTACAGAATGGCTCGACCTCTAACTGTCCGCCCACGCAAGGGTGTGGGGGTGGAGGGTGGGGGGCTAGTGAAACAGAGCAGGCTTCCAGCACCACTCGAGACCATCAGCACCAGCACAACGTCCCCAGACAGACGATCGTCATCCCCGACACACCCAGCCCTGCTGTCAGCATCATCACCATCAGCAGCGACACAGACGAGGAAGACGACCACAAACAAAACAATAGGTCAGTGCTGTTTAGCACACTTACAGGTTAGCGTTTGTTGTTACTGTGAATCTTTACTGAGCTTCTCGTGCAATATGAATTTCCCTAATAATCACATCACAAAGGGCTGTAGTCTTAGATCATCCAGGATAAAGACAGCAAAAAAACATGGAACACATCTGCTTTAAGTTAGCTGGATGGAGATGTGTTTCCTGGCATTTCGAAGCCAATCTTCTATCATGTTAACAAAATGCTAATCTCTTTGATGTATTTTGTGATATGCTATACACTAAAACTAAGTAAAAGTGAAGAAGTCAGAAGGGAATTCAATTTACCCTGCAAACCAACTTCGGAGTTAACCCCCTTACGTTTATTTGTCAATAAATCCAATTAACATTAGAAGGTAGTAACAGTTATTAGCTTCAAATATATTACCAGCATCGATAAAACATTACCAGTAACTGTGTTCTTTCTGCTTCGCTTCTGTTTTTTCCAGCTCATCTTCTAAGCAGAGAAAGAATGTCATCAGCTGTGTGACGGTCCATGATTCACCAGAGTCCTATTGCTCCAGCAACAACAGTCCCTATACGGTTGAGTCGAGACCCCCTAACAACAACAGCTATGACACAAAGACCACCATCCTGGACAACTACAACAATGGAAACCCTCGCACCATCATCATCCCCCCTCTCAAAACCCAGAACAGTGAGGTCCTGAATGAGTGTGAGCGTCTGATGCCAGGTAAATGACAGATTTCTTGCAAAACATGGCCTCAATCATTGGATAGATCATCTGTTATGTGTTTATAGCTGCTCCTTTCCAATTCAGCAAATCTGTATCCTTTCCTGTGCAGATGCAATGAACCATCAGAATTCAGCTTACAAGTTCAAATCCACCAATGGAGTGGTGCCTGGCAATAATCACATAGCCGGGGGTGTAACTGGAGGCGGGTCCTACCGACAGCAGCGCTCAGGGCCACACCCCCTCCAGCAGCAGCCTCTCAATCTCAGCCAGGTACAGTGAGAGGGTTCAACTATTGGGAACTTGTTATATTTACTATAACAATAATATCACTCGCACCTTATAAGGTCATATATGGTTCATATCTGATTAGCTTGGCTAAAGAAAGGGGAAAATCCACCCACTGACACTACTTGATCTCTGTCATCCCCTCATTCAGGCCCAGCAGCACATGGTAGCCGAGCGTAACGGAGGACATCGGCGCCAGCAGGCCTACATCACTCCTAACATTGCCGCTCAAGCCCCGTACTCCTTCCATCACAATAGCCCCTCTCACACAGGCAACGTTCACCCACATCTGGCTGCTACGCACCTCCCTAGCCAGCCCCATCTCTACACCTACACAGCTCCTGCTGCTCTGGGTTCTACCAGCACTGTGGCTCACCTGGTGGCGTCACAGAGCTCGGCACGCCACGCGGTCCAGCACGGAAGCTATCCACCAAGCATCGTCCACCAGGTTCCAGTTAGCATGGGCCACCGTGTGCTGCCCTCGCCCACCCTGCACCACAGCCAGTACCAGGCCCAGTTCGCTCACCAGGCCTACATCAGCGCCTCGCCCGCCTCCACTGTCTACACTGGATACCCCCTGAGCCCCACCAAGGTGAACCAGTACCCTTACCTCTAGAGAAGACACTGACTGACACTGGAGAGCCTGACCCAGCGCTGCTGCTCCTTTCCTCAGCCTCAGCCCAACAAGAGCCCCGTCAACATCCCCAACACCTTCCCCTCGACCTCAGACGCAAACAGAGACAGAGGAACTTGCAATCCTCCTGAAACTGTCATGTATAACTTGAAGACATAACGACAGAGAGCAAAAGAAAAAAATATGATTCACAGCCTTTCTAGAAGGAAAAGTTTGGAGTTGAATTTTCGAAGGATTCAGTTCAAGAAATTTTGTTTTCTTTTTTTTTTTTCCTTGAAAGGGCCAGTTTCTGCTTTCATTTGCCTATTCTTTACTTTAATAAGTCTCATTCGTTTTACAGGGAAGCGTGGAGAAGGCCTTTTGAGACAGCGGATGTTTTCTGGTTTGTTTTTTTTGCTTTTTTATTTCCCCCTTACATTTGGGAAGTGACTGTCGAACAGGGGTTACTGACTGGAGAAATCCCGAGAAATCTGGGAAAAGGTGGAATACGGAAACCTGCTGCTCTTCAAAGAAAAAAAATATTGATGGCCTTGAACTGTCTCAGTATTTCCAAATCACTCGTGGTGTGGGGAGAATAGAAAGGCAACTCCTCCCACGCCACCTCCTCCAGCAGAGGAGGCTTCTGGAAATATAACCAAGAGAAGACAACAAACTTTTTAGTGTATTTATAGATATTTTTCCTTTCTGTTTCACCTTTATGATAATACTTCAATTTTAGGTGTCTTAGCTGGGCCCCGTTCTTAGAATGTAGCAGTCTGCACCATTTTTTAATACGTTTTTTGTTTTCCCCGGATACCAATAGATTAATTTGTTCCTTTTTTTTTTTAAATGTGATTGCACAAAGTGGTTATAATAACATAGGCATGTGCAACGTGATTGTCTGTGTGTGCTACTGTCAGCCATGCGTGTGTAGTCCACCTCCTCAAAACCCTCTTCAGTCTTTAGGTTTTGACCATTGTTTCCTCGTAGTGCCTTACAGATATAATGACACAGTTTACTTGGCTTGGATCCTGAAAGCCACAAGAGACTATAGCTATACTTAGAGACACACGTTTCCCTGATTTGACATCCTAATCGGGGCGGTTGTAGCTCTCTTCCAGGTGTAGGCTCAGCCCTTGCTGTTTCTTGTCCTTAATGACAGCGTACCGTAGATGACGAAGATTAATGTCAGAGGTTTTATCACGCCGAGCTTTTTTATTATGTGTGCATGAGATAACTTGCCTGGGGTACTTACCAAAGTCGTAGATAAATTCTTGCTACGTTTGCTGTGGATATTAATGTAAATGTGAAAATGTACAGTATAGCTGTAGCTGTAAACCTCTATCACGGTGGCACCCAAAACGTGGCTTTAGTTAGGATTTTGTTTCTTTTGAACCACGCGAGGGAAACGCGTGTCGTGATCGCAGAGCAACGATATCGGCTCAGTTTTCGTGTACAAGGAATGAGTTACAGTATAATGTTTGAGACTCAGCAGAGGCAGGTTAAGAGCTAGTCCGAGCGAAGGGCCTGACGGAAAGTGATTGTTGCCACGAGGGTGATTCTGTAAGGCTTTAGGTGGCCTGGCTGCAGCAAAGAGACAGCGTGTTGAGGGTTGTTGAGAGAGGTACAGTGTAGGCATGAGTTAAGGGGCTGGTTGAAAGCATAGGGTCAGTTTAGCAGGGGGACCGTGGAGGGCGGGGCGAAACTCTCGATTTTAAATGGGACTAAAATAGGAGCAAGTTGGCAAAGAGCAGGTTGATAGTAAACACTGAGCCCAAGCCGTAACAACATGTCCGAATGGCGTAACATTCGGACATTAATCCTTTTTTTGTTCTTTTCATTTGTTCCTCTTGTTGTTTGTTTCTGCAGCAAAGGTAATTGGAAGTTGATTCACGGATGTTTTGAAGGGAGCAGAAGGGAAATGTCACAGCATACACCTGGAAGGGCACATTGTGGATGGTTTGTCATCGCTGTCCATTTGTCTTCGAACCAGGTTCACCACAGACACCGCCATGCCAGCCAGACAGGATACCCGAACACTTAGAGAACCAATAGGGCTGTCGCTTTGTGTGTTTGCTGCTTGATTTAATAGATTTCAATTTCTTGTAGCTAATAATAATGAATCTCCTTTGTCCTCTCGAACGTGGGCGCATCAGAACTGCTGGTGATTTAGTGAAAGCCTTCCCCTCTCCTTCATGGTATGCCATAGTACTTGCATTTGAAGTGATTTTTTTTTTCAACATCATCTTGAACTTTTTGACATGGCTGTAGTACATGTGTTTATTTTTAGAGATTGTTGCAATAATTCTTGTTGATGTTTTATCAGAGCGTGTGCGTGCGCGTGTGTGTTTTTATTATATGTCAGGCTCATTTCTGTTTTATAACCTGGGGGTTGATGTACAGTGATATTTAGTATTTTGTTGAGGTGGTTGCACCTGTGTAAAGTGTTGCAACACTGCCGAAGATGATAAGTGTTGAGTTGACGATGATCCACTGGGGGGCCCTTATCGATACGTGCTCGTCTTGAGGATGCCACACCCAGGTTTGAAATCCAGCGGTCCCCCGATGGGCCCCAGAGTGGTCTTTTACCCCGGTACTTTCCTCAAAGCTCTCCCCTCCCCATCAGCTCCAGCATGCAAGCCTCGGGTCCAGGCGCTTAAAGATGTGATTACATAGTATGTTGCTGGTTACGTCGTTCGTTGTCTTTTTATTTGATATTATTTTACCTACTTAATTTCCTCTGGGTCATTGGGGCCTTAGCGCACACACACACACACATAAGGGAAGTGATTTTCCATGGAAGTCTTTTAGCTCCTCTGTTATGACACAAACTACTGAAACATTCCACTGTTTTGAGGGAATTTGGCATTACCCACGCTACACTGCTGTCCAGACCCCACTCCCCCACTCTTTTCAGGATGGGGCTAATGTCGACACACTCTGACTCTTTTGCTTGTCCCACCAAAGACTTTTACAGATCGATCATGTACAGCACAGCACAGTACAAGCAATCCTCCACAGCATTGCAGACAGGCAATAACTTCTGGTCTCATCTTTAAATGCTTTACAAGTGCTTTTGAGGACATGTTGTTTCACCACCATGAAATGTATATGTGTGTACAACGTACGAATGCACGGGGAGGATTTGGCGTACTTCTTGCAAACAGCACAGCTATTTGTTTCTGGACATTTAACCATTAGAAGAGCTGCAACGTGTTTGAAAGCTTTTGTTTTTTTAATGTTTCACTTTGATTTTTCCTCATATTTGGCCCCTGTTTAGCTTAAATCAATAATTGTCTAAAATGATCAATTTTTCTGTTGTTGATGTTGTAGCTTTATTAGCAGTGTAAGAAAATTAATTTTAAAGGTTGCCATTGAGGAGAATGGCCCGTTAATTATTATGGAAATAATCAAAAATATACCAAGTATACCTTTAAAAGCGTGGTCACCTGCACAAAATGAATGTAATATGTGACCTGTGAGTGAAAGGAAGTGGCAGGAATGGCTTTAGATCTTTCTCCGTGGGTGACCATTAGTTTCATTTCGACACCATTTGTGGCCATGCATGATGCAATAACTAAACATTTGTTCTCCAGCGAGCTCCCACATGAGACTAATTATGTAAAGTTACCGGTATCACGAGTTGGGGATATTGAATAATCGCTATTTTCTCAAATCAAACAAACACGGTGAAAAATAACTTGATGTGTACGAAACATTTGTCTATCGTTCAGTTTCACTTAACCAATGTTTTGTGTTTTCTATGAAAAAAGAGGGGGAATAAGAATATGAGCATTAATGTAGATCGAGTGACCTTACAATTACCAAAATGTGCTTAAGTAGAGTATAAAAATGTTTTCTGTTGCTGTGGTGAGTGTAGCCTTCCCAGCAACAACTTTATTCTTAAGTACTGCCTTCCAAATAACCAATAATACCTCCAAAGCTTTAAGGTGACGTTTAAATTAGAGAAAACATAAGGCAGCATCTTTCTCTCTCTCTCTTTATGAAGCCTGGCATTCTCCTGAGATACACTCAAACTTCCACTTTTGCCCACGGTGTCATCTCACATACTCGTCGTCCCGGAGCTTTGGAAACACTGAGAAACATTCCTGCGAGCGCGGCGCACGCAGTGCTACATTAGTCTTCTTCGAACAAACTCCTCCAAGCTGGCTCGAAGCTTAGTAAGCGAACAAGCAACCTGCAACGTCAAATCACACGCTTGTACGTCATTTGGCAAAGTCACAGCTGCTTCCCAAAGTACAAAGGAGTTTAAGGACAGGTGTTAGGTGGATAAATCACGTGCTGATGAACTATTCTGTCACCAGGAAATTCATAATCTAGTTACACGAGCATTCTTGAAGCCCTTTTGTATGTTTTTTTTTTGTTGTTTTGTTTTATTTTTTGGTTTTTAATATATATTTGTTAAGGGGATCTGCTCCTTTTGCTGGCTATTCTTTGGGGGAATTCAGGGTAAGGTGGTCAAGGTTTGATGCCGTCACTGACACTGGCGTCGAGTTATTGAAACTTAAAAAAGTGATTTCTTTACGTACTGAGTTAATATTCATTTGATCTGCACCAGCCGATTACCCCAATCTGCAATCTTATGAGATGTTGGGCTCCACATTGAAGAACTTTAAACATTTGGGTTATTTTACCGGAATACTTGGTAGACCAAAGCTACTACATTCAAAGATGGATTTCCTTGTTTGTCTTAATCGTAGGATCACAGTCCCTTTTGGGATCCTCGGTATAATCAAATTATAATAATCAAGTTATAGTAGTTTTAAATAACTACTCGCACAAAGAAGGCGATAATTCAGTTTGTTGACATTTTCTAAAGACCTAAGAGCGCGTCAAACCCTGACCCCCTTTTGTGTCCATTGCTGTATGGTTTATCAATGGTGTAAAATCTCATTCTTTGTCGATGAAGCTAATGTGTGCTGCAGTATTTCCTAGTATACTTCTCTGTTTATTGTCTTTTCTTATTTACTTTGGTTTATTGGGGTGTGATGTCTCATTATTTCAATCTGTTGACGTAGCGTTCAATGTATACCCTGTTCCTTAGCCTAATATTAAGTATGTTATGAGAATGGATATTTTACTGGCTTTATAGAATGTTTAAATAAATATAATAATGACAATAAGAAAAAGGATTAATTAAACCTCCTAACAAGTTGAGTACTTGCTACTAAGCGCTTGTGTTACCATTATGATGTCGTGTGCTTCTCTTAATCATTTTCGTTGTAGAAAAATGGAGTGAATTTATATTAGGCTTCGAAAAAACTAATGATAGCATTGTAAATTTTACAGGAGGATTTTAACAGACAAACAGCTTCGTCAAATAGAAGAATATAGTTATTTTAATTGTCCTCTTTACTAACTGTAGGGTGACAAGGGGCTCCCGTTGTGGTGAACTATGTTATAGCTTGTTATTCACTGTTACTTTTGATCATTTTTTCGGTCTCCGAGGTGAATCGAGTTATTAATGAGAATTTGTATGCTCACATATGCATATTGTATATGTGTAGAAATGTAATCACACTTTGTCTTGGATTTACATTAAACTGTTAAGTCACAGCATCGGTCTCCTGTTGTCTACTGTGGGGTATATGTGTGTGCATGAGTTAGGCTCATTCTTTGCACCCAGCATACTGTCTCTTGCAAAACCTCAGAATTAAGTGCAGTTTGACTGCAGTGTGTGATCTAGAATTAATTAATTAAAATGTCTGGGCATGGCTTATTGTGCATTACAATTAAATAAACATTTTATGCACAAGTTTGAAAGAAACATTTCATGTCATGCAATATATACAAAATTGGAAGCCTGTAAAAAACACATAAAAGAGATTTTTTTAATTAATTCCCTTATTTTATTTCACAGTTGTAAATGGTTCAGGTAGAGCCCATTTTTATACCCTATAATATGTAAGGTCATCATAAATTTACACATTTTTGAATCTGCACACAAGCTACAGCTGTTATATCAATGTGGTAGTATAATGTAGGTCTTAGTATTCTCTGAAAACAATGAAGTCTCACCTTTTAACCATCTAAACTACTTTATTTTGCTCATTAGCTACACGCATACATTTTATAGAGATTAAAACACCATAATGCTACTACGTCACGTTAGGTTTTTCACGACATTTTCATCCACTGACCACAGCAAGAGTCAGAGAGAAATAAGTAAAAAGAAACATCGGCAGCATTGGCTACACACAACACCATCACCAGGTGGCGGTGTTCGCCATGATGTTCACTTAGAAACTTGCGCTGACGTGATCAGGTATGCTAATCATCTCCATTTATTTGCAACCACAAAACTCTGCAATGGGCAACGTTTACACGCTGCACCACTGGGCCCTGTCTTTGCCAGAAGGATATTTAATTTATCTTTACATAGAGAATTAACTTGTTTTCAGAAATGTGTTAAATAGCAACAGAAACAAACGAATTAATTGTTTGATCCCACATCCTTCAAAGTCTCACCACCATAAAGATAAGACTCGGGCTTGTAAATGTAATGTTAACTGATCTGCATATAATTACATATTAGGGTAATAGAATATTTTTCGTTTGAACTCAGTAGCGGAAGAAGGTCAACTCTATACAGCCAATAAAAATATAATAGCTATACCTTGGGGTGAGTGCATCAATGCGTGAGGTTGCCGTGGAAGCCGCAGACGCCTCCTGACGAAGACCAACCTAATATTTAAAAGGCCACCGTGACAGAAAAGAGGCTGAACCAATGGGAATACGCCTTAGCAAATTAGAAACTAATCAGATCTGTCAGAGGGCGGGGCTATCCCAATCCTCGGGACGAGAGAAGGTAACTGTTACCAAAAGAGTGTCAGATGAAAGCCAGTCGCCAGTTCGTGCACACCACGTATACACTGCAAAAACTTCAAAGGCACGCAGGTGGGCACGGGGACGTTAATGACAAAGCTCCACACAGCATTTCATCCAAGGATATCCTCTCCTCACGCTCACAAAGGAACTGATAGAGTTGGAGCTCCCTTTCTTGGTAAGTCTGTGTGCGCAGCTATGAGCTGGCTTACAGGAATGGCAGGGGGCGAATTGAGAAGGAAAAATCGCTTTATGTATGCACTGAGCGCGAGCTTTGGGATATATCATCAAATTATTTTGGCTAGGCAGCGTTTAGCGTTTTCCTGTCAGACTCAAACGAGGGATGGAACCTGCTTTGTCTAGCTAAATGAAAAGCCACATGACCATTAAGCTTGCAAGTAACGGGACGGGATGTAGGACAAGAGACTACTGTATCATGATAAGACCCGCTGTGAGAGCGTCTTAAAGCCAGCCATACATCCGAGGGATGAGGTCTGTGCTGGATCGTCTTTTGCCTTTTTGACCTCCTTACAGATTTGTTCCCCTTATATGGAGTAAGTTGCTTTGTTTTGTTTATCTGATGGGATAATAGTCGCTGTTTTCACGACCAATTTGGCCATGAGTGTGAAAACTGCAGGATAAATAAGGGAAATACTCACTTTTTATCAACGATCCAGGGCATGGATAAAAGAAAATGTGTTGCTCCAATCATCCAATGATATCTGTTATTAATGTTACCCTAAAATTGCAGGTTTGAAATGATTTAAGTAGTTTTCACTTGTTCTTCAGCTTACTGGGGGATTCTTAAGTTAACGCAGTGATACTCAAGCAGGCTGTTCTTAAATGTCTCACTGTTGCTTCTTTTCAACAGTTTTTCTCCACTACAAAGACATGTGATGGAATAAGGGGCCTTAAAGTGAAGAAGAGCAAACTAAGGCGCTCGCAAAAACCTAACCTGTGATTGTCTTTTTGGAGTGAATCTTCTCTCCTTAAACGGATGACATGCCTTGACTCGACACCCACCGTACCATGGCAGGTTTAGTCTCCACTGTGTGTTTGGTGGTGATGCCCAAAGCTCTCATGCACACCCACAGCCAGCGTGCTGCGCTTCTGGTGGTAACGGTGTTGTTAATAGTGATCGCAGCTGACTTACCTGGGGCAGGTAAGAGAACACTTTTTCTTTTTTTGCTGACTCACACAACATGATCCACTAAGTACCTTGTGTTACATAAGTGGCACGGATCAATATCGTGTCCAACATTCAGGTAGCTTTGAAGAACAGCATTTAGAAATAATATTCCAACTGAGTTCAAGTTGCAAATAAAAATCGAATCAGCACACGTTAATGTTTATTTCAGATTAAGAACGCTACAAGGAGTGTATCTGGGATTCTTTTGATGGTTAGATTTGCAAATTCTAAGTCTTTTTTTGTGATTTTCACGTAATCTAACTGAATAACTGCACTAACCTGAAAGCAAATGTCAGTATTTCACACACATGTTGTCTTTTTTTGTGATACTATTGTGTTAATGTATCCATGATCCATTCTGGGTGCAATCAAGATCTTTATCTTGATGGGTTTGCTTCTGGTATAGCTTACGCTTGCTCATCCTGAGGACTGGTCAGAGAGAAATAGGAAGCCCCGAGGCATTAGTCAGTTTCTCTATATAATGTGTTCATTGTTACAAATATGTGCTATATTTTAACAATATCTGACAACTGTTATAACCAGTCACATCCAGGCGATGCCTTTTTTGTGGGCCATTGAACAGCGTCGCTCATGTAGTTGGGGGTTGTTATTATTACAGGCCGTGTATAAGCCAACTTAACCAGTCAGCTTCCAGTCATAAGCTTGCTTTCCTTAAGTGTAAGACACTATTGCTAACTTTTTTCCTTAAAAAAGTCCTTAATGACAAAGTCATGAGCCATGAAATCATAGAAATATACATGAATTCGTTTTTATTTGTCACTTCATTTGTGGAAACAGCTTCTGTCTGTTAGTTCGCTTCGGTGTGAACTTACCACTGTTATGATTTTCATGAGGACAGTGCTTTCTGCCCTGATGCAGTCACACTGAAGACTACACAGACACATCCTTGAATCAGAAGTGACTCGGTTCCTCTTGTACACAGAGTCTGGGGTTAAACCAACTTCCAGTAACTGTAGAAAGAGAAAGTGTCTAAACCCTCCGACTTGATGGGTGCTTTGTCCGGGCTTAATTTTATTGATAGTGACATTATCCCACTAACACACTGGCCAGTGAAGAAGACCGTGTTTAGAGGGTAGCCAAAAACTCATGATATTGGATGGTAATAGGATTATGTATTAAATGCCTGGGTGAAAACCTTGTGCAGGAAATTAGGCATTAGCGAGTCTTGAACTCACACTTGTTTGATAACACCTCCATTCGCAGCTTTTTAGCGCAGGCTATCAGCCATTTGTTATATTGCAGTTTTTCTCAGCGTGTAGCTAAAATACTATCAAATCATTTGGTAAAGCACGACATCTGATTGCAAGTTTGATATACTGACATGTGTGTTATTTGCATTTGATTGTCATTTTTAATTAGCATTCAGAGATGAACATGTTTCTTGTGATAGCCTTCTAAAGGATACGCTAGATATACGTCGATGGTTAACATCTATTTGTTTATGGTTAAACATTTTAAGGCTGTTTTGTTTGTTTCTTTTTTTGTTTGTTTTGTAAGAATTCACCTATTTATTTTCTCATTTATTTAGCAAGTGGCTAATTCTGTGGAAAATACTGATCAAATCTGAAAGTTTCTTTTTAGATTTTTAAATCTTATTTCAGATCAAATGTTCAAAAATGTTTTTGTTTTTTTTTAGAATTAACATTTTTGGTTTTCATGGCAGAACAGAGGAAGTAAATAACAACACCAGCAAAAAAAGCCATTTTCATCCTTCATGTCCTATATTTTGATAAATTGGTATTGACGATGATGCTGACTAAATAAGACCCTTTCAGGAACATCTTATAGACACTTCTCCTTTAATTTGGACAAATCTCAGGCAGCTGCTAAATCTTCCACAGTAGCCTGTTTCATTTAAAGCATTTTCCATTTTTTAAAAAATCAACATTATGGCAAAATTTTATTTATTTACTCATTTATTTTGAAAAGTGAAGTTAGGAACTCAGCATCTTGTAGAGCCCCCTGAGGAGGAAGGACTTTGGTTCCTCTCATTAGAACTTGTGATTCTGCAGATAAAGCAGAAATGGTATGGAGTATAAGAACTAGCTCTGCTAGTTATCCTTCTAGTTGGATTGGTACAGGTACCTGCCCACGTTCAGGCTGCCTACTACAGAGCAGTCTTATTTTTTGTGGAATGTAAAGTTGTTTTTATCTTGTGACTAAAACTCAAACAAAGCTTTGTAAAAGTATTTAAATAAATATTGAAAAAGGAAATTAATAGAATTCAGCAAAAGGAATTTTTGGATATTTGTTGGTCTGATAGCAGATGTGCAAAATAAGGTCTGATTAATATACATTTGTACATTGTGTTAGGTGTGTAATACAAAAATATTGCTGCTTTGTTGAAAGGAAAGTTTCTTTTACATAATTAAGAGGTGTAACCATTGCTGCTCATACAGCTACTTTAATGTCAGATGCACTTTCTAGCTCTTATCTGGTGACATGAGGCTGTAAAATACGTACTCGTTATCCTGCACTGGGAACTAAAATGCTTGGAATAAAGGTTCTGTTCTTCAGTTGTAGTCTGTGATTGTGAGATCACACATTTTGCTCATGGTCTTCACCCATCACTGTTCACTTCACTTTGTTCATCAGCAACATGACAGCTTTCCAAGTTTCCGTAGTCTGTATCAACACTGATGTCACCAGTCTAACAGCTTTCCTCTTTCAGTTTCTGGTTCAAATAAAGCATGGCGACCGACATCTTATTGTTCCTCCAGACCCAACACCACACAGGAGACCCATGTCCTGACTTCTGTCAGGCTTCTCCTCTTAACAGTTTCTGTTAAAGAAATAGTTCGGCATGTAAACTTCATATCTGAATTGAAAAATATGGAAGATGCTGTTCGAAACTTATAAAATGCCCTTGAAATTTTACCTCAGCAGTACCTCTCTCTCTCTCCACACCACAATCCCTGGCAAGTTCAGCATAGAAAGCTGCAGGCCAGCAAAGTCCTGTCTAATTACCAGTGTAGTCTGTTTCCATGTGAAATGCGATCTGTGTGGGATGACAATATGGGCATTCATTATTCATTAGAGCTGGAAGCCAGTTGCAGATCAATGGTTAGAACCTATCAAAAGCCAAACACTGGGTACTTTTGCACTCACCAGGCCTGGAGGCCGAGCACAACGAGCTCCTGGGAAGCAGCCAGTGGCCGACCTTGCCTACTCACTAGCCTCTCCTAGCATTATTTGGCTCTGCTGAGCGTGGTAGAAGCTGGTCAAGAGACAGCGAATGATGTGACACTGACGAATATTTAACTCAAGTCTCCAGTGTTATTATTAACGTCATTATTTCTCTCGATAATCGTGTCTGATAGCACGTATACACATCACAGTTATGATATAGTCGGCTGTTCTGCCAATGGCTGCACTCGAGTTTGTGTAATCTTTTCCACTTGCCTGCTATTACCTGCATCTTGCTCGTGGGTTGTGATGTGAAGGTGCCATAGTCTGGCCCATGAATGTACATCTGGTAGTGATTTTGTGTACCCTTTTTTTGGTGGGGGTTACCAAGGCAATTTTCCACCAGAGTATCACGAACCTACACAGCATCTTATTTACAAAAAGACTAGTTGATTTTTGTTGTTTGTTTTTTGAAAGCCAGACATTATTACTTATTAATATTGTGTTAGGATTAGATTTTGCCCATCTTTTGGAGCAGATATATTCAAATAGTATAAAACAGAATTATAATAGCTGCAGTAATATTATAGGAACTGTCTGTCTATTGACTTCTTTCCTTCCATATGTGATTATTAGCATAATATTTATTAAATTCAGCACCAAAGCAAACATTGCATTCTCTCTAGTTCAATATTCTGTATTCTGCTTTTTAAAGATTAGATTTGAGAGAAATTAATAAAAAATAGTCTTATTGTTGTTGAAAACCGAGAACTTGGCTGCCTTCCTCTGCAAAAGTTATTGGTTACAGAAACACAGAGTTGTAAAACTTTCATTATTAAATACATTTCCCTGACTTTGCCCACAGTTTCTTATACTAACAGTCTGCCAGTGTCAGGAGCTTAAAATGTGCAATGCAGAGTTCATAATTTGACAGGAGGCCACATTGAGGCCATATTGCGCTGAGCCCAAATCTGCTCTGATGAGCTGCAGCTGATTATTTATATATTTATCAGAGCAGATGGCTCTGTTCAGCACGGCCTTCTTTCAGCTTCTCCAGGCTAAATCATTTTGTTTTGGCCCTTTCAGGATTACTGCACCCACTTAGGAGCCAAACAGTAAGCATTTGACCAAACCCTTCAGACAAAATTAGTTATTTGAAAGCAGCTTCCTACGAGCTTTATAGGGAACTTAACCTCGCCCAGCAGACAGTGTTTGTTAATCCAGAACTTAACGCCTGAGAGTGTAATGAGACAAAATAGAAGAGGCTGCTGACTGATACCTTCCAGTCTTTAAAGAAAATCAAGACTTTAAAAGTGAATGAGCGTGTCCAGATTTCGGGTTAAATATTCAAATACATCATCATAACCTCCTTCTCTATGGTGAACCCATCTCTTTTTTTATGCCCACCTTGCTGTTGTCTTAAAAACAAGTATTCCCTCAGGAAAAAGAAAACAAAAACAAAGGTCACATTAATATTTGATGGTATTTTAAGTGCAGGCATGACCCCAGTCAGGTCTCAGTCTCTCTAACTATGAAACTTAATGTTAAGTTTCATTTATTTCCTTTATTTGAGTCTCGTCGGTAACTGTAACATTTGTATCTGGTTTCTGTTTATAGGCCGTACTTTGTTGATTTAAGTCTGTTCTTTAATCTTCCGCTGCTTGGTGTAAGCTGACTTCAACAAGTGTCTGCAGTGCATAAACTGTGTGTTTATAATAAATGTACCCTCTATAGCTCTGACGTTTGGGTTTTTTCTGTCAGGGGAGCTTCTTTAGTTTTGGCAGAGACACTGATCTAATAGAACTCTGCTGATAAAAACAATTAAATCTTTCCCATCTTAAAAGCTTCCCTGATAAACCAAACGTCAGCACTGATTGTATGACTGCTCTCAACATACACGGCTCCTGCCAACTGAAAAGCGCCAGTCACGCAACGGGCTGAGCTGAAAACAGAACCATGTGTGGGGGTGTAGTTAACATTAATGCTAAAAAGACCCTTTCTTCTGTCCTCTTTCCCCCCCCGAATAATACTGCCATTAAATTACTTTCTTTTTTAGCAAAAACGAATCTGGCAAACACAGGAAATTGTGCTGTTATAGCACTCCTTCACTGGTATCTCAAGTTTCTTGGTTTAAATAGACATATGTGCTTGCATGGATTAATGTCTTTGCTGTGTGTGTATTTACAAACACATCTTTGTGTTGCTATTTGGCTGATTCATATTGTTTAAGTAACCGTATTCCAGTAATTGGTTCCTATAAAATTTCCCTGTAAAATCAGCTCTGACCAGTACAGCAGGACCACATATATCTTTGTGGGATAATTGTAGATTTTTATTAGTTTTTTTTGTATAAAGACTCATGTTACTTACCTTTAGTGTGGACTGTTTGCTGAGTCTCTTCCACTCAAAAATATGCATACTCATCCTCGTCGACTTGGATTAAAGCAGATGGAGACAGGAATGCATTAATTATTATTTTCGGCTCCTGAAAATGCCCTCGCAGACATGCTTACGTCTGTCGCTTCTTACATCCCGAATCCTTTTTTTCAGGAGCACCGAGTCATTGCATTGTTCCCTCTTTCTGTTTATATGTGAGCGCAGTGTCTCGTTGAATAAAGGAGACAAGTGAAAGGTATTTTCTCTGATTCTGTTCCAGACGTCAACAAGAGTGCTGTTTGCTGACAGGCATTATTAGGTCCCCTCTTTGGGCCTTGGGATCTGTTTTCATGTGAAGACAGGAATGTCAAAATAACATTTCTGCTAGCAGGATCGGTTTGTTTTAATTATTATGAGCTTCAGCATTGTGTGTGTGCAGTACAATTATAATGGATTGGGTTTGCCACTTTTTTATAAATATCTTTCTTAGTTTACATTATACATTTTTAATAAAAACAATGTGGAAAATGTAAAAGCATAATTCTAAAATGCATTTTTCAGTCTATGTGAGCCTCGAGTCTGGCTGAGTGAAGGAGACCAGTGAAAGGTATTTTCTCCGATTCAGTTCCAGCGCAGTGCTGTCTGCTGAGAGGCATTATCAGCTCTTTGTTTGGGCCCTGGGAACTGTTTTCATAAGCAGACACCGAAGGCAAAATCACATTTCAGCTTACTTGGAGGATTTCCTTTTTGCGTGTGTGTGTTCATCATGTAGGCTTTACTATTGTGTGTGTAAAGTACGGTTATTGTACGTTGTTATCTTTTCTCCTTTTTACACTTTTACTCTGTAAACTTAATTCAAAACAGAGAATCATTCAAATTTGCTCAAAATTCCTTAAAATTATGTTTATCTGACGGTTTAAATAAAAATGCTGCATAAAATATTTAAACTTTTATCGCTGCATCGTGCTCGTGCAAATCAACCGGCTTTTTGTGCAGTTTGGCTAAAATGGATAAATGTGTAATCGATTATGCAACCTGCACACTGGTCACTGGTCTGATGCTACTTAAAAAACTTGAAGTCGGTTCTGCCTTGAGTGCAGTCTCTTCTGTTTTTGATTGGAGGGATTTTAGAGAGGATCATTACATCAGCCACCATCGGTAATAATCCCTCTCTTGTCAGAACCTTTTTTACATGATTGCTGGCAGTCGTTCAACCCCAGAGCTGCCTGTATAAACGGAAGCTGAACAAACCATCCAGATCACAGAAAGAGTGTTATTTTTGTGCCATCACTTGCTTGAATATGGAAAAGTTTTCACTCAAGCGCCTGTTGTTGATGAAAAGCAATCAGCAGATTCTGTATGTTAAATTAGAATAGAATAGAATAGAACAGTCTTTATTGTCATTGTACATGTACAATGCACCACACCAACTGTGCAGGTATAAAATACTGCACAATTTATCTGTAAGGTTTTGCTTAATGCAAGGAGAAAATGCCCCCACTTAAAAGTTTGCAATCGCTGTTGTTGTTGTAGTGAAACAGGTTAACGGCCAAATCCACATTTGTTTAAGTGTATGAGCACTTTAAGCCTTTTTAGCTCAGAGAAAATCTGGGCTAAAAGGGACACTGAGATCCGATGAGCTGGAATTACTGGGATGTTACTAACTTATGATTTGCAATGAATAAATGGAATTTCTGATTCCTACACGATGAGTAATGCGACGTATTCATTGGTTCAGTCCGTCCTGTGTCTGTGATTAGCTTCATTGGCAGTAAAATAAGGGTATATCGTCAAAATAAACCTTGGAAATAATAATAATTTTTTTAAAAAGGTGACTGCTGTAGGTGGGGGAGTGAGATTAGAAAGGGAGAAGAGAAACTGGGACACTGTCATGTGCGTTTGCTGAGGACTTGACATTTATGCTCTCCTGACCTGGTGTGCGGAGGTGTCCATCTGCACGTGTCTCAGTGCTTAATCATTTCACAGGCAGGCCGAGCAATGAGCGGCCAGCCGAGTGTGACGCGCTCCTCTTTCAGGGAACAGGTGGTAGCGCACGATAGCCTTCTAGTCCATTGTTCATTTTTTTTGCACTCTGTAATGTTAGCCCTAACTCGGGCTGCTGTCTGTCACACTGAGCCGAGGGTGTCATCAAAGATTAGCCTTCAAGTATGTAGACTGTGCACATTTAAGTATTACAGATAGACAGTCAATTTTTTTGTATGTTTGCAATTCAGCTTTTGCAATTTAGTGTTGTTAGATTTGTTCTAATACATCAGTAATTAAATGTTGGCTGTCCATTTTCCTTCATCCTGTCTTTACTTACCACCGTGATAATTATCATCATCATCACCATCGCCGACATCTCTGCAGTTATCATTGTTATCATCATTCTCCTGTCAATCATTGTTTTTGTGTTAGATGTTTTTGTCAGTAATCTATTCTTGGTTAATAATCACAAATGTGACTGTATATGAAACCCTGTGTCGCTGTAATGGTGTGTTGAGCTGAGGTGACAGTTTGAGGTCTTGTTTAACAGCGTGACCTCAAACATCAGCATTGTTGTCCAACATGCTCTTATATAAAGCTTGTCTGCACTGTCTTTGCTTCTTGTTTTATATATCTGTAGCTCCAAACATCTTTTTGTTCACAGCCAAATGAGTTTGACTTAATTAAGAGTTATTTAGCAGTTAAAATAGCATCTTTCTCACAGTTACTTATAGAAGATTTGCTGCCACTGTAGAATGACTTTCATTTCTCTGCTGTGTTCTCTGTAGAGACTAGATGACTAGATGCCGCGAGTCCTTCTATTTTAGTGTTTCTCCTGTTATTGTGTGCTCAGTGCAGTGTACACATGCGTCTGCCCAGCTGTGTGTTACATCCCTGTGGGTTCAAAGATTTGGCACAGAAACCAAGAATCTTGGAAAATGTGCAAGACAGACTAGCCTTCACAGAAGAAAGACTTGGCTTTTCTTTTCCAAGTCCTTTCCAGCATGCTCTGTTATGCTAGCATGTTGACTTGATTAAGGTACCAGCGTAGGTTATAATTAAGCTACGAGATTTCTCCTGGGCCAAGCCAGAGGCGTCTGCTTGTATGACTCGATGCAGTAAATTGAAGATGATGGCCCCAAAATGCATTCATTTTTGTTGATGTTTTTGCTAAGCGATGCGATCTGCACTAGCGCTGTTAAAAATAGTCTTCTCCCTTAGCTTATTCTGTGGCTATTTTCAAGAGTGCATGATTCTGCAGAGCGTCTGTGAACTACAAAAAGCAGCAGCCTTTGCAGCTGCTGCTGAGTCACTATGTAGAGGCTGTTGGTGGCTAGCTTCTGGCAATGACAACAATGGTGCCTTTGAAGTCTTGCTCTGTTCAAGACCTACTTTCAGTGACAAATTTAAGCCTTACAGTCTGCACCAAGTTTATTGAAAAGAGTTTGTTTGTAAGGCTCAGTGCAGACGTGAGCCTTGCATCAAGTCATTTAGCTATCCATAAACCCAACAGCATTAATAAACATATCATTTATTGTAAGCAGGCACACTAAGTCACCCGGTCTCTGATTATCTGTGGTTGTTTTGTTGTGATGATTTTCCGCCATAAACTCGTGATACAAAGACATCTTCATTTTTATAACCGTGTTTTTCAGTCAGTTCAGTCAGTGGACAATTAAATCATCACAACAGATAAACAGCTGCCATTAACACTGGTAAAATCATTTGATTTGATAATAGGCCACTATTAGCAACAAGGCTGGTAATGGGTAATAGTTATGTTTAACTGACATTGTTAAATTCTTGCACAGTGTTAGTAAGACTGCCATGCATTAAGGTTGGTGAAACATATTTGGGTATATGAAAGAGGCAAACATATGCAGATAAGTGTAAAACATCTATTTTCCATTAATAATTAAAGAATTGTTCCAGTTCATGTAAGCAGTGTTAAATATGCCAGGCAGTGGCTTGTAATCAAGACTCTTCCCAAATTAAATCATGCATGATGTGCATGTACTTTGTTACGCAATATGGAGTGCTTTGGCACCTAAATAGAGTTTGAAATGCATTGCGTAAGCGGCATTTGCTATTTCTGCATTTTGACTGCTCAAAAGTCGGCCTTAATGATTTTAATGTTGTGTGCACGCTGTAGAGGGGCTTGCTGATGAGCTGAAAATTGCACCATCCATCAGTTCGAGATCAGGTGCCATGAAAAAGGGTCTTAAATGCACTCTCGAGAGTTCATTGGTAAAATCTTAAGACATATGGTCCGTGCGTGTATGTCAGCATATTCACAACTGGAACCAAAGAAATCTGTCGGCTTTTCTTTGCTTCCCCAATGATTTTCACATCATTAGCCTGTGAGACCGTCCTTGCTCTTTTATTCGAATGACATTTTCTTTAGTTTTTGGTTTTTGTTTGTTTGTAGCCACTTAAGCAAAGGAGAGTTAAACTAGTGACTGGGTCTAATTATTTTTCTCAGGAGTCTGATACTGATAAGAACTGATACTATCTATGTACAGGCTTTAGGTGACATACAGTCGAAAGGTTTTCTGGGAAGCTATCTCCACTTTATCGATCTGAAATTTAAATCTGATCAAGCTATTTTAAATATAGTATTGATTTATTGTAAGTATAAATTCATCCGGGTGCATTGTCTTCATGTTCACTGTTTGTTGCAAATGGACATCATAATGGACCCTGTTCCATTATGATGTCCTTCCATTATATTTTTTTTAAACCCTTATAGATGATACAGTTGATGTTGGCCATTTCGACACCAGTAAACATAACACCAATGTTCACTAATGCAATGCCGGTCCAGTTATACAACATGGCTTAGAGTAGGTAGCCTCCCTGTCTGCCGTGAAAAATCGTGTTTGCTCTCATCTTGGCTCGGTGTGCAACAGTTTAAACACACTTTTTTGGCAAAAATCACACATTCAACACTGACTCCATCACACTCCTTCATTCCTGTTAACAGACCAGAGTACAAAGTAAACATTCACAAGGGATGAAATTACAGTTACTGATTCATAGGGCTGATATGAGATTCAAGCTCAGCAGGGTATTTCTTTGTCTTTTTATTACTGAAACAACCATTTTCAGCAATAAAAATTAAATGGTAAAATGATTTCTTTAGAATTAGCCTCTTTTTCAGTCATTGTCTCTCTATATGATTTTCCCTATGTTTCCTGTACTGATACGAAGCATTGTCTTTGTTCCTCTGCAGATGAATCTCCTTTGGACTCTACACATGATCCCATGGGATTTCTTGGAGATATCCAAAGTCCTACATCATCACCATTGGCCTTACCTGACTCGCATTATACTGCCTTTGAGAGTCTAGACTCACCTGGTGCCCTCCCATCCAATCCTGAACCAAGCCATGAAGTTAGGACTGCTGATAACATTCATAGGGGGCATATTGCATATGAAAACTCCAAAGTCATCATGTTAAGAGATGCCTCTGCAGAAGAGCCACACACTCTGACGACTCCAACCTTAAGACCATCTGTACCTGTGCGGGAGTCTAGTCCACAGTTTCAACGACCAGCTGATCTCTCCTTAGGCTGGAAGCTGGCGAGGTCATCTCTCTCAGAAGCTCAAACAAAGTCCCAGCTACAGCCTTGGGAAAATATATCCATAACATCAGTAAAGCCTTCTCCAACACCCCAGCTAGGTCTTAATTCTGAGAAAAGGATGACCTTCCAACCTGAAGGGCCTCTCGGGCCACCATTTCAGACTTTCACAGACCTTTTAGCAGAGGACTCACATATGAAACCAATGCATGCAGACCAGCTGAGCTCCAGTAATCCCCCACTGGAAAACAAACATGCATATGATATAAACATGCTACCCAACCCAGATGAGATTCAGTCTCCTGGCTACAAGGTGCCTTTCATCACCCCCCACCCTGCATCACCTTCATCTGAACCCACAGAGCTCTCTCCAGAGGACTTCTACCCCACCAACACCATGGAAGTAGACTGGGGGTCTGGGGACTACTTGGAGACGATGTCTTTTTTCAATGCAGATAGAGAAGACTATTCTCTGGTCACCAAGGTGCCCTCTGACTCATATGATCTAGAAGACTATACAGAAACTTATGACACGTCCTTCCCTTCCAGAGTGGGCATATCTCCCTCATCCCTGAATCCTCTGTACGTTTCCCCTTCCCCCAGCCTCGTGACAGCGTACAGCACCGTAGTTTCTCCTAGATCTATTTATCCTTCCTCATTTTCAGCAACAGTTCAGTTTTCCCTGGAACCTACTCCAACACCTAACAGTGACGTGCCTGACATTTCAGACGTAGATTGGTCAGATACGTACACAATTCAACCGACCGATGTCCTTTTGCCAGACATGAACAGCTTGGAATATTATAACAATCAGCTGACCAAGGAGAATAACGGTTCAGAAAGCGGAGCTGAACACAGGGGGAACATTACTGTGGTGTCCATCAGTACTACAGACAGCACACCTAACAACAGCTTCAGCAATGATACAAAAGTGATTGAAGAGGAGTCCTCCAGTGATCTCTCGGGGCTTGAGCCTCATGATGAAACGAGCTTTGTAGTAACCACAGAGGAGAGTCCTCAGGTGGCCAATGCCTCTCAGCCTTTTCTTGATCCTTCCATAGTCCCAACGCATTCCCTCCACTCCTTTTCTTCTTCGGATGGTCAGGTGTCCACCACAGATTGGTCTGCACATACAAACAACGTTGGCCTGGATAGCACTCCAATTACAGAAGCTGTGCAACCAAGTACAACGCCTTTGCTGCCAGACGATTTAAATTTTGCCTCCTCTCTTACGTATGTTCATTGGTATGTTACAGAGTCTCCCCCAAAAAGTACTATGGATGCAACTGCTGTCTTAACTGCAACTATAGACTTCTCCCCTGTTCCCACGGAGCCCGCTGCCGATAGCACAGCCGGTACAACAGAATTAGCTCCTGAAGAGTCTGCTTTTACAAATGATCCAACTCTCAATGCAACTATAGTTTCAACTGAATCCACGCCTCAGAATGTGACTCTGCCCCCTCCATTTGTGATGGGTGATCAGGGGGTGACTGAAGATGGAGTTGACACCCCAGCCACACTGACCTATATCCCAACCAGTAGTGTAGTTAATAAAGTCTCTACTACACCCACAAGTACACCTGCCACAACTACTCCCCATCAAGCCATAAGCAGAATTACTGCCACCTCTGAAGCCTCAACTATTGTCAACATCATCTCTACCACTGTTGGTAAAATCACAGCTATAGCACCAACATCAAGATCGTACCTCTGCAACGTTAACAAACCCGCTTATTTGATCAGGATCGGTAAGTTAGGCATTTAATGTGTTTTGTCTTACTTAACTGTGCTTGAAAGAGTTATTTATAGACAGCAGAGTATACGAGAGACATTGACCATTAGCTTGTGCTTTTTTCACAAGGTTTTCCAGCCGGGGCCACTGTAGGATATGCTAAATCTCAGGTCAGAGACATTTTGAAAGGGGAATTTAACAAATCAGTGGAACTGCAAGTAAGTTTATTAAACATATTTCCATATATTTTAAATAATGCAAGGTGTCAACCATTTTTTTGCAATTAAGAAAAATATGGGGGAAAAATGGGTTAGCGCTGTTGCTGCACAGCAAGAAGGTCCTGAGTGCAATTCCACCATAAGCCCGGGGTCTTTCTGTGTGGAGTTTGCATGTTCTCCCCGTGTTTGCGTGGGTTCTCCCCAGGTACTCCGGCTTCTTCCCACAGTCCAAAGACATGCACTTAGTGGGGATAGGTCAATTAATCAATCTAAATTGCCCAGGTGTGAATGTAGGCATGAATGTGAGTGCGAATCCTTGTCGGTCTCTGTGTGTTAGCCCTGCGACAGACCTGTCCAAGGTGTACCCCGCCTCGTGCTCTGTGACAGCTGGGATAGGCTCCAGCGCCCCCCGCGACCCTGAAAAGGATAAGTGGAAGCGAATGGACGGATCATAATAACAATAATAATAATGTATACTTTATTGATGCATTTAACCCATTCACTCAGTGAAGCAGTGGGCAGCCACTATTCAGGTTCCCAGCAGTGTGTAGGGATGGTACATTGCTCAGGGGGTTCCTCGGGGTAGCCATTCAGTGGATTCAAACCCCCGACCTTCCGATCATGGGGCGACCACGCTACCTACTGAGCTAGATGTTGTTAGATTTTTGAGCAATTGAGTGAACGGAGTTGTAGTGGCTCACACAGAGTGTGGGTGGAAATTGGTGGTACGTTTATGTGTTAAAAGTATAGTCTATGTTTGTGTTGGGGTGTTTTTGTGATTGTCACAGCGCCACATACAAACTCAGCCAGACCACTTCTGTCACATTGAGTTCCAGACGATACACAGCCTATTTAGCATAAGTTACTTAATGTACAGTGTGTCTCTTTAATACAATTAATTTCTGCTTTCTTAATGTAGGTTGTGGATCCACCACCAAAATTTGTGTTTCGAGTGGTGTCAGGGTCCGGTCGTGTACACAGGCATGTCTGTCGTCAATGCACTGAGGAGGTCGGGGCGCCGCTTCTTGTCTGTTTCTCCAAACTGGTCGACGCCAGATAGAAATTATCAAGTCCACTCAGGTAAATGACCTTTTGTTGAGTCTTTTTCCGAGGGCACTTGAAGCATTTAGCAGAATTTGACCTTTATTTTTTAAGCTCAGTCAGAAAGTATTCAATTCGTCTGTGCAGTGTTGCAGTTTGTTCCTGGCCACGTAGACGTGCGGTTCTGCAACTTCAGTGAGAGCATCGAGAGAGGTTTGACCAGGGCCTTCGCCGAAGTCCGCAGGCGATCAAAGGAGTCGACTAATTTCACAGTGCATGTGAGTGGCACAAAGTGAGGGAAGCCATGGGCAGTCATGGAGGTGCATTCCAGCTGGGATGTTTTCATTAGGATGCTTTCATTGTGGCTTAGGATCTGAAAGAATCTGAAAAAATGAAATTTCTTATCAACTTGACCAAATACAACAAAAAGACTTTTAAAAATATCGAGTTTTTACTCAAAGAAAAAAAGCTGAAAATGTTGTTTGTTCACTAAGCTGACCAATACAAATCAAGTCATTTCACTCACTGATCTGTGGGATTCTTTATGCACTGCGTGTTTTTACAGATTTATCTTGTTATTATCTAAAAAGGCTGAACGTAAAGTATTTGTAATTGACAGTGTTTTATGAGCATTATAGAAAAATCAAAACAGAGAGCTCAAGAGGAAGTAATACTCAAAGAACAAAGCTCTGCTATTCTGTAAGATTAAAAAGTCAATTATAAGAAAAGAAAACACTGGAGTCTTCCTTGTGTTCTGAAATGCATCGCCTGTCTTTTCAAGGTTGGATCAACCTCATCAAACCACAGACGGCATCTCTACAGAGAATGCTGCACATGTTACGGAGAAGCACTGTAATAGTAGACACAATGTAACGTCCATGTAATGCAATGTTGCAGGAGCAAAAGCCATCGCTCTGCATTTTGCTTCTTTTGGAAAGGAGCAACTAAGTGCTCTGTCTCTCCAAAGTATGGATGCTTATGGTCATTTTGGGTTATGATAGTTATTGCCAAGTGTTCTTGTGGACGCTATACTCACTCCTTGGTCTACTCGTTGTTCATCTTACCATAACTCATGAGCATGACCCAAGTGTTTTTCACATGGCTGCTTCTTTTTAAAGTGCTTCATGCTCTAGTTGTTGAGTATTAAAGAAGCTTATTTTTTGTTACTAAAGAGGTTATTTGATCACATAGTTATGTAGTTCTCTTTTCAGAGGGAATTTAATTGTAGGTCTTTAAGACACAGGTACTACTTTAACAGTAAGATAGAGAATGTTTTGTTCGTTTTAATATGTGTTTTTTCTGTTTCCTGTAACCCTACCACTGTGTTTCAGATTGTAAACATCACCATGGCTGCTCCCATATACGAGGAACAAGGACTAGCGAGGAAACCGGTGGACATTACTTTCACTGTTCGCAGTTCAAGGAGTTATCTGATGGGGTCAGAGATCAGCAGTGCTCTAATGAAACTCACTATGGTGGAATTCAGCTATTACATGGGCTTTCCTGTGCTGCAGATCGCTGAGCGTGAGTACCGTACTGACTGTATTTGAACTATTTCCATTTTCATATTATCAGTTCTGTATCTGGGTTAGCTGGGAAATTCTGAGCGTACTCTGATTGTGATCGCCAACAATGAATACGAGTAAAGGTCACAGCACTTATTGATTCATCTTATAATTTTTTCCACTAGCTTTCCATTATCCAGAGCTGAACACCAGCCAACTGCTTCGCTCTTCCTGGGTTAGAACAGGTATAATGATTTTGAATGATTTTTGTCAGTCTTACAGTTCATGTAAAGCAGTTACTACAGAGCATATTGCTTCTGCTGTGTGTATATGTAGTACTCCTGGGTGTGCTGGACCAGAAAGTGGGTGAGAGGACCTTTCAAGCTAACATGGAGCGCCGGTTGGCCCTGTTACTCGGTGAAGCAATAGGATCAGTCAGACGGGTTAAAAGGGCCACCACCATAGGCAACAGTAGTGTTCAGGTAATATGCTTATAGATTCAATAATCATTTTACTCAGCTTATATTTACAGCTCCGTAGCCCCAGGCTCACTGGGCCCCGTTCCACATGCCACGAACGTAAGCCATATCTTTATTTCAATTTTTTACCAGAGAATAAATATTTCATATATGTAATCACATAAAAAATGCAAAGAAATTTCTTACTTCTTTGTGTTCCGTGTCTCTCACTTTCATTCTCTATGCAACTAAGCTTTAAGCTCTTTCAGGGTCACAAATACTTTTTTGCTTTTTACATTTCTTGTTCCCTATATAACAAAACTTCTAAAAACTCTGCAGAACCATCCTTCCTTGTACCATTTGTATCATTATACCCTGATACAAGCTCTCTCTTGCCACCTTTTCTGAGTACAGAGGGGTCATTATGTGAGTGTGACACTGTTTGTAACCAGTGAAAGCCTTAGTGCTTTACTAATCAAGCTCTAGCTTTTGTGGGTCCTCTCTGCACCTGCTCATCTCCTCTCTAAGGGGACAGGATACGGCTCGATCTCCATGGCAACACCATCCCATTCATCTCAGGGGCAAGCCATTCAAAGACCACAACCTCATGTTGCCTATTTTTTTGTCCTCTTCCTCATTATCCCAGTCCTCCTTATACTCGATGGCTCCTAAGAGCATGTCAGTTAATAATTGTGTCTTTTTCTCTGTCTGTATCCTGCTGTTGGGGGGCTAAAGAGTCAAAAAGTGAATGTTTGTCACAGAGTCAGTGGTAGGTAAAGATGCGGAAATCAGAAGAGAAGCAGAAAATTCAAAAGAAAGTAACTGGTCAAGCTAAGACAAGATGACTGTCAGTGCTAAATATCATCATGTGCATCCATTTAGGACCTTTGTTTTAGCCTCGGTGAATTCTACAGAATAATATAGAAAAGAGAAGCACATCAGTGGTGAACCTTTGCTGTCTGCATTTCTGCTAAGATTAGATCTCTAATTTTAGCTCTGGCATCCTTTCTGCTCTTCCAAATGATATTTTTTTCAAATCCATAAATATGATAATGTGTTATTCACTTGATAGAATGCTGTTATATAAGAAGCCTGTTTTAATATTTCAAAAACACTCATCTCCGAGTGCCTTATTGGGTGAAATGAAAATGAAGTTACTCAGACTGAGCGTCTGAACTTCTGCTTTGCTTTCTTGCACATAAATAATTATGGTGTATCTCAGACAGATGCCCCTGACTGTCATGACAGAACGAGTGTAGTGTTGTCACCACTGAGAATATCTTATGAGTCTGCCCAGACAGATGAAAGGGAGGTTGAATTTGGGCTGTGCAGTAACACGCATTCACACTGCCCTCTTTCCACTCTAATAAGCAGACACGGACTGGATTAAACCCTGAATGAGGGAGTCTGCCCGGCCGTTTTTCTGTGGCAGCCCAGGCATGACCTGCACTTTACTCTTTTCAGTAATACAGACAGCAGACTGTGCTTGTGCCTCAGGGCACCATCGGGGAGGCTGCACACACACAAACAAATCAGTCAAATTAAATCGGTCAAAAAGACAAATCGGACAGAATTGAAAAATATTTAAGCAATGGATCTCCAAGAGGTATGCAAAATGTGACCTAAAATGATGGTTATGTGTCTGTGTGTGTGTATTTGGACCATCTTTACATATCTTGAGGGAACAAAAATTGCAAATTTACTGTAGTTGTGGGGACCAACGGCCGTTATGGGGACAAAATCCCAATCCGCACAAGTTTGAAGACATTTTTGAGGCTCAAAATGTGGTTTTAGTGTCAGGGTTAGGGTAAGAGTCCAGGGAAAGCATTATGTCAATTAGATGTCCCCACAAGGATATGAAAACGCAACGGTGTGTATATTGTGGACACAGGAGTCAGTCCCTATTTTAAAAACTACATTTTGTTTAGTTTGTAGAACTCTGTAACTTTCAGGTGTTTGTATGAGCATTAAATACAGCAAGGTGGACTCGAGAAGGTCAAATGGTTCGAGTCTCAAATCTCAAATCTGTCGTTAAAATAAAAAAAACAACAACAATGATTAATGTTGTAAGGCTCGGCAGAAAATGAGGTGCCACTGTCTCCATTAAAAAGTCATCTTTACTGTTAAGATTGTGAGACTTTGCCCATTAGCACCTTCATCAGAAATTCCATTTTTAATTTAGAGTGTGGTCGTCCTTCGTGAATCCATTTTTAGAAGCATTTTGTCATTTTTTTTTTCTCCAGCACAGTCTCTTATCCACAAATGTTTCAGATGGGAAACTTTGTCGTATAAGGACACAAATGGGAACATTAAAGCATGCACGTGGAAATGAAGTTCAGGGTAACGTACATGGTCCCCTGTTTGTGTTCTTAAGGAGTGAACCAAGAAAAGAAATGCCCTTAAACACTACTAACGACCACAAAACTGAGAATTGACAGCCTTTGTCCCTTAGCAAATAAACAGAGTCCGTCATGCTCCAGCCTTTATTTCCCCCCGCACCATCTGGAAATGCTTACCTTTGGGGGAAAATAAGATTACTGGTAGTTCGGTAAAAGGGCTTCCGTCATATAGGAGTTACTAGGTCTGGCAGTGACTCTGTTATTGTATGACAGCCATCAAATCTGGGGTGTGATCAGGAAGATCTGTGACTCTAATAAGAAGCAAAAACACACCTGTTTTTCTTTTTAAGGTCATCTCCTTATGCACCTCTGAAGCACTTCCATATATCCTGCTATGTTTATATCTTCTTATGTTTATATTGCTCCCTGGAAGCAATTTTCTGTCCCCTTCGACTTGCTCCAGAGAGCTCGCTCTCCTCCACTGTGTCAACACAGCATCCCTTCAACTTCAATGCACTGGTGCGCAATTGCACACTTGACAGTATGGGTCATTTGCAGCTAGTGTTTTCCCTCGGATGCCTCAGGAAGTTACAGTAGAGCTCCTTCGACAGTCTGACCCTGGAGGATAAATTTATGATGCATAAAACATTGAATGTTTTGGGGGCGGGGTTTAAGAAGATCTGCTCTTCCCCTGCCTTTTATCTATCACAGCTGTTGCTTGAAAGAAAATTACCCATATCTGTTCAAAACTGCATTCTGAAACACTTTACCAGTCCTCCTTGTTTTAATTCCCAGGTTGTAAGCACAAGCCGGTTGGCGGGTACTGACCTCCCCCTCGAAATAGTGTATTTTGTGGAGGGGCCTAGTGGTCAGAGGATGCCTGCAGATCAGACTGCTAGCCTGCTTAACAGCCTGGATGTCCAAAGAGCCGCTATTGTCCTGGGATATCGTGTACAGGGCATATTGGCACAACGTAAGTATGTCTCAATAAATAGATAAAAAAGATTATCTATGATAGTTCAAGTCAATCAAACACTCCCGTGTGAATTTATTTAATTTGTTAGTGTGTTTTTTTTCTTTTTTCTTTGATGCTGGCAGGAAGTTTTAGTGTATGTAAACAAAAAAAGACTAATTATTTTAGCTTCACCATCATTACTGTTATTGTAATGGCTAATTGTTCTCAAGATCCTAATAAGAGGAAAGGATACTGACTGCCAGCTCCATGTGTATCTTTACATGTTTATAGTAACATTTGAGCTAATTATCTCCCTTTGTACGCGCTGCACCCAAACCCTGTCTTCCTTATTAGGAATCTAAACAACGGATGAAGGCTAATGAGAGCCCCTCAAGGGAGTTCTGTCTCCGTTCTGATTGCATTCTTTTATGGTGCTTTCCCAGAGGATGAAGTGACTGTTAATTAAAACCAAAGCAGCGCCGCGTCTGTCCAGGGAGAAACGAATCCAGGTTATTTTCCGTAGCTACGGTTTACAGATGTCCCGTAAATCGCTCACCTTTATAGATTCAGTTCGATCAAGGCTGAAAATCAATAAAGATGAGCTCATTAGCATATAGGAGTGTCACTGTTAATAAATACAGAACATGTGAAGAGCAGCCAACCGATGGGAAATACTGGTAACAGAAAAGAACCTGGATTCTAAAAACACCTTCTCCTCCTTTGTAGTCAATATATGAACTTAGCAGTTTATGGTTTCCTTGTTTTTTCTAATCACAGCTGTCGAAAAAGTGACATCTTCACCCTCTGACAATGAGAACACAAACATGTGGATCATCATCGGGGTTGTGATCCCCCTCCTCGTGGTCGTCGTCATCATTTCCATCCTTTACTGGAAGTTGTGTCGGACAGACAAGCTGGAATTCCAGCCAGACGCCATGACCTCCATCCAACAGAGACAAAAGGTAAAGTTCCATCTTTACTTTACAGATGCTTTCCTGCATCAGTGTTTCAAAATTACTTTTGTGCCGTAAATTTTATATTTGGAATTATGTAATGAAGGTGTTTTTGTTAGAAATAGTTTGTTAATTAGATTTACTGGATTCATCCTGGGATTATAAATCAGCACGATTAATAAAGGCTATCTGTCACTGCCATGACTGTGCTGCAAGACGTCACCGATTTGGACATCATGATGCCGTCTTCTGGATGACATTAGTAAAACTTTAATGATTCCAGCAGAGACATATTGAAGGACATGTGCTGGGTTAAAAATGATGATGCTGCTCATACAGCAAACAGCCTCAGCAGCTCTTTTTTTTTTTTTGCTTGAAACAACCAACAATCCTGCTCGACAGTTTCCCTTCGGCTCATTTTGTGTTCAATCTGTGGTTATTGAAAAGCCTCTCTGGCTTTTGTAGCTTCACTTAATTTTAGAAGTAATGCTATTTGGCTGCCCTAAGTAAGATTTCTGTCATAGTATTACCCTCCCTGAAACAGCTTTCAGACATAAGCTGTGGACAGTGAATAAATCTGACTGCCCTTGTCTGGTGGACAATCACAAACTGCACACAACAGAAACACAAGTATCACACAACCTCTCACTATTGCAAATGCTCTGTTTGGTTTAGGCAAGGTTTGACACATGAGCAGAGTGCAGGAGGCGGGGTGCTATACATGATGCGAGCGTGATCACAGGGATTTTCTTCCTGCGCTCTTCACACATTGGCTCAATATTAGACAACTTGCCTGTTAGATGGCGTCGGTGTAATACCTGCTCTGACCGATTCTGTCATCTGTGTACTCGTTAGTCTGGAAACCTCCACGTTTGCATGTGTTTGTCCCTTTTTATCGTCACGAATATTTGATTCAATCTTCTAATGTCAGGCTGTATATTTTATTCCTAAGTAAGAAATTAACTTAACAGCCAGTATTTGGCTGTCTTGTTTTGTTTGTATTAGTTTGGTGAAGTTCATATGTGGTGCAGAAATATAAGACCACACAGGTGTTTAACATATTTGCAGCGCTGTGCTCATAACAGTAGTATTAGAGAACAACAGTTGCTGAATCTCTGTCTAAAACGTGTCCACCTGCAAACCTCAGCTTGGACTAAGAATACATGTGAGCAAGACGGGAGTAAGACTCCATCCTATGTATGTTTATTTCCATTCCTGATTACAAACAGCCGTTCTCTGGATGTTTTGGTTTCAGAAACTGCCTCATCTTTTCATCTCTGTCTGATTCCCCTTCACTTGAACATAACCTTAGCATTTGGTCAGTGCTCTGACTCAGACGTGTATCAGTGGCTCATCCTCGCTGATCCACACATTCGTCTTTGACTTAACACCACTCCTCTTCTCTCAGTCTACTATGTTACTCAGAGAATCAAGGACCTCTCGTCGACAGCGACTCCCTCAAACTAAAAAAGGTATTGAGTTTAGTGAGGATGAAGAGGAGGAGTATGAAGAGGAAGAAGATGATGAAGAGGAGGAGGAAGGGGAGGAGAAGGATTTTAAAAAGGGGAAGGTACAAAGCAGTGTCTGGTGATTTGTAGAAAATGTAGTCAGACCTGTTGTGTGTTTGTTGGAAGTAACTTGTTTATGGTTTATTATTCAAGTGTTGCACAATTATGCAAAGAACAAGACCGTATGCACGTTATATGAAGAAGAAGTCATTTTTATAGTCTGGGTGTTTACTAGTTGTTACAAGTGATACAAATAACACACAGTAGCTCATATAATAACAAATAGTAGCTCATCACTTATCAGCAGAACAATTTATCTTATTCATCATTGCTTCTGCTTAGAGATCAGTAGCTCTCAAGAGCAATCAGGGTGTGAAAAATGAGGAGGAAGAAGAGGAGGAAGCTGAAGAAGAAGAGGAGGAAGAAGAGGAGGAAGCTGAAGAAGAAGAGGAGGAAGAAGAGGAGGAAGCTGAAGAAGAAGAGGAGGAAGAAGAGGAGGAAGAGGATAAAAAGAAACTGAAAAGGAAAGAAGGTACATCGAGAGAGCAAAAAAGGGAAGAGACCAAAGCTGTGAAAAAGAAACCAGAGGAAGTGAAGAAAGACGGGAAAAAGAAAGTGTTGTCTAAAGGGAGACGAGCCGAGGAGGAGGTATCTCATGTAGTAGACGGGAGATTAGTGCCTGTTTGTGTTTATAGATGTAGGATCTCCCTCATTATGGTATCTAGAGAGAAAAGTGTGTGTTTATAGTCGGTAGATCATGTATACAACTCTGTTTCCCCTCACAAAACATAGAAAAAGAATCAGAATGTTTACAGATCACATGAAGCTTGTATTTAACGAAACACCGTCGTTTCCACTTTAACAACATCGTCGGGACAGGAGCATATTTACCGCTGTGTTGCTTCACCTCTTTGCAAGCAAAATGTTTTTCCATTATTAGTTTGATTTAAAGTGCTCGACGGTTCAGAGTCACTCCTGTTTCATTTTTATGTGTCTGCACTTTCTAAACTGTAGCAACATGCTGCTCGAGTAGGTGCCAACAGATGGCAACGTATGTTCCTGTGTGTAACATGCAGCATCAGTGGAGCATTAACATACGTGTAAGTTAGCACTGCACTGCACATATCAGAGCAGATGCTAGCTTTTTGTTTTTCATGTTTTATCTTTACTTTGCATGATACCTTCAACTTGCAGGGATGCAGCTCTGGGACTTGCTGCAGAGATTTATTTAGTTCTTCATATTTTAATGATGTTAAAATAATGTTTCATCATCATTATTTTAATATCATTAAAATAATTATATTATGTTCTGTAGATGATGAAACGCTCCAAATTAATTGCAATTTCAATACAATGTGGTGAAGGCATCTGTTTGTCTTTTTAAACCCAAGTCACTAACCTGAGTCCTCATGTGACTACCGGTAATACTTGTTTAGAGTTTGTTTGTTTGTTTGGTCATTTTTTTTCCCCTTTTTCTGTTAAATATTTTTGTAGTCTTTGTAGCTCCTGTCCCAACTATTTAAAAATGTATTTCTTATACCAAATGTACGGTAAGCATTTATTTTTTGGGAAAATTAATAGTTTTTCACGTGTTATCTTTACGTTTTAAAGGACCTAATAATCCTTTTTAGGAAACAGAGTTGTACGTTGTGTCTGTGTTGTTGTAAATGGTTTATTATGGCTATGATTAAGTCGTGTGTAAGTGTTGTGTGCGTTCAGCTTCGGTGTTGGCTCTAATGAGTCATAGTTTACTATTTGAGGTGTTGTGCCCCTCAAAGACTGGCCTCATTTGTGCGCCACAGAGAACAGTACACACAATCATATACCCATTCACTCCCCCCAGGAGTAGCAGTTTCATACTGGCAAGCAGAAAACTGGATTAGGAATTTTATACCAACAAGCCTCTTCTAAGCTGTACATTTTGCCTCAGTAAACTCAGTGTGCGCACATGTAATGCAGAGAATTAGGAGGAACACATCGCGTCACTCTTTGCTTGTTGCTGCATTTCAGTGTCGTAGGACTAGAGTTTCACAAACTGCTTGCAAACACACTCAGATCTGACATCTTCTGTTTACTCTTCTGCTGACGGGAAGTCCTGAGGGCTTTACACTCACTGCTCCAGCCTCCATCCCCCACCACCCCAAAAACAGAGACACCAAGTCAATGTTTACCCAAGTCTCTCGCTCTTCTCAGAGACTTTCTCTTTATTCATTCTTGTCTGACTGTGTGAGTCTCCCACTGGGCATCCATTCATCAGTCATTTAGCCCAATTATGTCTCGAACGTGGCATCGTTCTGGTTGTCATTTCCCTCATTTACAAATCTGGAATTTTAATGGAATTTCATTGCACTACATTGGACTATCGCTTTCTGAGCCTTCAGTTCCCTGTTTTTTGCAGTATTACTCTCATATTGGCATTTGGTGTAAAGTCAGAGGCTTTAAAAAGTAAAGGTTAATGTCACAATGAGGCGGTGAATGCTTGTCAATAAGTAAATACTTAAGTGAAAGTCGTGCTCGCTCCCTCGCTGTCTTGCCGGTGCAGCTTTCGGCTCATGTTCATCCACTCGTTCCTTCTCTTCTTCCCGTTTCTTTAGCTGCAGGCTCCCACCGTTAAAGGCTTTGACTTTGCCAAGCTGCACCTTGGCCAGCAGAGCAAGGATGATGTCATGGTGATCCAGGAGCCTGTCCCGTCTGGCCTCGGGCCCGTCCAAGTATCCATTAAAGATGGCCTCAGTCCATCTGAGAACGGGGAGATCCCCACTCCCATTTCCAAAACGTCCGCTTCCTCCACAAAGGCGTCGCGCAGTGGTCGAAGGAGAGGAAGGTCAGTGCTGCTCGCAGAACAGGAAAGTGACAAAACATAAAGGCTTACTTTACCTAAAGCAAATAAAGAGAGGATAAGCAGTTCTAGTGAAGTTCATGATTACAGCCAGCATATTTTAGAGATACGGTCACCTTCGTGTTTTTATTTTCCACACATGGTGAAACACTGGTAGCATTTTTTTAAATTGCGTTAACATTTCTGTATAGATTTTATTACAGCTTGTTTTCCCAACTGAGGTGACTTTCTGCCTCCTTCAATTGGGGCAGTTGGCCAACCAGACAAAAAGCTTTTGACAGATCTTCTGATTAATTTATGCACCAAAGAAGAAGGAATCTTCTTTTGCTCCCTCAGACAGGTCTGTGTAACTTACAGAGGTTAAGCTGAGGTGCATTATAAATATTCATTTTACTTTGTTCTTTAAATATTTTTGCCCTGGCCCGATTTTCCTACATTTGAAATAATATCAAAGCTTAAATGAGTTTGTGCAACATTACCAGCCTTTCCCAGAACACTCACTCTTCTGGTTATTAGATATGTGACACCAAAACAAGTACAGCAGTTACTGCTGGATACTTTTATTAACTCCTGTTACAAATGTCTTCCATTACATCAGGCTCTTTTATTGGGCAGTTGGCGCAGGTTGTTCCTCCTTGCTCGACAGCCATCCAAGACAAATTATTTAATGAATGTAATCATTCTGGCAGCGGAGATTCTTTAAGGCATTTATTTCAACAAGTTATAACCAATGTTATTATTTCTTAGAAGTCTCCTCCCAGCTTTTACCTTTCTGCAAGAGCGCAGTTTTTGATTATGCATGACATTGCAGCATGTTCGTGCGCTCTTGGGCTTCAATTATTCATCTAAGGCTGTGTTTGTGTGTCTTTCCTGGGCAGGATCTCCTCATCAGATGGCGACTCTGTGTTAAGTGACCATTCCAGTGAGCGGGAATCAACCGAGGAGAACCTGAGAGCCCAGGCCACGCCCAGCGACAGCAAGCAGACCCGTAAGGTCCCCATCAATGTTTTAAACGGTAAGTGGCCCTGGCAACACTCAACTCGCTCCTCCAAACACGGAGAGCAAATATGAGGGGGAGGAAGAAAATGAAGGGACTTGGCTGACATAAATAGATAAAGAGAGAGCAACCACAGCTAGCATGTTTTGATTGACAAGGAGGCCAGTTTGAGATTGTAAAGGGAGGAAGAAAAGACAAAGCAGAGGAGACGTGAAGAGATTCCAGGCAAGGACATAAAACAGAGTGAAAGTAAAAGAAGCAGCTGGTAGGAATTTCTGTTCAGTGGTCAAAATAAGACGAGACGGAGAGGAATTGAGGAAAAAGGAAAAAAATGCTAAAGTTACTTTATCTGACAGCTTTTTGATAGATTCAAGCCTGCAGTGCCACTCAAGAGATTACGTGCTGGACCTCGAGGCAGTCGGGCACGCAGACTGCAGCCTGACTCACACACAGAGGAACAGTCTGTGTTTTGTTATTGATAAGTCTGTGCCGATACTGTACTATGCTCTGCCCGGTGCTTTTAACCTGGTTAAGGTTAGGGTTAGGATTGGGTTGGGCTGACAGCAACCCCCCTTTTTTAAATTTAATTTCTGCCAAATTGTCATATCCAGAGAAAATCCCAGATGCACGTATGAGACTTGGTTCATTTAGAATGTAAATAAAACAAGCAAACAGTAGTATTAGCTTAATTGGGTCGGTGGATACCTGGTGGATGAAAAGAGTTTAATTAGATTCCAGATGAAACACATTCAATATTAAATAATCTGCTGCATCTTTTTTTGCTGTTTTCTTCTTATTCAGAGCAACATCTTCCTTGCTTTTTTCCAGCTACTGAATAAAAGATCTGAAGAAATGAAAGTATCACCTATGGAAACTTGCCTTTTCCTTTCTTTTGATCTTTCCTGGTTATGTTTCTCTTCTCTCATGCATCCGTGTCAGCTGCACCTCTGTGTTGTTTTTTTTTAATATTGTTGTCAGTATGCAGCAACCACTTTGATTTTTGTTCTTACTTGATCTCTTTCACCCTAGTAAGACTCTCTTTCCTTTCTTTTGTGGTTTGCAGGCAAGAATAGAATTGGTAAGAGCTTGCCACTTTCTGTCTCTGTCTCTGTAGACCTCAGGCTTGACCTCCAGCAGCTGTCTGTGTGTTGTCTGTTAGTTCTTTGGTAGTTTTGTGCACAGTTCTCACCATCCATCACTTCTGTGCTGAGCTGTCGGTCACAGCATGGAAACAATAACTTCACAAACAAAGGCAAAAGCCATTGTTTGAAACAAAGCTTAGCTTTTGGAAATAAAAATCAATGTTTTATTTTCACGTAACCCTCAAGAAATTTACTCCACACTTTTATTACAACCAATATTTTGAATATAGTGAGGCGGTAAAGAAACACGGACATGTTTCATTAGTCATCCTTATGCATTAGCTGTTTGTGTAAAATCTCTGCCCCCTAGCTTAGATCAACATTAGCATACGGTGTGAACTCGCTGCTAACATGTCACGACCTTTGTTTTATTCCACAGGTCCTCCTCCTATGAACGATACAAATGAGCAGCTGTCTTCAGCCTCCATCTTTGAACATGTTGATCGGATATCTCGTGGCACCGACGCAAGCAGGAGACTCCCCAATAAAGTCCAGCTTATCGCCATGCAGCCTATGCCTGTCCCACCACTCCACAGTCCGCCCGTCAATGGAAAATTGTCAGACACAAACCAAATGACCAAAGAGGTTTGCTGCTCTCATTTTCTTTTTTAAGGAGATAAATAATCCAGCAGTTTAATGTTAAAGTGTCTTTAACATTAAACTGCTGGATCAAGATTTGCTTTACTTTCGCAAGCACATTAGAAAAACGTGGGTTACAGTAAGATATCGTTTTACTGTGCTGTGCTGAAGTTTTGGGGTTTTTTTGTCATTAAACTGTTTCTTTATTTAACATTTTTAACTAAGTTTATTTAACAAAATACATTCAATAAAAACTTGAGAACAGGAAACAGATTTTTCATCCAACCACTGAACAAAAAAGGTAACCACTGAACACAAACACTACAGAAGAACAGTTTACAAAGATTAAAATGGAACTACGGGAACATTTTCATTCATAGCTGCCTCATTAGATCTTTACAGCAGAGTCTATCTGAACTCTGTGGCGCCTGATCTCCAGGGTTTAAGTTTGACCCTGAAATCAGAAGAGGATGTTTCTCTCTCTTCAGACTTACTCTGATCCTGTGATGGGAACGATTTCAGCCCTGCGTGATCGCGCTGATGTTTGCAAAGAGCAGATAATGAAGTGAATGTTTTGGCACATTGGTAACAGTGAAACAGTTTATTAGTAACGTGGGATCGTTTGTGTGCGGAGTAGGAACTGAGATTACCGAAGCTCACAGCTGTAGTTTCCTTCCATGTGTGCACGTTCATGCTCGTTACGATTACCTGAACATGAGAAGCTTTTGTCACAGTGTCTGCACTTGTATGGTTTCTCTCCTGTGTGGACTCGTTTGTGTGTTTTAAGGTCACCTGCAGTGGTGAAGGATGACCCACACTGAGCACAGAGGTGCTTTTTAACCCCACTGTGAAAGAGTTCATGTCGTTTTAAGTCACCTGATGCGGGGAAGCATCTCCCACATTCTTTGCAGTATTTCAGTTTGTCTCCAGTGTGTTTACGTTGATGCATTTTAGTGCTGAAGTTAAAAAATTACCAAGCTAATTATTTCCCACAGGCCTTGCAGGAGTCACATCTGCTTCTTTGAAAAATTTCATCTCAATGCAGAATAAAAAATACAAAACCCTGACACAAACTCTTTGGTCAGATAGTTTGAAAATGTTCTTTCTCAAAGAAGAAGTCATAGGAACAAAGTGAAATCCTCCAGAGTCTTTTGGAAGATGTAATTCACACGTGGTTGAAATTTCATTTGTGATGCTTCTGTGGTTCTTAGAATTTGCCAAACGAGCTAATACTGATAATTGTAATTTGATCCTCAGATCCAGGTAGCGTTGAGGCACAAGTCAGAAATTGAGCATCATCGTAACAAGATTCGTCTTCGCGCCAAGAGGAAGGGCCACTATGACTTCCCAGCTATGGATGACATAGGCGGTCTTGGCGATGCAAAGGATCCGGATCGTATTTATCGCAAAGAACAGATGCAAATCGATAAGATCCTGGACCCGGATGCTCAGATGCCCTCCGTCTTCATGGAACCCAAGAAAAGGTTAGAGGTTATGAATTTTTGACTTTTTGGTGGAGAAGTTGATTTTCTGTGCATGCTGATAATATATTTCTCCCTTTCTTCATGTGTTTCTAAGTGGTCGAGGCAGGCGCTCACCAAAGCAGAGGATGAAAGACCAGATGAATGGAGGCATGATGGAAGCAGACAAAGACCACCTCATCACTGAAGACACCGATGCTGCTTACAGAAAGTGCCCCGGGGTCAACAATGTGGCGTATGTGGTGAGTAACACAGAAGAAGTAGGAAAACCTTTCACGGACCCTGCAACCTTTCTGACTTCTTTGCCGTCTATGTTTTCCAGTCGGACCCTGACCAAGGCCCAGGATCCCCTCACAGGAGTCCTTCCCCCACAGACGATGTCTTCCCAGCCCCCACTTCCTCTCCTCCCGGCCATGCCCCTCCCCCACCACCGTACATGCCCCCACAGCCCTCCATCGAGGAAGCACGGCAGCAGATGCACTCCCTGTTGGACGACGCCTTCGCTCTTGTGTCACCCACTTCTCAGGGCAGCACTGCTGGGATCACTCTCCCAGGGGTCAACAGCAACCCTCCTAACTCTAGCCCTCCAGGTCATGGGCCGAGACCTTGGGGTCTTTCCTACCAAGCTTTCCCCAGCGTAAGTTGCCGTCTGTGTACAAACGCTCTGGCTGGAGCATTGTCCATCCAGTCAGCTATAAATAATTCAGCTGCCATATTGCATGGAACAAGAATATGTGTTACAAATAGAAGCAGTGGGAGACACAGCTTTGCATTCACTTTCTTAAGGTGTTTTGCTCTCCTGCTCAGCATGAAGCCTATTGCTTCCAGTATAATCACGTCCTCTTAGCAAAGTACAGACTTAAGTATTCCTCCATCTGTTGCAAGGTGCAACCTTAGCCCCCCCGCCCACCCCCACTGGCTATGTAGAGCTCCTAAGACCCTTCAGTGATATAGCCATCACCCACGTAATCTTTATTAATTCCTGTTAGTATAGGCTACTTTCAAAGAAACTGCTTGGAAGGCTTTACAAAGCGAGGCCAGTTTATGCAGTGCCAACCTCTGTTATTAACACTTAGCTACGGCAGCATAATACTATTCATGTACAATTATCCCTGGCTTTGAAATCCATGAGAGGTAGAGGGCTTAGCTGAAATTAAGGTTGTTTGTGTAAGAAGAAGAAAATCTAATCGGTACTTTACAAGTGCAAAAATCTACTCTAAACAAAAACAAAATAGAAGCATTGTATGGCTGTTCTATGGTCCAGATCTAAATGTGTCCATTCATTCATTCATTCATTCCCTGGAAGTGCAACCTTAAAGATTTAATCCCAGACCTTCTTGACTGCAGAGAATACATTTTCACTCCCTGAATACACTTTTTTAAATGCTTTCTTATCTTTCATGCTGCTTTACAGCTGTTAATAACAATACTTTGTCCTCTATCCAACACGGGTGCTCACCCCAGACGAGTGAAAGAAACACTGAGCAGTGCAGCCATAAAAAGCCCTTTGATGGTGCTTTTATATGCTATTAAAAATATGGATATCCAACGAAACTTTGCTTGGTAAAAATAACAATGTTCACTATGTAAAATAACCACCAACAGTACAGTAAATTGTAACACACACAGCAGGCTGTGTTGCATCAACTAAAAATCGCTTTTGCATTTCTTTTCCAATAAAAACAGTTCACTGTTTATACCTGAGACCTCTGTCATCACTGGTACTTGATCATTGTCACTTAAACACAGCACATCTCTGTTGGTCTTCCCCAGAGATTCCCTGAGATGTCCTCTGCTGCAGTGCAAGGCATGGCAACAAGGTCAGTAAAGCAGCTGAAAATAGAGTCGCTTTCCACATGTTCTTCATACCCCAAGAGGTATTTCCTATTTATAATTACAGGTGAACTTTCACCCGTGTGGACATTTTCTTTAGTTTACATTTATAGAGTTGAGCCTCATGAATAATGACAAAGAGTCCTCTTTATTTTATTGTTTCAATGGATCAGGTCTGAACAGCTGCCTCTTAATAGACTCTGAAAAGGCTGCACGTGTACACACACGTAGAGCATCAGCTGTCAACCATTTGTGTTTCCACTATTTGGTACCAAATTGTGAAATGCTTGACTATCAGGTTATTGATTGCACCATATAGGAAGGACTCCCTGTGATTAGAAATGTAAAGCGTGCTAAAAAAGTAGCACAAATACACACACAGTATGAAATGTCTCCATGTTCAGTAACTGCAAAAAAGGGGGAAAAATCATCATCTGCTATTAGTCAAATTGTTTACTTTAAACTGACCCAGAATTCAGCTATTGGTGCATCCATATATTTTCTTAAATCATAAATGAGTTTTTTGGTCTGTGTTTCAGGCAGGGCCTTGGCTCGAGCTACCTGCCACCAGGAGAAACAGCAGGGCACGGTGAGCAGCTCCAGCCAGACAGCCTGTACTCCAGCAGGGGCCTCTACGCTGATGAACTGCCCTCATCTGCCAGACCGCGTCCAGTGGGAGGAACCACAGGTACACAAGGAAGTTCGATAGCATCACACAAATGCAACATTAGCACAACAATATTTTATGTTCAGGCTGTTGTCCATTCATTTCTGCATCTCGTTTTCAACTTTTTTGCAGATTTTTTTTTAAAATAGGAAAAAAAGGAAACGCACATCTTAAGCAATCATGCTTAAAGATAGACATGTATGTTCTTTATCTCAGTGTTTAATCTCCGTCTCAGTCTTTATGCTATATTTAATCCATCTAAATGTAAATACTCCCACTGTCAGTTACAGCTAAACAACAAAATGAACCATTAGCACAAATATGTCCTTTTTTTATTCTTAGAGCTATACACTATTTATCTCTGACTTTGTTTAACAATAAACTGCTGAGAATATGTAACACTGACAGAAATAACTAGTGCAAACGTGAAAGGTTTTGCACTAGCTGTCACTACAGAGGAATAAGTCTTGCATTTAAAATATGCCCTTTCTGAACTGGCTGAGTGCGGCGCGTGCGATTAAAGCCATTTGTTGCAGCAGGAATGGGGTGTGTCAGCAAAACGTACAGCTGATTCAGGTTGCCAATATTTTCTGCAATGATTGAAGAACATCTGTGATAGATGTGCAACCAGTCCAGGGTGCACGCTCACTCTCACCCAAAAACAGCTTGGCTAATCTGAGGACAGACAGTCAGGCAGCTGCCAATAACTTTGTAACTTCACTTACAGTGGGTATAAATTTGCATGCAGCTGCCAAATTTTCAGACGCTGATGCCGAGTAAAGACAGTTTCATATATTCTCTGCTTAGACGAGAGAGCATAAAAGAATACTGCAGTGATCCCGAGCAGTTTTGAGTAGGAATGGAAGATACAGTAAGGTTTAAGGTTGGGCAAGAAGCTGGCATGATTAAGGTTGGGTCTTTAGGAAATTAGTGCCAGTAAGTATAATGTGTTTATTTATTTTTTTAGGTGCCCAGCTCCATCATCTTGCACAAGTGGGTCTGTCCAGTCGGATGAATGGTTACCCAGCAGGAGTCAGGGCCGCTCCGGGCCAGAATGGAGGCTTAGGCTGGAACCACTATCATGATGACAATTTCTCCAGAGCAGAAGCTGAAAAAGATGCAGTGAGTGAATTGCACATTTTTATTTTTTCATTAACAAGTTCATTTAATTTCATTGAAACCTGAAACTAAATGAAATCCCAAACTTTTCATTTAATCATCGAATTATTAAAAACAAACGCACAGTAACTTGATCCTAACAGGAAGCCAACTTTATTGCTTTTGAGAAACACCCACAGTTTCAGTTTGGTTTTCTTCTAATTTTCTGGTGTTCTTCTGTTTTTGTTACTTGATATTTTTCATCTTATCTATTCTCTTCTTTTTTATCACCTCCCCCCTGTTGTTCTGTTTGTCCCTTTCTGTCCTGCCTGCTATTTATGGACCCCCTGACTGCTCGTCCTCCTCTATCTTCCAGATTCACCGGAGTGGTATCAGGGAGCCCACGGCCCCCCCGACCCATCTAGATGGTGTGGGTTATCTGACAGCCCCCCCACCTCTGGATACTTCTCCTCCCACTCATTCCTCTGCCTCCTTGATCAAGGCCATCCGGGAGGAGCTTCTGCGGCTCTCGCAGAAGCAGGCGGCTGTGCCCAGCTACCACAGCTGAAGTCCTGGCTTCTAGTGTCCTGCTCTAACCAGTCATGTCACTGACCCTGCCTGCTTGCTTCACCTAATCTGACAGTGCTTCCCATGGAAGTCCATTAAGCTGTACAGCAGAGAGATAGTCCTGCTAAAGTAGAGAGGTTTGCTCCTGAGAAACTGCATAACAGGATGGCTGATAGAGACTGAGATCAGCTGCAGTAGAGTACAGCTGACCAGAGATGACGTGAAACCGACGCGTGAACTCGACATGCCCGTGTTTCTTTCCTGTTCTTTACCGTGGACCAGGGAGCGCTAATGTCACGTGCTGTGGATCCATACGTCGGACTTGATTTTGCTGCATTTCCTCAGACTCTGTGTCATAGTTTCAACTTTATGTCGCCTTCACAAACAGAAATACAGTGTCAGACTGAAGTCACAATGTCTTTTTACATCACATAACCTGATGTATTTCTTCTTTTTGATGCAGACCCCTAACTTCCTTTCCACCATCAGGTGCTTCCTGTCTTCTGCCATGATGAGCCATGTTATGCCTTGACACTGTGATACAGTTCACGTGACCATACCTGCTGTTAGAGCCTACAGTAAGACCATAGTTCACAGCCAGCAAGCCAGTTCAGACAGCAGGCAAAAAAAGGGGCATCCGTACACAGTAATAACACTCATTAATGCTACCTATTCTGTCCTTACTTACTACAGTAAAACAGTGTTCGACCTCTCGGCTTACAATATATACTTTTTCATGTTAAAGTGCTGTTTTTTTTTTTAAATTCGTGTTGAGAAGCTACTTGATGGTTAAGCAAACAGGAGAAGAAATCAGCCTTTAAGCAGATCAAACAGTTTCTGAGCAAGTTTTAAAGACGCAGGCACAGATGTGGTACAAATAGTAAAAGTAAAAGACATACTTGATGATTATGGTCAATATTTAATGTATGTATTCATTATGTGGTTATTTGATGCACTGTATGCAGACGACTTGGTACGGCTCAGGTTTTTCATTAAGAGATTCCTTACGGACAAATCCGTAAAAAGACACTTTAGAAGGTCACATGGAAGAAGTGTAAATTAGGGAAAGTCACAGACACCAGTGTTCTGTTTGAGCTCATTTCTGTGTTGAATACACATGGATGTCTTTTTCATGCAGTATTGGAAGTTTGATTTGCCTTTTTGTTAGCACAGGAAGGGAAGATGTGTACTGTATTTCATTAAGAGTTTACTTCAACTACTCATTTTTTACATGCTTTTTAAATAGATTTGGATCATTTAATTGTGTTCACCTGGCTCTTAGTCATCATGCTGGTTAGAAGTCATTCCAGGTCTTTTCCACAGGATGTGGTGCGATGTTTCGGAGGCCTAAAATTTTAATTCATTCGATTAAAATAAAAGAGGAACTGTGGGGGGTTTTTATAGCAGGACTTGAAGATGTGTTTTTGCAGTTTGTGCCAGGATCATATGGCAAATTCGAAATGTTCCCTGCACAAGCCTCGACTTCCAGGTGATTTTACTGATGTGGCCACGGTGTTCTTCTCATGCCATGTTTCGTTTCCATGTGACGTGCCTTTTGGACTCACCTGAACTGATTAAGCACCAGACTGTCTACTATTACGCTCCCAATTCTAACACAGAATTATTTAAAAGCATCATTATTCCAACATGGCTGTTAGTCAGTGGATGTAAGGGCAGTTGAACTGTAAACGAATCGATGGAACATCAGGTAACAGTGACACTGTAGCTTTGTTGTCCATTACATGTTCATGGTTTATCCATCTCACACTGTACGCCTCCATCTGCTGGTCCTGTACTGTAACTACATCCTTGTGTTCATCCTCAGTTGCTTTTTGTTGTTGTTGTTGTTTATTTCCAGTCCTTTTCTACGTGTTCTGCTATGTAAAAATGATCCGTTGGCTGGCCCAACTTTCCATTTGCATGTATAATTGTTGTATTTCTTTGGCTTGGTTTTGAGCATGCTATTTCAGAATTTGTGAAATACAAAGTAAGCTGTAACTTGAGCTGCCTTTTAATTAATGCACATTACCAGAGTGAAAATTACTTCAGATTTTATTTTGTTTTGGTTTCATTTGAGCAATCATAACATCTGACGTCATTCATCCAAAACGTCACATGCTTACAGGTGTTGTAGTTACACCAGAAAACCACAGGGTGTCAGCACATCACAGGAAAACTAGCTGCACTAAAAGGACAAATCGCGCTCCCCCGCTGCACATGACGTAACCAGTTCCCATGGATGATTCTAGGCGTCTCTGAAAGCAGGTCAGTCGGTGGGCTCTTTACGTCCTTTTGAATTGTGAACATGCAACAGATGTTTATCATACAGCAGAGTCTGTTTGGATCAGTGATGCTTCCACTAGCCTTTGGGTGAGATGAATTTTTCTAACCACCAACATCTGGAAAATATGAACATACAAATACACACCAATTAAACGAATCAATCGAGATGCGCCGGTGACTGTTACACGTTTATATTTCTCTTAAAATAACCTCCAGCTCCTCGTTCACTGACTCGTATCCCCATCACAGCTTCTAAAGCCAGTGAGTGAGGCATCTAAATGTTCCGTAAATCTCCTGATCTGTCTCTACAGGGGTTGACTTTGCACAACTCAGCAAGTATTTGACAGCACACTCCTGAGTGGTCAATATTCACAGTCCATGCGCACATTTGGTTATTTTTATGGCTCTAAAACGGCAGCAAATTCATCTGGTCTTAGTTTTGAGAAGTAAACCCTAATAAGGGATTTGATGACTTATAGTCATCGACTTTAAGTCGTTCATTTATTGTGTTTCGATTTTGTTTCCGATCTCCTCTATACACAGGAGTCATGCTGTGGCAAGACATGGATTCGTTTTTCCTTAATAATCCGTCTTTTTAATTTCACGATGCTGCTAGTTTGAGTTATATCTCGGGCATGATGAAAGAACAGACAATGTTTGCTGCAGAGTATCCCAGGCTTGCTGCCTCTTGCCCGGTATCTAAACCGTCCCCCACCTCTCCCCACCTTCCCTACGGTAATCCTGCCTGTGTGTTGTCCCTGAGCGCAGCCTGGACACACACAACAAAAACACACCCAGGAGTTAATCTGGATCATGATGGTAATTACTGCCTGTGCGTCCAGCCTGTAGGAGGGTATTGTCCACTAAGGGAGGAGTCAAACAGTCGGTTCTGCCTACTGACCTTGGAGAAAACTGCGAGGGAGGTAGGCAGGGGAGGGAGGAGAGAAACAGGGAGAAGGAGGTAGCACACTGAGTTTCAGCACTGCAGATCTTCCTGTCTGCCTTCAGCCGCTCTTTCTCTCAGTTTGCTGGTGAAAGACAAAAAGCATTGAGAGGAGGGAGGAGGAGAATTGTGAAAGGAGTCTTTTTACTGATGATGGACGAGGATTTCTTTCTTTTTAACTAATCTTTAAAGCCCCTGTGAGTATTGCCTGTTATCTGCTTGTCATTCAATCTGCTCTTTGCTGCACATGTGTATTCTTTGACTGTAATAAGAGTCACATCTCGGGAATGTACTGATGTTACAAGACTGGTTTCTCAACCAGAGTCCCACAGACGAGGTGTCTTCCCACATTGTTTGTTTTTGTAACCAAGGTAGATGTTTGGGTTTTCCTGAATAGGGTGCAGTTGCAGACATTTGTGCGCTGTGTGTGTGTGTGTCAGAAAATGACATTCCTGCAGTTTCATGACAGTGAATGAGGCAAGTATTGTTGACACAGCCTACGATGAGCCCTCACAGCTGTTAGCTTTGTTGCAGTGGCGCTGCTGTGGGAGGTTGTGGTCCTCGCCCTCCTTGTTTACAAGCATGGCTTCTTCTTATGCAATTCTCTGCGTGCTGCACTATTACATACCATTAGAGCTGCTGCTGCTGCCTACAGTATGAATCGATGGCAGCACGAATAGTTGACTGACACTGCAGACATCTTCTGCGGTACCCAGCTAAGGGCCAGCTGGCACTGATGTCATAGAAGGATGCCACTGTGTTCACTTTTAGCATTGGCTGCGCACATGAATTTTGCATGAAACTGACTGGCTTCATTTGTCTCAAATACCACACACATTCTTTTCCTGGATTTTCAATCACGTTTTTATGACCAGCAATGCCTTCAACCTTATTGTGTGGTCTAAAACCTACATTTCCCTTCCCTCCACCCCTTTTATCTCCTTTTTATCTCTACCAACCAGTGCAGGTTATCTTTGCTCTGTCATCTCTGCCTGTCTTCTCTGCATAACAGTGAGGTGAGGGTATCAGGGGGATTTCTGAGCTAGAGATGCAGAAACAGCAGCGATAAGAGAAAGTTTAGATTTTCTGCACGTGTGTGTGACATGAGCATCATCTGACGTAATGGAGGAAAGGCATGGATCTCCAGGAGGATCTGTTTTCATAACAAATGAACATTTATCTCTCTGTGTGTGTGTGAGAGAGATAAGCAAGGTTAGAGAAGGGTACAGAAAGAAAGTGCCAGTAGCTAGTGCTGCCCTACTTTCCACTGCATGACACATATTTTATCCAAGTTTAGAAGCAAAAGCGTCTGCATGCATTAGGTCACCATTGTACCGCCTCGTGTCAGGTCAGGTAACTCTTGCTGACATCACCTCTGGTCGCCGGCGGACGATCGCTGTCCTCAAGGTCACAGTGCAGGTTATCTGTTTCTCTGTCACCCCCTCTCCACCAGGCTGTACTGTATCAGAAGACACAGTGTCACATTGTGCGCGGCCGCTGTGCTGAGTAGGAGGCAGCACTCATATGATGTTCTAGGGAGAGGTGAATAGCTGTCATTCATGAGAGGGTGCCCGTTTGCTCGGCAGCTGACTTCAGACACTGATCCTGCCTGTCAGCTGCTGGCGGGTGTCTTCCACAGACCTAACTGTTGTGTCCGTTGCACTAGTAGCTGACACATTAAACATGTTTGTTGTTCTTTATAGCAGACAAGGAAACACAGCACAGGTTTTGGAGTCCAGAGAATACAGGTCATATTTGAAGAAGCCTTTTATTAGGAAAGCAGTTGCAGAAAATAAGGATCCTTTTACGAACTCCTAACTCATTTTGGCTCAGAAACCCTTCTTGCAAACGCATTGTAGTGCATGTTGTTAGGTAGCTGTGGTATTTTGTTAAACTTTACAAAGATATCCGGTACGCCACAGCTGATCCTCTGACAGCATTAATCCCTATTAGCAGGCAGTGGATCTCTCTGCACTGCTGTCCTTCAGACCACATCCTCTGGATGTTTTCAGGACAGTTTGCACCAGCAGCAGCAGCTCCGCCAAGACCAGCCCGGCAGCTATTAGTGTGTATGTGGAAGAGTAGAATGAGACCACAAACAACGTTGTCCCACTTTTAACTTTCCCTCACTCTATATATCGAGATGAACTATAAAGATGGAGCGAACAACGGAGATGCTGATGGAATGAAAAGAACCAAAACACTGGTTATGTGTTTCTTTGTCATTAAATGCACACGCACAGTCCTTTTACCTCTTTCAGAGGAGCCTTAGACTTTGTGTTCTGGTTGCATGCTGTCTGGACAATAATCAGCAGGTAATCCCTTTAAGCCATTATTTCTCTAATTGCTTTGTCTTGGTCAGCAGATGGACACCGCGGGGATGTTGTTTTGTCCTGTCTGCTTTCTCTTTAGTGAATCATAGCTGAGTACAGAAATAACCTCTGCGGTATTGTTTGCTCGACTGCATATTCATTTGCTTATGAAACAAGATTAAAATGATTATTTGCTCTTGTATCAGTATAGTCCCTGTGGGCAGAGAACACAGTATACGAAACAGCAATGTGGAAAGTCTTTAACTGTGCAATAACCTCACAACTTTCATCACTGTTTAATAGCATCCATTTAACAACTAATGATAACTAATGATTCGATCTTGAAATTGATCAATCATGTACCACAGGACTTCAAGCTGGCAATAATGAAACCACTACTTCACTTCAGCATCGCTTGACCGAGTTATCTTAGCTAACTACAGCCAATCACCAACCTTCCTTTTATCTCAGTTATTCTTGAGTGTGCTGCTCATCCTCCACATTGAAAGGAGCCAGTTGAGGTGGTTCTGGCATCTGACTGGGATGCCTCCTGGACGCCTCCTAGATGAGGTATTCCTGGCATGTCGTACTCGGAAGAGGCCCAGGGGAGACTCAGGACTCACTGGAGAGAACACATCTTTCAGCTGGCTTGGCAACATCTCGGTGTCCCCTCGGATGAGCTGGAGGAGGTGGCTGGGGTGAGGGAAGTGTGGGCTTCTCTGCCGCCGTGACTCAAACCGTGACAAGCGGCAGAAAATGGATAGATGCAGGAATGTCTTAAATACATACAGTATATATATATGGATGACCTCTAATTTCCTCCTTCCAAATTTTTATAAAACTGGGGTCATTGTACGTACAGTGAAACATAAATCCTGAACCTGGCGACTCTGAGTTAAAAGTAAAAGTCAGGAAACCACAAGTAAAGCCTTTTCTCAGGACAAAATAATAAGCAATCCACATCTAAAGTTTTCTTTGGGCAACATTTAGGCTGGACTGATAGATGATGACTTTATGGTCATGCTAGCTCGTGTAACATTACAGCCAGTGGTGTAAGTGATCCATAAATGTCCCAAGTAGCCCAGATTAGGCTGGAGTGAGAGAGGTTTTTAAACATGGTGAGCTCTGTCCAATTTGACATGTCAATGCTGTGTGTGGCTGCCTAGTAAAGATGACATAAAATGACGAGAACAATAAAAAATGTGAAATTAGTGCAACTTTCATGCACTGTTTAATTTTTCCTGCTGTTAAAAATAGTAGGATAACAACATGTTAGCACAAATTGCCCCGGGTAGGACCGGGCTGTGCATATTTATCTCGGTGTGTTACGTCATTGTCTACACACAAATCTTGCGAGTACAGATGAGCCCGCTAGGGGTGATGGTGGGAGACTCACAGCAAAGGGCACCTGGAGGAGTTACACAGGCCACAGGGTCAGAGTTTTATAAATAGAAGCAACACACATTGAGACGTGAGATTCATGCCCACAAACACATGCTCAGGGAGGAGTAGAAAGTGGCTTTGGTCTTGGCTGCAGCTGTCCCTCCGGCTCTTCTTTCCAATTTCACTGGAATCAACTTTCAGACAGATGGATCTTTGAAAAGGTTTCATTAAAGTGAATAAATACTGATATTGCTATTGAGAGAACACCTTAGCCAGCAGTTTTGCTACTAAAGTGTCAGTCTTCATATACTGTTTAAAAAACGGTAACATTACATTTAGGAATTGCAGGTATACAGAAAAAAGTTAAGGTCAATAGAAATAGGCTTGGACATTTAAAACCGTAGCATATGAGAAACATGGATGCATAGAATTTATTTAAACATGACTCTACAGTCTTATTTCAGCGAGGGGGGTGTAAGTGCTCCTAACAGCACATTGACAGGCGAGTACAAGAACTCAAAGTCGTATATTTTAGCTCATTTATGCTGGCAGATTGTCCTCATATTCATTGCCCAGAGCTTGTATTTACACTGATGTTTCTCTTTTTTAAAAACAGGCCTGTTATTTTGTGGCCTTCAAAGATTTGTCTCTATAGTGTCACTTTTTTAAGATTAAATCGCTGCCATCTGATGTATGTCCACATTACGCTCAGGCGTGTCTGACTCTTCATCTGCGTTTCTTGATCACAACAGCACTAAACAAACCCTCCTGTATCCTAGTAACCATCCGGAGTGATACAGTGGACTGGTAGACTCCTGCATTAACCTGTCAACGGGCCATTGCTGTTGTGAAATTGTGGGCTGTAGAGAGCGGAGTCCCAGCTAGCTTAAAGAAGTCTGACAGAGTAGGGATTCCAGCTGGGTTGTAACGCAGGTTCAACCCTTGAGGGGTGGACAGAAAAGCAGTCCCTCCTGCTCTCTAACAGAGGAGTTGGAGAGCAGGAGGGATTGTGCAAAGACATGCCTTTTTCATAATCCACATCTCTGTGATCCCAGGAACTGGCTGAGCTCTGGCTAACCTGCTAGATGAACTGTGGGAATCTTCTTTTACACCACATGTATTATGTGTAAAATCCTATTCAGTGTGGTTGGATACTCAGGGTGTGGCTGCGGTCTATTTTTATCTAGCCTTTGGTAGATATTTTCCGTAGCAGTGGGAGGGTACGTTCAATTCAGGCTACAGAGCTGACTCTTACCTGCTTCTCCTTGTCTCGCACGGGCCCTTCTGTCATAACAGGCTGTCACATTACCCGACTGGAACCTGCCTGCGTCCACATCTGTCTAAGGCTACATGCCTGTCTCTCTATAGGTTAGAGAGGAAGATCAGATATAATATCACTGATTTAGGAAGACCCACACGGCTACAGCTTCTGTGAAGACAGCCAGAGACGAGCTGCTGACAGGGAAACCATCCAAGAGCACACAGTTACCACAGTAACCAGTTAACTGACACCAAAGAAAGGCTGACTACACGATTTCGAGTTACCCAACATGCTGCTCCACACCCTCACTGGATGAGAAAATTATGGGATGCCCACACTGGCTGAAATGACTGTTGTTCCTTTCGGTGACATCCAGCTTGTATACATGACACATCGACTGTTATTATGCTCTTGTGCATTAAATCTAGCAGCATGCCAGTGTTGCATATGTTTGTTTTGTTTAACTTATTAACATCAATGTAATTTTGTTTTCCGCACTGACTTCAAATGTGGAAATAACTCTGTGGAATTGCTCTTTTTACTCAGGTGGAGTTTGTTTAAGAGAACAGACATTTCCCTTTCTTTAATAACGATGAGCTCATTGAGATGAGGGGGGGATAAAAGAGAAAAAGCAAAGACTGGGGTCAGAGATCAGAGCTGATGTCAGGATGAGAGCTGCAGGCCAAATGTGATTCACTCATATGCGTGCACAAGCATACAGAGTGTAGCAGGAATCTGACAGACCACGGAGAAATGAGCTGCAAAGCTTGGCATTATGCATGTGGATACCAGCACAATTCCCACCTACTACTTCATTAAACATTCTTTTCCATCAGTTTCTCTTAATTTAGCTGTATATTTGTGTTATTTCAAAATAAAAGCATTGTATATGAATACCAAATACCAGTAGCTAACCCACTTGAAAACTAGAAACCTCTTTTCTCAGCTTCACTCGTCTTTGTAGTGGAGTTCAAATGAGTCATCATTCAGATAACCATCATTATGACTCATTGTTTGCTTTATCTTCATGCCAACAATCATATCCGAGGGCAGGGCATCATATAGTTCAGCTTAAATTGATCTTAATTTATATTCTGGAAAAAAGGTACTTTGTTATTCTTATGTGATTTTTGCCATTCATCTGGAAAATATTCTGTTTTTAAATGTGTTGTTGCCAGGATGCAATCAGAATTCGTTATGACCCAAACTTCCCTTTTGCAATGAAGATGACAAGCATGTCATCATCTCATGTTTTGGAGAGAGTAAAGACTAAAAAGGGCCCTGCACCCTTATGAAGATTCAAAGGGCCTTACTGCTTTGTAGTTTCTCTAAGCCAGCATTTAACCACCATGCATAAAGAAACCTTGCAGTAATCCAAATATGCTAAAGCCTACTAAGGCTGTCAAGCTATTATTTCATACCTTCATGTCTTGTGAAGTCCACAGAACCTCATCAGGCTGAAAAGAAGAAAACAGGAAATGAAATCCATCACATGAGTCCTCTTCGGTGAGGTCTTTCCCTGAGCTCTGGGATTGCTCAAGATTGCTGGACTTTGTCATCTACCTTCTTGTAAATGAAAGGTTTCATTCTTTACTGATGTGTTCTTCATTTCCTCAGATAGATATATCAGACTGTGATAATCCAAGCAGCTTGTCTGCATATGTGCATTTAACTGAGATCAAATATAGGTGGTTTTGAGTGAATTTGTGGATATAACAGTATTTACTTCTTCTATATAAGAATGACAGCCCCAACTCTTTTAGTGTCGTGCCACAATTGGGTCCAAACATGAATTTGTTGTTCACTCTTATTAATCATCAGATGCCAGCTTGCTGTGATGCAAACATTACTGTGTTGTGATCATGTTAGCATACTGATGCTTAGCTGGAGAGAGTCACAGAGCTGCTTGCCTGGCTTTGGACTGTTCTTGTTGCAGCTCCCCTCCAAAGAGCATGTGTCAGTGCCAGTCAGGATCAGTGCAGCAGTGAGGTCAAGGGGTTCGTTTGCTAATGAATTTCGAGTTTCTGTGTTTTTAACCTTTCTAATTCCACTTGCTGACACATTAACATCATAATTTAGCCCAAGGAAAGCCCCTATAGTCTCAATACACACCCAAAGCAGAAGTCTTAGGGTGTAGGTAGTGGCAGAAAGGACTTTTCTGTCTGACTCAAAAGAAGTGGAAAGCTTTAAAAACAACGGCTTTGTCTATCTGATCCTCATCTACAGGTGCGATAAAAGCCGTTAAGGGAAAGGTGGCTGTGGGATGAAAGTCTCTGAAAGTCTTGTCAAAGCATGAGTAAGAGCTAACAGCAGAACAAAAGCAGTTCTGTTCTTTATGAGATAAAGAATTCATTACTCAGTCTTCCCTTGGTTTGATTTCTGCTCAGCAGCCGCTGCTCATAGTCGTGTTTATTCAACATATTTGGATAGATAATACCTTTTCTCGGATTTCCTCATGTTGGTTTTAAACAATTATCCTGCTTCCAAAAATAGTTTGCAATTGTGGGTGGAGTTTTTTTGTGTGTGTAAGGATATTTGTCAGAGGCCAAAGGCAGCAGCTCTGCATGACGTGCAGAAGAATGCACAATAAAGACGCTGCTGTTTGTGCCTGTGTTTGGGAGTCGGGGACAGGCCACACGGTTGAGCCCCCTGTTCTCCACTCTTTGTATCCTGGTCATTCACTACAGTCTCTCTTTGTGCCAGCCACAGATCACATGTCACAATATTTGAACAGCTGCAGTCGTTGGCTGTGTGTTTTCTCTCTTCCTTCCACACGGAGAGTGGAGATCTGGTTTGATAACACAGACTGTGAGAATTTGGACAGGTGAGCAGTGGGAGAAATATCTGTAGTATCGTGCAAGCGTCACATACAAACTACTGTAATTAAAACAACGACAACAGTAAAAGAAAAACGTCAAAAGAGTGACAGCTGAGAATCCTCCCCTAGGATGGAGCGGGATCAATATAATGGATGATGTTAGAAACCTAACGGCTCCGTTCATGCTGTCACCTTAACCTAAACCTGTCAATATCAGGACTTGGAACATGATATCTGCTCTTCGAGCCTTCTTGAACACCATAGCTACTATCCATTGCATTTCCAGGCTGGAGAAACGTTGCCAGTTTTTCTTTCAACATACACTTAAATATCTTCTTCTCTGTTGTCCCGTTGCGTTATTGGCCTCACAGAAAGTGAGTCATATCCTCGACACCAGGAGGCTGCTGTAAGAGAGCCAATAAAACTGTCTTTGAAGAAACTCGCACTAACACATCTCAGGGCCTTTTAAGCAACTCATGCAACGCAAGAATTCAGAATTCATTTACACTGCTCATGTCCCTTGATAGCTACAGGACAAGGACTGTTTGTTGTACTATTCAGTCTCCTACAGCAGTAAAGGTCACTGATAATAGTGGACACAATGCGAGAGAATTGCGTGTCGTGTATAGCGCATGTGCACTATATATATGTTACAGGTACGTGCGCCTGTAACAGGGGTAGAGGTGTTTGGTTTCTGTCCTTGGGCTGTATGTGTGCGCAGACTCACGGACGGCCATCATGGCCACTTTGTATCAAGTTGAAGCGTCAACTGAAACCATTGCCTGTTTGTTGTGCACTTAATGAATCATCACGATAAGCTGGAATTCAAAAGTATACTTGAAGCTAAAAAATGTAACAACTTAATCTTGCTGTTTTTTCACTTGAGGAGTAAAAGTCAAGCTATGTGTTAGCTTTGATGGAAGCTGAAAAAACCCAGCTCTCCAGCTCAGCTTGTGTTGTCAGATGTGATCTTGGGTAATATATGCGAGCTGATTTGTACTGAGATTTGAGGCCATTGTGTAAACTGCAGTTCAGCTCTGCTTTGTCTCCAACGGTAATGAAAAAGCTTTGCTGAGGACTGTGTTTACTGACTTCTGATTACAGTTAGCAAACCCATCATCTGATCAGGGCGAGTACATAGCAGCCTCATGGTCTCTCTGAAGGGGGGAGAGTGCATGAAAAAGGGAGAAAAAAAGGCAGAGGGCACCTTGGCAGTCTAAAGCAGAATGTGATTAAAATTCTGTTCTAGTCGCAAGCACACATTGTTTGGAATCACCATTTGGTATTTGATAAGGCACAGCCTAATCGCACCCTCTGGGGAAAGTGTGGAAAGTAACACTGATGACGCTTTGCTGGGAACTCGCAATACAAGAAGAACCCAGATGAAAAGAGTTGTGTAGGTCTTACACTTTGCCGTCTCACAAAAGATAAGTCCAGTGTGAGTGTAATACCAACAACGCAGGAGTCCTGAAATGCAACTCAGTGGCATCTTTTTCCCCCTCTGCCTTCTGAACAACCACACATTTCAAACCCACCACACATTTGGAACAGATCTTGAATTATTATTTTTATTTTGAAGCTTCAAGCCCATGTTCAGATGTTACAAAATAAGCTCCCTTCACAGTCTCAGAAAACATTGCACAACCGTTGTGTTACACTGCACAGTGTTGAAAGAAGAGTGAACTACACTTGTTGTATAAAGCTGGTCATTTAACTTCATATCATGAATCTATTTCTTTAAAAGTGTATATTTCAAGTATTATAATCAACATAATGCAACTTGACCTTTATGTGTGCCGCCTGATAGTGTTTGCACGCCAGCTGTTTTCAAAGGCAGCCATGTTTCCCACACGGCCAAACAAATATATAGTAATGACATGCAAAAACACTCCTCTTCATGAAGACACTATAAAGCAAATTTCCCTCAAGGAAGAATCTGTTATGTTATTAGTTATGTAACTGTAATAGTGAGCTAGACTTTTGATGTGACTGAAATAAATCCATTATCAAAACTAGTGAACTAGTGTGCTGTGGCACAACCTTTTTATTGTGTCCCGGCCATCATGAATATTACCTTGTAGTGGAATGTAATTCAATTTATTAGACCATCTAATTCCATGGATTTAGATGCATTTATCCATTTTCGTGCACTGTTTAGTCCAGCATGCTTTTTCTCTACCACCTTATTAAATTTAGTGAGACAGAAATGACAGTTGATCCTGCTGAATTAAGATGTTATAGTAAGATTAGTGCCAGCAGAGGGGAAAACAATATACCTTACCCGTCAGAGTGAATGGAGCAATAACATTTATGTTTATTCTTTGAGGGCAAATAAGCAGATTAAACACTTTCACTCCTTTATCCAAGATAAAATAGAGTTTTTACAGCCTATTTATCCATATTTACTAGGGGTGCAACGATACACAAAATTCACGGTTCGGTTCGGTTCGATACTTTGGTGTCACGGTTCGATATTTTTTCGATACAAAAAAAATGTTCATGCCTTTTTAATTTGTCATTTATTAAAATTATAAATATATATTTTAACTCAAAAGTACAGTTTTTAAATTTAATGTTGCTGAAACAAAAGTAATTTAAAAAAATAAATATATCTCAGGGCTCTCAACATTTCAAAATCCCTGGTAGCCCTTCGGGCAGGGACTCTTCAGTTTTTGGTAGCCCAAAATAAATGTAAGTAGCCCGAATAAAAAGGAGGGCAATTTTTTGATTGATGTTTTGTTTCCTTTACAATATTATACATTAAAGTATAATATTGTAAAGGAAACAAAACATTAATCAAAAAATTGTTGAAAAACAAATTACAACATTGTATAAAAATTACAATCATCAACTCAAATACTTGGTTCTAATTGAACAGAAATTTCTATGAACTTGTAAGAACTGTGTAGGACATGAATCAGTCTGTGTCAGATCCTGAATTTGAAATTTCTGCTGAAGTCACGGGTAAGAGACAAGTGGAACCAAGATCTAGGCCATTTGCTTTTTGAAGTTTGCAAAGACTGCTAAATTTTGCCAGTGGTAGTTCACTCTTTGCAACATAGTAGCTGTTCTAAACACATTTTTCAGGTTTATTTTTAGTATGTTATTTGCAATTGGTGTTTGTTCTGGGAAAGATATTGCAGACTGAGCAATAATGCATTTCTTGCATTTCTCATGGGTTCTAATGGGGGCCTTTCTTAAAATGACTGGTCCCAGTAACAAAGGCGCTTGTCGACTCAGGAATCGAGAGAAAACCAACAACACACCCAGCAGAACATTATGTTATTTACACGGGTGCACATAAGTGGTCCGCATGTGCGCATTCGCTGTCAACATAAAAGACGCGCACTAGATAAGAAGTTGCAACGCGCGTTTGCGTCCATATAAAAAGCAGTGTTTTGTCCGCTAGAGTGGGATTTTCACGGCACATTCCGCACCACATCTCTGTGCGTTCATCATTTGTTTGAAGCCAGCTCACCTCCTGCAACCACTTTTCCGAGAATACGCGCTTCTTTTGTGGTTCGGACTCCTGACATTTGTTTGGAGGTGGAGGAAGACCAAAGTAATTGCTTAAAGGAGCTTCTTCGACATCTTTAAGAGTTTTAAACAAATGTCTGTCCTCCTCCAGAAAATCTTATGTATGCAAACACGCGTTGCAACTTCTTATCTTGTGCGCGTTTTTTTTTTTTATTTTGACAGCGAATGCGCACCTGCGGACCACATATGTGCAGCCCCGGTTATATAGCTCGTCATATTGCAGCCACAGAAATTCTTTTGTCCATGAAACCATAAAGCTGCACTTTCTTTTTGCCTTATAGTCTGATTTGTCATAACTTTTCCGTTTTGTGGTAAGCTTTTCTTTGGCTGTCACTTCTTCACCCTGACCTGTCTTATTTGGCTCAGCAGAACTAAAATATATATCCTGCTGCTTTTACACACACACACACACACACACACACACACACACACACACACACACACACACACACACACACACACACACACATAACGGTCAGCGATTCTCTGCGCGATCAACCTCTCACATGTTTAAGCTTGCTGCGGGAGATTTCACTTGTCATGTTTGCATAGTAAGCTAACGATTGATAAGACGATGTCAGAGGAATTGGTGCGCAAATGATCATCACTCACCAATCAGTGCTGTCGCTCTCTATACACAGTTCACGCCATTGCACAAAGTGAAAGCAAAAAACAAGCGCAAATTCAAACGCGATTTCAATATGTCACATATTGACAGTGGCTCACCGATGCCAATGACATAATTACCCAGCTACATTTCCGAAAGAATGCAAAAGCATTGACATATATTTTTCCTTCCTTCAATAGCCCGACGGACAGGGCAGAGATAGATTTTGGTAGCCTGACTGGAAAAATCGCTAGCCCCGGGACGTCGGGCTAGCGATTTTGCGAGCCCTGTATCTGATTGAGGAATCACTCATCTTTGGAAAAGAGAGTTTATTACAGAGAAATGGCTCTTTCCAAAATAAAAGCTATACTATACGCTTCTTCTGGGCTATATTCTCAGCAGCATATTGTAGCGGGTCAGGGCTGTTTGGGGTTCTGTTTGTACAGTTATGTTTTGTTTATGTTGCCATAGTGACGGGTGACGCCCTCTCGCTGCGACGGTGTGTCCTTCCGGGGTCAGAGGGCGCCCTGTGTGTTGTTCTTGTTGTTGTTGCTGTGCGGTTGCCGCACTGAGCAGTTAGCTAGCGGGCTAGCGATTTTGCGAGCCCTGTGTTACAGGCATGGCCCTTTAAGGATGAAGCCTGATGGGAAATGTATTCGGGATGTGTGTAGCGGGACTGCCTGGTGTGTGTGTGTGAAGAGAGAGAGCGGAGAAGGGGAAAAAGTAACGGTTAGCTACAGAAGAGACGAAAAGAAAAGAAATAAAAGGAATATAATAACTCCCTCGACAGCCAGAGTTGTGTCGGCGATGCTCGCTGTGAGTAAACTGTTTCAGCCCACTGTACGCGGTGTTCGTGCCTTAGAGAAGAAATAAAGTTCGGTGAAGCAGTTTCCTACGCCTCTTTCGATCTTTTTGCTAGCGGAGTTGACCTGTATAGTAAGCTGTTGCCGGCTACGAGTCAGTTACGGAACCTTCAAGTAACTGCCAGAGGTTTCCTTACTACGGTTCGGGGCCGCGGATCTGGCGCGGTAACACCTGTATCTGATTGAGGAATCACTCATCTTTGGAAAAGAGAGTTTATTACAGAGAAATGGCTCTTTCCAAAATAAAAGCTATACTATACGCTTCTTCTGGGCTATATTCTCAGCAGCATATTGTAGCGGGTCAGGGCTGTTTGGGGTTCTGTTTGTACAGTTATGTTTTGTTTATGTTGCCATAGTGACGGGTGACGCCCTCTCGCTGCGACGGTGTGTCCTTCCGGGGTCAGAGGGCGCTCTGTGTGCTGTTGTTGTTGCTGTGCGGTTGCCGCGCTGAGCAGTTAGCTAGCGGCAGTGTTCTTCTCCAGATGTCAATAAACGGCTGTGCTCCCTGGCTAGCTCACAGGAAGCAAGACCAAACGACACCTCCGTCTCCTCCTTGTCTGAGCTCGCCACATTGGTGTCAGAAGTGGGATGATGGTGGCACCCCATGTTCTGACCCGAGTGACTTTCCCCCGCTGTCGTGACCTGCCGGTGCGCCAAAAGAAGGCACCTGGACATTTGCAAAGTGAAAGCAAAAAACAAGCGCAAATTCAAATGCGATTTCAATATGTCACATATTGACAGTGGCTCACCGATGCCAATGACATAATTACCCAGCTACATTTCCGAAAGAATGCAAAAGCATTGACATATATTTTTCCTTCCTACAATAGCCCAACGGGCAGGGCAGAGATAGATTTTGGTACCCCGACTGGAAAAATCGCTAGCCCCGGGACGTCGGGCTAGCGATTTTGCAAGCCCTGTGTTACAGGCATGGCCCTTTAAGGATGAAGCCTGATGGGAAATGTATTCGGGATGTGTGTAGCGGGACTGCCTGGTGTGTGTGTGTGTGTGAAGAGAGAGAGCGGAGAAGAGGAAAAAGTAACGGTTAGCTACAGAAGAGACGAAAAGAAAATAAATAAAAGGAATATAATAACTCCCTCGACAGCCAGAGTTGTGTCGGCGATGCTCGCTGTGAGTAAACTGTTTCAGCCCACTGTACGCGGTGTTCGTGCCTTAGAGAAGAAATAAAGTTCGGTGAAGCAGTTTCCTACGCCTCCTTCGATCTTTTTGCTAGCGGAGTTGACCTGTATAGTAAGCTGTTGCCGGCTACGAGTCAGTTACGGAACCTTCAAGTAACTGCCAGAGGTTTCCTTACTACGGTTCGGGGCCGCGGATCTGGCGCGGTAACACCTGTATCTGATTGAGGAATCACTCATCTTTGGAAAAGAGAGTTTATTACAGAGAAATGGCTCTTTCCAAAATAAAAGCTATACTATACGCTTCTTCTGGGCTATATTCTCAGCAGCATATTGTAGCGGGTCAGGGCTGTTCGGGGTTCTGTTTGTACAGTTATGTTTTGTTTATGTTGCCATAGTGACGGGTGACGCCTTCTCGCTCCGACGGTGTGTTCTTCCGGGGTCAGAGGGCGCCCTGTGTGTTGTTGTTGTTGCTGTGCGGTTGCCGCGGTGAGCAGTTAGCTAGCGGCAGTGTTCTTCTGCAGATGTCAATAAACGGCTGTGCTCCCTGGCTAGCTCATGGGAAGCAAGACCAAACGACACCTCCGTCTCCTCCTTGTCTGAGCTCGCCACAATATTAAACATATCAGGTCCCCATAAGGAGAATCCTGTGCTAACGGCTGTCTAAATGACTCGGGTAAAGTTTGTAGCATGCATGCTTGTTGTTTTTGTCTGCTTCCACTTGTCTTTGCACTAGGATGATGTCGGCGTAAATGTGCAGTCATATTCGTTGTGTTCCCACTAGAGCTGTCAGCGTTAATCTCGTTGAAATGACGTTAACGCCACAACACAGCAAATCTCCGTTAACGAGCTACCCCTGCGTGGGGCTAGACGGCCAACACGTTAACGAGCTAACTGTGCTAACACACTAGTTCCCACCCATGTAATTGAGCATTACGTGGCACATCCAACCAGTGTTGGGACTAACGCGTTATTAAGTAACGCGTTACAGTAACTACGTTATTATTGTGGTAACGAGCACGGTAACTAATTATTATGCCAAAATCAGGAACGCGTTACTGGGATTTAGATAGGGTCGTTACTCGTTACTTCGTGTGGTGGCTATCGCGGAGCTTCCACAGATTCAGTAACATTAGCAAGTGGTGGAGGCCAGCAGGTGGATGAAGGAAAGGGGACGCAGAAGGAAAAGAGACCCGAGGCGGCCGCCGGTCCAAGTGTGAACTGAACTTCAGGTAAGAAGTTATGACCTGCAGTCTATCTGGGTCAGATATGAACCAAGTTTAGGTGGAGTTTATTTTCGTTATTCTGACTTTTTCCTGTACTGCGTGCTAGCTAGCATGACAGAGTTTCTATACAGCTGGGTGGTGCTATGATGTTAATGATGTTGAACTTTATTTTGTTCATAAGTTATTAGAGTTGCCAACCGTCCCGTCTGGTATTCAGAGAAAATATTACGCGTTTCTTATTGAGGTGAAAAGGAACAGTTTGTCCCGTAATTCAGCTACAATGAAAAAGGCACAAAGCTGGAGTTATTCTGTGTCGTTACGCTGCACAGCTGCCTCTTCTTTCATTCTCTCCCTCCCTCTCCCGTTTCTACTTCAATCATGAAAACTGATCAATGATCAGCTGATCGGCTCTCTTGTTTGTTTATCGCCCACTTTGCGCTGAAAGAGGAAACCAGCGGATGTCGCGCTAAACAACAGCAGCACGTTTAAGCTTGATCAGCTGTTGTTAGAATTTAATATTAATTTCTAGTATCAGCTGATGTTTGCTGGAGCCACAGCTACAAAAAAGCTGCTGGTCATGATATGGTTTGGTTATCTGGTGAGAGGGAAACATGAAGATGAAACCAGGAGATGTCCTTACTGGATCATCAGAGCTGAACAGGTGATGGAGAAACAGGTTTACCTTTTAGGTGACATGAATGAGTTGAAAGGAAGTTACGAACTGTTTCTGAGAGACAAATAACCCCAGGATCCTTTTTTAGGTAGCTGACAGCTGGTAACTGTGCAGGTGCGGATCTAGCAAAGTTTTGCCAGGGGGGCAGGTAGGGCATTAACAGGGAGAGGTGGGCACAAAGAAATACTTTTCTATCTTATTCTCATTTAAAATGTCTCGCTTTTAAAAAATAATTATCTGAATCTTACAACAAACGATTGATAGATTGATGCATATATACCATCAAAACAGTGTACATCACTGTCACAACAGCGTTTGTTTTCATTCAAAGGCTTTATAATTTTTCCTATAATGGTGGGCCGGTCTCTAGTCAAAATGTCCGGGCCAATTTTTTTTTTGTCCCAGTCCAGCTCTGTATGCAGCTCATCTACAGTCTGGTGTTACCTACATCTTCCTATTCAGAAGGCAGAATTTCCGAGTTCTGAGTACAATCGAAAGCACCACGACTGCAGTTTTTGTTTTGGATGTAAAAGGCGCACATGACGCTGTGACGTAGGCTAGAATCATGGCAGCAGTCAATGACGGTCCAGGCGTGGGATTTCTCTCGTGGAAATATGCACATTATCTTTTCCTGTCTATTGGTAGGTGGCACAGTGCACTGTGGCAAGTAAGCAAGCTAGAAGACTGGCAAAGTTATGGAAGCGACACATTAACAAGAGAATTCTGAGTAAAACCAAAGTTACTTTCCCTAGTAACTAGTTACTTTGAAAGTAACGAGTAACTTGAAGTAACTGAGTTACTTTTGAGAGAAGTAACTAGTAATGTAACTAAGTTACTATTTTAAAGTAACTTACCCAACACTGCATCCAACATACTGTTTTACTTTAGTCCATGACGCGCTTAGCTTCAGGGTCATACGTCACATGAAAACCAAAATAATTCCAAACGCCAGATCTGAATGAATAGGCTTTGCCACTCTGACCAAACCTCCACATTGGTGCTGGTATAGTGTGCTGGTGATATGATCTGTAACAGCAATATAGGAGTGGTTGCCATGTGGTGCAGAAATTCATGGTCCCCATAACTAAGATGGCCTTTAGTGCCGACATGAGTTTTTCACGCTGAAAGTGATTTTGAGTGAATTAGCTCAGCTGTAGGCATCACCCTTTAATTTGCTTCAATCATTCATGTCTCCAGAAATTCATATCTAATGTCTTTGAACTAATTTAGAAACATTAGCAAAAAATCCTAACTGTAATGGGAAACATGGTTAGCTTTATACCCCAAAACAGCTTGTTTGTTAGCATGTTAGCATGCTTACAGATAACTAGCTTTAAGAACTAATGTACCCCCAAAACCACAGCCTTACAGAAATACTTGATTAAAACCTTTAAGTTATATTTAACTTTTACTTTTCATTTCTGTGGCAGTTTTTGTTGTTGTTGTTGTTGTTGTTATGGAAGCATTAAACGTATTCTCTTATAAAGCTAATATTTTCAAGGTAAACATGCAAAATATACCCTTTCATTCTGTTGTTTTCTAAGACCAATACCTTCCTTGTAATGTGTATAAGAAATTGTTCAAATAAACTGAATTATTTTTCCTGTGGACGCCCACAGCTCACTCTTTAGCATGATCCACTCTACGGCGGTAACCCCTGACCCCTAAACACCTTGAGTCATGACATTCACAGCCATACTTAGACCAGGAACGTCGTGCACGTTGCTAAAGATCAGAGACTACTGACTCTTGTAGGAACGGATGGATTTATAGCCTACCAACTTAGCAGTTCATGGACACGGTGAATAACCAGCAGTGTGAGAAATGTTTCCAGTGTGGCCGCACCCTGACCACTACATCTTTTTTCAGTCCTCACACAGCCCTGGTCCGAGGTATCCTAAACACATACGCTTAAATTTAGACTGGCTCAGGCTGACCACAGACACAGCCTAACCTCCTGAAATCTGACACCCACTGTCTGCTGTTTCTCTCTCTCCTGACTCTGTGGGTAGGTGCGTTTTCACTTTCTAACTTTTGTTCACCGATTTCCTTTGTTGAGCACCCAACCATCTCACACACAAACACCTCAGTCTCTCATAACCTCTCCCTCTATTCTTCGTGCTCGGGGGCAGCCGACTGGAGCTGATTTACTCTGTTTGCACAGAGTTAGAGCTCACAGTTCTGGAGGAAATGAAACGTTAAAGTTACATGCTGATACGATTCTTAAAAGCCCTTTCCATTATCACTTTTTTGGACTGACAGAATTCATGCTGTGTTTATCTGAACGATCAAACAATTGTCCTCCTTAAATTAAGAAAAGAAGAAGAAGCTGTGCACACATCTTTCTTCTGTTGACAAGCTTACTGCTGGAATCCTATTTATTCACACTGGAGCATTTCCTCGGTTGTTGAGTGTGTGTCTTCAACTGATTTGTTTCAATTTGTATCCAATAAGTAAATAAACAGTTGGTGATTCCATTAATAATAGTGGAGCAGTGAAAAATTTAACAGGAAGGTGGAGCGAGAGAGCAGAGAGAGCAGGTGAAAACACACAGCAAATCTGACCCATTTTCACCTGCTCAACCAGCAAGACGTCTCAAAATCTGCTGTCCTGCTGCGCATAATATCTGACAGTTTGATCCTTTCAGTGTTCTGGAAATATAGTTCTATCTGGGGACTGGTCTACAATGGAAACGTTCCACTTTGTTTGACACTTTTTTAATCACATTCAGTGGCGTATTGTTCTGCTTTCTCAAGTAAACGTTACTTTCTATTGTAGTAAACAGGCTTTAGTTTAAGTTTAGATAGATAGATAGAACTTTATTAATCCCTCGGGTAGGTTCCTCTGGGAAATTCAGTTATATGTATATATGTTTTTCTATTGATAAAATGCTAGTTTCTCTAGCTCTGTGCCCATCATTTAAATTTGCTGATAGTTTAATTAATTGGTTAATTATTCTTAGCATTAATATGCTTTCAAATTGAAACATGAATATCCAAGTCAGGTCAATCCGATGAGGAAGATTTACTTTTGCCATTCCTCTTCTCAGTTCCTTCTCCTCTGCAGCTTAGTGCTCAATGGCCCATAACAGCTTCCTGATGGCCGGCTATGAACATGATGAGATCACTAGTATCACTGATCTCATCATCTTTTCATTCACACTCACACGAGAAGGGAGAGGGGAGAGCATATGTACAGAGACACTTGAGAGAATTGGAGGAGAGGGTACAGTAACAGTGACAGCCTCAATATGAATGTAGCCGTACAGATGAAGACCTTATGGCTGTCGAGTGTTTCAGAGAGCTGGACCTGCATTAACGTGTCGTCTGCTACAGTTAAGCTGCACTTTTGTAAACGAGTCAATCATCACACATAAAGCATATTTGTTGTTTTTTTTTAAAGTGTTAGACTCACAGTAAATAAGACATAAATCAGATTTCTTCAGCATTTTAATTTTGTTTGTGTGCATTTTTTGCACCAAAGATGGAGTGATATAGATGCAAGATAAGGAAGCACTAAGCAAGTCCTGCATTTTTATTCTGTTGAAAAACAGTGGGGGGTTTTTTAAATGAAAGTGAATGACACCTTTACGTGGGCAGTGCCTGCTGGGTGTGGAGAAACAGATGGCTTTGGAGACAGTGGTGCATGTTTTATTAATAAAGCTCACTGCCCAGTTATGGCATTACAGGAAAAATGGGTGCATTATGCATATCCCTGGTGTCACTGGAGCTTGATGTTTAAGCTACATGTCTGATTGATTCAGACAGTGTGAGTGGGAGTGGGATATTCACAGTGAAAATATGCATTCAAATCTATTCGTATGTTTTAAGAATAAATATAATTTGTCATTTTCCATAGCATAGAAGACAATGGATAATTAATTTTACTAAAAAGAAGTAAAGAAATGTCTTGAGACACAGGTCAGTGGCAGGAGTGAATCTGTTTTTGCTTACAGGGAAATCAGTGGGCGTGCACACACATACACAACACGACTCTCCACAGTTGCACTGCAAAACAAGATGGCCACAATGAAGCAATCCAGACGACCACCAACTCTGAAAACTTTGTCAAATCGGGATTTTTGAGTTGCTGAGTGCAAAAAGGCAACACATGACATCAGCTCAGCTCAGAGAAACAAACACGATTCAAGAACATTTCTCATCTCTGGCTGAACTGGACCAATCCCAAACTGTTACACAACAGTCTGGACAACAGGCTCGGACTATGATTACTCATGTCATCGTTGGGAAATTAATAGAGACCTGCTTTCTGCTCATAAGGGATAGAAAACATAAAAGTGTTTATCCTGATATCTGATATCTACTGCTTAAATGAAGCCAGAAAGCTCTTTCTTTTTTCACTCAGCCGCTGAGTCCTCCTGTAATTCCCGTGTCCTCGTCACCACTACCTTTCAAGACTCTAAAACAGAAAATCTGTGACAAAAGCAAGAATAATTATGCAATTATGGCTGCACATTCTTGTGGTGTTCTGCTAGCTCTTCTGTGTTTTTAATCACAGTTTGGCAGCAGTTAAATGTGTGGTCTGAATGTAACCTTTTATTTCAGGAAATAGCTGAAAGTTCTTATCAGCAGCAAACCATTAAGACATACAATGCACTGTAAGTCTCAATGGTTTGTGTTGAAAGCTGTATAATTATGGCTATCTAAGAGTGAATAGCAGCAGTCCTGCATCTGTCTGGTTTCTGCAGTCCTATAAATACTGTAGGCCCAGTAGGAGGAGGAACAGCGGTAGGTCCAGCAGGTCAAGTTGCCACATATGAGCAATCCCATATGTTTTGTAACACTCTGCATCCTGCCAGTTGGGAGAGATTTTAGTGGCAGCAGAAAGCAGTACAGTTGGAGATGACAGCAAAAACAGCCAAGCCAGCTCCATCTCACTTCTTACATCAGCATGTCAGAATCCCTTTAAGTAAGTCACCAGTCAGTCAAGGAGATTCTTCCTGACTGTGGAAGTGCTCCACTTCAGATCAACCCCACCTTAAAAAGACGCCCATTGTGTCTGTCTGTGCTTGCAGGCGGCCTGGCCGAGGATTCCTCCAATCTGTGAACCGGTGGGCATGTGACATCACCCCCTCCGCCCCATCTCTCCCTCCTTACATCAGTGCATCTGGCCAATCAGTGCTCAAGGAGATCCAGTCACATGAGAATCCCCCCCCAGTCTTGGTTACCATGACAACGAGCACTGGTCCAGGCAGCATCTTGCTGTGGTGAGAAAAGAGGAGGTGGAGGGGGGGAAGAAGGCAGGAGGAAAGGCAGAAAGAGAAGAGGAAAGGGAGGAAGGAAGATAGAAAGACAACAATTCCATTCTGAGGAATAGCTTTTGGATCTTCAGCTTGTTCCTGTCTTCATTCAGTACAGTGAGTACTTCACCTTTATTACCCACGTTCACCTGCTGCACTGCAAGCAAATGAAAGGAGATCTGATGCAGTCCTTTGTCATCAGAATTGGATAATGTGACATGGCAGATGCCTTTGATGATTTCAGGGATGGCATCAGTAATCCCTTTGTGATGTGGAGAATGCATGCAGCCTGCCTCACCTTAGGTAGACAACCCTTTGTCTGTATGTTTACTCAAAGGCTGATGACAGACCTTAACAGCAAACAGAGCCATGGTGGGAACCAGGGTGCTCAGCGCAATTAGAGGCAATTTCATAACATGGTGAAACTCCTTCCGATGTATTATGCAGCGAGTCATTCAGCCTCCAACCGCTAATCTTCGTCCTGTCTTTCTTTTTTTTTTTTCCATTTCTACTCCTCCAAGTCTGTCTTCCTTTTTCTATCTTGCTCATTTCCACACAATTAGATCTGGCTGACACTCTGTGCCCCACCGGGGTTTTGTATAATTAGCAAATCCATGGAAATTTCAGCTGGGACAGTTTGCTCTGATTGCAGGACTTGTATGCTATGTAAAATGTCCTTGTGGTGATAGAAACAGAGAGGTTTTCTAGCTGCAAGTTAATTCATGGTCAAAATGTTGCTGTTTTACATTACCTTACATTTGAACCTCATACATAATTGCAAAGCATGCAAGAGAGATGATGCAGAGTCACTAATAAAGTGCTAAAGATCTAATTCATGTCCTGCTATAGAAGGAAGCGTGATGTTTACAGGCTGTTGGATTTTTTTGCTTTTTATTTGTGTGCATTACATGTGACTTAACCGTGATAATCTGGTTAGTATATGGCATTATACGATTCTGACTTCTGCCCGTTTATCTCTCCTTGTATATTTGTACTTGATATCCCTGTATCTTATCTTCTCCCTGCGTAGGTGGGACCAATATTTTTCAGTATTTTTTTAGTACATACACCATATCATTTATTAAATTGTGCTTATAAAGCTATTTTAAACAAAATAAATCAAACTAATACTGAACTACCAACTTGGCCAAAGTTGTAGTTTATATTATACGTGCCTTGCGTCTCAGCCGCACTATCTGTCCTGTGACATGAGCTGATGGGAAGGTGTTTGCTTGCTAGCTGCGGTAATGTGCCCAGAGCTGATAGCAGCTGAAGGGTTTCTCCTTTCAACATGGCCTAAGAATGTAGCACCTTACAGAGAATATAGATAATCTTCTTCTGATCCAAGTGGATGAACTATATCTCAAGCTGCCTCATCTTTGAGACTGCACTGTTTTTGCTTGCCTGTGATCCAGTTAATGAACCAGTAATGGCTTTGAATGATTGGTTAATAAAAACCTTTCTTTTGACAAGGTTCAGTTGCAGTCTGGATTGCAGAACCATTTTTTTGTAGTCTGGGGAGAAGTCCATGTTGTGACTGAAACAAAAGCAGTGTATCAGTAATGCACATTTCTGTCTGCGGGAAACAGCCAAACACTCACTAAACTGTTTCTTGCCATTTGAAAGTGATTGTTTAAAACTTATAATTTTCCCAAATTGTAATCTTATGGTTTTCCACTGAGGCAAACTTCAGCCCCTTTGAAACCACTGCACAATCTGGGTCTATACTTTGTTAGAAAACAAACAAATGAGCTTTGGAATTTCCTTTGGAATCATATTTTCAAGATTTCCTACAGTGGAAAAGAAGGAGACTTGCAGATAGACACAGCAGATACACGCGTTTCAGGAATGTTAACCATTATTTTATGTCATGCGCCTCATCACTCCAGACTACCTAGAGCCTACTTCTTTTACTGTCCATATAAAACTCCCGGGTGCCAGAGTGCACATCTGAATCACGCCTCTATATTCTGGTAACACACCTGTGCGGATGATGCCCAGTAAACAATTTTACAGTAACCCATTTTTGTGCAGGCTAATTATTACTAGCAATAATTTATCAATTTTTACCCTACAGGTTAAGTCAATATTTATATACACAATCGCACACAAGGCAAACGGGAAATATTTTACAGTAACTGAAAGATAACAAAATAAATAAATACAAATAAAGTTTGACTGTTCGGATATCACGTTAAATGAAACCCTGCCGGTATCCCCGGTTGTCTAAACCAGTTTTAATGTTTCGGCCAAGGTTTCGCCAGCATGTGAACGCAACACTGCTGCTGCGTCACGTTGGAAGAGACCAATTGGATTAAACTGAGTTAAAACAAGCTGGCTCACCTCAAGAAAGAGCGGGGGGTGCTCACCTTGTACTGTTAGAGAGATTGAAGTACAAGCTAGCACAGCGTCGTCTCTTTGCCGTACGCAGTCTATTACTGCTTTGTACTCTTATTTCAACATGTAATACAGGAACATTATTTGTTCGCTCAAATTTCAGGAACATACTGTTATTTACAGAGCTGCACGGCCCCCCCTCCTTGTCGGCGTTATGGTTTCGACGGATCCCTCTCAGTCAGTTTCAAGTTGCGCCTTCTCGTCTGCCGTGTGGCTCTGTGCTCTATATCCCTACCGAGCGGAAAAAAAATAGACATTCCCGTTTTGGCTTCACTGTGAAATTTGGATTTACACAGGAAAATGGATTTAATAGAATTATTGACGATTGGATTATAATCACGTGGCATTCAGAGGTAAGAAGACACGCTTCTCTCAGTCGTTTGACAAACAGTGGGGTTTTTTTTTAAACGTTACCGTGGGATCCGCGGGCTGCACCTTCGCACGTTTGGGAATGTCACGCTCTGTTGGTTTTAATAGAGCAGCTAACGATTTAACTGCATTGGCCTGTTATAAATCTCAATTTTCTTTGCGCAAAGAACATGCACATTACTGGTGCATCACAGAGGAAAACCTCGGTTCTAATGGGACAGCCTGTGGAATGTAGTGGTGGTATTAGTCACTTCCACACAAATATATCCATCAGTACAGAATGCAGTCCAAGCGCGACAGTTTACCTGATGAGTCGGCAAAGAAACTCAGTAATATTTGTACATCACTGAGTCAGAGGTGACATTTGAGAAATGTCGTTTTGGGAGCTTGTTTCGGGTAACAACACAGCCGCAACACACCTGGAAAGAAGTCATGTTAGGTAAACGTTAATGCACACACTTTGTATTCGCAAAAGATGTTGTTACAGGAGGCTGGTATGGAGCTGGCTGCTGCTTGCTCTTGTGTAAATCTCATGCAGTCCTATACATACCGTAAGTTTAGATATTTTGCAAGTGCTTTTGTTGTCTCTCAGTACCTGGTTTGTGGCCAAGTGTAAAGGTTTTGACGTTAAATCAAAGTCTCCTCCTCGACTTCAGTGATGAATGCTTCCACATGTCATTTTTGTTTTTGTTGATTAACTGTATGCTGACATTAACATTAATATCATATTACTCCAGCTGGCTCAGCTGGGCCCATACAGCAGCAGCAGCCACTCTGTGGTTAAATGGAGCAGAAGGGTCCTGACCTGACAGGCCAAAGTCTCTTATCCTGTCTCATCTGAGTGATTGGATTTGTTCTATTGATTAGTTATACTGAACCTTTGTTTCTCGCATTTCAAGAGCTTCCTTCCTACACTGTATCTTTAAAGACTTTGTACATCTACTCTGAGGCCACAGGGTGCAGTTGGGTAGGTGGGTGTTAACTGGGCTGTGCTGTATCTGTTCGCACCTTTGTGTTATCATAACTAGCAGTTTCCCTCCTAGATCAGGATGTGGAGCAGAGTAGGAAAGGATGTTTGCTTGGTGGCTGACTGCAGTTTGGCTTTCTGAAGAGAAGCCTGACATAATCGTTCAAGTATAGTCAAGCATGCAGCGTCCTCTGCAAAACTAAGCTGTGTTACAGTGGCAAACTTTAAGTTTATATTTCTGTGTTATAAACACAACCCACAAAGCATCCAAAATACATCAAAACACAGCAGCATGAATTTGATAAGGCAAGCTTTTTAATGTTCGTGTTCGTGAGGGAGGGGAAGATAAAGCTGACTCACTTTGCCCCCTTACTGACCGTCACTCAGAGAGTTAAGGAAACTAGCTCTGACTCTGACCCCCTGTGAACCTGCAGTATATTGTGGAAATGGGAAAAGTGCTGGATGAAAGGACGGACGGTAGGAAGGAAGGAAGTCCTGTGAAGGCAACTCGTGCTGTGTCATGAGCAGCTGGATGTATCCCAGCTATCTGGTTCATTTGCCCGATGGCTTGCTGATGTGGCTGACTCATCTAAGACTTGGTGCCCCCCCCCCCCCTCCACTCCATCCCACCACAATATTAAACTACTATGCTTGTTATAGCAAGTCTAGCCTGCTGTAAGTCCTTAGAAGGAGAGACAGCTGTAACTAGAAGGAATGTTGTGAACTGCTTAAGGTTCCATTTCTTTAGCAAACACTCATTGCAAGATAATGAGAGAATATCCAGTTACCGTTTCAACTTTGTACTTAGGTGGATGAGATTGTGATGATGAGTATATTCCTGTGATGATGAGTATATTCCTGTGTTGACTGCTGAGTCACACGGGTGTAATAAAACCAAACAGCCTGGATGATGCCATATTGTTTCCACCCTTTAAGGTTTGGAGATCCTACAAAAAGTCTGAGATAGTTGCTTTATCTGCCACCGTTCTTTTTTTCCCCCCATAGTAAGAAAAATAAATGAGATTTGGTGGAATAATCACTAGTTAAAGCTGCATGACTTCCAGCATGGCTCCTGTCCATTTGCTTTTGTGATTTCCCACAGCTCTAGATTAAAGACTTACTTCTTGGCTGTTTATTCCACCTTAGAGATCAGAAGTGGGTCAGTATGACAAATGCATTCCAGAGGCTACGCCAGTGATACATGTTGCCAGTCTGCTGCTCCTTGAACTCTATAAAGGCTACTATCTTACGTCAGCCAGTGCAGCAGAAACTCTGATCCTACACATCTTCATGTGACAAGCAAACAGGCTACTGAGACTCTCTGCGCCGTTGCTTTTTTGCTTAAGTGTGTGTATTTTCTCAGCTACCTCACAAAACCCATTTTTACGGCACACTGTTGTAGTTTCTCTTCTCTACTCGGGATACACCTCAGGGCGCGATCTCTAACAACACTGGAAGCATTATATGTTTTTAGTTGTTTCTGCTGCACGGAAACGCTGCCATAGATGGGGTCGATGGGTAATGTTGGTTTAACTTAATCCTTATTTTTGTAATTGTTTTTGAAACCATTGTTGTGTAAGAGAAATATGAAAAAGCAGGGAGAAATAAGGGTAGTAGTGACATAGATACGAGGCTGATGTAGTTAACAAAACTAAAACCAGAACTGAAGCTAAGCCAAACTAAAAAACGTTTTATTATCACGAGCATTGATGCGTCTTAAAGTCAACACATTGCACAGATTTGTGACTGACATCCACACATTTAATATTCCACGTCTCTGTCCTCTAACCTAGTCTCCACACGTTTCATCAGCACTGCTTTCATAGCGAATTCATATTGAATCCTTTTCTGCCTGTCATGACAAAACATTGATTTTTATCGAATGTAATGTTAATTGTGTCTGACATGGTGTTAAAATCATCTTTCTTGCCAAGAAAGTTGAATCAGGTTTTCTCTTGTTGCTCCTTTGACGATTGAAACAACGTCACAGTCCGGTGATTATTTCACATGATGTCACACACTTGCTGCCATGTGCGGTGTCACGTGAGGTATGACAAACCAGACTTCAACTTTAGAGTAGGCGTGTAGAATGATAGAGATAACATCAGCTTGTTACCCTTTTGAACTGTAATAATGATTGCTTTACCTCGTTAGGGCTCCTAATTTGCTATCATCTGTGCTCTCTGCTCAGATCTGTGTTTTATTCCATCATGTGTTCACAGATCAGTCCTCTAATATCCACTTGGCTGTTACACAAGATGTTAAACAGACCTGGGATCAGGAGTATAGAACAGGACTTGACGGCTGTTTAAAATGTGAACGTGAACTCTTGTCTCGAGGTTTAGGGTTCGGCTGGAGCTGTGAAGACGTTTGATCAGCTAACCTTAACACCAACACTTGGATCGGCTTCACTAAACTACACAAGACTTGTGAATCCCCCTTTGTCTCCTTTTACTTTGGAATGAATTGTGACTCAGTTTCTTTTCCAGTTCGTCCACGTCCCTCCGCTGCTTTGTGTTCATTTGATCATTTCAAATATGATTTACAGTGAAGCAGTGAATTCCTCAGTTTTCATCTAGTGTCTGAATGCAATCTGTGCTGCACCTGCTAAGCATGATTTTCCTACCACCTTGTAGTAGGTGACAGGGATTAAAGTGTAATTTGGAAGGAATCTGTTTTCATGCTTGCTTCTATAAAGCAATCATGCCTCGTGGTGCTGCGTGGGTGTTCGGTTACCTTCCTACTGCAGCAGCTCTTCAGTACACTCTGGAAGGCTGGATTTCCTCTGGTCTGCTGCTCAACTATTTGGGAGATGGAGGGACATGAAATGTTCGGCATTGCGAGGCTGGGAAGAAAGCCAACCTTGCATGTTCTGATTCAACTGTCTGCACACTGTGTAAAACAGCAAAAAAATACATGTACTGGTCTGAAAAGAGGATGAAAGCACAGCTCGCACACTGCATAACTCTACTTTTACCTATTTATTGCTTCTTGGTAGTTGTAACTTTCCAACACATCTGCTCATGATCAAACAGTAATGCACCATCTGATATTTCTGATGGCCATGTGTTTAATTTGGACTATTTTGAGGCATATGTACAGTTTGTTTTCTCCAATTAGAAAATATTCTTCTGGTGCTTTTATCCCGATCACAGCTAAAGTGACGCGTGTGACTCATTTTATTGGTTAACAGAAATATCCTTTATAAATCATTGCTTAGTTATGCAGTGAGTTATACAGTAACCTAAGAGGGCAAATGGGATAATTAGTTATCGACTGTGTGAAAGACAGGCTGTTTACTGGGTAAACCTCATTCTGCTAAAGATGGGTCTTAATACCTGGTTTTTGATGCTCCCTGTTGCTGCCACACTGCACGCAGCGATACTAACACGTTGAGGATGACCGACCCAAATGAAAGATTTCGGCAACTGTAGGTTTAGCTGGTCAGGGATTCTGCTTCCCTTATATCATCGACTCGACAGAGTCCTGCAATTTGTTTACCATCTGAACTACTCACAGCTGCGCCCACGCGCAGAGATTAGAGAAAGCAAACATGGATGTGATGGGATTATGGGCTGTGCTGGTTGTAGTTCACTGTTGCACGTTCCAATCAATGTACTTTGCTCTTTTTAGATGATGTTTGTCATCAAAAAAACAAAACAAAATAAAATATTGAAACGCGGCACCGGTGCCTGCCTGCTGGAAACAGTATCTCCTAGTTCTTCCATTGCTGAGTATTGAATGTTGTACTATCATAATATCAGAATTGCATGCCAGAGGACGGATCTCTTTTATTATAGCAGCTATTTCTTGTATCATAATCACACAGGTAAATAACATTATCAGTAGGGCTGTTCGATATAACGATATATATCGGATGACGATGTAAAAACATCTATCGTTTCATTTTACGCTATCGTTTGTTTCGTGGTGTCGCAAAATAAACTGTTTACGGTAATATTTTTTCATGGTTTTGATGGTCACTGTAGTGTTTATATTAATTTCTTAAAGTTCTCTCTTTCTCTTATATTTAATATAACCACACTACGGACGGACAAGCGCCTGTTTTTAAGCGTTGTCGTTAGCAACAATGACGGTAAAACCATCGTGTGTCTGCTTGTTTATTTTCCACATAAACCTTTCACAATAAAGCTCAAGATCCTGTTGAGACTTTTCAAAATAAACTGAATCACGTAAAATAGTATACAGAGGATTTACGGATGAGAAGTAAAAGAGAGCCGTCCGGTGCTAAAAAATAAACCTTAGACTCAAACGTTAGAACAGGCTTTTCCCTGCAGCACGCCGTGTAATAAATACTCACAAAGAAAACGGCGGCCGTTACAACTTATGTCTAAAAATGTATCGTTTCATGCATCGGTTAAAACACTCGACTCCAGCTACACAACGCCCAGCTGGAAACACTTCTGCCCGAGATTCACAGAATTTACAGAAAATGTTACATTTTTGTGATTTATATCGTTATCGGGGTGATAGATGTCTTATATCGGGATATGAGATTTTGGTCATATTGCACAGCCCTAATTATCAGTGCCGGGAATATCAGTTAGTTTCTCGTTCTGTGTTTCCTTATTTCACCCTGTTTTTTTACATTGGCTGTGGCATTCTTCATGTTTGAGGTGTAATTAATGTGGTTTAAGGAAGGAAAGGTGAGATTGGGAACAGAGTTATAGTTTAGTTTTCCTATGGCAAGAATCAAAAACCCAGTTTGGGTTAGCCTGTGTGCATTCAGTGTGGAACCAAATCATACGACCTCTAAGGTTTGTTTTCACATGACAGCCGAGCTGTTTTTTTTTTTCTGTCCATCGTTCTTCCTGGACATGCAGTGAGATGTTCGCTTTGACATCATATCCCGACTCCAACCATAACTAATACACGGAGACCAGCGTCTGCCTCAGACTACATTTCCTAGTCTGCTGTTAAGAAGGGTTTGGAGTATACAAGTAACCTGATATGTGCTTTTATTTCAGTATGTGCTCAGATGTAAAATGTATACAGATAACCAAATGTGAAAACCCATGCAGATTTTTATGAGTAGTGCGATTGATAACGCTGATGCCGTAAAAGCTTTGCTGAGTAATGGTTTTGCATTTTTCTACCGTCTATGGTTCATTGTATCTATGTTTGCATAGCATAAATACTATTCTACACTAGTCAAGACTTGTTATGAACAGCACATAAGTTGGGGAAGTGGCATTTCAGCTTGAATTTGAGAGGATTCCTAAATCAAACAGCTTTGGCCGGCGCTCTAATTGACCATGTATGACACCCATAAGCAAGTAAGAGCAGGCTGAGCCTGTGCCCAGACTCCCTTGAGGCAATTACTAATATGTAGGTTGTACAAAAGACCCATTGTCATCGGAAACTGTTCCCCTGAGTCATGTCAGCTATTCTGGGGTAAATTTCTTTATATTGTGCTTTTTAAAACATGCTATTTACGATTTCTTTTCATGGTTGGAAAGGGTTGGATATAGTCCAACAGATTCTGAAACGCAATGAGGCTCAGATTCATTTAAAACCGGATTTGGGCATAATTGAGGATTGTCTTGGCAGCACAACTGAGCAGACTGGGACCAGTATAAATCCTGGAGTACTTGTTTCCAGGAACCACTTTATTCTCTCAGATTAAATTCTACAAGTACATCAAGTGGAGCTCCACTTGATGTACTTGATGTGGCTTCTTAGCTATTCTATTTGAGTTTTAAAGTAATTGGGTGTAAATGAAGCCAATAAAAAGGGGCATTTCTAAGTTTTTGAAAATGTTTTCTTCATGATATAAAACGCCGTAGCTGCAATTCTATCCCTTTGATCCTTTTTGGCATTCACAGATCTATGAATATAGACATTAGTCTCCACCTTTCCCCATAGATACTTGCCTCCTGCGCTCGATCAAGCTCTCCCTCTTCATCCATGAGTCTGACTCTCAAGATGTATTTATTTACTTATTTATTTATTTATTTATTTATTTAAAGTTTTTACTGACGACATGTGTGGAGTCAGATTTTATTTGACAAAATCACGATGCAAATAATTTCAAATCATGTCTTTGATGTTATTTCTGCTATGTTTGCAACTGAAAGAATCGCCCAGAGAGAAGCAACAAAATATTTCTTTTTTTTATTTTTATTTGTTCTCTCACAAAGTCCAAGAACTCCATCGTGGTGCTGCAGATATCTGGCTGTGACAGTACAGATAGAAGTGTGCCTCCAAGACTGTTTGCTGTCCAACAGTGAAACAAACAAACAGTAATATCTTGTGATGAAACTAAGCTGAGATGTAATATATTTTAAAAAATTCAAAACTGAATACATAAGCAAAAAAACAAATAGCTGGATAGTCATTTATTCAGTCCTAGTAAGCGATACTGCGAAGTACACGGCTTGTTGGAGGAAGTTGGAGCTTCTCTTGTTGACGTTAATGGAAATTAGATGAGGGCATCAGATACAAAAAAAAACCTAAGGGAATCCATTGGGTATCACTTACTGGTATTAGTGTTGTATACTGGGAAAACATAATTTGAGGTCATAATATAAAACATTAAGTTCATTCTGTAAATTTGGGCCCTTCTAAATGTCTGAAAGGATGATGATCCAGGATGAACTCGGTGGCTAACAAGCCGAGCCCCTCACTCGTCACATCTGCTTTCAAAATGCCGTGATGGCAGTAGTGAAAACGCTCATCTCAAATCTTCGAAATGGGACTTTACCAACCGACAAGTGACATTACGGTGGCTACATCCATCTTTTGTGCTGTTTGAAGCTCGGATAATGAATTGTTTGTTGTTAGCAGTGCTCGTGAAACGAAATCGGCAGCGTCTGCATCAGCTCAAACGAACTGCTCAGCTTCAGTTTCAGAGGGTTAGGGATGTGATCGAAAAGCCAAACGGTTTGGAGACGGCCTCGGCCAGAGGCAATTTGAATTTGATCCAATGACTATTTGTGTTCTCTGTGTGGTCTGAGTCTTTGTTCGCTATGTGAACGGACACAACTCTCCTAATTCCTGCTGGATGCACCTGTGCATGACTGCAACCGTTAACTGATATAATAACTAATATCAGAAGTGAGTAACACAGCCATTAATACACTCTGACTTAAATTTGTGCATTATCCTCTCAATATAGAGTCACAGTGTGTGGAGTGATGGGTCATTATTACTGTCATCTCAGGTAATTCTGTTTAAGCTAGTTTTAGACAGACATGTTCTGTACATTGGTATATTTACATTCCTTTTTCTAACATCTCTCATGATGTTTTTTTTCATACCGCTGTATGGAGTTTAGGTTAAGGTCCAAATTCCCATTTCCCTATGCCTCTGTGTTGGTGACAGCCACATGGCCAAAACTAGGAAATTTGGATTTGCAAGCACTGATGATAAGCATTCCCGCCAAACATTCAGTCTGTGTTACATATGAAAACAAGGAATCTACTACAAGAAAGCATCTTGAAAGTCCTTTTATTGTCATACACAGCTGTTCATAGATGACTTTGATAAGGAAACTGTAGTTGTAGGCATCATACTGTTGGGATTTCTTCCAGGAAAATTGTTAGTCCCTTGTGCTTAGATCTGGCAGGGAGTTATCTCAGGACCAGTGTCAGCACTGGTTACCCACATATCTGCCTGCTTACTCATAGAAACAAACATCTATTTTTATCGTTGCAACCCTCGTATCAGTCTTATGTCATGTTTACATTATTCTAACTACAGCCTCTCTTAACTTCAGCTGTAATTGTTTTGTTATATTTCTGCTGCATTGGCCGATCGCTGGCAGGATTACTGGAAAGTAATGGATGGATGTGGATGAAATTTATCACTAGGGGTAAAAACGTAGAACGTATTCACTTTTAGGGTCAGTTTGGAAACAGGATTTTTTTGGAAGGATTGTTCACACCTTTGTGTTTCATGCAGATGGCTGTGACTATTTTCTTGTCTCCAGTTTTGGTACCGTGCACACAAGTGATGTAGACGTCGGAGTTAATCGTTCCACTTTTGTCGTCAGTGTGATCTATTTACAAGTCGCAGGCAGCCCGTGAACAGACCACACCTGTTGTTGCCTTGCAGACTAATTATTATTATTATTATTATTATTATTATTATTATTATTATTATGGTCTAGCTATTTTCAAGAACTGTCATGGGATGTTAAGGTAATCATTAACTTTCAAGAACAAAGCTAAAATGGAATGCATCCCAAGGCAAACTGGATGAAATGAGCAAAGGCATAAATCAGTAAAATCCAGCTCTTATTACCCTTTCTAGAACTGGTAAAGTTGGTCTTATTCCAGTCTTCCCAGTTATATTATGCTGGTATAACTGGTAAGAAATTCTGCCTCAAAACCTCTGGGTTCATTCGCCTGACCGTGTTTGCATTTAGCAAACAGCCATAGCTCATCTGATTCTCCTTAGTAATCTGTTCTCACATATTCATAAAGGAAATAATCAAGGATCAAGCTCTTAAGTCTGTGGTTTTCCAAGTCTGTGGAATGTAAATGAAACAAGAAACAGAAAAATCCCAGATTGTTTCTACAGTGTAACCAAAGGAAGAGCAAAATGAACCAAAACAAAGAAAAATGATGGTTTGAAATGTTTGTTTGTTTTTGGAGCCATTATAGTGACAGTGTTTATAAAGAAATCATGCTGTCAAACATCCACAAACAGGACTACTGGCCTAATCTCTGTGTCTATTTTTAGATTAGTGGATGATGTAATGCAGCCAGGGCTGCATGTGTGTCAGTCTTGTGGGAATTCTGTGAACGTGTGAAATCCTGCAGCTCATCCAGATGTCAGGATAATTGCAGAAAGAGCTCATATTTCATGAGTTTTCTTTGTTTTTGCTGCACACTTCAAATATTTAGTTTGGAAAAGCATAAAATGAGGCCCATTCCATATCCTTACTTTTCTTAATTACTGTATCCCATACATCCCATCTGTGTGGTTTCTTCCTGACCACTGGGAAACACACAGTGCTGCTGTGGAGTGTGCACATGGCTCTCTCTGTAGGAGGGTACTGTTATTCAAACTATAGGTCAGCTTTGTTGTCATTAAGCAGGGTCATGGTATAGCATGTCACAGGAATGTCTGTTTGAGCTGTGCTGTTTTAGACACACACACACACACACACACACACACACACACACACACACACACACACACACACACACACACACACACACACACACACACAGCAACACAATATGCACATATTTGTGTGTCTCCATACAGTTTATCATCATCATCCTTCCAAGATCATCTTTTTTGGAAGTATAATTTCAAAAAGTTTAATCTCAGCTCATTTCTTCTAGTGTTTTTGTTCTTTGCTTGCTACGTCTTGTTTCCTCCGTCATCGTTTGACAGCAAAAGAAAAGACTGGTCAAGAATTTAGGACACAGCGTTCAGAGTTTTTGTTTTACTGATCTGATTAATTCGCTGATACAATCAGCGGTCTCCTGATAGAGTACCGATCTTAAACATTCTCACAACTTCCTCAATAGTCAGGCTCTGAATGCAGCTAATTTGGCTTAATAATTAATGTTTACCCCTGATATTTGGGCTTAGTACTACAACCCGGCTGATTCTGGATGGGTACTAGATTCTTCTTAAGAAGCCACAAAATCCAGTATTGATATACCACCTAATCTTCTATATGTAAACAGTATGTTGAGTTCTGTTGAAAGGGGAAAAGATTTGTTTTAGCTCCCTTCACTCTAATTTTTAGGCAGCTTTATTTTAACTGCTCCTGATCAACAGAATTTTTGTATGGTATGTCTGAAGGGTACAACATGGAAGTGAGTTGGTTAAGTCCAAGCTCATATCTAAATGTAACTGTGTACTGACGTAGCGAGGCACTGTCAAAAATACGCAGAACAGTTGGTATAGTAGACCACTGGTGTCCGACTTAGCTGCTGCTGTGGAGAGGACGTCTGTCACATTATACCAAAAAAGTGTTAAAGGTGTAGAAAAGTGTCTGCTGCATATTTGTGCTCCTTTTGTTGTTTTCTTGTATTTTTTGTGCCTCTTTAACTCTACAGTAGTATTTAGTAGGGGTGCAACGATACACAAAATTCACGGTTCGGTTCGATACTTTGGTGTCACGGTTCGATATTTTTTTCGATACAAAAAAAATGTTCATGCCTTTTTAATTTGTCATTTATTAAAATTATAAATATATATTTTAACTCAAAAGTACAGTTTTTAAATTTAACCCTAACCCTTGTGCGCGTTTTTTATTTTGACAGCGAATGCGCACCTGCAGACCACTTATGTGCAGCCCTGGTTATTTAGCTCGTCATATTGCAGCCACAGAAATTCTTTTGTCCATGAAACCATAAAGCTGCACTTTCTTTTTGCCTTATAGTCTGATTTGTCATAACTTTTCCGTTTTGTGGTAAGCTTTTCTTTGGCTGTCACTTCTTCACCCTGACCTGTCTTATTTGGCTCAGCAGAACTGAAATATATATCTGTCTGTGAAGGTTCTCAGTCATCCAGGTCATCGTAGTCAAATATAAATCCTGCTGCTTTTACACACGCACTCACATAAGCTCAGCGATTCTCTGCGCGATCAACCTCTCACATGTTTAAGCTGCGGGAGATTTCACTTGTCATGTTTGCATAGTAAGCTAACGATTAATAAGACGATGTCAGAGGAATTGGTGCACAAATTATCATCACTCACAGATCAGTGCTGTCGCTCTCTATACACAGTTCGCACGATTGCAAAGTGAAAGCAAAAAACAAGCGCAAATTCAAACGCGATTTCAATATGTCACATATTGACAGTGGCTCACCGATGCCAATGACATAATTACCCAGCTACATTTCTGAAAGAATGCAAAAGCATTGACATATATTTTTCCTTCCTACAATAGCGCGATGGGCAGGGTAGCCCGTCTGAAAAAAATCACTAGCTCCGGGACGTCGGGCTAGCGATATTGCGAGCCCTGTATCTAATTGAGGAATCACTCATCTTTGGAAAAGAGAGTTTATTACAGAGAAATGTCTCTTTCCAAAATAAAAGCTATACTATCCGCTTCTTCTGGGCTATATTCTCAGCAGCATAAGGAGAATCATGTGCTAACAGCTGTCTAAATGACTCGGCTAAAGTTAGTAGCATGCTTGTTGTTTTTGTCTTTGCACTAGGATGATGTCGGCGTAAATGTGCAGTCATATTCGTTGTGTTCCCATTAGTGCTTTCAGGTTAATCTCGTTGAAATGACCTTAACGCCACAACACGGCAAATCTCCGTTAACGAGCTACCGCCGATCGCCCCGTGCATGGGGCTAGACGGCCAACACGTTAACGAGCTAACTGCGCTAACACACTAGTTCCCACCCATGTAATTGAGCATTGCGTGGCACATTCAACATACTGTTTTACTTTAGTCCATGACTCGCTTAGCTTCAGGGTCATACGTCACATGAAAACCAAAATAATTCCAAACGCCAGATCTATATTAGCTACTTACTGTGCTTACCATATAATTACACAGTTTCTAAATTATGCCAAATGTTTTATGAACATCTTTAAAAAATAAAACAGAAAAAAAATGCATATTTGCCAATAACAATATATCAGGGCAATATCAATAAGTCTGTGTGATTTGATTCAACAATGAAATCTTATATTTGAGTTTTTACTTCCATACAGAGGAACTAGTGTGTGCCAGTATTTTCATTCTTGTTACTAAATGTATGCTCTGGGGACTGACTGAGCACAGATGTGCGCACATCTCCAACCACAAACCTTTACACTTTGGTGTGTGTGTGTGTGTGTGTGTGTGTGTGTGTGTGTGTGTGTGTGTGTGTGTGTGTTTTGAATAAAGTACACTACAAGTTAAGGCAAAGAAGAAATGGTGTGGCTGGCTGTTCTGGTGAAGGGCTCTTTCTGTTTGCGTCAGCACTGCTGCCTTATAGTCGTGTTCCTGACTGACTGAGGCAGAGCCAAAACTAAGGCCTGCTGTTTTCACTGCAGTGAGGAGTTGGCAGTGTGTGAAAAGGAGGCCAGCTGACCTCTGTACCTGCCTTCCTTTCATCACGTGTTGCCACTGGGACTGGGGCTACATTGGTTTCCACGAACTAGCTCAGCATCCTGGACAGTGGAGAACAAAGCTCGAGCTTTTTAAATCTAAATGGGTCGTTGTAAATAATGTTTTTGTAAGTAAGTTAGTAATATCCTCAAAACAGCAGAGTTTAACCTCAGAATAATTACTTTGTTTAGGCTGGAATACCTTTCAATGTTGCAGTGCAAGAACCACCAGAGCAGCTGTTGGCCAGATTATGTTCCGAGTGCACAAAGCCACACCAGTTTGTTCACCCTCGCATCCATTCTTTATGCTTTCTTTAGCATACAGCCTGCCTGGAGCTTATGTACCTTATAGACATGAGATGTTATGTCCTGTCAGCTGTCCTCATTGTAAGAAAGTAAGCAAGAGTTATTCCTAGCACGTCAGAAGTGTAATTATTCGCTTTAATCTTTCTTATTTTCACTTTAAAGAGGCAAGAAAAGTTTCTGCATCGCTGCTCGGAGCAAATGCAAAACACTGCTTCTGCTTGGTTAAAAACAAATGAACCACCAACAAACCGGATCAACTGTGTGGTGGTTTTTAAGTCAATGTGCTTGATTTTTTTTTATTTGAGCTTTTTATAATAGTCTTCCATCCTTCTAATCTATCTTGTATACTTTCAGCCATGTTGGTCAGAGCTGATGAAGACGTTACTGCCAAATCCACTTTGTTATGGACGGGGCCTTCCCCATTCATCACAGCAAAGCTACAGACATCAGTGAACATGAATGATCTCTAACCCCTGGAGGTTAAAACGGTTAAAAATAGCTTAATAAAGCTGTGCACAGTATATCCATGTAGCTATTCAGAGACCCTTATTAGAGCTAGATGATTTTCTTGACTAAGAAGGGTTGTTGTGTTATTTCACAGTGTATTTAGCAGTGAACCCACCATTTCCTGTGTCTGGAAGTGAGTCTGTGCCACGAGGACGCATCTATACACTTTCTCCCTGTGTGTTTCCTGTCTGGCTTTGTGTCGGTACCTTTCCTGTGTCCAGCTCCATGCTTAGAAATACAAAGGGTTGTTTAAGGTCATGATGCTGCAGAGGAATGACAGTAGCCAGAAGTCGTCATATATAAAATATAGTTGTGTTGTTAAATAGATTGTTAAGAAGCATTCGGTCATCAAATTCATCAAAATAAAATTCCAGGTGGAAGATTTGTGCAAAATTAAATAAATAAATAAATATGGGATGAATGTGTCGTCTTTGGTCAAAAAGGCAGATGAAAATACTTGTTGTTGAGAAAATGATCACAGAAACTTAAGAAAGTTTAAAAAAGGTAATTTTGTATTTTGTACCTGGTGTTATACCTGAGGAATATCATGGGAATGTTTTTTTGCCTGATTTGGACTGTTTTTAAAGAATATTAGATGGACTGTATGCATAAAATAAAATATCAGTCTCCTCCCTCCAAAATTGTTTCCACAGCTTCCTCTGCTGTTAGATGAGACATCCAAACACTTTAGAGACTTAACATAAAATAATGAATATGTTAACTTGAGCTACTCTCCTGGGTCTCCAGAATCATAACATATGTACGTATCAGATATTCCTTCTAAAACAATGGTCAGGATGGAGGCATTTGATGAATTGACATACGTGACACTCAAGAAGTTGCAGGTCATGTATGACATGAACTGATGTGGTTTTTAATTAATGTTGTTTGTTTGTTTTTACTGTGCCAGATCAGAAATTCTTCATCGCAGATTCACATCTGTAGGATTTGTGAATGTAGTGCTTTGGAGGCCTGGCATTAAGTGTTTGATGTAAAATATTGTACAACAAATCATCATTGTAAAATTCTCCATTTCACACATGTGAGAAAACTATAATCTTTCATGTTTTCTTTTCCAGTATTGTTACATTTGTAACAATATGTATGTTTTTTTTTAATACTTTTTAATTTGTCGCTCTTTCTCTTTTACAGAATGAAGATTCCTGAGGCTGGGAGTTAAAGCTCTCTAGCAGAGAGAGGGTTTTTCCAGAGCTGAGGCTGGACCCAGAAGCCCCTTTCTGGGGGTGAGGGGGCCTCACAGCCCGGGAGTTAGTCTGGACCATGGGAGATGGAGGTGCCGGTGCGGCTGGAGGAGATGGGGTGAATCAGTCCCATGTCCTGTTTGACAACTTTGTCCAGGCGACCACATGTAAGGGCATTCTCAAGGCCTTCCAGGAGCTATGTGACCACCTGGAAGTAAAGCCCAGTGATCACAGGATCTTCTATCACAAACTCAAGTCCAAACTCAACTACTGGAAGGCCAAGGCCCTCTGGGCCAAGCTAGACAAGAGGGCCAGCCACAAGGAGTACAAGAAGGGCCGTGCCTGTGCCAACACAAAGGTAAGGCAGCATAATTTGAAAATCGTTGTTGTTGTTGTTGTTGTTTTGTTTTAAAGCTGGATTTTGTGGTTAGCTTTGGCTCCTGTTCCCATTCACATCTAACAGACTGAACAATATGATCCTCAGTATGTTGATATCTTTATTTTTCTTCCACTAGGCCGAATATGTCTTCACTTTGGGCTTTGTAGTTAGGGAGTTGCTCATAATTATAGTAGAAGATAGATGTATCTTATAATGGTAAAGCCTATTAAACAGCTATAGGCTAGACCGTTTTATTAAGTTGAGTGTTAGTTGCTAGTGTGGGGTTTTACACACTGAAGCTTGAATAGGTGGATTATGAGTCGAGCAAGAAAGCAAGTTAAGAATAGATTCGACTTGCTTCCTTAAAACCTGTCTGAAACTTCTGTGTCATTTTCTGTTTAGTGTCTGATCATTGGTGCGGGGCCATGTGGCTTGCGTACAGCCATCGAGCTCGCTTTCCTGGGGGCCAAAGTTGTGATTCTGGAGAAGAGAGATGCCTTTTCCAGAAACAATGTGCTGCACCTCTGGCCCTTCACCATCCAGGATCTCAGGGGTCTCGGGGCCAAAAAGTTCTATGGGAAGTTCTGTGCTGGTGCTATCGATCATATCAGTGAGTAGACGTGATTCTCTTGAGCTCTTCTACTTGTACTAATAAGAAATATATCAAAGTTATTTTACATATTCTTTCTCTGTGTGTGTTCTAGGTATTCGTCAGCTTCAGCTTATGCTTCTCAAAATGGCACTCCTGCTGGGCATCGAGATCCACGTGAACGTAGAGTTTAGAAGCCTTATTGAGCCTCCTGAAGATCAGGAAAGTGAAAGTTAGTAAATGGAGCAGCTGCCAAATGTGTCCAAAAGTGCACGAAACTATCTGTCAGAGCCTATGAGTGTCGACTCTGTTAATGCATTTCTGTCCGATTACACATTCTGTGTTTTCTTAGGAATTGGCTGGAGAGCTGAGATCCACCCTAGGACACACCCCGTCAGCGAGCTGGAGTTTGATGTCATCATTGGAGCAGATGGAAGGAGAAACACGTTACCAGGCGAGTTTGCATGCGCAGACTGGGAATAATGCATCAGTAATGCATTTGACTAAATGAAGCGGCACTGTTTGTCGAGTTGGAGGCCAGTTAGAATGATTATGATCTCACTTCGTGTGCAGCTGTGGTTGGGTACCTGACCTCGCTCTGCTCCTCACGGCCGAATGAGCATTTGTGTACATCTTAGCTTCTGCGTTCAACTTCAGACAGTATTTGCTCTCCAAGCACAGTTAATAGGAACTGTTGAACTAGGTCTGTTTCTTATGAGTGTTGGGACGCACACATGGAGACCTCAGTGGAGCTTTGCACAGGAGTGTTTCTCCTCTAATTCGACTGTTTTGGAGAAGGCGGTCTGCAGGACAGACGATGTCATGAAATTGTAGATGCTTCTAGATATTCTATGTATTGTGTGCGCTTAAAAGTAGCGTGATTTTTTTTTTTAACATTTCTAATTTATGTTCTTTTACTTCACTAACGGAGTGAACAGTTACTGGTTTCTAACCTTGAGGCCTTCCTCAATCATCCGTGCTTTTCTGTAGGGTTTCGGCGCAAGGAGTTCCGGGGAAAGCTCGCCATCGCCATCACTGCTAACTTCATTAACAGGAACACAACGGCAGAGGCAAAAGTTGAAGAGATCAGCGGCGTGGCCTTCATCTTCAATCAGAAGTTCTTTCAAGACCTCAGAGAAGCAACCGGTCTGTCATGGCTCCATTCTCCTCCATTACTTTTTGTCTGTGTAACAGTTATGATGCAGTTTAAGAATTTCGGATACTACATAAAACATAAAACATGTGCTTTTGTTGTTGTTGTTGTTGTTACTGGTAACTGCAAGATCTGGAGAAGCAAAAGGAAGCAGTTGATGCCAAAAATAAAAGTAATTGGACAAATAATCTGTGCTCTGATCATAGTTAAAAATTGGTCAGCGCACTCAATTAAAATACTTAGGTTTGACGCCAAGCCGGCCACAGTTTGCCGCTGACATGACAATGTCCCCGAGGCTCTGGTTATGTGCTTTGAAAGGCATAATTGCTGCTCTTGTGCTCAAATGACGTCAGGATTGTCAGCTCTGTTAAAAAGGAAAATGATTGTGTTTGTTATGTAACACTACATCTTTCTGTTGGTCATTTTAGGCATTGACCTGGAAAATATCGTCTATTACAAGGATGACACGCATTACTTTGTGATGACTGCCAAAAAACAGAGCCTGCTGGAGAAAGGAGTCATTCTACATGTGAGTGATTAAAGCCTACAGCGCTTGCTCGTCTCTGTATGCTTGTTCAAACCAACAAAATTAGTCCTTCTCTCTCTTTTCTGCCTTTTTTTTCTTCACACTCTTTCATTGTTTTTCAGTCTTTTATTCTCTCTGTAAATTCCTCCAGTTTTTTCCCCTAATGGTCTAACCAAGCCAACGGTATTCTGGAGCAAACTGCCAACTTAAGCACTTGCTACTTATTTGTGTCCTCGCTAAATACGGGAGTTTCCTTTCCATGGCCACTTTGCACAGGAAACCGGAAAGACCTTTTGGCATGTCTGTCTTTGTGTACTGATATTAATAAAGGATATAGATGCATAAATGTCTGCATTAAGTTTAAAGCAGAGATCTTTTTAGCTGTTGTTGTTTTTGATTTGTGCATGGATGTGCAGCTCTTTGTTTTTATGGGGAGTTAATGACGTTTGGGCATACACTGAGGTCCAAAGACAGAGTGCATTTGGATTATGTAAGCACGATTACAGTGCAGTATGATGAGCTCCTTTTATAGCAATTAAACAGCTCAGTGTAGCCATTTTTATTTTTTAATTTTGAAGAGATAGAGGAAGACAGAGGCTAGTCAGCACAGCTCATGGCAGAACTACAAATCAGAAAACAGCCCCTGTTAATATCTTCCACTGCCCCACCCTTCCCGTCACGCACCACCACTGGAAGACCAGAGAGCTTGAAGATGGAAGAAATGTATCTCTTACCGCCCTCTGTGAAAACATGTCACTATCAAAGCGTGCAGTGATTTGATGCTACATGTTAGAGAGACTTCATTCCAGTGCAAATCCTCTGGGCTCTATGTGGTAAAGGGGTTGTATAATTCATATTGTATCATATTCAATTCAATTTTATTTATATAACAACAGTCGCCTCAAGGCGCTTTAAATTGTAAGGTAGACCCTACTATAATACATACAGAGAAAAACCCAACAATCATATGACCCCCTATGAGCAAGCACGTTGGCGACAGTGGGAAGGAAAAACTCCCTTTTAACAGGAAGAAACCTCCAGCAGAACCAGGCTCAGGGAGGGGCGGGGCCATCTGCTGTGACTGGTTGGGTTGCAGCAGATGGCCGGGCATATGAAGCTCTTAAAGCTCAAAAATCTTAACTTACAATTGGGGGGAAATCGTTTCCTTTTATTTATTTCTTATGAATTTTTCATGTTAAGGCCGCTTCTTATCTCACCTGCTTCCCCTGCAGGACTATGCAGACACCGAGCTTTTGCTCTCCAGAGCCAACGTAGACCAGGCTGCCTTGCTGTCTTATGCACGTGAAGCTGCAGATTTTTCAACCAACCACCAGCTGCCCACACTGGACTTTGCCATCAACCATTACGGCCAGCCTGATGTAGCAATGTTTGACTTCACCTGCATGTATGCTTCAGAAAATGCCGCCATGGTGCGCCAACGCAATGGGCACAAGCTGCTAGTGGCGCTTGTTGGCGACAGCCTGTTAGAGGTGAGAGGAATGACGATGACTTGTGATCGACTCTTTCTTTTCTTGCGTTGGGACTTCACTAGAATAACTGAGAAATTGACTGTGTAAAAATGTCGTACTGGCCCTTCATGTAAGTCTGTAGTTGTTTTAGTTTTTCCTTCTCTGGAAAAAAACTCCCAAAGTGTATTTTGTTCCGATTGGCTGCCCCTCGTGTGGCTTCTGCAAACATACCCTGGTACTAGTACCAGGGTATGTTTGCAGAAGCCACACGATCATTTCAGTGAAACTCAATCATCATTGTGGCTACGACATAAAGAAATCTGCTTTGAGCTGATGTTAGGAAAGCACAAGAGTAGAAATAATTGTTTGGAAACGAAGCTTTGTACTGTCTGAATCTGAGCGTTTTCCTTACTCGGATTGTGCTGATCTCATTGTTTGAAACTTTGGACACACTTCATATAAGCAGTAATGCAACATATCAAAAGCATTTGTCCCCTTTAAAGATTTTTAAGAGACTGTTTTAAAATTCTTAATCTTAAGGTGTTGATTTAAAGCTCGTTTCTATCTCTGATATTTATTATAGTTTGCATATTTGACCATATTTGGGTATTGAATGTGCTTACTTTGTCTCCAGCCCTTCTGGCCCATGGGGACTGGCATAGCCCGAGGTTTCCTGGCAGCCATGGACTCGGGCTGGATGGTGAAGAGCTGGGCCCAAGGAAAAACCCCTCTTGAGGTGCTGGCTGAGAGGTGAGAGCGTGGAAACATTAATGCATGCACGCCAAGACCTGTTCTGTTCTTGTGCTCATACATATCTGCAGCCACACTCTTCGATGTGCTTTCTCTTCAGGGACACCCTTTTATCTCAAAGTGCTTTACTAGGAAATGTGAGATTTCAAGCATCAGTCCCACCTCTGTTAGTACTAATAGGATAAGAGTTTCTAGTAAGGACTGACTGGAATGTGCCCGTAATGTTCTGTTGTGACGCTGAGAGCAATGTGATCGCGATTTCCTACTGCATTATCATATTACACTGCTGCTTTTTTGTTACATTTCACTCAGTTAAGGTCGCCCAATGGGGATGCTTTTGTTTTTTAGGGAGAGCATATACCGCCTTCTGCCTCAGACCACACCAGAAAATGTCAGTAAGAACTTCAGTCAGTACAGTGTGGATCCTACGACTCGTTACCCCAACATTAGCCTCAACTTCCTCAAACCTAGCCAAGTGAGTATGAGCACTAACAAGCCACAGTGCCTCTTTTTAAGATTTCATTATTAGCTTAAACCAGGTTGTGTTTGATGCTATTATGCAAATACGCTTTTTCACGCGAGAAATGATCATCTTGACATTGCAGGTGCGGCACCTGTTTGACACGGGGGAGTGCAGGGAAGTTCGCATCGAAATCGAGAACGTGATCAACTCATCAACCCCCAAGTTGGCCAGGAATGGTTTGTGTCTTTTCTGCTTGTAGATGATATGGCACAGGCTGGTTAATCAGTGTAGGAGTTGCTGCCGTCACTGTTGCTGAAATGTAATACTGAACTATTTTCACTCTAGACAACTGCCTGCTTGACAAGCAGTTGCAAGGTAACACAAAGCCCGAATGCATGGCGTTGCTTTTCAGGGACCTTTAAAAGTTTTAACAAATTTGATGAGTCTTTCTGTATATTTATGAATGGCGTGGATACTGGAGTGATGAAACCTTTTAGAGAGACTCCATGATATTTCCTTTGCGTATACTAACTCGGTTATTGATCCACTCACTCAAGCTCCATGGCTATATCGAGCATTTAAAGCCTCTTGTAGCTGTTTAAAGTTTTCATGTGAGTTCTGCATCCTTTCCTAACCTCCCATTTGCATCCTTTTCTTCTTACATCAGTAAAATCTTTACATTTCATGGTTTGTAATATTTCCCCATGGGCTCATTTAAACACTGATTCTAGCATGAATGATGGGGCCCCATTGCTGCTCAGCCTTGCCTGACCCAAGGCTATGAGATTGCTCAGCAAGAGACATGTAACGCTGCCCAGAAACAGTTTGTGTTTCCTTCCCTGCTTACTTCAGATGCTGTTCCACCTGCAGATTTCACACCAAGCATTTAATTTTGTCTTCTTTCCCACACATCAGAATCCATAGCTCGGTCCAGTAAGCTGCTCAACTGGTGCCAGAGGCAAACAGAGGGCTACAGGAATGTTAATGTGACAGACCTCACCATGTCTTGGAAGAGCGGCCTGGCCCTTTGTGCCCTAATTCACAGATACAGGCCTGATCTTATGTGAGTATCTAAAGAAAATGCATCCAGAACGCGGAGATTGACATTTCATAGATGGAAAGGTTTTTTGTTTGTTTTCCTCCCCCAGTTTGTGAACTTGTACAAACCTTGCCAAGTATATCCCATTGTGGTTTGAAAGAAAGGACTGAAACTGCTTCGTTTCAGAATGACTGGTCTGCCGTGTTTATGTGTTTGCTGGTTGAAAATGATGTTTACTGCCTGGTTGGGACCTTGTATATCATTGTAAATGAGGTGACAGCCACCAGTTAAAATACCCCCATGGGTCTCCTAGGGCTGAGATGTCCTCATTTCCCCCCTCTCTTCTCCCACACACAAGCATACATGAACGCTCTGCTCACCCTCGCATACAATATAAATAACGCAATCTCCATCCACAATGCCTAATGTGGTTTGCTATCCTCTGGAGACTACACGGCAATTAACATTATAAGCTATTAGAGCGTTTCTCCTGCCCGACCTTTACAAAGTAGGGTAGCAGTTGTTCTTTGCTGCTACTGATGAGCCAGAAGGATGAGTGAAGGAACCTTTGGAAAACTGCCGTCATGTGTGTTTGTGTAAATGATGGTTAAGATAAATAATGGAGGTCCCACTCAGCGCTTGTTGTGATGTTGTAATGCATTTAAATGGATGCTGTTTGCAGCTGAGATGTATTGATGTGCCATGTTAATGGTATCTTCAGCTGCGGTAATGAGGACATTTACGGTAATACTGTCCACCTGCTTTACACGAGTGCTTCATCATTAGTGTTTGTGGTTTATTTCCAGTACAACTAAAGCTGCGGGACAGTTTTTCTCTTAAATGTTGCTGATTCATCACTAACTGTGGGATACGTGATAGATTTATACTCTTAAACCAAACAAACATGCACACTGGGGGCACATCAGTCCATACAACTCTACTTAAACGTGTTATCAATCTAGATAGTGCATAAGGTTAAGTCCTGCACCTCAGCATCCTCACTTCTCTGATAAAAAGCAGTCAGTTTTTCCCATTTTCTAGTAAAGATTTCTCCTGTTGATCTTAGACTTAGGTCAGCTTTTTATCCTCTTATGAAGACAGAAATAAAAGACCTCCACTATTTTACCGAGCATCAGATGTTTTTCCCCAGAATGATAGAATTAATTCTTTTATTCGTGTGTGTGTGTGTGTATTAGCAGATCTCCATTCAACATTTTTATTTTTTATTAGTTTTTATTTCATTTTTTCTTAAAGCTGCTATGAAGTCTGTGAACAATTTAAGAATGCTGCGAAGCTCATTGATTGATTTTTGTTTTACAGCCCACAGCCTTATTGTTTTGATTTGGTTTACTCTTGCTGTTCTTGCATTGTTGTTTGCAACCACTAACAGTTTTCAGCTAGCTCAAGAAAACAACGGACAGTTTAGTGGCATTAAAACCAGATACTTTTACTCAACAGTTGATTTAGAACAGCGAAAATGTGACCTGTTTTTGGGTTTAAAAAAATAAATTATTGCAATACTTTTTTTTTTTTTTTTTTTGAATGAAACTCTAAGAGCACATGCTAGTCGTGGTTTAATTGGACCTTTTCAAGTGTAATTTATATGACCACAAGGATCAAGCTCTTATATTTTTGATATGTAATATACGTTTGTAGTTCGAGCACCTATCAGCCCCATTCCCTTAGTTTGCATTTGAGATGCTTGGCATCACTACTTGCCTCTCACTGTCTGTGGTCTCTCTTCTCTGTTCTCAGTGACTTTGATTCCCTGGATGAACGACACGAGGAGAAGAACAACCAGTTAGCTTTTGACGTGGCAGAGAGGGAATTTGGCATCTCACCATGCATGACGGGCAAGGAGATGTCCTCTGTGGTGGAGCCAGACAAACTCTCTATGGTCATGTACCTCAGTCAGTTCTATGAGATGTTTAAGGACACAGTGCCACCTGGAGGTGAGAGATGGTGCTACAGTGGGAGTTTTTATTCTGTAATTTTCTTTTGGGAGACATCGTGACGATCTCTGATCAGAAGGGTCATTTACTCAAAAATAAGTATAATCTTGAAAGAACTATTTTAAATTGCTATTTTCTGTTAATGTTGTTCCTATTTCACGGATATCTGTTCAGATAACCAAAATCTGAGTCCAGAAGAGAAGGCTGCGTTGATATCGAGCACAAAGTCTCCCATATCTTTCCTTAGCAAGCTGGGTCAGAGCATAGCAATCTCCAGAAAACGAAACCCCAAGGTCAGTGTCTGAAACATGCCAGTATATCTCACTTCTTCCTAAAGCAACAAAATCAGCATTTCATCATTTATTTATTTAACTTTTTTTTTTGCTGAGGGGGAAAATATCACATGACTTTTCTTCAACAGGACAAAAAGGAGAAGGATTTAGACGGGAAGAGAAGGAAAACCAGCCAGTCTGAAGATGTGAGTATTTCTGACAGCAGAGCGTCTCAGATGTTGATCTTGTGATTAGTGCTTGAGCAGTCTAGCCAACCAGAACCAGCTAATTAATCCCACTAGACTCGCAGTGATTGCCAAAAAAGTTTAGCTGTTTTGTTGTGTTTTTTCTCCCCCGACTACTTTCTCACAGGACGAGGTATCGAGGACCAATCGTGACGACAGGCCATCTGTTCCTGCGATCCTGTCGGAGAGAAAAATGGATTCTGCTGCTGTGGGGAACAACAACAAAGTGAAGGTCATGGCCACCCAGCTGCTTGCTAAGTTTGAGGAGAATGCTCCCACTCAGCCTACAGGACTCAAACGACAGGTATGGAAGAAACTGGTCGTCTCATTTTGTGGTTTTACAGCTGGTGGAAATCAGGATGAAGCCACAGGGAAAAGATGCAGAGGCCTACTGGATGTTCTAGGAGCTGCGGTTATATTTGCACACTGACTGTGTTTGTTTTCTTAAATCAGCATTGTGATGAACATGTGAATATCATGCTTCATGTCATGACCTGTAGGTCACTGTTTTAATGAGCCCCGCATGCTTATGTTGGTCAGGCTCTGTATTGTTCCTGGGACATGTGGGTGGACTCACAGTGCTGACTGGGCTCGGAGGGCTTGGGTGAACTGGTTCGCAGTGGTCTGGATTTCTTGCCACTGATGACCAACAGAGCAGTGGGAGGGAGAAGTGAGCTTTTGAAACAGTAGACAATAGTGCTGGCGGAGAGAAGAGAAGTTTTGTAATTGTTTTGGGAAAACTTCTTCTGGTTTGTGTGCCGCTGAAATCTATGAAGATTGCAGATAAGGTCCTAAAAGTCTTATAAGTAGGGATGTTTTTTTTTTTTTAGGTTAAAAACGTTCTTTTATTTACATTCTGCATGACCTTTACTGTGTCTCTATAAATATAGAGTTCACCCCACATGATGCACTTATGCTGTCTTGTCATTTCCTTATCTTTTCTGAAGACATATTTTCCTACTGCTGCGTCTCCACTCATACATGATTCACTTCCTTCTTTCTGTTGCTCTCTCCTTGGTTTCCACCCTCATTATGGACCATTTCACGATGCCTTGCATGGTTATTCTGGCCCTTTAATTGGCCGCGCTCGCTGTCACTCATCTTTAACTGACTACAAAGGGGGACTCGCTGCCCAATCTGGACCGTCTTTTGCCCCCTTCCCCACCCCCTGTGAAAGAGCCAGTGCGTCTGGCACCTGTCCCAGCATGGAGAAAGGTAAACATCAGCCCTGTAGAGACTAACAGCTAGACTAACCATATATCCCCGTGGTGTTTCATAGTGGGGAAAGCCACTTTGTGTTGAGCTGTCGGACCCTGAGCCCACTTTGTGGTGGGCAGACTTGAGATCTGTTGTGTGCGATTTGGAGAAACTGTGTGACTGTTTAACTTTCCAGTCAGATAGCTGCACGGTTTCGTGTGCGTGCGTGTTTGTTTGTGTCCAAGAGAGATGGAATTAGAAGTAGAGTCACAGTCATCCTTGCTTCTCCTGTCTTGGTTCAGAGACGCACACAGCAGCAGGAGAAGCTGAGCATTCGGTACAAAGAGATGATCAAGTGTCAGACGTTGCCCAGCAGAGGGGAACAGGTATGGTTAGCTAGCTAGCTATGGTTAGTTATTTAGTTATGTAGCCTCCCCTTCTTAAATACATTGGTGTTTTGGTCGAGAAGCAAGTGGAAGAGACTGTAGCCTCACCAAGCATCACATGACTGTTTTACGCTAAAATTGTTTTCGTTTCAAAAAAAGTTTTTGTTTAATCACAACAAAACCTTCCCAGTTATTTCACGTTCTTAAAAAACATCTATATTTGTGTTTTGTTTGGTAGTTTGTATGCAGTTGTGCAGAAATAAAGGCCAAAATGTTGATCCTGTTCATCTGGACATCCAGATGAACAGGATCAACCTTTTGGGATTTACTTACCTGGATGATTGAGCATGCATCGAGACAACTGCATACAAAGGCCACAGAAACACGGTCGTCCTGTGTGACTAAGTAAGACGTTAACCCTGCACAAGTGCAACTGCAAAAAAGAAAAGGAGTGAATGACTTTTGTTATAAAAAGCAAATTATTTGTAAAGAAAAAATATTTTACAGACAAGTTTTTAGTATTCTTGGTGTCACAGATGGAGAAATGCAACTGGATATGGAGGCAGCTCTGCACTCTAACTATGAATAAAGAGGACAGTTTATGTACTAAAATAAGTAGTGAAGTTTACTTTCAATTAAAAAAAGTGTGCTTCAAAAATATAACGTGTCTCTATAAATACGCAAGTTAACATGAATGAAAACCAATGTTTATAAATAATAGCATATAAAATCTGACCGTTAAAAACACCCACGACGTCAGTCTTTCCGCTTGTTCCTTTTTAGTACTGTTCTTCTTTTTACACCTCGTCAGTGATCGGCTGGACTCTCTCTAGCCTTCATTCTTCATGGCAGGTTCAACACAGTGCTGGAACATTCCTTAGAGATTTTGGTCAATGTTGACACGATAGCGTCACGCAGTTGCTGCAGATTTCGCACGTATGATGTGACACACCCGTCCCACCACATCCCGATGGTGCCCATCTATTGAGATCTGGTGACTGGAGGCCATGCAAGGACTATGAACTCATTGTCATATCCAAGAAACCAGTTTGAGATCTCCGTTCATGCTGGAAGGAGCCAGCATGATAATATGGGGCACTGTGGGCATAAAGGGTGTCCGTGGTCAGCAACCATACTCGGGTACATTTTTAAACAATGTTCAGTCGGTACTAAAGGACCCAAAAAATATCCCCCATGTCTATATACCATCACCAGCCTGAACCGTTGATACAAGGCTGTACCTTCATTATGTTGAAGTCAAATTATGACCCTACCATCTGAATGTCCCAACTCATCAGACCAGGCAACATTTTTCTGATCTTCTATTGTCCAAGCTTGGCGAGTCAGTGCAAAGTGTCCTGTTCCAGAGCTGACAGGAGCAGCACCCGATGTGCTGGCCCATTTGCTCCAAGGTTCAGTGTGTGGTTCATTCTTCATACCTTGTGTGTAATCACTGGGTATTTGAGTTTCTGCTGCCTTCCTGTCAGCTCCCAGCAGTAGGGCAGGGCAAAAATATTTATCACGATATATATTTGAAAATTTGCGACAACGATCTAACTGACGATATAATTGACGCGAGACAAAATACTTTACACCTCCACAACTTTGATGGTTTTTTTTGCACTAATAATGTATTTTCACTTAAACAAGCAGCTGTTTTTTATGTGCATTAAAGCTATATAACTATTTAACAGTGTGGATGCAAATTCCTCGCTGACAGTTTAACCAAAAGGCATTTCCAGTGGAAACTGGCCGACATATTCTCAGCATAACCATGTATAATATCCACAAAACTTAAAAAGAGGTTATACACACACAATACGGTAACATTATGTTGAAGCACAGTACGTATCACTCCGCGAGGCTCCTGCCTACGATAGCCGTAATGCTCCGACAATCCATCTAGAGTAGCGGCTTCGTAGCTTAGCAAAGTCGTGCTACAACATTTTTGACAGATTTTCGTGCGCCGTGTACATAAAATCCATTCGAGGTCAGTAAACACAACCAGAATTCATACATAACGCGCACCGGATTATAAACTGCACGGTCCATTTTCCAGAAAATCTAAGGATTGATTTTAAGTGCGCCGTATTTTCCGAAAAACGCGGTAATAACGACGGCCCGCTAGCATGCTCTACCAAAAAATGTGATTAGGTGTGTATCTGACGGACGAAAGCTAAACCAGTTCCACACCACTGAAGCTGCAGCATTTTTACAAACCAGTTCTGTTTCATCTGTTTCATTTAACGATCCACTTTCGCCCTTCTCATTCTCCGTCGCCGCCAAGCTTTTTCCGCCATGTGCGTATGAAAACAAAAGCACTGCGCATGCGCGTTTTACCCATATTCTATCGCGATATTTCATAGTCTTGTCATTGCCTAACATTATACCGGTATTGTCGTGAACGGTATGATATGGCCCAGCCCTACCAAGCAGTCTGGACGGTCTCCTCTGACAAAGCATTTTCACCCGTCCCGCTGATTACTGGATGGTTCCTCTTTTTCCATCCCGTTCTCTGTAAACCTTAGAGATGGTTGTGAGGGGAAATCCCAGTAGATCAGCAGTTTCTGAAATACTCAGACCAGCCTGTATGGCACCAACACCCATGCCACTTTTCAAAACCCTTTTCTTCTGCATTCAGATCCTCATTTTGAACTTCAGCAGGTAGTCTGGACCACGTCTACATGCATAAATGCTTTGGGTTGTCGCCATATGTGTAGCTGATTCTCATTAACAAAGTGGCCGCTGAGTATAGTTGGCTGGCCTAACTCAGGTCGACAGAGCACCATTAACTGCCAGAATCAGTTTCCCCTTGCTGACACCTGCTGAAGTTGCCTTTTCTTGTCTCTTCACTAGATTACACATTCACATCACAAGCACTGATTTAAGGCCTCAAATTCTCCTGTTTAAAGAGAATTAATTCACTGCTGTTTTAAAATTCCCTCTCAGTACACAGTAAGTCCCCAGCTGCTGAGTAAATTAGTTGAAAGTCGATTGGAAAGACTGTAAATAATCTTGATAATCCCAAGTACTTCTCTACGGAGAGTGTTTGGAATGGAAATGTCTCAGAAAGTCGCTCTTATATGCTACGCGGTTTGACGTTTTAATTGTCAATATTGGAGAATTTTTCCATGCTAAACTTTATTTTGAGGTTAATATTTCAACTGTCTTTCCTTTTTTTAGGGGTTTTTAGGCTTTTTGCCTTATGCAGATTGTCTGTTTAGTGTGTGTGTGTGTGTGTGTGTGTGTGTGTGTGTGTGTGTGTGTGTGTGTGTGTGTGTGTGTGTGTGTGTGTGTGTGTGTGTGTGTGTGCGCGCGCCAGGCTTTGATAAGGTTGTTGTGTGACTAAGCCTAACAAAAAGGAAGTGAAACTACACTAATTCTATTAACTACTTCTCAGTCATATGTATAAGCTGCTACAAATGTAACCTTTTTATTCTTACAGGTTTTGTAAAGCACTATAATATCTCAATGCAGTGTGAGATGTGATAAGTTGAAGTTCAACCATATTCACGTTTAGCAATAGCTCACCTATTATTTTTTTTTCTTCATCATCATCTGCCGCTCCTGCCCCTCATCTCTCAAGGCCAGAAGTGGCGCAGACCAGCTGTACAGCTCGGGCTCTCGGAGCTGCCCAAAGAAAACCATTCTGCTCCCTTCTTCCTCCTCCACTTCCTCGCTCTCTCTCCACTCAGAGGTGACACGCAGTCTGCCATCTGTGTCTGTTTGTGTCTTTCTGTCTTCGGCCACAAATCCACGGCCGACCCATTTAGTATCCCCTTACTCTCCTGCTCTAATTATGTGTCCCGAACCCCTGATTTGGCCTCTGCAGTGTGTAGCATAGATGAAAACAAAATGCCGTGTTTCCCCAAGAGGGCTTCAGTCTTGTTTACTTCCCTTGTGAGTGGGTGGTGTCTGTTATTATCAGAGTAGTAGCTTGTTTTCATGCTGACTGGTATATGTTGTTGGGGTGTGATGGCTTGTAAACATATAGCCTCAGGAGACCTGGGCTCATTTTGATTTATTGTCAAGCACTGTCAGGGTTCCTGCATCACAAGCTGTTCTTTAAATGATAGTCAGCAACTGTGTTTTATGCTCGTGTCTGTGCGCTCGGTGTCAACTGAAGTGTTAATACACTGTGTGTGTGTCTGCTCATTTCTGTCTTCAAGCATGAATGTAAAAGTCTGGAAGAAGAGGAACTTGAATACTATGAGAGGCCTCTGGCACACGGGGTAAATGACCGACTGCATTCATAGTCGTCTTGCCTCTGCCGCTTCTGTTTCAGTGGTTACTCAGATTATGGCTCGAGTATCTGTAATAAGCTGTTTTAAAGAAAAAATGTCAACATATTAAACAAGTCGCTCATTAGCTCCACCAAAAGAAATCATCGAGTCTCAACTGAGCTCCCTTGACAGGAGTGGATGCCACTGCACCCAACTGACCCAGGACCCATTCGCATACCTGGTATACAGGAGAGGGCTGAGCGCTTAATCTCCAGGTTTAAAGGCAAACCTGATAAACCACCAAAGGTGAACACTGTACATGAAAATTGCGGTTTCTAAGTGTTTTATTTGCCTCATTTTGTAGCCTACATCCAAGAAAGCACGCTAATGGTATTGGAGGCTAATTGTCACCCCTTCCCTCTCCCTCCCCAAAGCCTAAGAAAAAGCCGTCCCGTTTCTTTTTAGAGCAGTGGTACATGTCCCGAGGCCTGACTGGGGCTCCTGGTTCACCACTCTCCTCTCTTGACTCTGCCAGAAAGGTTCTTTTTTATTTTTTATTTCTTGGATGCTGTGGACTGAGACTCAACCTGTGGCATGTCAGGAAACTTACCACTCATAGAAAGATTTTTGCTACTAACAGGTAGGGCTGCCACAAACGATTATTTTGATAGTCGACTAGTCACCGATTATTTTTGCGATTAGTCGACTAATCAGATCATCATCCATTGGACGTACAGCGTACAGCTTATTGCACCAGCAGCATCTGCTCTTATATAACTATCATTAGCTTACAGCTTTAAGTGTTTAAGGTCTGTGCTAACTAAAAATAAAGACAAGATGATAGTTTGTTAAATTTTAATGAAATTTGCAGATTGTTTTGGTGAAGTTTAATAAACTCCTTGCTATCTAAAATATAACAGGACACCGGAGTATATTCTCAAGCATCTCACACTTCTGATAATCAGCTGTCTGCTTGATGTTTATTCAGCTGTGTAAAAACTATAACTTTAATCTCAGCCAAACCGATTTACTCAGGAACAAATAAAATACTGAAAAAAGCCAAACAATAACATTTTTAAGTTATCTAAGTGACTTATATATCATGTTTAACCTGAGTAGCGAAAGACGGCAAACGATTTGCCAGGAGTCCGGTGTTCTCAGGGCTCTAGTGAGCCTAGCCCCCGGCTAGCTATCGAGCTAGTGGGTAACAGACGTCTCCGAAAACGTCGGAGCGCTTTTGAAAATATGTGGTGTCTTGATAAACTGAGCCGATATTTGAGGTTTACACAGCTACATTCTCACCTGAAAATATGTTAAACGTTTATTTTGTGACCCAGAAAGAATAATAAGAGTAATATTAAAACTAACTAGCTGCCGCCATTGTTGACAACTGAGCTGGGCTGCGCTATGAATTCTGGGACACAGCTTCTTCTTCTTTGGGGTTTAATGGCAGGTGGTTCCTTGTACATGCAGTGCTGCCATCTTCTGTTTCAGTCCATTATTACACTCTTAAATCCTACTACTTATTCCTGCGGCTTTTGTGGTCTTACAAAGCTTCAAACGACGCGTCGACTATTAAATTAGTCATCGACGATTTTGATAGTCGACTAATCGTGGCAGCCCTACTAACAGGAATTAAAGGCTCACTTGATTGTTGCCAATCGATGCTTAAGTATCTCATATCTGTTGTTTTTGTGCTGAATACACTCGCTAACTAAAGGAAATTGCTTTCATTGTTTATTTACTCACTGCATAAATTAAAGGCTTGTCAGCCTGAATCTGAGAACAATGACAGCAGTCTATGGCTTTTACCACAATGAAAAGGAGATTTCATATTTAGCAACGTTTTCCTCACCATACGTCCCTTTGGTGATTTCTCTGCAGAAGCCAGCAAAGCCTCTGGACTCTGATGGCCAAATGCCCTTGTGTGTGCTTAGTATTCAGGAGAGGGCTGATCAACTTGCTTTACAATTTGAGGGCAAGCCAGTCAAACAACAGGTGACTCGAACTATCGACACAGACGGATGATTACAGGTTTAAATATTTGTACATTTTTAACAAAAGCACTTTTTTTTGGGTCAACTTTGTCTCACCTAAGTCTTTAACTGACTCTAGAGGAAAGAGAGGCTGTTGTTACAGCAGGATATTACAGAATAAGTAGTAAATCATAATATCTTCTCAGTTGAATACATTAGTATTCTTCTTTAGATTTACTTTAACTGCTAATAACTCTCCTCTCTCCCTCTTTGGAGCCTAAGAAAAAGCCATCACGCTTTTTTATGGAACAGTGGCGCCTGGCCAGCCCCCAGAGTCCCCCTGATTCTCCCCCCACCACGTCTGACACCTTGAGACAGGTAGTCATTTTATGCCTGGAAGGAATGGCGTGTCGTGGCGCTGACACACTAAACGTGCACTTGGCCTGTCAGGAAGATGATGCACCTCACTTTCCAGCACAAGTCGCTTAACGTGATCTCACCTGATGTTTGCTTGAAAGTCGGGCTGCTTGTTTAGAAATGCGAGCAAACTCATTTGTTTAGCACGTTTGCTGCGATTAGTGAGTGCGAGTGATCCGTCACTGTGTCTGAACAGATATTAAAGTAATCTTAGCAGAACTCTGTTATAATTCCCACGCTTATTTGTACTCAGTAGCTGATTTGGATTGTAAGAGCAGCTTGGCAGCAACAATCTCATCTAGTGTAATTCCCATGTTGACGAGCCAACTTTCAATTTAGCAGAGCGGTGCACAGTAATAGTTTTCGTGGCTTAGGTTTGCCACATGCTACAGTCGACCTAGATTCTTCCCTTTTTAAAGCTCTTTGAGGTTTCATAGATTGAAATCTAATCCTGGTGTAGATTAATTCAGAATTCGACCCAAAGATGATCTCATATGGCAAACACTTGCTGAATTTGGGAATTAGCAACGCAGCTTTGCAGATTTTTGCAGATTTTTACAGATTATTGCAGCTCGTTTATATTTACGGTGCAGCATGAATGACTTTGTGTGTGCAAGCGAATAAAAACTGCATGACTGCTTTACCCGAGTTGTCTAAACACTGTGATAGTTGATCTTTTTCCAAATCCAGCTCTTGGTCGTAAACCCAACATGAAACTTTTGAGGTTTTTCTCAGGAACTGTGTTTGCTGCTTTTGGTGGAGCCTCACACACGTCTGAACACTCGACCAGTCCAGCGTGCAAACGCTTCCTTTGTCTTGTGTAAATTCCCTGTTAGACACCATTGTTTGTCTGCTGTGTTTGAGCACTTGTCGCACACACACCTCTTCCTTCTGTTTTTCACGTTGTTTTTCATCCATCATTTCTAATATTTGTCTACCTGTCCTCTTATTTTTCTTTCTTTCTCTCATTGTTGTTGATAGCAGTATGTAAGGATGTACACAGGGGGCGTTAGCTCATTGACCGAGCAGATAGCCAGTCAGCTTCAGTCTCCCAAGCCCACACATGTACCTGAAAAGAGGGATTTGGTAAGCACTCGGGTTGTAGAGTAGAAGGCATGTGGCTACACAGATCACTGCAGCTTCCCAGAGAGTGTGTTTTTTGCACATTGTGCTCCTTTCACCACATTTGAACTTCCTTCTCTCCCGTAGCTGCAGAGTGTGTTTTCCCAACGAGTCCCTGTAATTTGGACCGCTGCTCGCCTGCAAGCATCCCTCTCTCACTAATGAATAACTTTGGAATTGCTGTATTTTGGAATCATTAGCTTGTAAATAATATCAGTAAACTTCAAACATTTGTAGTGACCTGATGTGAGCGTCTGGCTTAACAATAACTTTCTCCTTGTGCACCAGTTTGAACGTTTCTCTTCATTTATAAATAAAGATTGATTCAGTACTTTTTCCCTTGCAGGGCTCGCTCAGGAAAGAATTCCCTGTCAACATCGGAGGCAGCGATGTTTGTTTCTTCTGCCGAAAACGCGTGTACGTGATGGAAAGGCTGAGTGCCGAGGGGAAGTTCTTCCATCGCAGCTGTTTCAAGTGCGACTACTGCGGCACGACTCTACGACTGTCCTCTTATGCGTTTGACGTCGAGGACGGTAAGCTTTCCGAATGGTTTCAGCCCCACGTGTGCTTATATTCCATTAACTACAAGGTGAACTAGACTGAAATGATCTTGAGTACGATATAATGACTAAAGTGTAAAGCTGCAAAGATGATTCTTCGTTTGAAGACGTACAATCTAGAAATGATTTTGACTGTGTGCACGTTTGCTGCCCTCCTGTGGTGTGATCACGCTACGGCCTCTCAGCCTTTTTTTTGAGCCGAGGAATGCAGCAGAGCCATTTTCTGATTCAAAAAATGAAGTTACAGCCACATAATTTTTCAAAATTTATTGGTTTTAAATACGTAAAAGACAGCTGTAGGAGATTTTTGCGGTAACCCCCACCTCGGACTCAGTGCAGTCTTATGATTCCATATTTTTCCATGCTGGGAGGTGTCTATTGTGCTCAAGGACAGGCAACAGATTGTTCAGTGGGACACAGTAGCTTTTTCACGGTCAGCTGTGGGAACAGAACCTCCTGATTTTTCTGAATGCACTTGAGACAGAAAGGAATTGTTTTTTCCCGACAGAGTAGATGCAGCCCACAGACTCCGTGAGGTGAAATTTGCCGAATGCGTTTATTTGCTTATGCTCTGTGTGTCTCCTACAGGAAAATTTTACTGCAAGCCCCACTACTGTTACCGCCTGTCTGGGTATGCTCAGAGGAAGAGGCCTGCTCCCTCTGCTGCTCCAGTCACAGCAAAGGTCCATTTTTATTTACTTGAAGAAATCCTGGTGGAAATCAGGATAGGGCTGGAAAAATGTTCTGAGAGTGCTCTCATATCTCCGATAGCGCGGCTGATGTTAAAATCATTTGTGTCATTTGCAGGAGAATCAGACCCCCCAAATACCTACTACGACCGTGGATGCCCCTGGAAGGGCGATGGCAGCAGCTGCCCCCTCGGCTGACCTCCAACCCTCAGGTACTCGACTTTCCTATCTAGCTGTGGCGGCTGCGCCCTGGCGTCTGGCCGTGGGTGTGGGAGTCCAGCTAGGCACCCTCCGCCGCACTCTCTCCCGGACCTGCCACCAGGTGGCACACAACCCCTTAGATTCTCCCTTCCTGTTTACCTACTGCATCTACCTCTTCTGCTGTTTCACCATCAATGTCCTGCTCAGCCTCCTCTAGCATGACTTTTGTGTCCCTTCTTATTTCCTTCCTTGCTTCCTTTTTCTCTTTGCCGACTACTGTCAGTGGGATGTATATAGATCTAGTTTGTGTGACCAAAGCTTCAAAATGGTCCTGTAAATACTGTGAGTCTCTCAGTTGCTGAATTATTTCCTGAAGATGCAGCATTCTTTCTGTTTCTGTTGGCAGTCTCTTTATGACTTGTGATTGGCAGATGGATTCAAACAGTGCTCTGGCGCCATAATCTTAGAAGTGAATGGTGCATCTTAAACCTGTTTGTTTCTTGGCTTGGAAATTATAGAGAGCTGCTCAGAATTCCTTCTGGTCAGCTCTCCAGGCAGCACCATTAACCCTTTGCATAAATAACCTCCTCATTGCTATTCTGGTTTTTACTGTGAAATGTGGAAGTAAAGTTTAGCTTTCTTAGCCCCCAATCCCCCCCCCCCCCCCCAAAAAAAAAAATATATCAGTTACCCACTGGTGTGTACATTCAATCTCTATATACTGTTAATGATTGCTATAGAGCTGCCTGTTTTTAATGAAGAGCCAAGCTGTACTCTCTGGTGATTGTAACCCCGAGTGGCCTGTGAGTGCTCCTTTTTTAGCTCGACCTCCTCCTGTGTGACGTGTTTGTTTTACTGCCTGCTCTGTGACGTGTTTCTTTCTCTGTAAGTTGTTTTGCACCTATTAGTATTCCTCTTCCTAAAACTCACTATTATATGTGATAAAGTGCCTGTATCAGTGCTGTTGTGAGCTTTACCTTTCCCCTTCCGATCAGAGCATCTTAAAACTGAGAGCTTTACTAGTGCTTGCATTGGTGCTTGGGACTGGAGTTTTGTTTTCACCCCCCCTTCCTCTGCCTTCCTGCATTCCTCAGCCTTTCACCCCCGACAGATTCCTGCCAGAACCACTTGTATTTGCTCGACATAGTGCGTCTCATCTGCAGTAATTGCTTTGCACACTGTAGCTGAATAAAATCACGGATTAGACTAGAGAGAGCTGAAACCGGTAAGCTTTGCAGAAAATTAATATTTGAAACTTTAATAAGTGTAGGCCTGCCGCAATGTGGCAAGTGTAGTTTATAACTGCAGATGCAAGACTTTATTAAACGCTGTAGTCATACTGCAGCCGTGCATACTATAATATATTCTACATTAAGATTAGACAACAAACAACTGCTAATATATTGGTGGAGGTTTGCAGTCAGTGTAAAGTGCTGTCGAACAAAGCAATATTTTGCAGGTCTATAGATCCGTCAGATATGTGTGCTTGTGCTGCACAGACACCTCCACAAATACATATGCATTATATGGTAAGGACGTCCCATGCTGCTGCAAAGTTCAGCAACTGTGGAGTTCTTGGACCACTAAATTAGTGTTTGCAAAATAATAAGAGTTAGACCACTAAACCAAAATAAACCACAAAAAAACCTAAACAGACCAGAAGTCCAACCCTGGACTATATCAGATGAAGTAATTACAGTGTTTAGTGATGCAGGTTATTAAAGTATAAATATGTATCAGTTTAAATTTAAGTCTCTCTCTTCTTTGCTGTTTTACGTACTTTTCACTTGTTTTCGAGGAAACATCTATCGTCACATCCATATGAGTCACACATACAAAATAAACAGGATTCAGTGTCAAATATCACACATTTAATGAGATCATGGGACTTTAAGGCATTGGCCTTAAAGCAGTGCTAGTGCTCTTTATTTCAATTAGAATTTATCTCTAAGTGACAAGATGACGGCTGTACTTCCATGATAACTCTATTTTAACCCATTTCACTGTCATGAACCTTTGCCAGAGGAAATATTGTCAAAACATACAGTTTTAAGGTTTGCTTCTCAGAATGGGAACAAGGCAAGGCACCAATCTTGTACATTTAAGTATAGAACAATGGCTCTATTTTAAAGTGTGAAACCTATTTGTGTTTGTTGATCTTATTTGCTGTAGGAATATTATCTAATGCAATAAATTCAGTAATAGATCTTAAATCGGTGTCTCCTTGTCAGTTTGTCCTTAATGTACAAGATTACTTTGGTTAAAGTTCTGGCTGCAGATGTGGATGAAAATGCACCATTTTACTAGTTGGATGTGTGATGGATTTGATGCTGTCGCTGACGTAGCTTCACACATACACTGCCAGAATTTGCATCGGTTTTCACATCAGCGTTCACAAATACATTGGATTTAGTTTGGTCCTGCTTGCACCTGCCTGATCATCACCTGCACGCCTGTGCTCTCTCTCCTCTGCTTTCTTACCTTGATCCTGTACCCCACAGTGCTGGAAGTGAACGGCCTGCAGGAACCGAGCCTAGCTAAACGCCTGAAGGGAACTCCAGAACGCATTGAGCTGGAGAACTACCGTCTGTCCCTGCAGAGGGAGGAGGAGCTGGAGGAGGTGCCTGAGGAGACGCTGGCGGAGCACAATCTGAGCAGTGTGCTGGACAAGGCCACAGATGCTGACCTGGGTTCAAGGTAAGATTATAACAACATCCGTTAATTTCGTTTTTATGATATTCAGTTTTACCCTTTCTGCCGTTTAGTGTTCAGCGAGTTGTTTAAACGATCTCTAATAAGACTTTAAACAAGTTTCAACTCTTTGGACGTCCTTAAAATAGTCGCGTCACGCAAGCAGCTCTGGCTATGCGCACAGAAGTTCCACCCACTCTTTAAACTTTTTGTTCGTGACAGTTAGCCAATCACGATAAAGTGGGATAGAAAGGAAGTGGGAGGAAGCTAAAAACATCTTAGTTGGGATTAACTGTGGGGGTTCACCAACGAGCAGTTTGTCTATTTTGAATCACAGAAAACTTCTTTGCTAGAGTCCAAAATCCCTCAGGCTGCTGTGAACGTCTCCATACTTGTGCTGTCCTCAAATACTTGCTTCCTTTCATGTTCCCTAACACTTTGCTGACGCCTTTTCTCTACTTTCTGCAGTAGCTCAGAGTCAGACATGGAAGAGGAGGACGAGCAGGAGGATCAAGAAGAGGCGGAGGAGCAGCCTCCCAGCCCGTCAGACCTCGGCGGCGTTCCGTGGAAGGAGGCGGTAGAGCTCCACGCCAAGCTGAGGGGCGATCACTGCGAGGAGGGAGAGGGTGAAGCTTTGGCTGACACAGGCAGCAGAGATGGGGAAGTAGATGAAGAGGACGAGGAGGAGGACGAGGAGGATGAAAATGAGGCCGAAGAAGACGAGGAGTCGAGCGAAGGTAAATTAGTTTTGCATTGTTATTCCCGCGATAGTGGAAATTAATGGTTTCTTTATGCTAATGTGTTTACACCCTATCCAGACTTCAGTGGCCTCGACCTCAGAGCTCCGTGTTGTTTACTGTTTCATGTTCTCGTCACTGTCTGAAACACCGAGTCATCCTCTTGTCTCTTTTCTGCTTGTCTGCCATGTCCACATACAATGCACGCGTATGTATCTGTCTCTGTGTCATTTTCTTTTTTGATTTATTTTTGGGGGGCCTTTGTCTCCCCCTGCTGACAGAGGGGGATTACTGGCCCTGGGATAGAGAACTCCAGTCAGGCCTTTGGCTGGAGAAGTACCTTACAGACGAAGAGGATGTTGGTACATTTAAAGGTAGCAACGGAAGTGCCTGCGGATGTGTTTGCAGTTACTTTGAATAATTCTGCCTTGTTTGGGTTTCATTTTCAATAATTTCTACAAGAAGCGTGCCTTTGGCTTCTTTATGGTTTGGTTTGTTGTGTTTTTATGTGAGTTTTGTGTTCATCGGTGTTCCCTTTTCATTGTCAGTCTCATTCCATCTAACCTCCTGTTTCAAACCTCTGGAGTTCTTTATGGCATTAAAATACTAATCTGATGAATCAGATCTGATTATCTCCCCCACGGCGCTGCAGTTGTGTTTTACAGCTGTGCGACAGAACTGTTATATTTAACAAATGTGTTATTATTTTGTTTTCCAAGCTTTGTACCCTTGAAGCTTACTTTTATGGTTTGGCGTTTTGCAGTGTATTGCATGCAGCCGCCCTTCATTTCTCTTTGATGATTTTTTTCCCATTGTCACTGTGTAACTGTCTCTCTGCCTTTTCTCTTCCATTTTGCCCTGTTTTCCCCCCCTGTTCCTCTTCCTTTCTTCCACAACTACCCTCATCTCTCTTTATCTTCCTCTCCTAACTCACACAACTTTACGCCACGCAAAAATACAAAATCACAACACTTACGTTTAGCGAGGAGTCTCCACATCCAACAAGTCCTGCAGCCTGTGGATCCCAGCGCCATTCCAGGTTTGAGAGCACATCTGGAGTCTGAGGGAGACAAGGATGATGGCCAGCTGGCCTCAGCCTCCCAACTCTCCCAGCCCTCTGAGCTCACGCAGCCCTCCTCTGCAGGTAACCCACCCGGGGGCCTATACGCCTGGGAAGGCCGTGGGTCTCGCCATGTTCAGGATCAGGGTGTCTCATTTTGCAAGTGTGGCTGCTGCTGCTTTGTCTGTGTCTGCCACAGGTGGACCCCAGCTTGTTGTTTTGAATTACCTCTGATTTGTACATTTGTGTAACATTGCTTTATTTCTCGGAATGTCTAATTTTGTGTCGAGCCTGTTGTCATTCAGAGTCACTGTTGTTCCTCTGGGGCGAATATAACGCTCTCCAAACGCATCCCAGCGCGCCATTTAACCCTCTCGTCAGTTCCTTTGATTTGATTCTCTTTTGTTCTTTTGTGTTCTCCCATGTTGTTTCTCATGTGTCTAATTGCTTTACTGTTATTTCCCCGCCATCTATCCCTCGTCGTTCTGTATCTTCTGGTTTGAATGTAGCCCCTGCCCACACGTCCGCCCGACACGAGGCAGTGAGAGTCTGGTTGGAGTCCCTGTCTGGAGGTAGCACAGACTCGAAAGGGATCCTGACATCCCGTCTTAGACTCCTGTTCTGTCTATCAGCTGGGCTGGCCTCTTTTCATGGAGCATGCATAAACACATGCAGAGACCAGTAAACTCACAAGCATGCCTGCTGTAAGGCTGTCGAGGTTTTTCTCTCCTGGGTTCAGATCAGCACTTGTTTCACCTTTTGTAACCAAACCTGACATTCTACTCTTCTAATTTCCAAAATATGTATTTTCCTTTGCACTTGCTCTGTATGTTATGCTGTAACGTAATATATTCCGGGGAGTGAAACCACAAGGCACCACAGCTTTGGGAGCTCACCTCTTACTGGCACTTGTACTTGCATTAAGTTCACAGAATGTGGGTGTTGAAGTATACTATCAGCTGATTAAGAGCTTGAATGAATTGAATGAGAGTCCTACACCTCTGTTTGAAGTCCTCGTATAAGCCTTGAGTTCAGGGTTAAAGGCCCAGTAAAGACCTCCGGCAGAGATCAGGCCAATTACAAAGTTCTTTTAGTAGTTTATGTGCCCGTGCACTCAGATCGGTCACCTAGTAGTTAAAGCTGATATATAAACTGCATGGATAAACTGCCCCCTCCCCCTCCCAGTTTTGCTCGCTAACCACAGTTTAACCAGTAACATTCTGGTTGTGCTTCTGCTTGGATCAAATATTTTCAGCTTACTAATTTAAAGTTGCTGCATGTAGCTGCAGCCTAGCTGCTCCTTTGTTCATATTAAAAGACTTGGACTGTTTGATTTGTATGCAAAAGATTTTCTTTTTTTTTTTTTTTTTTTTTGCCCAAACTCTTTCCTAATGCTGTCTGAAGAAAAATAGATTTTGATTTTTAAAATCTACTCACCTTTTTTCCGACCTTTAATTTTTGTATTCGGCTTTTCAAAATCGGCCTCGATAGCTTTCCACCTCACTGTCAGGATTTCTGAGAAAAGATTCATTCAAGCTACTTTTAAACAGAAAAAAGTTCTCACAGTTATTGTCTAAAGACACGATAATAATGTTCCAACGACTCATTTATTTCCCTTTTTTTCATGTCAGAGCCCTGCGAAGATGAAGTACTCGAAGCCGAAGCAGACGGTCCAGATATGGAGCCTGGCACAGAGATGGATCAGGGTAAACAGTCAAAACATTACAAATAGTAATGAATCCATCAAATGTTTAACATGCGGAAAATAGCATTTTTGTTTACAAAGAACTCTCTTCATCAAAATGAAACGACTCAGATAATTAAACTTCCAAAGCTGTGTAATAATGAAATATTTGATGATGTGATGTTTAAATTCCAGATGACATCCCTTCGGATGCGGAAGCTGAGGCTCGTTTGCACCAGTCGGAGCACGATGAAGCGCTTCCCGAGGAAGACAAGAAATCGGAAAGCTTGGCAACAGCTTCCAGTATCGGTACATGTCACAAAACGTTTCTCTACACGATCACGCAGATATGTTTTCCACAAATAAAAGGCAATGAGCCTTTTCTTCTCCCTTTTGTGAATTCAGAACCATCCAGCATCGGCCTGCTGCGGAAGGACGATATCGTTCTTTTTCCGCTTAAACCATCCCCAGAACCTGAAACCCAGGTGAGATGATGCTTCAGAGGTTCAAAGCGATTAATGGCTTTTACCTGAATCCTAAACTCCTCTGTTGTTTGTTTTGTTTTGTAGATAAGTCCCGTAAAATCTCCTGGTCCCCGCTTTTTTCCTGATCCTTTCATACCTGAGGAAACAAAGCCAGAAAAGATGACTCCATCTCCAACTTCCAGGAGCCCGCTGTGCCCTTCACCTGCTCCTGTCCAGCAGTTGTCTCCTGTTCCCTCACCTACTAATGCTGCTGTTTCTACACCAGTTAAAACCCCAACTTCTGCTTCATCTCCTCCTCTTTCACCCACCAAACCACCTGCTGCCTCTCCACTACAGCCACCCAGTGAGTCACCTCTCAAGTCACCAGTGAGCTCACCAATTTGCTCCCAGCCTACACCCCTGCCCGAAACTGAAGGACCTAAATCTCCCGTCTTTCCTCACCGCTCCATTTGCCCTCTCACAGGAAACCCCCTCTCCCCCATCTGTGCCCAGCCGCTGCCCTGCCATGAACCCTCATCACCCCTCACCTCTGATTCTCCCGTCAGAACTCAGCCCGTCCCTGCAGTCACTTCAACGCCCTTGGCTAAAACCAACACGGCCACGCCAGAGCCTTCAAATTCCTCAACAGAAGAGACGCCGTCTAAAAAGACGGATATCATTGAGGAGTTCTGGTTGAAGAGTGCTGAGATAAGAAAGAGCCTCGGTCTGACTCCTTTGGACCGCAGTAGTAAAATCTTAGAAAGGAGTGTTGTTAAGACTCCACCTCAGGACTCCAACTTCGCTAAGACACAAACGGCAGACGTGTCCGGGGAACAGAAGCCTGCCTTCACTGGCCGGGCTGTCATTCGCAGACTCAACATCACTCTCGAGGGTCAGGTCATTACTCCTATCGCTCCTGTTGAGCCCAAGAGCGATGGCTCTGATAAAAGGGACATCAGCAGCAGCTCAGGCTTGGGCTTGAATGGAAGTGTGGCCACAAGCCAGACGGTAAACAGTGACAGCTATAACACGTCCGACTCGGCTATGCTGACACCACCTTCCAGTCCGCCACCACCCGTGCCTGCTAATCAGTCTCCAGCCGTGCTCAGGCAGCAGAGACACCAGGTGTCCTGGACCAACGGAACAGAAAAACTTCCATCTGAGCATGCCAAAGAGCCAGCAAAAGCCACTACCCCTGTTCCTGCACCCAGGACCCAGCTGAGCCCCGTATCTGTGCCCAAACCAGCACCCAGGAAGGTCTCCTCACCTCAGGCAGCTCCAGAAACGACCCCGGTGGTCGTGATGAGGGAGAAGAAGAGGGAGAAGCCACGGCCGCAGGAGACGAGGAAGTCATTTGTGGAGACGGTGGAGGAGATTCCTTTTGCTGACGATGTGGAGGAGAGCTACGACGACCGGACACCAGACACAAGCATGAACAGGTATTACACTCCGCCCACGAGCAAGCCGAGCAGGGAAAAACCTCCCCTTCATTTGGCACTAGCAATGGAAAATGGTAAACCCAATATCCCAGTCAACCCAGTCTCTAAGACCCAGAGGGCAACTCAGTTCTCTCCAGAAGCCAGGGAGATTGCAGAGGAGAGGATAAGGGCCAGAGAAAAATCTGTCAAGAGCCCGGCTCTAAAAGAAGCTATGGCCAAACAGTTGAGCAAAATGAAAGAGTCCGATGGGGAAAAGGGCGCCTCGCCTAAAGTGGCCTGGAATGTAACACCAGACACTGTTGGAAAAAGTAAAAAGTCGGCTGCATCTCCAAAGACATCAGCTGTGAAAGCTTTAGAGTCAAAGAAGTCCGAGGCCCTGTCCGAGCGTTTCTTTAGCAGTAACAAGAGCCTGGACAGCTCGGTGGCTTCGTCAGACGGCTCCTCTACAAGTAAAAGTAAGAAACGAAGCTCCCTCTTCTCCCCGCGGAAGAACAAGAAGGAGAAAAAAGCCAAGAACGACAGCAGCAGGCTCTCGGGCGCAGATGAGACGCCTCCAAAACACAAGTCTCTGTGGAAGGCTGTCTTCTCAGGGTACAAGAAGGACAAGAAGAAGAAGGATGATAAGTCGTGCCCGAGTACACCGTCGTCCAGCTCCACTACTCAGGACTCTGGGAAGAGAAGGACATCACCTCTTGGGAGATCTTCGGGTAAGACTATTCTTCCAAAGCTCATTTCATGTTATGAAATTATTGATTGCTGATTGTTGTCTTTGCTTGTCGTTTGAAGTAGACTTGAAAACGCGGAGAAACCTGAGTTTCTCCGAAGATTCCGACCTGTCCTGTGACGATGTTCTGGAAAGATCCTCCCAGAAGTCCAAAGCAGATGTGAGCAAATACAAATGTCACGTGGTTGTCATTAGGGATTCATGCATGCACAGGCTTGCAACGCCAACCGGAGTTGACTGGGGTCCTTAAAACCGCCTTTTTGGACCTTTCTTGAATGAATTTTACTCATGCAGGTTCATCTCATTAGATGTAAACCACAACTTAAAATCAAACTGTTGTGAATGAAACTCGTGCAGTCTGGCTTTGCAAGGCTATACATATCATCACGACATCCGCTGTACCAGTTTCTGTTTTGCTTCCTCTCGAAAATGTTTTTCTTTATATAATCTCTTCCACTCCTAGAGGCATGTGGACATCTTTGACCTAGTATCAGGCATGCAGAAGGAGGCAATAAAGGAAGAGACACTGGAAAAGGAGAGGAGGAGGGAGTTGAAGGAAAAAAGGGGGGTGAAAGAGAGGCATAAAAAAAGGGGACAGGAGAAGGAGGTTAAGCGAGAAATGGAGAAAGACGACGAGGAGGTATTGTGCAGCAGGGGTTACATAATTTTGAATTTCAGAAAGTGTCATCTTTCTGAATAATGCCATTTAGCATCACCAATCTTTTAGTTAAAGTCCATATAACGTGCCGGTGGCTTTGCAAGCAAACCCCAGATAAATCTTTGCTATCATTTCATCTCTTTTTAAAGAGTTATTGGAATAAAAGAATGTGTATATATATTTTTTTGACCTTGGGAGGTCTCAGAACAAATTATGATAAAAATATTTTCAAGGTCTGGGCAAGTGAATTCTTTAAAAGATCGTAATAATTCAATATCCTGGACGCATAAATGGCGTTGGAACTATGCACATATTTGGAACAAGTCCTTAAATTTTAGAACATGAGCTCTTTTATTGGAATCCATTTGCACTCATTGCATTTATGGCTGAAATTCAGCATTATATTTGCCACTGCTGCCGAGTCTGTGTGTGTTTCTGGTGGTTTTAAATAGATAGAATCGTGCTCAGGGCCAGAGGCATGAAGCTCAGATGTACTCCTATTCTCTTTTGTTTGTGTATATTTTGGAAACGTGTACATAAATCAGCCACAACACTAAAGCCTGTGGACACCTGCGTCGATTTTCCCCCACTCAGGGCGTGGCCACAGAACCTCTGGGCATGTCCTGTTGTGTCGCCCACCGTGATATTGGCAGTGAATCCTTTTGGTTCTGTGGATCTGCTCTGGAGCGCTTTCATTGCTCCGATTGGTTTGCAGCAATGTTTAGGTCAGAGGTCGCAAACTCCAGTCCTCGAGGGCCGGTGTCCTGAAACTTTTCCACGTGTCCCTGTTGCAGCACATCTGAATAAAATTAGTAGGTCATTAGTCAAGAGTATAGAACTTGACTGCATGCTGAGGTGGCAACCCCTCACCCTACTCAAGTAAATTTAAGCTTTTGGAAAAATGTACTTCTAAAAGAGCATGCAGTCAAGCTCTATAGAGTCTTGCTAATGACCTACGAAATGTATTCAGGTGTGTTGCAACCAGGACACATGGAAAAGTTTCAGGACACCAGACCTCAGGGCCGGTGTCCTGCAGGTTTTAGATGAGTCCTTGATCCAACACAGCTGATCTAACCGCTTCACCCGTCTGTGGTTTTGATGTTGTGGCTCGTTGTCGTTTGATGAATGTCGTTTTCTTCTTTGTAACGATTATTGATCTGAATTATTCACTTCATACGGCTACAGTAACAGGAGTTTTAAGTTGTATCATGCCTCTCAGCCATGTGTGAGTCAGTGAGAGCCCCTGAGAAATCTATAGAGTAGTCTCTTTTTTTTTTTTTTTTTGTCCCCATCCCTTTCAGATCTGTGAATACTAGACAAGACACAAGCGTCATAGTTGTAGTATTGGACACAACATCTCATCATGAAACATTTTACACTTGAGTTTCTTGGTCAGTGTCACAATTTTGTAGTTAATGTAGATGTTTAACTATTTCATTCCACCTTGTCTTTTTTGTGATATTAACGTCGCCTGTTTTGATTGTACCAACTAGACTGTGACTCACTGTTCTGTTTATTTTACTTTTGTTTATTTAACATAATCATTAACCCATTTAATCATATCATCTGTATCATGTTTGTTTCCTCCCTTTTATGTTTCGTCTGCCCCAAGTCTGTTTATGTCCCTCACGCACTGGCGTTCAAGAGATCGTATGCCACAAAGGTAGTATTACATACATTCCCGCTGATAACCCTCCTGCACCCCGTCTCGTCTTCCTGCACACGTGCCAGTTTACTTTCATAACACCCTGCGTAGGCCTGGCCTAAAGCTAATCGTTGTTCTGTCTGGATGCATGCGACAGTTGGACAGCAACGCTCGCTCACTGACTGCTGAATATCCACTCTGTTATAACACGACGTTTCCAATAGCGCTCTCTTTTCTGGTCACCGTGATACCTCTGCATCTGTTGACACCCCAGGCTGTTATGAGATTAATCTGTCACTGCGGCTCTGTATTTACTCCAGTCTGGCTACTGGAGGACCTTTTCACATGTTTTCATTCATGTTTTCTCTTTCTGCCGTTTTGCGCTAGCTTAAATGCTCATCCATGTCAGCTTACAGCGGAAACATCTCTGTTTTTTGTCACTTATGTATTATCTATTGTGGAGGATTATAACAGAGCTTGCAGCAAAGTTTATATGAAGTATGTTTCACACTGTGTTTTATGCAAGCATAACTTTTCTAGCCCCCGAGAGTCCCGTAGATGACCGATGGAGCTTTAAATAGCATTAGCCACTTTCCTGTTATCTCCTCGCCCTGTTAGAAGATCCAGAAAGTTCCCCTCCTCAGCTAGTCTGAGTGCTCGGCACCTCATGGAGCCACCTACACACATTAGGACCTTGTGGATGAGACTTTTCTGATTTGCGTTTTGTTATTCCACACAGAAAACCTACACGGAGGAAGAGCTTAATGCCAAGCTGACGCGTCGAGTCCAAAAAGCTGCACGACGACAGGCCAAGCAGGAGGAACTGAAGCGGCTCCACAGAGCCCAGGTTTGTCCTTTCTTCTTTTAAAGACTGCTTTTCTAATATAATTTGGGAATTCAGTTTCCTGCATTCTTCCCCTGGTGCTTTTTACCATTTGGTCACTCCTAATGTTTTGAACTGAGGCCAGATTCATCCATTGTGATTGATGTTGTAACTGCAGTCAGACTCCCGTTCCCCTGACTCAGCACTAAGCTCTCTTTTCTCCTGGAGCTGTCATTTGCTGGCCTCAGTTTTGCTTCCCTTTACTGGCTATTTGCAGGACCCCACAGGACTTCTTCTATTTCAGCTCCCAATTCTGTGTGGCACAGATAAACCCAAGACCTGACAGAAGCTGTTACAGGAGATTCGAGAGGGGGGAAAAACCTTTTCGCACAATTTGTGTGCTATAAAGCATCAAAAGTTTCAAATTAAAACAAAAAAACAACTTCAAATCAAGACACAGAGAAGATGACAAGCGACTGAAATCTGCACGTTTACTTGGGGTTTTTGACAAATTAATACAAATGTCCTGTGTGGCTGCAGGCGTTAAATATAGTTGTCGTCGCCACTTCTGACATTTCAACAGAGTAAACAGCCGCATCGACTGAGTGTTCCCTGTGGGAGTTTAGGGGGGGTTTCTAATCACTGGTAGTTAGTTATCACCCTGTGCATTTATGATACTGATGTGCCTCTGCTGCTGATCGTCTCCTCAGATCATCCAGAGGCAGTTGGAGCAGGTGGAGGAGAAGCAGAGGCAGCTGGAAGAGAGGGGCGTAGCTGTGGAGAAAGCTTTGAGAGGAGAAGCAGGTAATTCCTCGTCAGTCATACTTGCATATATCGATTTTTTTCATTCAGTTTGGCTTCCTATGTGCGCGTGCATTTTTAATATCGCGTATTAGACACCTCACTTGTTAATGTTTTACAAGTACTTTGCCATAAATTTGACGTAAGATCTTGGTCATGAAAGCTGCTCACCAGAGGCCGCGTTTTATCTTTACACGATATGAGTTCAGAGTTTTCTAGAGCTCCAAAGGGAATAGTAATAACAACCGTCAGGGTTACGTAACTCGGCAAACCTGTCCCTCTGCGCTCATTTGATTGTGCTGAAATCACTGTGTGCGTTTACCATTTACTCACTTGTGCCGAAGCATAATTCAGCACATGATTTCGTATGCAGGAAAAACACATTTATTTCTCCAAAGTAATAATCCCGAATTGTTTCTGACAAGGGACTATCACAGACGATATACTTCCGAAATGAGAAATAAATAATTTCTTTGAGAGCAGCACAAATTTTTCTAAGCATGAATTGTGCTCAGTAGTAATAATATAATATTTACATGATGTAGATTTGCATGAGGATAAAGTACGAAGGTTGACTTTGCAGCACTGAAATGATATTCCAGCCTAGTGCACTTTATGGTGAAGTTAATGGAATGAAATGAAAACTTTAATCATGCAAATGCATGCATCTAGACACGCGGAGCATTAATTTCAGTCGGTCCCCTTTTCTCGCCGACCAAATGACTGTTTTACTTTACCATCCGCTGTTTATCCAGTTTGCTGTTTGAGTATGTTTTAACGTGTTAATACTCTACTCTCTTAAAGGATTGTATAAAGGTACTTGTACATTACCCAAACAGCACAAAAGAAGATCAGGTATTAGATTTTACTGTAGTTTTCTTAATTTTTTTCCTCCCTTTCCTTTTAATTAACCACACATGAAACTGTTACGTAGGGTCCATCTGTGGTGACACACTGCAACAGTTCTCCATCTCCGAACATGTCGATATGTGTTCGTTCATAACGTGTCTGCCATCATCAGTCCAAGCTGCATGCAAACGAGGAGAATGCGTGTGTCCCCCTCCCCGACATAGATTGGTGTCTGCTCATTCTGGATGTGTTTCGTCTCTCTCACCGCCTCTCCAGTCAATACTCGGATCACGTTAGATTTTCTAAATGCAATCAGAATGTAAGAAATCAAATTCGGATTGGTTTGCAGCCCGACAACTTTGTTATTGGAATCATTTCTGCAAATATTTGCTGTGGTTGGATGACTTGATACAGATATTTCTTGAGATCTTGTCTTATCTTTTTTTTCAATTTACTCATTTTTTTTTTTGCTGCATTGGGAATGCATAACAGCTTATCTGCTCCACCCAAAGATCTCAGCACATGTAGATTTAATTGTACATAAGTGGAGAGCTAGTTCTTCTTTTCTCCTCAACACGTCGACACACACACACACACACAACAGAGCAAATATGCAGAATAACCCAGCAAACGGCAACACACCAAATCTATGCAGCAGTCTTTTATTATCATCATTGGAAATATTCTGTTGCACAAAATGACTGCATTTGAATTGTGGTGAGTACTGATGGACTCTGTGTGTGTCTGTATGTTTCAGAGAACATGCATGACTTGCTTTTGTTGGAGATTTCAGTGTGTGCGTGTTTGTGTGCCTAGTTTGGGGCTGTGTGAAGTAACTCCTATCTCTAATATATCCCTGTCGTTGTAGACTATTGGGGAGATTCTAATTACAGTGAAATCCTGGACTTGCATCTGGGCGGTATGTATTTCACATCTGTCGCTTTAAAACTAACCTAATGGCTAACCCAATCTGTCCTTCCTCCTCCCTGTTACTACTTGAGCTTTGTACCCCTCATATCCGCCGTGATTGGCTGGCTGGCTTTAAGCCACTGCGATGCTCTCTGCTCCTTTACCCTCCCTCCCCTCGCTTTCTCCTTTACTGGGTTTGTAGTTCAGACACTCTTTACATCAAACGGAGATCAGACACTTGGCCTCGTGCTGTTCTCTTAAGATTGTCTTTGATCTCTATAAACTTATGAATGATGAATGAACGAATTAATAAGTAACTTTTATTTGTCACTCTGCTGCACGTAGACTGTTTGGCGCAGCACTGATGCAAACGGCGACGCACTGCAAAGAGTGATATTAGAGCAGCACTATGCATTTATGCTTTTGCTGCACATTAAAGTTCTGGTCTTCTGTTGCGTATTCATTAAAACGTTTAATTTAGCAGGTAGAATAATATACTGTTCATCAAATAAAATCCTGGCGAGTAGCAGCAGGCCAGCTGAGATGGGGAACCGAGAAAAGTACAGAGTTCTACTTAAAGGCTGGGAACGTTGAATATTCTGTTCATGAGAAGACCAAAACCACCAATGCACTGATCCTGCTGTCTTCTCATATTCCTACATCGATATATTCAGTGTTATTTTTATGGGAGACATACAGGACAACTGTAAAACAGATTAATGTCTGTATTTGTTTTAAACTAATGACCTTTTTTCAGTAAATCATCTCTTTTTTTTAATTGGTACATGTGAGATTCGTAATATTGCATGCACAGGGTCTCTATTTTCATTTCTAGTGCAAATTTCTAAATCGATCTTTGTCAGTTGTCCTCTTTTACACCATTAGCTGGAAGGAAAACATGTTTGAAGCAACGCAGTTTGTAGATGAACTGAAAGAGCTTTGGCTTTCCTAATTTTAACAATAAGAGAAAAGAAATCCCAGCCTTGTATTTCAAGAAAGATATTAAAAAAAAAAAATAAATCTGTGTCTTATTTCTATGTTTTTATTGTCAACTGTCACATTACATCTAAAGATATGGCGTTTGTGACACTGTTGAGTCAACTCATCTCATCTAGTCATGTTCCGATCTTGCACGTTGGAGCTAGAGTGTGATGGAAGATGGACAAACCTCGGACACCTGCCGACCACACACACACGTGTAACCTGTGACCCACCCTGGTTTGACTAATACTAAACTCCTAGCCTGGCTCTTAGCTTCGCCTCAGAACTCTGTCCTGCTGTAGTTCTGCACTGTAGTCCCAGCAATCTTTCTCATACCTGCTCAGTTGCATAACTCCCCAAAGTGTTTGTGTGTGTGTGTATGTGTGTGTGCACTAATGGGTAGTGCTGTAATCTTAAAACATTAGCCGCTGTGTATAAGCTGCGGCTGGAAAACTGTTTAACGCGTTGACTGTGTCTGGCTGCAACGTCTCGTCGTGTCCACTGTTCTCCTTTAGACTCGAGTATGAGAGGAATGCATCTTTTTCACCTCACGTCTGCTGTGAATTCGGTTTGTGAGAAACACGTGTTTGATTTTTAGTTATTTAGCGTAAATGGAGTTTCTCAGCACGAGGGAGAAAAACGAGCATTTCTTTATGCAGGGCTTCTCTGTGCTTTTGTGTCGCTGGTTGTCGCCGCTCATCAAAAAGAAGATTGCGCAGAGTCATTTTGTTTTGGCACAAAGGTCACTCTGCAAGCGTCCGAGTTTCCCCTTCTAATTGGTTGCCCAGAAGTCTAACAGGAGGCATGGCGTTTCATCACTTCCAATCCAGCTGGTTTTATTTGTTCTTTCTGAGCTAATTCAAATGTATGAACTTGAAACTGTTTTGGGTTTGTTGAATGTTTTGGGCTGGATGTGTCACAAAAAAACGCTTTTAGCTTCCTGATAATTTTCCATTAGTCCTCAGTCCTGCTTATCGTGTTTGGTGGGTGATGAAGAACTGTGGCGCTTACACTGAATAGTGGGTTATACGGTTTGTGCTAGCAGATGAGACCTGCAAGGAAAAAACAAAAGAGGAAAAATCTAATATTGAAGTCAGGTAATTTCCCCCTTCTTCTTTCTGCTGTTTTTATTAACTTTACTTAGAAATGTAATAATCAACTTTAATAATTATGAGCATAGATGAGGATTCATTGAACAAACGACACAATCCATAAGCACACTTGGATGATTTGGGGAAGCCATAAACATTTTATTAGGGCCTCGGTCTTTTTAAGTTGCAATTTTTCCTTCTTTTCTGTGATAGTCCCTTGTAGCACGTATTCAGCATTTCATTCTCACGCCTCCTCACCTTCCAACCTGAAAAATCTTTTTTTTTTACACGAGTATGAGCCCTTACTATAGAAGATCCTGCATATTTGCTCCATTTTAAGTGAAATGTGCCTTACATTACACATATTTTCTAGTCTATATTTTAGGCGTTTATTAAGTAACTTCCACTATCTGTAATCTTACGTTTTGAGAAAATCTTTTTAGTGGATGCAAATAAGAAGAAGAAAAAAATCCTAATTTGCACTTGAGAAGAAGCTACACTTCAGAAGTCGCCACACCGGCAACAAATTACGCAGGGTGGTCTAAACATGTAGCGTGTACAAGAAGCAGCACTTTAAAGATGAAGCAATTATCTGCGTCTGCGAGTGGGATGGATTGATGAGCAGTAATGGGTTTTATAATGGGAATAAATCATTTATATATAACCACTGGCTATGTGCGTGGTGTGTAGCGCACAGATATAGGGTGCTTTAACCTAATTGAAAGATCATGTGAAGAACTACACTTGCAAGATCAAACAGGATTATTTTCTCTTCTATGCTCTAGATTTCCCCCCTCTTGTTTTCTGTTCTTATTTTATCCCATATTTTTCATTTCTCACACCACACAGCTGATCTCTTCCCACCTCCTCTCTCTAGGTGATTTGTCTGCTCCCTATCGCAGTGCTCCTGTCCCCTGTTGATTTTTCTCTTTGATATTTTCTTCCTCACCTCAAACCTCTCCTTCCCCTTCCTCCTGCACCCTCTTTGTCCTCTTCTCTTTGCCTCTGTCATGTCTGTTTTTTTTTCTTCCTCCCACATTATTTCCTCCATTCTTACTATTTCTTACCTCCCCCTCCTAATGTGCCCACCTGCGTCACTCCCTCACGCTCTTTCCCCTCTGTCTTGTGGAAGTTGAGCCCTTTGTGGGGATGCCTCGCCGAAGACCGCTCTCCTTCTGCCCCTGCTGTTCCCCTGAAGGTAACATAACCTCGCTGCATCTGCCGCCAGTTGTGGCAGGTTACCTGCAAGCGTAAGGATCTCCAGAAATGGGCTACGTCGTTGGTCCCCCCCCCCTTGTCCTCCCAGCTTTTCCTAGCTGTTTGTGTGACATTAGGCTCAGTAGGTTTCTCCAGAATATGAAGGAGCTCATCACGCTGAAGCTGATGTTGGGGAAAAATAATTTTGTTAGAAGTATACAGTGGTCCCTCGCTGTAACGCCGTGCACCTTTCGAAGCCTCGCTGTTTTACAGATTTTTTTGGGTTCAATTTTGCATGTTTGTTTTTTGTTGTTTTTTTCCAGCGTATTGTCTTCTGCGTCCTGATTGGCTGTAGACCATTGTCAATCAATCTCGTGCCGTGTCTCCTGTACAGTACAGAACGCGTTCAGCTTATCAAATGTACATAAATCTTCGATCGCTAGCAGCGTGTCTCTGAAGTGCCGTACGGTATGTTTGTTTTCTCCCCAACAAACGCAACGATGTCGATGAAACGTTTTGAAAAGTGTGAAAAGGTCCACGCCTGTCTCAGAAAAGTGTATAAAGTGTGTAGTGAAGGCTTTTACAGCCTTAAAACATCTATAATAATTGTAAAAAAATAAAGTTGGCTACTTCGTGGATTTCACCTGTCGCGGGTTATTTTTAGAACGTAACTCCTGCGATAAACGAGGGACCGCTGTATATCATTGTGGATAGTTTACCAGAACACATCTCTGCTCCTACTCGGGGGTCCCTCGAGTCCTGAACAGGTGTTTTACTGTGGGAGTAATTTAATATCAAGATTTAGCTAATAGCATACTTCTTTGCTAGCTGTAATGGATTATGTCTTTCCTGTGTAATGCTCATTTTCAGAAAATGCCATATCAGAAAAACAGAATATTGAAGACTGTGGTGCATTTTTCTTTTTTAAATAAAGAAATCACCTTTCAACCTATTTTAATACAATAATGTAGAAAGTTTAGACCATCTAAGTACTACTGCAGTAACTTAGTAACTACTCAGCCACAGCGTGACTCTAATCAGCAGCATGTTTTGGTTGGATTTTCTGGCTTATCCTTTGATAAAATCTTTACAATGTCATGCAATCATAAAATGTTCAAACTGAGCAATGACCACCTGACACCTGACTGGCCTGTCAGCAAGAAACTTGCATGGTGTGATGATTTGTTGTAAAATTCCAGCCTTATGTAAGTCTTAAACATGAGTGGGCCACGTGGTTCGGTCAGTGAAGCTTTCAATCCATGTGAAGAGAAAAAAATCCCCCCCCAAAAAGAAAGGCATGTTGTTTTTGTCCTTGTTTGTTTTGTGATGGGAGCCTTGGCTGAAGGGTGGTGTCAGTGGAACAGACAGAAGAAGTTAAGGAAGAAGAAAAGCTCCCATTGTAGAATAGGTCTGGTAAATCAGGCTTCGTGTTTTCGTCTTCTCATGTTGCATCGCTCTAAGTGTGAGCAGCTCTCCTCCAGCTCTGCCTCTCTCTCTGTCCCTTGTCTGTCAATTAGCAGCAGCCAGTGCCCGAGACCACAGCCATGCTATTTATGTGTGTACAATGTTTTTTTTTCTTTTCGTTGTGCAAGAGCCTCCTCTTCCCCAGCTAAGTATGTCACGCTGCATCAAGGTTCGCCTTCTGGTGTTTCATCAAGACCGCTTGGCTCCACCTGCTGCAGTCAGATAAATGAAAGGGTGCATCGCCCCAGCAGCAGACCTTTCCTAAGCATGCCCCATACACTGGTCTTCTCTGCATAGTTAAGTGGGACTGCAGGAGAAGTGTGCAGCTGCTCTGCGCTCTGACTGCAATGCATGATGCCAGCAGCACTAAATATGCTCGTCTCTGTGGCAGGATGAATAGAGGGAACTTCTCTACTGGTCTCAGTGATAAGTCCTCCTATAACACTTCAGTACGTTATTGAATATGTAAAGACTGCAGAATAATTCACGCCTATTTTGTACCCATAAAACCACCGAGCATGAATAGGATCTGAAAGGATTTCATTTCAGCTGGTCGGTCAATATGTGGACAGGGGAAGATGAAATATTTCCATAGGTCCTTGGATTTATTTCTCTCTAATATCTTAGCTATTGATTGGTAGACTTGTGAATTTTTTATTATTACTCACACTTGCCAAAAAACATATAGGAGTTGCTCAGAAAGTAGCTACGTCTGTCGAAAAGACCAAACTGGGTAACACAAACTCTCAGCTTCACAACAACAGGTATTGTCTGTATGTGTTTGTGTGTGGATTGTGTGTGTTTCTATGTGCACACATGCCAAATTTGAGTCCTGTAGCTCCTCCTCACCTTCTGAGTGCCATCGTTAGGTATGGCACGGCCAATCACGTCGATGTCGAATCCATTCTTCCACCTCACCATCCCTCAGTAAGGACATCCTGGCTTGGCTGTCATTGCATTGCCTGTGTCAGTCCTCGTCTCTGTGACATGAGTGTCGTGCCGCAGCCACCTGGAGTCTCACTGCTGCTCTGTGCTTCCTCCTTCCATCCAGGTATGGGTAAGAAAGACGATCCTAAACTAATGCAAGAGTGGTTCAAGCTGGTGCAGGAGAAAAATGCCCTAGTCCGCTACGAGTCCGAACTCATGATATTGTAAGTAAAACTTGGTTGTCACTGGTTCATATGTCAGCTTCTTCTTTTTATGTAGGTACACGTATGATGGCAAATTTCACTAATGTGCACTGTACAGATGGAAAATCGATCTTTAGAAAATGTCAGTAGTTGGCTGAGTAAGAATTATAGGTTTGTAAATAACAGACCACGTCACTGTATTCTCACCAGCTGGTTCGGGAACTACAGTTTTAAAGGGATCCTTCTTTTCAGAAGTGACCGTGCATGGATGAGAGGGTGGTGTGCTAAGTTAGCATCTCATTTTCATAGGTTAACAAGATGCATCTATAAATTGAATGAGTCCAGTTGCACATATGTTGTCATAAATGTTTATTTTTACCCTTAAGTTGGGTTAAAAAAACCAAAAGTTGCAGCCAGTCTTCCCGAAGGTTGCCGGGTGATCAAAATGCATTCCAGCGTCAGATTACTTTATAAGTGTAATATCATAAATGCCTAAATATGTAAAATGTCTTTCTTAAGGTTTATAAGTTATGTTTCTCTTGACAGAAGCAGAGATTTATTACCTCCTTATTTTATAAATAGTAATATTATGAGTGTGATGTTGATTCCCCTGCTATGAAGTCACTTATTTTTCATCTGCTGATATGTGACCGCTTTTTCAATACATTTATAAAAATGTAGGAAAACCAACTTTACTGCTTTAATTTTGGCCCTTAAATTATCCAGTATCATCTCATCATTGCTTACCAAAAGCTTTTAGATTAATAGCCCATCTTTTTTTCAGCCAGATAGTATATTCTTTAATGAAATGCTACATAGATAAATGAATAGTCTGATGAATAATGTAGATGTCGAAAGCTATAGCTCATTAGTGACACTAACTAAGCCAGTCTCCCTTCTTACTTTCTGTCCCCAAGCGCCAGAGAGTTGGAGCTGGAGGACAGACAGAGCCGACTGCAGCAGGAACTCAGGGAACGGATGGCCGTGGAAGGTGAATGCTCGAATGCAAATTAGCTGACGGGCTATACAAATGAGCTCCCAGCGTTCATATCTGCATAACGTCTCTTTGTTTTCAAATTTGCACGGGCTTCTTTCAGACCACCTGAAATCTGAGAAGGAACTGGCTGAGGAGAAGCAGATCCTGAATGAGATGTTGGAAGTGGTGGAGCAACGAGATGCCCTGGTTGCTCTCCTGGAGGAGCAGAGACTTCGAGAGAAGGAGGAAGACAAGGACCTGGAGGCTGTTATGCTCTCTAAAGGCTTTAACCTCAACTGGGCTTGATGTGAGGGGAATCATTTCAAGTTTTCGACTGCTCGTAGGCGGTCTCAGTCTCACGTGGGCGTCTTTGATGTGGATATATCTGCTGAACTTTGACACAGGCATTTGGCCTAAAACTGTCACACCTAGAGCAGCCAATGTGTGAAGAACCCCAACAACATAATATGTACACTACGGCTGCCTGTGATGTTGGAGCAGTCTGCAGCGTTTACATATCCCCTGCCCAAAGGCAGTACATGTTAATCACTTTGCAGTTATGCTTGCTGTCTCAGTCTGTGGGTGGAGACGTGGTGTGTATATTCACAACTTTAACATCTCAACCTTGAAAATTGTGGCGGGGGGTTAGGAGAGCGTTTAAAGACTTTGTTCTCCACTATTTAAAGGGAAGAATGAAGATTGGTCCTGCTGATGTACAGGAATTGTAAAAACAAAAATGGGAGGGGGTATAATCGAGTCCCATTTTCAGTAGATGAGGGTCCTCGGTCTTAGTGCTGCAGAGGTGTGTTTTAAATGTCAGAGCAAGGTCTCCTGGCTCGCTCTTTTCAGTCCGACTGTAGAACGGACTCTGCTGAAGCTGCCTTTTTTCTCCCTAGTGACAAACTCACATCAGCATCCTTCAGAAACCACAAATGCATCATAAAAGGCTCCGGGGTTGTTGTTTTCTTTCCTTTCCCCCTGCAGAGTCTGTCACCACTATGAATCCATTAAATATGTCCATGTTTATGTATTTATTATCATGTTTTGCTTTTAACAGTTAAAAAAAATGGTTTTGTTTTAATTTTATTTGTATTCACAGGAGAGTGCCCAGAATCTCATTATCTCGCATATCTCTTTTGTATCTCGCATACATGCCGCTGCATGTCAGGAATTATGGCTTCAGGCACATAGAAGACTTGGATGCAAATATTTAAGCATTTCACATGAGTTGATGATGATGATGGGTCTCTCTGTGAGCTCTCATTGGCTGTGTATCACACTGACCGTTAACGTTTACAAGTATTTGTTCACATTTTGGTTCCTGCTTTGTTAAACAGTAGAAACAATCCTCGGGATGGACTGTATTAACAATGGGATGTTACTAACGACCTGATGTTACTGTTGTTAGTACGGGAGGACTTACTGTGGGGAAGAGAGAACACTACACAACTATATACTGCAGTGTTAATACTTTAGCTTTGAAAAAGATGCCTTTTCATTTCCATTCTATAAACTTAAGTTGTTTTTTTTGTTTAGATTTTTTTTGAGGTATCCAATAATCACATCTGTGTGTTCCACTGGAGCTCTTTTTTTAAAACAACACTTTTCTACAGCAGGTCCCCAAACTACACATAAATGGGACCCTAAAGAACTGCACAAGCTGCATTGAATGAGAATATTGGTTTGGTTTATCCGTTAGACATCCTTGGCGGACTAGTAGGCCTCTTTGCCAACTGTACAAATCCAGGTGGGCACTGTTTTACAGTGTAGAAATGTCAGAGGCTATATTTATGACTTGTTTGGAGCTGTGAATATTACACAATTTTATGGGTTGTTGTTTTAGATTGTGTGTTCCAAGGTTGACATGATTGTATTGATATTTATTAACCTGTGCAAATTGTATCATATGTAAAGAAAGTGAATCCTAATTTTTAAAACTACTCTGTCGACAAACGACTTGTAATGTAAATGCTTCATGTAGCTAAAATTCATAGGGGTGTTGGATGTATGCTGAAGACGGCAATAAACGATGCAGTTCTTTTACGTGTTTGTCCTCTAAAATCAAACTTTTTAATTGAATGTCTTATAGTTATGAGCAAGAGATTATTATTTTTAAACCTTTCATTCCACCTTAGCCAGCCTGAGATGTTACTGTGACTTTTTCTCTGCTTTCATTACAAGCCCAGGCTTAATAAAGGATTAGCGGAGGCTTTCTACCGAGAACACAAAGTACAGTAGCAGAAAGGAATTAATTCCTAAATGCAAATAGGCAGGCTATATAATGTGGTGGGACTGCATAGATTTAAAGAAGTAGTAGAATACTGTTCATATGGTATTATCTGTGCTTTTCCTGTATATTTTGAAACGCATTTAACTTCAATCTTAACTTCTACCTGCCTTTTAACTTGCCAAAGAAGCTGTAGCGGGCACCGTGATGGAACCCAGGCATCTTAAAATTACCTGATATTTTATTGCTGCGCTTCCATGAAATTGGGGGACTTGCATGAGGGAGAATAAAGAGGGGTGGGGGCTGAAATGTAATCTTCTCAGCAGAGGTGGGGAAAATAGATTTTTAGTGCCTTGGTGTCAGACATCAAAAACCCAGAATTGTACATTTAATACGTTTGATGCCCCCTGCCTGTTGAATGGTCCTGTCATCTGTGAAAAATTAAATTTCTCAAGCAAAAGCCAAGATAAATCCTACAACATTATTAAGACTCCCCGTCTGATAATTCTTGTAGCCACCGAGGATAGTTTCTCCTCCGTAACCGATAAAGGCAGCAGGTTCTTTAAGTAAAGCAAACGGAATGTGGGGAAAATGTTTTTAACATTAAATAATCTTGTGGACTCGTAAATAGCAGGTCAGTTAACAAAATAAAGCGCATGCTTTCTGAAAACATTCTGGCGTAGACTTTCTAAACGCTACTCGTGCACTTATTTTGAAAGAGTGTCAACGGAGGGGCAAACTTCCGGCCCGTTTTTCTTTTTTTCTTTTTTATTGACCGAGACGTTGACCCACCAGCAGGTTTTTTTTTTTCCCGTGTAGGTGGAGAAGCTGAAGATTTAGAAATGATTTCCTCAAGCTTCAGGGACTGCCAGGTCAGTGACTCGGAGAGAGAAAGAAACTTTAAAGAAGGATGAAGAACAGAAAGCGACACTTTCTCTTTATTTGTTGCAATAACTAAGTGGCAGTAAGGATTGAGAAACATAGTTTGTATTATTGAGATATGTATATTTAAAGTGGGGAAAAAAGGATAAAACTGTTAGTTTACAGAAAAATATTCATGCAGGGGCATAAAGCAGGCAAACCTCGATAAGTTACATGTCCAGTATTGATAAGTGTCCGGAACTTTTACAATAACAAGTAGATTTATTTAAGCTCTGGGTAACACTGAAATGAAATTGGCTGCCTTTACTCGATGAATCTTTAACCTCAGGTTGCTCAAGCCGACGAGACAACAGCATGTTTGTCATGCAAACACACTGAAACCCAGCATTAACGTCTGCACCATTATGCTCCCGTTTCTTGCAGGCATGGAGGGCGGAGGGGCTTACATTGTCCACCAGCAGTAATGAGGCTTGTAAAATGTATGACGCCATACTCACGCAGGTAGCCTACCTAACACCCGAAAACACCTGTTCCACATGCACACGCAGTTTGCACGCAGTTTGCACACCGTGGGTGTTTCAGGCTGTTTAAGATCTAAATTGTGTTTTAACCCCCCAGTACGTGAAGTGGAGGAACGATGACAGCTTGGGAGGAATTGAAGGATGCATTTCTGCTGTCCAGGCAGCTGACCCAAATTTTGGTAACTATATGTGGGGTTAACTATGCTTCTGATAAATATGGAAATAAGGAAAACAACAAAATAAGACTAAAGAAACCCTGAGATGTCTGATTAGTTTATACGCTGCAAGGAAAAACAATTAAATGTGGCTACTACTCTTTAAATAAACATGTTAGAGGTCAGTCACTTCAGATTATTTCAGTGTTGTGTGTAGCTGGGAGGCGTCAGCTGTCAGTTTGAGCTCTGATCAAGCATTTAGTTGTTGTTCATGCAAATGACTTTACCCTCCTTTGTGCAAGTTCAACACTTATTGATTCTCCTCAGAACTTGCAAGCTGCTTTTTAGTTTAGCTGCTGTAAACACACACGTTGATTGAATTGATTGATCCTAATGTCTGGTTACATAAGAAAAACAATTTGAGGTCTTCCAAGTTTACCATTGCTGACAATAGACACCCTTTAAAATGCTGGCTGCTTGCACTCATTCGTATCAGGGGCATACAGTGGAGATAAACAACTCTTATTCTTCATCTCATGTTGCAAATAAACAGAAATGGAACCAAGAAGCTCCTGTAATATTTTACTTAAGTCCAAAGGCAAAACTTTACAAGTGCATGTGATTCGTTCCCCATGAGAACTGCAGCTGCGGAAACCTCCAGAAAGAAAAGACAGCTGTTATTTGTTTTTCCTGTAGTTATGGGGCATGTGATAAGTACAGGCCTGGAGCTAGTGGCAACAACAAGCTCCACCAGGCTGGATGAGCGTCTGTCAAGTGCTGTGAGGAGGACGGTGGAACTTGCCAACAGCCAGGACATCACTTCCAGAGAGAGACTCCATGTCAAAGCCATGGAGCTCTTCTCACACGGGTAAGGTCCAGAGCCAGACCGCCACAGCAGGAGACGCAGTCACAAAGCAGCCCGTGCTTCATTGGGTTGTGTTTGAGCCAAATTTATCTTTGAATGTTTTCCTGCTCAGAAGGCCTCAATAAACCCATGATGACGATATGAAACCTGTATCAGTCAGCAAACCCAATTCTCTAAATGTTCAAAGTGGTTGTGAATTCACAGGAAACTGATTGAAAAGCATGTTTATGATTGAAATACATAACAAATGTAAAATCAATCAATCAAACAAAAACCTCAATAATTGACAGCACACAAACACTTATTTTTTAAAAGCATAAAATGTGGTTAGTTTTAGCGTCCCTTATCCAAGAGCCCTGCACACTGCAACAGTTTTTTTTTTTATGTGCACAAAACTGGTTTTATCAAAATTATTTTAAGGGTTAATTATTTAATGCTATCAAAAATATTTCTGTTATAAATCTGTACAAAATCCTGATGTAATGACTTTAAAATGAAGTAACTTAATCATTCTCAGAGTTGTATGCTAAGAGAGACTCTTACATATTTAATCTTATCTGTCACTGGGGTCTGTAGTTGAAGTCTGAGTCGAAATGAGTTTCATTGAGCCAGAAGAAATAGGTTGAACTTGTGTTTTTTTTTATATATAACACAGAAGTACAAGTGTTTTTTGTTTTGTTTTTTTTGTTTTATCAGGTGATATTCATTCCCTAAGTTATTTGCCTGGCCTTACGTGATACACTCTCTTACTACAGATTGTCTGCCAAGCTCTTCTGTAAAATTTCAGTCACAGTCCAACAAGTAATATTTGAATTTTATATTCATTGTCTTATTTCCCCGGGGTATAGTCAGCTATACTGTAATATCGAGGAGCCATTTTGGCTCTCAGCATTGTCTTTGCGATACTTTCCAAGTCCCTCTAATCTGCTCACAAAGCATATTGACATTTGTGATTCTCCAGGTACCGATCAACGTTCCCTGAACTCGCTCTTCTTTTCTTTCTTTTTTTTTTAAACCGACACATTTGTCTTGCAGAAATTTTCCGAAAGCCTGTGAGGCATGGGAAGATATTCTGCTAGACCACCCAACTGATATGTTGGCCCTCAAGTTTGCACATGATGCTTATTTCTACATGGGAGCCCAAATGCAAATGAGGGACTCAGTGGCCAGGGTGCTTCCCCACTGGAAACCACACATGCCTTTGTCCAGGTACAAAAGACGGCTTAATGTCACCAGAGATTTTTGTTTGTTTGTCAATCTAAACATTGATGCCATGCATTGGGACAGTATGGATGCATACCTGCAAAACATACAGCGTGTAAGCTAATGAGGCTTGTTTACAGTAAGTAGTTGTGCAGTGCTTAGTATTTTTGTTTAAAGTGTGCATGTATGCTTTCAAACTGTTAGGATGTTCTTTCACTCTGCCAGAGTAGCTTTGCATGATTCAAAGTTTGAAATAATATAAATATTTCCAGTATGCTGTGCATTGGTGTAGCTCGTTTGTAAATTCACTGTCTGAAATGAGCCATATTAGATCTTCTTTTTTTTTTTTTAATTTATTTGTTTACTTTGTTTTTGTGTGTACGTACGTGTGCACATACCTGCTCTCAGCTACCTAAATGGACTATATTCCTTTGGTCTCCTGGAAACTCGTTTCTATGACCAGGCTGAGAAAGTAGCCATGGAGGTGAGATTTTCTTCTCTGCTGTTATTCAAGCTGTTGCCATTATTGTAGCAGGGGGTTTTGGACTCTCGGTCCCTTTTCTGATTTCGTTAGTTCAACTCTGCAAGTAATTTGCTGTCAGAGACCTACAGGAATAAACAGCAGACCCTTCAAAACTCAGCGTGTAATGCATACAAAGTATGATATGAGGGTCGCTGAAAAGATTGGGGAACATCATGTTGAGTGTTTAGAATGCAGTTATTTTGGATTGGTCGTTTTAGATCTAGTTACTTATCAACACGTTCATTGCTTCTTCTTGCTTCGAACCGGCAAACTCTCTTGTGAAGGGGCTCGCTCTAACTCCCGACGATGCTTGGTCAGTCCACTCTGTAGCCCATGTTTGTGAGATGAAGGCAGAGTTGGACAAAGGCTTGAAGTTCATGGAAAGTAGAGAGAAAGACTGGGAGGTACGATGACTTTGGTCTTTTCTGTTTTTGATTAATCGCATACAAGTAATCTGTTCCATAGACGACTGAATTATATTACATATCCAAATAGCCCCGGGAAAAGTATTTGAACTCTGTAATGTTTAATTCCAGGTAACTGACATGCTGGCCAGTCATAACTATTGGCACTGGGCTCTATTTTTCATCGAGAAGGTAAAGATGATAATGGGTTTTTCAGTCAAGCGGAAAGCTGGCAGTCACAGTGTTTGTGGAGAATGTATTTATGATATTGTCTCCCATAGGTAATTTGAAGCCTGGGGTTGATTATATTGTAAGATTAATTTGTGTTTGCATTTGGGCAACTCAATTTATCCACGTTGCCCATTTCTCAGTGCTCAAGTTATTCAAATTTGTCTTCTTCACCTCCTCCACAGAGGCAACACGAAGCTGCTCTGCAAATATACGACACTCAGGTTGGTTTCTGTTGAAAGTTTGCATCTAAACTTTAATACTATAGCTGTCTGAGTACATACTCTTAGTAATTTCCAGAGTCACGCATACGCCACTGCACAGCACTACACAAGAGACGCAGACTAATGCAGTTTGATGTGCTCGTTGTGAGTCAAGAAGGTAAGCGTGAACAAAAATGAAAGTCAAATCCATATTCATATGTCAGAGCCAAGGAACCACCCACACTCATTTCAGTGTCAACAGCCAAAGCGGATTATATTTCGTGATACTCCAAAAATAAGAGAGACAATTTGAAAGTACATCTCTTTGATGTCCTGCACCTTTAGAATAATACTTCTCAGCTAAAAGTTTGAACGCAAAAGAAATTCTGAAATTCACATCAGCAAAGTTCAGCATCTCGTTTTTTTCTTTTCTTTACTTAATTTCTCTGATCTGTACACAACGTGGTCAGACGTTGTGTTCAGTCATCATGGACACGGATGTCATGGTAATTCTTGGCTGACTTTCTTTGAAGTGTTAGGTGGATACACCTTTAAATATTTAAAAACAAGAATTTGGCTTAAAAGTTGGATTTTAGTTTAGATTTTTTTCTAATCCATCAAAGGTCAGAATCATACGTACAGGCTCAAATATTTAAATATTTTTTGTTTTTTTTCTGTTCGTTTGTTTTTGTTTTTTTTGCCTTGTTCACATGATAGTACTTTTTTTTGTATGTGCCCATAGATTACACATTTTCCTGCATCCAACTGGTTTGCCACTGGTGTAACCAGTTTCACAATGGCAGTGTTTAATCGCAATTTGAGTTATATTTTTCTGTACTTTTGTCATATTGGAAAATTATAAATAAAGTTGTCAAAAAAAAAATACACTCACTTAAGTCTATTAATAAGGGGTACTGAAGGTCGTACATTGTCTGGTAATTTGACAAGGTGAAGACCTGTTAACTTACAGCATACAAATTATTTGCTCGACATCACGCGCTGAATTGGTCAATGCTCAGAGCAATGGGAAAGTCCAAGGAACTCGTGTAGATTCACACAAGTTGGAAAGGTCTCTCTGAGCCATTTCTAAACAACTGGAAATTCTAAGATCATCAAACTTCAAAACTATTGTACATAAGTAAAAGTTATTCAGGTATGTCACAGCTTTGCTAAGGTCTAGAAGAAGACCCCAAACTGTCAAAAATCCTGCCGTGAACAGGAAGCTGCTGGAACACCAGGCTGAGCGTCCACAGTGAAGCATCGCTATGAACCGAGAAACAAAGCCCCTGCTGCAAAATTCAAGCACAACTGAACTGAACCCACAGAGACAAGCTAAATGCCTTGTGGAGAAAAGTTTTATGGTCAGACAAGACAAAGATTGAGCTGTTCGACCACAATGACGAGGAAAGTTTGGAGAAGTAAAGGTTAGAATAGGCTACCAGCTGTCAGTCAAGGTGTGGGTAGCATCAAGCTCTGGGGCCGTTTTCCTGCAGTTGATACTAAAGGACTACCTCCAACTTCTTCTTTACCTCAAGTCAACAGCTAGACAGCTGAAACTTGGATACACAATTGGGTCAGTGATCCTAAACACACTTTGAAACTGGTTTATTGAGTGACATTTAACCAAATATGAGTTATATACTGTATATGTATGTATGTGGCCCAGTTCTTGTTTTTTATAGTCCTTAAAGATGTATGCTCTACAATTAGTTAAACCCTGGAAAAAGAACAAAGGGCAAAATGACCATGACATTCATGCCCATGACGAGTGCATGTAAACGTCTGTATGTCCTTTGGTGATTAGAATGAATAGTGATGACAGTGTGTTGTGTTCAACTAAGGTTTTCAGGCGTTGCAAGGCCTCGGGGGCCATGTTGGACATTGTAGATGCCTGCTCATTACTTTACAGATTGGAAATGGACGGTAAGATATAGAACAAACTGCATGCTAAAAATACATCTCAGACACTCATCACACTCTGATTAAAATTCAGGAGTAATGCATTTTTTTTTTTGTGCTCATAGAATATGTTTAAAATGATGCCAGCTGGCAAAACGCTGCAACATTTCCTAATGTGTTACTAATGGGCTGATGGGCAACTGGAACAAATAATTTAAGATAATTTAAGACAGTATGGTGTTGAGTGAAACTGCTAATGAGGTGAGATAATCTCAGTTGCCATCCTTCATTAATTTGAACCTCAAAAGTGCTTTGTTGGAAATTAAGGTAATTAACAGAACCTCTGACCACATTTTCTTCCTGCTCTGTTTTACAGCTGACTATGCAGCCTTCAAGCTGTATTAGCGTGTTTGTGTTTCTGCATGTTTCAGGAGTGTGTGTGAAGGAGCGTTGGCAGGAGCTGCTCCAAGTAACTCGGCCTCACACTGACGATCACGTGACCTTGTTTAATGACCTTCACTTCCTTATGGTGTCGCTGGGAGCTAAAGAGACTGGGACTAGTCGGCGTCTGCTGGAGGGCCTTCAGGAGTTGGCGAAGTAAGTTTCGTGCCATTTCTTCTCTTCACTGCACACCTCAACACTCTGTCAGGCTTACATAAGAACAACACAAGCCTTATGTAAAATGGAGACAAGACTGAGCGTAGGATGTGAGATAGAGTGAATACAGTCAGAGAGAGGGGCTTCCCTCTGCAGCAGATGCCTCTGAGGTTATAATGGCCTGTGCTCTTCGTTTCGTCGAGCATACAAACCACAGAACAGCTCACATTTAAAACCTTAAAGCTGTCGTGCTTTCACTATTACTTAAGACGTGTTGGATTTCTTTGAAAGTGAGTTAAGTAAGAAAATGTAATTTTCTCCTCATCGCAGCTTTACTTTGAGTGTATTAGACGAGCTGCATGCATGTTCAAACGCAGCATGCATCAATTACATCTAGCATGTTACTTTTTATTACCTGGGTCTTTGGAGGATTGCATAGTTTAAACTAATCCATATTTTTCCATATGGTAATTATACAGTCAGAGGCAGTCACTCAGAGTATTTGCTGATCTGAGAAAGCTTAAGGACAGTGAAGTGAATCCTTCTCAGAGGTCTTTGCAGCTTTCCCTCTAGATTGACTGCTGTAGGGAGGAGACTGGGCCGCAGAAGTTTGGATAAGTGCAACAGCAGCACTTTTTTTTTTTTTTCTTTCCAAAGACAAACCTGAGAGAGTCATTCTCTGAAGTCATTTCAGATGGACTCACACTTCTCGAAGCTTTTAATGCACTTACAGTGACATAACAAGTGTTTAAATTCACATAATATTAGATGCACTTCACTGAACTCGCTTCTGTTCAGTTCGTCTCCATTTGTGTGAGGAGGGCAGACTTAGACACCAATATGCTATCACACATGGAGAGCCTGCCACAAGGGAAACTACCACAAAAGATAAAGGAGAGGGAAACATTCCTGTGTCTTTACAAGTCAGCAAAAAATGTAGAAATAAACTAACTAGCCACAGTGTCTTTTTCCAGAATGTGTTCTTTATGTTTGCTTTAATTTTCTTTTTGCACGACAAACCAGATGCCTGGATTTGTACTCTCACAAAATATTTAATGCTGATGCTTTCTTTGAGATGCAGCATTAACAGTTTTTAACTTGTTACTCTGTGTCTTTGGCTCCTTTTATAAGAAAAGTTGTTTCCTTTTTTTAAAACAGTGTTTTTCTTGCACAGGGAGCCAGGAGACAATCAGCAGCATCAGCTGGCCGGGACTATAGGGATACCAATGTGCCAGGCTATGCTGGAGTACAACCAGGGTAACTACGGTCAAACTGTGGAGCTACTATACCCTTTACGCTATCGCATGGTAGACATAGGTGGCAGTGATGCACAGGTAAGTCTCAAAGAATTTATTAACTGTTAAAGAAAATCATTTCAAACTGCAGCTCTCCTAGTGAACTGCTGAAAATGTTTAAGCCTCGAGGCTTTGCTATCTTTGGATATCATTGCTCATACTTTGTTTTCTTGAGCAAAAGTGAAATCCTTGATGCTGTAAAAACAGGTCAGAGGTTAGGAGTGTTGTGCAGAAAAGCTGCAGTCTTTCTATCTATGAACATACCAGACCGTGTGAAAATGTGGAGTGCAGTGCACCAGTGTATGAATAATGAACTCTTTCATGTTATTTTTGTTCTGAGAACCGTTCTCTAAGGCGTCACAGTTTACATAAAATGTAACACAATCTAACACAAAATGCAGAATGTCTTTTTACAACTGAAAGAGGTTTGTGTCTAATAATGTGTTTGTGTATTGTTGTTTTCAGAGGGATCTGTTTAATCAGCTGCTTATTCATGCTGCGATGAAATCGGAGAATAAGCACCACCAGAAGCTGGGAAGGTAAGGAGCAGCAGGGATTTCAGGCTTCGTGCTTTGGGGGTGTTTTCCCCCCAATATCAGTGTGTTTTTGCATGGGAATATGCCGGAAGATTGTGCGAGGGGAAATAAAACCCCATCTTTCATTCACTGAAACACTGACAGTCCAACATAGTTTTGTTGCGATTGCTGTCCACTCCGATTTTCTTTAACTGCTTTCCATCTGCATACAGAGCACGAGCTGCTTTCATGCTCCTATTATGTAACTGACATCCATGTCTGTACAGCATGTTATACTTTCATTATTGATCAGCTTAGCCTCTCAGCCAGCAGTCTCTTTGAATCTGTGTTCATGTCTTTGCACTGTCTTCTGCTGAATTTCCCCAGATGTCTTCTGGCAGAGCGCGATGCCGTGAGGCCAAACTCCCCTCTGACCCATCGTCTGATGCAGAAAGCTCTTGCACTTCAGGACTAGAGGTGCACAAACCAGTTCCCATACAAAAAAAAACAACCATTGTGGGTTTAAAAGATTTCACTATCAAGAGCTTGGAGTGTTAAGAGAGTGGAAACCTTTCATGCAAATCTCATTGTAGTTCGCATTGAAGTTCTTTCTTACTATAGACTCCAAGTATTCAATAATTAATACACAGCTGTAAGCTAGTTTGACATGAAAAAATATGTAAAATTGAATTATTCAAATTTCTGCAATAACTTATGTGCAAAAAAATTTAATTTTATTCCCCAAATAATTGTATTTCCATTTTTCTAATGAAAGCTTTTATTGCTTGTATTACATGACAGTGGTGGCGCTGTGCACTCTGAAGCTAGACTGAAAACAATGTTATTCTAAATGAACCTTCTCTCACTTTCTATATTTAAACAAATAAACTAACATTTGCTTTTATAAATATTCTATATTGATTGTTTAGCTTATCAGAGCTTCAAATGATGATTAATATTACTACCACTGGATCTTGATTTGTGATGCTCAGCAATAAACAACCCCCCCGCCCCCAAACCCTGTTTAGCTGGTTTAATGCTGTTGTACATTTTATAAACCGTCTTAAGTCCTTTCATTTATTTAGTTACTGTACAGCTTGGTATGGTTTTGAAATCGCTTTTACATTGTTGTAAAAAGATTTCCACTGGGCTAAATTGAGTAGCAGCTGTTGAACTGGTGCTACAAGGCTGAACCCCGACTGAAAGGTGGGAATGTGGTGGTAATGCTGCTGAAATACATAAAAATGTGAGATTTAAAGAAAGAGAAAAATGTTTTGTTGGGGAAAAAATAGCATTTTGAAATTTCAAATACCTAAAATGTTATATTGAAATTGATGTAACATTTTAAAATGAGCTTCCTTTGATTAAAAAAAAAAATCAAAAATGTAACATTTATTTCTTTGATTAGAGTTTAAAAATAACTGATTTAATACTGAACACTTTGATCTATATGTATGTATCTATATCCATGTATGTAACATCAGCAATAGGCTGACATGTCTATGATAAATGGTGTTGAAGAAATAATATACAAAAACCAATCTTTGGACTTTGAGCGAAATAAATTCGTCACAGTTGTGACTGAAACACTTGAAGTGTGTGGCGGTGCGCTATAAAAACAGCTACGAGGACAATGCTTTACCCACAATCTGCTCTCTGTCTCTCATGGACAGCTGAAGGTCTGTATCTGTTTGACCAACACAGGGTTGCAGAACAGATGGCCCACAGTGGCGAGTACGTACACTGCATATTGGCTGCATTCGCACAAAATCCAGTGTGACACCTTCTTGCCTGGTTGTGTGGAGGTGTGGCTACGCCTACCTTGACTTTAGGATCAGAAATTGTTTGATTTACTACTTCACTCTCTTTCTTTCCTGTTAGCTGAGGGAGGGAGGCGAGCAGTGTGTGAATGTTGTGTTTTAAAGGTCTGGAAACACGACACATAATGACTTGCTTTATGTGAGCTGATGTTCATCGATAAACAGTAACATAAAATAATAAATGCATTATGTTTTAACGCAATTCTATAAGCAAACTTTTCACATTTAAAGAGATGAAATCTTGACGTCAATGTTCAAAACCGGTTAATAATATATACACTTGGCATATAATTGACTGTAAATAATACATTAAAGTGCATCACACTCGTATACCTGTAGGCAACCACATGTTAAGAATATCACATGCCCGGATATTGCAGTAGTAGCTGTAGAAAAGATGTCCTTGAACATGTCAGAGTACTGCAAGTTCCTTTCTTTCGTTTTCTTCCCCTCTGTCGTAGCGCTCTCACAACACTGAGGTAATCTCATCTTGAATCTGAGAGATCAGGATCTGGGACAGCACAATTCCTGCAATCTAGAGGACAACAGCAGCCACTTTAGATCACAGAAGAGGCTCTCTGTAACTGTACGTTCTGTACCGAGCATCTCAAGGTCCCTTAGCAGGGTGCTGCAATGTGGCGCTGGGAAGAAAGGTTCCCAAATTAGTTGAGACCGACTCAAACGAGTCACTTAAAATAATTGCGTACTCACATTTGCACGCACCTGTCAAACCGATCATAAGGTGTTCTTACAGAGAGAAACCAAACCATTGGGTTGCAAACACAGCTTTTAAACAGCAGTCTATAATTAACACTTTGGCTTGTTATGCAGACAAAGTAAGTGTTTTGAGAGGATATGCAAGACTTAAAAGAGAACTTCATCAGATTTACGGCACATCAAAGCATTAGAGAACTAATGCAATTGCTCTGTCGGGCCTTGTGGGTAATTTGTGCTTCTCTTCAGATTCACTGCAGAGCCTAGCATACAGATGAGAACGAGACAAATCAGTTTAAACATCCTGTGCTAAAGTTACACCTTCTGCTAGATTGCCATTTAATATTAGCTGAAACATTTTAATAAGTAAACAGAGTAATTATTTAGAGGCAGCTCGTTATAAGTGCTAATTTGCCTAATGTGTATTGAATGGTTTTATTTAGTTATCAGGGCGTGTTTTCAGCATCATTGGTAGAGGGGCAAAACAAAATCATCCCCGTAACACATCCTGTCAGCATTTTGTAATTTAGGTGGTCTTAGGTGTGAATACATTCCTCTTGACCCATTTAAAAAAAATATAGTTCATGATGGGAAATTTTAGCAGGTAAGTAGTATAAAGAACTGCTATTGCAATAGAAGGCGTCAGCATAGATGTTTGGTGCATATTTATGGGACAACATGGGAGGGATGTAGAAGAGGAAGAAGAGCTTCAAGAGGAGGCCTGTCTATTTTCAAATTCTGGCATTTCAGATTCTCTAGATTTCCGTCTGCTGCAGCGGAAATGCTGGGGGATCGTGGTGCGTTGCACAGTGAGAATCAGGGAGTCGTCAGCATCTCTTAGACATATTACATTATCACACACACCCCTCTACCTCTGTTGCACATTAACCTGTACTCATTCTAGGATAGTGTAATAAATGAATAATGTGCAGTTAAAATTTTATTGTCCCAATGTGCCTAGTTATTGCTGTCTAGGTAGAACACACCATTCCAAATCCCTTGAATCACAGTGGCCTCACATTAACCCTACTCCTTATCTGTTTCCTTTAGAATCCAAGTTTTATCCCTTTTTTTAAATTTTATTTATTTATTTTTTTACAAGGACGATATTGAACTTGTAAAAAAGGCCGTGGGAAGCTCTCAGATTGAGATTTGTATGAGAGTATAAAGCCTGCATGGCTCTGATTGCTGAAGTCTAGCTTGGACTGTTTTCGCAGCCACATCCAAAAACCCCAGTTTGAAGTTTGCCTTTGAGGGAGCGTCTCCAGTCAATATGTTGATTGCTACACACTGAATCCAGCAAACTTTCATTAATAGTTATATTGGCTCGTTTGTTTGTAGTCTTATTCAAGATGAAACTAGTCCTTTTGGCAAGTTACTAGTCCTGTGTTGCCTAATTACTACACTGGGTTACCTGAGGCAAGGCCAGACCCAAGGCGAGAGCTCCCACCAGCAGCAGATGAGACTCGATCCACATCACTGCCTTGTCTGCACAGCCTACTGGGTAGATCGACTTGTTTGCCTCCATGAAGTTTTGCGTTTGAACTCCAAAACCGCACATAGTGTTGATCACTGCCTGTAAGCCAGATGAACAAAAGCAAAGACAGACGAAACACTGAGTGCATGATACATTGATAAGCACGTAAACCTAAAGCACTCTAAACACGTTCAGATCTCGCTTTCATGCTGCTGGTTTCACATTGCTTGTTTTTACTTTGAATTGAAAGTAAATTGGAAATAATGAAAGAGTGACGTTTGTTGAGAGGAAAGAAAATAATGTGAGCAGTACAAGCAAAACCCACTGGCTCTGAAAAGAAAAGCTACCTAATCCCTGAGGGAACCGTGCAGTTACAGGGTACTACCAGCAGGTCGCAGCACAGCAGCAGCTCTCAAACTGTTTAATTAATAGTTTTTTAGTTGTTTTTAATGTTATTTAATTTTTACCCCATGTTGTAAAATGTTGCTGTGATCTGTTTTCAGAGTTGCATGATGTTTAATCAATAGTGTGATAGATGTTTTTTCCTCAGTGGTGGTTTTCAAGCTGTGCTGCTGCGTCTGTACAGAGATTTTTTTGCGTGTATTTGTGAATCCAAAGTTTGTGCTCATGCAGACATTTACATATATGCTGTTTGTATGACAGCATGGATCCTCATGCACGCAGATAGCTGTAGTGTTGATTCAGTAGTCTCAAAATATCATAAAACCTTCATGAAAGAAGACTTTGATTTGGAATCATCTGTGCAAATTTACTGTAATCATATCGGAATATGTTAAACATGTTTTTTTTCTTTCTTCTTTAAGATGGAAATTGCCTGGCAGTGACTCATTCAGGTACTCAACCAATCAATTTGCAGATTCCTTTTAAGAGAAACTGGTTGGCCATTATGAGACCAGTTCTGTGCATGACAGCTAATCCCAAAGGAAAGGAAGGTAATACCAAAAACTGCTTTTACAAGCAGATGCAGACGTGTTCTTGCCACCTCCCGACTGAGAGCCTCTTTAGTTTGGACACACTTGCGTACATGTCAAAACAACGCAGGTTGTCACAGTCAGGCAGTGCTGGCTATAATTCAGCATCCACAGACCATTAGCTAAAGTATCGGGTATATTTTATAGATGATTTCAAATTTTCTTTGGGTCTCTCTTAATGCCAGCTTGTCAGTGGAAAGTCTTGAATCCTCATCATCAGCTGACAGTCTCACTTCTGTTGGATAAGACAGTCTGATGTCTTAGCAGAGAAGCCTCACTTCTAATCGAATGTAACTGTCTGGAGACTCCAGGGACCCGTAGAAGTCCTCTTCTCCAAGTTTAGAAGAAATAAATGCATAGCTGCCATACTTTGTCTCCCTTTGAATACTGGCCACATACATATCTTGCATTCAGAGAGAGATGTGTGGAGGTGAATGTGAAATACACACGACTGGCTCGTTTTGTATAAGCGCACACTTGTGTCGACATGGCTGGGTAGCTTTACGTGTGTTATCCTTTATTGCCACAGTCTGTTCTACTCACCAAGCTCCTGCATAAGACCCTGCTGAGTCAAGATACAAGATTTTTTTTGTAACTTTAAATTTTCAGCAGTTTTATTTATTTTTCTCTGTTAATAAAGTGTTAAGAGCCTGTTTCATCATCATACAGCTGCTTCTTCTGTTCATGTCATAATCTTTCTGCCTTTCTTGTTTCTGTTTATCATAAATGTGAAGGAGGTTTGATTTGTCAGTTGCTTAATCAAGTGAATTCGGCATGACAGAGAAGATTTAAAACGCTGAACAAATTTGAAATGCTGACTGAAAGTGTGAGGTCAACAATGTTAATAATACATCATCTTAAGATTATGAAGGTTTGTGTTAAGGTTTCTTTTAAGGCACGCTGTTAGTTTGTACATGTTGTGTATGTTAAGAGGCTAAACAGAGAAAGACTGACCTCCCCAGGAACAGGAGTACAGCAGGAATAAGGCACACCACAGCGCTCAGAGCTGGGGTTGTCATGTGTACAATTAAAGTAGAGGTTCCAAGACCAATCAGTGTAGTTGTTCCATCCACAACACTTGAACTGGGGGGAAAAGAAAAATGAAGAGTGAACAGTGAAATCGGGTGTATATTTAGAAACATAGTGTTGGTCTGTACTGGGCATCCTGCCAGTCAGGGCTTCTCCCGTGGGAAAACCCAAACTCATAAATGTGCCAGCATGTGCAGATGGACGAGCAGTTTCACATGAGGTGACCCACAGAGAACAGGAACTGTAAGTTGCATGTAGCCTCCTGTGGAAACCCTCGCTAAGGCAAAAAAACAAACAAAACAAACTGCGGTTTCTTGCTTTAGTCTCAGATGCATCCAATAAACTATCTGTGATCAGTTTGAAGACTTCTACAGACAAAAGGAGCCACTCCGGCTCAGTGGAAATGGCCAATGAGAGCACCTCTTTTTGAATGTAATCCATCAGGTTCTGCAGATCCAGGTCATCCCTGTAGTGCACAATTGCTTTCTTTACAAACTTTCCCAAAGCATCCCGTGCCTAAGAGAGAGGAAAAGGCTGATTGAATACACAGAATAACAGCTTTAATATCAACATTTTGCACGTTTTACAATAAACTATCTGCAGATGTCTTTGTTACTTGCCTGCTAAGGTGCTCATTGACACAACTGATCTCTCAGTTAATTACTCGGGTAGCATTTTGGAGGATTGTAAAGTACCTTTTTGTGAACCCTCTTTTGAACAGATGCAGTGGAAAATCCCCACAAAGCTTGAAATGATGAAGTCGAGGATAATTTCAGATCCAAGCTAAAACGGTTTCTGGGGAGCTGTCAGACACCTATTCATAGTTAATCAGGCGGCTTTGCTGTAGATTTGATCGACTTTTTGTGGGACTTTTCACCATTTGCATAAACGGTATTCATGTTCAACGTTGCATTGAACTTTTTTTTTTCCATAAAAGGCCACTTCAGTTTTTTCTGAAAATAAACAAATATTAACACATGGGTTTGGAGGCAACACAGCATCGTCCTGTTTACATTGTAAAGCGTCCCGCGGGATGCACGTAAACCAGGCGGCAGCAGAGCAGGAAGTACAGCATACATAATAATAAAACCTGCCTGTGAGAACTATACATGAAGCGCATACCAAACACAAAGCACATATGCAGGTTCTACATTATAGTAGATAATTACTTGAACTTAGCCATTTGTTATTATAATGTGTCGATTTTCATCAGCTCCTCTCGAGCTGAATAAACAAAACCTAGATGATATATGAATACTGACTGAGTTATCAGTAATGAGCATTTGAAACTGAACGAGGCCGATTCAGACGGTGAAATTTTGTTACTTTAACTTTCATTGTCTGTAAGATTATTTTCATTTTCAGGGTATTAACGAGGGCTTGCATTGTTCATATTTGTTTTTGCTATTCTTCCACCCTTTAAGACGCTGAGAACAAAGAGGGCCATGGTTACACAGGCTGAGTTCAGATGTAATATATGCCAATAGGAGCACTGTATGATAATGAGCCACTGAACTTTAAATTCTCATTAAAACGAACTTCTCTGAATGCTTTGCTAAAGGCTTTGTGAATTGTTCGCATTACAAACTACGTTAGAACAGGTTATGTTGATAAATACTGTGAGCACTGTCAAAATAGCCCAAAATGTTATCCTGAAGTAGTTTTGTTAATTTGTGTTAGGATTTTTACAATGTTCCTTACGCTCACCCTGTGCCTTCCCCTGTTTCTGTTCCCACGTGGTGCAGTTTGCTCGTGGGCTTTGGAGGCTACCGTCACAGTGTGTCATTAGCGGCAAAGTCTCCTTCAAGGGATCTGTTGAAATGGAACATTTGGTTCCACTTTGAAGTGCCGAAGCATTTGAATCATTTAGCGAGGAAGGATGCTGGGAGGGTTGTTAAACTACTCTGTTTAGCAGCAGGCAGTCTGAGTGCTGACAGAGAACACAAGGGAGAGGAGAGGTATCATCAGGCACCAGGATCCCCGCCACCGATGACAGCGAGTGCTGCCACTGCTGGCAGTTGTGTTTTTTATTCTCGGTGGAGCCCTAATGGGATGTTAGTGAAGGGGATAAGTGGAGGGGGATCCTTCTCATCCCTGTAGTCTCCAAACCAATCACTTGGGTCATATAAGTATAAGATATAGGCTGAGATATAGTACTGTAGTACATATGTACATTCATGCAGCCACAGAGTAGATCACCTATGGTCACAAAAACAGACATTTTTAATGTATCTAGACCTGGAATTAAACTTATTATTAACGTATAATAAAAAACAATCGTTAAAATTCTTTTTTTGTTTTAAATTGTTCTAATTGTATCAATTAGAGAGGCAGGAGACAGGCTGCGAATGAGACTATTTAGTCAGGTTGATTTAATTCTGAAATCAATAAAAGCTGTGGTCTGTGGGAATAACTGCAAAACAAACGCATCAATGCAAAGACCAAACGTGTCAGCGAGCTCAATAAAACTTAAACTCCAGTGGTCAAAGGTACTGCTACTGCTACTGGCACCATTATTTATTCATATACATAGAGACGTAGTACGTTAAAGTTTATGAGTTTGCCTGGAAGCACACTCTTGCTTCTTTCCATTGTCCCCAGGTGCCAACAATTAGCTCACTGAACACAGTGCTGTCGTTGCCGTTATTGCCACTAGCATTTAAAACTTTGCCACAATAAACCCAAATAGTTTTTATATCCAGTCACTTCAAATCACATTGTAATACCGAGAGAAAGTTCTCGCGTATTTTCTGTCAGTCTACAGAACAAGCCTGAGTCATTTGGAGGATTTATAGAGAGTGACACAAACACTGATTCTCACTGGAAGCTGGCGTATACGCCGTTCTGTTTCCTGTGTATGCTGCGCAGCACAGACATTAACAAGACATTTCCCCCGTGGGCTAAGCTGGCCCATCTGTGGGATCAGATGTCTGCCTTATTAAGTTGCATATACTGCAGTTTACAAATGTACAGAATGTCCAAAAGCCGGGAAATGACACCATAAATCAATAGTGCTCATTGTTATCACTGGAGCCTGAATGTGGCCTTAAATGGCCTCGTAGAATAACTGAGCCAGCGCACAGAACAGTCTGTAAAGATTCAGATACCTGATCGGAGTAAAAGAAGCCCAGAATCGCTATGGCCAGCTGGGTGAGGAAGACCAGTGTGAGGCTGAAGGAGAACTAGGGAGTAAAGACAAAAATATTAAAAGGCTGTGACTAATATCATCTTAAAGGACAGATTAGTTGTTACACATAAGATGTGAGACTTGGCTTTGGATTAGATGGAAGCAAAACACTGTGCCAGTATTTGTAATGTGTCTGTGAGGTCTATTACTGTCTTGAGGAGGCGAATGTTCTCTCTGAGAGCTCCGATACAGCCACAGAAAGTGATGAAGAACATGACCACCCCCACCACGATTAAGATGACAGCCGGGTCGATCAGGAACGTGTCCCTCACCGTGTCTGGCAGAAAGACGGGAAAACAGCCTCTGTTTGTTTCCAACCCCAATACCTGATTTTGATTTAAATAATTCCATCATGTACCTTGTTTCCCTGTCTTTGCAGCATCCCTTCCTACGCTAGCTGCCTTCATACTCTACAATCATTAATGATCTATTGTGGGGTTGTGCACAATGAACACAGGTAAAAAAATTTTGGTTGTCTCTCAACTATATATATATCTCATAGTAATTACAAAATTAAAGACACCAGGTAAAATGAAGGCGAAAGCCTGACACACATTTGCTTTGTGCCAGTTTACGATCCCAAGGAGAGTGCCACCTCATTCCTGCACCTCTTTTATGAGGGACGGTTTATCGCTGGTCTTTAATTCACTTTGGAGTTTTAGGAGGTGTGAGCGAAAAGTGTCGTCTTGCGTACCTGTGGCCTTCTGGACTTTAGCATACACACCAATTGCAACAATCAACAGGGAGAAAACCTGGAAAAAAAGGAGATGATTTTATTGTTACCAGCAATTTTTATTTATTTTTCACCAGCAAAGAAAGCAAGTAATTCTCCTCTATCGCGTTTGCTGTCTGTCCTTCGTATTCTGCTTGGGAAATTCAACACCAGCTACTTCTAAACTGGTAATTAATTAGCAATAGCAAAGCCCAGAAAATGCAGTGTGTTTGTAATTTATCCAGGTTGAGTCTTTATTTGGATGTTTGAAAAGTTGTTGAAAGGAAACATGTTCCTTCCAGGGTGCCGACTCGGACTTTTGTTTGCAGGACAGGTGTGATTAGATTAGTGATGATAAGCTTTTTCCTCAGGTGCTGAGTAGGCAGAGCACCCGTTGCCATGGTAACTGCATCACTAGTTTATGTGTTGGCGGTAAACGGACAGATGGATATCAACAGGGAAAAAAATAATAACATATGGACCTCGGTTTAATGTGGAACCTCGCAGCAGAAACCAGACTCAGTCCACCTGTGACTGCGATGGAAATCCTCCAGAACTGAAACTCTCTCCAGTTTTCATCAGGATTTATACAACTGCGAGAAGAACTCGACCTTGGTTAGAGAATTGTTTTTATTATCCACCCTACCTTCACTTAGTTCTTGACTGTGATGTGTGTGCGTGTGCTTCTTTTAAACAGTGTTACCCGAACGTGTTGTGAACTGCTGAAGAGGTGAGTTCACCCAAATAGAATCGACGTATTAAAGGAGCCAAGTGAGTGGAAAACAGGTGGAATTAACGCTTCCCGTTGATTGCATTGTCAACATTAATTTCCCTTCTCTCTGTGATTGCTTTTCTCACCTTGAATAACAATCTGTGCGGTCCTGGCTTCCATTTCCAGCCTCCGAATTCACAGACATTCTCCTGATTACTAATTTGTGCGTGTTTGCTTTTGTGTATAAAGGATGCATTTTGTTCAGCCTTTATAAACACAGATTTGTTTCCGTCTCAGAAGCCTGTATTGGATCTCTAGAGGTCGCAAAGAACCATTGTCTGGGTGTAATTTTCCTTGAAAGAGGTATAATTTTTCCTTGGCCAGCCTTCATGCCAAACCGGTGTTTTGTGCTCTGGAGATGTAAATTATTGCATGACAGGATATGGTACTACTTTTTGAATCAATAATCTACCTTGACAAGAGAAAAGCTGCCAAAACACAAAACGTGGATAGCGCCTATTTTCTTTGGAAGTACCATTGTACATTTTTAAGGGGTATTTTCTGACATGTAGGAGTGTGCGCACCTGCAGCTCCTTTTGTCAGTTTTCCACTGACTGTGCCTTTTGTGAATGAGGGTGGCATTTGCAACAGGAGACACACTTACACAGTGAATGTATTCCAGCTCTGTTTTTCAGGCTTTTCAAAGGGATGAATCAGACTTCTCCCAGAGGATTTTGTGTGGAGGTGAAAGCCAGCTCAACTGAGCCACGGGGACGTGGGGACAAAGGCCTGATGGATTAGGGCTGCAGTGTTCGCTCCTGAGCCCATGTCTGATAAACAAAGTCAACACGGGCTGGGGTATGAGGCTGCTGCGAGTGCAGTTATTGTTGATTGGCTCTAAACACAGTAGGAGCACAGTACAGTGTTTGCCCCCCTGCTGTTTTTGTGGAGGATTGGATGAACGGGGATGTAATGGAGGTGTAGGGAGTTAGCAGAGTTAGAGATGTGATCTGTGTGCTCGACTTGTAATGTGCTGGGAAAGTAAGTGAGCCAAACAGCTCTATTTTAATAGTGTGTGTTTTTGTGCGAAAGCAACTGCTCATGGAGGACGCGGTGCTTTAATGGCTGCTTCAGTGTATCTGCTGTACCTTTCTATCAGTCTATCATTTCCCAGTTGTCTTGTTGTCTTTTTGTTACACTAACAGCCACAGTAGAGGAGCGTGTATAATGTAAGACTTGCACAAAATGCATAATGATTAAGTCATATCAGCAGTGCGTGTATGCCTGACATCTGTTAGAAAATAAGCGATTTAGGGCACCTGTCCTTGAATACGGGAGAAATGGGAAGGTGTGAGCGACTGACAGGGGCTGAATTGTGACTGTGTCAGATCATCTCCTGTGCTAGTGAGCAAAAAACATATAAGCATCCATTAACATCAGCGTGCTCACACATTTATGCAGTTATGTATCCACTATACTGCCTGAAATGTAACAATTTATCTACCATTAAGAATATCGTTCAAATATATCAACCAATCTATTTTCTGGCAGGCCTCACCTGTCTCAGCTAAAGTCAGTGCTCACGATTCAACAATAAGAAAGAAACTGATGTCGAAAATGGCATCCAGGGGAGAGTTACAAGGCGAAAACACTGCTGACCAAAAAGAACACAGAGGCTCGTCTCAAATTTGCCAAAAAAACACAAACAGTAACACGTTGATGATCCCAAAGACTTTTGGGAAAATATGCTGAAGACTGACGAGAAAAGCGTTCAAATTGGTGGAATGTTTGGCTTAAAACAAACACAACATTTCATACAAATAGTAATATGATTGTCTGGGGGCCTGTAAATGTCCATCCATCAGCTCATGCCCTGACGTTTAACCCTTGTGTTGTCCTTGGGTCATTTTTGTCCTCTAAAGAAATCTTTTGCTAACAGAAGTTATTCATTACTATGCTATGCATGATTGGAATAAGTTTTAAGTAATTAGATTTATTTATGGGGTTTTTATTGGATTTTATATCACCTGTGGTCCTCGTGGACAAAAATGACCCCAAAGTACAAAGTGTTGCAAAGAGCCGTATTTTCACACCATACTGCTTTCAAACATCTTTGATCTTGGATCACTGATGTGTGGGGTCAAGCACTGGTCATAACAACCACAACAACAACAGCAACAGGCAGCACAATGAGGAGGCAGTTGCTCTATATTCAATTAAATTTTATTTACACAGCGCCGAATCACAACAACAGTCTCATCAAAGTGCTTCATATTGTAAGGTAGACCCTACAATAATACATACACAGAAAGTAGCTCACAGGCCTCCACTGCACTAGAGATTTGCATACTTTGATGAGCATACTTTTTTTTACCATATTGTGCAAAGCAATGAGCAGTAGGACGGGAGGAGGGAGAATCAATGTTCAGGAAGATCCAGGGTTAGAAGATATAGAAAATATTGTCAATATTTAGAGCACATGCTACCCTTTCTCTGAAAAAGCACATCAGCCACCTGCAGAAGTGGAAGAAGGCTATGAAGTGAAGAAAAGTGATGAAGAATTTGAGCTATGTTCAAGCAGGTTCTCGGACATCCAGGACATGGTAGTCTGAGGAGCTTGGAGAGAAAGTGACTGGGCTTCTTGAAGTTTCTTGAATTTTCAGAATGTGAAACTGAAATAGAAGATGTGTCAGAGGACTGCACATCTTCCATTTCAATTATGATGAAGAAAAGAATCAAGCAGGAAAGAGGAGTCAGCTGAGACAGAGGAATATTTGCAGTAACGTGAGGAAACACTGATCTGGTCTTCTATCCTTCCCAGTGACAGACGATGCATGACTCTCTCATGTGCCTCAGAGAAAGATGATCTACCACAGTCCAAGCACATGTGCCAGGTCCCATACTCCTTCAGTGGCTTTTCTACTCGAGTACTGAAAGCATTACACACAGTGTATTCTGCGTGTATTCTGCTTTTTAACGTTCACATGCCAATGGATGCATCAGAGACTAAGTTGGGGTTCAGTAACTTGCCCAAGGACACCTTGGTAAGAACTCCAGACTAGAGCTCACAGAGATTGAACCAACAACCATCCAATTAGCAGATGACCTGCTCTACAGCCAACTCAATGACAAAAACAAGGAGGGACAACGAGAGAGGAAGAAAAATGGACCGAATGCAGCATGTGGGTGTGTTGATTCTTACTGCCGCGCATCCAGCAGAGTCGCTACGGCCAGTTTATGACATCCTGAGTCTGGTAGAGAAGTTTTAAAGGTGACACAAGATTAATCATGGAAGCACAAAAATGATATAATTCCTTGATAAAGACACAATAGATGATCGTCGTTCATGACACAAACGTGCTCCCATTTGAGGTGTATGGAACAAGTGGGTGTTTCTCCTGCTGTGATGTAAGATCCTGGTACTGATGTGACTGTATGAGCACCAAGTCCTCTTCAGAGGACTCTGTCCAACAGAACATCCAAGTAAACCAGGGAGCTATGAGATAAAAACATGGGCAGCATGTGATGCAGGTCCAGCTGTGCATGGAACATGCTAGTGCACGATGGCAAACCGTCTGTCCTGCAGTCAGGACTCGCGAGTTGTCCCTAACATTGCAGGTTTCCAAAAGACAACAATCACCTGTAACAGCTTGTTTACTGTATATGACCCTTGGCCTGCAACTGCAGAAAGAAAGCGGTCCATGATGGGACCAGTGCAGAGGAATGAACCTGAGCTTCCTCCTGCACTTGGGTCAAATATGGACACGCCTTTGTCCTCATGAAAGTTTACCTTTACTCAGACTCATGCCCTGGTGTCCTACCATGCCAAAATATAGAAAACTGTCAGGCAATGAGTTGGAATAAAGTTGAATAAAACCTTGAAACACAGAGATGGATGATATTTTATACTTGTTGCTTTATAAACAGTCAAAGCAAACGGGGGCATTTTTGAGCCCAGAGGACCACAGATGTGATTATTTGCTGCCAGTAAAAAACTTGAAGTTTAAAAACAGCTTTCTAAATTAACTTTGACATAAACCCGTCTGTGATCATCTGTTAAAGCAGCCGACTCTGGTTGTGAAATGATCCTCACAATAACTGATGATTTCATTTATTTTTTACCCGAAAACAAAGAAAAAATAATTCATTTTTATGAGGTTTTTATCAGACTTAAATTTGAAATGGAATAAAAAAAATTGTGTCAAAATGTTTGAATTAAGTTTTAATTAAAAGTGGGGGGAAAATCCACTTCATATTAATTAAGTATCAATCAAACCAGATGGGGACATTTTTGACCCCTGAGGACCACAGGTGCATGGAAATCGGGAGGACATTATGAGGGTTAAGGACACTTGGGCAATCCAGCAGGACAATGATCCAAACACACCAGCGAGTACACCTCTGAATGGCTCAAAAAAGCAAAACAAACTGAAGGTTTCGAGTGGCCTATTCAAAGTCCGAACTCAGATCAGGTTGAGATACTTTGGCGTGACCTTCAACAAGGCCATTCATGCTTGAAAACCCTCCAATGAGACTTCATTAAAACTATTCTGCAAACAAGAGTGGGCCAGAATTTTTCCACAGCGATGCGAAAGACTAAATACCAGTCATCACAAACGCTTGATTGCAGTTCTTGCTGCCAAGAGTGACACAACCAGTTATTAGGTTGAGGGGGCAATTACTTTTTCACACAGCACCGGGTAGGATTGGATAGCTTTTCTTTCCTTCCTTGATAAACGAAAGCATCGTTTACGAAACTGCATTTATTTGGACAATCTTTGTAATATTAAAATTTGTTACATGAGCTGAAATTTATAAATGAGACAAAAATGAGAAACCGGGAAGGGCAAATACTTTTTCACAGCACTGTAACTGTGGACTCTGCATTTGTGCAACCATGCTGTGAAATGATGCAGCAGTTATTACATTCAGAAACAGCTTCCAAGTAGAATTCATTTACAGAGTACTAGTGTGCTTACATGGTGTTTTATGGTTTAGTATGAGTCAGTACTCGATTTATTTGTTATGAATGCATTGCTGCAGTGATGTATACAGGCAATCAAAGTTCTCATGTGTAACTGTACTAAACGTGAAATAGGTAGCAGCATGGAGGCTGGGTGCTCCTGCTGTTTTTAACTCCTGATAATATCTGAATTTCTTTTCTCCATTGATTATTTATATACTTTTTGGTTTTTCTTTGTAGCAGATCTGTCTTCTTTGAAAGCTCTCTGATTGCTGGTGATTTGCATTCTCCAAAATATTTAGAGTATATTGTCTGCCGGGACGGCACAACACTTTTATCGTTGCAACTCTACTCACCCAAAATAAGAAGCTGAAGAAGAAGAGAAAGTATCTGATCCACGGGTTGACAAAGGAGAATGTCTCAGCTCGGTCCAGATTCAGTTTCCGGTCCATTATTTATTGAGGTGTAAAGCTACAGCGAGTTTCACTTGTAAACAGTCCCCAGTTCCTGCCCCACCCAGCAGATCTGCAGGCGCCATGTGAATCTGTGAGAAGCGGGTGGGTTGCAAGCTGTGCTGGTGTCGGGGTGGCTTAAAAAAAAGGGGGGCATGGATTTGTGACGCCGCCTCACCGTGCTGGTGAGACCCAGAACTGTCCATGTAGGCTGATGGGTCAGATTGCACAAAAAATATCTCTAGCTGACAGCAGCTGAATGGCCTACAAGCTGCCTTTAGTTTACCCCTGTGCATTCTGTCTCCTCTCGCCATTATGTCAAGGGGCCTAGATTCCACATCGCACAAACGCAGTGTCTTTCTGTATTAATGTTTATTGCTTGTGAAAGTTTCATGTTCTAGTCTGCAGATTACAGATTCAGATTACTGTTCCAGTGAATAAAGCAGAAGGACGGTTGACAGAGGCTGGACAATGACATTTTTGAGAGGAAGAACATCTAATGTAGTTACATGACATTGCCTTTTGCTGTGATGTCTCCAGTGTGCTTTAGATTGAATCTGCCAAACTCTGAGTAAATAACATTCAAACCAATAAAGAAGTTAAAAAAGAAAGAAAGAAGTCAAGCCACAAACTCTGTGAAGAGATATAGATTGAAAGACTAAAGCTGATTATTGACTGGTGATGAAGGATCATCTGTCAGAATGACCGGAAGCACAAAAACGTAACTATAAAGTTAATGTGTTACATCATCACTGGACACCAGATCCCTCAGTAACTCAGTGACTTGCCACAGACTCGTATTTAATGAGTTTCACCTTTTTTTTTTTTTTAGATTGAATACAAATCAGATTTTAGTTGAACAGAACCTTAACTGGGAGGAGGTTGCACTCTGTAATTATGCAACATTTTTACTTTACCTTTGGTAGTGCTAATGGAATCTATGGATTCCAACTGGGAGTGATATGAAAAGAGAGATGATACAGATGGGTGATACCATAATGATGCCCTGAGCTGTGCAGATACCACGAGCTTTGTTTGAACACAGAAATTAGAAGTATGGTGGATCTTCCTGTGATTGGCTCCAATCAATTGTGTCATGAATCATCACATTTTTTTTTTGTATGTGACATGCCATCACCATACATTTACACCTCATTCGCAATGGGTTGGACCCTTTTTGCCTTCAGAACGGCCTCAAGTCTTTGTGGAATGGATTCAGAAAATTGCTGGAAACATTCCTCAGAGATTTTGGTTGCAGCAATTTCGCATCACACAGTTGCTGAATCACTCCACCACATCCTGGAGGTACATGGGGCAAACCATTATGTCACCACTGATACGAGGTAAGCTAGATCAGTGTTTCCCAAACTTTTGGAGCCACGGCACCTACTTCACATTAGAACAATCACACAGCACAGCACCAAACAAAAATGTCACAAAAAGCACATTGATAATTTTTTCCTGCACAGCAGGCATAGTGGAGTTGGCTCGGTTTGTCCCCAGTATACCTTTTTTGCTTTCTTCTGGCATTTCATCTGGGCCGGAATTTTCCCCAGGGCCTGGGTCAGAGTGACTACTTTTTATTTCAAATATTTATGTATTGCTATGTAATTTCTTCTTCGTCTTCTTCTGTTTTACTGGCAGTTGGCAACCCATTTAATGTAATCGATAGATAATGTAATTGTTCTGCCCATTACTCACACCGATCGCCTGGAGTACTAATCAGGTGGAACCAGGTAATCTTCCACGGCACACCTGGTCATTTCTCGTGGCACAGTGGTTGGAAACACTGGGCTAGATTGATGTCATCATGTAGTTCATGCCAAATTCGGACATTCTCATCCAGACTCATTAAACCAGGCAACTTTTTTCTGTTGCCCAGTTTGGGTGAACCCATGTGAGCCTCAGCTTGACTTGAGTTGCAACCGGTGTGGTCTTCTGTTGGTGTAGTCCATCTGCTCCAAGGGTTTATGTGCTGCGCTTTCAGAGATGAACTTCTCCGTAGCCTGCTTGTAACAAGTGGTTATTTGACTTCCTTTCCTGTTGCTTTCCTCTTAGCTTGAAGTAGTCTAGCTACGCTCACTGGGTATTTTCTCTTTCTCAGACCATCTTTGCAAACTCTGAAGGTGGTTGTGTGGGAAAATCCCACAAGATCAACGGTTTCTGAAATACTCAGACAAGCTGTCTTAAAAGCAAAGTAACTTAAATCACCTTTCTTCCCCATTTTGATTCACGGTTTGAACTTGACATGTTAATGTATTCATCTGTAACATAATGGCCAATAAAAACCAAACATCTTGTAATTTTTACACAAATTTTGCTTCATCTGCAATCGTAAAAAATAGTCTGTAATGCTAAACCTAGCTAAGCAAAGCTAGCCAGTTGCTGGCTATGGCTTCATATTTGTAGCACAGATAGAAAGTGGTGTCGTCCTCCTTCCATGAACTCAGACAAAATACAGCGATTTGACCAATTTTGCTTTATTAATGGAATTTGTGTCATTATAATAATAAAACATAACTATTTTCAGCCAAGACATTCATAACCAGCAGCAGTTAAAATTTGCGACCTACCCACTCAAGGTTTTTTTTCTTATTGGTACTATTTTCTTCAGTGTAGAAAATAACTAGATATCACAGCTGTATGCTTCTTTGCAGCATCCCAGTTGCTTCCACTTCTGACTTAAAAGCACACAAACACAGTAAATGGGACTATCTGAAGAGCACTATAAGGTCAAGACCTTACATTATTGTAGAAAGCAACAAAACAAATCCCCTATTGAGCACCAGTGGAGAAGACAAACTCTCTTGTATCTGCAAGAAACCTCTAACAGTACCATACTTAGGCTGGGTGGCAATCCATTTGGCTGAGAGGAAACGGGGAACGACAGATATTCTGAGCACTTGCTGGCTGCTTTTCTGTTATTGCATCCCAAAATATACCCCATACTGGTGGTGGCATATTGTGTGGTTGTGGAGGTCAGATCATATGATACAACACTCATAACTCTGCTTCATGGCAAAATACCAATTAGATAACCTGGAGCTGACCTATTGAAAACCAACAGGGTCCAGGTGTGTGAAAACGATGAGATGGCATGGCTGTGTTGTGTTGAACTCTGAATAAAACAACCAACGTACCTGCACAGTTTTGACATCTTTAGATGGTTGAAAACCCTTAAATGAGAGCATGTGTCTAAAATTCCACCTGCTACTGCAGATCTATTAAGCACAGTGGAGGTTTAAAAGAACAAATAATAGGAAGCAACAGTAACCCTGCAGCAGTATGAGCCATGCTGTTTTTGCATGTGATGTTTAAAAGATGACAAGCATACCCCGCGAAACAAGACCGTGTGAGAACAAGCAGTACCAGAAACAACCTGCAGATCACCTCCACTGCAGGTTAACAAGTTCAGCAGTCCTGTGTGGGGACAAATTAAACAGCCTCATTGAAACGAAAGCCTTCCAAATTCAGGTTAATGAAATGAGTTGTGCGGTGGATGAGGTGGGAAATAAAAAAATAAAAGTATCCGTGATTGATTCTTTTCACTTTATTTCAGTACGTTATTCATACAAAATAATCTGTACAAAGGCTAAAATAGGTCATAATTTTTTTTTTTGCATAGAAGGAACAGTGATGGAAAAACAAAAAGCCCGGGTGGAATGGCACAATAAACTCCACTCACTATCGCACACAGGCCCCATAACAATTAGGTTAAAAGGAGGGGATCAAGCTGCACACAAAAATACTGAGCTTTTCACTCCGCGCTGTTGAAGCGTGAGACAAATTGGCAATGGTTCCCACTTTCATCATCTTCACTTTGTTCTTTAGAAAAAGAACCTAGTCTTGACTGGCTCACCACCATTAGCTCATCTCAGCGTCTTTAGGACAACAGTCCCTCAGGTTTTGTTATGCTTTTTTTTTTAAAAAGAGCCCATTTTCAGACAGGGATTGCATACACAGAACACTTCATGTATCATGGGATCTGCTGACGCCACTTCACTTTGCTCTTCATGCCGAGTCTTCCACTCCACCCCACAAACAAATTCTGAATCAAATCTAATTGACGGCAACATAAAAAGGGAATCCGAAGCATCAAGTCATTAGACAAGAAAGGCAATAAGCGTACTGTACCGAGAGATTTTTTCTGACACTCTTTCCTTTATTTAAAAAATAGTTGATTTAGCGAGTAAAGAGAAAGTAGTGCACCAGCTAGTATAGATATTCAGAGTGCTTTCACGTGTAGCAGAAAACTCCACAGGACAAGGCTGGCAGGTATCAGATAGTGCCACCCAGCAGAACACAACATCAAACACACCATTTCTAGAGCATACATTTCCACTGCTCACATATTCAGCTTCAGCACAGGGGAAGGATTAGGAGCAGATTACAGAAATAATATGTCGAAGGTGGCAAAAAATGATTCTGACACACACACAAAACGAAAGGAAACAACAACAAAAAACAGTTTTTATGTTCAGAATTTTTCACAGCAGACGAAACCCAATTACTGCATGTGCATCCTTCCTTCACCATTTCCGTGGCTTACTGGGAGTGCTTCCTTGGATGAGACGGAATATTTTATACTCCTTAAAAAAAAATCAATTAAAAAAAAAAGAAATCATGTTTTACTAAAAGATGAAAATGCAGTCAAAAGTATATGAGGACTGTACTGACACAAACACAAATTTACTGAACATTTACACCGCTCTCGTGCTTGAAGCGAAAACAGAGGCAGGAAATCTGGCAGACATAAAAAGTGGATAACATACAGTACAAGTGTCTGTAAATGAGCATAAAAAGGGCACGGGCTGTCAGAAAACCAGCCTGTTGATGTGAATGTTAGGCGAAGTGGCAGAGGTATAACAGTAAGTTACATCACTTGTAAAATGGGCATATTTACATGGTGAGCTGATACACTGGAGCGAGATGAACTCTGTTGTACAGTCGTCTAACAGTTCATGCTCTAAGAGTACAGAATGGGTCCTGCACTGGCAGTTTGAAGAGATACTGCAGATTATAGCTGCGCGTCCTAATTCAATTTAATTTGATCCTAATACAAAGAAGCACAACGACAAAAGCGCAGTATGTCTTTTGTGGACTTTGCCTGATACTATATGCCAGATTTTCCTTCTATTTGTTCTACGTTAATTGCTTTAACCGCCTGCATCGCTGAAACACAGAAAAGGCATTTTTGCATGTTGTAGAGGAACACTGCAAAGACTAATCCTCTAGGAAAAAATGCTTAATGATGTCATGTACTCAAAGTGAACTACAAATGGGGGGAAAGCCAATAAAAACAGAACCTACAACAAGAAAATCAACAGCATATTGTATAAAAACAAACATTTAAACAGCAGAAAAGTGTACAAAACGAACATAATTAAACAGCCCCCCTTGTTAAAATGGCATTCATCCCCGCATATTACAAACACAATGTAACATTGACATAATCATGGAAAATGGGGTAAGGATTTTACACAGAGAAGAAAATGTCGCCCCAGTCAGATCAGCCGAGAGCAAACAGCGTCCGCAGGCTGAGGCTCTGACCTCCCAACAGATTTGCTTTATTCCCACTATTCTGCATTCTTGTATTTCTGTTACATGTGCGGCTATCTCGGGTTTCCTTTGAACCTTCTTTTTTTGCAGTAAGGATACAGCACAGCCTCATTTGCCAAACTGTTTTGAGCTATTCCTCCGCTAACCCGTCTCGGGTACCTTACGAGTGCTTTAAGGTGTCCAAACCACATTGCCAGTTACTGAATAGCGCCAGGTGTCTGCAGAGTGAGGCAGTAAGTAAGGGATGTGTTGAGTTTGTGGAGGCAGCCGAGCAGAGGAAACGCGATCGCTCGTGCCTGCACTGTACATCAGCAGCTGTCATGTTTCCCCCATGGACACAACAGGAAGAGTTGGAGCATATGGGGGCAGACAGTGTATCACAGCCAGCAGGGTCACTGCACAAAACAGCACAAATTTGTTGCTTCCTGTTGCAAGAATTCCCCTTTCTCTTCCTAAAACTCTCCTTTAAATTAAGAAATCATCAGACTAATTTTTCCTAAAATGCCAACAATGACTTCAGGAGATACTCTGAAGCATCTCACATCAAGGGGGCACGTGAGTAAATGAGTGGCTTATTTTCTTTGTTAGTTCAGGTAGCAGGAATGGACAGTACTCCATTGATGCGTCATTCAAAGCAATAAATTTAATTGCAGCTATAATGTAGGACACAATTTAGAACGCAACCACTTGTAAAAGTTTAATTGGCAGCTTCCCTGGTAGCCAAGCTCAGCTCTACTGGTTACACATGAGCAGGCGATATAGGCTATAAATGGGAGACTTGACTTAACTAGGTGGTAAAACACAATCCTAAATTCCTCTCGTGCAAGTACAGTACTCTGCATCATAAAGATTCCACAATTCCAAGTTTATATGAGCTTTTACTGTGTTCTGAAAGAGTTGCTACTGAATTGAAGTCCAACCAACTTGCAGGAATCTACAAACTGAATCGGCTTGAATGGATGAGATGAAGAGAAACAGGGCATAGTGGCAAACATGACAATACAGGTCAACGCTTCAGTAACAGAAATTCAAAATAAAGATGGTAAAGACGCAACTGTGGTAAAATATCAGCTTAAATAGACCATTTCTTTAAAATCTTCCCTCTGTAGTAAAAACCTTTGTGCAAAACAATCTGCTAACATTCTGTTACAAATGTTTTGTAATTATTGGCCGGCTTAGTTACCGCTATTTTTTGTTCTTGATTAAAATATAGCAATCTTCCCACATCTCTAATTGCACTTGCTTTGGAAAGCACTATGTCACAACTGAATACAACCTTATGATTCCAAAAGCTACAGTGATCCTTTGACAGTAAGCGAGGTCTTTATTCCACCGTTTCTTTGGAGATTTTGAAGCCTAGAGCAGACACACCGGAGGGCATTTTTTGAAGTCGCCACAGCAGATGGAATATTTTCAGTCTCCAGGAGGAAGGCTGGCACTCTGGCCTCCTGCAGTGAATGTAGATGTAAACAGACATAAACCGATGTGTCCTACAGGGCATGTTGCCATACATATCAGTCTGAGCTTTGATCTGGCAACACTCTCACACTCCCATCTCGCCCCACCTCTGGTCGCTGCGAGAAAATGAAGCCTAGGTAAAATTGAAGGGGGTTGCAAACCGGAGGTGTAAACGTGTGATGAGCAGGAATGTCAGCAGAAGCACTGGATGGAGCATGAAACTCATTGCTGCCTGACACGAAGAAAGAAAATTAGAGTGAAAAAGAAAAGATAGAGGCAGGGTTGAGTTGCAAGCCGCCGAGAGAAAGCACGAGGAGGGCGGTGTGAATGGATGAGATCTTCAGTACAGAAAGGCTAGAGCCACCTCTGTTAACGCTATTGATAGCCGAAACGAGACAGCGTGTCTGCTCGGTTTTTGCTCCATCCTGCCCTTGATTCTAAGTGTTTCTCAGTGGGTTTTTTCTCCTCTGCAGCTTGAACTGTGTGATAAAATGCATGCGCGTACACAACCCAGTCCGCTTTCTCAAAGGGGGGACTTTATCACCTAGATCTCTACAGCTGACAGTGCTGCTGGAGCCCTAATAAACAGCCATTTTACATCATTTATATTGTCTAACAGGGAACGGGTACGCTGCTGCGTGGCAGCACAAAATGCATGTGTGCGAGTTTGTTCGCAGACAAATTTTTGGTGTAAAATGAATCCAGCGATGACTCCTCGTGCTTACGCGATGCTCCTCCATGAAGCTCATTTCACCTAAACCTCTGCATCCTTACATGCCTTTGCCCGTCTGCAGCAATGTTACCTCAAAACCAATCCCACACACATACCCACACACACATTGCACCGATCTGTTCGACACTTACATTCCACAGGATGATCTACTTACAAAAGCAAATCCAACAAGAAAACAATACGTTTAAAATAAAAATAATAACAACGGTCATTTCATTGGTAAATCAGTGAAGTAGAAAACTAGCATGCCATGTTGGATCTTTTTCATTTACAAGGGGAAAAAAAAAACAGGGCTAGAATTTAATAAGCATGAAGAAAAAAAAACTCCACATGAGGTGGAGGGTTTTGTCAGTTTCGTGGGTTTTTTCGCCCTGTGGGGCTGTTTGGGCATTTGTAAAGTCTTCATTGTCTCAAAGTCTGTCTTTCCCTCCAGCAATTGGTTAGTTCAAGCCAAAGAAGAACAGAAAAAGCCAAAAAACAAGTGTACTCAAGAGAAGGGACAACATATGGGATTCTCTTCCTTGCCAAAAGTAGGTGCCTCTTCTCTTCCAGTTGTGTTACTCTTTGGCAAAATAAATGGTGAGAGGAGACAGCAGGAGAGAGCAGCTGGAATCTGTACAGACGATCTGAGAAGGGGGGAAAGGATGCTCTAAAGAGGGAAAGCATGGATGTATGTTTGAATCAGAGTCTTTATCCCATCGAGCACTGGGGCTCCTCTCCATTTGGTGCTTGTCCCAAGGCTAAGCGTCATACTTCTTTCCCGTTCTGTGAATGTGGTGGAACAATGTCATGGAGAATGCCATGCCCAGGAGCTGTGGAGGAAAACAAGGAGATCGTGAACACATGCTCGTGTCTGTCTATAGTATCTATTTATGTGTAATATATGTGCAGGTGTGTCCGTGTGGTCTATTTATGTTCATGCCTTGGGCTGCGTTTCTGATGCACAATGAATCGTGTGCTGAATCACGAACACATTTTAGTTCAGTTTCTTTTTCTCAGATGGCCTTCAAATGGAAGCTCTGGAATCTTTGTGATGGCAAAATGTACAGTGTGTGCAAGCATTAAGCCAGTGAAGTAAATTGAGATGCCATTGAATCAAAGTAGCCAGCTATGTCTTTGAAGTTTCCATTACCGCTGATACTTCCACATCAAACACAGTCGCAAGGCTGATCCTAAAACCATTATCTGGCAAAGTTGTGATGACAGGGAAACTGAAAAATACTGAATGCTGCATAGTTTTTAATAAAAAAAGGAAATGTGGACTCCACTGGGGATCCCTATGGTCTGTGATTAGCTGGGGAAAGCTGCTGATTCGCTTTTGGTTTCACTCAAAACCTAATTCGCAGAGCAGCTTCAGAGAAAATGCCACCTTAAACTGGCGTCAATCAAAAAAAAAGTGCCATTTTAGGTAAACATCCAGCTGAGACGGAGTTAGGACAGATGAAAAAGTGCTTCAGAGCCAACCCAATTATTTACATCTGAGCTCATCTGTCTCTGACAGAAAGTTTCTGCTGTCTGCTTCATTCAGTCTGAGAGACAGGATGACAGTTGCTCCTGAAGGATGCTTTAAAGCTCAATCACAGATTCCTGCTTAAAATGTGGAAATATTTCTGGGATTTCTGAAGCATTGTGGATAAACACACACCGTACATACCGTATTTTCCGTACTATAAGGAGCACTTAAAATCCTTTAATTTTATCAAAAATCGACAGTGTGCTTTATAATCCGGTGTGCCTTATGTATCAGAATCAGAATCAGAATACTTTATTGATCCCTAGGGGAAATTATTAAATTCTGGTTGTGCTTACTGATCTCGAACCAATTTTATGCGGTACACGGTGCTCAAAAATCTGTCAAAAAATGTTTCAGTACGACTTTGGTAAGCTATGAAGCTGCACAGCTTGATGGATTGTTGGAACATTATGGCTGCTGAAGTCAGGAGCCTCGCGGACTCGATGTAATCTGGGTTCAAAAATCTGTCAGCTTCAGGTCCCAAAGTCAAACGAGCACTGCAGCATCACTGAGAGTTAAAAACTGTCTAAATTCTTTCATCTTTAATAAAATGATCAGTGTTGTTGCTTTACCAGGTGTAACAATTACGTTTAACATCCAGGCATCCATGAAAACAGAATTAGTTACATTTAACAGAGTTAGAAGTTAGCTCGCTAGCTTCCACCTAAACATGATATAGCATGTTCTGAATAAGAGATTTCTGAAACAAATTCAAACGTACAGCTCTGCTATCACTTCCAACATAAATGAAGACAGAAAACTAAACAGCAGTGATGTTTGTAGGGTTACTGAAGTTGGGCTAGCTGGTATATAATGATGCGCTACGTGATCGCTAGTGACACAGCTATGTTAGCATAGCATAAACACAGTGAAGCTAACTTTTTTTTACACTCGATAAAAGTTAACGTGAGGGTTCCCGATGGTTAGGGACAAATGCAATCACATGGCAGGATGCTGTAAACAGACCAAACTTCAGTCAGGAGAACAACTGAGATAATCCATCCACAATATTAGGTTAATCATTAATATACTGCAACAACATGGGAATAGAGCAGCTGCCAGAGAATTCAACAATTGTACGGAAGTGGAGGAAGCAAGAAGAATGAGCTGAGTAAAGTTTGACTTATCTGACTGTTTTGTTTCGCTTAATGTGCCTTATAATCCAGTGCGCCTTATGGTCCGAAAAATACGGTACTAGCTTTTGACAAAGTTTGTTATTTACAGAATTATGGGACATTAGCTTTATTTATGATGCTCTTCATTGTCTGCAAATATTTCCCAACTTTACCTCTGGTTTGGCCTGAATCAGAGGAGGATGTGTGTGCGCCCAGAAGTCTCAGTGTTCTGCACATGCCTGATGTGCGTTTGGAGGAGAATGTGAAATTTAACAAATTCTTCAGAGCATAGTGTGGTCATATATAATGCACACATTTCTCTGATGTGACTGTGCAAGAGCTACCCCTCCCTGAGGACATTATTACGTGTAGAATCATACAAAACTCAACAGGGAGATTTGCCTTCCTTGGTGAGGACACCTTGCTCTGAATGAACCATGAATTCATGCATTAGCAAAGTGAAGCCTTGTCCTGCGTGCACGCAGTCACAGACATATCAGGCTAGGCAGAAAGAAAATATTGAAAAACAAGTCTTCACAGCATCAAAAATAAAATCAAGGGCACGGACATACAAAATGAACTGTACATCTGAGAAATCTGTGTCAAATATCATCATCGATGTGAAATGTAAATATTGTACCGAAAGGTTTCATGGGCCGAGATATTAAAATATTCTGCACTTGTCATGCACCTTGGCAGCAGAAGAAGTGAAAAGGATTGGAGGGTAAGGTGCAGTCAGAGATGTCGGGTGTTGTAGATTAAACGGACTTAGGAAAAAAGGTGCACCAGACAGCTATTGCCACAGAGGATGATTCAGGAAAAAGACCAGATCTCTGCTGGATCTTATAGTGAATTTACAAAGTCAAGGGAGTGTGAAAACATTCTCTCAAGAAGGTGCAAATTGAAGCAAAGACCCCTGACAGTAGGGCTGTGCGATATGACCAAAATCTCATATCCCGATATAAGAATTCTATCGTCCTGACAACGATATAAATCACAGAAATGTAACATTTTCTGTAAATTCTGTGAATCTCGGGCAGCTCGTCTTGCGGGAAGTGTTTCCAGCTGCGCGTCATGTAGCTGGAGTCGAGTGTTTTAACCGATGCATGAAACTATTTTTAGACATAAGTTGTAACGGCCGCCGTTTTCTTTGTGAGTATTTATTACACGGCGTGCTGCGGGGAAAAGCCTGTTCTAACGTTTGAGTCTAAGGTTTATTTTTTAGCACCTGGCGGCTCTTTTTTACTTCTCATCCGTAAATAATCTGCTCTTTCACGTGATTCCGTTTATTTTGAAAAGTCTCAACAGGATCTTGAGCTTTATTGTGAAAGGTTTATGTGGAACATAAACAAGCGGACACGCGATGGTTTTACTGTCGTTGTTGCTAACGACAACGCATAAAAACAGGCGCTTGTCTGTCCGTAGTGTGGTTATATTAAATATAAGAGAAAGAGAGAACTTTAAGAAATGAATATAGCCACTACAGTGACCATCAAAACCATGAAAAAATATTGCCATAAACAGTTTATTTTGTGACACCATGAAACAAACGATAGCGTAAAATGAAACGACAGACGTTTTTATATCGCCGTCCGATATATATCGTTATATCGAACAGCCCTACCTGACAGGTTGCCGGTAGTGGCATATACAGACAGTCTAGCGTTCACACTCACTTTCAGTTGTTACATGCGTGCATGAACTCATATTGTTCTTGCTGCCCTTGTTGTCCACCATGCTCACACAGGTTTCTGTGCAGTTAGCTGTGCTGGCTACCTAGCGCTATCACAGCTTCTGTTGAAACACTGGCTAACCGGAGTGAAAAAAACAAAACAAAAGACGTAATACAAAAAAGTCTTGCAGTCAAAATTTGCACAAATACGGTTAAAAAAAAAAAAGGTTCCCCGTTGTTCTCTGAGTAGACACTTTTAGAGTGCAATCTCAAAGTAAGTGGAAATACTACATCCTGAAGAGACAGTGAGATAAAGAGGGATACATCTGAAGCAAAGTTTAGTAGCAAAAGACAAACAGAAGCGCCAGTGGAATTTCTACCAGCACTTGCTACAGAGCCTTTAATCTGCGACTCTATACCTGCTCCTCTATATTCAGCATCTCTGCTCTCCTGTCGTCTCATAGCTCCTTATATCATTCTTGGCACAAAGCCACTTCACACATGATCAGGGTGCACAAGACAGGAGCTTCAATATTTCAGGATGTGCTGGAATGCCCACTGAGCATTAACCTTTTAATTGTTTTCAATGTTGGCAAAAGACACAAAGCAGGAAAAACAGGAAAGAGTTGTTTCTCACAAATCCTCCTACCTCCACTACCAAGATGACCATGCCTATGGTTCCCAGCAGATACTTATTGTCATCCAGCCATTCCTCCACTTTCTCAAAGCAGCCCTGAAAAAAGGAACGAAACCATGTTAAAATACCATTAAAATATACATTTTCAGTTTATGGCACTGTAGTTGGAGCGATGGCTGCCCCCTGTTCAGTTACCCAGGAGAAAGCTCAATCATCTGGTTTGCAGTTTTCCCGCAAGAAAGCATTTCTTTAATGTGAGCTATACCGTAGGATGGATAACTAGCAGGTGAGTTATTAAACACAGCTGAGTTATTGTGAGCGATGACATTTATATGCAGACGTATGGGACACATAAGCCGACGTGCGCACTAATCGTATGCTTAAATACATTCCCACCTGGGTTCATTCAGAGGCTACTCATTGGCAGGGATATAACGCGACACACTTAAGGGCGGTTTCAGCAACAAAGCTGTGCCCCTGCTGGTCTGTGGTTGCTGAGGCAGCATGTAAAGTTAACTACAAAGCGTGTGGCCATCTCCTCTGGGCAAGATTACACACAAGCTTTTAATGATGAGCTTTCCCAATGGGCCAGCTCAATGTCTGTCTTTTCTCATTTTGGCAATTATATTACAGCTTTTAATCCTCTACTTTGGACACGCTAACGAACCACATGCCAGACCAATAGCAGATTAGAGTAGCAATACGAGGGAAAACTGGTGAGCATTGTGCTACACGGTTTTGTGAGAAAAGAAGAGCTGTTGTTTCGAGAACAATAGAAAAATCCATTGGATTTAGGCAATGAGAGGAAAACTTTAAAGCGACTTTAAGTACCCACAAAGTGTTGGAAAAAACAACAGTGGATTAAAGCTTACAGATGCATGCCTCTTTTGAATTTGGGGAGCAGAAATTGGCAAGTATTGTATTTTAGAGCAACAAAAGTGTAATTTAAAGGCAATATGTTAGAGCACTTCAAATGTGGCGTTAAAAAGTAGGACGCTGTGGATCTAACTTCCCAATGCATCACGAGTTAATGGGAAGAAAAGTATCAACAACCCCCAACACGGAGCAATTGTTCACTCTGTAGTCACTTTATGATTTTGTTTTGCTGTCCCTTTATTTCACTTTTCAGTATTTTTCTTTGTGGTCACTTTGTTCCTCTTAATTTGTCTCTTCGCAGCTGTTCATCTGAACACTGCAACAACAGTGAGAAAACCTGTGATCACTAAGACGATGTAAGTATGCTGATTATTTTAAATTAGCCTAACTGTATGAGCATGGTCATAACATGACCTGTTAACAGTGCAACTTAATTTGTTAATGAGTTGGGAGTTAAGTGAGTTTGGGACCCATATGGAGAAGAATTATCTAAAGCAGGGGTCTCAAACTCAAATGAGCCGCGGGCCACTTCTGGCACCGTCACCTCATTGGAGGCCACTTCAGTGTCCAAGTAGTACAAAAAAACAAACACGAAAACACCCACTAATATTTCCTAAAATGTAGTGTTTTGTTTGTTTTATTTAATTCCAAAATATTGTGTAACAAGACAAAATTGCAAACATGAACACTATTTTTTTCTCACTCTTAACTGTCTGAAGCCTTTCAGTTTCAGTTGTCATATGCAAGTTAGCACAGGGTCAACATTGCAGTGAAATGTATTTGACGAGCAGAAGACAGTCACTCAGCAGTGTAGTACAATGTAGTACAATGTAGTACAGTATAGTACAGTGTAGTACAGTAGTTTCATTGAACTACCAAATAAACAGCTCTTTCTGGCCAGACACGTGGAAGCACTTTTGCTACAATTTTGTTTGTATTTAACAAAATAAAAATGCAGGCATAAGCGTACACATTAGTTTTTGACTGCAAGTGAAAATTGTTTTCTTTCTAAATAAATCTCTCCCTGAACTAACAGCCCTCAACATGTTTGCACGCTCTTGTTACCTCGCTCAGGTCCGCGGCTCTGAAACGTGGTAAGGAGACTCTGGCTAATACTTTGGGCTCCATGTCGGCTCGTGGAACGAGCTTTACTGTCTGGATCAACTTTGCTAGCGAGAGACAGAGAGAGGCGTTGAAAGGCTGCTCCAGCAGAACTTTATTGTTTCGGAGGAAAACACGAACACGGTGTACAGTCGAGTCTTAATAGCTTACTGGGCTCGTCAGCCACTCTTTTAGGCTGCAGTGGTTATTTTTATATTTACATGCTTCCATCTCCCGTTTCTGCTCGGTAGCGCCTCGTACTTTTCGACTTTCCTTTTTCCTCCCTCCCTCATGCTCACACACAGCGGGAGGGGCGGTCCCACACGCTCTCCCTGCAGCAAGGACTACACCGCACATGAGGCTACAGTCTTAAAGGGCCATGCCTGTAACACTCTGTCATGTATTAAATCATTTTTTGTATAATAATTAAAAAAAATATTTCTTCACATCAGTATGCAGGCCTAAGTAGGTGGTGACGTGGGCCGCAAATGGCCCGCGGGCCGCGAGTTTTGGACTCCTGGTCTAAAGAATGGAAAAATACACTTTTTGAAAGCCCAGAGCACAGCTGCAGCAGTAATCAGGATGTACAAAAGAGCCATAGTAACACTAATCAGAGCCACAGTGGCCCTCCACCTGAAACGCCACAGACAGCGCACTTCTTCCAAAGTACAGCTCTTAAAATCGGAAGAATAAGTGGTTCAATCTCACAATGGAAATTTGAATTTTAGCTTAGAACATTGCTTAATGTCAGTCTCTATATACGTCATAAAAACCCCTCCTCACTCTTCTTCTTTGGCCTAAAACTGAAAGATCGAATGTTGCTAAAGAGCTGAAAAACAGCCTGATGAAGATTAGGATCACAAGATAAATTGGTTTGGCTGAGATGGGGATGATACACAGCATGACGCTAGACTGATTGTAAATATGGTATCTAAAAGTTTCAAGGACACCGGATGGATGTTAGACAATGTCAGACAGGTATCTTAATTGTGTACTTGAGCACTGAGGAGTAAAAACACATTGAGAAGTGAAAAATATCAGGTGCTGGAGATGTTGGAGATTAAATGGACTTAGGAAAAAGGTGCACCGCAGACAGCTATTTTTATACAGCATGACTCAGGAACAGAGCAGAACTCTGTTTGGATCTTGTACTGAATTTACAAAACCAAGGGAGCAGAGAGGAACAGGGAAACATTTTCTCAGGAAAGGCAAATTGAAATAAAGACTCCTAATACCGAGTCACCCCATCACAGGGGCAGCATTACTGAAAAGACAGACAACTGTTTTACAATGACATATTCATACCGCGGGGACGCTAAAACGATTTTGTTATGTAGATGCACCAGTCAAGACCTTTTTGCTATTCTGGTTGTCCACTGTGCTTACGTCCCTCCATAAAAGAAACAGGCCTGCGCAGCCTAAAAAGGCTTCAGTGTCAGTAAAAACTTCACATGTATATATTTTGTGGGCGCACTGAGACTGCAAGGCAAAAAAAGATAAAAAGAAAGAGTCTGGCGGTAAAGTGAACAAAGCAACCGGGGTTCCTGGTGAGTGCTGAGAGCACTCTGAGTTGTTGCAAAAACGCAGCATAAACAGTCTGCGCACACACACACACACACACACGAACACACACAGCCAGCCAGTTAATTGCTGGCTACCTCAAGTTAACGTCTGTTTCCGTTGGTGCATTGGCTGACTCAAGCAAACGAACAGATTACACTCAAAACTGCACAAACGTGGCAAAACAAGTTTGGCTTCGTTAAAGCAGTTTTAGAGCACATGTTCTAAGTAAATGGAAAACCTACTATGAGGAGAGACAGTAACAATACAAAGAGGGATAAATGGTACCAAAAAGCACCACAGAACGACACAGGAAATCCTTCCTGCCCCTGACCGTCTCCCTGTGCAACTCCTCCATCTAACACACTGTAAACACTGCCGTAGTTACACCCTGTTTGCACACGCTCTGCAGCTAAGTTCAGTCAGAGTCAAATGTCAATCGTATATATTCCACCTCTGTAATATCCTTTGTCAATATTCTTGATATTTATAATTGAGTGACTTGTATATATTAGTGCTATTTCTTAAATTTGTAAACTCTGTAACATATTCAAATAGTTTAGTCTGTTACTGTTACTGTCTTGGAGTAACCACATCATTTCCTTAAGGATTAATAAAGTATCCTGATTCTGATGTCATAGCAGTTTTGGGCCCAGCATGTTTCCTATAATCTGGACAAGAATATTACGTGAATCATAAAGAATACTTTCAGACTATCAGTTTTAAAAAGAGAAAAGTCAAGGCAAACTACACAGCCGAGATTAGGTAGAAAATGACTCTGTATCATTCATATCCATCCATCCATCCATCCATCTTCATCCGCTTATCCGAGGTCGGGTCGCGGGGGTAGCAGCCTAAGCAAAGAGGTCCAGACCTCCCTCTCCCCAGCCACCTCCTCCAGCTTGTCCGGGGGAATACCAAGGCGTTCCCAGGCCAGCCGAGAGATATAATCTCTCCAGCGTGTCCTGGGTCTGCCCCGGGGCCTCCTCCCGGTGGGACATGCCTGGAACACCTCGCCCAGGAGGCGCCCAGGGGGCATCCTTGCCAGATGCCCGAACCACCTCAGCTGGCTCCTTTCGATGTGGAGCAGCAGCTGCTCTACTCTGAGCCCCTCCCGGATGGCCGAACTTCTCACCCTATCTCTAAGGGAGAGGCCAGCCACCCTTCGGAGGAAGCTCATTTCCGCCGCTTGTATCCGCGATCTCGTTCTTTCGGTCACTACCCACAGCTCGTGGCCATAGGTGAGGGTAGGGACGTAGATCGACCGGTAAATTGAGAGCTTCGCTTTTACACTCAGCTCCCTCTTCACCACGACTGACCGGTGCAGCGTCCGCATTACTGCAGCCGCAGCCCCAATCCGTCTGTCGATCTCCGGCTCCCTTCTCCCATCACTCGCGAACAAGACCCCGAGATACTTGAACTCCTCCACTTGGGGCAGGAACTCATCCCCGACCCGGAGTGGGCACTCCACCCTTTTCCGGCTGAGAACCATGGCCTCAGATTTGGAGGTGCTGATCCTCATTCCCGCTGCGTCACACTCGGCTGCGAACCGTTCCAGTGCGAGCTGGAGGCCCTCACCCGATGAAGCCAACAGAACCACATCATCCGCAAAAATCAGAGATGAGATTCTGAGGCCACCAAAGCGAAAGCCCTCCGCCACTTGGCTGCGCCTAGAAATCCTGTCCATAAAAATTATGAACAGAACCGGAGACAAAGGGCAGCCCTGGCGGAGCCCATCACCCACCGGGAACGAGTCCGACTTATTGCCGGCAATGCGAACCAAGCTCTTGCAACGGTTGTATAGGGATTGAATGGCCCGTAGCAATGGGCCAGACACCCCATACTCCCGCAACACCTCCCACAGGACACCCCGAGGGACACGGTCGAATGCCTTCTCCAGGTCCACAAAACACATGTAGACTGGTTGGGCAAACTCCCATGCACCCTCAAGTATCCTCGAGAGGATAGAGAGCTGGTCCAGTGTTCCGCGACCAGGACGAAAACCGCATTGTTCCTCCTGTATCCGAGGTTCATTCATATCCTCCAAAACAATAACTTAAATACAGTAAGTATATTCTGCGGAGTCTGTCATTTTAATACAGTAAATCTGTTAGTTTTGAATATTTTATAAAGAGCAGACACGTGACTCTTATACTTAAAAGCAAAAGCAAAAGACTGAGAAGCAAAACTCTACATCGGAGTCCAGGTCAACTCACCCTGTTCCAGAACATGTTGGTGGAGTTCCGCCCACAGTTCTGGTAATGCTCCTGGCAGCAGCGATCAGGAACTACTTTGTCCTTCAGGGCCTCGTGCCAGTCGGTGTATCCTATCACTCCACAGCATTTCCACTGTTAATGCCATACAAATGTCAGGTAGAAGATGAGTTAATGCTCTGTGTCCTCAGTGGCCCCAAAAAGCTCAAACAAACTTTAATTAAAAAAATGTAATTGGTCACTTTCCTTTAAAGGACAGCAAAAAAGGACTGAAGTGTACTTGGACAGCCAGTTTGGGCTTTTAAGGTCACACTAACACCACAGCTACAAGCCAGGACATACATTAGCTGGAATATCTGAATAGATTTTAGTCATTTGTGCTTAAACATTCACACTAACGTTTCTCATATTGTAAATGCATGGCGTTACTTACCTCTGCCTGGATGATGTTCCAGGCATTTCGCAGGCCTATGTTGTTTTCTGAGTTGTACAGAGCCAGCCCATCCTTGAGATCCTGTTTGGCATTCTCACGCACCTGGAGAGGATAAAAGAAAACATTAGCCTTAGTTAGAGATCTTAGTTTGGAGGGGTTGTCTTTGCAAGAACAGTCCTGTGAGTTGCACCATTCAATACCTCTTTATGTTGTCTTTGTATTGGAGCAGGCAGTTGAAGCTTGGGTGTTTGTAGAGGTGCACTCGGATTATTCTACTCTTTTCAAACTGTCAGCATCCTTTTCACACAGATGCAAACAGTAGTGGCAGGTGTGCAGTTAAGTGCTTTTAGTGGACTGCGTATGACTGACGAATCATTAACGCAAAGCAATCCGACACTACAATATAAAGACATAAAATGCCAGCGCCTTCACAGTTATGGGTAACCTCTTGTCTTGTCAAATAAAAATAACTCTGCAACAGTAACGCGGACCGCTGTGTGATGTCTGAACGTCTGACACGTCATGTGTCGCTCACACGCTCGGCTTCAACATGCCCTTCAGCAGTGCTAGCAAATCATTTTCCTCTTGAGTGAACACCAACAATTTGCTCAGGGTTGTGCCATGTCTGAGGGAGATTAATATCTCATTCGCTGTGTTAATGAGATACAAAATCAGAGCTTTAGCTCTCCTGCAGTTTCATATGCCTGTGGGGATTTGCTAACTGCCAGGACAGATTGAGAGGCGCTTTAGATACGGGGTAATTATGACTAGAAAAATGACATGGACTGCCAGAATCACGCTGTACATCTTCACGGGCAATAAAAGTAATATCACAACAATAGGAATGCACTTAATACTTAAAGCTTAGAGTTAAAGAGTGTGATCAGGAAATCTGCACAGGACAAGAGAAGCTGCATTAGCACTGTCACGTCCAGAAACAACAAGGTGATTTCAGCAATTCTCAGTGTTTTTAGGTGCCAATAAATCCTTTAGTGAAAGAATAAGGACGAAAGTAACAATAAGCAGCCAGAAGCCTGGCTTCTCTAAAATAATAACACATTTAATATCACTTGACTTTCTGTCTTACACATTAGAAATAGTACAAACCCAACTTTCCTTTGACTGTACAGAAACGACATTAAGCTTTAAAGTCATTCACTGGTTCAGTACCCTTGTTATTCAGCTGCAAGGCTTTTGAAATCTATTTGCTGAATTAGACATAAAAGTCAAACTGAATTTTTACTGATTAATTAAAATTTCTCGGGCAATAAAATGCTTTAGTAATCATTAAAAATGCAAACCCCATTTAAAACATCCTCTAAAAGCTTTGAAATAAGACGAGAATTATTTCAAATCCCATTCTTGCTCCTCGGCCTGCAAGTTTGCTGATGCAGATCTTGGTCCTCGTGCAGGAAAATGAAATGAAGAACAGCAGCACCATCAATCTCTGCCTTATGCTTTGTTTCTATCTGCCATCTTGTCTTCTCCATCTACAGTAGGCTGTATGTGATGTTGCTGGCTCATTACAGACTCCTCACACAGCCGCTGGAGAGCGGGGTCCCCCTTATTGCAATAAAAGTCTTCTTCCGAGTCTCCGATAAGTCACTGCACATCATTTTTTTGTGTCTTAGTTACAGTGTGAAATGAAAGTTAATGATCCAGATTTACCTCTAACGAGAGGCAGACAAATGAATACAGAACAAACAGGGAGTTGGAGGATCGTGCGGCACGCCGACCCTTTTTCTCCTCGCCACAGAAGCAGACAAAAACACGAGGAGATTTCTCGACTAATGCTTGCACTGCCGGTCCTCGAAAATGTTGACAAATAACAGGCCTGCACCCTGCTGTGGCAACATCCGACTTCTGGGAAGTTTTGCCTGGATGTTGCCACGCAATATTTCATGTAGACAAAGCCCTGAGACAGAGCTCATATGTCTCATTGCATAGATAAGCTTGTAGTTTCCTCTGTGATGACCAAGTCCGCACACAGCAATATACGACTGCACATTCATCACAGAAATCTAAAGGGTTCAGCTTTGGCCGGCTGAGAAAACACTCATAATTCACAGAAAAGACAAAAAAAACAAAAAACAAAGAAAGACAAGAAGATATGCATGTGAGGGCGGTGGAAGGAGAAGCCTTTCTGTCCAAACTGTTCACGTTCCACGTCAATGATCACAAAAATAGAGCAGAGAGCGGGTGGTAGATTGTTGGAGAAACACCTGTCCCAGATCTGGTGACATGGTAACACCCAGGGGAGCAGGTACACTGAGACCTGCGAGGTTACACTGAATGCTCATTACCAGAGTGTGTGCCACGACAGAACCGACTGCTCCGATTTCCAAAGACGTGAAAGAACTGATCATTTCAGAGAAGGATACAGCCACCACAGCGGTGGGGGGGACATCTGGCTAACGACTGGTGTCTCAGCAGGCTGTTTTGAAAACGCTGTGGAACATTTAGAGTTCCTCACGCAACACGGGAGAGCATTACGTATTTACATGAGATTCTGTGAAAACAGAAGTGTCAGGAGATTTATTCTAAAGACACTTCTTCAGCTGAGAGTCAGAGAGTGGAGACACACACGCTGCAGTTTTTACTTGCAAGGGCGGTCACAGAGCGCTCACATCAGAGTGGGGGCCCTGTGAAGTGCGCTCTGTTACCGCTCTGGTCTTTATTTATATACAAAAGTAGGTGCATTCGTTTATTACATTGGAATGTGGATGTGTATATTAGGGGTGCAACGATATTCGTATCGATATTGAACCGTTCGATACAGAGCTTTCGGTTCGGTACGCATATGTATCGAACAATACAACATTTTTAATTTATTTTATCAACTTTTCTTCTGACGATGCTCAGAGGATCTGCGTTCGACTACTCCGCCTAGGCTGCACTGTTGAGCGCAGATCCACTGAGCGCAGCGCAAGCTAGCGAGACAGAAGCTAAGCTCGTTGCAACATGGCAAATTGAACCTCCCCCACCCTCATTCAGATCTGGCCTTTGGAATTATTTTGGTCTTCATGTGAAGTATGACCCTGAAGGTAAGCGCGTCATGGACTAAAGTGAAACAGTATGTCGGATGTGCCACGCAATGCTCAGTTACATGGGTGGGAACTACTGCGTTAGCGCAGTTAGCTTGTTAATGTGTTGACGCAGTCCAGTCCCACGCACGGGGCGATCCGCGGTAGCTCGTTAACGGAGCTAGTGCAAAGACAAGTGGAAGCAGACAAAAACAACAAGCACGCTACAAACTTTACCCGAGTCATTTAGACAGCCGTTAGCACAGGATTCTCCTTATGGGGACCTGATATGTTTCATATGCTGCTGAGAATATAGCCCAGAAGAAGCGTATAGTATAGCTTTTATTTTGGAAAGAGACATTTCTCTGTAATAAACTCTCTTTCCCAAAGATGAGGGATTTCTCGATCAGATAGATTTATTATTTCATCCCTTTGTTGTTTCAGCAACATTAAATTTAAAAACTGTAAGTTTGAGTTAAAATATATATTTATAATTTTAATAAATGACAAATTAAAAAAGCATGAACATTTTTTTGTATCGAAAAAATATCGAACCGTGACACCAAAGTATCGAACCGAACCGTGAATTTTGTGTATCGTTGCACGCCTAGTGTATATCTGTGTGTGTGCGCGTGTGCCAAGAGAGGCTCCTCTACCTGACACGAAGTGAAACTGCTCGTTAAGCTCTTATCTAGCACTAATAGGTACTGCTCCTTCCCTGCATGATAACGGGTCACAGTGAACTAAAAACAGTCTGAGTTATAAAGAGGTCATCATGCAGTATTCTATCATTTGCAAACGTATGTCATTAAAAGATTATCCTGACTACTAAGTACAATTTTCTATTGACAAGAAGAGACGAGCAAAACGTTTATTTTATCAGTTTGCTCAATTAATATCTTACGAAAATTGTACAGCATCCAATTCTGATCTTATGATGCTCTGAAAGGAAAGAATTAGTGGACCATTGGGAGTTAGTGTATTGGCACCTGCGGCAGGTAAACTATAGATAGATATACATTTATCTGTCTGCATGTTCTGTGCATGCTGACAGGAAAACAGAGGAATTATCTTAGGATACCAACCACGGTCAGTGTTTAAAGACTAACAAGTGCTCAACTTTCCACTGAAAAACCTGAACTTGAATCGGATTTTATGGATGGCTAAGTGCTTAGGAACAGCTTTGAACTTTCAAAATGGCTAATATCTTATCTACATATTCACACTAGCAAAAAATATGAAGGATAATCATTGATTGTTATTTTAAAAACACTTTTCTTTCTTTTTTGTCCCTGCACTTTCTTCTTGGTCAACTACTAAATTAAATACATTATTGTTAAGTTGTAGCTGCTCCCCTGTGTTTACCAGCTAGTAACTCTGGTTCTTTACTAACTGTTGTTGTGTTCGGGGTGTTGAATAGCTTTTCTTGTGAAATTTCTAATCAAACTGCCCCAAACTCCCAAGTTCCCACAGTGGCAAATGTTCACGTCGCATTAACGTTCAGTACCAGAGTAGCTCACGTCATCGTTTACCCGACAGCTGCATAATAATTAAAAATATACTTTACGGTGAAATACTCCCTGGCATTATTGCATTTTTCTTTTGGATGCAGAAATGATGAAGCGACTCCACACATACTCACCTGTCTTCAAATCTCATCTATAATGCAAAGAACCAGAGATCTGCCTGCATACGCAGGTTTCTGACGAGACAGGCGGTGCAGATAACGCTGTTTTTTAATGTTTAAAAAAAAGTGACAGACAGTTGAGCTGATATTCTATCACAGTAGATTTCATATTTGATGTAAAATGCACCGAAGTACATAGCATCTGAACCCAAGTCAACCTCTACCAAACTGAACTTCTGATTGTAGCTTGCTGTCAGGGTATGGTACACAAAGCTCACATTATCACAAATACCAGACTTCAGGCTCAAATGTTCCTAAATGCAGAGTTTCAAGCATGAAATTACCATTAAATCGTATTTAAATAAAACATATTCAAAGCTAAACAACCCAGATCAAATTGCCACTTATTTTACTGTTTCGTGAAGCAAATAAAACTGTCTCTTGTCACATCTTCAGTCCTTTGCTGCATGCTCTTTAAGGATAGACCGAACCTCTTTCAAACATGTTCAGTGCTTTTTTCCTCTCATACGCAGTCACTGTTGGGTCACATACTGTCTGGAAACACTGGTTTTAGTTTCAGGACTACTGGGAAACTAAGAAGCTAACAACGTTTCACTGTTGCTCTAATTGCAAAGCTCAGGACAAATACATTTACTGCCCTGAAATTGTAATAAATGATGTGAATCCAAACAGAATCAGTGCCAGAGGTTTCCAAACAGCACATTATTAAACACGTTCCTTAATTCCCTCAGTTGCTCTGCAACCCTGTGCTTTGTAGACGGAGGCCAGGGCACTTGACAGAGTCAGGGGAAGAGCCCCACTCCAGCTTTAATTGGTTGGGAAATAACGCACAGCCAGGAATTGAACATAATTCTGTCTTTGCACAAACGACACACGCAGCTAGACGTGACTGCCGCTGTCGTTGAGTAAGACATCAAGGATGTGCCACAGCCAAACTTGGCTTCCTTCCTCTTCCATGACTCCATGTTTTCCTTTTTCCTGATTCTTTTCCTAAAGTTTTACAGTGACATCTAATTTCATTTCTGACATGGCTGACCTCTTTCTACCCCTTTTTTTGTGTACTTCAGCACCCTAACACATAACACATTCATTCTTCCCAGCATCCTTTGATATCTCTTTTTTTTCTTCCACCTCTCTCCACACCTTCCACCCTTCCTTCATTTCTTCCTCGCCCTCCCGACATCCCTACGTACATGCTCCGGTGCTTCCTGTCTCTCTTGCAAAGTTCTGCTTCCTCATTCTGAGCTAATAAACCTTCACCGGTGTTCAGCTCAGCGTGTTGGGTCGACGGCGGCACAATGAGGTCAGAGCGTTAAAGACGGATGGCTGTAATCTGGTTTGCCGCCCAGCCATCTGCTGCAGTCAGCTGGTTGCTAACTGCAGGGCCAGCCTTTATTATACTACGCCCTCTACATGGCATTTAATCAGAAAGCTTAACACCACTGGGCTGTGGAAGGAATGAGGGAGTGCCCACGCATAAGCCATACCTGGAGGCAAGACTGCTGGGCTGAAGAAGACGTGAGAGAAATTATCTATTAACAGGACTGAGCGGTACCTCCAAAGTAGGATTAAACTGGTGGAAACGGACGCTAAACGAAAAAAAAACATGTTGCAACAAACGCAAGATACTATATGTTTGTCTTTCCCTCCCACCTGTCAACAGACTGTCGCCCAGAAGGATCACAGTATGCACAAAGAGTCAGTCATGACTTAAATATGACCTATTTGAGAGACTAAAATATCTGTTTTGCCTCCGTCGATACACGTTTAAAAGCTGCCAACTACTGTACCGTATGTCTTCCAGTCTTGTTAATAAATACCGTGTGATTAGGGGATCAAATAAGAAAAGCGAATTAGTGATTCCTCTGATCACAGCCTGTAGCAGAAGACGAGGGGAGCCTCACACGGCATACAAGATCTCACTGGAGACGGAGAAAAAACCCAACCACAAAACAAAAAGCAATATGTGAAGGTCGTCTGTGATTGTCCTTTTAGCCAAACAGACAAGCTTTAAAAATCTAATGCAGTTTCCTAAATTTGCAGGACATCCTGATTAGAGCAGTCTGAAAGTGTCATCTCCAATAACGTGCAATTTACTTTAAACGCTTTGCCTTCCAATGACATTTGAAGACCAATAAAGGAAAATATATTTGGTTGTGATCCTCATTATCATGGTTTCACGTTCCATTAGGTTTAAGCCAGGATAAACACAGTAATTTGGCAAGAACGGGACAAACATAAAATACGGTGGGTATTCACTGGAACTTGTGCGAATGAGTTTTCCCCGGGTAATGCCCCATGCTTTGCTAATGCAGACTCAACTGATTTCTCATTTAGGAAATCCTCAGCACTACTGGGCTATCTTTTACTGACTTCACAGGTGATGGGAAAGGCACTGCTGTGAAGTCAAGAGGCTTTCTATTTAAATTCCGCCGGAGGGATCACGGTTAAGCCGGTAATATTTTGATGATAAGGCAACAGACATATTTACTCCTGACAGGGTGTGCCTGCGAGACCCGATCTGAATCTGAGAATGGATTGGCTGCTAAATGAATTCCTTTATCTGCCTGAGAGACTAGGTTTGAGCAATAACCTCAGAACAAAGAGGCAGAATTAGCTGATGTCCCGAGGGCCGTGTGACATAAGAGAGCAAATATATAAATAGACGGATCTATCAGCGACATGTCCTTGAAAACAGAGAAGTCTTCATCGCTCGTCCTGCACAAGACACTTGTCTTCTTCGGGATGAAACATTTGTGGTTGGATCAGATTAAAGACGAAGACGAATTCAGCATCGGTAATATCCAGAGCTTTGCATGTAGGCATCTGCTGTTACCCCACACATTCACCTGATTTAACCTCATTCAAGGGGTCATGGGAAATATTCCTGGAACTAATTAGGGGGAGCCAACTGTCGGGGATTGAGTTGAATTTTGTGGCCTAACCTTTGACTGCTGTGTTAATGGTGGGGTGAAGACACTCAAGCTTCTGACAGAGAAACAACCAAATATAAAAACAGAAAACTCTGATACCCGGAAGCAACTGGAATCTAGGTATGCTTATCACACTAACACCGTTTATTGCTTTCTGCATTTGTCTGTGATCATCTGTGTGTGAGAGAGCCTTCAGCTGGAATGATAAAAAACAAAATTTGGACACAACACATAACAACTTACCTTATCTGTGTACACAAAGAACAGGATGAGCAAAATCACCTCCGCCAGAAGAATTATCAGCAGGACAATGAAGAACTGTCAGAAAGAGGAAGAGCACTGTTACAACAGCAGCACAGGCAATATTGTAAATTGAATTTGTGAACAAAACTCTGAACAGCTAAGCTTCTTTTGCAGTTAAGTGCTGTTTTATCTGAGTATTTCACAAACTTCACAGTAAGACTTGCATCCGTGATTTAAAGCGCATTTATTTATACTCCAAACTCAAATGTATTGTGTGACTCACGGAGATACACGGATCATCTAATGATCTTTTAATTTGGGTTAAAGCAATTGTTTGACATCTTGTGAAACACAAGGCAAGGGTTAAATGAGATGAGCTAGCAGTCAATTAGTTTAACTCAGACTGAAACAAAAAGACACAAAAAACTAGAGCCTGGCTTTATCTGCCAGCTGGCATCTCTTAAAACCCAATAATTAACACATGAATCATCATCTAGGAAAAACCAAATAAAAAATAAAGCTGTAGTATTTTAAGGTTAATTGCCCAGCTATGACCCAGCGAATCACTTCACATGAATGTAAAACCAGCCCTAAATAAAGCTAGCTGGCGTTACCTACTGACCCCTCCATTTACACTGTTCAGCTTGGCTGGACAGTTTCTGGCAGCAGCTTTATATTTACCAGCTAGATTAATCTTCTCATTTTTGCTCTTGACAATAAAACAAATGAGTAAATTTCCCCAAAAATGTTCCAGGTTTCAGTTAATGGTTTCATTTGGAAGCAGCATACACAGAAACCAACATTTCTCAAGACAAAAAAAAAGAAAGAAATCCATAAACATAAACAAAGCAAATTTAAAAAGGGAGAAGGAAATTAGAAAAAGAGACATGAAGGAAGAGGTGGGAGTGATGGTGGGAGGAAAAAAGGAGAATCTCGGTGCTGGAGGGCTCGTGAATGTTTGAGGGGAGTATAAAAGGTTTAATACTTCCTAAGATTAATTTCTAGCACAGCCTTGCATCTCATCTACTACTCTCTCTACTTGACTCCATTACAGCACGGTATTTACCAAGCTCTTCTGCACAGCACGGGAGGAGGCATGCAAACCTAGATTTTTGAAAAACCCATTAATTCCAAACTCATCTGGGAGGGAGGGTGCGAGCTATTATTTATGTCACGGCTCACACGACATAGTTACAACGGTTTGCTGCTGCATATGGCTTTGCAGCCCACAGAATGATTGTTGTTCACCCGCAGTTAACTTGTCATACTTTTCCTGGCATTTGCAATCAAATGAACTGTTTCTGCAAAGCAAATTGGTGGTGCTTCAGCGGCCATGTGTGAGAGCATGTGCCTCTGTGTTTATTTGCACACTCAGCTCTGTGGGTGCATGCTCTCATTTGCCAGCAATCGCACTGTTATCTCACCTTGTTTTGTTTCTTTAAAAAAATGTCTCAATAAAACTATTTGGCAGAAAAGGTGCACTGCAATATCGCTGCAAAGGATGTCCGGTCTTTGAATATTTCTAATCCAAAGAGAGCTGCACGCAGACCAACTTCAAAGAAAATATGTCAAGGTAAACACTCAGATCTATTTGCGCTGAGAGATCTAAACCTACTCTTGATGTTTCCCCGTCCTGAGCCCACACCACCACCACCACTACCTCCCCAAATGTTTGGATGTGCTCGACTGGACAGACAGACAAAGACAAGCACAACAACAGCAACGACAGCAGACATGGATGCCCTAAACAGAATTATTCTGGCCAAATATAAAAGGCTGTCACGCACAGATGTGGCAGGAGACTCTGTGAGAAACATCAAAACTTTGATATTTTCCGTTGACTCAGATTTTTTTTCTCTAATTCCAGCCATCTTTCACACCGCTCTGTCTTTGCACTCTGCTCTCTCCTCCTGCTTCACAGTTGTTAGGCAGGTGAAGGAAGCCATGTCTAACGCTGAGGATTTGGTGGGGCTTTTGACTGATGCAAGAGCTTCAAGGGATTGAGCTGTTTGTGATGTTAAGTACTCAGAGCCCCAACTCCACTTCTCATTTAAAGTTTCTATACATGAAAGTTTTTTTTTCCCTTGCCTTTCTGCAGCGGATCCCTGCAAACCTCATTCTGTTGGGTGAACTCTCATAATTAACTTGTGCTTAAGATAACACACTTGTACAACTTTGGGCAAACAGTGCAACGTCAAGACAGAACAGTCTTTGTAATGAATAATAGAACATTCTCAATTCTTGAGCTTCAAAAACATCAAGTGCCTTTTGGTGTGCTCTATGCAAATACTAATTCCCCCGCCTGAAATTCCTTTCACTGGGCTTTTGACCAGAGCCATGGCAATGACATGCATTAGTTGGTATTAATTTGCAGAAAGGGGGAATCCTATTGCTCAGCTCTAATTTTCCTTTGTGCACTCTTGAGGTTCGATAGAGGGCAGACTGAATTACTGAAGTAGCCCCAGTCACCTAGCTCTCCCGAGGGTCTGGTAATAGGACAAATACAAAAAAAGCTCCTGGTGGCCTGTGACCAGTGTGCCTTTGAGTATAGACACTTGCTTGCAGTTTGCGTGTGACAGTGCAGACAAGCCTTGCAGCAAAAAGACACAAAATACGAGCAGTTCTCAAAATGTTATGGCATTGCTTTTTTCCGTTTCTCATCTCTGACAAATAACTATGACTCTTAGTGGTCCATTAAAAACATTTCCGAGCTATGAAATTAGGGCTGCTACTATAAGTGCTGTCTTTGTAGTTTGCACAAACTTTGGCCCGCTGCCACGATTTCTATCAATTTTATACATTCATGAAAAGCTCATCTTAATATTTCATTGCTGCAAGGGTTGTATTTATCGATAAAATATGCAGCTTCCCCAGGGGTGCCAAAACTTTTGAATACAACTGATTGCAAGCGGTCAACTCTACAAATGAATTTCAGTCAGCAATAAAAATGCTCGAGTGAGAGAAATTAAGAACTACAATGTGCACATTTGTGCTGTTGACAGATGTGTGACTTTTAAAAAATATATTTTGTAGGTATCCGGATTTAACTCACGCTCAGAAGCAGGCACTTGTTCTCCTTGATGGCACCCAGGCAACCGAGAAAGCCTGTTACCATGACGATGGCGCCGATGGCAATGACCATATTGGCAGCTGACAGTGAAGGGAATGAGGGTGAGAAGGTGGCGAAGCTTCCCTGAGACACCGAGAGCCAGATGCCCACACCGAGCAGCCCGCAGCCACATAACTGCAAGGCAAAAGATAAGACAGACGACAAGGTGAGAAAACAAACAGACAGGCACAACCTTTTCAGGGTAAGCTGCAGAAATGATTAGCATTCAAATTCATCTTTAGCTCTCCACTGGCTGCGTTGGTTTAATGCGAGACCTGCCGAACAATAACAGTAATTCAAAGAGTAAGGTTAGCTTTAAATTAAAAGCCATCCCCACCTCAAAAGTCCCAGTGCAACAGTCTCAATTTCCCCTCCAGCAGCCTGAGGAACTGCCCACACAATCATACATCTCCAAACACTGGTCAAAAAACGAGAGACTTTACACCAATTACAACTACAATACGCCAATAACGCTCTGCAAGTGATTAGAGCAAAAACTGGGGTCGGGCCATGCTGGTTTTGCACGTTCGAGCTGATTTCATTAAATCCAGAACAAACAGACATGTAATTACTGCCAATCGCTGTAATGAAAACTTCCCAGCTTTATGAAATCTGCTTGCAGTAGAGTTGAGCTTCACCTAGAGGGAGCAATTCCCTAATCTCACCCTGTCACCCCGCCAGGCTCCTGCTATGTGTGCGTGACCTGCAGAATCCATTAATGCAATAAAGTGTTAATGGGAAGCTTAGACTGTCACGCCTGCTGATGTGCGAGTCCTCCTATCAAAGATCAGAGCAGTACATGGTCGCCGCTTAGAGAGTCACGTTTTTATGGAGACCTCACAGCATAAAAATCAATAGAACATATATATGGCAATATATATGAAAAGCAAAGAGAGCTAAAATATGCAAACAAACCAGGGTAAATGATTGCACCGTTACTCTTTCCTCCTTTCTATTAACACCGCTGCCCTCTTCTCTTCTCATCTTTGCACCACTGCACCAGAAAGCTTTAATGCCTGTCAGCAATATGTACAACAAACCTGCAGTGCATGCAAACAAACAGACGTGGAGGAGCACATTTATACACAGTATACAGAAGCAGTCGTGATCAAGAAGAAATTAAGATATGTGTCTGCTGCAAACTGCTTCCTCTTATTTTACTATTAAATAATTAATCAGCCACATGGAGAGATAATCTGCAGCAGCTGACAAAGTTTAGCTGTCAGCTAATAACAAACCTGAAAATTTGCTGCACTATCAGCACTTCCCTAGCAAACAAGTGTAGCTCCAGTTAGACAAATGCACACAAGTGTTGATCAACAAAGTGACTGGAAACAAATTAGTCGGTGCAGTGTACTCAAAGTCGCTCTCGGCGATGTTAGGTGATGACGTATAACTGATGTGCAACTTTGGGATCGCAGCTGCAGACCTCGTGAAGTGAGGACAGATACCTCAGGTCTAATGAGTCCTATAGGATCTGTAAATACGTAAACCGAGCCTAAGAATTCTGTTCTCAGATACCAAATGAGCCACGTCCTACTCTCACTGACCTGTGATATCTACAAGCTGTGACCTCCACAGAAACTCCTCAGAACATATACAGACATCAGCATATTCTGCTGCATGAATGATACACCTGGTCTCACAAAGCCTGGGAAATGACTACGAGCAATTAGAAGTGAGGACAAAGCGAAAGAATCGGGATTGTGCATAAATTCCTCAAAGATACCTGAAAGCCGAATTCCACAACTGATTGACTGCGGGTGAGTTGTGTGAAAGCCTGAAGTGAGTGCTCGCATAAACAAAGTCTTTCTGCTGTCAAGGTTGACAAGGTTGCTGCGAACAGACCAACAAGCATCAGCATGATCACTTCTGATAGAGTGAGGGAAAGGTACATCGGTGCTCAAAAGACTTTCGGTCATTCATAATCTAAATAATTCAGAGGCAACTGGCCCTTTATTCTTCCCTGATTAAAAACGGGAGAATAAAAATGTCAATTGAAAATGCTGGAAAAGGTCGTGTCCTTATGCAGAGCGGCTAATATACAGGATCGCACGCGTACCATTCAGAAGGCCAGATTACAGAGAGCGAGGAGGCATTCAAGGAAGCAGAGGACCAATAGTAAGTTTAAGAGGGCAGAAACATAGAGCGGATTTACAGCTAGTGAGGGGGAGCACCAGGAGGTTTAAGAACCCAGGTGGGGAGCGTTACAATGCCTTCTCTTAATTGTGTTTAATGCCCAGTGAAGGGAGCTCGTCCAAGTGTGTCGCTCTCTTAAGTGACTGTTGAACGGCCCAACCCCCGCTCAATCTGTCTGATCTGAGCCTACCGAGAGCACGGTGTAATCTCTGTCCTGTTTCTACTACGACCACAACACGCTGTCATCAGACCTTTGTGTAGGTGCCTCTAGTAAAAGCTCTGATCTGTGTTATCTGACCTTGGCGTGTACTTCTGAGCTTGACATCGAGTGCCTCTGCTGAGCTCCTTATCTTCTTTTAATTGTGGGGCAGACGTGTTTTGATATGCCATCTGCAGGGAAGGATCAACGAATCCCAAAATACTAGAGAAGCTTTTAAATATTCATAGAGAGGCCTTAAAACAAAGGCAGTCGTTGGTATTATATCAATGAGGAGTTAATTCCCCTATCTGTGAAAAAAAATCCAATAATCTGAATTTGCCTGTGATGCGGCAAAATTGTTGCGCTCACACTGTGGATACTTTCTGACAGTCTCCTAAAATGTCCTTGAACATAAATAACCAGCAATATTGTTTGTGAGGTCCGAGATATGAACCTGACGTATACCTGCAGATATAAACAACAGTTTCAATATCTCCTGAACCCATGCATGCAATTTTGCAGCCCATCATTAAGCAGCTGAGGGTGACACACAACAGCCTTCCACGTCCACTACGTAACTTTTAACAATCTTCGGCGAGGGGCCGACTTTTTTATTGCTACAATTTTTCGAAGTCTTTCTTGTTTAGATAATAGAAAACACCGTCAAAACAAATCGGCTGTTTTGCCTGGATGATGTTCTGCTTTGTGTTGCTCCCTCTGTGTAAGCGCTGCACAAGAGACGCTCCCCTCTTTTTATCAACCTTAAGGTTGCTTTCATATTTGAGGCTGAGGGGAAGATATCTTCCAGCTGTGATAATGAAAAAAACATAGTTGCAGCCTGGAATATAAAGCCAGCTGCTCTAAACAGTGGATTGACTTCAGAAAGCGAACAGCACTTAAACCAGGAGGGAGGAGCGCATGTAATTGTGCTTGGTGTGGAGCCATTCTTTAAAAATCAATGGTAGTGTAAGAGTGAGCTGAGAGAATATGGCGTTTGACCTTTTCCTACGCGTTGGACAATATTGTGAGAGCACCTTGTTGGAAAGACGTCTGGAGTTCAGCGTCTAAATGTCATTTGTGGAAGAAGTGACAAAGAAACAGTAGAGAGGTGCACAGAGCACAGCGCGTCATTAACTTTCTGCTGGAGGATACAGGCACACGTGTGATGCGACTGCCTAGCTAGATGAATGGGACCCTACTGCTGGGGGCCTTATAACAAGCTCAGGGTGAAAATAATTGCAACAATACTGTGAGAAGCAACTGTGAGAAGCAACTTTCCAAACAGGAAGTTGATGTGACAGAGGTCAACCAGGAGGTCTGCAGAAGACGGATAGAGTATTAAATCCAGAGAGATTGCGAGCTGTGTATAAGGTAAAAAGAGACCAAGCCTCGAGGGAGGGAGAGGAGAAGAAGAAAATGAGGCTGACCCTTCATCTGAGCGACTGGCTTGGAGAATTATCAGCTGCTGCAGTTACTGGCTCAGTGACACGGAGCCACCCGACACAGGACCCCACTGAGAGGGAATGGGGTGTAAGTGTGTGCGAGGGACACCGGAGGACCTTTTCACACAATGATCCCTGTGAGAGGTCGCGTCCTGTCATAAAGAATGACAGCTTTTGTCAAAGTACTACTTTCTTTTCTGGCTGCCCTCGTCGCAAGAGCTTGATACCAGTTGAATGAGTTTCTGAAGTTCAGAGTGTGTTATGTGAATTGGAGAGAGAAAGATTGTCAAGGCTACCAAATTCACTGCAGCTGAGACTAAACAAGTGATAAACTGAAAAAAATATGTTACAGATATTTACTTAGCTATACTTACACCTGGAATTAGGAAGCAATTGTACCGTTAGAGCACAATAAACCATAAAGTTGGTGAAAATGCCAGCCCGAATGCCCTGCTAAAGATGGAGCCACTTTATCACTTAACACCCCCCCCCTCGCCTTTTACTGCAGCTCCATCTTTCTTTTCACCAGAAAATTAAAAACAAAAAAACCTCCCCCACCCCGGCACACAAAGTCTTCTCCTCCAGCCGGCATTGATTTTGCACTGAAATGAAGACAGAGGATATTCATCGCGGCTAAAAGAAGATTTTTCAATTTTCACCAGATGATCTTGCAAGCCACTGATTCATTTTATCACATAAGAACAACACCCTGCCAGCTGCGAGAGAGAATCACAGAACAACAAACATAATAAATCAACTGTAAACATCAAATAAAAGTGACAAAGCCTTAAAGTAAAGACAGTAAAGATCTGTATTTTCTACCCAGTGAGTGGAAAAGGTCCTATTTGAAGCATGCTGTGAAGGAAAAGGAATCGTTTTAAGGATAGACCCTCCACAGAGAGTGTTTGCGTGCGCCTGTCAGACAAGGTTATTTTTTTAAGACTCCTTCCTGATAAATAAATTCTCTATTCTATCCATCCTCCATGGTGGCCAGACTTGGCCAAACAAAAGAAAATGAAGGGTGGTAGATATTTTTCACATCTTCACTCCTGGTTTATTCTTTCACTCACCTTGGTTTTGGCATACCTAAAGGAAGCTGCTGAAGACTTGAATGAGAACAAAAACTGTCGATAGCAGGGATCACACTGTGACTTCTCACAATGCCTATTGACCGCTTTTTGCTGAATGCAAGTATAAAGCCATGTAACAGCTGCAGCCCAGGTATATTGTAAATGTTCATCTCGAAAGCACAAATAAGCAGATTATTTCTAAAGAAGGACATTTCAGACACTTCGGAACACAATGCAAATACATTCAGCGGAGTCCTATTGACAGTGTCTGGAATTTGTTAGATGCATAAATATTGAAGAAGACACGAGCAAATCTGCTTCAAAAGATACATTTATGAATAAAAACATTATGTGACCCACATGTTCCACTATATTTCTTTGCCCTATGGTGCTAGACGAGGTAAGCTGTAGGCCATATACAGCTTTTCAGCAAAACTCGCCACCCTCTGTCTCCCCAGGCTTTCTGGGGGCATCCTAGCCATTCCCCCGCGAACGCTGTATGGCCAATGTGAGTTGTATAACAAGTAAATTATTCACAGAAACTGCAATGGTGGAGGTGCTTTCAGGCTCAGAATAAACACTGCATGAATTCTGAGGAGGGATGACAGATGTGGAATGCAAGATTAAAAAAGCTACGTCTGCCTAAGTTAAAGTTTCATTCAGCGAGGGGATCCTGGCAAAATCACGCAGTGTGAGAGAACTCGTGCTGCCTGACTGAGTGATAAGACGGTATGCTGCTCTCTATGAACAGGTACACTTCATTTTGAAGGTAACTGAACTTTTATGGGGTCAAGTGCACAGTGTCTGCGGATCTCAATTGACTTTCAGCTTTTGCCCGTGTGCTCTTATAATGTGACCAAAACACTTGTCTTTTCAATTCTGCGCTGATATGTTTCCATAGAGGAAGCCTTTCCACTGTCCATCACGTGTTTAGTCAAGCATCCAAAATGTTGCAGTGCTGGGCCGGTTCTGGTTGGATGCCTCAGCTTTCCACTCTGCAATCTGGGCCTCGACTACGGTGTTTAGGGGCCCTCAGTGATGCACCTATCAATGATGCAGGGCTCGCCATGTCTCCCCATCTCTCTCGAGAAGAGCTGAAAGGTCTATTCACAGCAAAGTGACTCCAAATCAATCGTGCCAGGAAGGATTAAAGACAGACGAGCCTTTCTCTGCCTGTCCAAAGCTATCCCTGCTGTCTGCACTGACACATTCACGCTCTTTCACACCTGACAACATTCTCTACCCTTAGAGGACAAGACACCAAAAGAAAGAAAGTCACGACAATGGCAGGAGAAAAACTATTAGACATCCCTGACTAATTCTGCCGTTAGATCTTTACCATCCCAACAAGACTCTTCAATCAGCCTGAGAACCCAGAGGCACTTCAATTATGCATTGAGAACAAGTAGGAGAGCACCAGGAAGAAGAACGTCATCCTGCGATTGGGGCCATAAAGTGATGAGGCTCTGCTTGAAACAGCCAGTCAGAGAGTGAGAACGTGGAGACTCAGAGAGATGCGCAGGGAAATGGGGCCTGCAAGCCAAGCGCAGACTACAAAGCACACAGCCAAAGACAGACAAACACTGCCACTGGAGAGGAAAGCTCCTTTACTTCTTCATGCTGCAGATGCGCGCTGGCTGCAGGGATGGCAGCTGCACTGTCTTACAGCCATCTCATCCAAGTCAGCTCTAAATCAATGCACAGAAAACCAGTGTACTTAGTGTGTTAAAGAGATGAAGGACCATAAAAAAATCCCAGTGATGTTCTAAAGAGGACAATGAGATATAAATACATAAACTGAGCTAATAAGAGGGGGAGATGTTCCTCACACAAGGCGCTAATTAAATGTGAATTTTGCCACTCTGTTGACATCAAAGGTGCTTGAAAATATCTTACGAGGCATTTGCGTACAATAAAACGGGAACACGTTAGAAAAATAAATATCTATTTATGTGAAAGCAGTGCCTTTTTATGAGTGGCTGTTTTCCTCCACATAAACTGCCTCGCCTGTAGAGGCACACAAACATTTGGCTCGTATAAATGTCTCACTCCGGTCTGCCAGTGCAGCCATGCTGAAAATCCTAAGAGACAGGCAAACGGTTGGACAGTCTCCCATTGAGTTTCACTACTTGGAGGGCTTAATGAGTGTGCTGGCTCAGCAGAGGTGCATGTGGCCGGAGCCTTGTGTATCCGACAGGTCGAACAGTCCACCTGTTCACCTGCAGCACAGGACCAAAGGGCTCGAGGAAACGGAAAATCCCTAATGCACCGCACGGCAGCTAGATTGCCACCCTCAGCAGATTACTCGGCTCCTTTTCACTCCTTGCGGGTCATCAAAACAAATCCCAAGACTCAGTGTCACAGAGCAGGGCACCAGCTTCTGTAAATGTACCTCTAAGGGTGTCATCCGCTAAAGTGACTGACCATAATAATTCCAATGTGTGTCCTCATTTCAGAAAACCACAAACAAACAACCTCCACTTACAACATCAATCAATCAAGGCATACGGACTTCTCGGGATGAACTGATGACCTTGGCTGGCTGTGTTTGAAAATGCCTGAAGAGTAAAATATGTCATTTCTAATATATTTCAAGTGCCAGACAGTCGCATGCCTAAAATGAGGTGAAAAGCAGCCTTGGGCTTTCTCCCTGAAAATGAGTGAAACACTTGGGCAACTAACAAACACTGTTGTGGTTTTAGCTACAGGGCCAGTCTGCACAACCTTGTGCAAAAATTGCTGCTGGGTTCACTGAGAGCTGTTCGGGGAGAAATATGATACTAAGTAATGTTTTTAGTGTGCATTCAGATGTATGCGTATTACATGCTTTATTATCTCATTTCACTGCACGGAGTGGGCGTGTGGCCTTGCTGTGGGGTTGGTCTGTGTACTGCACAGCCAACCAAGATCCCATTAGAGACATTGGTGCAAACACGCAGCATATAACATTTCACCACAATGCTTACCAACACTCCTAATGAACAGAAGGGATTTGATTTCTGAAACGGGTGTGGTGGCCAGAACCCAAAACAAACATGAGGGGGTGAAGCGACGGCATGAGCTGTGCAAAAATGTGCCTAGTCTATTCACTGTTTGTGCTTTCAGATGAATTACACAAGGGTGGAACAAATTTTTAACAAATGCATAAAAGTAAAATTGTGAACATAAGCGTATGTTTATTCCTGGAGCAGGAGTACTGTGAATGGAAACACTCAGGTTATGCAACGCGAGGCATTATGCATCCCTGGAGGGACAGAGGGAAGAAGAAGATGCAAAATATGCACATCCGCTTAAGTGAAACCCAGAGCACGAGGCAGATGCCTAGTGAGAAGAGAGCAGATTCAGATTGAAAGACATATAATCAACAGTTACACTGCATGCCACCACACCACAGGGTAAATGACTTTTTCTGTGCATCTGGAAAGGATACCTTTTTCTCTTCATTCAGCTGCTTTAAAGACACCTGTGAAAAGGCGATGTAAAAAGACAACGCTTTTACACCCTTTTCTGTCATATGATAAACCATCCTGATGGTATATATATGGTATATACATTACAGACGAGCTTTTTGTTCTGTTGCATCTTATTTGTCACAATGACATTTTATTTTTTTATGATTTTCAGATCTTTTCTTTACAGATTTTACTCGAGCAATTTGGACTTTGTGCTGAAACTCATGCAGTAAGTCTAAGTTTGTTCTCATGTTTAATATTTAATTGTTTTAAATCTTTCAATTTGAGTCTTCCTCTTCATTTTTGGCTTCTGACTTTTTAATTACTCCTAACCCTAATTTGCTATTGCATAATGTGTATTAGCTTTGTGACTCTTTGTATGTGAAAAGCGCCGCACAAATTTAGCATTTTGCTTGCTTGTTTGCAATAATTCATACAACATTAGAAAAGACTGGGAGAACTTGGGGAATTTGCTGTGCTGGAATATTGCAGAACCTCTTTCTTCATTTTAGCCTCCAGCTCAGAAATCCCAGAAAATTGACCTCATCCTGTAAATGTCTTCCCAAAGCGATTCATTCTGGACATAATAAACTTAGAGTGTGAGGGAATGCAGAATGAAAACAAGACCTTACATTAACCAATAGAGAGATGCAATCTGTATTCATGGAGGTGCAGTGTGTCTGCGAGCACTGTTTGAATGTTGATGATGCTCTGTCTGCATCTGCTCCTCATCCAGGGGGGACAGGGGGAAGTAATTGTATTTCACCTTTGGACATGACAGTGACAACACCCGAATATTGTCTACAGGCCAAGATGCTCCGGTCATCCATCATTCTGAAAATGTATTCTTGAAGTAAAAGAAAAAAAAAAAGAATTGATGCAATATAGATAAAGCGTTGACAGCTGTAGCATAAACAAAAAGTAGGATCCTTGAATCCTTCGGCTTTAACAACAATAAAACTTGAAATTTCTAACTTTTAATATGCCTCACATTTCATTCCACTGCCATATGGTGTAGTACTAATCAGTGTTGCTGTTGCAGACGCCGTCTCCCGTTATACCTCTCCACTTTCTCTGAATCCTACTGCTTCTTTTTGCCATTAAAAAAAACAGCTCAAGCGGGATGACATTTGACAATTCTGAAGTTTCCTGTGCATCTCCTGCTATGTGAGAATACACAGACACACCAATAGAAATTACCTTCAGTCAGCGCAAAATCTTTCTTCAAGTTTTTCATTTATACCGAGAACCAGTGGGTTTAGGTCTGACATCAACAACAACATGACAACCCCCCATCGCCGAACGCTTGCCTCCGATAAATGCCGACCTCCCTTCTTGACTGGTGTAAAGGTCAGGTTTTAGTGGCAGCTTGATGGCACAGAAAAGCTTCCTTGACAGGCTCTGCCCCCTGTTCCTTTCCTCTTCTTTTATTCCCCCCTGAACGCCTCATTGGAGGCGCCTTTACAGTTGACATGCTAATTAGCACAGAGGGGAAATGGACTGTATAACTACTCTTTTCTGGTCAGCCAACCTTCCAATGGCCATCGGCCCCTCATCCCAAGCCAGTGGACCACACAAAGAGACAGATCGCTAAATAATAGTGATCATCAATCCCTCTATTGTTGTGATGTTGTGATGCAATCATAGCTGTATTATTTACGAGACAGGAACGAGCCTCCTTTCAGGCATCTTTATTACATCCAGGAGACTGCATTACGACTTTGTCAGTGACCTCCGCTGGATAGTTATCAACTCCCACGGGTCTACCTCCTACTTTGAGTAAATTTTAGATTAGCATTTCTTCCTTTTTAGAAAGGAGCAAGTGCTAATCACTCAACACCGTGCTCTTGTTTTCTGGGGACAGGATAACTAGCACGGGTGACAGCCTGAAAGAGGAACATATGGATCAATGCCTGCTCCAAGAACGGCACAGGAATAAATCAATGCTCATTAGATGTGAATTAACGTCTGTCAGAAAACAAATACTCGGCACTTTATGAACTTGCCTTGAGCTTGTCTTACCAACTCTTTCAAATGGATACATGTTGTTACCCAGTTAGGAGGTGAACGGTAATCATAGGCGCAATCTGAGAAGACTTGGCCAGCTGGTGCCGAGTAAGGTGAAGTTAGCACTCCTACATTTCTCCTATTACCACTTTCCATCAATCAACAAATGAGGGCATTTTACCGGATCAGAGTCTCCAACATGACCTTCAGATGCAGTCGTTTATTTGCATAATTTTCACTTTGCATATAAAGTAATACATGTACTCTTGATTCTGTATCACAGTTTTTTGGGGAAGAGTTTCTTCAAAGTAAATATAATCACCTATGTGCACTAAATATGAGCAGAGCCGCTATATCTGTGCACCAGTGCGCTGATTATGTATTTCACTTAGCAGTTTCCCCAAGTGTCCCCCAGTCATCATTTGAAAAATTCTAGTGGCACCAGTGGAGCCCAGCCTGTCATCAGACACGAGTTCAAAGACAAGGATTACTTTCAACAGAATATTGTGTGTAATTTCTGTACGTGATTGCCGGCCTGCCACACTGGCTGTTAGTTTGGTCTTGAGCCAGAAGCATGAGTCACACCAGGAGAGCGCAATGTTTCATCAAGGACCCTCAGGAATAAAATATGGTGACCCTGAGAGACTTTAACTATTCCCTTCTCCAGTCGGTGGAACCATGCATCAACTTTGCCATCTTGCTTAAAATAACTGATCACAGACCTACTTTGATTTTAGATCACTGGGCTTCAAAGGAGCCAAAAGGCTCAAAGTAAAGACAAAAACCAGAAGTGGGACGAAGCCTTTTTAACATCAAAGTCATCAAATATGTAAGAGTTTCAATAAAGTACAAGACCTCGTATCCTAATTTTCTTGGCTAAATTCCCTTTTTTCTCTATTCACAGCAGAAAGTGCAAAGCGAGAGAAATTCACTTTCATTTACGAGTAGAAAAAGTTGATTTTTCAATTTGAGGGGGAGTTTTTACGAGATAAGATGTCACACGATTAGATGAGACGATACAAGATTTTGTTTACCCAGCCTCAAAATGTTGTGATGATATATTTGAGAGTTGAGGCTGAGCAGCTCTCGTGTGGATAAACTCTTGCTGACAAACAGGGGATTTCACACAGGCGGACAAGCTGCATCCTAAAAACATGATTACCGAGCAACGCGATGGGATACAAATCCTTTACAAATTCCTGTTACTACTGTATCTTCATTAATCAGCTTCCCGTCCCCCATTTCTGTACGACTCACGGACGTTGAGATGATTATTCACGTTGGTGAGTCTTTTCTTGGGATTTTTCATGTAATCGCTACACTGAACATTGTGGGTCGGGTTTAACGATTAATATATAGACAACTTATTTCTCTTATTTGCAGGTCAGGGGGCTAAGTTAGGTCAGGTCCCAGGAAGACAAATGACACGAGGAAGCAAAAATCTGCCTGTGATTTCCTGCTATGCAAGTTCTTCTTTTACACTGACGTGTAGTCATTGAAATGCAAACTGAACAGTGAGGAGGAGAAACTGCCGGCTACAAGTTTTATGTGGGAGTTGACAGCTGAACGGGTTCATCATTTGTTGAGAGTCCCCTCAAGCAGTTATAAATAAATACCTGGAGCCTGTGAGTTTCCAGGAGTTGGTAATGTTATTTTCTCTTTACGACCAAAAAGAGTATACCGATTCCTAAGAGATGCTGACCTAAGTTATTATACCCAGACAAGCATAGAGTTTAGGCAGAGATTTGCACTGCAGGGCTCTCCTAGGAAACGTCAGAAGCAGACTGACACTTGCACTTCTGTGTCACCCACCTTGAATTTCAAAGAAGTTATTGTTAAATATCCCCGAGAATTAAATCTATCCCAGCCCAGTGTAGCAAAGACACAAGTCTTATGGGAAACCAGCAAAGATCTGCAAAGTTGTGGTTTCTTTGCCTCATAAAATTGTTGTTGCTGTTTATCTGCAGTTGCAAATGTTTGTGCATGTTGAGCTCAAATGTGCATATCTTCACATGGTTTTAACTAAATAAATAGAGGCGCAGACAACCAAAGAAAAATTGATATTTTAATGTTGGAGCTGTGTCCTGGCAGTGCAGTTGGTCATTTGCCAGTGTTTCCATGAGAAGACCTGAATAGCTGCTCACCACAAAGAGCATTAGGTTTACAGGCCCGGGTCAGTAAAGCCACAGGTCCCTCTGGTCCATATAATGCAGTAAGGTCAGCTAAAGTCCAACTAGCCACTGAGCTGATTGAGGTGGTTATATATAGACGCACTGGCAAGCTAGCTCATTCAGGGGACCGGGCTGGGGGGCTGTCACAAGGCTTGCGGTGATGTAGCGCAAGTTCTTTAATCTAAAATCAGCCAATGGCATAATGGAGCAAGACACTTTTCCATGACACAAATCAGAACAGAATTTCCCCTGTGACATAAGGAGATGAAGGGAATCAATGCAGTATATATGAAGGATAATGAGGCATTAATTGTTGGTACATTGCTGAGAGTTTCAGGTGCACATCTGAAAAACAGGGCAGTAGGGGACACAGTGAGGGAGGGTCAACCATTTACCTCTGTGACTGAAAGGGAACATGCCTGTGGGATACCGGATACATGATCTGAATAGCTCAGTATTTTGGAAGATGTTAATGTGAGTGAGGCTATGCGGCGCATGTGAGCAGAGGATTTTAGCTGGAGTGTGACCATCTTTTCAACCATCTTTTCAATGTCACAGGCATATCACTCCCACTATGTGGCATTTGAAGTTCTAATTAATGAAGCTGCTGGGCAGTGGTCACTGTGGATGAGCAACACAAGATCACTGTGAATGGAAACACTGTTACAAAGCAGAACATCATGTATTCAAAAAAGATTAGTCTCTATGATCATATTAAAAAAAAGTACAAAATCGGTGAATATACTGAGGAGAACAAGGGTGTTATTTATTATTCATATATGCAAGTTTTTAACTGAAGTAGTGTGTTTGCACAGAGGGCAAGGCAGTATGACTGCATACAAAATTAATGGAAAGGCGTCATTAGGCGTAAGTTCACCAGGGGGCAGCACAAACTGATGTAAAGTCTTGCTTGTGAAATTCCCGGGAGCTTTGAGAATCTGCTTCATATGTGTAAGATACAAGAATAAGGAAATAACAGGAAGCGCTGACATACATGATTAGCCAATGGCTGAGCTGAATGCAAACACACAGTTAATGTACAGCTAATGTTATCCTGTAGCCAGTGTGTGCGTACACTGATCATTTGATGCATTTGAATATCATGAGGGTAACATTTGGACTGTTTCACTCTGAGCACAACTTTAAGCCTTTCAGATGAAAAGACGAACAAATGAAAATTTAAATTTCACTTTTTAATCTCAAAGTTGTTTTTTTTTTTTGAAAAAAAGAAGAACAAATACTGAATCCAGTCTGTAATATTTCCACAACTTTGTGGCCAAAATGAACAACTTTGGCTTCTTTAGAAAAACAAATGGGATGATGGTAGGGGTGGGCGATATAAACGATATACGATAGAAACGATATAAATTTGGCCAACGATAGAGATTTTGACTATATCGCGATAGCGCATGTTGATGATGTCATCAACATGCGCCTGTTTTGGTCGAAAGCATCGCAGCGGCTAAAACCATTATCATCTGGAAATTATGCCCGGCGACAGTCATAGCAAAGAGATGAAGCACTTTTGAAATATGGGGAAAGCCAAAAACTGCGCTTCCTCCACTTCCGTAACATTGATTCGTTAACGTTGAATTCTCTCGCAGCTGCTCTATTCCCATGTTGTTGCAGTACATTGATAATTAACCTCATATTGTGGATGAATAATCTCAGTTGTTCTCCTGACTGAAGTTTGGTCCGTTTACAGCATCCTGCTATGTGATTGCATTTGTCCCTGACCACCAGAATCCCTCACGTTAACTTTTATCGAGTAGAAAAAAAAGTTGGCGTTCATCCTCCAGCTTCACTGTGCTAATGTTATGCTAACATAGCTGTGTCGCTAGCAATCACGTAGCACAACATTATATAGCAGCTAGCCCAACTTCAGTAACCCTGCAAACGCCACTGCTGTTTAGTTTTCTGTCTTCATTTATGTTGGAAGTGGTAGCAGAGCTGTACGTTTGAATTAGTTTCAAAAATCTCTCAGTCAGAACATGGTATGAAATGTTTAGGTGTAAACTAGCGAGCTAACTTCCTGTTAACTTCTAACTCCGTTAAATTTAATAAATTCTGTTTTCATGGATGCCTGGATGTTAAACTTAATTGTTACACCCGATAAAGCAGCAACGCTGATGATTTTATTAAAGATTAAAGAATTTAGACCGTTTTTAACTCTCAGTGTTTGTTTGACTTTGGGACCTGAAGGAACGGAGTTTTGGACCCAGATACTCCGCGAAGCTCCTCACTACGGCAGCCGTAATGCTCTGACATCCATCAAGCAGTGCAGCTTACCAAAGTTGTACTAAAACATTTTTTAACAGATTTCTGCACGCAGAAATCGGTTCGAGGTCTGTAAGCACAATCAGAATTCATACATAAGGCACACTCTCGATTTTTGAGAGAATTAAAGGTTTTTAAGTGCGCCTTATAGTGTGGAAAATACGTTATACAGAAGAAACGAATATATCGTGACATATATCGTTACCGCACATGCTTCAAATTATATCGCGATATGAATTTTAGGCCATATCGCCCAGCCCTAGATGATGGAATTTCAAACATTATGAAATCTCTACTGGCATTCAAAAAATAGCAGATATCTTGGCCCCAGTGCAGTCTGGATAGCACTAAGCACAGTATACAACATGTGTTAGACAGCAAACCTTTAAATTTTTTAAGATTTTTTACATCTTAAACAGAAGAACCCCAAAATGTATTCATAATGTAAAAGTGACAAGGAGGAAGCCCCCCTGATGCTCACTCAGGCTTGAGAACGCTGCACGTTTTGATACAGCTGCTCCTTCTCACCCTGAGGTGGGAGAAAATGCTTTTTTACAAAGTAGAGGAAAGGCACTAAAATCTATTACGCCATACTGAATGGCTTTTTGCATTTCGACAGAAAAGTGCATTCTTTAGCAGCGGCAGTAGTAAGTGTTGGGTGTATTTTTCACTGCACTTAAATCTCATCTCATTCTTTCTTGCCAATTTGCATCACAAGGGGATACTCTGATGGCCTTCCCTATAATGAAAATGGAAAGACATTCATTAAGCTTGATCTTCAGACTCTGGACAAGCACTCATCACTGGTGATTAAGTGCAGACAGGAAATTTCATTCATACACAGCTCATAAATAAAAATGAGAGAAAACACATGCTTTCAATTTTTTTCTCTGAGCTCCAAATGAAGCAAAAATAAGTTAGAGATGAAAAGAAATTCATCACTAACAGTAATTATTAAGATCATTATGTGCCATGTGTCGTATATTGTATGGACAACCATGGCAAAAGACAAATGTGTGGATATGCGGACAATAAATATGAAAAAGCGGTTAATTTGTCAGTAAAATGATAATGTCATTAATGTGAGTCACATTTTGCGTCTGCTGTCTATACTGCGAGTAAAGGTTGGCGGAGTGAAAGTGCAGGTGGAGCAGAGGTGCATTTCTCTAAATGTCATGGATGATTACCTAACTTAAGCTACATCTGTCATCCATTCTGCTCATAGTTAGCTTAGTAAACAGACTTTCGGTGGTAATCCTTATTAGCTGAGCACAAATAGGAAGGATTGTGGAAATGAAGACCTTTACGGCAGACGGCCAAGATTAACTCTGACTTGTGAGTTATGACAGGCTGACTGAGAGAAGTTCTTCTACAGTCCAGTGAAAGCGATTACAATTAAAATAGAACAAGTTGAACTAAAATTGCTTTTGTCAGCCAGCATGAGATCAGCTGAAGGTGGATGAGCGGCACGTGAAATACACGTTTTATTATTTTATCTGAGATTTGGAGCAGACTGGGCACTATACAGGCTTTGTGTTAAGTTCACATGCTCCCCTGATCAGTCCTTAACTGTGACCGTCAGACTGAAGGGCAAATAAAGGCGTCACCTTGCACAATCAATCAACCTCGCTAAAGGACGTGTCTGTCGATAGGGAGGGCAAAAGAAGTCATTTTGTGTCGTGAAAGTTTCACATGTGGCTCAAAATGTTAATACACCTTAGAGGTTTTTGTGAAGTAGAGTTTCGTGAGGAGGAGGAGAGGTCAGTGGATTCGTTTGGAAGAGTTAAACCGCTTTCCAAGCTCTGCGAAGGCCAGACTGGCTGGATTCTTTATGTCTGTTGTCGTGGTTTCTCAAGGTCACAAAATGTGCATTTGGACATCTCCTGGACATCAATCAAATCTTTATCAAAAGTTACATTTTACCACTATCGACACAAATTAGAAAACTCACCTTAACCCAACTCCTCTCTGGTGCTTTCCCACAACACAAAATATCACAGATTAAGATACTGTGAGGCAGCCTGTTGTCATGACAGGTTATCTTTTCCTCCCAAACACCACACATGCAGCGCTTTCACTGGATAAACATACAAACAAGGGGGGAATAAAAAGCTTTCCATACACCAAATAGCATATTTAAACCATACAACTGAATATGCAGAAAAAGCAGATTTTTTTCTGCACAAAAAGCTGACTGGAGATGAAAATAACATATTTGACCCTGCTGCTAAATTATGACAAAATTATAAAGTCAAGTTGTTCCAGACTATTTTTTCTCAGAAATCTCACCAAGCTTGGCCTTGTGCGTCATCTAAAGGCAATAATTACTTTATTTTGAAGTTCACTCTACTATGATCCTGCTAGAAATGTTAAGTGTGTGACCTCTCGACAGAGTTGTTATTATGATGACCTTTCAAAATATTTGCCTGTCTCCGTGAGCTCTATGTGGCCAGTAGGTTATAAACGAGCTTGAACCCAAGACTGAGAGAAACCCTTTCAAGCAGCTGTTTGATCTGCTGACCAAGAGAAATAAGCAAAAAGAAAGAAAACTAAAGAAAAGACACAAGAGACAGAGCACACACACAGTGTGTTGAACAATACCGTAAGAATTTTAGGTGGTGGTTATTAGTCAAGCACTCTCTGCATATTCCCTAGGTTGATGTCAAAGAGGATTCTCATTAAGTCCGATCAATAACAGTGTGTTTGTTTATTCAACAAAAACACAAGACAGAAAATGCAAATAAAAGTTTTCTGCTTGCAGAAAATTCACCGAATTGTGCCGTAGAAAGTGCAGGTCATAACGAAGTCTGATAAAGAGCAATTTTTCATACATGTATAAACACAATCTATTAATCACGCAGTAATAAAACGAACCACAAATTTAAAAGAAACATCCGTTTATCAACATCTGCAGCATGACAGATGTCGCTGAATAATTCAAAGCACACGCATCATATTTTAACTACGCTGGCACCAAATTTTATTTAATGTCTTCAAAGCGAACGGTGCTTTAATATTAATTGCGATGGTATTTGTTATTTACTGTTTTCTTTAAGAAATCAAAACTTACTAAAAACGAACACACAACAAATTAATGGAATGTGACGAAACACATGTTTTAGGAAACAAAACGCAGATTTGCATGCAAAAGGCATAAGCCTGCTCTCACTCCCGCTGCGCTGCTGGATGAATGATTGCTGTGAAGTTTGGGGAGTGCTTGCAGAATTGAACCCACTGAAACGAGCCCTCTTCAGCATCTTTTAAACGCAGATTTCTTTGGGCGCTATCGCAGAGCCGGACAGTCAAATGAGTGTTAATTCTAACACCTGTTTGGCCAAAGAGTGAAACAAAAGTGCAGTTAAAAAACTTTTCAGCTCCATATTTGAGGAGCTTATGATAAATGTATGGAACGTTTATTTGCAAATGTGCACGCTCGCACTGAAACTAGCTCTTTTGTCAAAAATGGATATTAAAACCAAAATTGGATTAGTGTGGTGCGAGCTCTGAGGGCAGAGGACAGAGATTATGCAGGGAGACGTACTTAACATGTGCAATTGCTGTGGAACCTGAGCAGTATTGTGGTATTTCACTGTGTGGAGGATGAAGTTTAATGCAGCAGCTCGGGGGAGACCCGGCAGGAAGTCAGTGCTAACACGCTCAACACAGATTCTCGCTCAAAGAAGATAACTCTTTGTGTAGTACTCCACGAGGTGCAAGCATAGAGAGTGGAACGAGAGGAGTGGGGGGGGGGGGGGGGCGACACTGCCTCGAGCTGTCAGTTTGCCAGCTCCTCTGGGTCTCACCTTGTTTGACATTGCCAGTCAATAAAATGCCATTTTATAAAAGTACAACTTGAAACAGTAAACAGTATCAAGGTTGGAAAAGACTTTGAACGGCTGAAGCTGCTCAGAAGCTTAAAAATCTTTGCGGCTTCGTGCTTGGCAGCTTACCGTTTACTTAAAATACAAAATGCACAGGGGGACGAAAAATATGTAAAAACCGTTTTACAAAATGCTGAGGTGATGAAGAATTGACTTTAAACATACGGCGCAGATGTTAATCGATTCATCCCGTAGCGTCAGACCTTCAGTCACCTTTTGATATTTGCCTCGAAAGCAAAATTAACATCGTTGTCTGCTGTGGTGTGTTTTTTAATACAAAGACACACAGCACATGACAGCTGACCCGCATTAAGACGTAGACTCTCATTAGCCTTTGGAGATAGAGGTTAATTGTCCTGACGTTATGATCATGTCAGACACTATAACAGGTTGAGCCATGTTGTGGAGGACAGTGCCACCAGGACAGACTAGGAAAATAACAGAATGCAAGCAGCTGAAAAACACAAATCTGCAGGTGGATCTGGTTGTTTTGGGCTCAAAACAGAGACCTGCTCATTTATACTGCAGGCTAACTGGCTCCTGGCTGCCTTGGAGTGGCATTGCCATGACGGAGGGCAGGCTCACCCAGAGTGAGGGCTGATCTATTAGGAGAAACGGGAGCCCTCGTGATTGACGAGTTGCTCCACCTCATCCATCAGGTCTGGCACACAGAGACCTGACACTGCTATATTCCTCCCATGTGGCAGGGGACTGCTGCTACAGTACAACCCTGAGCTATATTTGCTAGCTGACATTAATGCCTTGCTCTTCCCTGACTATCTAATCTTCTCTCCCCCTCTCTCTCTCTCCTCTTCCATGACATTGCAAATCTATGGCTATCAATTCCCAAGCTACTTCATTATAGTGGCTTCTACATTACAGCCTAAAATGACATGCCACATTCTAGAAGTAGAAGAATATAAAGGAATAACAGTTATGGTTCTCTGCTCTGCATGGCCTCCAGGAAGATCACACATCATGCAGATATAACACATGAGCAAATTGCATATTAAATATATGCATGAAAAAAAATCAAGCGAAGAGCAGAAGCTACCGATTTAATTCTACCAACTCTCTGCTGCAATTTGATTTTTCTGACATAAAAGATTTTCAAGAATATGATATGTAAGTGATATAAACATCAAGAGATAACGAGGGGAGCAATAAAAACTTGACAATCAAGGGGCACGGATACAATTTTCTCCTGAAAGAGGCAACGGGCAGAGATGCCTCTATTGTTGGAGTCGTGGAAGATGTTTTATGGGAGTCGGTATTCGTTTGATGAGACTTGTCTAGCCTGTTTACTTACCCGTCCTGTCTTCATTTTCATTAGAGTGTACTTGGCCGCTGATCCGTGCTGTAATTTTAATTAAAAACCATAAGTAAGCCAGGGGATGAGCAGTGTGGTTTTGAAAGATTTCTGCCTACTTATTTAAAACTGGAGAGGCTAGAGAGGCAAAAGATCCTCTTCTCAGTGGGGAGTCATGAATACCAGGAAAAACAACAACAAAACAAACCAAATAAATGCTGCTCTATATTCGGCTCAGGGCGGGAAAAATGCTGCACTGTGTGCAGATCACCTTGAACCTGCAATTAAAAAATTACAAGGGCTAAAGGAGCAGGCATTTTAATGTGACAAAGTCAGTTACTAATAATGAACGCATTAATGTTTGCGATGGTAAGCGTTAAATATAAAAATGCGCTGGGAGCACCAAATATACAGGGAAGTCCTGTCTCATAAATTCAAACGCAGCCACTCAGTAAGCTTGTTATGAACCTGACTGAGATAGGCACTTCTAGGTCTTAAGTGATGCTTTATGGACTGACATTAAGAAGCAGACAGCTGTAAACCCAGCTTAGGCATGCTCATACTTTGCACATTTAGTCAAAGCTCCCGCTAAGTGCAACGTGAGGGACATTCAGCCAGAGCAACAGGAGAAAGGTCCACTCTGGGGACCCCTGCATAATTCCCTTGCTTTTGCCTGTTAAAATCCTCCTGCATCATCTTAATGTTGTGTAATTAATGAAGACAACTTTGCCCTGGCTAATTGAAAATCTGAAGTGAGTTTCCCCAATGGAAGGAAAGGAGCGCGAGTGAGAGAGGAGGGGTGTATAAATATATATATATATGAAGAGAGGGAGAGGAACAGAGAGCTTTTAACACATCTCTATCATCAAACAAAATTTACTTAAAAGCTCCTGAAGCACATACAGAAAAATCCTACTGAATTTGTCTCTACCTGAACAATATATTCTCCAGGGGAAGATCCTAATCCAATCTGAGGCGGCATTGCCCGCGTTTGGGTCGGAGCTCAACATGCTGACTGCTTAGAGAAAAGAAGGCGCGATTATCACTTGTCAAAGGACGGTGAAAGATAAAAATAAAGACTCTTAGGTCAGCGACACAACATGCGCTACATTAAACTTTGTGATTTGTGTCAGGAAAAGTTCTCAGATGGTCACATCAGTTTTATTCCTCTAATTTTAGGCAGCCGCCTACACGTTACTGATTGTTCTCCCCTATTTCCATTCATCTTCCCAACAGGCAACCGAGCTGGCAATTTGGGCGATGAATAATGAATGACTGTCAATACTTCTTGTGAGACAGGTGAAGCAAGTAGGCTGTGAAAAATCTGCTTGAATGCAACACAAATTACCGTCTATCAATCTCATTGTGTAAATCTTTACTTCACTGTGGAATCTGGCTTACAATGTTGCCAACACATTAGCAAACTTATGCTGAATTTCTCATTTTATTGAGACCTTTAAAGTATCTGAAAGTTTGTGTTTGTGTATGTGATGGCATACATTTTGGAAGAGGCATAAATAATGGATTAATGGCACCGCCGTGGCTCAGCTCCCTGAAAATTTTGAAAAATGTTATAGAAGAAAATCCAATTCATGCTGACAAGAATATTGAAATGCATTGCAACTACCACACTGTCCATTAGCCACATGTCCCATCATTTCATCTTGACTTATGTAGTCATTACAGGAGCGAAACACCCCATTTAGCATTGTTGTGCACACTTAATTTTCCTCTTGATCGAGTCTCCCTATTAGTGTTCTCAACCTCAGCGTGGCCTTCTCGGGGCAGAGGATTGCTGAGGAAAATGCACCAAAAAATAAGGTCACGTGTCTGATTCAGCCAAGCCTCTGGGGCTAAGCATACATTTCAACTCACAGTTAATTAACAGAATGTTTGAAATGATTTTGGTTAGTGTTTTTGGACTCTTTGTGGTTATGAATAAAATATGCAGTGGACCTTATATGATTGTGGTGCTGCACTGTAGGAGGAACCCCCGGTTTCACTTCTGTCCCCCACACTGCAGATGCTTTCACATTAGAATTCCACTGGATAACTGCAGGTTAGGATTTAGAAAAAGCCTGTCTGTCTGCTTGCCTGCCAAGCACAGATCAGACAGTGTGGCCCAATGAAGAATCACCTTCTGCTACCCAACAGTCCCTCCAATCTCTGGGCCCACTACATTCAGCTACTGGGCACTAGTGAATGATAAGGCACTGGAGGCAATAAGCGCTTTCTGCTACATCTCTCCTCTCTGCTGCTATTAGACAAGCTGGACTTCAAAACAAGACAAAATGACATCTAAATTGGCATCTTTGGCCTGTTTTCTGGTGAGCAGTCTCACAACGTTCCCACGCTTCTTGTATCTCTTTATCATGCTGGCCTGAGAGGTGACGTGATTTAGATTCTTATAACAGAGCTGATCTAAGAGTCGGTAGGCTGAGCACAAGATAAAGATGATGTGGGCTGCTGTAGCAAAAGTGGAAACACACACACACACACACACCGAGAGAAAAAAACAGCAAGAAAGGACAAAAGTGGGAGAAAAATAGTCTCATCATAAGAGTAATACATTTGATGCAGGGGTGCAGGGTGTGGGCATACGCTCTCTTCCTTCTTACTGAGGTGTTGTTTTTTTAGTTATAATGAGTTCCCCTGTAATCAGTACCAAATAGGGCTGCCACGATTAGTCAACTAGTCACGATTACATCGACTATTAAAATCGTCGACGACTAATTTAATAATAAGTAGCAGGATTTAAGAGTGTAATAACGGACTGAAACAGAAGATGGCAGCACTGCATGTACAAGGATGCCATCTGCCGTTAAACCCCGAAGAAGAAGAAGAAGCTGTGTCCCAGAATTCATAGCGCGGCCCAGCTCAGTTGTCAACAATGGCGGCAGCTAGTTAGTTTTAATATTACTCTTATTATTCTTTCTGGGTCACAAAATAAACGTTTAACATATTTTCAGGTGAGAATGTAGCTGTGTAAACCTCAAATATCTGCTCAGTTTATCAAGACACCACATATTTTCAAAAGCGCTCCGACGTTTTCGGAGACGTCTGTTACCCACTAGCTCGATAGCTAGCCGGGGGCAAGGTCACTAGAGCCCGTGAGGACACCGGACTCCCGGCAAATCGTTTTCAAACCCACCGCCGTCTTTCGCTACTCAGGTTAAACATGATATATAACTTATATATCATGTTTAACCTGAGTAGCGAAAGTGACTTATATAATATAAGTCACTTAGATAACTTAAAAATGTTATTGTTTGGCTTTTTTTTAGTATTTTATTTGTTCCTGATTAAATCGGTTTGGCTGAGATTAAAGTTATAGTTTTTACACAGCTGAATAAACGTCAAGCAGATTAAACTCCACCGAAACAATCTGCAAATGTCATTAAAATTTAATAAACTCTCATCTTGTCTTTATTTTTAGTTAGCACAGACCTTACACACTTACAGCTGTAAGCTAATGATAGTTATATAAGAGCAGATGCTGCTGGTGCAATAAGCTGTACGTTTTATGTCCAATGGATGATGATCTGATTAGTCGACTAATCGCAAAAATAATCGGTGACTAGTCGACTATCAAAATAATCGTTTGTGGCAGCCCTAGTACCAAATCAGTCCGTCTGGGATGTAACTATGTGAATTAAATGGCTGGACTAAGTGTGGAGGTTGAAAATGGAAATTAGAGCTGACAAATCAACAGGCGGCCAGCATTCCTGATGTGCATTTGTTAGACCTAATTAAAATTATAACACAAACATACCCCTAACTCGAGTGCTACTAATCTGGTCATTTGACCCAGCAACCCTGCTCGTCTCTCTCCTCCTTCTGTGTCAAGAAGGCGTTTATTAAAAAACGGCCGCGCGCACACATCTGAGACGACGCAGCGCATATGAAAGAATAATCAGACAATCCGTGTCAGCATGTCAAGACTCCATTCCCCTTTGTGGCATCCAGACCACAGCTGCACAGTGCAGATAATTGGGTTGTAATTAGATGAGAACACACCATAGGGGGTCATGTAGCGTCAAAGTCGGTGCATTGCTGCTGGAAATGGGCTGTGACAAAAAAGCACTACACTGTAGTTGTTGTGCATGGTTGTCTATTAGGGGCATACACAACAAAAAGAAATATAAACAGATGCATGCATACACACACCATTAATGAGATTAAATAAAATAAACAGCGCTGCCCTATCGCATCAAACAAAAAGACACAGATGATTTCAGTAAACATGATTGCACAAATATTTATCTATTTTTAAATGTGTGACGTCAAACTGCAAGTGTCAGCGAACAGCCGAACACTACAAACAAACTGTGGGCGAGAATGTAGGTTGCAGATCTTTTCAAATTATGTGATGCAGCTAAGCCTTTAGGGCCGGTAACCTGACTGCCAGCACATTTCCTTGTTGTTCTGCCAGACTGGTCTCATCTTAAAATAAACTGGTCATTATTAACAGCTTCATACTGCGCCTGCAAAAAGAGGCTTGACCCACGCAAACGGTTGGTTAAGGGTGAGAAAAATATCAGCTCACCAGAACTTTTCTTGCAAATCTCACCTGTGCACTCACTTCTCTGCCTGCATGGGCATCAATAATTAATGACCTTGTCTCTGCCCCTGTCTAGTTATATTCCACTGCAGGATAACTGCTATTATACAGAATATGGGAAACTGATGCCAGTGTCATTTTTGTTCCTAAACTTTACACGTCTGTCATACCATTTCACTATGCCTGGGCTGGCTGGGGCGATGAGGCTGCAAGAAAAGAAGAAGCAGACTGCTGGATAGCTGAAATCTCTCTGTTTTGTTTATTCACAAGAGGGCTGGTACATAAAAGGTGATTTATATTCTGGACAATGATAAGGTAAAGCCTCTTAGCAGCCCCTGCACTCTCAGTAAGAGATAACCAGCAGCTGGATTCGAAGAGCATCCCTTCTACTGCAGAAATGTTGGCTGCCTGGGAAACTCAGTGATCTGTGAAGCTCCACTCTTGAAAAGAATGATCAATACACTCCCATCTTACTATTTTCTCTCTAAAGCTCAAAGAAATCACTATCCGCTCCGTCGGCACAGAGGTGTGAAGCGAAGGAGGATAGCAGTAGGCGGTGAAGGTGGTCAATTCAATTATCCCTCTGTCAGAGCACATTTTCTATTCTCGACAGCCTGCAGAATCCTTAAGAAAAGTAATACCAAATATGTTGGATTGCTTTAATATTTCTGTGTCTTAATTACATTTTATCATCTTTATCGCAAACCCTTTTGGGGTAATTTTATATCCTGAGTAGGTAATTGGGTGTCAAAATTAAAACTTCAGGGCTGTAAAAGGTGCTAATTTATCTGGAAGATTAATAGATCTTTGGTTGAGAAGTCAGCTTTTGAATACACGGATTCAATTGTGACTTGACGTGCGAGTAACTGAGTGACATGGAAGGCTGTGCCATATGACAAACAGCATATGCTGTCCTAGCAGAGTGGGTAAGGTATGATTGCTAAAACCACAGGATGAGTCAGGGGGAAGAAAGTGTGGGTCAGTGGTTTGACCCAGATGACCCAGACTCTGTGTCTCTGTTAGGAAATGTCAGGCTAAATGAAATTATAGACACGTGCTTATGGCACCGACGTTAGAATAAATACACAACACTACAAATGAGGTATTCTAAGCACTCTGACACATGGAATTTACAAGTTATGTTTCATGTAGCTCTTAGGAAGCTCCAAGGCAAATAGTGTCTCATAAGCTAACGTAGGCTTTCTGGCATACCAGGAACTGGGGCTAAAAGGATACACGCTTTCAAAAATAAATGACTTATCAGGTTGTGAATTTCACTTTAAAATACAGGTTAATTTGGGCTAAAAACTGTAATTTACTTTTTTTTTGGAAATCCATTTTATGGCAGTCTTTTATGTCTGTGCTTTTACTCTAATGACTGTTATTTCCCCTAATGCCCTCTGACAAATGAATGACAAATGGAAAATCATATTAGTTACCTGCAATTTGCCATCCATTAAAACATGCAGAGCTTATGTATTTACTGCAGGGTAATAAACATCTTTTGACTTTAAACTTCCTTATGGAAGCAGTAATATATTAAAAAAAAAAACAGAATTTAAATCTTATCAGTTTTCAGGTCATTTGAATTATTACTCGTGTTTATGTACAATTCATAACACATGTACATTTTTGGTATATTTCCCTCTGACACCGACTTGGCTGCAGGTGTGTTAAAGCTGGAAACTCACACACAAACTATTTTAAAATATGACTGTAATATGTATACAGGACATTTTTTTTACAGTAAATTTTTTTTTGCAGCACGATTTTTTTTAATGTCTTGGTGCAAACTAACGATAATCGGCTGTCTGTGGTAGTTAAAAATGCATAATTGTATTGGACACATTATTCTTGTTCAACTCTCAGAGACTAACCATGCTTCATTCATCAAACTGTCAACCGTTTGCTTTAACTTTGCCATTCGTGGATCACACTTTGGTATTTTATTTGTAATCTCAAAAACTTGATTTTCAACACTGAAAAGACCAATTTAACTGTGAGCTTTGACCAGCCAAATACTGTATTTACCAATGAGAAAATGAAACCTGATATGCGCGGTAAAAAACAGCAAAGAGATGTTTGAATGATTCAGGATGGCTCTTCCTTTAATGTCTGAGCCATCCAGCTGAGCGATGTTGTCATGAAAATAACACATAAGGGTGCATCTGCGAAAGTACCCGCATAAATCAACATTACAAAGAAGACATGTTTTTGCAACACTTGCAGCACTGAATTAAAAATAAAACTACACATCTGGCTTTTGGTGAAAGTGGACATGATGATATTACAAATTCGTACAGTTCTTCCATTATTTGTAATCAGTCAGTAGGAATCTGTCTAAGAAATGAAAGTGGAGAATGTCACCCAGAGGTAATGATAATGATATCTGTAACAAATATTATGCTGATGTTTACTGACTCTAATTCAATCCAGACTCCTATACTCCATCACAGCGAGGTCAGCTGCATTAAACCAATAGTTTGGTGCACATCTGAGGAGATACAGACATCCAAAGCAGACGGATGGCTGCTTATAGATTTGAGCGGGAAGCGCGCTGCCGTAAACATCATTTTCCAATGGCTACTCACGTAGCTGTCTGGCTTCCCCTCGACATTTATATTGTAAACACCTGTCTCCTTTCTTGTCAACTCCACACTTCACTTTAAAGGAAAAGCCCGTCATCCAGTGCAGGCTGCTTCACTGCAGTACCCATCAGTTCTGGTACAACTCGTACTCCATTCCAACACAAGAGCAAACCCAGGCTCCGTTTGGGTGTTTGGGGTAAACAACATCTGACGTTTTGGCTGGATCTCCGGGAAAAAGCAGAAGGATGACGGAAGATACAGGCAATTTATTGTTTTTAATCAAATATTGGTTACTGGGTGACCCATCTAAGTGGTTAGGGCACACACCACATGGGTGCAAATGCTCTGAGCATTGAGTCCCCACTTCAATTTACTACGTGTCATTCCTTGGCCTCTTTCCTCATATTTCCTGTCTATCTAATAAGGAGGGAACTGTGGTTAGTGTATGTGCTCCCCAAAATAAATTGTTTCCTGCATATAATGCAGAAGTTCTTTGTCTCTGCATGGCTGGATACAGAAAAACGTGATTTAATAACAGGCGCATTATTGATTAATCATCCAATTCAACCAGTAATGTGGTGCACGATGATGAGAACCATTGTGCACCACATTTAGAAATGCAGGCTTTTTCCCAGCTTTCTGCATTATCCTTTATGATTCCTTTGTGAAGGCTGTTGTGATTGAAGCATGATTCACACTAACCAGACTGTCTTCGCAAGTGCAGATTGTCTCAGCAATCAGACTTTGTGTGCCTTTATCTGTTGAGGAGGCTACCTTCTTATCTCTTTAATTTGGACACCTGACCCAAAAGTAGCTGTCAGAGACCACAGAGCACAGACGGGGATTAGAGTCTCAGATTAGTATATCAATAAATTTGCTATCCGCTTCTTGTGCAGGCATCTGATTACTTCATCATGTGTGCTATTGGATGTTAGGCATCTGGATAAAATTTTGTCACAGTTAGCGATGAACTTTGCTGAACCCATTCAAGGCACTCAAGAGATCATGTTCAAGCGAACCAACGTGAACTCATAGTAGGTCAAGCAACCGCTACTACTGCTGTAGGGGCATGAGAACAGGTTTCTTTGGCTATTAGTCAAACGAGATGGTTTAAAGATTAAAAACTATATCCAACCCAACACGGGTTATCTGTTTATTAAGTTTCTGCTTTTCTGGTCATTTGAATGGTGTCTGGTGAGTCTCCTCTGTGCCACAAAAGCAACCTTTCAACTCCAGTTTCATTTTAGTGGCAAAGTTGCAAAAGAACCATATACAGGAATTAAAGGTGGCTGGGTGAATGAAGATGTTTTGATGTAAAAAAAGATTCTTGTGAGCAATGACACAAAGGCACACAAAAAATTGCAAGCATGACATGAAAGCCAAACCAGAAGTTGAACTTTGGTCTTTGTAATAATTTGAAGTGTAGGATGCATTTCCAAGGAGAACTCTAAATGTAGCAGCACTTATGAACGTGTCCCAGGCAAAAGGAGATAACCTTGAAGGTTACGTGCAGCAACTGATCTTTGTACTTTTACCCTGCAATTAATGACTCTTGAAGTTTCCTCTTAATCAAGTTTTCTTGAACGCTAATATTTAGGAATCAGTAGTAACAGAGTAAGACCAGCATTATAAGTTTTGCAGGATTAGTCTCTCAGATTATTGAAGGATGCTCAAACTCACCAGACCTCTCCTCAAAAATATTGTTATTTCATTTCTGCTCTTATGTTCTATGAATTACGCTGTCAGTGTGTTTCCTTGCAGATCATCCCCTCATTTGTCAGACCAACTGACCAGATGCTATGATGGATAAATGTAAGGCGAGGAGAGAAATAGATCAGAACTTGATGGGGGAATTTTCCTTCATAACTACCTTATTTTTCGGACTATAAGGAGCACTTAAAATCACAGTACACCTTATAATCCGGTGCACCTTATGTATGAAATCTGGTCGTGCTTATTGACCTTGAACCACTTTATGTGGTACATGGCGTTCAAAAATCTCTCTGCCACTCAAAAATCGACCGTAGTCAGGAGCCTCGTGGAGTACAACATTCTGTACTTCAACATAAGATTATCGTGTGTGTATAAGAACCCCAAATGGCAGCTGTTAGGATGCGGATTTCAAACTCAAGGCTATCAGTCACGTTTTGTTTCGCTTGATGCGCCTTAGAATTCGTTGCGCTTTATAGTCCGAAAAATATAGTAATGTAATATAAATTGGTCTAAACAACATATGGGTCAAATTTAGCTAAATTCTATGTAAGCTCAAGTTCAGTGGTTTGAACAGAGTTACATATGAACTCATTAACACCACAGTTATATATAATGACAGCTTGCTTGATCATTTCCAACTAATATTTATTTATATGTTTATTTCAGAATCAGAGAGACTTTATTAATCCCAGAGGGAAACGGAGTATTTTTGTATAAATATATTTCAAAACTGGACAATGTTTTGCATCTTAATGTAACCCTTTAAAAATAATGGGTTAACAAGTATTAATGGAATTATATCAATATTCTCATTCCCCAAAGTAGAGTCCCAACACCAACACTGTCCTGTCTGACACACAGCACATTACATTACAAAGACACACTTTGAATAAATCCACAGCAGCACTGAAAACAGGTTCACCCAAATTAGAAAGTCCAAATTAATCTCAGGTTATAAAGAACAAATTAAAATTCTGGCACTGATGAAATGTCAAAGAATGATCAAATAATTACAAAACCTCCACTGGGGGGTCTGTGCTACAGTAATTTGGTTCCCATCGATCAAGTATTAAAGTAAGTTAAAACATTTCCATGGAAATATTTCAGCTGCTTGACTTTTTGATCGTCCAGATGCATTTGGAGAAAGTTGAGCTAACATGCAAGTTACACAAACTGCACAGGTAGCATTCAGTTAGAATGTTTTTACCATTATTCAACTCGCAGGTTTGAGTCTCGTATGTGTGCCTACTGCACATACAGCACGTGAGTGGGTTGAGAGGTGTCCACATTGTGTCTTTGTTGGAGCATGTGTATCATGTTTCTTACACTTTAACACCTAACAGAAACAGATCTAAAAACTTTCAAGGATATCAGGTCCAGATATTGAATCTACAGAACTTTGTTGAACGATATACAACATAGCAATAACACTGCACAGAAACTGACACGATGGACCAACTGTTGTGATGAAGGAAACACTGCTGAGCTAACAAGAAAAGGAAGGAGGACAAACACAGCACAAGCCACAAAACATGTAAACCAACACATTTTCTAGGCTTAAGCAGCGGGCCTACTGAGCAGGGCGAGTAAAGACACCAAGAACAAAGCAGTTCCCTGATAGCAAAGAACGTTCTCCTCCATGCTAATCAATGCAGTAGGGAAACTAAAATATCCCATCTGCAGCTGCAGGCGATAGTTTTTTGAAGAAACAAATCTCTCAGCAAACCATTTTCTTTGGTCTACACATAATGAAATTCTCTACCTAAAATTGTTTATTCTATCACCTTGACCTCCCTCGCTCTTCATTTTCATTGTAAATGCAACAGCCTGCAGTAGGAAGATTGTGCAGATCTGGATAAAATCAGATTTGCCGGTACTGCTGAGTCTGGTCCTGCTACAGCATGCGGTCACTGAAGCTGATAACCTAAGTACAGTGCACACAGCAGTGCGCAGAAAATACCAGTTTGCTCTTCGTGCTATTAAAACTCAACCACCCACTTGCATCCCAGGAGAATTTGACAGATTTTTCAGCACTTCAACTTGAAATTGACTTTTAAACTAACCTTTCAACGAGGCTGCACAGAATGTATTTAGTCAAGATTAGTTTACATAATTGCATAAAATTCAAGAGGCTGAATTGAGAATGAAAATATTTTAAAGTGGTGTAAAAGTACAGATCTATTACACAAGATGCACATTTAGTCTTCATTTATACCTATACTCATTAGCTACTCAGCTTTCGCTGTTCGCTCAATGGAAACGCAGTAAAAAGTCCTTTGAAAGTCGATGAAAAAACACTCAAATCTCAGGAGAAGAGCAAAGGGATTGAGCCAGACTGCTTTCCTTCATAAATCAAAGCGTATCATAGACATTCACTAGCCACTGTTGCAACAGGTGTCTCCCTCCTCCTTCCTTGCTCCTCCTTTTCTTCTGCTTTAGCATGCAAATAACCCTCCTCACAGTGGGCTTGTTTACCAAGGAATGTCTCTAGATTACACACGCATTTAAACAAGTGCCGTGCAGGGCGTCTCTCAAGTAGACCACCTCAGACGGATCCCGATTCAATAAGCATTTACCGAGCACTTCTCACTGAAAAGCAACGGCAATAAACATCCCTCCATCTTATGCGCTTCCGCTGTGATCACAAAAGTGACAAGGGCATTTTCAGGAGAAAGTCTGCCTATATGCACCTGTCGAACCCTGGAAGCACCTGACGTGCTCACATCACTCACATCATTCGCTCTGTGGCCCCCGCCTGTATTGACATGCCTCTGTTGTGGCCATCTCCTGTCTGTTTTGTCCTCTAATTGTCCCGGGAGTTTAGGCTAGATAATCATAGAGTGACAAGTCTGCTGCACTTCACATAGGTGATGCTTCTAAAGAGCCTGTTGTATTGTCACTGTGTTACCAATGGATGTCTGCCAACAGATAGCAGGCCTATCTCATTTAGACAGGAATAAATGAGGCGGAAGATAGAGCTGAAGCCGATCCGTGCTGTTGTGACTTATCGCTCTTTCCAGAAGCCATTTCAAACTGAGGTCTGCTAATTATATCGTTTCTGTGGCAATATTTGAGCCACATGCTAAATGTTTCCTTTTCTAATATTTTCAGTATTTCCTGAAACACAGGAACAAATTATTTGTTCCTGTGTTCTTCCCGTGGAGCTTAAGTTACTTTAGTACTCCTGTTTCTGCAGAAACATTGAGACCTGAGAATGACATGCATTTTAATTTTCAATAATAGCATGACGCGCAAGACTGCGAGGCAGCACGGTGGTTAGCACTGTTGCCTCACTCTCCAGGTACTCCGGCTTCCTCCCATAGTCCAAAGATATGCACTTAGTGGGGTTAGGTTAGCTGGAAACATTAAATTGCTCATAAGTGTGAATGCAAGTGCGAATGGTTGTCTGTGTCTATGTGTTAGCCCTGCAACAGACTGGCGACCTGTCCAGGGTGTACCCCGCCTCTCGCCCTAAGACAGCTGAGATAGGCTCCAGCGCTCCCCGCGACCCTGAAAAGGAAGCAGTAGCGAATGAATGGATGGATTATTGCATGCTGTGCATGGACCCTTTACACCAGTGATTTTACCCTAACTTCAAACTTGAGGCTCGTTAATAGTTCATCTGTGTGAAGTGAAGAAAATTGTTCAGTGTCATTTGATGTTACATCCTGATCAAACCTGTCTCCATGTCACAGCCATTATAATGTGTTTAATGAAGTTACCTGGTAAGCCATAAATGCAAATGTATGCAACTGTTGGACTTTGAAGATGCTGTATGATGCAGCAGCTCAGTAATAATCTCAGAGGACATACTTCTAACAGATGGAAGCATCAAACTAGATTTAAGCTATTGTTAATGTTTTGTCAAAGCGCAGAAATTAAAGGCATGCAAATTGTGTCTTTGTACCTCTCTGCGATGGTTAGGGACCAAGGGTTGCAGTAAAATGGGACAAAACCCCCCTGATGTTAGACTTTGTTTTGTGTGCAGAGAAATGCCAGCTTATTATATAGAATTTTGTTTTTAATGAAAGAATTGCTTCCTCTTTAAGGAGTGAGATTAGTTTGGGCAGCAAGGGAGAAAGAGACAAAGCCTGACAGCAGGTGCTTCATGCCAAAAGCACAAGAGGTGCCAATGCTCTTTTTTAAGACATTCTCTAAAACAATTAATGAGCTGAAAAACCCTTTAGAAGCATGAGGCAAGTGCAGAAAACAGATTACAGGAACTGTAATCTTTTGTAATATTGTGTGTGCTGGTCCACTTTTGTGGCTGTGTGCAGTTCAAACGTGTTTCATGTTGGAAGTCATATATAAATGTCACTAGTTCTGAGTAAGACAGCCGTCATTACTTTTACCAACAAGTGATTTTGTCGTCCTTCATAAATGACGCTGACATAGTCACATGTTGACAGATTAATGGAAAAGAGCGCACGTCTGAAAGGGGCTTATTTCTCGGAGCTGTCACGGCGTAAAGCCATCACAGCGCCATGCTTGTATGGAACAACTGACATGGCTGCCAAGATCGAGGTAAAAGTCTAAATGATATCAAAAAAATGCACGGCACCATGAAAAGGTCCAAATTTAAAGGCCAACTACTTTTTCACATACTTCATTCCTCTTAAAGAAGCCTTTGCTCGGTGGGTTGCACTGACAATCACACATGAGGAAAACAATGGAGACACATATCATCAGATTGACTATAATGAACAGTTAGATGTAAAGTCAGCCACCCTGGCAGGTGAAATCTGCCAGTGAAAAAGTCGTTAACTGCCGAGCCCTCTTCATGCTGCTAAGTGGAACAGCATAGGCAGCGTTTAAATGCAAATTAAGTCAGATTCAATTTTATTTATAGCAGCAAATCACAACAACAGTCACCTCAAGCTGCTTTATATTGTAAGTTGGTCCCTGGAATAATACATACAGGGAAAACAATCATATGACCCCCTATGAGCAAGCACTTTGGCGACAGTGGGAAGGAAAAACTCCCTTTTAACAGGAAGAAACCTCCAGTAGAACCAGGCTCAGGGAGGGGCGGGGCCATCTGCTGCGACCGGTTGGGGTGAGAAATGCATGAACACATATGAACTAACGTTTTATAACGTTTTGAACAAACATATTCTTTACAGAGAAATTCTATGGGCAATAAAGCCGGCCACCTACAATTGTTATGAGAAACAGGCAGATATGTTAGCCAGAATGCACTCAGACGATATTAGATCAGCGGCTAAACCATGTTAATGAAACCATTTCGATGTAGACCAGCGTGAAATGTGACTGCTATTCAGGATTTACAACTACAACTGCAGCCCCAACACTCTTTTGTCTCATCAAGACTAAAATCTTCTTAATTCAGATGTTAAATATTAATAAAAAGTACTTTCCTTTGTTAAGAACTCCTAAGAAACTGCGATTTTGCCTTCCGTGAGTTATTTACCTGCTGTTCTCATCCATCACAGGTACAATGAACCACAAGACAATGCTTCCAGGCATTTTTTTTTCCTATTAAAATGGCACGAGTACAAAGAAATCACTTTGTCTCTCTGTGAAACTGAAAGACTCAGAAACAAAGTGAGAGCATGCTGCGGGACAATATTTTCCTCCATGCGTCTCTTCTGCAAGGTAAGCACTTCAACACAAAAAAGAACAGTAGTTTAGGGTGGAGGGTGGGTGGGGGTGAGGATGAAGAAATGCATTCCAGCTGAACAGAGATGTGCTTTTATGGGCCAATTACTGGGCTCTCTGTAATACTGACAGAAGCCAGCAAACAGACATGTCAGCCTTCATATGAGAAATGAGAGCTGCCCCGTCCTTGTCTTCATCTCTCGTTTCTTTCATCACAACCAAAATCTGCATTTGCTACTTAAGTTGTTCACACAGAATGTAGATTTAGTAGATCCAGGAATCTTGTACATGATAGCACAGCCACATGGATACAGATATTTAGAAGCTCAGTCTGGCCAGTGTTTACTCAAGAACACAAAGTGTTACATACAGACATGCGTGCAAACTGAGTGAATGAACTCCAGTATGATTAGGCTGTTTTTTCTCTTAAGCTCAAGGCAGCATTAAAACATTTTCAGCCTATGCGCTTTACATAAATAATGCAGAAAATGAACCTAAAATCTGCTGGATATGCTTAGCACAGCTTAATCAGGCTGGGGAGTTCCAAACTGTCAAAAGAAAAAAGAGCAGCTCTACTTATTTAGTCACTTTAAGCCCTCAGTCTAACTGCTGCTCTCCGGGTACACCTGCTTTCACTTTTCATCTGGTCATCGAATGCTTATTTATCTCTCTTCCATTTCTTTTCAAAAACTCACTGATAACTATTACAGCTTTTAGACAGTACAGCCACTGGGTATTTCACTTACAGCAATTATTTAGCAAGTTTATATGCAATACATAAACTAGAAAAAAGATAATGACTTAAAATGTTGTTTGTGCTGGCATTTTAGCTGCAGCGCATTTTTATTTTCTGTCTGCAATGTGTGAGGCAACCTGACCTGAACCATTTCGATTACGAGTACCTGCTGGAAGGTTTATTTTGCACAAAGCTTCAGGCTCAGGCCATGCTTAAGTTGGATTATTTTCAAATGTCTCACTTCTCTTTACTTTTTGACAATCATGGGTCCGCCATGTATCGCAAATCCCAGTGGGAAGTAGGGAGACAGACAAAGCATTACAAATACATCCTAGTAAGCTAGTGAGCTAGTGGTCAACACTGCATGTAAAGCAATAAATAAATGCAGTCAAATCATTAAAGGAAAATATATAATTCTCAAGGTTCTTATTTTTCTTCAAAATAGACCAAATGATTTTCGCATTTGTCTCCAGAAGAAAAAAAGAGGGAGCGAGCGATCTGAGAGGGGGAGTCACCTCTCGGGGAGCTGTCATCAAACATCAACATGTTCACCTCTTATGATCTTGTAAAAAAAGTCCCTCCCATCTCTCCATGCCTTCACGCATCGCTTCTTCCAAACCCGGAAAAGAACAGCATTTTAATCTGCCAGCCTGTCCTCTCAGAAGGGGAGTGGAAGAAAAATCTGGCTAACCCCATCTGTCCAAGCTCACTTGTGACTGGGGTTCAAGGAGGACTGTGATCAAAATCAAAATCCAGTCATCACAGAGACCTTAAATCTTGACATTCAAACACTGAAGTAGGTAACGTGTATGAAATGGAAGGGGCATTAATGGGCTGACCCCAAACACGGTGCGGCGTCCTTCGCTGAAATGATCACTGGATAAAACACAGTGAGAGCGATTTGTCTCACCACCCAGTGAGTGCACACACAGGCAAAGGGTCTATGTTAATAATTACTCTGGCTCAGTATGGATGAACGCGATCATTCACTGAAGGTGGCGATGACCCCATAATGATCTTCTTAAATTAGACTCTTTTACCCAACCTTAGCCTGCCCACACCAAATTCCACTCGGACTCATTCTTTTGTATTCCAGCATCATCCCAGGTCACCCATTACGGAAGCTTGGGTGGCTTAATGGGAGACACTGAGACATCTGTGCAGAAATAATGACCACTGACAGCGATTGCAAATGGCACATGCTGAGGGAGGGGGTCTATATACCTCTATTTCCAAGTTTTCTGAAGCTTTAATTAACATTTTCCTACAATAGAAAGGCAGTGAAATTACTGCTTGGATGAAAACTGGTATACTTGTACAAAAAAGCTGTTTCAGGTGAATATGTAGGATTACTGACAACCATATCATGTGGCTTTTGTATTTCTACTATGCAATAAAACTGCAAGGTCCTCTCTGAAAGTAAGATCTGACACATCCTTCTGTGCCCCAGATAGAACAGCGAAGTGATGGAACGAGGCTAGTTTCTCATCTTTCATTTTTATGTAAGACTTTGCGCGCTGCAGGCAGCCAAACTGCTTCAAAATTCTGACTTTAGCACGCATACAAACCTGATATCTTCTGAAACAGAACAGATAGACAAAGCAAACGCTCTTTCATGTCTTGAGCTGGTAATTGCAAATTGATGTAAAATAAACAAGTAGAACCAATTGCTTTCGTCGTGTGATAAGACCCGGCAAAGTCAAGGGGGCACCCATAAACTCAGCCGTGATAAGGAAGAGTATGAATCTGCAAGCAGAAAGAACAGCAATAATCTCCGTTACGTCTACACAGACTGTCAGCCAGTCAGCTATCTTGATACTGTACGAGTGAAGGATCTGCTCTACTGGGAGAATATCAGAGTGTGTTGTGAGCACACCTCACGCACATCAAATAAGAGTCGAGCTCAAATTGGATCAGACGTAACGAGAGCACTGCAACAACCTGCTCTGATGAAGATCTCATTTTCACTCTGAAAACAACAAGATAGGCATCTATTTCAAATTACAACAAACAGTCTAATACTTTGGCTGATGGTCTGAATTTTACATTATACACCACATAAAGTTGCCCCATTAAAGTACAACAAGAAGACGTTAGGCGCTCGCAAACAACTGTCTAGCGACTCTGTACTTCTTGTGCTGATGCATTTCTGTCCAGGAAGCTGCAATATGTCGCATTTTTCGGTTGAGTTATAGGACAGCAGTAATCTGCAGTGGTTCGACTAAATAAATCAGATACAAACAATAATGTTTAAGGTATAAATCTGTCTCTCATTTGACACGGCTGTATAAATAAAGTAATAAGAGTATGTTCCTCTTTGCATGTTAAAGCCCTGCTGTGGCTGTGTCCTGGGCTCATTACCATTCAGGCGGTGAAACCCTGAGTCCCTGACCCAAATTCAAGATGACACATTTAAAATACACACATTCAAACGCAATCTGCTGCTCATATTTTCAAGCCATTGTGGTGCAGTTGTACGGTGCGTCTTGGGTCTCTGAATGTTGCTTAGAGATGGGAAGGAGATAGATGAGTTGAAACAAGCTCTTGAGGAATCTATGAGGGTTGATTGAGTGGATTTATGGTGGGAAAAGAAGTCAGTCCTATTGAATCAACTCAGGTAGAAGCCCTGGGGAAATTGATTTTAGAGCCAGTCATTGATGTATCTTCAGAGCGCTGGTGATAATCTCTGGAGAATGAAGACACAGAAGACTGCAGAATGTCTTGGACTTAACTACAGGTTAGTCAGACTTCTAGTATTTAAACACGACCGTTTCACAGAGAAATATAATTTTGCACGGAAAAACAAACTACTTAAAACACAGTACACACATTGTGTTTGCACAGAGCTTATAGACCTGTAGTTAGTTTTCGTTTCCCAGTCTGTTAATTCAAAATAAGAAAGGTAATCTCTGAGAAATTTCATTTGCTCTAAGAAGTGAAACAAAATGAGCTTCCTTAACACAGCTTTGTGTGTGTGTGTGTGTGTGTGTGTGTGTGTGTGTGTGTGTGTGTGTGTTTATTGGGGGGAAGTGAAAAACATTGGTTTCACTGTAATTTGCCTTTAAATGTCAGACAATTTTGAATAAGCAAGCTACGGTGCTGTGCAGTCATCAACCACTCATCTTTAATATTTTACTAGGAAAACGGGAAAACCTAGGTATTTATTGAAATGTGCAAAAATGAATATAAATACAGTATAAAAAGCAAAAACAGAGTTTTTACCGTTCTGAAACTCTGAACACACTTCAGTGTTTTTCTACCTGCTCTTACTGCATTTTCAGTGTGTTTGCGATTATTGTCATTGCATTGTCTATTACATACTTGCAGTAGGTGCTGCATCGTGGATCAAAATCTGACAGCACGTTTCTGTTTCACAGTTCAGTCATTTTTGACAAGAAGCACAGCCCCAAACCACGACAGAGCCTCTGCTGTTGTACCCTTTAGCTGAGTTCCTCCTTACATACTGACAATAATGTGAACAAAACCTGTTCGTACTGTACATTTGCTGTAGATAATTTTTAACGCTTGCCACTTTTTCTTTTGTCCTCCACTTTTCCAGTTTCCTTTTTAAAAGATAACGCTGCAGAGATATGCCAAGTCTTCAGCTGGCATCGAATCAAAATGCTATGCAGGCACGTACAATAACAAAGGGCCTAAAGATACAATTTCTTTGCGAAATTGTTTGTTGTGCAGTCACAACATCCCTTTTTCCACTTGAATATTCACAGACCAGTATTAGGTGGCTTATCCCGCCCCCACACAAAAAAGGTCAGGTATGAGTGCTGGACTGAAAATGAATGAAAACGTCCAAAGAAAAACTTTGGAAGAACATCCGAAGGTCTGAAAACTTTACAATTTTTTTAAGCAATAATCTCCAATAGTGAAATTTTACTCACTGTCGGAAAAGTAGAACAAAAGTGATATTAAGGTAATTTAAATGAGGAGATATCTGGCACAGACAGCGACTGCAAAAGCACTTCAAAAGCTCGAACTCTAATAACAGAGCCCAGTGTCTGTTTTATTGTTTTGCTTCTATACTGAATCCCTGCAAGTGCACAGATGTTACAAACTGTCACTACATGATATGTAAAATGGTCAAAAGCTGAAAAGCTACAATGATTGTTTGCTTTTTCCTGCACAAATTGAATCTGACTCATGCAGTTTTTCACAACGGTTTGCTTGATAACACAATCTCTGAGCCTTAACTTGCATGTGAAATCATTCACCGCTGCAAAACTGAATGGAAAGGCTTGCTTTTGTTGATATTGCTGTTCAAGGTATCTATTCACTGTCAATGCACAGAGAACAGATACTTTGCTTTGTCTGCTTTCAAAATATAAAGCAGACAAAAAGGACAAGACCCGTTTGATCAATAACCCGAATACACGACCTGTTATGGTATTTTCTGTGTCACAGTTCAGTAACATCAACACATTATTGACTACACAAACAGGGTGCTATCTTCTCTACTGCCCGAGGTGCGCGACGTGGCACATAGTCATTACAAAAGATCTCGCCTATGTATGCAGAACTAATGACACTCCTGTTGTCCCCTTGCTGTCCTACTCCGTATCTTCATATCTCTTGTATACTGTGTTGGGGAGAGCAGGATATCTGTGTTTAATGTGCAAAACGGAGGAAAAAATACATTTTTTTAATTCATGGAGATTGCATAGTTGAGCCTGATGAGATATTATACCAGCCACCTCACCGGTGACACAAATGGGAATGAGATTGTGTTTTTATCTTGCCTGAAATTAACAAGTGGTTAGCTGTGAAAGGTTAAGTCTCTACGCTCTTTCTACACTTCCGGCATCTGTGAAGGATACTAATGTGAACGATGGAGGGAACAGACGATAAATGTTGTGTACCAGCAATTGTGGAAGTCAGTAAACTGCAATTTGTGTGCCTAGCAGTTACTGTTCTGTCATTTGTTTCTGCAATGTTGACCTGTCACTACAAGTCAGCGCCAAACAGCTGAGACTGAAAACTGGACAAAAACTACACCTGCAGCCCCGTCGCTTTGAGCAAACCGAGTAGCAAACATCAACTATTACATGTAATCTCTCCACAAGAAAGACTCGCTTCATATAAAAAGAATGGCATTTACATGTTTTGTGGAGCAGGTTTATTCCACACTCCCTATATTAGGTTGCTGACTCTTAGTAATAAAATGTAGCCTTTTTTTGGCTACTTGTGTGTTATAATCACCAACCAACAGCACTAAGTGATTGGTTAAGAATCTCAATTCCCATGGAAAGGCAATACCTACCGACTGCATCCAAGCGTAAAATGCACCTCAAAATCTCCCGCTCTATTACCTTGCCCCCCTAGAGTGAAACACAGTAGCTCTATTCCCCAGCTGATCTGCAACAAGAGCTAATGAGCTCAGCGGCTCTACACAACACGGCCGGGAAATCGAAACAGCCTGTGTGAGAGAGAGACGTGTAAATGAGAGTGATCTCCCTAGACGATCTGCTGGACAAAGGCAGGCATATGGAGATATTTACCAAGCAGGTCAGCCAGTGTGAATCAAGCCCCAGGGATCTACAGGGGATGCTAATTACAAGACTCCAAATAATTAAAATGCACATGTGATGTTCTTTATGTAAATGCTACAGGGAAACTGACAGGCCAGCTTGCAGGCTGCACATTTTGGCCATGACACATCTGTTGATATCCAAGCATGTTATACAGTATGAATGCCTGATATATAAGATGAATAATTTGTAATTGGCTGTATTGATAAGCGAAACGACACTGACACATACAATATAAAATTAATATTTGGAGGTGTAAGATTTCAAAAGACACACCGGCCAAGATTGATATTGCTTTCTGCCACTTTAAAGCCACCGTCAATTCAAAAAACAGTTTTTCATTCAACTCTCATCTATTTTCCTGTGCCCAAATCCTTGTTTCACCTGGCAGTGACTGATGGAGTTCAGCTGTGCGACTTGTGAAAAAGAGGAAGAAAACGAAAAGTCTTTTACAACACAAGCTCTCGAGCTATTAAAAATTACTGAACTTTTCATGTGCCGATATGGAGAATGAAAAATAGGCACACTGCTTCAGCACCTTAGACTGAAACCTCAGGGGGGGTTCCAGTCTGAGTAAGCAAAGGGACAGCTTGTGTGAGTTTTTTTACGAGTTCAACAAAACCAAATAAAAACGTGTCAGTACGCTTATATGCACACTTCTAACAAACCACCTGGAGTCTGTCAATACTGCTTCTCTTTGTAGCATCAAAGCACAAGCATATATGAAACCTTAAGTGTCGAATTCGGTAAATCGATAGGAAAACGAATCTTCTGTTGCTTTGGACCAAATGGTTTATAAATCCTACAGCGATCCCCTAAGTAAGCACAAGAATTCATGAATGCTAAACACGTTTCTCCGCTAACAAAGGAGTAGCTTTGATACTAGAACCCCTCTTGTACTTGTAGGACAAGACTGCTGAACTGACAGTTTCCCTTTAAATATGAATATCAAATGAGGCTCTACTTTTTGATATGGTGTGATAACGCCAGAGCTCAGATTTAGCGTACAACCTACTATATCTTAAGCAATTAGAATAAGCTTGAGAGCAATGCTGTTGTAATTTGTTGGAATAAATCCTCAGGGAGAGTTGAGAGCGCTTACTGTGAGTTCAGAGAACACATTGCACAGTTAAGGCTAAAATCCTTGCTCCGAGCAAGAACACAAACACCGATATGTTCTCAAGGCTGACACCAATAGGGCTTAATGTCAATCATCTTATCGGGATGGTCAAACAGACCTTGAGAGCATGTGTGCTGGAGAACAACAGATCGTCTTGCCAACTAAACCCCAGACTTTGTCACACGTAGCACCACAATGCCCATTTGCTTTGATGATATTGGCTTTAGCGTAGAAGGAACTGCGCTTATGATCCTTAACCGCACAACCCAATACTGCGTTAATCTGCCTGAAACTCCCCCCTGCAGCTCAGACTCTTCTAATCCTTTATAAGGAAGAGAAGCCAGATGGTCGTGAACAACTGCTGGGGGGCCTGAGGATGAGCGAATGTATGGAGATGTCTGGAGTGCCTGTCAATGTTTACCTTGTGTTTTAAGTTACTAGTGTAAGCTCCATGAAGTGGCCTGTGTGTGGCTGGTGAATGCACTTCCAAGGATGTGTGTGTGCACAGCAAATGTGCTCATGCACAGTTAAAAAGAAGAGACCCCCGCTGCACCTGGTGTCAGGTTACCGCAGCTTGCAGTTCCCCTTTCAATCCTGAGACGAGATGTCAGAACTTAAGAGGCACGCCGCTCTACCAGCTTCGGTAACCGTACGATTCCTGGAGTGTCAGATGCAGAGTGGCACAGTCCCAGGGGTCTCGAGATACATCATGTCTCTCACCCTCGCCCCTCTGTTTCAGAGTACTCGGGCACCCCTTTCTGACCCTTCAGTGACAAGTGAACCTTTTATTTACAGCTCCACTAACCTTCAAATTGGTGCACTGCGGCCTGAAAATCTGGAGTGCCAGTCAAGTAAGCTGTCACGTGGAGATACACTGAGACCTTGCAGCCACATGCTGCATCCTCACTCCCACCCTTCTCCCATGAGACACTGATTAAACTCCTATTAAAATGATTGAGTAGTAGGAGGAAAACAAGAGTATCAATCTGCCGCAGCAATAGATTGGAATGTGCATGGTGGGCATTCATTAAGTGAATATTATCAGAGTAAAAATTCAATTATTTCGCAGCAGGGTATAAGTTATGCTGAGAAAGTTCCACACTTAAGTTCTCTCTCTCTCTCTCACACACACACACACACTCTTATGGTCACACACACACCCTAAGAGACGCTCCACTCTCACTGAAGAGAGTGCATTTACAGCTCTCTATCTTTTACAGTCACTATAATGCATCAAGGTCAACAAGCTAAGTTTCACATGAATCTAAGACCAAAAGCTTAATCTAAAGTCTAGTTTTCGCCCACTTCTTAATGCAGAAGCTGATTATTAGTAGCAAGGTTTGTTTGCAGTAAATTAACACTTTCATTCATGCTTTTGTTTCATACATTTCCCCTGTGATGAGCATAAGGACCTAGTGGATATGGCCTCAGCTAAGCTGACCTTTACTCATGTACTCAGGCAGCTTTTGATCTATCATTTGAGATGAGCAGGCTGGACCTGACATACAGCTGACATAGCCATTGTGTCAATGTGAAGTCAAATACAGCTTTGAAATATAATATCCAAGTAAAAGGTCCAAGAAAAATACTGCAAATTCACAAAAACTATTATTATAAATGTGACTTCTTATGTCTGATATTGGTTTATACAAATCTGCATATAAACACATACGTTGATCAGGAAAGTCGCTTTTAAGGGATGAGTTATGTATAGCCTCTTTGGTAATATAAGAAGAGGTCAGACTTTAGTTTCATCCAACGAGTGCCCTGAATAGCCTGTAATTTGTGCCAAATTGTAACATTTAATCATAAATAAATAATAAACTCTGTTTGGCTATTAATTAACACGATGTAAAAGAGTAAGAGCAGCAATTCAAATGGCATTTTGTTTCCCTAGCCAATTTATAATTTCAACAATTTGCTTGTTTAATTTTTTGAAATTAATTAAACACAGTATTCGCTATTAAATGAGCTGCCTCCATCTGTTTCAATAAAGCTTTCAGTTTGGAAAAACATGCATTATGCTGTAATGAAAAACAGCTGATCGATCACTCATGCACCCAAAAATCAATTTGGGAAACTGCTCTAAAATGCCATCCTTAACTCTAACAGTGGTGAAGTCAATAAACATACTGACCGAGTTGAGAATGGGTGCTCACATAAGGCTAAGGCAGCGTCTGCAATAATGACTCCATCATCAAATAAGCTTTTTTTGACCCTATCATCCCCTAAAACAAATATTAGCATCATTAGTTGGGTATATATACCAATCACTATCACACCCGCCTCTATGGACCTGCGCATGATCTCAGACTAAGATGAAGGTGCAGCCTTCAAGATGAAGAAAGGTCTGAGCTGTCCATTTTTCTACATATAAATTTGACAGTGATGTAGATTTCAGCTTGTGTGGTGCGTGTTTGTGTATACACGTGTTAACGCAGCTGGCCTCTAGTTAATGCCCACTCTGTTGTCCCAGTTAGCTGGGCTATCAACCCACATGACATGGTGGGCCTGAGTTGATTCCCCAGTGTTGAGATGTTTTTACGCTTCATGCTTCAATGCATTCACACAAAAGGCTTGGCCTCATAACCCATAAGCCCGATAATCCAGTCTGTAAACATTCAAGGGATGCCCACTTTTACCATAAATGCCCATGCTTGGTTACACTGTGGAGACCACCACATGCTGGCCAGGTTACTACAATTCTAGTGATGTTGCATGCGATAGAATTTATTTTATTAAACTGAATAAATTCTGTTGACAATTTATCACACCGTGAGTCAAGAGGAATGACGATCCATCAGATCAATTTAGACTATCGCTGACCAACTCAGCTAAAATCCCTTTGCCATTATTGTGCAGCTCATCTGTGTAAATGCCCTGCAGGAGGATATAGTCTTTCCCTTGCATACCAAAAGCAGCATTGCAGCTTCATGTTCACTGTAAATCATGCGACCATGTGAAAGACTGACTTTACTGACCCCCAGGACCTTTTTCCACCAACCCCCACCCGAACCGAAAGGAATAAAAAAAAAAAACACAAAAGGAGACCTGGTGCAATGCCACGGACACTGTCATGACATCCAGGAATAGCAACATGCACAGAGTAACACGCATAAACACCCTGATGTAATTAGAGACGCATGACTGCCCTGACAGCCATCATTTTGTCAGAAAGTAATGTCTCCTGATGAACATTTTGAATAACTTATCACACGCATATGATATGGCTAACGACGAGTAGTGAATCACTCGAGCCAGAATTACTTTGGCAGCATCATCTTTTAAGATGCTCAGAATTTGTATCAATTGCATCAAGTAAGAGGAGAAGAAAATATAAAGTCACTTACCCAGAAGATGAGATTGAAGATGAACATCATATACTTCAAGCAGCAGAGGCAGCCTCTTGCCATGTTGCACTTCTTAAATTCTAAAAGGAACACAAAGGATAGATCCAGGTAAAAGACTATGTATTTGCTGCCCTTGGGTGAGCTGTACTTGTTGTTAGTCTTGTCTCCCGCGCTGGCGTCAGCCGCAGCTCCAGTCTGCCCCTGCTGCGTGTTTTTGCGTGGCCCCGTGGAGCCGTAGAAAGCGCCGGCAGTGAAGCCGCGGCCACCGAAAGGGCGGCCAGACGTGGAGGCTTGAGCAAAATCGGATTCGCGGCTGTCTACAGAAGGGCTACGGTGAATGGCTGACTCCTCACTGCTGGACTTCTCCATACTCTAGGGCTGCAGCTGCTGATGAGGGGCTCGCTGACACACAGTCTACCATAGTCTCAGAGATGATAGGACAGAACAACTTGCCCTCCAAATCTTCACTGCTTCACCTTCTGAAGCAATAAAGGATAAAATCCACACAGCAACACTACATCCACCTGAAAGCCCACGCATGGATGAAAAGGTCTCCTGTGTAGAACTGAACTGCTCAGGCACCTCTGGCAGGTTTAAGTGTCCTCTGCTTGGTGAAGCTCTCTTGCTGTGATAATCCTAAAGTAGAAGTGCAGAAGGTTCCTGTGAGGAGCATTACCCTCGCCTTATGACAGGACTGTCTTTCTGTGAAGAAGTTAAAGCACTTGTTCTATCCTGTCCTGTAATATCACTCTCCTCCTGCGCGTCTTAATGCTGCGCCCGGCTGCTGCGGTGGGAGTGAAACCCCCGAGAGTCTCAGCTGCTCCACTTCCACGTTCTCTTGCTGACCTGGTAACTTTGATTCCCCCTGTCCCTCCTCTCCTCTTTCCACTGCCCCGCGCCTGTTCAGTCCTCTTGTCTATGTGTGCTGATGCGCTCTCTCTTCCTGGGTCTCTCACTCTCTGTTTCTTTCTGATTGTGCCAGTATCGCTCTTTCTCTTTCCGAGTGTGCCTGTCTACTCTAGTGTACCATTCTTTGCTCAGCAGCTCGGTCCCTCTGCTCTGCCTGTGCTCTGCTCTCCCAATAGGAGTGCACTGGCTGATGTGCTATTATCGGCAGACGCAACTAACGGGCATTCCCTATCTCCCAACAAGAGCACTCACCTCCTCCCCCAATTCTCTCTCCCTCCCTCTTGCTTCCTCCTGCTCTCTCTCTCTTTCTGCTCATTCAGTCCCTTCCCACTGCTGAGCAGGCAACCAATGCAGCAGCTGCAGCCAGACCGCAGCTCCTCCTCTCCACTCCCCGCGTCTTTATTAAGCCCATCACTGTGGCTGCTTTGACTAAACATGTTCAGCAGTTTCATATCCATCAGGCGAATTGAGAGGCCATAGATAACAACAACAAAATAAACACACACACACACACACACACACGCAGAAATCAAACATGAAGATAATTGCAGATGAGTAAGGAGTTGTGGAGTAGCAGGGTTAAGGGATGTGAGGTGGAAATTTCTGGCAGTCTCTTTTGCATATGAAAAGCTTTGAGCGTCAGTATGCTGATGACACTGACACCTGTGATTTCACACATGCCAGAGAAGCTTCTCATTCTGCTTTAATCTGTAACTTTATTCATTGCCATAAATAAACTGTAGTTAAATCTGACTGTGGGTTATTCACATATTTTTTTCTTTCTGAAAAACTAGCTTGAAATAGCAGCCAGTCCCCACTGGAGTGATTATTGCATATCACATGGGTGGTGGCGACGGTACTGGGGTACAGTTTGATCATACTCTTACTCTGTTATTCGTCACTGCACTCCTCACATCCATGTAAGGGGACGCCAATTATCTGGCAACATCCAGGCTCTGGAATTATGGCACCATCTCAAGCATGGAAAGAGGCTTTAAGATGGTGAACACTTTCCAATGCAAAGCCAGGGTGAAACGCACAAGAGCCCTGCTGACTCACACACTAAGCTAACAAGACATTATAAAGCTTCGATTAGAAAGCGTTCCACACAGCTAAAAGTTCAGGATTCTCTGCAGTAAATGGAGGGTAAGTGACAATTATAATAATACAAGATAATAAAAATATGCACAAGATAATTATCTGTCTGTTCATATGAATGTGAGAACGTTTGTCCTCTTCTGAACATAACAGCTAATGTAACCGTTTAATTTTTCTTATCAGCTGTAAGAATCAACTTTTTTTCTCTCTCCAAAATGAACGTGCAGCAGAGGGCACATTGTTTGGTAATTGTTGCCTCTCGGCAGAATAGTGATAATGGGTCACCCTGCAGACGTATGGAGGGAGAGTTTTAACTCAGTGGTCTAAAAGTTCAATCTAGAAATACCCAGTTAACAAAGACAAGATTATCCTTGCCTTCAGCTGTTTCACTGCTGGTGGAGAATTATCTGCCTTGAGGAAGCACGTTTATAAATACAGAGAATTAATGCAAATTATGGCTTCATGGCTTCGACAGCAATTATAATTATGATGGTTGAAAATTCTGGGAAAAAAACACTTAAATTTTGGTAACAACGGGATCACATTGGAAAGAGATCGAAAGTAAACAGCCACTTATAGTTTTATTACTAATCCTAATCCTATCATTACCAATGTAGCAGCACTGGGGTAATAAGGAATGAAGTTTCTCAATAACAGCACGTGCACATTGCTCAAGACTTATATTGGACCCGTCACAACTATTGGACCTGAGAAATGTTTATTCGTGGAAGTGGTTTCTCAGAGCTGCGGGTTCCTGCTGGTTCCTGCAGCAAACAACCTCAGAGTGGTCACTTTGGCTGCTAACAGGTTGCCATAATTGCCTGTAGCTTTTTACGTTTGTCTGCAAATATTCCCTAATAAGCTGTTAAATGGAGAAGGTTTCCTTAAAAGTAAAAGTTGAGCCTCAGTGCTGCACCCACCATAGCTGCACTTTTTACTTTGAAGGCAAACGTCTCCTCTAAGGTGAGTTAGGTTTTAGCAGTTTTTCCCAGCACCCACACCCACTAACCACTCTCAACTGGAATACTGTTCTCATGTTTCCCCTCACGCGAGTGGTTGCCAAATAGACACAGTCTTAAAGCCTGGGGCCTTATTTAATTGACCTTACATTTTCACCACAATTGTCACACATGCAAAAAGATGGACAAGTTAAGGTCACATGGTTAGTGGTCCCGTGTCTCCCTGTGAGTGATCACAGGGAATTTATTAACCATCAAATACCCTTTAGCCATCTTCAAAATGTTACCAGAAATGACAAAACTGCTACAACTAAAACAATGGAAACTAAGACTTCTTTTTATCCTCAATTTCCTCATTTGACTTCACGAGAAAGCAAGTAAGCACGCGAAAGACTTAAAGTAAAGCTTATGAAATGTGTACGTGTTTGTTATGAACAGAAAATGCAAAGAGTAAAACTTATCTATCACATATCACAAATCTATCAGGGCTCTGTGGGGCTCTCACTGTATATCTTGCTGACACTTCCAAGTAGCCAAGTAGTAGGACATACCCAGGCCTACGCAGATTCAGCCGAAGAATTTTTGCCCAGCAGCTGCTGTATTTTGTTAAGGGGTAGAGCAAGAGACAAAGCTCGAGACTCCAGAGAAATGGACATCTGTGGGATGACACAAAGGAGTTGAAGCTTGAAGAGAAGATGAAAAATATGCAGAGCAGCAGCCGAGTAGACCAGAGCAGAGAGGCTGCGTTTAGATAGAGACGCTGAGTGGGATGAGACTGCATTCAAACATTCTCTGTAGCGCTCAGTAAATCTGGCAGCTCCTTAAACATATGTATGTATGTTTCAAAGGCAGGACTGAAGAGATTAGAGATCACAGGGAACAATTATAGAACTCTCTGAGAGCTCAGCAGGCAATGCTTTACAAAACAAAATGAGACACAAATGCTATGAACAAAGAATGACTCATTGTTGGCATCACGATTGTGTAAACCAATATCTCGAATACTGAAGCCCTTAAAATATTAGTAAAAGAAATACTAATGAATACCAAAAATTCTTTCATGGAATTAGATGCTCATTTTCAGCAGTTTCAATACTAACAGCACCGTCTTTGCCTCCTCCAGCCCCTCCACACTCACTAGCAGCTGAAGTAGTTGATGTTCACAACGGTGAAGAACACTTTAAGAGGAATTTTGAGAAGCGATAAAGTTCCTGCTTTCATACAAATGAATCTGGCTGGCTCACACATTCAGCTTTGCCATTAACATCAGACGTCTCTTAAGTCATCATTAAGGCAGCAGCTATCGGCTACGGATAATAATAAAATGATAACGTTAACGCTGGAGCTAGACAACAAACGTCATTGTCCCTGTCAATCTATAATTTAAAAGCTAGGGCTAATTGAACAGGATGAGACAGTTATTTGTGTCTAAAAAGTGCTTCTCTTGTTTCTCTTAAAGTCCCAGAGTGAAACCTTGGCCGATTGTGACCCCAGCCCATTTTCACACCTTGTCTCCTGTGATTAGGCAGAGGATCAATAGGGAATCCATGACCCGATTGGGGACCCTGTTTAAGCCCCATAGGGTTTAAAATCTGGGACTCAGTTGCTCTTAGAACTAAAGAAGCTTCTCAGATTAGAGGTGAAACGTCTTCAAGGAAACTTAAAGAAGTCCAGACGCTTTTCTTTCCAGGCTCAGACTATGACTGAGAACCTTCACAGACATGGTTATGTTAGTCTATTTTTCTGCGCTGCATTAGTCAGCTTAAAAATAAGTTCGTCATTGATGTTTATTGGTATGTTTTTTTTTAATTTACATTTTTTCACCGTGGTTTTGAAAATGGTATTCAGTATTTTCCTGGGTACTGCTATCAAGTTTGACATTTAGTAGATAATAGGTGCATTTTCCCAAAAACATCTTTTAACATAGAAATAGTAGGTGGTACACTTATTGGAAAAAAAGCCCTTAAACAAAGACCTGCACAATGCAAATTGCAAACACTTAAATTGCAGCCACTGACTCCATCTTAAAATGTTGTTGTTGAAGCTACTCACCAGTGAATTTATGGTATTATTCTCAAATGTTTGTATATTAGTGTAATATCAGAGATAATGTATGCATATCTTCATGATCTTTGTTGTTTATGCCAGCTTAACTGTGGTTTTATTCATTCTGTATTCTCTAAAATATAGACATTTGCCTCCCAGTAATGTCCTAGTAAAAGCAGAATATTAAAAGGGATATTCCCTTATGTGTTGCACTTTCATAAACAAATAACTACTGAAAATCAGTGAGTAATACATACTAAAATTTTGCTACTATAATGAGTCTAACATGTAGCAGACTGGATCTGCTGGGTAATGATCTATCTATAACCTGCAACCTGAAGTTTGAGCCCTATAATGAGGGGAAATCAGGGACATTTTGAAGGTACACATTGGTTCTCCTGAGTGGACAGGGTGACTGGACATCAGCAGAAACTTGTTGTAAGTGATCATCTTTATCATATAAGGAAAACTGCCTACGCGTATGTGAATAGTCTCATTGAGGATAACGACAATCCTCAGAAAAAGAGGAAACCGTTAATGTTTTCACGAGTATATGAAACGTATGACGGCACCTTCACCGTCATTTGATCCCACAGCTTAACTCTTGTGTTCTAGACAGCACTCTCCATCATTACCAAATGAGGGAGATTTATTGTGCAAATGGCAGTCAATTCATCCAGCAGGCAGCAGTGCAGAATGCCGAAACTCTGTGAAACTATTCTGATGAACTATTTTGGCCTCACACTTTGGGACAGATTTACTAAGCAGTATAAGTTAACGTGAAGCTGCAATGGAAAAAAATGACATGAATGGCTGGGGCGATCAGCTAACAATCCATTAATTTAGAGATACAGATGCAGCAAGATCTTTTAAACAAAGGTAAATACAATCTACCAAAAGCAGCATAAATTAGCAGAGCAAATATGACCAGACCTGGTGAGAAATCAATCTACTAACCAAAATAACACATCTGATGACAGGTTTTGTTTCTGGAAACAGCATAGCAATTCAGATCAATGTGAGGCAAATGAAGGAGAATCTATATGTTCTGATGTAAGGGTGAATCCTACTATAGGAACTGATAAAGACCATGTGAGGTCTTGAAGGATGGAGCAGTCATTCTCTCAATAAATCCCGTTTTCTACTTCAGCTGTCAGAATTATCCAGAGAAGTGCTGCTTTATTACAAGCCCATCATGTAAACCTGCAATCTGTACGTAACAGCAAACCCATATAATGTGTAGAAAAACAGAAGAAAGCATTATCATGTGCATAAGTGCTCATCTACAGTAGCTCTTGATTTTACTCCATATGGTTTGAAGCTGCACGTATTTATGAAAGTCAAAGGAAAGAATCGGATTCAGACCTGCAGCCAGCAATCAGTCTCTGCAAATAGAAATTCAGATAATCATCTAAGTACTTCAAATCTCTGCGAGTCACATTATTAGCTACATGTATTCAGAGAGACATTTCACATTATGTATTAAATCTGATACTAGAGAGAAACGCACACTGCTGAATAAAGGTATGCAGACGTCTTCTCCGCAGCTTTCAGTGTAAAAATGTTACTAGAAACCTAAAACATTGCAGACCACTGTGCAAACTATAAAAAAGTAATTTTGTTGTCTTAATTTGATTTATAACTTGTATGTGTCTGGCAAAGAGGAGAAATATGGCAATGGCAATCTGCTCAAAACATCTGTGATGAGGACTCAAGAGCTACAGGAAAGGCCCAAGGCTTTGGCACTGCACTCACAAAGTATTTACCCATTTATTTGCTCATTCTCTTAACATCTCCCTCGGTCATTCAGTCCCAAAAAAAGAAGACCCTATTTTCCTTGTATTTATCACCTTAGCTTATCCCTTCCAGTTGTGCAATTTTATTACTTACTAATTTCACTGACCTCTTTTATCAGCCCATTATCACTAAACTAGCAGCTAATTAAAATCTATCTCCATTAGTATATTAAGCCTTGTGAGAGAACTCTTTATTGCAAATGCAGTAAAAAAAATAAATAAGTGAAAATATCTAAAAAGAAATTAAATTTTGTATTCCAACAACATCAGCTAAAACTGGAGGCAAACTCAGTGGCTCAGTGATGTACAACAGAAGGAGAAGATGGAAAGAATTTAAAATAATAAGATATCAATCCCACTTGGTGCATAGTATAGTGATTTGTATTACAAGCTGAAAAAAGCATTTTTTGATAAGGCGTGTTCTAGATGCAGTTCATCTGTGAAGCTTGGGGAAAATGGCAGAGTAGTGCGTATGAAATGTGAATCTGTTTGACAGAATGTTTCTGACATCATTGCACACGACGGTGTCTTTGTGTGCGCCGCTTTGGACTTCTGTTTGTTTGTTTTCCTAAGATTTTATATGAAGTGAAATTAACATTTTTTTCCCTGTTGATTGTTCTTTGGTTACATGCAAATATCATTTGTTTGTCATGTTACAGAATGCTTGACCAAAAAGCCCATTAATCAAAGCGTAATTGTTTTCTCCATCATGAATTCATTAAATACATCTGTAGAAATCTAGCAAAAATGAAAGAGCCTGGTTGCTTTTAACACAAATGAGATAATCACACTTGGACATTTGAGATAAGGGAAACATACAGTGTGAGGTTCACCATAAGGTAATCTGAACAGTTTTTGGCTTTTATCATTGTTACGGCTCTAGCAGGACTTCCTTTGAAAGTGACCTTGTGTGGGCGTGTCCTGCCATCTCTCCTGCCTTAGGTGCTACCTTTTTTTGTACAGCTGACTCCCATCAGAAATTACGAATACTTAAGGCCAGAGAAAGGTAAACTCTACTGCCAGAGAGTCTTGTTGGGTTGCAGCTAGTGAGCTGTGTGTGTGGTGCTTGATTGCTCATGTTCTGCAGAAAGGAGTGCGTTTTGGTGATGAACAATTTTTTGACTCACTTTTCATTTTACTGACGAACACTTGAGTTTTGTTTTCTTTCTTTAAAAGGTGATAGTGGCTTGTCCGACTCTTTTAGTTTAGTTTTTAATAGAAAAATTAATAAAACCCTTTAACTTAACCATTTTGCCTCCCTGTTTCCTTTTTTCCACTTGGACAGTTTGGTTACGTTCCCTCATCCCCTGGACCTTTTTAGGTGATGTAACAAATGGGGGCTTGTCCGGGATTTGAAACCAGGACCTCTCACACCCCAAGCAAGAATCATACTCCTGGACCTTTATAGGGGAAAGTAACAATCATACAGACTTTGGTTATATTGTGGAGGTAAGCATCAACGACACAGCTCTCAGCACTTCCTATACACTGGGTGTGAGTGGAGCCCTCTAGTGGTCCACCACAATATTCACCAGTCTGCAGATGAAATGCGATTTAAATTTGGGGCACTGTAAGAACAATTTCTGTTTTATTTTAACATATAGTTAGGCCCATAAGTATGTCGATTGTGATACAGTTTTTTTCCTCCTCACCAACACAGTTTATTTTAAAACAATTGATTAGAATGTGATTGGAGCAACTCCTTGAATTAGACTTTCAGCTTCTTGAGGTATTACCAGGTTACTTAGTATTATATTACATTAAGTGTTAGGATTTACAGCCAAATTTACGGACCCGTGTAATTGTTCGAATCTTCCTTTAGGTTCCAAAACCAAAAATCTAGACCCACTATTTTAGGGAAATTAATGAACAGAATACCGTCTTTCATGAGGAAGCTTTTTAGATGTTTTTGATATCTTGCCACTGAATGTCTCTGATTCAGTAACTGAAATTGAATTATGACAATCACAACCCCAGTCACAAGGTCATTTCACTCATGACAGCAAACCAAAAATAAAATGGTGGTTCTAATAAGATGGCATTCCCTGAACCACTAAGAAAAAGAGAGAATTTCAAAAATAAAGGGTTGGGTGTAACTGATGGCTTCTAACAAGTCCACAACACAATTAATGGCTCTAATTTAACTTTGATCATATTACGCAAGGATTTAATGCTACATACCTTTGATCAGTCAGTCTGAAACCATATCAGACCTGCAGACATACAGTAAATCACATGTAACAGGACATGACCCTGGTGTGAATTTATGATCAAGGCCCGGATATAAAGAGAGGATTAAAACTACAAAGAGTTACGCCCCACACAGTATGTCTCTGTGGCCCGTAGAGCCTCTCAAGGCCACGCTTGTTGCTTTGGACACAAACAGACAACACAGCATAGCCTATGATGACCGAATACTCTGAGGAACATAAACAGTAACTGCTTCAGCTGACTGCAAGATGAGGACATCTTGGCACTTTGTGATCCACGGATATGCAATAATGTAGAGATGAGCTAATAAGCTATTAATTCTGATGTCTGTCTCATCTCCCAAATCAAATGAAAATCAGATGACATCTGGTTTGATATTTATAGTCTGCTGCCCTTTTATGATGCTCTGAGTATTACCCTCTGAGAAGAGGCTGGCCAGACAGTAGCATAATTCTTCAGTCATTCTTGGGTGATTTGCAACCAGGAAGTCAATAAAAGGTGTCTGGAAAGGGTATTAATTAGGAGTTTATGGTATTATGCTGCCCTTGAGGTCCCACTGTAACAGCATGTGAGGTTTCCTGAAAATAGCACTAAAGCTAAGGAATCTAGGACTGTTTCTTAAAGTTAAATTAATGATGTTATTTAGCCATGTAGACTTTTAGAGAGGTGATCTTGTTTAACCCAGTGCTCCATTAGACATATTTCTTAAAATCTCTGTTTACTTATCTACTCGAACGGGAAAAACCACTGACAGACACACTGTGAGAAAGGAGCCATCTGCTGAGTACTACAGACTGTTTTTGTAGCTCTTGTGAGGATTTGAGAGAAAAAGCAGCATTTGTGACACATTCTTAAACCAGCAGACATAGAGGTGCACACGGGACTCACTCACTCACAGACCCCATGAAATTAAATACACACAAAAAAAACCCGGAAGCTAGTCCTGTAGTGAAACCTCAATCTAAACTTAATTCCTGCAAACACATCTTTCAGAGCAGTGGGAGATAAGGTAGGACACAAGAGACGGAACGGGGTTTTACAAGTAAAGTGAGCATACTCAGATTACAGGATACTACATTAGCATTTAGATCAGAAAGTGTCTCACCATGATTGAAATGCAACGTAGTATCAGAGTGCAGTAAAGTCCTGTTCAATAAAGGCCATCTCAGAGGGGTCAAACGCCTGTGATGCCTGTAGCTGGACGATATATGAATCCCCGAACAGCACTGCAGATAAATCAAGACTGACACGGGGTTCTGATAATGTTGATCAAAGGAGTGAAATAGCTAGCATCCACCAGTGTCCTACGCTTTATGTAATATTTAAGAGAGTCATAACTGTCTGAAAAAGATGAAATGTCAGCAATATCTTATCCAGTTCACTGGGAATTTGTAGAGCACACCACTAAATTCAGGGCACGGTTATCGATTCACTGGGTCTATGTTAATTAAACTTGACTGGAGGGTCTTCAAGAAGTATGTTGACTTTCTCTTCAGTGCTAGTTTTCCAATAGCACCTTTTCCAATATGAAAGCAAAATGCTTTCATAAAGCTTCGAGGAACATTCTGGATGTAATGACTGATATCTTTTCAAGGATGAAAATTTAAAATAACTTTTGCGCATTTCTTTGGATTATAACAAGTGTGTTTTGCAAAACAATGTCCGTGCTGTCACCTATAATATTGTACAAGTAGTATTCCATTATGAAAAACAAACAGCTTTAGGTTCATTGCACGGCTACAATTTCCACTCTACATGCATATTTTGACAATACACCAGTGTCAGTGTTACAGCATAACCCACCAAAAGTCATACTGACTGAAGCCAAAAGCAGGGTGATTTTTTTAAACATCCAACAACTCCTATATAATACACATAAACCCCCCCCACCCCCCCAATGTATGAATAAAACTACAAAAAATTGTGTTTTGTTAGGACTTTTGGAGAAGTGATTACGTCTAAGTGCCTCTCCCTTTTATATTTGCTGTACATTAAACTGTGGGTGTTTTCTTCCATAGAAACCAGCAATCCACCAGGTGATTGGCTGATTGGAATCCCCTCTGCTTAGACAACTATCCATCATGGTTGCCACTGTGTAGCAATTTACTAGCACTAGATTGGATCAGCTGGCGGACCGGTCTGCCTTGATTGGTCAGAAAGGCAGAAAGGGGCTAAGAAAGCTACAAAATTCATCACTGCTTTAAAAATAAAAAAAACCTTTAACCTTGAGCTTTTCACCAAACAAGCTACAAATGATAAATTTCACAATATGTACTCTTTCATTCGCTGCGATGATGATGCTCTTTGAATTCAGACTGTACGAATCAACATCTAATGTACAATGCCTGCTTGATAATGTGCCAAATCAAAGCTGCATCAACATTAACACACTTATTATTTATTCAGAAATTATGCAGTTAAACTCTTAATGTCACAGGTTACAGTTTGATTAACACATATGAACTCAAGTTTCCATAACCTGCAAATGCCTCTGGTACAACATAAAACCTCTTTAAGGCTGTGAAGGCAAAAGACTATATGTTGGGCATATTTGTCTATGCTCTAAAAGCCATGTAGCTGAGTCATGTTTATGTGTGAACTCATAACTACAGCAACACATGCACAGCTCTTCTCTCTCTTGCACTTCAGGGAAACAAGCAATTGGGCACAATCCAGAACTTTAAAGGAAAAATGTCCCCTGATGTACAAAAATAAAAGAGTAGGAGAGACGAATGGTTTATTAAGGGCAATCAGTGTAAAACCTACTGCATTTTCTATGTAGAATAGTAATAATAATAAATAATTTATTTATCCCAAACATTGGGAAATTACTGAAGATGTTCTCTCTAAGTTACCAGGAGGGCTGCAGAGGATATGACTGGTTGCTGTCTGGGGCAGCAGCCCCTTAGCTGACATCAGTGTGCTATCTCTGCGTATGCATGCAGTGAGATTAAAGGGTTAGTCTATGCAGGGGGTAGGGTCAACATCATGGTTTGATCTGATTTTTAATGCACACAAGGGTGAGAAACAGCTGGCGCCACACAGCACATGGGGCTCATGTGTGTCCAACGTCCACGCACATCAATAGGCAGATGAACACACTGAATCTCCCGAGGAATGTTAAAGAAGCTGCTGACACAGCGATGTGGGTCAGATGGGGTTCATCAATATTTTAGTTGGCTGTTGATGTAATGCAAAGAAAGGAGGAGTCGGCTGCACTGCTGAGCTGTGTAGATGTGAAGATGGAGAGGGATGGAGTTCAGACATGAGGAAGTATAAAACACGATGGAATAGAAAATAAGAAGCAAGTATCTCCCTGCTGTTCATGCTACTCGGTGCTGCTAAAAGTCAACGATGAAGATTCAAAGGCAACGACTGATTAAAGACAGCAGAATGCCTGAGGAGCTTTACAATCCTGTGCACCATAAAGATATCTCATCTCTGTCTTGTAGACTTCAGGACTGTTGTTTGTACCTCAGGGATATCGATCACTTCATGATTTTGAGCCACCAATGAACAGTACAATAGTGTGATCAACACAATCCCATCATAAAATGATATGTGCACACCCACGTGTGACAAACTAGAAAGAGAGACGGAGAGAAATGTGTGGGTAGAAAAATATAAAACGCATGCAAGAAATAAAAAATAAAGGTTAAATCATGTCTGGTGGAAACCTGCAGAGAGAAGAAGATGGACCAGCTCTGTTCGGCTCCAATCCGACCAGCTGGGCTGCACCTCCCCACAGTATGGCATACCCTGGCTCTCCATGTGTGAGTGTGTCGTGCATGTGTGTGTTATGTGTTTAAACTAGGGACGTGGCGTCTGTCCCTTGGCGCAGACACTGTCAATATGGCTGTGGTCATTCATGAGCAGCCACTTCGTGACTGCCACCCAATGAGAGCAAGGACAACAAAGGAGAGTAAAGGGGAGGAGAGCTAAAGGTAGCAGACAGTGGCAAGATGCCCTGGATCCCTTCACTTTTACAGGAAGTGCCCTGCCGCGGATTAATGGCCTCCTCTAAACAAGCAGCTGCCATGTCATTGTGTTTGTGGATATGAATTAGATATGAAGTAGCAAGTGCTGACAATGGAGCAGATAACCACATAAATAATTTACAGCAGTTTAAAAACAAACAATATGTGCAGACTTTTTATAAAATATATATATTTTTTTACTGCAATCTGAGAGACAGGATTTCTGTGAACACTCATAACATAATATGATACAGAGAGGCTTGGAGAACAAACTAGAGCTGATGGATGCTTTATGTAAACAGCACAGAGGAACACACACGGCCTCTTCACCTCCATGGTGAAGGGAATGAAAACAGCAGATGTCTACAGAGCTGCATAAATGGTGTGGAACAAGCCACGAGGAGTCTCTTTCACAACATCGTAAACAGTGAACATGATTATCTTATGAACATCATGCACTTGCCAACAAAGTATCCATCTTCAGGCTTATGTGGGAGTATGTTTAAAACAAATAATGTGACCAAATAAGACACATAAGACATACACATTAGTATCTGACACAGTGCTACAAAGAAGCAATCACACACAAGAACTTGCAAACATGGACACTCGTTAGGCTTTCACAGTATACACATTTATATACGCTTGACTAGAGCCTTAATAAACCTTGTATTGCCTTCAGAACTGCCTCAGTTCTTTGTGATAAAACAAAGTGCTGGAAGCATTCCTCATAGATTTTGGCCCATAGTGACAACTGAGATTTCCACCACTTCTCAAAGGTGCTCTACTGGAATGACTGTGGAGTAGGGATGGGTACCGGTATCCGGTGCCATCATGGCACTGGTTCTGACATAAACGGTAGTAACCAGACCGAAAAGCAGCGCACATTTCGGTGCTTTTTTTCCTGAGCTGTGATACACTTTAGATTCTAGCCAATCATTTTACGTTTCCGAGGATAGTAGGCGGGGCCAGGTACGTATGTTCTTTTAGAGCAGAGCTACAGATTAAAAATGCCCAAGGCAAAGCGGTCAAAGTCTGGCTGTACTTCACAGCAAAAGATGCAAACTCAGCAGCAACAAGTGCTTTAAGCTGATACTGTGATACTGTCAAAGGAGGTAACACCTCGAATCCGATGAAACACCTGGCGACGCATAGCGTTTTTTTCAAAGCCGAGAAATGCGCCGTATTTGATAGCTTGCCGCGAGACCTCACACCGAGCACATCTACTGCGGGTGTGGTGCCTGTTATCGGACACAGAGTTAGCAACATCCCCCAAAAACCCGAAGAGGAGAGTCCTGGCCCCTAGCCCTGCCAGTGTAGCAGAAATGATGAGGATAATGATGCAGCAGCCGTTCTTCTCTGCGTGAGTAGCTTAATGTTGTTCGTGTGTAATTTACGTTGAGTAGGCTAACCACGTTATTACATTAATGCATGTAAGGTGAACTAGCAAACACCATCATAGCTACATGCGGCTGTCCTTCTTGTTTGATGGCAGATGCTCCCTTCACCCTGGCCAAAAAGGCTAAAATGACCAAAGAAAAAGTGGAAAACAGTTAAACATGAGAGGTTTTTGGACCAAGTTTGTGTTCTCCATTCTTTAAGCACCGGTTTGAGCACCGTTTAAGCACCGGCACCGTTTCAAAAGTACCGGTTTGGCACCGGTATCGGATCAAACCTAAACGATACCCATCCCTACTGTGCAGGCCATTAAAGTGAGCTCAATATCATGTTCAAGAAACCAGTTTGAATTGATCTGAGCCTTTGTGGCATGTGTGTGTTATCCTGCTGGAAGCAGCCATTAGAAGACTGTGGTCAAAGGGATGGACATGGTCAGCAACAGTGCTCAGGTAGGATTGTGGTGTTTAAATGATGCTCAACTCACACTAACAGGCCCCAAGCGAGCTAAGAAAATATATCCCACAGCATTTTGCTACCTTCACCAGTCAGTTGATACAAGCCCGGATGGATCCATGCGCTCATGTTGTTTACGCCAAATTCTGAACCTACCATCCAAAGATGGCAGCGACTCACTGTCTTTCCAGCCTTCTGTTGCTCATTTCTGGCGTACCCGTGTGAATTGTAGCCTCAGTTTCTTGTTTTTAGTTTATAGGAGTGACACCTGGTGTGGTCTTCTGCAGCCCATTTGCTTCAAGGTTTGACGTGCTGTGTATTCTTGATTGTAATGAGTGCTCATTTGAATTACTGTTGCCTTTGTATCAGATCACAGCAGTGTAGCTATTCTCCTCTGACCTCAACAACAGGGCATTTTGCACAACTTTTTGGACCAGTCTCTGTAAACCCCAGAGATGGTTGTGTGGGAAAATCCCAGTAGGTCATGAGTTGCTGCCATGCGATTGGCTGATTAGGTACTTAGTTGGCCGGTGAGTGCATAATAGAAGAGCAAGTTCTCTGTGAAGTCCTACACGGGGATCTTACATTCTCCATGCTGAACATGGGATTTTAATCCCTTCAGCAACATGATGCATTACCATTAAGAAAACAATTTAATTTTAGTGTGTGCCAACTGTTAAGTAAGTAACGTAACACTTTGAGTATCTGGAGCCTACCAAAACATCTGTTATGAACATAAAAACAGATCATTTGCTTAGCTGCCAAATATTCTTAATTAAAGCCTGAAGACGGTGAATCTCTCCAAGGTCCGAGCTAAAATTGGCTCCGGCTACTTTTCTTATTTCACCTACTTACACAATTCTTGCGGGTGACTTGGAGTTCTCAATCCCCCTTTGAGGACTGTTGATTATAAATTAACCTAATATTTTCCCACCCCATGCTTTTTGTGGCTTGACACTGGAACAAAATCACTTGTAGATGATTTAAATGAAAGCATTTTTTGTTTCCCCACAAATCCCAAAACATAATGAAAGAGGCAAAAGCAATTTATGCAGAACATTAATGAGTTGACATTATTCATTGTATGCTAATACATATAAAAATACATTCATTTGCACTGCTTATTTACATAGCGTATTTCCTCTGAGGAAATGATTGAATATCAATTTCAACAAGATTACCCGTGACATGCCCCAAAAACTTCAGAGGCAGAGGGCTACTGGGGAGGAAATGTGAGATGCTCTGCCACTCAGTCATCAATTTTTTACATCATTCCCAGAAGCGCAGGGTCTCCCTCGAAATGATTTAAGACCAGAAAATAGCTTTGCTCTGACCTCTCACCCATAGCAATGGATTAGAATATCCGCCTCACCTCCCGGTGTTCAAATCATAATGTGCACACATCGAACAGTGGTCTTACTTCACGTAAAGTTCCTGCATCACATTTTATACATCTGCAAAAATGTGTTAGTTTTGCACATACACATGAAAAGACTCAGGTTGCCTAAGATGGTCTGTACTATCACGTTCAGACTCTACCAGGTAAAAACGAATATTCTGCAGCTGTTCCATGGGGTTGACAGATGACCTCATATGGAGACTCCATCACTCCAAAAGCACAGATCTACTGTTACACACAGAGAGACCAGCAGGAACAGAGACGATATTTAACTATACCCCCATGTAAGGAGTAAGATATAAGATATGAAGCTAAGGCAGAGCATGCCTGCCTGCAGAGTTACACTGCATTTAACGCAGCATCTCTCCTTCTCTTCACTGGACTGTATATTTTATGCAGTCATCTCTCTCAGTCCCACTCACACTCTCTCTCCTGTCATTCCGTATTCACACACTGACCTTCACCAAAATGAGAAAACAGCCTCGGTAGCTCAGCTGATTCAAATTTAAATAATAAAAAAAAAAAAAAATGGGCATGGCTCTTTCAGGGACAAGACTGCTGGGTTTACTTCACAATAGCAGTAAGCTAATCGCCATGCACACCTGCACAGCCATTAAAATTGCTTTCACAGCTCTGCAGGGGGTTGCCGGTCAAGATTGTGCGATAGTGATGATCAAGCAACAAAATCCACCATGAATTACAAACTGAAAGTCGTCCTCTTCTTTTACTTATCTGTAACATTTTAGAATTTCCCTCGATAAGGTGACAGTCACACTAGGAAAAACGGTGGTTGGAGAGCACTGTGTGAGCAAAATTACTGCGACTGTGTGCAATCAACTTGCGTTCTTCTTGGCTTTGAAACGGTTGCTTCAAAGCCAGAGACCAAGTCTGAGACCGATCGCAGTCAATTACTGCAAACAGACTTTGATGAATCAAGGCTGCAATAAAACAGAGATAAGAAAGAAATAAGACAGTGCCTATCAGTTTTCAGTCAAGTTGGCATTCATATTCAATCTGTTAGTGATACAATAATACTGCCTAATATTAATCAGTTGCTCTCTGTTACAAATATCTTTCCATCTACATCAGAGGTGTAGTGCACCACCAGAACCTTGGTGGACTTGTTTCCAGTGGACTGTGCAGAATCCACTCATCAGGCATGGCTCCCTATACAACAAACTACAAATGGAGTAAATTTATAATTTATATATTTATAAGAGACAGAGCTAGTTTATCTCATTAATGACCGGCATTCTACAAGGAGCAGAGCAAATCTGAAGCTGAAAATGAAGGCGCTAACAAATAATAATAAAGCGTAACCATAGGTTTTGCACTGAAAACAGTTTTGCAGTGCAAATAAATGAGAAGAAGTAGAAGAAGAATATGTCTATGATATAATGTATTCGTGTGGAGTGCAGGATTTATCCAGAGAGCTGCTTTATTACAAACTATTCCAACATATAAAAGTGAAATCTGCGTAACAGCTGACATCAACGGTGTGCAGAAGAACACAAACATTACTGTCAGATTCAGAGCCGTCTATGTGTTAACAAAGATACTGTTACTGTGCCGAGTGTGTAAATGTGCACATCGCTCTGGGTTTTTCTGCACTGTGTGAAACAAGTTAAGCACCGGGGCTGCTGTCTCACATCCTGTAGGTAGAAAGTCTTTATATGGGGCGTCTCTGAAGAAATGTTATGCACACAGTTTGTTGGTGTCATAACTGTTGGTGCAGCTGCTGTGACAGCTGATAGCGAGGAACAACCACACTCCTGAATGAAAAACTCAAACCATTCAAAATGAAAACTTGCAGCCTATTTAATTCTAGCTTCTAATTAACTGTTAATTCTATGTTAACATGTTTGTGTTGCTGAATTTGAATGTGAGTGCATGAAGAGAAACGTGTGAGACTGGGAATATTGCTTATATTAACTGAACTAACCGTAACATGTTGTTACATGCAGACACTGAGCTAACATATTAACACAGTCCCATTAATAGCTGCATTTTAAAAGATGCGTTAATAAGAGAGGGAAGTAAAAGAAAGAAAGAAATATGAATGTTCCTCTATTGTGCAGACTGCAGAGAAAAGACATGGAGAGCTGTTTTCATCGTGTAATGATCTCTTCTCTTGCTTTGGGCTTCTCTGCCTCCCTCCCTCTGTTAAGTTCAGTTCAGTTCTCCCGTGTTTCAATAAAATACCCGTATTATTGCGGATCAGGGGCTCAGCTCACAGTGAGGACTGAGCAAAGAGTGACATGTTTTTGCACTGTGCTGTGCCAATTATGCACTCGCTCTGTTAACATCTCTCCCTCTTAGTCCTACTAAATAACACAACAGCGATCATACACATGTTGGGCACAAAATGAGACATGCTTTTTGGTGTTAAATTTATTGCAATATACAGTGAATTGCCAGGCACAAACCTTAGCAACTCAGGTTTGTGTGTGTCATTGTTTGATGGAGAGGAGAATGATTCTGACTAACATGCTGGTGATCTCTTTGCACTTACAAGGCAGAGTAATTGCAAATCTTCACCAATATGTTTAAGAGTGACTATAATCAGTCAGAGTCCTGGTGACACAAGTTTCCTACCACCAGTAGGGATGGGTACCGGTATCGGTTCTGACATAAACAGTAGTAACCAGACCGAAAAGCAGCGCACATTTCGGTGCTTTATTTCCTGAGCTGTGATACACTTTAGATTCTAGCCAATCATTTTACGTTTCCAAGGATAGTAGGCGGGCCCAGATAGTACGTTCTTTTAGAGCAGAGCTACAGATTAAAAATGCCCAAGGCGAAGCGGTCAAAAGTCTGGCTGTACTTCACAGCAAAAGATGCAAACTCAGCAGCAACAAGTGCTTTAAGCTGATACTGTGATACTGTCAAAGGAGGTAACACCTCGAATCCGATGAAACACCTGGCGACGCATAGCGTTTTTTTTTAAAAGCCGAGAAATGCGCCGTATTTGATAGCTTGCTGCGAGACCTCACACCGAGCGCATCTACTGCGGGTGTGGTGCCTGTTATCGGACCCGGAGTTAGCAACATCCCCCAAAAACCTGAAGAGGAGAGTCCTGGCCCCTAGCCCTGCCAGTGTAGCAGAAATGATGAGGATGATGATGCAGCAGCAGCCATTCTTCTCTGCGTGAGTAGCTTAATGTTGTTCGTGTGTAATTTACGTTGAGTAGGCTAACCACGTTATTACATTAATGCATGTAAGGTGAACTAGCAAACATCATCATAGCTACATGCTGTCTTCTTGTTTGATGGCAGATACTCCCTTCACCCTGGCCAAAAAGGCTAAAATGACCAAAGAAAAAGTGGAAAACAGCTGAACATGAGAGGTTTTTGGATAAAGTTTGTGTTTTTTCCATTGTTTAAGCACTGCTTCCAGCCAAGAGTGATACCATATATGCCCCATAGCTGCAGAAAAGGCTAACATTGTTATCTTTTTACAAAAAAACCAGCTGAACATGAGAGGTTTTTGGACCAATTTTGTGTTCTCCATTCTTTAAGCACCGGTTTGAGCACCGTTTAAGCACCGGCACCGTTTCAAAAGTACCGGTTTGGCACCGGTATTGGATCAAACCTAAACGATACCCATCCCTAACCACCAGCGACTTGTGCAGCTGCCTTGGAAGCTAAAAGTTAGTCACAGCGATGAGTCCAAGAAAGCAAAAAAATGAAATGCAAACACTTGGCCGTTGTTTTCCTGGTAACACTGAGGTTGCAGTCGTATTTTCACTCGAGTGTGGCTGAGGCCTAAAACATCATTATAACAACATGACCTTTGTAAAAACCAGTAAATTCACTGAATGCTTCCCAGTCTCTGTGTCCTGTATGTGGGGTATTTTTTTCCCCTGTCTGCTTGTGTGCGAGGAATCTAAATGAGCTGGGTCAGACGTCCCTAATTCAGTTCATCGGGAGTTTTATTTCCTTTTCAGTGTAGGTTAGGCTCCAGCCCGTCTCCACGGTGGTATTACTGCCACATCACAGGTGGAGGCAAAGAGCACACTGTACAGAATGTTAAAGTGGAGGAAAACGTTAGGGGGAAGGACACTGTCCACCATTTTCACACTTTCAATACAACACAGTTATCATCCGTTTCAACACGGCTGCACCTCACATAATAAGTGAACGGCAGTGTGTAATTCCTGAAGAGTCCTTAATAGTGCTTAACGAGTTTTTAAGCCATTCATATGAGGAGTCGAAGGACCTTTTTTTTTTTTTTAATTTGTCTTCCCTGATAGGCCAACTCAGACATAATAACAACAGCACAGGGTTGCATGTCTGCACTTTTCACACAAACAGGAATGTATTTCCTGCATTACCATTCATGCCAATTTACAAGAAGACAACAGAACAAATAGAACTGGAGTTAAAGGTCTCGCTGCCCTTTATCTAAAATACACTTTGCTACAAGCAGATAGCGATCTTTCTAGTTCAACAATTTCACTCTACTTTTTGTGGCTCTGTGCTGCATCCACATTAATATTCATAATATCAGCTCAAATTTCATACTGCAATTCATTATACCCTAGCATTTTGTTACTCAAGGTTACTGCAGAAGGGAATATGCAGTCATATAGCTGAAGATAATGTGTGCAAAGGTTCAAAATACTTTCAATCTTTAGCCACACTGTGAGGCTAAACGAAATGTAATCAGCTCGAGCGGCACGTGGTAGCAAACATAATGCTTCATACTTAACCCGCGTGCCGATAAGTCCATAATATACTGGGGAGCAAAACACTCAGCTATAAAATTACCATAATAATACTTAGTTTCCTATTGTCAACAATCTCTCATTTTAAACTGACATTAACAACAGCACTGTAGTCTTAATCAACGTCGATGAGTATTTCCAGTTAAACAGAGCCTTGGTGCTGTGGTAGCAGCACAAATGCACCTGACTTTAAAGAAGAGATCAGGGTTTGGTACCACTTTTTACATTTTGATGTTGAAATATGCATTTTTAAAGCACACGTTTTCCATGACCATTTCTTCCCATCTCCCCAAAGTTCACTAGCTCACAGCTGCAGAGACTTATGGATTGTAGAGACTGAAAGCAAAGCATCTCCCAGTTTCAGCACATTTCTGTTACAGAATGACAATAGAGTTACAGCAGCAGACACTATTGAGCCTTGAGCGTGTGTGTGGTGTACTGTGGATGAATATGGACCAAGATCAAGTTCTACCCCCCCTCCCCATTTAGTTTGATTTATTTATATGACATATAGAGATAAAATGTGAGCTTATCTTAGATTCATGAGAGTCTCTTAATAATTTCTGATCATTATTTGAATTCTATAAAACATCCAAGATTGTCGGGAGACCACCATTCAGTTTACGAGGTTCCCGTTATATACACAAAAATAGTAAATAACAGATGTAACTCCAGCACCTTCAGGCTTAGCTCCTAAAAGATAAGACAAGAAATGCTTCATCTCAGAAATGGGAAATTCTTTAAACCCCTTACAGCCCCTGTAAGAGTCATATGCTATGCTGACAGCGGCATAACAGTCAAAAAGCCTCAGATGTGCCAGGTGGTCCACGTAGCAGCACTGTACCCACAGGAGGCCCAGTGTGTGAAGTCGTCACGCTTTGCTACTTCAGAGCACATGAAAACAAAAAAAGTCAAAACCTGAGTAAAAAAAAATAACCACAACGAGGTAAGTTAACTTGTTTTCACAGGATTAAAATTGCAAAAACAAATGTTTAGTTAAAGACTTTAATCAGTAAAAGTATAAAATTGATTCTAATATAAAACATTTTTCTGGCAATTTTTGACATTTATGCTCTAAAGACATGAGGCGAGGCCTTTCTAAAGTAGGGCCCATGAATCTGTGTTTTCCCAGTAAACTCAGTAATATGAAAATTCAAGCTGGAGCCTCACAGAAACACTAGAAAGTGTATTCCTTCCATGCATTCTAATTATTATGTGTCTATCATTAGTTGCCTTATTATAGGATGCTATTTTTGCCTTCAGCCCCCCATTATCTTCTCTCAGCTCTTTGTTTTTGTTGTTGTGACGTTTTCCATTTTTTCCCCAAGAATTCATTGAAAAGACTGCCTCTGTGCGCTACGGCTGTCTCCACAAATCACAGTAAAGCTGACACATTCAGACTAGGCGCTTTAATGGATATGTGATACAAGCTATTAAACACGCCTCGAGGCTCGTATTCATAAAACTTCTAGGAATAGCAAAAGGAACTGATCTGGGATCACTGTTTGGGACCGCATTAGCACCACTGTAGGATAGCTATCTAATGCATTCCTGATCTTCGTCTGGAATCGGTTGCGTTCTAAGCTGCGGGCAGGACGAACTGACATTGAAGCTTTGAATATCGGGGACAACGATGACAAGATGAATCCGCAGGGTGTCAACATCTGTGACAGCCTGTAAGTCAAGGTTGCAGGTCTTCCAAATCAGATCGACAAATGCGCGGAGCTTACAGCCCACACCTCCAATATTCTGACAGGCCTCTATTCTTCCCCTCCTGCCCTTCTACTCCAAAATATTACTCCAAAAATACTAAAATATTTTGGATCGTTGTTGCTCCTTTTCACATGTTTACTGAATACGTGGAGCTGTAGCGCAGAGAATGGGGAGCATAACGAATATAGCACAAAAAAAATCATCTTTAACCTGCGTTGGCAAGGAATTAAAACGAGCTAATTACCTTACATATCACACAAAACAGTTTAAATGGAAATGAGCATAATGAAGATATAAAAATAGAACCATTCTATAAGAAAGAAATAGGCAATGCTCAGCTAAAAGCAACTCCAATATTGGAACTGAAATATAATTACATCACCTCTGATAATGAAACACCTTCAGAGACGGCATTGTTTTTGTTCTGAAATTACTGCCTAAAAGGCACTGGGGGAGTCATTGTATATAATACAATGCTGTATGGGCAATTAGTGAGAACTCTTCAAAACATTTGTTTCCTTCTGCCTATGACGTTTTCTATATATCTCTTCCAGATGGGCAAACATTGCTGCAGGGAACAGGAATTTTGCTTAGTAAATGTGGAAGATATTCTCAGTGTAACAACAGTGTAAATAACAATTGGGAAATGTAGGTAAATCTTTACACAGCCAACCATAGATTTGCAACAAACAAACAAACAAAAAATGCAGAAAGCATAAAGTGATTTTCCCTTTTTTACTATAAAGAAATATACTAACCTGCACATGTGAAACCTGTTTACAGGCTTATTCTGCACAAGGTGAAAGAAAAGTTGACGATCCAGCCTGTGTGTTGTTCTCCGATACCGATACTTGGATCTGAGTACTTGCCGATACAGAGTACAAAAACCGATACTTCTACCACACACACACACACACACACAAATGCAATGAATTGGAAGACAGGTTTTATTTTATTCTAGACCGATAAAAAATAAAATCTTAATAAAAATGACTACAAAAAAATTTAAAGTGAAAAATAAGCACTTCTGTTAAATTATTGCAGTCTCCACATTGTAATTTAACAAAATATCACTGGACTATTGTCTCGAGGTTTCAGAATAATAAATAAACACTTCTGTTTGGAATAAAATAAACACAAATTAGGTTTGAGAATAAAATAAACTGTCCATATTGTAAACAAACAAACAAAATAACGAAAGTATTTGGCATTGACAAATAAACTCCTCATCTGCCCGTGGATCATCAGTCCACTGTGCCGTTAAACCGAGGACTGACATCGCGCACACACTGCTTGTCTTTACCTCTTCAGAAAGTTTTGGCACCATTATCTCCCTGATGTGTGGGTGGTTGGGAATTTCATATCGCAGCTCGAGTATGCTGAGAAGACTGTGCAATCCTATGTTTTCCACGACCGGCATTGTCTGGTTATCCAGAGCGATAAAATGAGTCAGAGCCTCTGTTATTTTAACTGCCCGTGGATTTTCTCTTGACATTTGCCATCGCTTTTCCAAAACCTGAGTTAAAGTTGGCTGTTCCGGTCCACACTGCTGACATTTTGTTTAGCCTAGCTACAGCAGCCTCCAGTTTCTCTTTTTTATCTGGAGCCGCCAGTCTCACTCGTCTAACCCTGTGCCTGTTTAGCATGGGATGTTCCCCTAGTGGCCAATCTAAAAAACTACAACAGAAATGACAAGCCACCCTCTGAGTAATGAAATAAGTTGGTATCGGTTCATGGTATTGGTTAACTTTAATGAGTACACACATATTTTACAGTATCGGCCCCGATACCCGATACCAGTATCGGTATCAGTGCATCCCTAGTCATAACCAGTAGTTACATGCTTTCAGAAAATACCTAAAAACCTCTTGTTACATTATACATTAACCTGATTCTGCCAGATGTTTCCTCTTTGGTGACTGGGGTTCACCTTTACCTTGAATGACCTTGGTACTGTTGTGAACTATTACAAGAAGCAGATAGATCCCAACAGACATGATAAACTTTTAGAGTAACTCGGTACTTACAAATAGCTATTGATATACAGCAGACTGCTCGTGTACTGGGAAACGCAAGAATTCCAAATGTATTTAAGCTGCCCATTGTTTTAAATCAAGCATAACTTTGACATCTTAAGTTTACTTGCGAGTGCATTATGGTCAAAACTACCAAGGAGTATCAAAGCAAAGATGATTATAGCGAGCTAAGAGGGATCATGGTGTACATCGTGTGCCATCTTTGGAGACTGAGCCCTAGTTCACGTGGTAGGATTAATGAATGTGTTTGAGCACGCTGGCCTCCGGACAATATCTTTTCCTGATAAGAGAAATCTGAGCGGAGCACACTGTGCATATGGAGCCAGATAGAGTTGAGAATGATTACATTATGCGCAAAAGCTTGCTGCCAGGACCATCATTTAGCTGACCCTCCTCATCCATTCATCCGCACATCCACACAGCTCAGATGCAGGCCCGAGGGATCCTCATTACAAGGCTGGCACGGAAACCCTGAGCCCACCGAGATCCACGTATTGACAACTAAAGAAGGGCAAATGCAAGATGACAAAATAAAACACACACAGTCTTAATGCCATAAGGCTGCATTGCCGTTTCCCACAATGCTTTTTAAGTGCACTCAAGAGGTGTTAATAGAAAGCGATACAGTCATCAGTCCTATATCTCCGGATATACTTCACTTGGATATAATCTGCTGTCTTACTGTAGTTGTAAATTTGAAGACTGAGGCAGAAGGCTAGAGGTCAGCAGAGGAATTATGAAGAGCATTTTTTGCACTACTGCGTCAAAGATGGTAATCAATTGAATTTCCTGGTGTGACATTGAGCACTTGTCATAAATGTTTAGAATATAATAATTCAAACTTTTTGTTTATGAAACTCTTAAAGGGTTGGACTTGCAATCCCTTTTACTTACTAGAAAATGTCTAAATATAAATGGAAATACAAGAAAATTAGCTCCTGTATAACTTGAGAAAAAACTGTAAGAACATCACCTGGGTTGCCCTCATGTGCACTTCATGACAAAGTTGAACTGAACAGTTGAACACTTCCCTACTGCTTCACTGTAAAACTCAACTACTGTCAAGAGAAGGATTTGTGTAAAGTGGCCTACTGCGAGCAGCTCTTTTTGAGTGGCTCAATACTTCACAACCAGCTGCTCTACTCTGTCACTTAGCCTCTCCATCTTCCTCCCAATACCCTCAGCTACCCTCTCAATAAAGCATCATATCGGTGGTTAAAATAGACAACTCTGCTTCAATATAGGTCTTAGACGGACACAACAATTTTCGTGACTTCCCTCTGTGTTACTCATGGGTTTCTGAAGTGCTGCCATTCTCACTTGCCTTGTCATTTGACAGTGGCTTTAAAGATATAAGGTTGAGAAAAAGGGTCACTTCAGGTATTTCGAGGATACATTTATTTGAGCTCTATAAATTTATGATGGCTCGGGTAGAATGCCTGGCAGAGGAAAAAGAATTTCCAATGCCCCGAACTTCATGTTAAAGAGAATTTGAAGAGATCTGACCTTGTGTGCATCCACAACTACAGCCGACCACAAACAAGAAGCTGTAAAGTGTAAACATCTTGCGGCGAGTGAATTATAGCCAGACAAGAATATTACCTTGTTACTCTGTGGACCTTTGAAATATGTGATGTAAATTGCTTGGCTGAAATGTTTGCATGGTATAGTGTTGGGCTAACATCTATATTTCATCATCAAACACACTGCAGTATAGGAAAACACCAGAAAATAGACAAATTCAGCAAAAGCACACAACCCCCCACCACCACCACATTTAAGAATTGTTCTTAATAAATGGATTGCACTCTACAACTATAAGTCTAGAGCCCACTGACATCACAAATAACTTCTTATCAGAACTGTGCACACTCTTTAAAGGTAAAGTATAAACTGGCCTTGCTGACCAGTGTAACCAGTGCTTTGCACCTTGATGCGTATTTTTACTTCATGAAATTATCACTTGACTAATTTGTGATTATGCTTCTGTCTTCCATGGTCTTAAAGGCTCTTTGGTGCTGCAGAGGTGGCCAGCAACACCAAGAATGCATATGCAATATGAAACTGAGAATATGAAGTTTTGTCAGTATTGCAGCTACTACTGCATTAGGGAAACTTAGTTTGTTTGTTGCTTTGTATTCTTCCATTTTAGGCATTCTTCTCACTCATGGCCTTGTCATTACCCTCAGCCACTCGACAACAAGAGTTCTATAAATGTGTTGGAACAGGTATAGTGGTCTTGCTGTTTTTTTTAGCTGATTAAAGAACTGTGTGGGTGCAATCATGTGCTACACAGTAAGTTAGTGGATTTACCTGGGCCCAGACCTTTGAATCTGTATACTTTTCACAGTAGTCTGGCACTGTGACATGAAACAGCAGGTTCTTGGTTTGAAAACAGTTGGTCTGAGTGTGCTGAACTGTTTATAATACAGTTTATTTTTAACCCCCAGGCAAAATTACTATGTTGGCATGGCTACACATCAGTGTCAACTATCCGGTCGTTAAGTCTGACGTCACTAGCCGTGTCTGGGCCTAAACTCCGCTGCAGGTCCATATATCAAACGATCACTATGGCATTACTGAGAGTTGAAAAACTGTCTAAAGTCTTTCATCTTTAATGAAATGATCAGCGTTCTGCTCTACCAGGTGTAACAATCGAGTTTAACATCCAGGCATCCATGAAAACGGAATTTATGACATTTAACGGAGTTAGAAGTTAGCAGGGAGTTAGCTCGCTAGCTTCTATCTAAATACAATATAACATGTCCTGACTGCGGGGTTTTGGAAACAAATTCAAACGTACAGCTCTGTTATCACTTCCAACATAAATGAAGACAGAAAACTAAACAGCAGTGACGTTTGTAGGGTTACTGAAGTTTGGCTAGCTGGTAGATAATGATGTGCTACGTGACCGCTAACGACACAGCTATGTTAGCATAATATAAACAAGCTAACTTTTTTTCCACTCGATAAAAGTTAACGTGAGTGTTCTCGGTGGTCAGGAACAAATGTAATCGCATGGCAGGATGCTGTAAAAGGACCAAACTTCAGCCAGGAGAACAACTGAGATAATCCATCCACAATACGAGGTTAGTCATTCATATACTGCTGCATGGGCTGGGCTGTAGTTACATCCTAAGGTTTTAAAAACTGAGCTTAAATAAATGATTAGCGGTAATAAAAGCCGAGGGAGGTCAACAGTGGTCACTGACTGTTTTAGGAGCTTTTTGAGATCAAATAGAAGAAAATACAAAACATTAAACATGTTAACAACACAAAAGCCATATTAAACGCAGACTACTTTAGACCCGGAAGTAGGATTCGTCACGTTATCACTTAACGACTGGATAATCCCAATTCCAAAAAGTTGGGACACTGTAGGAAATAACAGAAACAGAATGCAATGAGCTGTACATTTCATGAATCCAAATTTTACTCACAGTAGAACAAATAAAGAAAAACAAATGTTTAAACTGTGAAAATGAACTGTTTTCAGAAAAAAAAATTAAATTTGATGGCTGAAAACTGGGATAAGGCCATGTTGACCACATGGTAGCGTTCCCTCTTTTTTGATAACAGTCCAGAAGTAGACCAGTTGGTTTACTTCTGAGAAAGGAATGTTGGCCCATTCTTATCAGATATAGAATTCCAGCTGCTGAACGGTTCAGGATCTTCTTTATTGTGTTTTCATTTTGTGATGCTCCAAATGGTTTCAACTAGGGGTGAGCGGTATAAACGAGTATAAACAAGTAATTTGTTTTATCACCTCAAAACGAAGCACGTTTTGGAAAAGCCAAAAACGGCACATTCCACAAACGCCCAGTCAGTCAAGTGGAAAGAAAAAAGGTGGCCCTACACACCAGCAGAAGGATATTTTCCATACATTTTGTACTTTATTTTAAACAATTTAGAATTTTGTGTTTTACCGATATTTTACTTGTATTTTTTTATTCAAAAATGTTTGCACATTTATTGTCATTTTTATTTGTTATTTAAGAATTTTGTGTTACATTTTAAAATTTGTAATTTTAATTTTTACATCTTAAAAATTATTTGAAAAGTTTTCTAAGTTCAATTTATAAAAAAAACTTTTGCACAATAAATGTTAAAATGACATGCTATACTGTTCAGTCATTTTGACACACACACACACACACACACACACTATATATATCTATCTATCTATCTATCTATCTATCTATCTATCTACAGAAGAAAAGAATGCATCGCAATATATATCGTTACCGCACATGCTTCAAATTATACCGCAATATGGATTTTAGGCCATATCGCCCAGTCCTATTTTCAATTAGTGAAAGGCCTGAACTGTGGGTAGGCCAATTCAGTACATCTATAAAAAAGAAATCATCTGGATGAGAGTATATTTTACTGTTGAACTTGCAAATACCTTTCAGCATTGATGGTGCCCTTCCAAAAGTGCAAGCTGCAACTTCCATAGACACTAATGCACCATAATATTCAAATTATAAAATGAGCTAATATTTTTTATGAAATAATAAAATCTCAGTTTAAACATTTGATATGTTACATAAGGGTGGATAAAGTTGTCTCTCCCTATCGAATCTGTGGTCAGGTTATAGTCAGCTTGATCAATAATGTTTGATCATTCTTTTGTTACAAAGTTGTAAACAAATCTTGTGAAGAACAAAAGAGGAAAGAGGGTTCTTTTTTTCATAATCAGTGACCTGTGGGCGCATCCAGATGTCTTAAATTAGCAGTTTCGTACAAAGAGCTTTCAGCTTAGTAATAGCCAATGGCTTTCGGTGAATCCAGCCAAAGAAAGAAATATAGCCTAACAAGTAAACAACTGTGTCTGACATGATGCTATAAGTAGACAGCTGTTGGACATGCTCACTGAGGCCAGTACAGCAGCCATCATTGCTGACAGTCGGTACACTGGAACACAAACAACTGCCTCTCAAGCTAAATCCGATTTCCTTTCGTTTGCACATTTTCCTTGCCTCATACATACCCTTTCTTTGTATAACTAAACTACTCCTAACATACATCACAAGGCTTTTCTCCTCTTCTTCAACGGCTTCCAGCATCCCGGTTTCTCTCCTGATAACTCCCCTCCCCTGCAGCCGTCTCTGTCGGTGTCCTCTCTGTTTGGAGATGAAAGATGGCGATCCTGCTGTCTGACGGCTTGTAAGAGGCTGCTAATGTGTAAGTGAGCACACAACACTGCAGGATGTAAGTTGCTTTGGCTCACAATTAACAGTCATTATTCTGGTTTGCTATAATTTCACTCAATTGAATTAATTAAATTGGTAAACAAGCAGCACTTCATGACACGTGAGTGAATTGAAACGTATGTAAGACAGGAAGAGAAATTGTGAATACCGTATATTTTTTCCACTCTCCGTGTTGAACCACTGTGTGTTCACGGTTTTGCATGTGCATCCATGTGGATGTTCCTTTTTTGTCTCTCTGTGCCTGGAAGGTCCCACAGTGTCACATTTAGAAGGCTCACTTTGCCTACCTCCTGTGTACTCTGCAAACAAAAACTCTTGCCTTTCCTGCACTACAGCAAGTCACGCATGCTTTCTGCCATTTTTGCAGACAGATAATAACAAAGAATCTGCAGCTACAGGAAGGGAAAAAAAAAACAACATTTGGCACAATGCAGGACTCGTACACCTCCGCACGAATCCCTGGGAACAATGAAGCCCCACGGGTTAGAGGGGAGGAAGATGAGGAGGAATCCGCCTCCTCATTCCTCCTGTTATTTCCAGCTTTTGGCTTTAAGGTGTCACTGGCACTAACGTATTAGTGCCAGTGACACCTTTGGAGGGAATGCAATGTTGTGATTTTAATTAGACAAATTTTATACCTGATGCCTCTGTGATGGCAACACGTAAGACTAAAATGTGTTGCTGAGGAAATACATCGTATAAATAGTTTTAAATAAGTAAACGTTCAATCATGATTCACTTCAACACTTGACATCTAAATATTTAAGTGATTGGCATATGGCTTCACTCACATAATGCCCTTGCCAATAGGGATTAAAAAAAATACACAACTCACAAAATGTTTGCATTTCCCAACTAAACAAATGTCTAATAATGTTGAAAAGAACACCTTTACCATGGCCTGTGAGCTTGCAATCATGAGAAACAACTGGCCATTCTTTTCAGCCCAAATCACAGCACGTGAGAAGGTAAATATCATTGAAAAATCTACACTAGCCTCTACAGATGCATCAAAATGAGCTCTGAGGCTGTCTCTCTCTTTTTGTCAAAATGCCATTTTCTCTCATTTGCATATCAATATGCTCATTCGACGATGACCACATCATACACGTGCTCTGGAAAAAAAATGCAATTTCATATCTGGGATCACAACTAAGCTTTTTTGACAAGAGATCTACAAGAGTATTTAAATTTGATACAGCGAGAGGGTTTATGGCTAAATCTCATTTTTTCCCCTCTGTTGCACGCACACACCATTTACTGTGGCGTTCTTTATTAAAAAGAACTGCAGTCCCACACAGGTACCGTATGCATAACAGTCTGTGTGTGCATGTGTGTATGTTAAAAAGTATGATTTTGATCAACTGAAGGCTTTCACTGTTCCCACAGACTGATACTGCCTGACACTGTGATTTCACTGCTAAACCACAGAATTACATTACATAAGTACCAAATACAGTTATGTTTCAGTCTCAGTTCTCCCAGGACTCTCTGTGATCGTTCGCCCGCTCTGTCTTTCTCTGAGACTTTGTTTTAGGTCAGCCAGCTAGGAGAAGCTATTTTAGAATAATAATGGTCAATTAAAATTACAGCCATATTACAAAGCAAATGGCTGTTTGCTAGTTCGGCTGATGTCAAGGAAACCTGGGATACCTTCACTGGAGTGGTTTCCATTAGCAGCAGTGGATAGATATATAATTAAAGCCAAAGGTATGACACTTTTATTTCATCTTCTTTTAGGCCACGCAGAACCACTACGGGGTTGGTAGTCAGTAAACTGGGGAAACGTTATTGTGAAGGATAATCATGTTCTGATTTAGGTGGTGACAAATATATAGTGACAGGAGTCTCTAGGCCTGGTGTGACACCAGGACAGAGTTGACAAGAGAGAATATGCTGCTGCCACATGTCTTTCACAAAATGCATCAGCTGGAAGGGTTACACAAGTCTATGTTAAATTACCCATTTAAGTCAATGCACACAGTCAAATACGCTCACTTTTTAGAGTCCTGTTAGTCTTTCTCTGGCTCAGACTGAGAAATCTGTGTAAGGTGAAAGAGGAGAAACATTTATTCTCCCCAGTGGCAAAATGGTTTTACATAACGACTGATAGCTTGTGACATAAGGGGCTGTGTAATTGTGACACTTCTCAGACTTGGGAAGGTCCAATGGCACTAGTGGTAAGATTTCCTCTGTGTCATCTCAGGACAGGCAGATCCACTTCATCGAGCTGGCACAATCACAGGGTGAGACACTGAGCAAAGCAACTTGGGATGGAACAGAAAAGTACTTTCACCACTGTTGTGAATTCCTCCCTCTCCCCCTGTACATTATAGTGATTCCTGCTCTCTGGTGCAGGCCTGGATGGATGGATGGATGGATGGATTCACTACTTTCTGTCCAAGTGCCAAATCTCATCATCAGGCCCATTACTTTGAATGGCATGAGCTGTAATGTAAGATAAGCCCCACAATCAGGAAGGTTAACTCGAGTTGCATGCTCTGTAACTGCTTGTATAAGAAAGTTGAACAGTTATTCAGGAAAGCTGATTCTCTGATTCTCTCTAACACTGGATCTTAGCTGTGCTTTTTTGCTTTTGTTTTTTTTAGCTGTGTTTAATACATCAATGTATTAGATGTATGCATTAAAGAAGTCCAGACGCTTTTCTTTGCAAGCTCCTTTGACATCAATGAGAGGTTAGCTCAAGACTGGAAATGCAAGTAATGGCCCATAAAAAGTACATACTGGTATTTACATGTAGCATACCATCTATTCCCTTCTCTCTGATTAAAGATCCCTGTTCAGACACAGCTTGGACTCAAAGACAGTAATGACAAAGTGCCAGAAATGTAACCAACTTACTCAGTTTTCATGATTTCACACTATAATTCTTATGAAATAATTCAACTAGAAAATAGAAATGAAATTTGAAACACCTATATTATAGAAACTATCAAGATACTTGGATAAAAAGGCAAATATCTTTTTTTCATGTTCTGTTAGTTTGTGCCTCATAAATACAGCCCCAAAAAACAAGCCTGAAAAATAATATGACTTGGAGTGCAGCTAATTGTCCTGACAATCTGTCCAAGAAGCATGTGCTTTAGCTTTGGTGAGTGCAAGTCTTTGTTTTTAGAATTTTATTTATATGGTACTTAGCACTGATTACCAGATATCTGTGTTTTTGAGACACATCTGTACCGTCTATAGACAAACAAGTCCTGAATTTATACCACTGTTAATGTTTTATGGTGTAGTTAATTATGTGACATGTAAGATTTCACTGATTACAAGACAGTTTTTCACTAAACTTCAATGGAAAACTGTCTTGACATTATAAATGTAACATGGCCACAGGACCATTCTCTTCAACTCCAACCTCTCCAACACAATGGATAAGATCAAAGTGCTGTCAAAATCCACCTAAAACCAGTGTGAGTCCAGAACGGGCCACAGTGTTTCACAATATGTTTAAATATATTTTTTCTCTGTATGGGTAAGTTTTAACTTGTATTTGTATGATCTCCTTTCTCCTGTTAGACTTTTATGCACTGTTCAATAAACTGCCCTCTATCATATTATATTCAACTGTGAATAGAGTTGACCATTATATTTCATTACAATGATTAGAGCATGTTGTAGATATTAAAGATACTGTGATTTGGATAAGATGGAGTCCTCTTCATACCAAGGTTAATCAGTTCCACAGGGATCCGTGCTAGGGCCACTTCTGTTTACATTATGCATCCTTCCCTTGCATTAGCATTAGAAGGCATAATATGCATCTTCACTGCTATGCAGACGATGCCAAAAGTTATCAATCCATGAAGTCAGATAACACACTGCAGGAATGTCTTAAAGGCCTGGATGACCTGGAAGGCCTAACTTGCTGCTTATAAATTCACACAAAATTGGGGTTATTGTACCGGCCTTAAAAATCTTGGTGACAAGAACATGGTGTTAAAGCAGATACTACAGCACTACTTTGGCCACCAGTAAAACTGTGAGGAATCTTGGAGCCATTTTTGACCAGGATATGTCCTTCAATGTGCATTCTAAACATATATGTAGGACTGCTTTCTTGCATTTGTGTAATATTTTCAGAATGAGAAAAATCCTGTCTCAGAGTGATGCTGAAAAACTAGTTCATACATTTATTACTTTAAGTTTGGAGTACTGTAATTCATTTTTACCAGCCTGTCCTAAAAACTCACTGAAAACCTTCACTTGATCCAAAATGCCTCAGTGAGAGTGCTGACAGGGATTAGAAATAGAGAGCTTATTTTTCCAATAGTGGCTTCTCTTCATTGGCTCCCTGTTAAAGCCAGAATCAATTTTAAAATCCTTTTTACATACAAGGTCTTGAATTCTCAGGCCCCTCTTATCCTGAAGGCCTCATAGCACCATACCAGTCCAATAAAACACTTTGATCTCAGACCTCTGGTTTACTTGTGGTTAGTATAATATTTAAAACTGAACTGGTTCCTCTGTGGAACCAGCTCCCAGTCTGAATTCAGGTGACAGACCCTCTCTACTGCTAGGATTAGGCTTGGAACTTTCTTTTTGGACAAAGCATTTAGTCGGGGCTGAATGAATCAGGTGATAGGCCTGGGTTTCTTCTTCACTCCACTCTGCATTTAATCATTGTTATTAATCTCTGGCTCTTTTCCACAGTGTGTCTTTCTCACATCTTCCTCCTTTTTCACAGTTTTAAACTAGAGAATTTACTATTGACAAACTGTTAGTTTTGACCACATCATCCTGCGTCTCTATATCATTACACAACCCTGTATCTTGTTGTTCTTGTCCCAACTTTTTTGTAGCATGTCGCTTTAAATGGGTCTCAATTTTTATAAAGACACTTATGAACAACAGTTTTTCACAGTTAACATGCAACATTGTGTCTTTTTACTAGTTTCAATTTGATAGGCTGAAAATGGATCTTTAGAATCTTTTTTCCCTAATTTTACAAAATGTTCCAACTGTTTTGAAAATGGGTCTGAAAAACAGTTTGGATGCTAATTGTAAAAAGCTTCATATCATATGCAGTGGGAGGAAATCCATTTGATCCCCTGCTGAATTTATAAATTTGCTCACTTCCAAAGAAATTAACAATCTCTATTGTTATGGTAGCTTAATTTGAATGGAGACAGAAAGAATATAAACCAAAAATCCATAAAAAAAATATACATAAAAGCTATAAATTAATTTGTACGGTAACGAGTTGAGCAGCTGGGACTACAGTCACTAATAACACGGTAACAGACTACAACACAATAGACTCAAATCTTGCAGTGCCTCCAAGTTCCCCCTCTTCAAGAAACCCCATCTAAAAGACTCAGATAAGGCTTGGGAGAAAGTGCTGCGGTCAGATGAAACCAAAATGGAGCTCCTTAGCATCAACTCAATCCACTGTGTTTAGAGGAAAAGAAATCCTGAGTATTACCCAAAGAACAGCAACCCCACAGTGCACTGGGCTGCTTTTCTGCTAAGGCTACAAGACAACTTGATGACATTGAGGGGTCATTGGATTGGGCTGTAAAAACTTGGACGGGATCTTCCCTCAGCCAAAACACTGAAGGCACTGACAATGACCCAAAACATACTGCCAAGGCAACAAAGGGGTGGCTAAAGAACGAGCACATTAAGATTATGGGGTGACCTAACAAGTCTTCTGACCTCAATTCTATAGAAAATCTGTTTCCGAGTGGCAGCCAGGAAATCTAAAGGGTTTACAGAGTCACTTTAAAGAGGGGTGGGCCAAAATCCCTCCTGAGATCTGTGCAAACCTGGTGACCAACATTAAGAAATATCTAACTCAATGGCATGCAAATCAATTTAAAAGTTTTATGTAATGTGTTTTTTTTCCTGGATTTTAGGTTGCTATTGTGCCTTCTGCCATGAAACTAACATATAAAGAGACACTGTTCATTTCTTTGAAAGTGAGCACATTACACATTCAGCAGGGGATCAATAATAATTTCTCTCACTCTAATTTTAGAGGCAATGAAAGTAAGCAAATCCCAGGAAAGACCCTCAAACGTGCACTGTGTGATGCCATGAACTTATATCATTTTTGTGCAGCATGAAAAACAATTTAGACCCACTTTCAAATTGTCCTGGTTTCATCTATTGTCATCCACATACAGCCTTCATTTAAATTTGTTGAAGGTTTGGTTTCATTATTGTTCCTGAAATGGAAAGGTTTCACATCAGTGCACACATTGCATTACACTGTACTTGCTATCAGTCACCTGACACCCACAGGGAGGAGCTGTCAGGAATTAATCACTCATAAACATGACACCTCCCAGGCTTATTATTACATGCACACCTTCTCATTTTAGGGGATATCTTGGAAGCAGTTGATTTCAAATAAAGTGTGTCACAATCACAATAAATGAGGAACTGTTAAAAAAAAAACTATAGCTGTCACTAGTACTGTCCACTCAAACAGAAGGGTCCCGTTTATATTGATTAGATTTCGATTGAAGGATGTCAAAAACATTATGCTAATGTTTTACACTTTCCTATTTTGTGTCTCATTGTTTAGCTGTTGTTCATCTCATATAATCAATTTGCATCAAATGAGCTTAGCAAAGCCTTTGGTCACACAGCAAACAACATCTCCACGGGGCTGCAGAAAATTATTCCTCATGGCTGCTGAATCATGTTAAAAATACACCGCAGTCAATTTTTAAATATATGACACATTCCTACTTTACATAATGGTTCCTCTTGTTTTGTCGTAGTGCGGTGTTGTATTGAGATGTACACAGGCATACAGAGTAATATACATAGTAATATACTGTTGTGACCCTCTGTAACCCCTATTCTCCTGGCATTACCAGTGCAAGAGTCTTTCTGTTTTGCCTGGCGCTAATTGCTTATGGTCTACACCTGATTAGGTGTGGATAAAGGCCTAAGGTCAGGTCAGCTTGGAGGGAAGACACCACTTCATGCTAGACCTCATCATGTGCTCCTGCTATTTTTAACTTAGTTATTTAAAACGAAACTCGTGTTTCTAAAATGTGTCAGTTTTGACTTTATGTTATTGCTCATGAGCCACATTGTATGGTGACCTGAAAGCTGTCTCGTATCATCTTGCTGATGACCAAAACTAGGTTTGAGAGCGATGAAACCACAGCTCTCATTTACTCCATCCTTTATTCAAGATATGTGAGTAAAGGATGGAGTAAACATGGACACCAAAGAAAACAGTTTGCCACCAGAGCTGTGGAATCAGCACTACACTGTGCGTGTCTTTGAGTCGAGCTAGTCTATCATACTCTGGTTCAAAGGAGGACAGAAATAAGATTGCATCAGGCAGTAAAAAGAAAAGAAAAATGATGGCGCTTCCCTCCTTTAGGACAGGCCTCACCAAACTCTGTGTAGAAAAGATATTATATACATGAGTGGTTTTTAATCCTTCCACTCCAATTCAATTTCATTCATACAGCACCAAATCACAACAACAGTTGCCACAAGGCACTTTATATTGTAAGGTAAAGACCCTTTAACACAGAGAAAACAGACAGAACCCCAACAATCGTATGAGTAGGGATGGGTACCGATATCGGTTCTGACATAAACGGTAGTAACCAGACCGAAAAGCAGCGCACATTTCGGTGCTTTATTTCGGTGCTTTTTTTTCCTGAGCTGTGATACACTTTAGATTCTAGCCAATCATTTTACGTTTCCGAGGATAGTAGGCGGGGCCAGGTATGTAGGTTCTTTTAGAGCAGAGCTACAGATTAAAAATGGTCAAAAGTCTGGCTGTACTTCACAGCAAAATATGCAAACTCAGCAGCCTGCAACAAGTGCTTTAAGCTGATACTGTGATACTGTCAAAGGAGGTAACACCTCAAATCCGATGAAACACCTGGCGACGTATAGCGTTTTTTCCAAAAGCCGAGAAATGCGCCGTATTTGATAGCTTGCTGCGAGACCTCACACCGTGCACATCTACTGCGGGTGTGGTGCCTGTTATCGGACCCGGAGTTAGCAACATCCCCCAAAAACCCGAAGAGGAGAGTCCTGGCCCCTAGCCCTGCCAGTGTAGCAGAAATGATGAGGATGATGATGCAGCAGCAGCAGTTCTTCTCTGCGTGAGTAGCTTAATGTTGTTACATGTTACATAGCTACATGCGGCTATCTTCTTGTTTGATGGCAGATGCTCCCTTCACCCTGGCCAAAAAGGCTAAAAGGACCAAAGAAAAAGTGGAAAACAGCTAAACATGAGAGGTTTTTGGACAAAGTTTGTGTTTTTTCCATTGTTTAAGCACTGCTTCCAGCCAAGAGTGATACCATATATGCCCCATAGCTGCAGAAAAGGCTAACATTGCTATCTTTTTTACAAAAAAACAAAACAAAAAACAGCTGAACATGAGAGGTTTTTGGACCAATTTTGTGTTCTCCATTCTTTAAGCACCAGGTTTGAGCACCGTTTAAGCACCGGCACAGTTTCAAAAGTACCGGTTTGGCACCGGTATCGGATAAAACCTAAACGGTACCGATTCCTACGTATGAGTGCATATGAGCAAGCACTTTGGTGACAAAGCTCAACTGTAAGACAGCACAGAGGCACGGGCAGCACCACACTAGGCAAGGTGTGTTAGACCCAGTGCAGGCTTTGCAAACATGCCCCTGAAACAAACCAGCACATAATAGACAAACTGGTCTTTCTGTAACTGATTGCTAACCAAAAGGACATAGTAGTGGTGGACAGGCAGAGGAAGAAGGCAGTAGTGATAGATATAGCTATACCAAGTGATAGAAACATAAGGAAGAAGGAAAATGCCAAGGGTTGAGAGAAGAGCTAGAGAAGATGTGGAAGGTGAAAGCAATAGTGGTCCCTGTGATAACTGGACCACTCGGGGTAGTGACCCCCAAACTGGGTGAGAGGCTCCAGCAGAGATCTCTGTCCCAAAGATTGCAGGTAAAGATACTGCACATTTATATACTTTATATATACATTTTTAGGAAATTATCCGTTTTGAGGAACAAACTGTTTGCTTTCTGCAGCGCTAGTGTACTCATCCAGGCTAGTCGAGGAAACTTCAAGTTACGCTTTGCAGGGAAAACCTGTGATTGGTACATGTAAGCGTGTGGTCAGGTACCGATTTGCTCTTGTTTTGTTTTTTCAATATTGCACGATCAAGATTAAAATGTCATTAATTGTGCAGTCCTAAATAGTAGAATGTTGCCCACCAAAACTGAAGTCCGAAATGGGATGGGGTTTACTAAATATGGTGTAAAGATCTAATTAACTGACTGTAATTATAGGAGGTGAGTTATAGCAGACAGCAATCCACTATAGCGCCCTGTGTCAGCACACCTGTCAATCAAGCACCCTGCCATTAAGCCTTAAAAGCCCATGGATAATGGTTGCATTATTATATATCTAAACCATACAAATACTGTTTAATGCTATTTAGCAAGTGGTAGCTGACAGGGACAGACTTGCTTTTGGAGGCAGCCTAAAGTGACAATGCTGTACTTTCTGGCACTGTCCCATTGGGTTCACCTCTGGAGATTAACACAGAGTTAAGCATCACAACCAATCAATTCTAAGAATACAGATATATAAAATATATCAGTGTAGTACCATTACGATTCATGGAGACTTTTCTTTTTGCACCTTTTTGCATGTCTAGATTGCTTTGAAATACAGAAAGCAACATGAAAACACAGTAATACCAATAGGTTATTGCTTACAGTGTTATTACTGCAAATATACAATTTTGACAATAAAGAAGTAAACTAGATAATAGTACAACTATTTGTTTGGAAATCCCTTTAAAGTCAATAAATATAGATAGAGAAAAAAATCACTTCATTGCGCACGTCTGTTCAACAGCTTGATAATTCAAATAACTAACCAGCCAATCACATGGCAGCAACTCAATCCATTTAGGCACGTAGACACGGTCAAGATGACCTGCTGAAGATCATCTGAGCATCAGAATATGGAAGAAAGATGATTTGAGTGCCTTTGAATGTGGCATGGTTATTGGCGCCAGATGGGCTCATCTGAGAATTTCAAAAACTGATGATTTACTGAGATTTTCCTGCACAACCATCTCTAGGATTTACAAAGAAGGGTCCAAAAAAAGAGAAATTATCCAGGGAACGGCAGATGCACATACCTCGATTCCACAGGACAGAGGAGAATGACCAGACTGCTTCGAGCTGATAAGAAGGCAGGAACCAACTCCAATAACCACCGGTTACAACCAAGCTAAGCAGAAGCACATCTCTGAAAACACATGTCATATGTGCATATGGGCTACAGAAAAACACCATAATGAGTGCCACTAATGTCAGCTAGGAACAGGAAAATGAGGCTATAATTCAAATAAGTTAACCAAAATTACACAAAGGAAGATTGGGAAAACATTACCTGGTCTGATGAGTATCTATTTCTGCTGCCACATTTAGATGGCAGATTCAGAATTTAACATCATGGAAACATGAGTCCATCCTGCCCTGTATCAGGCTGCTGGTAGTGTAATGGCGTGGGGAAAATTTTCTTGGCAAAGTTCGGGCCCTTAGCACCACTTTAGCATCATTTAAACACCCCACACTCTGCTTAAATATTGTTGCAGAGCATGTTCATCCCTTTATGACCACAGCATACCCGTCTTCTGATGGCTGTTTCCAGTGGGATAGCATGTCATGTAACAAAACTCAGATGGTCTTAAACTACTTTAGTTGCCTCCACAGTCACCACATCTCAATCTGATGGAGCACGTTTGGGATGTGGTGAAACAGGAAATTCACATCACTGATGTGTGCAACTGTGTTATGCATAAATTCAACAAGGTGCTGGAAGCATCCTGCTGAATCTTTAAGAAGTGTTAAGGTAGTTCTGAATGCAAAAGGGGGTCCAACCCGGTACTAGTAAGCTAGACCTAATGAAGTAATTGCAAAATGGCAGGCAGGGGACCTAGCTCTTCTATAGCGCTTTTCTACTTTACCTGAGCTTCAAAGCATTCAATAAAATTCACACAAGCAGTTTTCTCTGTTCAATCTAACATTCACGCACATCTGTACTCTGATGGATGCATCAGGAGTTAGTATTTTGCCCAGTGATTTATCGAACGCAGAGTGGAAGCACCAAGGGATTGACCTGTTCTACCTCCTGAGTTACAGCTACCCCCAGAAAATAATACACAAAAACACATCTGGTCCTTAACAAGTCTTACCATTAGTCAAATACAATCACAAGACATATGGTTATTTAACACAAAGCCAAAATTCAGAAGTAGATGCATGAAAATCTAAGAACACCCCATAGCTTGTTCAATAGCTTGAACCCCATTCAGCAGCAGTAACTTATGAAATAAGTGTTTTCTGAATGGCTATCATCCTGCAAACCTCACGAGCTTTGCAGGTATTTGTTTTTGCATAGCTGTCCTCAGGTCCCACTGTATTTGAATTGGGTTGAGGTCTAGACTTTTGACTGGGTCACTGTTGTAGATTTTCTGGTGTGCTCGCCATCATTCTCCGGTTGCATCACCACAACCAAGCTCAAGCTATCTGACACATGGCCTCGCATTTGACTCTAGAATACTTTGGTTCATGGTGAACTCAGCAACTGCAAGGTGCAAGGTCCTGTGGCTGCCAAACAAACCCAAATCACCAACACTTCACTACCATGACAGGCTGACAGGTGCTCGCATGCACCACTTGGGTTTATTGCTTCCTCCTTGCAACCCTTACTGTACTGTCATAAGCTTTAATATTTAACATGCTAACTGAGAAAATGCAGATTTTTTCTATGCGTTTGCACCTTTCGTCCACACGTAAACGACGTTTTTGGTCACTGAAAACGGAGATTTTTAAAAATTCCGACCAGGGTGGATATTTTTGAAAACTCCGTTGTTGCATTCACGTGTGGACGAGAAAAACGGAGAAAACGCAGAAAACGCAGCGTCAAAGGTGTGCGCCTTTTTTGACGTCACACTGTGCGCCACGTTATTGTTTCGGTGAAATGAATTTCTACAATACTGTTACTGTTAATTGTCCTCTCTGCAGTGTTTAAATGCTTACATATACACACAGTTACTGTCCCTCCACACATACCACTCTGTTCTGCTTCTGTGCCCCAGCTTTGTTTACTATTTCCCACCGAGGCTTCTAGACTTCTGATTGGCCAACATTTCTGCACGGTTAGGAATATATCGCCACCTGTTGCTTTGGCATGTTCATAGCAGCGTTTTCTTTCATTTCTTCGTTTACGTGTGGACGGGATTATTTTTTAAAACGAAAACGGAAAATATCCGTTTTCAAAAATACCCGTGTACGTGTGGACGTAGCCTTAAGGAGTCAGAGTAGTTACTCTTGTTTTGTTTTTTTTCTGTGATCATTGGGGTGAATTTGCTAGGATGTCTACTTTTGGAAAGATTAACAGCTGTTTTGAATGTTTTTCACTTATGAATAATCTTTATCATTGTAGAATGATGGTATTTAAATTGTTTGGAAATTACCTTATAACCATTAATAGGAAATAACAATTCCATCCTTAAGATCATTTCTTAATGTGTTTCCTCCTTGGCATTTTGTTAAAAGACACCTCAGTGCTCCAGACCAGCAAAACTTCTGCTTTCATAGAAGTGCTCACACTGTCTGATAATCTGTTAATCAAGCACATTTCATTAACAGCAGCTGGCTGTTACCTACCATCTTTATTCCTATGAGAGCTTTTAAAATACCGCGTTTCCATTTTGACTTGGGTTTTGTTAAGTAAATAATGACATGGTGTAAGATGTCACATTGTTTTAATTTAAAAGATTTTTAAAAAAGGTATGTGATTCCTATATGGTGTTTATCTGGTGGCAGACACATAACAAAAACTACTTAGACGTCAATTTTAATGAGACAAATGAAAGAAATGTACAAAAAGGCTATTTTACTAACAATCAAAAAAGTAAATCATAGCAATTCAAGATAGTCCAACATACTCTGTTTATGAAGCACTCAAAACCATGCCAGTTCCCCAAAGAGCAGAGAAAGCAGGCTTAGTTCCTATTACTTATTTATCAGTTTCTGATTAAGTAGAAACACTTGTGAGTTTTGAGAGAGAGCAAAAATGAATTACTATGCAACTAGAATGTAATGTTTCCTCCTTTTTTATGTGGTTTATTGCAGTGTTCATGCTACTGTGCTATCGCTTCTCTCTCATGTGTGTCAGGTACTCTGTTTAATCATCAGCCTTGCAAAGAATTCATTATTTCTTGGACAGCAGGAAATATAAGACACAGTTTAATGTCTGGACTGATTAAATTGAACCTCTACCGTGAAATCAGTTACTATTTACTGAAAAAAAACGCTGACAGAAAGACATGGAGAAGCATGGAAATATCGCTGTACACTCGTAGACAAAGAAATAGGAAGAATCTACACTGCACTACATTTTTAAGGGCAGTGCAGTGAAAAGACAGCAACAAAAAAGCTTCAGAAATCCATTTTTGCCTGGCAAAAATGAACAGCCGGCAACATTACCAAATTAACTATCAGGACATCTTATCAATTTGCTTCACCTCCATCGCACCAGAGGAAGGAGGCAGCCTGCGAAAAGAAAAGCAGTATGAATTGAGGTCAGAGGTTCAAGAATACCCATGGGCTCAACATTAGAGTGATAAAGAGGGTCTAGAAAGAGCTACAGTCGATGTAGCTTATAAAAATTTAAGACTTCCCCCTCTTTTTTGGTAGCAGAATAGAGTTATTCATTTCATCTTAGTTGCACAATGTTCACAAATCATCAGTCACCAAACACCAACAGCGATGTTAAAATCCTGGATTGATGCAGAAAATGGTTATCTGCTGACTTTTGCAGGCTACGTTCACACAAGTCCTTAGTTGTCTTTTTAGAATTAACCACAAAGATTGAGTTTTCTCCTCAGAGTCCTTTGAGAAATACTGCGAGCCAAATTGTGGATTCATTCCTCGCCATGACTGCAGCACTGGGCAGGAATGAATGAGAAAACAGGGAAAAGGAAACACACAAACACTGACAAACAGAAGTAGAGACGTACAGAATGCAAAGTGAACAGGAGCGCAGAAAAAAAAGCCATTTTTGACATATTTGGCATGCACAATCTTTTTGGGGGAAAAGCAATAACTGTACACCTTTGAATGAGAAGATGGGAAAGAGGGAGATGTGGGAAAAATGGAATCTGAAACCCAGAAAGAGTTTTCAAAAAAATCTCAGAGAACCACACTACTTCCAGTATTTGATACTGCAGGTGATCTACTATACGAAAATAGTGTTTGATGATTCAGGCTGATCTGATTTTGCTGATCTGATTAGAGACGAAAGGGTACATTTAGCTAATGAAGCCTCTAACCTGGTGAAGCATTAAACTAATGAAACAGCCCTGCCCTGAATACAGGATGCTTGATTCTACAACAAAACAATTGAGGACCACTCTCTCCAAACACTGCTGCGAGCCTGGCTGCCTGCTTCTGAGTCAGCCAATGAGGGGAGCACCGTCTGATCTAAACTACAGAGCAGGGACTGATTGGCTGACTGCTGAGGAGACTGGCAGCAGGCCTGCTGAGAGCACTGAGAGGAGAGCAGGTGTGTATGTGTGGGGGAGTTTACTGCGGGAGGGGAGCTGGTAGGTGGTCAAAACATAGAAAACACAGTGTGGAATCATAAGAGCTCTGAGCTCCACCAAAAGCTCAGTGTTGGGGTGGAAGACAGTAAAGTAATTACTTGTGGAAGACACTCGACAAACATAAATACTGAGCGTCATGCTGCAACCACTTGTAGGATAGTGTTTGTTCATAAAGCTTGAGCATGCAGAGGATTACAGACGCACTGTTTTTTCCTGTTTGTTGCAAGTCTCTCTACGTCAGGACGGTAATCATAAAATCACGTGCCCTGATTAAAAACCCTATCGCTGGCACTCACAGGCCAAAGTTCATGCAAAAAAGCTTTTTCATGATTGCATTTGGGCCAAATGTGAAGCAGTAATATACAGATATAGTGACCTTGGCCTTTTTTGTCCTTTTGCTGTGTGAAACACCTCCAAATACAGCCTGTGGGTTTTGCCTTTTTTGTTGCCTGAAATGATCCATCAGCTCACATTTGCTAGCAGAATATAAAATACAGTTAGATATCTTTATATTTTTAACTTGCGAATAGACCAAGGTTTGCTGTGTACTGTCAATTTTTTTTTTCTCTTAGAATAAAAATATCAATATTTAATATATATAATTACTAAATTACTGTGGATAAAAGGCTTCCTCACAGGTGTTAATCCTTATAAAAGCTTTATTTGATAGTTTTAGACCTCGGAGGCCTTTCTATGTCCTTTTCTCTCCTCTGACAGAATGATACCTCCTCCTGTTTTAAAAAGTGAAGAATAGTTTTCCTTTATCTTCTTAGCAAAACTGTTCAGCCAGAGAACGTGTCAGTTAATTTTCACATTTGATTTTTTATAGATCCTTGCAATCCTAAATGAGGAATGCATTTAGGCCAAGGGATTCATTTTTTGAGAAAAGAAATCACTAAATATGTTATTTTGATGAAGAGAGATGAGTTTTTAGAGGTTTAATCGATGCCCAGAGAAGGACTGTTAGAAGAAGCCTGTCCAAGTAAAATGCTCATTTTAATGAGGAATATTTTAAAACAAATGACTCTTTTTTTCTCTAAATAAATGACCATTAAAAGTGTTTCATCACATGCATCACTTATACCTGCATGAGTGATGTGAATACAATTTGTAGCAAACTACTTTGCAGCTGCGTTAGCCTTCTCCTTTTACACACAACACAGATCTTTACACCTGTGCGTCTGTTGTTCAGTATGTTGACAATTATCCTGAAACATTTAATGGTCGCTGTATTTAGTGGACAGACGTCTTTGGACAAAGAGAATGCAACTGCATCATCTTTGCGAGCTGAATGAACACAACGATGAGACTCAGGTTCATGGATGTCTGAGTTGTTGGATGATTTGCACTGTTTTTCTTGGCCTTCATGCATTAACTATACTGCAGTTTGTAGTGTCTTTTCCTGCAGATAAATAAGTTAGTGGTGCTGCTTGGTGGTACAGACATGCATGACTTCTTTATCTATGATTTCTTCATGGGTAACATCCCTTATCAATCCAATCAAAGTATTTCCAAACAACGGATGATGATCCATTTTGAGGGATCAGCTCTTCACCTTCTGCTGAGCCCGACATTTGAATTTTGTTGTATATGTATCGTTTAACGTAGTTTTACTTAGATGACATCCAGGAAACGTAACGGTGCACAGTGCAGGGAACAATTCATTTCAATTCAATTCAGTTTTATTTATATAGCACCAAATCAAAACAACAGTTGCTTTGTATTGTAAGGTAAAGACCCCACAATGATACAAAGAAAACAGAACAGAACAGTCGACACATGCAGACAAACACTCCTGATTTAAAGAGAGCTTGATTTGCTTTTGGCATGTTAGATATTTTACCTCCATTTTCTAAGGGGTTACATTTTGCTCTAGCTAATACCTGACTGGTTGTTTGGATGTATGTAATCACATATATCCAAGAAGTCACAGGTCATGCTGGATGTCAACTCATATTTAGAGAGTTAAGCTTGAGACTTGTTCATGCCAGTAATGGTAAATGGCCTGTATTTGTAAAGCGCTTTTACTAGTCCCGCCTAGGGACCCCAAAGCGCTTTACACACCCAGTCATCCACCCATTCACAAACTGGTGGAGGCAGCTACAGTTGTAGCCACAGCTGCCCTGGGGCAGACTGACAGAAGCGAGGCTGCCATATTGCGCCATCGGCCCTTCTGGCCAACACCAGTAGGCGGTAGGTGAAGTGTCTTGCCCAAGGACACAACGACCGAGACTGTCCGAGCCGGGGCTCGAACCGGCAACCTTCCGATTACAAGACGAACAAGACGAACTCCCAACTCCTGAGCCACGGTCGCCTTCTCCTGCTTGGATTTTCATGGCATACACTAGTATAGCTTAACAAATATTTGAGGTTTTGCCATTAAACTTTTACAGCCATTCATGGTCCTCAGAGGATCAATCCTGTGAGGAGAGATCTGGTTTCCCTCGAGTGCCACCATGACGTTTTGAGTGTTTTTACAAGTATTAGGTAGATTGAGGGCCCTCATTAAGAAGACCTGCACTGCTTTAGGTGAACATTTAATGCCATTATCAGGTCAAAATTAGTTTTCTCAACAACATTTCTGCAAAGACAGATAATATTCCTCGCAGCCTTCACCAAATAATTACAGGAATAAATTAAACATAAAGCTCCAAAATCAGCCCTACTCAAATCACCCGCATCTTTATAATCAACGCATACCAATGCACTATTTTATTGACAGGCAAACTTCAGCACTTCTGTTGTTCCAAGATAATCTTCTCACTCAAATCGCTGCCTTACAGTTTTTCCACACAACACTGCAGGTGATCGTGCTGTGTAGTTCCCAGCAGTGTAAAATCCCCTGCTGAACACTGTCTGTTATTCCCCTTTTATTTCCGTCACAGCACATCGTTGCTTTAATGATGCAGCCCTCACTCTGTTTTTCATTTTTCCAATTGGTAAAACACACTTGACGCTAAATTTGTTTTCACACCCAGATTTACAACAGCTAAACTTTTATGTGGTCGTCTGAAACATTTTTATGAATGAGAAGCCGAACACACAGTATTATATCTGTGTTTAATAGTTAAATGTTGGTGCTTTGGAACAATCCTTCTCAAAAAAACCCTTAAAAATCAATCTGAAAATGTTCTTTTCTGAGGTCCAAATCCAAGCGTTATTAGTGAACAGCTATCCCTGTGAACTAGCTGATTTCCCCTCTTAGTTCTGCCTGTACTGAGGTCTCTGTACTGCTGCTAAAGCACGGGGTATTTACGCCAAAAACAGCACAAGCAACCTTGGAATCAGTGAAGTGCTATACCAGCTGAATGTGTACACACCCTCTTAACTGGTACTACTAACAGCATTTTTAAGCGAATGAATCAGCTTTGTGTCTAAAAGAGGTTTATTGAACTATTACCAAGTACATAGGCAATGGAACTGCATTAATGAAAAGCAATTAGCAACATTCTCAGTAAAAACAGCATGGCCCAAATCAATTTAGAGCAGTTTATTCCGCGTGCCCAAGGCTTTGTGTTTAATCCACTGCCAAAGCTCCTGCACCCTCTGCTTGTTGCAGATTTTCAGCTGCTTGTACTTCTGTGGGCTATTCAGCAGGCTGACAACAACTACAGGAGTTTAGTGGAAGTTATTCTGTAATCCCCAGAGAGAGAACAAACTCTCGCCAAGCATACAAATGACACGGCATACTGAGAATATTCCGTTTTGTGTGTGTTTTAAAATTAACTCATGCTTCCTGTTTCGTTAAACAGCGCAAAAGAACCAAACCTTTTGACTCTCCTTAAAGGTAAAAGCCCTGCTGTGCTAAAACATGAATTCATAAACTATAAATTTCAGTCAAGATATTTAAACAGAACAGGAAATTAAAGGAGATGAGAATAAAGTGCTCTTAGATGTGCAGCAGGCACAGGCACATATGTGGAAACCAGCTGGACACATGTGACCACCACCATCGTTTTCCTGCTGTTAAGTCAATCGAAAAGTTAAATTCATTTTCTCTACACTCTTAAATGCTAATACAGCAATAGACTTCTGCTAAAATGAATCCCTCATCCTGCATCAAAAATGAATTTGGCACACATCTGCTCACGTGCCTCGTCAATTTAAATATCACAGACACATCTGACCGCCTGAAAGGTTTCTGCCAGAGGAGCTGCGGCAGAATTTAATGTCGCACATGACTCATTCAGCACTATACAGCCACTATAACAGTGCTAACTGTGTGGCGTGGTGGCACAGACAGAAGAGGCCTGTTATAGGTTCGCTTTCTCCTTCTGTGTGAAGGGAGGAAAGGGAGTCATTTCCAACCTGTGATGTTGGAAAGTAATGCAAGTAATGTGTTTATATTTACAGCGGCAGGAAAGCACTGAATCATATTCAACTTTGTTTACATATGGATATAAATGATTTAGCCAACCTTGATTTGTGGACATAACTGAGCAGGAAAAAAAACAATGTTCACTCATAACATTTGCCTGGTTCTTACTTGTATAGCTCAGCTGATTTAACAGTTTAAAAAATGTAAAATCCCTGGAGCACAGACCTGGCATGGGGGGTCGGCTTTGGCCTAACAGACCACCAGGCTTAAAATATACTGGCAGAAACTGTGACATGTAAATACTCCTGGTAGAAGAGTATAACTGACTGTACAGCTCACACACCGAATCTGGACTAAAGTCACTGAGCCGGTAGAGATCATAAATCACTGTTCAGTCAGGTTTCAGACAGATGTAGACACAGACAATGCGGGCTTATTATCCAGGACTCCACTCAAAACTCCCTATAGCTTCCCATATAGACACGGCACATCAAAACATGCACGCACACACACAGGATGGTCAGCACGGATCTCACACCATCCACTGGGCACGAAGAGAAAAATGCTGTTTTATGGGCCAAGTGCAGACGTCAAGGGCATTGTACTTTTGATTTACGGTGGCCCTGTGGCCCGATTATGATGTATTGCAGAGGCACAGTGTTTTACATTGTGATGAATACTGTTGGGTGCAGGACCAGATAAATTCTAAAGACACTTTAGGGTGTGCTACATGCCAGGTGCTCAGCCTCGAAGGTTGCCAAGGAGAAACCAAACCATTATTTATAGAAATACCGGGGTTTTTTCCCCCTCTCCCCACCCTACCCTTTTTTTCGAAAGCCATGAGCCAAATAGTGGTGTTATATGAAAGCAGAAACTTATAAGTCCACATGGAAAACTGCAATGTATGATTTTAAAAAAAAAAATCCCCCCCTCCTAACTTCTCCCACAAAGAAATCAGAGGGGATTTATCACGGCCAGCTGTGGTTTCCATTCCAATTTATGTAGCAGCTCGTGGCAATTTGGAGTACAGACATGTACACAAAACGTAGAGCAAAGTCTCAAACTCACCACCTGGTTGTCCTTCTCGTGCCTCTTTCATTTTTCATTTCATTTTTACTTGTGCACTACCATTTTTTAATATCCCTTTAAAAACCTTCCCTGTTTTTCTCTCTAAGGTTGCACGAACACAAACAAATGTATCTGTGTGCGCGTTGGACACGGAGGTGACAGAAGCACACGAGGTAGAAGAACCTTCATGTGTTGTGCACTGGAGAGATGGAGCGGTGGCTTTGGAACAGTGGCTTCATCGTAAATCTAAATAACAAAATATCCCATAAAGAATGCTAAACACATGACTAGCACTGATTGCACAGCACGGAAATCAGTTTAGATGGATCGTAAATCAAACATCACAGGCAAGGTGAGGCTGTGGTGAACCGTAAGCACCGGGTTCTTGTGACATATGTGCTCAGTAATGCATAGGCGCTCGTAGTCTGCTTATGTGGAGGAATGAAGGTTTGTTGTCAAAAGGAGATAATAACTTTGTTTCCACATCAGTGTCATAACGCTGTAATCCTCTTAAGGCTTGGCTAGTAGATGATCTTCAGACAAAAGAAGCCTTGCTAGGGACAAGCATCATACCTTAGCCTCATCGCTGTTTTCTCTCTCATGGGGCCAGAAGAGACATTAAAAACATACAAAACATAATTCATATGTTCTGTAATATAAACATGTTTATATACTGCAGCGGCTAATGGGCAGCGACAGAAGACACAAAGCAAACATACATTGAAGATAATCTCCTTTTTCATATACAGAGAGAAAATCCCTACAGCCGAACAAGCCTGACAGACACCTACGAGTAGGGATGGGTAACGTTTAGGTTTTATCCGATACCGGTGCCAAACTGGTGCTTTTGAAACGGTGCCGGTGCTTAAACGGTGCTCAAACCGGTGCTTAAAGAATGGAGAACACAAAATTGGTCCAAAAACCTCTCATGTTCAGCTGTTTTTTTGTAAAAAGATAACAATGTTAGCCTTTTCTGCAGCTATGGGGCATATATGGTATCACTCTTGGCTGGAAGCAGTGCTTAATCAATGGAAAAAACACAAACTTTGTCCAAAACCTCTCATGTTCAGCTGTTTTCCACTTTTTCTTTGGTCCTTTTAGCCTTTTTGGCCAGGGTGAAGGGAGTATCTGCCATCAAACAAGAAGACAGCCGCATGTAACTACGTCGGTGTTTGCTAGTTCACCTTACATGCATTAATGTAATAACGTGGTTAGCCTACTCAACGTAAATTACACACGAACAACATTAAGCTACTCACGCAGAGAAGAACGGCTGCTGCTGCATCATCATCCTCATCATTTCTGCTACACTGGCAGGGCTAGGGGCCAGGACTCTCCTCTTCGGGTTTTTGGGGGATGTTGCTAACTCCAGGTCCGATAACAGGCACCACACCTGCAGTAGATGCGCTCGGTGTGAGCTCTCACAGCAAGCTATCAAATACGGCGCATTTCTCGGCTTTTAACAAAATGCTATAGGTCTCCAGGTGTTTCATCGGATTCGAGGAGTTACCTCCTTTGCACAGTATCAGCTTAAAGCACTTGTTGCAGGCTGCTGAGTTTGCATATTTTGCTGTGAAGTACAGCCAGACTTTGACCGCTTCGCTTTGGGCGTTTTTAATCTGTAGCTCTGCTCTAAAAGAACCTACATACCTGGGCCCGCCTACTATCCTTGGAAAGGTAAAATGATTGGCTGGAATCTAAAGTGTATCACATCTCAGGAAAAAAAAGCACCGAAATGTGCACAGACCCCTAATTTCCAGCCTTGGCATAAGGACTTGATTACCTTACTCTTGCAGTATTTAAAAAACATAAATAACTACAAATCACATTTGTAGACGTTCAATAGCCAATTTACCAGCTGTGTAAAAATTACCTGTAAGACAGCAAGAAGCAGACATACCAAACAGTGTTTTTGCGTGTTTTGGGTAGCTCAGCCGCTGACTCCGTTCATAATTTATCAGGATCATATTTGGCCTCAGGATAACACAGATTTTCTGCTCAAGATTATAAACTTGCAACTCCGGCAGATTCATCTTTGCATCAGTTTGTGCAGTATGGGTGAATATGCAACTGATGTGTCTCTGAAATGATGCTGCAAGCAATAACTGTGACTCCTGCATTTCTTTCTCTAACTTTAACCATAAAATTTTGTCGTAACCATTAATCTTCTTCCAGCCCAAGTATAAATGCCTTTACTATATAATGAAATAAGTAAGAATACTTAAAAAACAAAATTAATTATGAATCTTCTTGTAGGGAAAACACTTTCAATAGGTACTAAATATGTATTTGCAAACTCCAGGAGGACATCTTCTACTCATAACAGCACTCAAGTTATATAGACTGTCATGTGCTTCCTTTAAATACAACTAATACAGTAACCAGGTCAGCCTCCTTTTGTCGCAGACTGGTTCTGAGGTGAAAGGTTACCCCTGATCTCAGATCATCCCTGGCATTAGTGATGATATTCAACAGGATCACTAAAAACATCCCATCTGCCTATCTGCATGTGCTGTACGAAGCCCTCTGGGATTCAGAGCACAGTAGCTCCAAATCTACCCCCCCCCACACACACACACACACACACACACACACACACACACACACACACACACACACACACATACAAAGACAGTTCCAAAGCAGGGAGAGATTAAACCAGACATAGACCTATAACACCACATAATCTGTTGTTTAAAAGAATTTCAGCATATCAAATCAGGACAGTGTCAACATTCTCTCCAGGATGGAATTTGATAAAAAAGATTATATCAGCTAAACTGAATATTACATTTAGATACAATGATGATGCTTGTGCCAGCAAAAGGATAAATTTATGAATATGGTTTCTATTGTCAAAGGATTAGGGTGGATATGACAATCCGGAAAGGAAACAGGAAGGAAAAGGAACATGGAGTAAAAGCTTTTCATGTAGACTGGCCCGCAGCTACAGGGAAGTGACATGAATCATATTGTAAAGGATGAATGGTCACATGTTCTAGCAGACACACACAAATACACACACATGCCATTAGGCCTTGACAGAGGCCATGCCTGTCAAGGCCAGAAAAAAAATACCCTGGCTCATTGGGTTGAAATCTCACATTAATCCTTACTCAACCTTCCAGCCATTAAACACCACTCTGCATCACACACACATGCGCGCGCACATACACACATACACACATACACACAGACTCCGTGGCGACTGCCCCGTCACCTCACCATGGTGACACACAGATCTGTTTGGACACCATGCAATTTCTCCTCCTCCTCTTTCACAAACACACACAGCTACTCCTCTGCACTGCCATATACAGTCGTCTATAAAGTCATATAAAGCCCTCTGTGCCATAGTGAGATCGACTTTTAATGTGGCACAGAGGAACACAGGAGTAGATAAGCAGTCATCATTACAGTATTAAAGAAAACGCTGTTTCTTAATGATGTCTATTAGGAGGGAAACATCAACACACATTTGGACAAATGAGGAACAGGTTGCACTCTGAGAAGGTTTCATTTGGAAGATCTGATGACTGTCTCCTTTTTCCTCCCATTCGCTTCTTTTCCTGCACAGGGCTTCATGGTGCTGATACTGACTTTAGCTCCACATCGAGCTGATGTTATATCAACTGCAACTAATTAGGTTTCCAGTTATAATCTCTCAGCTGCCTAGCTCTGAATATACTTGATAGATTAGGTCTTGATATATATTTTGCTTAAGAGAAGTGGGATAAAACCAAGATGAAAGATTTTCACTTTTTTACTTTAAATTTTAATTAGCTTGTTTCAAGCACTTGCTTTTGTGATATTTTTTCACTAATGAGTTGATCTGCTTGCTTCTGTATCAAGATGTTGCTCGACTAATTGCTTTAGAGATGCCTCCTAAAAACTGGTCTCTATTCAACCCACATGTTTTTTCAAACACATTTTATGAGCAAGCACATTATAAAACCAAATTGTGATGAAGTGTAAAAATCATACTCAGTGATGGAGAAATAAAAATCTTGATTTTCACTCTGTTCGATGTGTCCCCCCAAAAAAGCTTCAGTGGGTTTTAAATAATGTTATAAGGTATACTGTGCTCTTCAATCAATGCTCATGTGTGTCTGTAACAAATAAGACTATTTGTGTCATCTCTGTTGATCCCTCAGTGGTTAGTGAAGCTCTTACAAAATGTTCTAGCTCATTTTAGGATTGTTTTCAGTCGATATCTCCCAGCGAGAGCTGGTTTTGATTCAGTAACTCGGTGTGTAAATGTGTTATATGCTTCAAAAGAAACTGACCTTTCGTTATTCTTTTTTTTCCCCCGCAAAAGCACAGATGTTATCTGGAAGAATTATTTTGCAGATACACAGCACATCCTTCATTACAGCTAATTAGATGATTAGGTAGAACAGCAGGAAACAAGAATTATAGACTGTCATGAGATGATATGTAAACTAAACTAGGTGCAAAGAATATAAAATACAAACTCCGTGTGATTATAGGCATGCAGGCTAATGCACATTCAGTTGTCTCATGAAGTGTTATTAGGATGGCGTATACAGTAGGAATATATTGAATTACAGTATACAGCCACATCCATCACTTGAAAAATCATTTACATGAGCTATGGAAAACAATGAGTCATGCAAAACACCTTAATCTTCCAAAACTGAACTAAAGTTAAACAGATCCTTCGTTCGTTTTGTTGACCAGCTTCCACGTTAGGGGGGGAAACAAAATATATAACAGGAAAGCACCAAAAAAAAAACCCCCACAGCGTACAGACAAAAGTGGTGGGTCACCTTCATATGACATCTACAGGAGCCGTTCAGCCACGCTTTGAAGCTTGCAGCACACAGTTCTGAGCTGATGTTAATGCCACAGGAGGTTTGAGATTCGGCAGTTACTGAGTCAGCAGACTGTTGGAAAATTTCTCATACTATGTGTCTTAGCAGCCAGTGTCTCAGTACTATAACTCTGTGTGGTCTTTGACTTCATGGCTGAGTTTCTGTGTTTCTTAAACACTTCCACTTTGCAATGATGCCACTCACACTTGACTGTAGAATATCTAGTAGGAGGGAAGACATTTCATGAACTGACAGCACAATCGAATTCAGCGAGCTCTTCGGGAAAAACATTCCTTCATAAATGTTTGCAGAGGAAGACTGCATAGGTGTTTGATAAATCTGGCAATAGGACTAAAAACTGTTGAATTTAAAGTCTTGTCAGCCCAGCGACAGACTGGCCAACTGTCCAGGGTGTACTTTGCCTCTCACCTGATGGAAACTGGGATAGGCCCAGTCCCCAGACCCTGCCCTGCCCTGGATGCATGGATGCATTTAAAGCCTGTTAGCTCTTCATCAAACCACCTTTAAATATTTAGTCAGCTCAAAGTTGATGTCACACCACAGAGGCACTTGATAAATGTCAGTTTGGGCATACATTGACATTTTGGAATGGGTTAGTTCATAATTGATATCACAACAGTAAAAAGCATTACGCTTAAGGATTCCACAACATGATGATTGTTTGCTGAAGTTTTAGCAGTGCCGAACGGATCGTATTTCTTGAACGTTTCCCTGTCCACAGTTCAGTTCAGTTCAGGTCAAGCATTTCACTGCATGTTCACTATATGTTGTACTGTGTATGTGACAAATAAAATTTGTATTTGTAGTTTAGAATAAAATTGACCTGCCAACTAATTCAATTTTAAACACCGTGATTTCTAGAAAAAGCTTTACTTCATTAAGAATAACGTGCCAGCTCAAATGGAACTAGTATCTCTTGTAACGCAGCCACACAACAGCTTACCAAAATTAAAGTGATTGTGCAAAGATATCAACTTTTAAACACTGATTTACATTCATCAGCTGAGCCCAGCACAAAATGCACTATGACGGTGCAGAGACGGGTCATTTGTCCATTAAAAGGGATAAAAAGGTAACAGATAAACAAATCCAAATGGGCCTCTGTCTATCCATTATGGGCACTCCTGCTTTACGAGTTGCAGCAGCTCCCACATTCTTAGGCTGCTGTCATGAAACGTTTAAACTGAAGGCACACAGAGACCCATCAGCGTGCTAAATGTGTGGTGGGAACAGATTTAGAAGATTTAGAGTAATGGAATAATCACCGTGAAGGAGCACGGCGGAGCGGAGTCATGCAAGACTAGTTGTGGCGACCTTGGATTTCGTCAATACAATCAGCGATGTCTATCTCTTACAAAACAAAACCCACACAGGGCTCGGTGCCTTTCAGACAACTTGAAATCAAAACTAATCCGAGTCACGATTATAATGGATAGATTTTATACCGGCGGCAAGCGAACACGGAGGGAGCCACAGAAAACAGAATTTAGGAAAAGATCAAAACAGCGCAGGGACTTAAAAGTCTTACGAAAGAAAAAGACACAAAAATGAGCTTAATACACACCCTTATCTCTCAACTGATATTGTAACCTTTGAAGTCATTTTACAGCCATTATGAACACAGCTGTGATATCTTCCACACATAATTATGGTTTATTATTTGTCCCTGGGGCAATGAGTAAATGTGTATTATGTGTATACGTGGCTATTGAAGTGCACGTAAATTAGTCGAGGTGTATCAGTGCTGTGCTCTGAGCACTGTGTAACTGTGCTGACACTTTGGTGAGACAGCGACAAAGTGTGCGTGTGGATGGATAAAGCATGTGGGTGGTCGCAAAGGTGAAAAGGTCAGGAGCTTAGGCTTGTCTTCACCCACGGGTCATTAAAGCAGATCTGTTTGTCTCAAGGAAAGACTGTGGAGGAGTGAATTGAGGGCAGCCTTAACACAGAACATAGCTGCAGAAATGGCAACAGACACACACACAGTAACATTCATATCTCTTATATCACAATTTTACCGTCTTCCTGCCGTTCTTCTCTCACTGTCTCGCCCGCCGTCATCACCACCCCCTTCTCCTCTCTATCTTTGAGTGGGATTTGTGATCTAAGATCGGTACGGCTGTAATGCCCTTCTCAGTGACTGACAGATGATACGGCCTGGCCTTTGGGCCCCAGCCGGAACGGCTGCAGATCAATACCCAAGCTGGCAGCCTGTCAGCATTCACAGAGCAATGTACACACACTCGACGCACACAAGCATTCACGTGCAAGGACAGCATCAAAGCCTGTTTGAATCGGATGGCATTTGCAGGAACAGGACCTGGATGTTTGCAGCACAGCAGGAGGGGACATTCCTAGGATGCAATACCTGGCCTACAGGAGCAGCATGGCTGCAGGATGACGGAGCGATGGATTCCCATGGCTCTTTTGGGTGGATATATTAAGCAGTCTGGATAGATGAACCAGCCAAACAAAGTAAACAGGTTGGAGAAACAACCAGGAAATGGTGTATCTGTTTATGTGACAGGGTGGCTCTTTAACCTTTGTGACTGACATCTTAGTATAGAGGTTTACAGATTTGCTTAGCAAGTGATGGGTTGGACCTGAACCACACAGAGACACAAATCCATCTGGGGTTGTGTCAGGAAGAGCATCCAGTGTAAAACTTTGCAAAATCAAAACATGCCGGAGTCCTACTGACAAGGTAGGAGTCGACAACAGCTTTTATTTGGAACGGACACTGTGACTTGAATAGTGACTGAAACCTTATGCTCTAGTGCCAGTTTACCTTTTTGGTAGAGCTCTACAAGTGGGGGGCGTGTGGTTTGAAAACAGAGTCCTGTTCTGATTTGAAAAGATCTGCAATTGGTCAACGTCTCCCGTGACAACGTACTTTAGCCATAATGGGCTTTTGTTGTCTATACCAGCTTTAACGTGTATTACATATGTAAACATCAGCACATAAACATTGAATCTTAATCTCAAGTTAGCATTAGTTTGTGTATTTATGTCACTAAAATTGAATTGAAAAGTTTTAGGATTTTTTTTTCTTTTTGCAGTTTTTCTTTTTTTTTTGCAAGCCTGTGATTAGTTTCCAGATCTGGCTGCACTCGAGCATAAATGACCAGAAAAATTAGAACTCACTCATCCTCGCTATTATTCTAATGGGCTTTAATACAGAATTGCAGCGAAAGCGTGTGAAAGTGAAAGTGAAGGCCGTGTAATATCAGCTGTCAGGTGAAAACTAAAGCATTTGCAGTTTTTCCCCATTTATATTCGTGTTACAGAGTGGATCATTATATCACATTAACAGCGTGTTCTACAATATAACATGAAACACAAGCACACACATGCAAACAGTTGCACATACATAAAAAATAAATGAAGGCTTTCAGTGAGTTAAACGAAAACCTCATCCTTTCTGAGTATATACAGTGACTCTGCTCACGTACTCCATTCTTCTAAACAGAACCAATGTACACCGACCTATGCAAATAAACTGTGTCCAAGAGGGAGTCTGTATTTCCATCTTTCTATTGTGCATTGCATCACCGATCCTTGCTATATAAATAAATATGAGAGACGTATAAATAATGCAGTCACAGATTTGACAGTCGGAGTAGCACCATCACCTCCACGCTCAACGTGTCTGCTAACTCCCACTCGCTCAACCTTGTTGTGATATATCGTCTTCCAGAGTCAATCAATAGCCAATTAAAGACATAAGGTCTCCGGTGGCCACGGGTGCATGTGGCGCTGTTTGACTATGGAGATAAATATGTAAATGGTTGACAGGCAGGATACCAAGTCAGTATGTTCCAATGAGAAGAACAGGGAGGCTAACAATAACACTCCTCACACAAACACACACATACACGTACGTGTGTGCAGCACTACAACTAAGGTGCAAACCCACTAACACTCATAGGGAACGAAAGGACTAGATCCCCTCAGGTTGTAAGATGTGCTGTCCTTATCCATTGATGCAACTTAATGATCTGCTAGCTGCAGGGTACATCATTCAGTCTCTCTCTCTCTCTCACACACACACACACACACACACACACACACACACACACACACTCTTCTGTATATACAATACAATAATAATGGATGTTAGTTCCATGAAATATATACACATCCTCCTGGTAATGGAAACGCTTCCAGAAACAATCTGAGGACGTGGCAGAGTACAGAGCAGCATTACTCTAGAATAAAGCTGTCTCCCACTCAGTTACAAACATATGAACACATGTGATCAAAGACCCTGCAGAATGCAAAGCCAGGATGCTCAGACTTCTGCGTAGCAGATGCACTGTCTGAGAAGAGCGTGATGTGCAACCCACAAAACCTTGACCCTTCAGGCCAAAACCTCCATGAACGATCTCCTGCTGTGGAACTTTACATGTCGATACTGGATCTCCTGAACACTCATCCCCTTGCATGAATAGCTCTGGAGCCTACTTCACTTTCTGCCCATCTCTGTGTCTCTCTGCATTCCTCCTTTTAAAGCTCTGCCACCACAGGCGCCGCCAAAGAGCCTGACAGTTCAGCCTCTCTTTGATCTCAAGGCACAGGTTATCTGTTGCCTGGCTAATTTTAGTTAGCCCCTTTAAGCTGGGATTCTCTTTGAAGCAAGGTGCAGGAGGGAGTTATCAGTGTGGCCCCTTCAGTTACACATAGATTCAACCTCACGACTTTCAGTTTCTACTGTAAGCTGGAAAAGATTATCAGCCTTGTTGTTGCATCTGGATTGCAATCAGCTCTGGGCATGGAGTTGATGACATTTAAGAAATGCAGATTTATGTGAGGTAAAAGCTTCGAAGTCTTTGTTTAATAAACAGAATATTACACAGGAGATGCTAAAGGAGGCGAGCTACTGAAACCACCTAGGAAATTAGAAGCTCTACATTTTATTTTGCTGCGAGTTTAACAGACTGTCGTAGGAGATGGAAGGTGGAGGTGCTACAGGTGAAAAAGGAAATCTTACCTTTCTGAGGAGGGTGAGAATTAGGAAAGGAGACAGACTGTGCTGCTGGCTGGGCAGGTCAAATATCTGTAAAAAAAAGAAAAAGTGAGTCAGGTTTGTATTCCTTACCTCGTTTTTACTCAAGCCAATGAATTGAAATGTCCCATGCAAACAAACTCATTCAAATAATAAAACACATATTTAAGAAAAAAAGAAAAGGAAAAAAACTTTTCTTGCATCTGCCTAACCAGCCTGGAGTTGTTATTAAATCTGAAGAGGGTTGACAACACAACCTCAGGGAGCGTGTGTTTACAGCAGGCTACTCAGGAGCACACTCCAGTTGTTGCTCTGTGATTTTATAGAATAGCGGACCAGCTGGCCTAAGACTCACTTAAATGAGTGAGCCCTAGGCAGGTGACCTTGAAAGACCTGACAGAACACAGTTTCTCAATCTGAACCTCAAACTAAATGGGAGAAGCATGTCAAGGTGAGTGGACAAGTCTTAAAAGTAAATGTGCCTGCCCGTGTTATACGAACGCAACTACTGAATACACCTCTCAGCGCTATGTTTGTCTACCGCACTACTGAGATCAAACACAAAAAACACACACGCACACAAAGCTGAAAAGCCAAAGGAAGGTACACAGAATATCAAAGCGCTTGCACTCCAGTGTGAATGATGGTCCTCCGTGAGCACCTTCAGGTAAGAGGAGCAGCAGGCGTCTGCAATCTGATTTAGCGCATCAATCTCACACAAGAGGGGTCACTTTTCTTCCCACAGGATGACTTACGGGGGCACGGCTGCTATTTTCATTTCCATTTTTTTGAAGAATGGCAGCCAAAGTTTCCCTCTGTATGGTGTAAAAAGTACTGCATAAGCTCGATGAAGGACGATGACCCAGGCTATTGCCAATAGAACGTCTGTATGGCAATGCCGTGCTTTCTACAAACACACACAGACACAAATTGTAAGGATAGTTTGAGTTTTATCTCAGTCCACATAGACTTGGTTTGAAAGCTGCATGTTAAACATGTGGGTACTGTAGTCTGGAGATAAATTCATTCCTCAACAAGCATTATGCTGCCGGTGCAGCTTTTGAGTGGTTAGAAAGTTTGCACTAAGGAAATAAATACATGAAAAAAGCAATATGAGAAACAACATTAGCTTTAAGTAAGACGTAAGCAAAGACGTTCTTTATCTTCAGTTCTTTGGTGCGTGTACTTCTATTACTATTATATTATTATCATCACTTTTAATTCCATTTATTCTTGGAATAATTTTAAAAAAAAGTATCCAAAGTGGTTTTTGTGGCATGTCTGGTTTACAACATATTTGTGGGCACTGTTCATATACTGTTTGGCCACATAGGGCTTGCAGCCTTTGTAACAAAGCCCTATTAATCAGACTTAAAATCCACATATTATTTTGGGGTTAGACATACTTGGAATGGAATCTACAATATATCGTTACGACAGTGCTTTTCTGAGCCTATTTTTTTATTTCAGCACATTTATTGAATTAAAGATTTCAAGCCAAGGACAAGACTGAATGGACTGCCTTCAGGGTTGTCAATTTCTGTTGAAAGATGCAATGTCAAAAGGCCTAAGGTCAGGCAGAGAGTGAAAAGCACTGTGAGGCTGAGTGGGAAGGCAGAACAGCAGAAAAGAACACAAAGAAGTCAAGTGGTGACAGAGGAATAAGCATAACGTTAATATGTTACTGCGGCATCAGGACGGGGAAAGGATAAGAAACCAGTCAGATAACAAAACTGGATGTGCATACTGCTGTGAAGAACAACCCAAAGAGCAATGCAGCTCACAAAAACAGACAGTTTTGTTCCTCCCATTAGTGAGTTGAATTAATTAGGGCTCCAGTGACGCAAATAACAAATATAATTATGTCCCACCATTACTCCTCATCATTATAAGCTTGTCTCCTTCCTCTTCCCGGGAGACTGCGGACAGCCAACTGGACAAGCAACTTTAAAGATCATCCATGGAAAAAAAACCAAAGGAAAACAGGAAAGCTGTCAACATTCATTTAGTATAAAACTTGAAGAGCATTCCTACAGTGAGTCACGCTCAGGAGATAGATGTTGGTTTGTGGTCATCAGTGATCGTACAGCCAAGTTAGTTATGTTCCTATAGCTATAAACAGAGTGTCATTTGGCTTGAAATGTGATCACTCACCCTGTGAGTTATATTTACCATCTGTGGCCCTTTACAGTGTTTGTGTACGTATGCAGCATGTGGAGCATGTGAATACAAGTCAATATGCAAGATGTGTATCCTTCCAGCAATTGCTAAGGAAGAAGATTAGCTTGTAAAACATGCAGTACATGACATACCGTATCACCACTGTGGACACAGATAGCCCTTTCATAGCATTTAGACAAAATTCCTCAAGATCAGACAAGGAACAAAAAGTGACCCTGGTATTCTAACAAACGGCTCTCTGTCTGCTGAGGCAGATCAAGAACGACACTTTAAGTTCAGGTTAGGTCCTGGGAGGACGATATTTGGCCTTGCAGTGAGGATCACAAACCCAAACAACATTGTTTTGAATTAAAAAAAAAAAAACACAGGAAGAGGTGTTGAAAAGCCACTGCTTTGCTGTGTGTGGTAATGGATAATCATTTGTCTCATGGGTCTCATGAGTCCCGCAGCTGTGGCGCATTCAGAACTCACACAGCTGTGACTGAGGGACCGTTGGCCAGCGCTGGCACAAATCGGCGAGTGAGCTGTGGATGGCTTTACTCCCACTAAGGAAGACTAGTGCTTAAGTAATGCAGCACTGGTGGACAAGTCTAAAGTTACACTCTGAGTAGAGGTATTTTTAAAAAACTATTTAAGCAGTCACTAAACTGTAGCGTGAAGTGGTCTATTTCGGCTCTTTTGTGGGTAAAATTGTGCTTCAATGGATCGCGCCATCCTGCGTTTAACACCAAGTAAGGATTATGAAGAGCATGCAGCACAAAAATTGTCATCCATTTTTTTCTAAATGCATAAATTGAGACATTACAGCATTTAATCTCTGCTCCATGCGCATGTTCACTTTGGGACAGCAAGATCAAAATGACAAGATGCGGAAACTTGCACATCCGGGGAAGATGAAGGTATTGCTCCTTCATTTGCAGGCCTGACAGGCTATTGATTGTTCTTCAGCTAAGCCTTGAGGCTCAAGTCTTACCATTGTCTCACCTCCCTGCATGATCCCCCAACATAAACACACACATTTCCCCCCCCTCTATAGGATGTGTGCCCCTAACAGCTGTCCTTCCATATCTCTCTCTTTAGCTCACTTGCCTTCCTCCATCATTCCCTCACTCTATTTTCTTCCTAGAAAAAGTTTCTCAGGCTGAACCCCGTCCATAATAAGTGCTGGTCTGGCATAATCCTCCTCTATAACACTGTAGAGAAAACTTTACTTTCCAAATCCTTGACAGCTGCTTCAGTAAGGTCGGATGCTCAGACTCTTTTTACAATGTGGTCTTGCCTCGGTTGTGCCTTTTCATGCCATTGGTCACAGCAGGATGGACCATGACACAACCACACAGGAATGCTGAAAAGAATCCAAAGTAAATCCCTTTCGATGCAATTGCAGCTTGAATATATGAAAAACCAGGGATAGCCGACAAAAGCACACTATTCTTTGGCTACTAAAGGATGCAAAAATCAAAAATGGAACACAAGAAGGGTGTTGGGCCGAAGCATACAGCCCAACGTTACTCTGCAGTTCTTGTTCTGTACTGAACAGTACATATTTCAATCATAAATCTGCATCCTCTAAGGCTTAGAGGACTTGTCACAGGGAACTGCTGTGCAATTCAACACATTGGGTGGCTCAGCCAAGTTCTGATTGCGGGTTGATGTATGTGAAAGTTAAGTCAGGGGGGTGCAGTGGTAGAACTGTAGTCACTGGAGGGAAGCCAAAGTGTGTGGCACTGCTGAGTGATGAGATACACGCCTGGAGATTCCTGCAGAAGCTGAATTATAAGAGGCGGGATGGAATTCAACAGACAGCTTTAACCATGCAATTATTTTGTACAGTAACTAGTAGTGAAAAATGCTGTCAACACAGGTCTGCAGATCACATCTTTACCTGAAAATGAAAGATACAGGAAAATAAGTTTAGCCTGCTTCTAGCTCTAATTTACTTGTTTCCATTTAGCTTGATGATAACATGTCAAATTTGTGTTTTGTTTTCACCTTTGAGGGGAGCAGGCGTCTCCTTCAATTGTTCATTACTTTACTCTGAGTCATCATTTATCAGCTGTTCTTTAATAGGCAATTTGAATGACAATGACCAGACCGCCGCTACACTTTCTTTCCATATTCATAACGATGCCGCGTTCAACACAGCACAACCCGTGCACACCACACACAAAGAGTATGCTCTCACAGGCAGGAAGAGCCTTAGAGGTCAGCTGTTTGCCAAGGTGCAAGATGTGCTGGTAAAGAAGAGTTATGACAGCTCGGCTCCATCCCATCAGCCACACTGTCAACTAACACAGCATCATTTATACGTAAAAGCCTCACAGTTGAACACACAGCAGCATGGGTGGGCAAATTACCGCCACGGCTACACCACTTTACCACTCACGCTTCAAAGAGATGACTGTAGAACGGGCCACAAATTGAGCTGATATGAAGTATGAGCTACTGCCAAACTTGCATAATATATCTGGTCAGCGTGATCTCTGTGCGTGTTTACGTTTGCATGCACACTCCTTCAAAAAGTCTGGGACTAAGAAGGACGGGGCCAAACGAGGTTGGATTACAATTCAATTAAACCTTTAAAAACGCTATATTGTTTTACATTTCCCCCTAACAAAAAAGCACAAAAGCAAGAGATTTGCATGTGAACTCAAGTCAGCAAATATATATTTCACAGATATATTTATAAGGAATAAAAATTCCTTTCCTATTTTCCTAAAAGTTTCCTCGTATAAGACAAAACTACACTTTTTTTTTTTTTAAAAGTTTCCAACTGAAATGCAGTGCTTCATTGGAAAACATGACACGCAAAGCATTAACACCAGTTAGAAGAAGAGGGGAATACTGTAAGAAGACCCTTAGGCTTGCTGTGATTATCAATAGTTAGGTTCTTTTTGTGAGAAAAAACAAAACCAGTCTCCAAACATTAAGGCTGACCCATACACCCTGCAGCAAGGTTTTGCTTTATCATCAAGACAGCAAGAGCTACTTATGTGCTCAGAGCTTCTGATTTTTCCTTTTTTTGGTCCGTGGCCATGGAGGCAAACCAATTGATACATCTGCCCTGAAACAACACTCTCTTCTTAAACCTATAAAAAATATATTTCTGTTTGGACAGTGTCAGAGAATGTGTTGTTTTTGTTCCATTTTGTATAGGCTGCAGCTAAAAGCTGTCACTGTTTCACTTATCCTATTAATAAAGTTTACCACTGTGGCCCACTTAGGCCCAGCTCAAGAGTATGAAGACACATTTTTCTTCATTTATCAAGTAGTCAAAAAGTGAAGACACAAAGATAAACAAATAATGTGCATAATGTGTACCAGTCCTCTGGTAGAGGAGCTACATCCCTTTGTCAGACCTTATTCCTCACTGCAAAGCCTCCTTCAGCAATGCCCAACTCAGGCTATAACTCATTCTGTAGGCCACTTCTGCTCTCATTCGTCTATGTAGCAACCACTTTGGTAACTGCAAACCTTCATAGCAAGGATATACAAGAGCAATGTCACGGTTCTGGGTCAGTTTGACCCAGTATTTTGAGTTGTTATGTTTTGGTGTGTTTTTGCTTTTCTGATGATGATGATGATGATGATGATGATGATGATGATGATGATGATGATGAATCTATGTTTCAGTTATTCTTGTTTAGGGATTAGTTCGTAGGTTTTGTGTTCTCATGTTTATTGCAGGTTTAGTTCAGTGTCTAGTCTGTCTCTCACTGTCGTGTCTGCGTCTTGTTTCCCGTTTTACTCTGAAGGTTCATGTTCCTGTCTTATGTCAGTGTTTCTAGCTGTGTTCACCTTCTGTCTCTAATTCCTTGATGACTTCCTCAGTGTATTTAAGCCCAGTATGTCTTCGTGTCGCGTCGTCTGTTCGTGCACCCTGTTATTTCTAGCTGCACGTCAGGATTCTAGCCTGCAAGATTCGGTATTGGACATGTTCATAGTCACGTTCTCCAGTCATGTTTCCCTGCACCTTCATGTGCCAGTACCGAGATCTTGTTCACAGTTTTTCATGTCGTGTTCATAGTCTGTCCACAGTACTTTGTCATAGTTCAGTCCTGGTCTTCGTTCATAGCCTTTAGTTACTCCCAGTTTAGGTTCTTAGTTTTGTCATTCCCATAGTTTGTGGTTTGTTATTTTGCCTTCTGTATCAGCCCTGATTAAAGGCCCGTCTTGAGCTTAGCAAAAGTTTTGCCTCCTGCATCTGTGTCCGCACCTGGGTCCAACAAACACACTCTCCACACGGTCTGCCCTCGCAGACCACGACAAGCAACTTGGCATTGTAGTATAGTTACATTGCTCCGCTGGACTCCTTCAACACAGAGTTTCTGTACATCACAAGGAAAGTGGTCCATGGCAGGCAAAAGCCAGAAGTGTCAGCTCTGTTGTTCTTGGGTTATTTTCCTGGTTCTCCCGACTCCCTGTGGGGAGCACTAGAACTTTATAATAAGTTTATAACTTCATCAACAGTTATTTTCCTCAATAAACAAATCTGAAAGCCATAAGTCCACCACTCACAATGCCCCTAGAAAATCCTGCACCTGCTATAACCACGAGTCACCGACAAAGCATCATCTGTTGTGTCTTGGAGGCACCTTTGAAAAACTAAGCTGGTATCCCTGCACCTGTTTTTCACCAGAGTCAACAAGGAAATAAATCTGTTCTGTGATGACACCATTTCTCTCACTTTCAATGTCAGGCTCCAGAGTTCCCCAATGGCAGTAAGAAGAACCATAAAAAGAAGCCGAGACAGAGGGAGCCGAGACAGAGGGAGCCGAGCCATCTCGATCTCTGACTGGTTTTAAAAAAAATCATAATGGTGTCTGCTGAGTGTGATGTGAGTTTCATCAGAGCACAGTGTATATTCTGTATATTCTGTATATTCTGCATTGGGCCTGAAATCAATTTCCAGACTAGGTAAGGTGTGGTACAAAGTCACGAAGGCAGAAATGGCTCCGTTCATAATTAATATCTATCACGTGCTGCGGGTGTCCATGAACACATCTATTTACTTAGAGTGGATGCCTTCTGAGCTGGGCATAAGAAATTACCATGGACATAATATTGTTTTGGCGACATTTTGTATTATGGTTTATTTTGGGGTCATTGGGTAATCCTGAGTTTATTCTAAGTTAGCTTTTGTACATTTAGGCTCCCCTTGTGTCTTTGTCCTCTGTGTCCTTCCCTGTGCGTCTGTGTTTATGGTGCTTGTCTTGTTGCTTGTTGTCTTGTTTCCCTCCTTGTGTGTTATTCCATGTTTCCTGCTGCCTATCTTGTGTGTCCATGTTTCCCAGCATGTCAGGTCTCTCTCTCTCCCTCGGGTTCCCTCGTCCTTGTGTTCCTTTCTCCTTCTCACTCTCCCTTGCCTCCTTAGTAGTGTCTGTGTTTTATTCCTCTTGCCCGTTCCCGTGTCCCTCTTGTGTCCCATCGTCTCCCCAGTCGTTTGTGTGCTCCATGTCCGGTTGTCACAGTCTATGTCTCACCACGTTTCCTGTTGTACTTTGACAGTCTGTGTCCTGGGTTAGTATTTTTGGTTTGCTTTCCTGCCTGTCTCATTGTGCCTAATTCGTCTCAGCTGGTTCCCCCATGTGTTTTTTGTTCCCTTGTCATTCCGAGTTTATTTAAACCTCTGCTTCCCTCAGTCCAGTGTCTCCTTCTACCTCATTCATGGCTGTGTGTTTCCCCCTATGTTAGGTTCCAGAATTCCAGTTTAGTTTAGTTTTATTTTGTATGTTTTTGAGTTTAAGTCCTGCCTGCGAGTCTGCTTTTGGGTCCGACCTGCTTCACATGGCCAGTTCATTAGATTTTCTTTGCATTTTAATCTTTTGTGCAACAGTGACTTGCAAGGCAAGAGTCTGCATACCTACATACATGTCTGTATGAGGAAAATATGAATATATGTATATACAAAGATATATACAAGATGAACAATTTTTCCATATCTAAATCTGGCCCCCAAAAAATAAGAAAATTTGTGTTACTTCTTTGTAACAATTCTTCTTGGCAATAAATCTTATTCCCCAGGGAAGCATGTTTATTTCCCTTTGAATGGTGCCACATTTATAAGGAAAATGCATTTGCGGGTTGAGCAACAAAGTTGAACATGAAAAATAAATCTTCTCTGCCAATGAAAAAAAGCTTTTTTTTGCTATTAACTCTTCTTTTGAGCTTCTGGGAAACCCGGTGCTGACAATCAGGTGCCTGATTGGTGCCTGATTAGCACCATTTAGCAGTGAGTCCAGACTCTGCTTACGGCAGTTGGATCAAAGGGTCAAAGTGTGAAGTAGACATAGAGAGTGTTATGCTGATTGCTTCATCGATAGCTTTGGTGGAAGTTGTTGTGGGGCGGGATCTCCTTCACTGGGAAAAACAAGGCTTGTCATCGCTGGAGGCAATCTCAACGCAGAGAGACAGAGATGAGATTCTGCAACAGTGGCAGTCCTGTATCTTCACAGTCTGTGAGCGAACTCTATCCTCCAAGATGACAACTGGCAGAAAAGATTTGGCAATGGGCAAAACCCACATATTCAACCCACTAACTAATTGACCAAAGTACAGACTGTTCTTTTATGTCTTTATGTCTTATTAGGATTCACAATAACGGGCTGTATTTTGTTGTACAATTTGGTATTACATTAGTGCATTAGCTCCTACTCCAACAGCAGCAGCTACTAGAGAATATAGGAGGTAGCGTTTATGAAAAAGAAACATGAAAAATGTGACTCATCGGAGGAACAACTCAGGTCATAAAACATAAAACAGAGGTCACTCTAAGAGCATGTGAAAAAAAGTCTTTCATATTGGACGTGTGTAAAGAGATAAACCCAACAGTGAGAGCTCTTAGAAGACTATGCCTATATTCTGGCCCCAACCTTACAGGAGAAACATATTAGGCGTGTCATTTGTATGGAGCCAGGTCTTCAGCGCATACTGTCTGAGTCTAGTGATTTAAGTCTGAAAACTGCAATGGTATTTTTTATAAAAACAACAACTTGTAAGAAAAATGTTTTGTTTTCAGGCAGTTTACATCCTACTTTTTCTTACTTTTTGTGGTCTCAGCATCTCAGATTAGTTTATGTGTGGGAGTTAAACAGATGGACTCTGAGGAAGAATGCAGAACGCAAAAGGAATGCAAAATCAATAACACTGCAACACACAAAAGAGACACGAAAAGACTGACAGCAATTAAAAAACAGAAAAAAATATTATCAAACAAGTTTACTTTTTCATAAAATTATGTTCAACTTCATAAATTCCATTCTCTGGAGTCACTTGTGTGAACACATACAAGTTGTATGTGTCATATATACACACACCATACGCTTATTCCATATGGATTATTGTCAGTCATTTTAATTATTTATTTTTTACAGGCTTGTGCTACAGAATGAATCCAGTACAGTAAGTAAATGTGACTGCTCATCATTAATTTAACACTCTTGTCTTTGTCTTTATCGCTTGCCAGGTCTTCAGTGTCAAATGCCAAATGCCTGCACAACGTTAGCTGGCACAGCAGAGGATTTGCATTTACTTTCACATTTTTAACGCCAACTGTAAAGCACCCAACAGCTCATCGTATAAGGATTGTTGCATCCAGCCCTTACTTCACCAAGTGGATAACCAAATTTTAGTTCCATTTCCCCTTGCAGCTAAGCTTCCTAATGCCTGCTGTTATATTTTCACAACTCCAATTTATTCACTTAGATAAAGACATTCAGTTGGCCAAACCTGAAACCCAGCAAGCAATTCAATTCAGTTTTATTTACAGAGTGCCAAATCACAACAGCACTCGCCTCAAAGTGCTTTATATTGTATGGCAGATACCCTACAAGGATACAGATCCCAACAATCAAATGACCCCTTTTGCAAGCACTTGGCAACAGTGGGAAAGAAAAACTCCCTTTTAACAGTAAGAAAGCAGAAGAACCAGGCTCAGAGAGGGGCAGTCATCTGCTGTGACCAGCTGTGGTTGATGGGAGAGAGGCAGGACAAAAAACACTGGAAGGAAGCCAGAGATGAATAATAATGAATGTGGCACAGTATGCAAGTGTAATGTTCCTTTCTTAATGTGGCTAAATACAGTTTCTTTCCAGGAAGTAGGGGTGGGCGATATAAACGATACACGATAGAAACGATATAAATTTGGCCAACGATAGAGATTTTGACTATATCGCTCTATCGCGATAGCGCATGTTGATGTGTCATCAAGCGGCGCCTGTTTTGGTCCAAAGCATCGCAGCGGCTAAAACCATTATCATCTGGAAATTATGCCGGGCGACAGTCATAGCAAAGAGATGAAGCACTTTTGAAATATGGGGAAAGCCAAAAACTGCGCTTCCTCCACTTCCGTAACATTGATTCATTAATGTTGAATTCTCTCGCAGCTCCGTGTATAGCATCCTGCTATGTGATTGCATTTGTCCCTGACCACCAGAATCCCTCACGTTAACTTTTATCAGTGGAAAAAAAGTTGGCGTTCATCCTCCAGCTTCACTATGCTAATGTTATGCTAATGTTATGCTAACATAGCTGTGTCGCTAGCAATCACGTAGCACATCATTATATACCAGCTAGCCCAACTTCAGTAACCCTGCAAACGTCACTGCTGTTTAGTTTTCTGTCTTCATTTATGTTGGAAGTGGCAGCAGAGCTGTACGTTTGAATTAGTTTCAAAAATCTCTCAGTCAGAACATGGTATGAAATGTTTAGGTGTAAACTAGCGAGCTAACTTCCTGTTAACTTCTAACTCCGTTAAAATTAATAAATGTTGTTTTCATGGATGCATGGATGTTAAACTTAATTGTTACACCTGGTAAAGCAGCAATGCTGATGATTTAATTAAAGATGAAAGAATTTAGACCGTTTTTAACTCTCAGTGTTCGTTTGACTTTGGGACCTGAAGTTGACGGAGTTTTGGACCCAGATTACTCCGCGAAGCTCCTCACTACGGCAGCCGTAATGCTCTGACATCCATCAAGCAGTGCGGCTTACCAAAGTTGTACTAAAACATTTTTTAACAGATTTCTGCACGCAGAAATCAGTTCGAGGTCAGTAAGCACAACCAGAATTCATACATAAGGCACACTCTTGATTTTTGAGAAAATTAAAGGATTTTAAGTGTGCCTTATAGTGTGGAAAATACGGTATACAGAAGAAAAGAATATATCGTGATATATATCGTTACCGCACATTCTTCAAATTATATCGCGATATGAATTTTAGGCCATATAGCCCAGCCCTACCAGGAAGTATTATTGATCATAACCAACTACATGTGAAGACTAACACCTCAGCCATCATATAACACCAGTTGTTGTGTACAACCATCACAAGAGGTTTGAACTGGATTCACATTTGTTGTCTCTTGTGCTCGTATCAGTACTTACATGCCTAGGTTTTTCAAATGGATACGCTTTGCCTATGCTCACCATCGAAGCCATGCCAACTTGGCCGAGCAGACTCTAGCTGTTGATCCTCAGTCCTCGTCCTAAAGGAATTTCCTTCCTGATCCAGCATGCAATCAGAGGCATCTGTGATGGTCACAATGCCAGTGTTCTTTTTACTTATCTACCCTAAAATGCTCACAGATATGCTACAGCATCTGTTGAGACACACTCACGCCAGGGAGAGTTGCAGCTGTGCGTCTGACAAAACAGACATTTTGGAAGCGCTGTGCACAAAGGGGTTGAAGAGTGAGAAAGCGATACCGTTGTGATCACCGCTGACAAAGGGATATCATCATCAGTTGTTATGCTAACCTGAAGATTTTAAATGCTGTCTGACATTTTTTTTTTTTTTATAAATCAGAAAAAAATGAAACTTTCAAAGAAGAAATTCATTTAATGCATAAAGAGTTTTGATGTTCAAGCAAAAGACAGAGCATCTTGTACATCCTCTGCTGAACACACAGAGCCTGAAAAGCTCATTTTTCTTGACAGGGTGACAGAATACGTGAAAAATAGATAAACAGATGCTAAAAGAACAGCAAGATATGCACCAGTTTGACACAAGATGTAGTATTAGCAGCTCATACCCTTCATGTTAATTTTCAGAGTCAGTCTGCTCTGAGTAATGCCATACTGGATTTATAGCTGATAAAACCTCTATGATTTCATTTCTCTTCCAGAGTTTTAAATTACGCTAATAGACAAGCTGGTGGCATGGTCTTACAGAATTAAAGCATGGGCCGAATGAACGAGGGGGAGGGGGGGTACGACAAGTGCAGACAGGGAACGCTGAACAGCAGATGAAATATGTGCTTAGAAAACATAATTAGCAAACATGGCTGTCATATACTCCTATCCTACTGCAGTGCAGAGGACAAAGCACTACTACAGACTGCTAAACGCAGATAGAGCAGACTAAAGCAATCCTACAGTGTCTCCCCCTCATGCTCTATCCACGTTCAGAGGCGATTATGTGCGCAGAGTAGCTATAAAAGGAACTTTAATACAGTTTTTCAGTAGCACTATATAAGGCATTGGCTAAGTTGAGAGGATAAGACGACTCACACTGATCACTAATTTTCCTATATTGCTTTATTCCACAAAGTGGAATAAAGTGCAGTTATAAAGATTAAAGGCTTGTATTCCAAATAGAAGCCAGCAGTGTCTGTAACAATGATCACATTGACCCATTTATATGAAACCTATTCAGGCAGAACAAATACAAATGTAGCATGTTTTCAATACTATAGCACTAACACCTTGACCCTTACATCTGTAATATCTATAAGCTTCCATTTTTAATACATCCACCTCAATGCCTGTATTTACCGACTCTATAGTAGCAGCACTTATTAATAAAAGCAGCATTTTAATGCACCTGGAAAAGTCTAAACAATCTGAAACCTCTGCACAGTATCAGTAAACTGTTTTTTTTAGGCAATGCAATACTGAACATAACAAACATAACAAAGTCTGTCCCCTTATTCAGGAAAAGAAAAACATGTACGCACTTCCATGATAAGTGCAGTTACGCTGTACAACAACGCCGTTGAATGTTTATATCTGTCCCCTTCAGCTAGTTGGATCTCCACAAACCCAAACTGGTCGTTCCCAGCTGAGGCAGGAGCGTGACGCCCGCGCTTGCCTTCCCCTCTCTCGCTTTAAGTCATACTTAGCAGGAAAGGAAATGCTGCCAACCCCAGGTGTCAAGCATCCACTCTGCACTGTGTCAGCAGACTCAGGAGAATGTGAAGATGAAGTGCAAGCAGACAAGAGTGAAGGATTTAAGAGATGGGATTTAGGAGTCTTAAAAATGTATGTGAGAATAGCACAAACAAGGAAGTAGGGCTGACAGTGGACTCAAAAACAGGAAGTAAAGGGAGAGTAGTGTTTGTAAAAGAAACGAAAAGCCTCCAAAGGTAACAAATACGCACGTGACCTTTGAGGGGTAACAGCTTACTAAATGCTTTGCATTATGCACTAAAGCAGCTCCAGAAGACTTTCTATGTCTGACTGAGTCACGTCCACTGAGCCCTCCACAGGTACTGCTACGTGTCTGCTGGTTCCCAGTAAAATGGGCACCAGCAGGCTACGCTAAAAAATAATCTGAAGATTGTTTGGAAAATAAGACAATCTTTAAAATTCAGATACAAAAGCAGTTGAGCTTTGTACTTGTAGCCACGTTTGTATGCATTAGGGAGACAATTTTTTCCTGAAAAACTGAAGAAAGAAAATTTGGAATTCACTCTGTGCCACTTGTTTTGTTTCTTTCAAGTCTCACAGGGTCTCAGCATTATTTAGTTTGCAACTGAAGAGGGTAGAAAAGAGATATATCTTGAGGAAATCTGTTTTGGCAGGGAGATTAATATTGGAGCCACAACTGGATAGATAGATTGGCTTCTGATGTTGCACTTCAAAGTTAAAAAATGGAAAAGAAGACATGCATTGCCTCGTTGGACAAGAGGATAAGACGGGAACTCACTGCATTAAACTCAGTAGATAACAGGAAATTCTAGAGAGCTGGGTGTATAAGGTCAGCTGATAGAGAGCTACATCATTTGATGATGAGTGTTGAGCAATGAGCAGGTAGCCAGACAGCAGCAGAGAGATTCATCCACTCTTACAGCTGCCCTGTGACTGATGGGAAAGCAGTATCCAGGTACATGCACACATCATCATCATCATCCAACATGACCTGCACTTTGCTTTCTGACTTTTTTTTTACTACCCCCCCCCATAAACATAACAACAGAATGAGACAATCCCATACAGATAAAACATTTTTAATGCTTCCATCTCTGCAGCTCCTATTCATCTGCACAGACAGACACAGTGTGTAACAGAGATGTCTGGAGCCTCTCTGTCTTATGACTAAATCACATTGCGAATGGGACAGGTTGTGTCCTGCAGCTTTGATCACCCCTCAAGGATTGAGGGAGTGACTGATGAGCCCGAGTCAGTCCCACTGCCAATTCATCTCCCTGCAGGAGGAGGACGGGAGAGACAGAAAGCAGGCGAAGAGGCTGATAGAGAGGGATTGCATAGATGCAATGATGAATCCAGAGTGAGTGTGTAAGCACTTTATAGCTTTCCCATGTAGGTATCAGGAACGATGTAGGTGGCCTGGAGCAGACATTTTTTAATGACATGCTTCATGGTTCCAATTTTAATGTGTCCCTCTTATTAAAATATTGCCATGTTTGCCTCTTCCAACCTATTTTATGCAATGAGAGAGGGAGAAAGATGAGAGAGAAGACATGGGACGTGCACACCATAATATCGCAATGTGTCACACAGCGAGGGGTGGTGATGTATTTGGCGCCTTGCAGTCTCCTCGGCACCTGGCCGCTGCTTGTCCTCTAAGTGTCTAGGGGACCTAAAGTCTCTGTGAGCTCCACAGGTGCTCCTGAGGGGAAACACACCAGGCTCTGCATTACCGCACCATATGTCTGCGACCAGGATCACTATTCTGCTCTCTAGACCTGCATGTTTATATCTGCGTGGCTGTTTTTCTCATTACAAAGGATCATTCCTAAGCCAAGTTTCACCTTCATCATTTTGTTTTGTGCAATATCACCAAATAGATGTAAAGATGAATTACAGAGACAAGATTTGGCCAAGAATAGCCTATTATAGGATTTCTGGAACGGCAAATCAGTTGAACACTATGTGAGCATAAATCAGAGTGTTATGAATACCTATTAAAACGCCACACAATAGTAGTCCCAGATGGTAAGCGACTACAGTGAAAGACACACACAGCACAGTGCATGTGTGTGTCTTTCATAGAGGACGGGTCCGTATTTGTTGTGGGTGTTGCTAACGGAGTTAAAGCCTTCTGTGTGTGACACAGATGAAAGAAGTGGCCGGTACACGATGACAGAATGTGCACACTCAATAAGGGCTGACTTAAAGTGTCAGGATCCGTCCCATCCCTCATCACTCACAGCCTACTTTCTCTGCGCCGCTCTCCGCAAAATGCCAGGTCTCTTCTTCCACACCTGAATGCTTAGCTTTAATGCATATTAATTTACCGCCTGGCACGGACACAAGGGCAGCGATTGAGAGCTAAACTGTTAAAAATAAGAGGGAGGTTTGCATGGAAAGCCCTAACCTGTGTAAAACAGGCTTAAGCTGATAAGACATTTTAAATGCTGATGGGGTTACTTCCACTTAAAACTGTTTTGCGTTGCTTATCAATCATTCACCCAAGTGATGTGTCTAAAAACAGCTAACATAGATTACACTTAAATGACTAAACTGTTTGTGAGAGGCTGATGACATCCATCATTAGCTATAATTTTTGGGCACCTTTCATTAATCTTTCAGGCCTATAGCTTAGTTTGTTTACTTCCCTTAATATCTCAAGTGGATAAACTAAGGTCACAAACCCCAGAAATACATTATTTATTTTACTTTATATGGTGGCTCCGCCAGACAATGAATGCGTTTGGAATATTAAGCTTACTGTGCACCTCTGACCATAATTAGCATGGGGCTGAAGTTTGTTTCAAATAATCACCAACTGATGCAATCTGACCAGACTCTGAGTGCAAGAAGGAGAAAGCTGGAGACGTCCAAAAAAGAACTGATCACACCTGCGGCTCGAGTGTTTGGACAGGCCCGAATCCACAGTCAGGATAAGTCAGTCTGGACAATAACTCATTATAGGAATTAGCTGGTTTGTAGTGATGCCAGGAACAAAAACACTGCAGAAGCAGGATTGTCTGTAATAAGAAAATCACAAAATGAAACTATATTACAGTGACGTACTGAGAGGTGACTGTCCTAACAAACAGGAAGCTACAGTATGATAAAAATAAACGGATCGTTTTGGTCTTGATAAAATACATGAGCACAATTTAAATAGTTGAAATCCCAGGTTTGAAACCACCGTTTCTTAAAACGTTAGGACAGATGAAAGGTTTAGCACTGAACAGTAAAGATCACTGTTGGTGAGTGTGATGAAAAGGCGTGAAAGCTAATTTCAGCTAATAACACATTAAAAAATAGTTATTTTATAGCTGAGATGACAGACAATGCCTGTGTTCTTTTACATGGAGACGAGCTGCATCGACAGCAGGAACAGTAGCGTCCTGACACAGAGAGAAAACATCACTCGTGTTTGTTTTATTTTCTCTGTCAAAATCAAATATGATGTGGAACAGCTGAAAACCATCAGCGGCCTCGGCCACTGAAAATAATTCATTTAATTTGTAATCCATACTTTCTGTCACTTTATTGTTATTTTTGTCAAAATAGATCAAATTCTAGGGAAAGCAGGATGACATATATTGCAGATGAAATTAATTTCCTTAGGGAAAAACTTTTTTTAGAAATTATTACACGAGCCAAAAAGCGAGAAAGCATTTGAAATGTTTTCTTCATTCCTGTCTGAAGATAACAACAATTTACACCAGACAACTGGTGAGTGACTGCATTAGACATTAACAGTAATAAAATCCAGCAATTTGTTTTCTTGTGTTTCTCGTATATTTGAGGATTAGCAAATCCAAATGCAATGAAACAAAAAGTCAATATTTAGCGTCACAAATCAGGATTGTGGGACAAAAAGACAAAATAATCATGGAAATAAAACAAAAACCCAAATGGAGACTCATTTTTAATCCTGTAGTTCTAAGAAGTCCGGTCAGGGTTGCAAGCAAGACATAAAAATAGGATTCACGCCGAGTAGACAGCGTACCTCTGCCGAACGCAAGTAGGAACAAGAACACAGACTTTCAGAATTATTTCAAAGCCCATCCTGAGTCTTTTCAACTTAAAAAAAAAAAGACAACCTGAAAAACATTTGACTAACACCAAATCATTTTACAGTCTAGCGCTGTCCTCTTTGAAAGGCTAAATCATTTGTGCCGGTTTCAACAAACTTCACAGATGGGCAGAATTTGTTATTTAGGGCTGCAGCCGCTACTTGAGATAACACAGCGTAGCCATAAACCTGCAATTATAAACAACCAGCATCACAGTCTGCCAGCGTCGGGCAAAAACCCCTCCAAAACAAAACAGATACTGTGATTGGATGACCCTCCACAAATGGAAATGCTTATTAAGAGTATAAACAACACAAAGAACTCGATATTACCACGGACAGATGTTTTATGTAGCCTTTATTTCCCTGCAGTACGTAGCAAGAAATGATAAATGTTTGGATGTTTATATGCCAGCTTTATGTGATAAGAACTACTGCGGGAAATTGCATCCCAAGGTACTTGATCTTTAGTGAAGTAATTAAAGCTAAACTGTGGAGATAAATGATCATAAAAAGTACAAAGTGGTAAGTAGAAAATCTCTGGACTAATTATGAGCTCCTTTTTTGTTTATGGCATCAGGAACGCACACGATCCGACTCCCTTAAAGAAACACACAGAAGCTGCTCTTAACTTCTCTTGTGTTTGAATAGATAGATATAAAAAGATGAATAACATGTATAACATGACAACATGTTGTGGAACGTCACACCTGAACAAATAAGCAAGTCTACAAACGTTAGTGTCCCTACAGGAAAATGTTTCTTTAAACACATCAAACAGCTTTTCTTTATTAGTAGCTGCGGGCAGCTGTTGTCCAGTCTGTATGCTGAAGTGTCCCTGACACATCTGTCAGAGTGAGTGTGAGCATGACTGTCAGACAGCACTTATGGCGTAGAATAAAACTCTGTGTGTGTGTAGAGTTGAAAAGCGCTATACAACAGCCCAAGTACAACTCCATTTACCATCAATTACCCCACAGATAAGAGAAAAGGTGATTATTTTCAAGTTCAGAACAACACACTTGACAGACTTTTAAGCCACAACACCTTTTGCTCCTAATTACTGTTTGCTTAAAGAGGTGTTAATAACAGGACTGATGAGACGCTTCTGGACAAAAGTCACTGCTACCGAGAGATGCCAACCCTCACTGCATACAGTATGTTTGGTTTATAGCTCATTTAGCGATCATAAAATAAACATCTGTACATCAGTCATCTAAAATCTGTTCTATCATAGAAGATCAGCTTATGACATGCGCTGCTGCTTTTGAAATCCAATAGGCGCACAAGCCAACAGATGCTACCCTAACAGAGGCTGGAAAATAAAGTGCGACAGACTTATCTTCAGCACTACCCCCACTGCCATCTCACTGCAATGCAATGCATCTCACCATGTGGCCATTAAGCTTGCAAAGGTATGGGAAGGAGGTGATTCATATTGTGAGTAAACGGTGCCCTCAGTGACTCTTCCAGAAGGGTAGAGCGAACCAGAGAGGAGTAGCCGCTGCAGCCCCTCAGAGCTGTGAACATCCCCCGAGCCATGCAGAGCCGCCTGCCTGCCTACGGCTGCAGCTAAATTTACCCCCCCCACCCCACCCACAAGCATCCCCATCACGCTGAGATTATATTACTCTCCAGCGTCCCAGCACACAGAGAGTCATGTGAACACCGGCCACAAGCTTCTGCGGCTGGCAATGCCCTTCCTGTCCCTTCAGCAATCAGTCCAGTTAATGCCATCCGTCTCTGCCCAGCTGCCCAATCACTCTCTCTCACTTTCCCCATCTCTTTATCTCCACTATTCTAAACTCATTCTCCCCCCCTTCCGTAGCTTGACTCTTACCCTCCCACCTCAAACTGTTTCCTCTCCAACTATGGCTACTGTCATCCTGAGAGCAGAGGTGGGTGAAGAGGGTAACCCCAAATGGGGATCAATAAAAAGATGAGGCTGAAGGCTCCTATTATGGGCAGAGAGGTGGAGGAGGACAGGGTTGAAGAAATGTCACTGCTGCCACATCAGGTCAGATCACATGTTTGATTTCCCGGTATGTCTCCTCCACTGGTAGAGTGCTGTCAGCAGCTTGACAGGAGGCAAGGATATACACTTCAGTGATGGTTCATAGGCACGAGGATAAAGTGCTCTGGCTTGCTGAAAAACACTCTCCTCACTAACCATGCGGCAGGCTGACGTTGCAAGGGCAATCCAGCACATAGATCATCAGTTCTTACTTGGCCATGTATGAGAGCGTTAGTCGTTGTGCCTGAAATAGACTGACATGCGTCAATGAGGGCAACGGAGTCATTAGCTATTCCTTTTGAACACCAAGCTCACACTGACAGAGCAATACACAGGAGCAAGCACAGATTTCCAAAGGCAGCTTATGCAAATCGCATAAACAGGTTGTGCACGTCCCAGGTTCAAATGCAAAAGAGGGAACATATAAGGAAAGAGCACAAGACAAGAGAAAGTAGAGAAGGAGATTTGGTTTGAAGCAGAAAACAGCCACAGCTCTGCAGCTTGGAGCCTTTGTGCGGACATGACCATAAAGCATGCTGCAAACTCTCCTCCTGCCCATCTATGCAGCACGTAACATCTTCACTCCTCCGTGTGCACACCTTAAGGTCACACTGACCTCTAGTGGTGTCAACAGGAAACCAGGACTCTGTTAAAAGGCCAAAAATGAGAGATAATTTGTTCTCTGTGTAATTTTATCGCAAAATAGATTTTAAGTCAGTAGCGCCTGGCGTAGCACCTCTGAGGTGATGTGGATAAATGACCATTGGGAACAGCTTGTTTCAAACACCATGTGTACTGCAGCCTCTCTGCTTCCCAATGATGCACTGGTGTACAATCACTCTTCTTCTCTCACTCGCTCACTCAATTTCCCGCTCATCTCCCCTCCTGCCTTGTTATCTCCACCTCCTGCCTTAGATATACTCCTAGAAATTTTTCGATTTGAGCAGCATTGATTTTGCGGGTTACAACTACCACAAAATGCTGACCTAACTCAGAGCTACTCTATTCAATCATTGATCAAAGTGTGAGCGCCCCTCAGTGATGCTTAATGAACTTGGAGGTTTGGCGTTGAGTGAATTTCTAGATATTTTTAAACAACAACTTAATAGCCTCAAGGGTTGGCTAAATTGATTTTAGTGTACGGGCAGAAAAAGTGTCTCTCTTCTGAAAGCTGGTTTACTTTAACAGTTAAACCAATGCAATGCTACAACTTAGATCATATACACTATAGAAATATGTTGAGATTATTCTTGTGAATGCAGTGCACCAAAAACCATTAGTTATGTAGGAAAAATCAATCCATGTTATATCGCCTGACATCCACTAGATGGCACACATGGCAAAGAAACATGTTCAGCAGTGGAGCTGTACATCATGATCAACCCTATTACTGTCAAAGGTACCGGAGAATGTGCGCATAATTCTATTCGTACACGAGTGCTGCACAGAGGCAGAGTAATTATGATTTGTACTGCTGTGTAACGATGCTCGTCTCTAGTTAAACAGACCTCCATCTTCAGGATTTTTTGTTCCATCTCCTTTTCCACTGTCAGCCTGTATAAAGCTCATGACATCAGTATATATTTGTCAGAAATCTGGGCTTCAAAGTGCTTGCTTTAAAGTACCCAAAGCCAAACAAATCCTCATGCATTTCATATTTTCTCTGCTACAGCATGATATGGGTTTGACAGGTGTGTAGTGAATTTAATATGAATGTCAGGAGAAGCTGAGGCACACACAGAACCTGCATCCGTGGAGTCATGGTTGGCAAACCTCGCTAAGTGGCAGCCACACATAAAAACAGAGCGGAAGAAAAAACTTCATAAGCATCACTAAGAGCTCTACACCAACCACTAAAACATCACTTAGCTAGGACTCTATGACTTTACATGCTATTCAGGTCCTCGAGGGAGGTCATAAAAAAATAAAAGAGATGCCAGTTGTATTTAAAAGGGAACACAACTGGCATTCATCAGCAAGAGAAAGCTTTGAAAAGCACAGTTTGAACAATGCAAACCATATTAGAATAGCAAGCTTTGGCAATTTCTTTTTAATTTAATGTATTATTGCATTCATCTACAAGCACAGACAGTGGGGAAAAAACCTTAAAATCACACTTTCAGGTCTTTAATGTCCTGCTAAATAGCTGTAAACACCCCAAACGATTGAACTCAAAGCTGCAGAGGCACTCTGAAGGGCAAATTATTGCTGTTGCAGTGGAACAGAAAGCTAATCAGTCATTTGATAAGACTAAAATTAGCTGGAGAAGTTACAGGAGATTAATACCTGCTCATCTGTGTCCATTCTGAGAGCTCATTAGGCACCCGTAAGATATGAACTTATACACGCATACTATATTATACCATCAGCATCATCCAAAGTTGTTGTTAGAGAGCCACTATAATGTTTTTTCTAAAAGCAGGTAAGTATAAATACAGGAAAATGACATGTTTTAAAAAGTGAAAAAAATCTGTGACCCACTCTGATGTTTATGTCAAGAAACTCACCACAGATTCAAACAGTAGGGTGGCTTATTCAGCAACCTTGATGTTATGTAGCTGTAATCTACAAGGACGCTTTTTAAGGAAGCTCGCAAACCTAAGAAAATGCAAAAAGTGGGAAACCAAACCAACAAATGTTAAAAGCTTTTTCACTCAGGGTCAACATGTTCAGCATGTCTAAGCACCTGGACAGTAAAAGCATTCTTGTCAGTGGATCGACGGACTGTCAACAACTGCTTTTGACATGAAACACACAGAAAGACATTTGATGTTCCTCTCCAACAACTCCAAACAAGCACCACCGAATTTCAAGATGATCAAACTCAAAACAGTGTCACACAAAACATGCACTCTTATTCATCGGGCGATCGTGGCTCAAGAGTTGGGAGTTCGCCTTGTCCGGCTCGGACACTCTCGGTCGTTGTGTCCTTGGGCAAGACACTTCACCTACCTGTCGATGGCGCGATATGGCAGCCTCGCTTCTGTCAGTCTGCCCCAGGGCAGCTGTGGCTACAACTGTAGCTTGCCTCCACCAGTGTGTGAATGGGTGGATGTGTAAATGGCCTGTACAAATACAGGCCATTTACATAGTTTTATCTTTTACAGCAACATTCAAGTAAAGCATCATGCATTCAGGTCTATAAGTATATGGATAGGGACACATTTTTTTGCAGTTTTGCCTCTATTATACAGTCCTGAATTAAACAGATATAAGATCGATAATGATTCCACGTGCTGAACTTGCATTTGGCAGCTGTTCACTGAAACTCTGCAGAAGCCTGTGCAAGTAAAGTATAAATAAATAAGAGAAATAGCAAAAACGTTTTGTGCATTCTTAAAAAAAAGAAATACACTGGACACCTCAACAACAAACAGTTAAAGCAAACGATCACACAAATATTTGTTGGCTGAGAAAACCCCGTCTAGGTGAAGAACAATCTCGAGGGGATTGTTAAAGTTTACAGTTTAGAGACCCTTAGATTCAAAGTAAATGGGTAAGGACATAATGATATTATTCAGTGGCCAAGCCAGCCACCTGATCTCATCCCAACAGAGCACGCCTTTCAGTTATTAAATACAAAACTGAAGGCTGAGAAGATCCGCAAGACTGAAAGATCCACAAACAAACAGCAACTAAAGGCCTGGCAAAGCAGCTCAACAGAGCTGAGTTCATCTAGACTTCAGGAAGTCACTGACTGCCAAAGAGTTTCCAAAACAAAACAGTCTTTCTATTTAAACCTTTCAGTTTGCTCCCATAATCAAAAACACTCTGCATAAAAAAAAAGATTCAGGACTTACAGCCAACAAAATAATTTTGTTAAACCCCTCGAATTTCAATCAAATCTCAATTGTTTAATTTAAAATCCTCTACAGTAGTATAGAGACAAAGAAGAAGAACAAGAAGAAGTCATTTTGCACCCATCTGTACATAAAGTTTTATTAAACGCCTGCATCCCCTTTGAATCCACTGACTCTCCCCAAAAATAAGGGCGTTGTGTTGTGGTCGGCTGACACAGCCATCAAAAGCTGAGGCTGGGGAGTCCTGCTGTGAAGCAAAACCTTGATGTTTTTACAGCAACAACATAACTGGGGCTGTGAAAAGCTGTGCCCTTTTCCCTCTCCTTCAGCCTCCAGTCTCTTGATCCTCTCTCTCCCTCACGTCTCCTTTCCTAACTCAGAGTTTACTGTGCACTGAGTGGTGTCATCTGAACCCATTCAGTGGTTTTGTTTTTTTTCCCATTTGGGGTCAACCTGCTGCCAAAGTATATCGTTAACTGTGTCCAAGACCAAGAAACTCACATGCAGCTCGAAATGGAAAATGTTTAAAAAAAAAAAATGTAAAGAAACACAAATGTTTTTGTGGATGTGAATAAATAGATTTTAGTTATAGAACAGTTAGAAGGTACAGTAGTTGCCTTAAATCATCAGGTTTAACTATATATATTTTCATACTTTCACTTTTTTGCAGACTTAATTTGATAAAGCTGATAAAATTTAAACATATAAAACAGAGTGAAGCTAAAACGATGAAGGCAGAGGACAATTTTACCAAAGCCTGAAACATTTGACACTAAAGCAATGCTTAGATCGGGATTAGAATCAGGTGTGATCGGTCATTTAACCTCATTTTAATCCTCATTTAACCTCATGCAGTCTATTCTCAGTTTGGAAATGTGTGGCCAGATTTGTACTAATGAATTTAATCTGCGCTTCAGGCTAAACAGAGGAATAAAAACAGCTTTTGTTAAAAGCTTCATGAAGACAACAGCACTATTACACCAACTAATATAAATATATACACAATGTAAGCTACATTATTTAGAGTGCTCACCGTCAAAAGCAGTTTCTGTAAAGCACAGACCCATCAAAGGTTAAAAGAGGATTCTGTTTATTACACCAATTGACAAAGGGAGCCAGTTTAAAGTGAAGAAATTCAAGCAGAGTTTAAAACACACCATTAACTCTTGTTCTTGTTGGACTCCACTGGAGGAGAAAACAGTGAGTAGAATTTAAAAAGCAAAGTGAATAAGCATGACAAAAAAAGGCTGCTTGTGAAAGCATCTAGTCTGCCTCACAGGGATTTATAGTGACAACCTTGAGGTATTAGTTTCCCTTTTTCCCCTCCAGAAAGGCCTGTGCAGACCAAACAGTTTCCATGGATGACCTCCTTCAATACTCAAACACAGAACCTTATGTGGCCACCACTGAAATTAAACTGAACGGCTTCTACAGAAGAAGCCATTCTCTTTAATGTGGATGGATACAGTGTCTGGTCTTCATATCTTACGAATACCACAAAATAATGACCCATTTTTCATATCTGACACTTAAAAACAACACATCTGGATGGTGACTAAAGTTACGCCACCGCATCCAGAACCAAGTGTGCCTGTCTCTACACAGTCCACCACCATCAGTGAGTAGGGATGGGTACCGATATCCGGTGCCATGACGGCACCGGTTCTGACATAAACGGTAGTAACCAGACCGAAAAGCAGCACACATTTCGGTGCTTTATTTCGGTGCTTTATTTCGGTGCTTTATTTTCCTGAGCTGTGATACACTTTAGATTCTAGCCAATCGTTTTACGTTTCCGAGGATAGTAGGCGGGTCCAGATAGTATGTTCTTTTAGAGCAGAGCTACAGATTAAAAACGCCCAAGGCAAAGCGGTCAAAAGTCTGGCTGTACTTCACAGCAAAATATGCAAACTCAGCAGCAACAAGTGCTTTAAGCTGATACTGTGATACTGTCAAAGGAGGTAACACCTCAAATCCGATGAAACACCTGGCGACGCATAGCGTTTTTTCCAAAACCGAGAAATGCGTCGTATTTGATAGCTTGCTGCGAGACCTCACACCGAGCACATCTACTGCGGGTGTGGTGCCTGTTATCGGACCCGGAGTTAGCAACATCCCCCAAAAACCCGAAGAGGAGAGTCCTGGCCCCTAGCCCTGCCAGTGTAGCAGAAATGATGAGGATGATGATGCAGCAGCAGCCGTTCTTCTCTGCGTGAGTAGCTTAATGTTGTTCGTGTGTAATTTACGTTGAGTAGGCTAACCACATTATTACATTAATGCATGTAAGGTGAACTAGCAAACATCATCATAGCTACATGCTGTCTTCTTGTTTGATGGCAGATACTCCCTTCACCCTGGCCAAAAAGGCTAAAATGACCAAAGAAAAAGTGGAAAACAATTAAGCATGAGAGGTTTTTGGACAAAGTTTGTTTTCTCCATTCTTTAAGCACCGGTTTGAGCACCGTTTAAGCACCGGCTCCGTTTCAAAAGCACCGGTTTGGCACCGGTATCGGATAAAACCTAAACGATACCCATCCCTATCAGCGAGTAAGTGAACCTGAAAGTCCTAGATATGTTAAGCAGGGTTGGCCTGAGCTGAGAACATTTAATGAATATAGAGTTTTTTGGAGCAAAGGACTCTGGGGACTCACCACTGCTAAAACTTGACACCATCCTTTACTTTGGGGAACAGTGAGCCCTAGAAATAAAGGTCCGCTGTGTGATTTCACACACCTCGCAGACTGTTTACAGAGGTGATCCGCAGTGTTTACCAGCTCATTTTAGCACACTTCTTTCAGTTTCAGTATTTGAGAATATAAGAGGTTACCAGCTAATCAGAGGTTAGGAAGAATGTCAGAGGTTATAAGAGGTTACCCAGCGTTTTCTCATCTTTGTAACTGGGTGTTTCCAGCGTCCCTGAGCTCGAGAAATCAGAACATAATCACATTATTGGCTGGTGAATCTTACCAGTTTAACACTTGTTGACAACCATGTTTGTGAGACACCAGACGCTATTAGAGCAAAAACAATACAGTAACTTACTGCTTTGCATGTGTTTTTGCATTTCTTATATATCAAAATAAGTTATGCAGCCACCGAAATATTTAAGACATGCAGGTTGGTCCTAAAATTGAAGGCGCACGGCTTGTGTATGAACACGCCTGTATACCTAAATGGTCGGCTCCTGTAGTTAACCCACATATCCACAACCAGAGCAACAAGTCAGCCCTGAACAATCTGTAATTTAGTCCAAGGAGCATATTTCCTGGAATGTCTATTGTCTATTCTACTGCAACAGCCTGAAGCAACCACGGAAATAACTACACCTACCCAACACATGGGCTAAGCCTGTTACAGTTAGGCTTATTCTGTTTCATGCATTAATACAACGTTTCCTTAATTTCCCGACTAACAAAACTAATTACTACATTCTTCTTGATTCCCAAAAGCCTTCAAGGTTCAACCATCCTGCTAAGAGAAGTATTTCAGAAACAATAACAAAGCAGTGATTGAAATTAAATAGGATAAAGGCAGAATCGGGTCAATGCAAGGCTGAAACTAAAAACCAAGCAGAGTCAACCATGTTGTAATTTCTGACCAGGTTTTGTGTGGCTGGAAACACAAGCAGTGATCTCTCCAGCTCGCTTGTGCTCTGCCTGTCAAATAGATGAAGAAAAACAAGGGCCGAGCGACTCCTCTGACTGGAAGAGCTGGAAAAAGTGAAAGAACGATGAAGGCACAAAAACAGGCGACTAAAAGGCAGAAATTCAGAGAAATGGTAAAATTAAGAAAGCCTATGAACCACAGGGGGGCATAGTGTGGTATGTGCTTAAAAACAGAGGCATCCATAACGCCAACACAACAGATTATATTAAGCTCACAACGGTTAATAACACACTGACACACGTAGACAGAAAACAACACATGTACAGCCTGCCCAGCATCCTCGTGAGGCAGGATTTTTCGCTGATGTAAAATCTAGCATATCTTCGGCAGGGCGTCTTTGACAACATGAAATGAATCAACAGGAAAATTATTGTCCTCCTCTTTGCACTTCCCAAGCATCCCAATGATGCCATTTCCAACCACTACGGATATGAGTCACTGTCACAAAATCACATATTCCAACCCGCTCATAATCATAGTCACAGAAAACTATTTTAGGCACGCTAAGAGTACGTCGCTGTGTTCCCTAAATTGGCTTGGTCTATAAAGAGCATAGCAGAATGCTGTGATGAGTCAGTTCCATATGGAAACTCCAGGTACAGTCCAGATGATCACCGCAATATGTGACCACTGTCGGGTGTGACAGGCCCTGCCCAAGTCAGTGGTTTAATGTGGAATTCTCTTCACGGACAAACCAAAGGCAAATTAAATTTGCAGAATATGTCTACAAGTTGCAGCTCATCATTTGTCTTACTTTGTCTGAATGCAAAAGAAAAAGTTAAATGTTAACTAAATACCCTGTTTCAGTGAGAATAGAAGATAGAAGAAACCTTGTGCTCAAATAATGACTTCTGTACTTTATTTCACCCACACGAGTAAACTGCTTGAGAAGAAGGTTCCCATAGCATCCCACTGCACCACAGCCTTCAATTCTATTTACACAGCGCCAAATCACAACAACAGTCACCTCAAGCTGCTTTATATTGTAAGGTCGACCCTACAATAATACATACAGAGAAAAACCCAACAATCATATGACCCCCTATGAGCAAGCACTTTGGCGACAGTGGGAAGGAAAAACTCCCTTTTAACAGGAAGAAACCTCCAGCAGAACCAGGCTCAGGGAGGGGCGGGGCCATCTGCTGTGATTGGTTGGGGTGAGAGAAGGAAGACAGGATAAAGACATGCTGTGGAAGAGAGACAGAGGTTAATAACAAGTACGATTCAATGCAGAGAGGTCTGTTAACACATAGTGAGTGGGAAAGGTGACTGAAAAAGCAAAACTCAATGCATCATGGGAACCCCCAGCTGCCTACACCTACTGCAGCATAACTAAGGGAGGATTCAGGGTCACCTGGTCCAGCCCTAACTATATGCTTTAGCAAAAAGGAAAGTTTGAACCCTAATCTTAAAAGTAGAGATAGTGTCTGTCTCCTGAATCTAAACTGGAAGTGTTCTTAGTGCAAACCTCCCAGTCAACTGGGGTCATTCAGTGTGGAGTTTACACGTTTCTTCTGACAGTCCGCGCATGTTCGTTAGGTTCATTATTTATTCTAAACAGATCGTAGGTGTGAATTGGACAGCTCTGTCTGATAAATAGTTATGAACATGGAAGGATAGATGACTGGCACACCCGGTATCAAACTGCTGTAACTTTCCAAGTATGTTTTATTGAAACTGTTTCCTCAATAATTTAGTCACATTTATGCTTCATTAAAAACATATCTGCTGTTGCCATTTAGAAAACTTATTCCTAGTAGACGAAAGTAGAAGAATGTAGAAGAAAAAGGAAACCGAATGTAAGGGAAAAGCATAAACAAATATAAAGAAAAAAACCCATTAAATGTTTATCTGGAGCTGTGGCATTTACCGTATGTCCTTGTTCGATCCTTTGCCTGAGCCAAATGGAAAGTCAACAAGTCATTTGTTTTAATTTTCCACTGTGGTTTAAAGACTATATGCGGCATAATTAATAATGCTGGACAGATATTTCCCTGCTTTTTTCCATCAAAGAACAAGAAATGCTCCACTGCTTTGGTTTTTGGAGTCAGTACTCAGCAGACCTCTGAGAAAAGCATCCAGTCTCAAAGCTGTGAGCTAAATCATTATGGGCTGTGGGGCAAAACCGATCTAACATGTGAAGTAACGAAACAAATCTAGAAGGCATAGCAATGCTTATAGTTTCAGCTGCAACGTCACACTTGCTTGAAAGTTTAAACATCTTCGATAACTGACAATGAGAATTAAAGTAAGAAGGTGTACATCTGAAGGAGCCAGCTCAACACAAGGGAATGAAAAAGAGAAAAATATGCTGAGTTTGTGTAGTCTATTGTGTTTATTCATACCAGTGTGGGAACTCCGACAATTTCTGTGCTGAGTAACAACACATCCCGATTGAAGGTTCACTGTGAATCATGTCAAAACTTGCTATTATTACATCATATTATTTTATGCTGAATATTTCAAGATTTATAGTTTGATATGGATGCCAGTGAAGCTGGACTGATTTTATATTACTTGACGGCACAGTAAAAGTTCTGAGTATAAATGGGTACAGTAGGCAGATCTGTGAAACATCCCCTTGAGGTCTGATGAAGAAAGCCGCCTCTCCCATCTTGCCTAATTTTCCTTCCCCTGATCCCACAGGCCTGCCGCTTTTTTTAGGTTTTTCCCATCTACCGTTTATTTTGTGATTTTTGTATTGCTCTGTGAGCTGCCAACAAGATTTCACAGCACTTATGCTACAAGAATAGTGAAAGGGACTTTATATTTATATATTTTTCTATCATACCTGTCTATCAAAGTAGACCATCTCAAATTTACATTTCTCAGGCATAAGCCATTTCCATTTTGATTCCAGCTTCTCCTGCGTGATGACTGGCTTCTTCTCACACTACTCCTGACAGTAGGACAAAATCAAACATTTAACTGTCAGGACATCAGATGTGACAATGGGTCTTAGGACACTGATGAGAATTTTCCCAGTATTTTATAGAGTAAACAACTCAATTTGAAATTAAATAAATAAGTTTCACATTTATGCCTACAGGAAAACGGGAACAACAGGGAAACAAAACCAAAAAAATAAACTACGTCCCTTTTATCGAATAAACTGACTGCAGGATTGGTCCAAATTCCAGAATGGGGTTCATTGACATTAGACTGGATTTAATGAATGAGACATCTACCTGCACACTGTTTTTGGATGCTCGTGCTTTTTAGCGAACAAAATAACAATAATACAATAAACAATATAATCAGTCACTTAAAACCAGCACAACAACCACAAGAAACAAACCATACCAAAGCAGCTGCTCCTACATTTCAGGACACAGGGCCTGTGGTGGTTTTACGCTCTTACATAATGAATTTGTCTAATACAGCTATGTGAGCAGGAGAGGGAAAAAACACAGGATGGAGGCACAGGAGGTGGGACTGTTGGACAGGAAATACCTAATTGATGCCCTAAGCTACTCATGACCTCTGCAAGAAACAATGGACCCGCCAGCCTTAAAGCAATAGCACTTTCCCTTCTTCCAAAGGTAAAGCTGACATTACAGTGATGTAGTTCATCCCCTGAACACCGTATAAACCTTCTGCCTCACGTGTACAAGCAGATATGTACCCTGCAGGAGCCGACTTTTCATAGCAGTAGTTCAACATGCAGAGAGAGAGGGACTGTGTAAACATGGCATTTTAAACAAAATATGACTTGAAAAGAAGGCGTTCTTATATACAATCATCCCAAATATGCCCAGATACGCCCAACAAAGTCAGTACTGTAGAAAAATCTAAACAAGCAAAAGCATATAGTTGTGGATGCTTATTTTCCCTCTCACTGGAGTGGGGGAGGTGTAAGGTCCTCAAGTTCAGGTCCTCTACCTGGGAGGCTGTTCCTAGGACTGCGCTCCTCTGGACAGAAACCTCTGATCTTGTGCTTGGATACTGCTGGGGCCTCTCCTTCAATTTGCTCCTGTTACCACTGGGACCACTTTGGAGTTTACCTTCCACATCTGCTCCAGTTGCTCCTTCAACACTTGACACTCCCTTCTTTCTGATGTTACTGTTCGCTGGTATTGCTACATCTATCACATCTAAGAACTCCTGCTCCTTGTCAACTACCGCTATGCCTGCTTGCTTAGCTGCTTTTCTATCTAGAACTTGAAGTCCCACAGAACCTTAGTTCTGTTGTTCTCAGCTGTCTTCAGCAGTGTCTCTTTCCTTGGGATTAGGGGACTTCTAATAAATGCGGCACCTATGTGTAAACTGTCCCAGCCACTTGTTTGTGCCTCTCAGTGTACACAGTCCCAGCTTGCATCTTACATCCTGAACTAGACCATCTCCAGGGCACCTTTGCACAGTCTGCAACTTGAGTGCAGCTGGCTGCGGTAGACTGCTGCCTCTATGGATCCGATGCATTGGGTCTGTGTTTTTGCTGCCATGATCAAAGCCTTAAAGTTTCATTCTGAACTGTCTAATCCTTGTCCTTCTTCTTTCTGTTGCTCACAGAGCCTCAGTGTGGCAGACTTCAGGTGGAGGACTCGGCGCACTGTGAGAGGTTTTTGTGTACTGACATTCAGAGGCATCTATTTCTTACTGTAGGCCACGAAGAAATGGATACCCCAGATGGGTCTCTGATGATTGGAAGGACATATTCTGACCACTGAACTAGCTTTTCAGCACCTATCTTAACTTCTGTAGGTATTTAACTATGACTGCCCTCTTCACCATGGTTCTCATTGGCCTGTGGGATCTCCATACACAACTATTACATATCCAGCATTCAAACCTCTCCACCTCTTTAGTACTCATCACCTTCTCTCTCTTGGCCACCGTTTAGCCACACTTATCCAGCCCAAATGACATTTGAATGAGATCCTTGTGAGGTGGATCAATAAGTTGATGTCTCAGCCACTTCTGGCGCACAGCTTGATCTTCCATATACAGTAGGTGACTTATGATTACTTATAATTACTCCATTCTTTAGCAGTTTTAAACTAATGCAGAATAGCAGTGGGAGTAGTTAGTACAGGCGGTGCTCAGTTTGGTCTTTGTGATCTTTACTGATATATATGTATATAATTAAAGTCCTGACCTCCTTCTGTACTACTTACTTGAAATGTTTCACAAACTATCACAAGCTATTTTGCATGTGATATAGTATTGCTTTTACTGTGTAATCTTTGAGTAATGTTTCATGTTTTGGTGTCTATAACACAGTAATTTGCCAATATTTGGGATAACTAGACTATAAATTAAGTTCCTATAATTACTGTATATTTAAATAAAGCTTTCAACCTCAAATGTTCTTTTGCCAAGACAATTAACAGCTGTTGTATCTTATTTTGAAAAAATTTTCCAGGCCAAAATTTGACAAATAGAGTATTATAAGAAGCACAACAGCAATCATAGGTACATGCCCCCCTAAATATACGGCCAACAATAAAAAGGAAAAAAAAAATCTGAATTTGCTGTAATTTTTTCTGTCTTATGCTGAAAATGTGGTTCAAAGGTTAATTGTTTTAATAATGTGCAGCTTTTGAAAGATTGATAAGAGATGGGCGACAGATATTAAGTCGACCCCATTGACTGGAACTGACAACTGCTTTATTTTTACATAATGACAAAGTAACACACAGACTTATAAATCACATGTTAATAAATGCACTGAGCATATGAGCCAGCCAAACGGCAGCACTTGCATCACAGCGGCAGTAAATAGGAACATCTATGCACAAAGAAATGAGTACTGCTATTAATAGCAGGACATGAACAATTACTCTGAGTCAAGAGCATCTCAATCAAGCATTCTTTAAGGAATTGCTACAGAGCTCCGATTACACAGGAGAGAGCCTCAGCCGCAACTTCTGAATCAGAAACACGAGGCTGTGTTGCTAAGAGTGACTCTGCAAACCTCATCCTCAGAAGAAGCCACAGCCTGCAGTGGAAACCGGGTATGACAGAGAAAGTATTTTGCAACTATCTAATGAAATTTAGCAGAGTGCTGAGTCCTTCATGACAAAAGTTCTGTTCTTTGATTGTTTGTAGGAGTAATCGCAGCACAAGTGTGGAAAAAAGGGTTTGTGAAAACATCTGGAAACACAATTTACTTAAATGTGAGAGGTACTCCCACTGAGAAGTAATATTTCAGCTGTCAAACAAAACAAGTTGCTTTGCCAAGAAAGGATTTGCCTTTGAACACCGAGGAAAAACTTTTGTTGTATGAGCTTCTTGGAAAGGATCAATGTGGGCTTTGCACATACTGTGAGTACCAGCATTATGAGCAATGGGACAGTCAAGCTAATTCAATTGTTATTGTGTCTCCTTTCAGGCTTCATAATGGGAATCCAATACTTCTGACATACAATTAGACAGATCGGACTGCCATAGAAACAATTTCACATTTATGAGAATTTCAGTCCAGAGTCCAGAAACTGTGTGAATTTTTTAAGTGTTATATTGGGCGGTTTATAATAACATAACCACGGGATAAAACGAAATAAGGTGGAATAATAAAGACGTTGAAGTTACAGTATACAAATTCCCTCTGCAGTGCTGCAGAAATTTAACACAAGCCAGACGGCAGCAAGCAGATCACAGCTCACACTGTGGGACCAGCAGCACATCCACAGCAGTCAGTGAGCTCAGTGTGGTCTTTTAAAAACACAGGACATCAATCCTGGCCATGTTGTCTAAATGAAGAACACTGCCAAGAACTTGCACACAGTCTGGGCAGAGGGGTTTGGGCCACCATACATGAGTTGTTGCTATAACACTGTCTTCTGTCTGAAAAGGATTATAGACTTTCAAAGGATGTCTACCTGTGCTCCATCACATGTCGTCACATCCACAATGGGCATATTCACACAGTTTACTATAGTCTCATTTGTACAGCAAGTCCTGAACCTGAAAACTGATTTTCCAGTCTGTTCAGGGTTCCTGCTTGGAGTCCAGCTAATTTGCATGTTAAACAGGAGCTCTCAAAATATTTGAATGCATGTGTCAAACAGGCTGAGGCCAGGGGCAGAGAGGTTCCTTGTTACCATCCTCGTGTGCGGTTTCCATCCTTCAGAAGGCAAAGCAAGGAGAGAAGAGGTTCATGGGTCAATCAGACTGCCCCTCTTCAGCAAATGCCAAGACGTTTGTAGCCCAGAACTACAAGAACAAAACCCTCCTGTGCACTCTGCAAACCAGTTCAGCGATTTAAAGCAAACCAGTTTACATTCAGGTTAAAAAAAAAATCCTGGATGGATGGATGTTTGTCCACATATTAGAACAAGTTTAAAAATGGATTTCTAAAATTTATGCAGCTTTGGACACAACCACAACAGTGTGGCATGTAGGATCCAAGTAACTCACTTTTCAGGATGTCAACTTCGTAACCAGATCTTACTTCAGATTTTGAAAGCAGATTCAGAGTTAAACGGTAGGTTATAGAAATATCATATCCTAAGCTTTGGACATCTCACGGAGCACTGTTCAAGCTAACATTGAAAAATGGAAATTGGAGTATAACACAACTGCAAACCTACCAAGACAGTGCCATCTACCTACACAGAGCAGCAGCCAAGAAGCCCATGGTAACCCTGGAGGAGCTGCAGAAATCCAAATCTCAGGCTGGAGAATCTGTCTTCACATTAGCACTTCACAAATCTAACAAGAAGCTATAAGAAATCCTGTTTGCTACAAGCCATGTAGGGGACACAGCAAGCTCTGGTCAGATGAAACCAAAACTGAGCATTTTGCCGTATGTTTAAATGACCCAGTCAAGGTCCAGACACGTCCTGTCCTAAATCCCATTAGCATGACTTGAAAATTGCTCTTCAACAACGCTCTCCAGCTAATCTGACTGCAACTGCAGGGAAAATTGATTCGACAAAGTATTGACTCAGGGGGGCTAAACACAAATGCACATCATGCATCTTTTTCCTTCCACTACACAATTATATATGTCACAGTGTGTTGGTGTATCACACAGAATCTCAAGTATATACATCGAAATAATCACCACTACTTATTCAAAGCAGAAAACCCAAACAAAGAAACAACGTAGGGACACTTTTCTGTTATTTGTGTACTAAATGTACTTTTTCTAATATTTTGAGTCGTTTTCTCAACAGTATGCAGTCACCGACAGTAAGCATTTGGTTAGTGGAGTTTTAACCCAGGCACTGTAAGCTTGTTTTAATAAGACATAGCTTGTTTGCCCACAGTGTGAAAAAAAACAAACAGAAACAAGCATAACTGAGTAAAAGACTCGAGCAGAATTTACTGGGTTCATGGTCATTCTCTTCAACACAACAACACCCTGATAGCTCATCTGGGTTGAGCATTAGAAGTGGGATTTGCTGTGATATATCTGGCTTTGTATTTGTTTTCACTGCATGCTTGGCTGAAGAATCTCATTCAGCTACAAGAATGTGGAGAAAGCGTCAGCTATTCAACACAATAACAGGTTCATTGCCCTCAATCAAAACGGATCACTGCTTTTTCTTTCAAATAAAAGAAACGGAGATATCCATATTTTTATTTGGAACTTTCAGAAATCAGCATTACAGCATGTTAAAAAAAACTACAAGTGCAGAACAGCAGCAGGAAAAAAACAAAACAACTAAAAACTTATCGTCATTTCAGGTGTTTCTATAGCGTCCATGCTTCAGGTGCAGGGTTAAGAGCTGACTGATGCAAATAAATACAAAAAGGTTTATTAAATGTTCATTTCAGAAATGATAGTATGGCTCATTGGAGGTGTAAAATAAGTTACTTTACATTTAATTACATGGGGGGAAAAACTGCTTCTTTTAAAAGGCAATTCTTTCTAATTAGCTTAGCCTTTTATCTATTATAATGCAGAAAACGTGGGATTTGGGTGTTTAGATATTTTGTTTTAAACTAAACAGCCAAATGTTCAGTGTGTTCAGATCATCAAAATGACAATTACATATGTTAATCTGCAAGGGTGAAATTATTTATTGTACCTTTCTATTACAGTATTACGGTGTAAGCCAATCACTGCAAAGACCCACAGTTTGTCTGCTTTGAAAACCTTTAATTTGATGGTTATAGTGGAACATGTTATTTTTTCTGTCATAGCACGTAGCACTCAATTACGTACACAAAAAACCTTTACAAAGACAGAAAAGTATATAGACATATGTCTCTAATTTTTACCTACCACAGAATGTGAACAGTCATACTGCGAACCATCCGAAAACACACTAGACACCACAACTCACACAGTATTTTACACAATCCAGTCAAAGTTCATTAGGATACAACGTTCAGGAATTGATCTCACTACTTTATCTTAATTATTGTCAAAAAAAAGTTTGCTACGATATAATATATTTGCCACGTCACCTCTTCAGAGAAAGCTACTACAGCAATATTGGTACTAATATTTGATCATTTAAAAATCTAATACATGATACAAAATGTGCACAGAGAAAATTTACCAAACATTTGTCATGTGTAGTTGTGAGTCCCTGCTAAGATAATATGTAGTTTTAAAATATTGGTACAATGTGTGGATGAATCATTTACACTCTGAAAAAGTCAAATCCAGCGAGCTGGTCATCGTGTTTGAGGTTTTCCAAAGACTTGAAAGTCAATCATGTGTTGACAAAGTCAACACACAACATATTTTTGTTTATTTTTAAATGTAGATACCAATATATTGGTAATGACCTAAAACGATATATTGTTAATACTATTCTACTCTGCTGCCTGATGGCAAAAGAGCCAAACGGGACAGGCAAAAAATAAATAAAATAAAAAAATACTATTCTACTCAGGCACACAAGCTCATGATTGCATAGTTCCAGAACGCCAGAAGTAAAAAAAAACAAAAAAAACCCAACAACACTAAAATACACAAATAAATAAATACATTATAAAACTTTTTTTAAATTACGCTGTTCTCTCCTTTTCTCTCATCACGCACAACTAGGCTGCCTCCAGCTATGGTGCTATCTTTAGATCACTCTGTGCTGGAGCTCCTTCACCGTGTCAAAATCATGACCCTTCAACAACAACAGCAACATTTAAAATGATATGCATGCTTCTGGCCTGACGTCTGATGTTAGGGGTTAAAAACAGGTTACTCTTCAAATGAAAATTGCACCTTCGCCCGTGGGTTGTAATCAGAGACCCAGCCCACTGAAGTTTCGATCTACATACAACTGCAAGTATTAAGTAAAGGAAAGAGAAGATGACCCAGAATGGGAGAAATTAATAATTTTATATTTTGTTCAAGGACTGATTGCAATCATTTGACAAACGAACATAAAGAACTTTCACTCTATGTTGGTCTCCAGTTGGCTATTTTATCATGACCTTTCTAACAGAGCAAGCGGGATGAAGAAGAAGCACAAATCAAACAACAGCACTAACGTACAGTATATGTGCTGTACAAGTGTTTTTATCTACCCAAGCCAATAAGATGTATGTGGTCTGCCAATGTGTATGTCCTGCATGCAGCTCAAAATCTGTGACTCCACAGTAAATGTGCACAAACTGTGCATTTGCTGGAGGAATAAACTGGATGCACGGTCTGTGCACTTTCTGATACAGCATTTACATGAGTACCACCATTTCTGTGATTAGTAGATTAGTCTGCTTCTGGACAGAAGCTTATAAGCTTAGTCTAAAATGAAAACGCTGTTCAGATCCACATGCTACACCAACTGAAATAGGCCTACAGTACACCCACACATTTTATGTCCCTCTGGGATCTTTTAATCTATCATTAAAAGAGTTTTTGGCAGCAAAGACAAATGTTTTTTTTCTCTCAGTAGCCACAGTTTGGCAAGTTAATACAGAGGAGCAAGTCTGACCACAAGCTTGAATTTTAACCATTTACTGGATTTTCTTAGGTGTCTCCTTTGCTTATTTGGATTTTACATCAAAAGCATATTTAAGCAGCCTACTAAGAGTTGGAGCATTAATTGAGCTTTATTGCATGACTGCAGAATTGTGGTTTACTCAGTTTAATAAACATCATGTCTCTGATTAAGGTTCTTCTACAGAAAAGGTTTGGTAATGGTTTCCATATAATTGTATCTTTGGTTTTAAACAGCTGACGTGTGACTGTATTTAAAAGCATTTATATGTTCTGGAGTGATTTTCTATGGGATTGCATTCTTCCACAATGAACCGATGAATGGAGCCAATTTGATTAATCATCCCCCACAAATAACTCACACATGCATCACAGAGGAACGGGACGAGACTTATAAGTATAATGCATTCCCCAAATATTTAGTAACAAACTCACTTATCGTTCACCTGCTCCCTATGCACACTGCCGTGAGTTCGCAGAATCGGCTCCTTGAGCACAAGAAATGACAACATCACAGAACGCAAGTATGGAGAAGCTCGCGGCTCTCCAACGGGAGATTGAGAGACCAGTGTTGGACTGTAGAACTGCTTTGAAATTCATACGAGTTGTTCGCACTAAAGTAAAAAGCCCCATCACTTCATGCGGAGACCCTTTCGGCGCCAGCTGTGGGCTCAAGGCTGGAGCTGAACAAAAACACCCTGATAACGACTGTGTTTAGTCTGTTCCTTCCCATTCCATACAAGGCCACCTGGGTTGGCTGGAAGACTGTTTACTTAGCCTGGGAGGGCGAAGGACACTGTCTCAGCTGAACTCTGGACACGCACACACATACATATACACTGATATGCACTCACTCATCCCCCCTCGCTTTCCAAACGCCTTCGATGCTTGTTCCCTCCTGGAGAACACGGCGGGTCTGAGCCCGCGCTGGAATGGTAGCGCTGGGCAGGATGCTGTGTTTGCTTCGGATTACTCCTCACCCCCCACCCGACCCTGTGGCTGGTCACGTGCTCCATAATGTTGTGCTGTGGACATTTATGTGCTTTTTGTGCAGAGGAGTTTTTTTGTTTCCTGTTCTCATGCTGTCCTCCCAGGAGCCCAGCATGAGTAGAGGTCTATTTTTTTCCTCTTGTACTTTCCCATTGTAGTGTATATTTCAGTGTTTGTTTTCTGTGACGCTACCGATCTCCGACCTGTATCCCCATGTGATGTCTGTGTTGTGTGAGTAAGGTCGGGGGGGGGGGGGGGGGGGGGGTCTTATCAAGAATAAAACCTTGATTGATTGATTGATTGATTGATTATAGGGAGGTGATCTGCACAGGGAGGAGAAATATATTAGAGTTCAAAACAATATGTCACCACAAGAAAGTCTCTAAGGGAAGAAGGGAAGGAGACTCATGTTTAAAGCATTCAGTGGATGTAGGTCTCAATCCAAGTTTCATGTGGCTCTGTAGTTGCTCATAAAGTTGTTTTTAATTAGCACACTGGCATCAAGCATGAGAGCTTCTTCTGCCTTGTCAGTGAAGCTCTCTTGTGTACAGTTAATCACAACAGCTTCAAAGCTGGTAATAAATTACTCTTTCGGGATCTTTATGATTATAACAACGAGCATTTAGAACAGCAGAGGAGACGATCTCCCGAAGTTTTGCCAATACAGGTAACAGAACAGGAAATGTTTCCTTTTTCTCTTAAATAATATTAAGAATGATTCAACTCAGAGTGCTTCTCCAACTGAGTAATCTAAATTTCCTTTACTATGTAGCATAAGATGTCATGCTACGTGTATAATATATTAAATATGATAAATGTACGTTAGCAACAAGTGCTGCTTTGAATATTTACTCTTGTGCTCTCTGACGGAAAGGTTCATGATTTGTGGCTGGGCTGATTGTAAGATGGGATGTTTCTATCAAATTATTTAACAAATTATTTATGTTTTGCTTAATTCACCTTAAGGCCTTTGAAGTTTTGCATTCTGTAGACAAACTGTAGCCCTGTGTTAGGCTAGTGACTTGTGCAGTATGTACACCACCTCTCTGCTTTATATTGTAAGGTAAAGAGCTCACAATAATACAGAGGCCAGCTGCAGTCTCTCCAATGATCCTCAGTTGGTTAAGCAGCTAATAAAATAGGTGGATGGATGGAGGGGAACCGTGCAGTAAATACTGTGGTGTAAAGGGGCATGTAGGGAACTTTGATGTCAAAGATTACTGGTTTGATAAAACACTTGCTACTGTAGCTGTCTGTGGGTGGTAAGCCACCCACAGACAGACTTTAATTTGATGGTTATAGTGGAACATGTTATTTTTTCTGTCATAGCACGTAGCACTCAATTACACAAAAAAAACCCTTTACAAAGACAGAAAAGTATATAGACAAATGTCTCTCATTTTTACCTACCACAGAATGTGAACAGTCATACTGCGAACCATCCGAAAACACACTAGACACCACAACTCACACAGTAATTTACACAATACAGTCAAAGTTCATTAGGATACAGCGTTCAGGAATTGATCTCACTACTTTAACTTAACTATTGTCAATAAAAAAAAAAGTTTACTATGATGTAATGCATTTGCCTCGTCACCTCTTCAGAGAAACCTACTATATTTACATCTCAAAGAATCTGTTTACTGGGGGAACGCTGCTTCGAAAGAGCCCCAGAGAGGCTGATTTAAAAGAGAATAGCTGATGCCGGCTTCTAGTGTAACCTCTCAAAAACAACGTTTTCACAACTGTGCGAGTGCACATAGCAACAGAATTACCCATCAAATCCATGCTAATGTACCTGGTCTTGCACACTTAGTTTGATGCAAAAGAGAATCTATACCCAGCTGACTGAAAAGCAGGTACATCATGGTAGAGCTTAGTCAGAACCAAGGCTGCGCATGCAGACTCCATAAAGAAGAGCCCCGGTTGATCTGCAGGTTGAATCCAGAAGCCTCTCGATGGAAGATAACAGTGCTAACCACTGTATCACTGTGCAGCCCTAAAGCAAATTTAATGTAATATTGTAACAGTAGAGACTTCTGTACTCCTGTTCAGTTTAATAAAGCAGAACTTCACTTAGATTGAATTACCTGCCATATTTTATTCACTTCACTTCACCTACTGAAATGTTTAAAGCTGAGATAGATAATGATCAAAGTACTGCTTGTAACCTGTGGAGCTCTCACTCACACATCATGGTCAAAACAGCCTAATGACGAATAAAATCAACAGCATCACATCAAACATAGACATATACTGTAACTGCAGAAGTGTGATTCCCTTATGGAATGTCACTAGGGAATCTCATTATAAAAGATATGGTCTATAACTAAAAAAATGTAAGTGTTTCAATGTGGAAAATGTTTTTATGTGCAACCAGATGGATTCTGGCTTTCTCCTCTTGACTTTAAAAATGAAGCCACACGATACCTTCAGTACACCAATAAAAAAATGACAAAAAAGTACAAACATGATATGTAATATGATATCAGTGTCTAAGCAGTACCAAAATTTGTTTGTTATTATTTTCTGCTATTTATTTAGTTGCATGAGGAAAAGCTACATTTAATTATTTGATAGCTTGCAAATAATATTTTAATAAAAAGTGTTTACAGGTTACTGTGGGGAAGTCATTTTAGACAGCAACCATTATAGACCGGCTGTGTCCTAGAGATCAGATGAAAAAGGTTCCCACATATCCGCCCATCAACACAGACAAAGGCAAACAATGGAGGCTACAGCTAAACAGGCCACCAGGAAAGGAAGTCCTCCAAGCTAAAGACAACAAGTCTGTTGTTTCAAATTCCACTCTGACTGCAACAAAACTGCAGAGCAGACAGTATCAGTCGAGACCACACGGAACCAAGAATATTAAATGTAAGGCATGGACTGAGTTAAGGGTGCTGAAATTCAACAGTTATACAAAATAAAGCACAAACTAAGCAAGGTGGTCTGATTGTGTGTTGTCAGTAGCACCTTTAGTCTTTTTTACATTGTTATTGATTTTTTCTTCCATAGTGAGACGGTTTGGCAACGATGCGCGCAGGAAACGAGCTCCCCGCTGTACACATTTGGAAACAATGTTCTCCCACAGAAAGTGAATATGAAACACGATGCACTGTAGTCCTGATCACACGAGTTTTGGTGAGAGAAATCTGTTTCACCTTCACTCTGAGCAGACAGGATTCTGACTTGGAAATAAAAGGTGACTGTAAAGTCAAAATATAGGCATAGACTGTGCTGCTGGCTATGTACGTGCAGCTGAGACTTGGATATCTGATCTGCATCTCATAAATGCACGCCTTGAGTAGGCCATAAATATAAAAGTCTAAAATAAAGAACATAGCGCAGGCTTCCCTGACGCAACTTGCAAAGTCAGAGTGAGTCATTGCACATGGTGCACAGCAGCAAGGAACCAGTTATCTCTCACAAAGACAAAGGCCGCTGTGCTCTTCCTGTTGCTGATTGGCCTGGAGGGATGTGATTAAAGTAGCAGAAAAAAAGGGGGGGGGGGATACAAGACAGAGCTAAATGTTGACATAGCAGCACAGCTCACCCATTGTGAGTCCTCGCAGAATGAAATCTGCCCAGCACGGACGGTCGTGCCTACTCGTCCCAGTGAATAGGAACGTTCACGAAGGGGCAGAACAGAGAAACGAACTCTGCGGCGGCTGCGTGGGACAGCGAAAGCCGAGGAAGTAAACACGGTTGAGAGGCTCACATTGCCGCTTTTGTTTGTCACCACAGAGAATCAGCCAGTGTGCCCCAGGGGAAAACCTCTTCACAATGCTCATAACTGTTACTGAATTAAAATACAGTAGCCTTAGAGCGCTGACTGTGCAAAGATTATATTTATTTATGTATTTATTTATTTTGCTCATGGATATGTCAAGTACTTATGATGAAATTCTTCCATCAATTTTACTATATCTAATCCAAGGCGGGCCATTTCTGTTCTGATGGTAGATTTCTTTGGTTAAAGAACAGCCACAGAGAAAAAGTTCCCTCCAGAGCTGCTGAAAATAATCCACCACAAAAATGAAAACTCAGAACAAAATGGAAATGTTACTTAACAGCAGCAGGTCAGTGGCGGGGCACTGACCTCATACCATGAGAGGAGGAGGAGGAATGTGAGGTCAGACGGAGACCTCTCACTCCCCTCTCATACACAGGAATAGATATGGTGTGCCATCCATGTTTGGAAACATGAGATTAAAATAAAAAAAAAAGGGGGGGGGGGGGGGGCACTGCTGTTTTGACACAGCTCTTTTTGACCTTTGACCCCTTCTGTGTCTAAACTTTGTGGTAGGTTTCGTTAACAATGTGTCTTCTGTGAATTTAACATTTTTCTGTGGGAAGGAAAAAATATTTGATTTTAAGGAAAGCATGCATAAAGCTTTTTGCAGAGAATTTAACTAGACCCAGTATTCTTGTCATTACTTATGTCATTTATATACTCCTACATGGTAATGAACTGATGCTTATAATACACATGGAGGCAGTTTAAGGTGATGAAGTCAGTGTAAGTGCAAATATTCCCTGTGAGCCGAAGGGTCAGGCTTCAGACTGATCTAAACACCCAGTTGTATGAGGTTTCTTTTGTTTGTTTATACCCTAAGCTCTAAGTAATGCCAGTAAAATCCTTCATACGGTCATCTCAGGCACACAGCTCTGGCCAGGGGAACCCAAATGGTGTTGACGTTTTTTGTTTGTGGCCAGTCAGATAAAAGTTGGCTTTAATGGAGGGTGGCCTTAAAGACGGGCAGGAAAAACAGCCATTTCAAGGCTCGGAATACAACAATTAATCATAATTTCATGCTTAGGTACACTACTCATAGCCAGGCCTACACTAAATTATATATCTGCAAATGGGATACACAAAAACATCATTCACATCCTCATTTTCAGTCATGACACTGCTTCACAGGACACAGACAAAACACTCATTGCCCGCATGGAAACATGTGGATGGAAATAAAGCTTCAGACACTTCACTGTGATCAGATCTAAAATGAGATCTGCAGCATCCTTAGGCGAAAAAGATGGGGTGATACTTATTAGGCTGATCAGAATGTCTGTTACTAAACACGCCCTGTGCACAATGGTGAACAGAAGGGACAATCAGTGAGGAACTCCAGAGATGAGCCTATTGTTGAATGGAAGTATGCTGTAACACAGCAGCCTCCCATTCAGCTGTTGCAAAGGACCCAGAATATACGCTTTTGATTCTTCAAATTCCTTCAGACTTACACGATCGACTTATAATATGACCAAAGAGGCAGCAAAATGCTTCGCTTAAACCAAAGACAGGGAAATTTACTTACATTTAAAAAGCCTTTAAAATGGACAGAGGCTAATACATTTATAGAGAGAGAACAGAGCAGGAGGATGAAAAGTTGAAGTGATCAAACATGACACAGTGTCACATTGAAATCTTGCCAAGTCCCTGCCAGAAATGAACACGGTCATGAAATAGCATTCATGGGAATAATACAGCCATTAAGGGTAATTCACTGGGATACTGAAACCACTCAATTCTCTACAGACCCACTATAATAACTTACAGTCCAGCAATAGTAAGAAAATATTCCCACAGTAGTTTAAAAAAAAAAGGTCACTGCAAATTGGCTGCCGCACTCCTGTTCGCTTACTTATCACATCACGTCGTACTGTAGTGGTTTCATTTTAAAGCCTTCAAGCATGTCGATGCAAAAAATGTCAAGTAGAAAGCTCTAAAAGCAGCGTGGCGCTTTACCGCGAACACACCGCTCGCTGAGCGGCCTCAACACCGACACGTTTAAAAATAATGATATCAATAATAAAAGCATGTAGGCAAACAGTTTCTTACCTGGTGAATCCCCAACTCTAAAGTTTCTCTGTAGCTGGAAGCTGTCAGACGGCAAATGACTGCCACGCAACTTCAGCTGAGCAGCTTTGGCCAAACTTTCCAGCCGGACGCGTTTGTAGTCCCACTTCTGTCCTGCCACAAAGTGTCTGGGACAGCACCCTTTCCAAAAATCGGACGTGTCTCCCTGACAGATGTCTTTAGCCGCTATATTATATGATGGATTGAGGACTGAGCTATCTGGTTGGACGAGGAGGAAATGAAGTTTGAGGAAGGAGGAGGGGCTCGCTCACTGGCTCCGACTGGAGCGTCGGAGACTCGGACCTTTATGAGTTACAGAGGCTTGGACGCCTATAGAAAACAGGTTTGATTTATTAAGATGTGACTCAGGGGTGTGATTATATAAAAGTTTGGCAGTTATAATAACGCGAGTTTTGACAGATGACCAGAGAGAATAAATTAAAGTATGTTTCCTATTAATTAAAAAGCGAGTGGTGTTTCTGATACAGTTATATATTTCATGAGCCAATACAGCAGCAAATCTATGTCCTTGCAATGTTCGTATGTCCAAATCACAAACGTGTTCAGTAAGCTGCCAGGCTTTCCTTTAGCTGCTGTGTGTATCTGAAAAGATTGCATAGAGCAAGTATGTAGAGGAAAGAGTGAGATGTCAGAGTGAGAGTAATATGGTGCCCAAAAATCTTCCTTCGGAAACATGATGAAGCTGTATTGACAAAGTGAGCATAAACACAGTAATTTAGTAGGAAAGGAATGGATGGAGAATTTTAATATTTGGAACTAACTGACAAGCCTTTACTGGACTCATCGTTTTATTTACACTGAAGTTAGGATGAGAATAAAATTGCTCACTGGTAAAGTAAACATGGCAGCATTCATGCATATCATCTAAAATTTCCAGGGATGAAAAATCACATTTCCACACATGCATGTGCAACAAAGCCTGTCATGAATGCAGTAGCCCCACAGTTATGCAGTCATACGTAGCCATAAGGTGCATTGAGCTCTTCTTGATTTAACCTCCTAAGACACGATCTCTTTAATGGCTTCCATTTTTATTTTCTCTGTGCTGTTTGGCTTTATAGTGTTCGATAGAACTGAGTAAAGATGTGCAAAACTCTTTATTTGGTGTCTGAACACAGCAGCATTTTTCCTGAGTATGAAAACAGAATGAAAAAAACAACAACAATTGTGCCCCTTTGAGCAATATGGCTCATTTGAAAGAGCAAAATTTAGTATTGTGGTCTAGATAATCCAAAATGTGATGTCCCCATGTGTGGACGCCGGGTCCTAGGAGGTTAAAGCATCCTATCTGGGCGCACAATGAAACTTTTGGGTGGCTTTAATAATTTAATCCACATGTCAGATTTCAACGTTGGTAGTTAAACTCATCACTCAGCATGAATGTCTCTTAGATTCTCCTGCGGTCACGGTTATGCTGCTATTAAACTGTGTTACTGGGAGAAATTTAAAAGGCATAATCATTAGACTGCACATTCTGGTCCCCCTGATGGATGGCATCAACATGAAGCAGAGTTTATGTGTTTAAACTTGTGTAATGGTAGCGCACTTAAAAGCTCTTCAGTGTGCTACTCTCTCCCATCAGTGTTTCTGAGTCAAATAAAACTACAAGGTTAAGGCTGAAAATCTATATTTTATGCAAATCTATTTGCAAGAAAAGAGTTTGGGGACAAGGTCAACACCAACATCATTTTGTATTTAAATTGAAACATAAAACTGGAGGTTGCTTCAGTGAGCTTTAGATAATACGAAGGGAGCTCCTAGCAAAAGTTTGCTCAAACGCTGGTTCGAGTGCAGAGTCAAGGAGGCCATTTACGTGAAAAGGGAAAGACCATCTCTGAATCGAGGAGGGGGCCTAAGGGTCCATCTGTCACCATCTTACAATGCTGTGATTGCAGCCATTCACCAGCTCTCTGTGAATGGTACTCATGGCCATTGATCAGTGGTCTTTGATCAGTGGTTGTTGATCAATGGTCATGAGAATTTGCATAATTATGATGAAGGAACTGACCTCACAGCCCATTGTTCCTTCAGTGGTGCAATGTACTGTTTATAAGGTTGGGGAAACCTGCAGTCAGCTGAGACTGAAGACGTCACCTGGATGAGTGACGAAACGTTTCCCCCACTGAAAACGTCCAGATGAACAGAATCAACTTTTGGAGATCTACTTACCTGGATGATCGAGCTTGCATCAAGACCCAGCAAGAGTTATTGGGTTATCTGTACTTCCTAAGCTCACAGCTTAAGAAATAATAAATCAATCAGCTCCAGCATTCTGACAGGTGTAACAGGTGTTGGATCCATGTGTTAACTGTTATGATTATGTATGGAGAAGTCCTGTTTTCCTCTGTACCAGATTTATATCCTTAGAAAGCAATTTACTCTCGTTTTAATTTTTGTTTTTTGCTTTCACTGAAATCCATAAACAGCAGATTTCTAACGGGTGACCAGGGAATGAGCTCACAAACACGCACAGTCAGTGTTAGCTTTGGGATTCTAGTCAGGAATGACAAGACAAACTGTAGTATATGACCACTAATTTGCATCACAGCAGGGATCATAATGTGACCAATCTGGCCTTTCCTCTTAGCAGCAGTAATATATACAGCAAGGGAAAGAGGCACAGGTGGAGCACGCTGAGCGAATGAGTTAATAGGTAGCTAGGGACGTTCCTGGGCGAGAGCCAGACTTGTACTAATTGGCCATGATCGCCAGCGAGGCATATCATGAAGATCACTTTCAGTAATATCAAAGATGAACATGTGCAGAACAGCATGTGAATTCTGAAAACCTGTCATGTGGTCTCTTCTTCCCAGCCTGTGAGAGGTGTTTTGTCTTTATGCACCATTTGAGTGTCTGGCAAGTGCCAGGAGTCGTTCATTACTGAAATTACGAAATAATTCATGATGCAGTGTTCCAGGTTCAGCATAATGCTGTAAAAATAGACTGGCAGAGTTGTGAAAGAATGTCTGTGTTTTGGTATTAGACGGTCAGAAAAACCTGAACAGCAGGGAAAGCAGTTGCAGAATATTGTTGCCCTTATGGTGCTTATCATCATCATCATCATGATGTTGATTAGTGGGCACTTTTCAGCAAAATACTTTTGGGAGTGCAATGCAGCATTTGATTATTTCTCTTTACTTTGTGTTTTTAAACTCCTTAACTTTGTCATTAACCTTGTCATTCTTCATTACACTTGTGGTTTGTGGAAGGTGAGTTGTTACTGCAATTAGCAGTGCAGTAGTGCACATAATGTCTCACAGTATGTGCTGCTTTGCACTCGCTGGGTAAATAAATTTCAGTATGCACTTACCAGCTAATATATATCAGAAGACCAGAAGTATATCTATTCTGCTTATTCATGCAAATGTATAATTAGCCAATCACATGGCAGAAGCTCAGTGCCCTTTTGTTATGCATGCATGGTCACGATGACCTGCTGAAGTTCAAACTGAGCACCACGATATCTGTGAAATGACAGAAAGGAGACAGGAACGTAAACAACAATACGTTAAAAACAAGGTTCGGTCTCTCGCCGCACATCACAGTGAACCCTGCAGCAGATGGGCTACAGCAGATGCCACTCCCGCCAGGTAAGAAAAGGAAACTGACTACACTTCTTACGGGCTCGCTAAAATTGGACAACAAAAGATTGGAAAAATGTTGCCCGGTCTCAATTTCTGCTCCAACATTCAGTTGTTTGGTATAAATCACACGAAACATGGATCCACCCCGCCGTCGATCAATGATTTTGGTGGTGATATAATGTTGTGGGCACATTTTCTTGGCTCACTTTGGGCCTCAGCATAAACTGAGCGTCTTTTAAATGCTACAGCCTACCTGAGATTTGTAGTTGACCATGTGCTTCCAGCAGGATAATGCACCGTGTCACAAGATCTCAGATTGGCGTCTTGAATTTGACAAACAATTCACTATATTTAAATGTCCTCTAGTCACCAGATCTCAATACAATGCAAAGAGCTCTGTTGGGATGTAATAGATGTGCAGCTGACAAATCTAATGCTATCATATCAATACGGACCAATGTTTACGGCACCTCGTCAAATCTCTGCCATGAGGAGTTAAGGCAAGTCTGACACCAAAAGGAACCTGGTACTAGCAAGCTGTAACTAACAAAGCGGCTGTGAGTAAATATGGAGGGATAAATATGCACCTATGCACAAATATGCACATGTATACAAATGAGTATAATTTATATTGACATAGTTTTGAGGGATTTTGTTTATTTCATCTTCTGTCTTTCTGCAGTATCAGTAAGAGTTTTAGACCATCTTAACAAGACTATAAAATGGACTTTATCTGACCCGTGTAAGTAAGTAAAGCTCACTAATTTCAATCAGGGTGTGTTTATTGTTGTAACTGCAGGGCCCTCACATTGATTGGTAGCTTGAGCAGGTGGAAAGTGTTTTTATCAGCTTTGTCAGAGCGCAGACAGGAGCCGCGACCTTCAAGGAACTGAAGTCAGACAGTCGTCACCAACACTGCGCTCATGTTTGCTATTTGTCTCAATTCTGTTTAAGGAACACAGATCTATTTTCTAAAAGGCTGAAAATTATTTGGTTTAACTGAGTTATAGCTGTGGTGCTTAGGTTTAATGTTATGTGTGTCCTGAGACATGCATTGGATAACTGATACCTGCGGTTATTTTCATGATTCTAGCATCGCACAGAGAGCAGTAAGAGTCACACAGCAAACAAAGTTCTATTTGTTTTTATAAAAGAGAGATTTTCACTGACTTTAACTAAATAAATAACAATGTTCTTAAATGATAATCCAGGTTATTTTGTTAATTTCCTCTTCTGAATAGTCAAAAAAAAAGAGTATGACACAACACGCTGCAGTATAATAATGAATGCAGTGCCATAATAAATATACACAGACTTTAAAGGATTAGGTGACCTCACTTGTTTAATAATGTCATCTCCTGGCAGCTGTTATTTGACATGATATGGTAAAGGATCAGAGACTCAGTGAAACTTTGTCATAAATTGTTCACCTTATCCTACTCTTCCACCTCAACTGTCTAAATGAATCCCCTTCAAATAACCTTTTTTTGCAGAACATCAAGCACAGTATTATATAACAAGAGTTCACTATAAAGTACATACATGTCAGTGGGTAAATATTCAATCAGCACCATTGGCGCTGAAGGTTTCCTGCGGGGACCAATAGGAGGTGGACACAGAACCACAACTAAGGTTTTGGTCACATTTCAGAATCATCAGAATCAGAATGAGAATACTTTATTGATCCCTGGGGGAAATTATTATTTTTTTGTTACAGTGCTCCATTATAAACCAACATTAACAAGACAGACAATACGCTAACTAAGAATAGTACAATATCTCCATATATATATATATATATATATATATATATATACATGAGTCACTCATTAATAAATAGCTGGAAAAGAAACATGTAGTTGTAGCAGTAACCAGTGTGTTAAGTGGATGCGTTGTACAGGGAGCCACAGGCAGGAAAGATTTCCTGTGTCGTTCAGTGGTGCTTTTCGGTAATCTCAGTCTCTCACTGAACGAGCTCCTGTGACTGACCAGCATGTCATGGAGTGGGTGGGAGGTGTTATCCAACATTGTCTTTATTTTGGACAACATCCACCTCTCCGACACCACCTTGAGGGAGTCCAGCTCCATCCCCACAACATTGCTGGCCTTACGGATCAGTTTATCGAGTCTGTTGGCATCTGCGACCCTCAGCCTGCTCCCCCAGCATGCAACAGCATAGAGGATCGCACTGGCCACAACAGACTCATAGAAAATCCTGAGCATTTTCTGGCAGATGTTGAAGGACCTCAGTCGCCTCAAAAAATAGAGACGACTCTGGCCCTTCCTGTAAAGTGCCGTGGTGTTTTTAGCCCAGTCCAGTTTATTGTCAATGTGTACTCCAAGGTATTTATAGTCCTCCACAATGTCAACACTGACCCCCTGGATTGAAACAGGGGTCAAGTGTTTCCTGGTCTTCCTGAAGTCCACGATCAGCTCCTTGGTCTTTGCCACGTTGATTTAGATTTAGATCTTTAACACAGTGTGTGGTAAGAAGGATCCCAGCAGCGTCATTGTCTGAGAAACTCAGGGGCAAAAATTGCCCTGTGCATCACTAAGCTAGTCAGCATCTCAGGAAACAGAAAATGTCACTTCTTAAAAATAGAAGAAATCGTGTTTCTCCACATCTATATGTCAAAATACTCCCCACTCTGGGACCAAACGCACAGGGCTTTCCCCTCAGTAGTTAAACCGTCACACTAACCGTTGATTGCAGGGTTGAAAAGGGCTTTGGTTTTATGACTAACAATTGCAACAGGGACCTAACCGTGGCAGATCATATAATATCCTAAATAGCTTTGCTCATATTAGATTACATGCTGGATCGCCCTGGTTTTAACATCCAGCACTTTGTTAACAGCAAAGCTCTATATGCTTCAGTTTGACACTCCCACTGTGAGAATCTACTTTAAAAGCCATTACAGTAACACACATCATTCATCCAGGTAACAAATGAGCCTAAAGTGAGGGGAAACTGAGGACCGATATGCTTTTGGGCTTTAAAACGTGCATAATTGACATTTAACAAACCAATGTTTTTAAGACAGGCAATAAAAGATGACTTACAGAGAAGGACAGGTTAACAGCACATCAGTCATTTATAACAAGAAAAGCTTAACCTTTAAAGGTCTGACAACAGTCACGATGAGTGTCTGCTTCATTCATTTTGCAATCAGTGGCCAAGAAGACCAGCTGAGAGGTCAAGGACTTGGATCCCATTGTGGCAAACTGCTGATAAATTCCTCACCAGCTGCATTATTAAGCAAAAAAGATTTGCTGCAGCTGCTCCTCTTCCCTCTGCCGTTGATTAAATTGATCCACGGTTTGGTTTTCATCATCAAACTGGCTGCAAGCTCCAAAACTTGGATGCTCAACTGGACACTGAATGTAAAAAAATGTGATGTTGGCAGCAGATGAGAATCATGTTATTTGTACTTTGTGTAACTTTCTATGTCAGCACAACACCAAGATATGGCCTCATCAAGTATTAATATGGTGAGGGTAAAATCATTCATTCATATTGGAGCTTTAGTTTTGTTACTTAAATTAATGTCCATTACACAGAGAGGTGAGACAGAATAACTTTCCCCCCATATCGAATCTCTCAGCTTTGGGTCTGGGGTCCTTTTTACCTCAAGTACACATGAGTCCCTTAATGCAACTGCATTCGGGTATAATACATTTAAAGCTAAATCTAAAACTGATGGTCATTCCAACTTTAAATCGTTTGAAATGGAAGCTACATTTTAATATGAATTTAATAATGAAGACAGCTACAGTCAATTGATTCGGGGGACTAAGCTTGTGTAGCAATGCTCCTCTGCAGACTGACTCTGGACACAGAGTGAGGAACATTTTGACATATGGACATGGAGAAATCCAGGCCTCTGAAAAGGAACAAACACACTGCAGTAACAGAGCTGAGACCTCCATGAGTGCTTGATTTGAAATATTCTGACCTTTTGACATGGAGACAGAACAGCCACGGCTGTTTGTTCTGGTTGTTACTGAGGTGAGCACACCCTGACGTCTGTTTCACTGGTTACTGGCACACTGAAACACCGCAGAGTAACACTGAGTGACTGTGAGTGAGATTAGACAGCAGCAAAACCCTCGCGAAAGAAGTGCAGGAGTTTGTCGATGGTGTGAGCTATGCTGACACTGCATCGATTTTTCCTCCCTTCTGTTGTGATCATCAAAAAGAAATTTGCTGAAAATCATATTTTTCATTTATGACATATGGCAGCTTACCAGATATTTGTTTTGCGATCTTAAACTTTACACATCATTATTTAACGTTTGAAACGTATGGCGTTAACAGATGAGACTAGAACGAAAAAATCCAAGAATCTTTCATAAACTCAAACTTTAGCTTTTTAACCTCTTTATAATTTACCCTGCGGGTTTTTCAGTCCTTTTGTAATTGCCGTGCACATCGAATTTGCAGGAGAACATCCAGCAATAATAAAAACTGGACTGAGCAGTCACTAATATGTGCCAAAATCCATGCTGCTAGCAAAACTAGAAAAACACAGCGTGACTTTATATATGAAGGAGTCACTGGAAGCATGCATTTATCAGCGCTAACACATCTACAAAACAACCTACATGCAATATCTGCACCTGAACGGCGTACAGTACTGCTGTAGAGGGATAGGAGCGATCTCACATCTTGAATAAATGGAAACCAGTAATAACTGAAAAAGCACCTTTATCTGCGCAATGCCTTCACGTGCATTATTTTAGGCACAGATATCACACGTGTGTTGCAGCATCATTCGTTATATATCTGCTAGATTGTTTTGTTCACTGTAAAAGAATTGCATAATATCACAGCGAGAATGACAAACGGGGTCAAATATTGCAATCAGCATTTATGGTAATTTGAAGACTAAAAACTGTCTTTTTATTTTTAGCCTTTAGAAGCTGCTGGATAAAAAGCTGACCATGTCCTGCTCTCAGTTTTCAACTGCGGTATGTGTAAAAACTAGTTGTGACATGATTACAGCTATTATTATAACTCCTGTATTTGAACAGCATCAGTTTGGCTGCACTGGAAACAGTCAAATAGCTGCTCTTTGGTTGTATTTGTAGAAAGCAACGAAGGGTGATTAACAGCTAATGAGTGTACCTCCAAGTGGAACTGAAAGTTTTTCAGATTTTAAATGTTACTGGGATTATTTACAATAAACAAAAACATGAATGCAATTGATCAGAAACATTTATTATGTCCCTTTTTAAAATCTCGTTTTCATTGGGGGGCTCCAAAAGTAATGAGTAAAGGTTCTACATCTGATGAGTTACATTATTCTTCTACATTGTACACAAGTGATGAATGCAGGCTAATTGAAAACAACTAAACACATCACAATTCATTGTGAGCCAACTCTAACATAAACATACATCCCCTCTATCACCTTTTTGCAATTAGAGCAGAGATTCAGCTCCTTGTTTAGAGACACTCTGAGGATGAATTAGTTAGAAAGATGTGTTGATGTAGTTATAGTGCATCATCTGGATCAATTATCTATAGAAGATCTAGCCTACTAGTCTGAAAAATGGAGCCAGTGGGAAATGCCTCTAAGGGCCAGCAGGAGGCTCTAGGTGCAAAAAGAAGCCTGATTGCTTAGTAGCCTGTAAGAAAATGGTTTCTCAACTGATCCATCACCTTAGTCAAAACGTACTTAATCAGTTTGTGGTGTTGATTGTGTGTTTCGAGCCTTACCAAATGTAGCACGGTGTTCATTTTGTAAATTATCGCTCTGTTTAGAGTATTTTGTGAGTAATAAACTGCCACTCTGTGAGTGTGCATCATCTCAGATTCACCCTTTGCTCATCCCATCTGGATGCAAAAACAAAAAAGCACAGACTAATGTCTTACAGTGGCCACATTTATCTTTTACACATAGTCTACTCCGTCTTGTAAATAAAAGGACATCCTCTCAGCCCCACATATCAACTAGATCAATTGTCTAACAGATTCAACAATGGAGAACTAAAATGCCACCTGTGATGACTGACTTTTAGTGAACAATAAACTTCAGCACTGTGAAAACTTTCTAAAGACACGGACGCATTTTCTTTCAGGGCTTCCTGGTTCTTTTGCCAACAGGTTTTCATGCTCACGCCTCTGCGAGTGCAAAAACGTTTCCATGTATTTTCTGAAAAACACAAGAAAAATTCCTTATTTAAATTTGATCTCTGTCACTGGGTAAAAGAAAAAGAAAAAGAAAAAAAATACTCTATATAAAACAGGGGGTTTGTATGACTGCAGAGACGTTTTATGGTTTGAAAGCTGGCACTTTACAGTTACCTGGGGAACTGGGACTCTGTGGTTATTCCAGTGGAGCGGTAATGAGGTTAAGGAGGAGAGACTAGGTAGAAAAAGGGAGTGGTGAAGACACACAAGAAGTCAGTACTACAGTGAATATGTTTTCATGTAACTGAACAAAACTCCATGCAGACTGAGTATGCCTTCCCCACGGACTAATTAGGAGTCATGACAGATTGTTGCAGCTTACACTCCTCTGTTCATTTACTGCAGTGCCATGACTCACCTGATCAACTCTGGTCTGTCTTCTTTCTCTACATATGCAAACAGGCTAATCTAGCCACAGGGACAATTGGGAATGACTGGAGTTTAAGCACATCAAGTATTTAAGTAAAAAGAAACATCTGTCCATTCCTGTAATGAGAAACGTGCATTTTTCCACCCACACAATGATTGTAACAAATATGATTTCAAATGTTGCAAATCAAGAAAATTCAATGGAATGAAAAACTAAAGGAGAGCACCTACATTTTTTAAGATTAACTCTTTGGTGCTGCTCCAGGAGTGCTGCAGGAAGCACATGCTTCATTCGGGCTGTAGTGGGGCCAGTGTCCAGGCTGCACTGTGGAAGCATCACAAGTTCTTCTTCCAAGACCAGCAACTCCTCCAGCTTCCCATCTGTTCCTATGTAGCTGGAAACTGCCCATTTAAATAAATTGTTTCCACTTTAATAGAACCTATGAAAAGAAATGTTGGGTAGCAGTCCAGCCACGAGGAAATCTGACTTTGAACCAAAGTGTCAAGAGTTTCAGTCTCATCTGGGACCACTTTAAAGTTTCACTTTTACTCTCTGTTTTGTTCGTTTTAGACAGAAAAAAAATCAATTAGTTGAGGAATGGAACAAAAAACTAGTGTTATAAAAAAAACTCATCATCTGGGTCAAGCTCATAAAATTAAATACGAAGAACAAGATTCAAGATTCTTTATTTGTCACATGCATAGTTATGCAAGTACAACACACAGCGAAATGTATCCTGACACGCTCCTCGACTGTGCAAAAGTTGAGAGAAGAACATTATATACAATAAGTGAATACATACATGGGGGACACTATGTGCAATGTGCTCATTCTGCCGTATCTAAAGACGATGGCACCATTTAATTGCGCTGTGCAACGTTTAAATATAAACACACTGTAGTTTTCACATAAAATGCATGAAATGATTTTTTGGGAGAGTAGAGTCACCCCGTACAATTATGCAGGTATCTTTGGATGCATTTTGGACCGATACTTCATTGGGCTAGGAGTTACTAGACCATTCATGTTCCGGTGATGGATTGTACCCGATAATGTAGACATTACTGCAACCTGATAGACATTAGAGACCTTCTACTCTTGCAAAACGCAGCAGTTGGGCATCAGAGCACCTCTGAACAAGTTTGACCAGACATTAAAGCAAGACTGTCATAACTACGACATATTCAACATGATCAAAGTGTCGTCTGTATCTGTTTCAGTCTCTTCCTCTGTCTGTGGGGCCTCTATGACGAGTGTTTGAGTATGCACGATAAGGAGCATCCATAAGCCAGCCATCTGGAAGACAAGGGTGTACCTTGGCAGTCGTGGGCACTAATCACCCTCTGTAAACATACATATGTAACCCATATTGAATGTCTTGCTAGAGACTTGCCTCCTTGTCTTTGATACAGATGGATTGTCTAGATAGAAGTTGTCAGAACTCGCCTGTGGACTATTTAAATTAACTTAAAGTTTTTCTTAACTCACACTGTAGTTCCACAGTCATCAGGATACTCAGTGGAAAAAGAGCGCCCCGAGACCTTTAGGTAACAAATACTCAGGTTTGTAAGCTGTGATAGCAAAGTTGTCCTTTCCAGTTTTTACACTGGGCCCTCCAGTGAGTCACAATTTTTCAGTTAATCATATTAGAATACAGACAGATCCCTAATAGTGTTAGAATAGTACAAAGGCATTATCTAGTGCCTGGGTATACACTGCAGTATGAGATATTGATTTAATACAGCATATGATGTGAAGCGCTCGGCTAAAAATCTTATTAGCTTTACTGATGAGATCCAAACTGAGAAATAAAATAACAACGATTCAGCTTTAAGGCATGACGCCAAGATATAGAACTGGGAGGAAGTGAGTTCCCCTAAAGTCGATTTGATTGGCTACAAGCTGCAAATTGATCACAATTGAATTCCAGCATTGCTTAGACGTCGCAGATTAACAGATGTGGTCCGTCTGAAATAAAAACGATCAGGATACCTTGATATTACAAGCAGTCCCTCTGCGTGTCATAAAGAAATCTAAAAACTCTAAATTTTATATTTGAAACCTCCCTTTCAGAAGAATCAATTTTCAACCTACGGAGCTTATGAACAAAACCTACCTGACCTGTTACTGTGAGAGCAGTCAGTGCTATTAGTCACTTACTATTGTTCTCTGCCTCTTTATATGCAATGTGTTTGTGATTTCAAAGCAACAAATTACACAGAAATATCGACCACCAAAAGTTCAGTTCAGACAACTCATGCTTAAAACGATTTATTTAAGTGGGAGAACAGAGTTAGTTTGAAGCATAAGCTCCTTGTTCATCACTCCCAGGAAACATATTACATATTACAGGTTTAGGACTGATGAATAAGCTTCCCCCACCTGGAGCTTAGGTGTACGCGTGTCTGCTGGGGGTGTGGAAACAGATTTGTTGGGCAGCAGCATCACTTTCATGTCAGAGTGAGAGATGAGAAATACTGCAGCACAGACAAGGACACATTTTCATGTTTGTTTGATGTGAGGCACGATGCAAGTGCGTATACAGCACACATTAATTTCACAAGCTTTGCTCCATTATTGTCCGAGTTTCTTCACCTGTCATTCTTCTATAGTAATAACATTTTACTGATGCTAATGTCATCTTTACTTGGTGCTAAGGCATAAACTCATATGAAAGCATACTGTAAAGTATACAGTTTGATGATTGGAGCACAGACTCCAGTCGCTGCAGTAAGTATAACATATAACATCAGCAGGTGGTGTTAATGTGGGCCAAACCAATCAGAGAGCTCATACAGTAGCTCCTCTAATAACAGTTTCCTGCTATAACAAATTGATAGTGTGGTAATGGGCTGCACAACCCTGACTTCTCATCTCAGAAAGTGTCATTATGAGCGAGGCACACGTGTACAGAGATGCACGGTGCAAAAACTCGTGACTCACATAAAGTCTGGTAAATGTGGATGATGTTTGAAGCTGAATGCTTGGGTGACACTGAAATTCTTGTAACAGTATTTTCCTGCAAATGAACATTTTTTTATGTCTTTAAATTTTGACCCATCCTAAAATTTCTGTTTTGCCTCTAATATGAAACCAAACAACATGGAATTGCATAGTTAAGGTTATAACTTTACCCTGTGTGACATAGTCACGCAGTTTTTGCAGACACAATTAGGGAATGTGAATTTTTGCAAACAGTGGCATGCAATTAGGGAGAAGCAACTACTTTGTTTGTTGTGGAAGATCTTTTACACCTTTTCACAAAGCTCATCCGCTCCCTTTCTATTTTCCACCACTATGACGTGCAGTGATTTTACAGTTTAAGTGCTTTAGTCCCAAAAGTAGTTGAACTAGATGTCTAACTGTAAGCATTGCTAGATTTACATAAGCCGAGATTGTACTATTTGGACCTTCTGACCCTCGTTTTTCTCTTTGCCCTCTGGAAAATCCCAGAACTCCCATTGCAAAAAACCTGGGAGTGTTCTTTCATGGCAGTTTTTCATTTGACAAACAAATTCTGTTGTAAGCGCCAGCTTCTTCCAGCTCGGGGCCCTTGCAAAAATTAAGAACACTTTGTCATCTGCTGACTTCAAGAAGGTGATTCGTGCATTGATTTCATCTAGGCTTGATTACTGTAATATCAGCCTCGCGCCGCTCTCTCGTCTTCAGCTTGTTCAGAATGCTGCAGCCCAACTAGCGCAACCATATTTCCCCGGTCTTGGCTCGTTGACACTGGCTTCCAGTACTCTCTAGACTTGATTTTAAGATTTTATTTGTTGTTTTTAAGCTCTGCCGTACCTCTCTGATCTTTTAACTATCAATACTCCAAACAGCACTCTTAGGTCAGCTGATAAGTTGCTTCTGATTGTTCCTGGACTAAAGCACAGAGGAGACGGGGCCTTTGTGATTACTGCACCTAAACTTTGGAACAGCCTCTCTTCAAATTAGGATTTGCTCCAACACTCGACACCTTTAAATCCCATCTGAAAACACATCTTTACTCCCCAGCTTTTAATTGTGACTGAGTTACAGCACTTTGATCTACCTGTGTTGTTTTTACATGTGCTTATAAATAAATAAATTGATAGATTGATTGATAAGGATTGCTAATATGGCTGACAGGCAGAAGCCTGGGAGCTCAGTGGGTCAGAGGTGGGACTCTGTTTGAAGTGAATATTGATCTTTATAGGTCACAACAACCGTTCAGAATGACCATAACAGACAGCAACGTGACCACAAAGAGTCAAAGAAAGCAAAGATACAAAATGACTACAAAGAGACTTCAAATCAGCACAGAATGGCCACCAAAACATCAAAATGACTGCAAAGAAGCGGACTTTTGTTTTGAAATATTGACAGAAAACACAAAACTTGCTGTTTCAATCACATGGTGGTAATTACCTGCATGTTATTATCTCCGAGGCTGTTTTTCTTACTGTCATCAGTAATGTCAACAGAGTGTTCGGCTGATTATGCACTTCATTAACAATTACTTTCATTTGCCAGGAGCTTTCCAGCAGATCTTCTGCTCCTGCAAGGGCAAACTCTATTATCTGGAGGCAGAGCTGGACAGTGATGTGACTGAATCGTTATTACTGTCCTGTAAATGACGCGGGTTTCAAAGTGGACGCTGTTTTTAATGAAATAGACAGAAAGCTCACTCAGCTACCGAGTGGAAATGCGGTTCTGGAATCTGTTGACCTTTACTCGCTGCTAATTGGTGCAGAAAAAGACAGTGAACAATAACATTTGTTTAAGCAAGACACTGATTAATTTACGCTGAACGACTGCACCAGTGCCGTTTCCACCTCAGGACACAGAGGATGTCAGCTGGATTCACATCAACACGAGGCTGAGGGACCTGTGAGCAGACCTACATTCACCCTGGCTGGCCGGCTTGTGCTGCAGATGGTGTATTTACTCTTTAAAGATGCAGCCCGTCACAGGTGTGCCTCCAAAGTTGCTGTTTTTTAGGTGCAATGTCATTAGATTACACAGACTATCCCGGGCAGTAATTAATGCCCAGTTCGGAGCTCGACTCTGTTATTAGAATCAATTGATTTGATCGTTTATACAGAACCCAGGGACATCACGATGTTGAAGCAGCCACCTAGTGATTAGTAAATCAGTGAGACATGAAAAAAAACTGAGTTACTATTCTTCACTGTCTATTCGAGGCATGCTCTTCTCAGGACACAACACTATCAGTCACTGGCACGAGTAAATGAGTCTCATTCATCAAACTGTGACGAAGCCAAGAAAGATATCAGGAGTATAAAAACGAGGCCAAATATAATACTAGTGTGGCAATATTTACCCGAGTGTAAACAGCCACATGAAGTGACACATGCTCTATTCTAGTAAAGTGAATTTACATTTATACATATTTTAATTTCTATACTAGAATTTATTGTAATTATATACTGCTATAATTTGTGATTATAACAATTTGCATTACATCATTGTGCACGTGCAAATTTTAGTCCTGTTTTGCAATGTGATACCTGTTTCCTTTGCTCCTGCTGTTGTTCACACTATGCTTCTGTGTAATTTGCAGAAAGATAATGATATTTTCAGAGAGCACAATGAGGTCCCTCTGGGTCCCATGCTTATACAGAGGGGGGCAACAGCTAGCTGACACAAAGAGCCCACACTATATTTCCTCTTCCATTAACGTCTGTCTGCAGGGAGGAAAGTTTAATGAGCTTTTGGTGTTTTCCGATTGCCTATTAAACCTTCTCTTGGTTTGATTCTTTGAATCTCTGCCCTGGTGCCCGCAAGTATAACACCACAAGTGATCTTAACATTTTCCCCTCATTACTAGAGGGGATTATAATGTTCTAGTTGACATAAGGGTGAGCTTGGTCAATTTATGACTCTAAATGAAAAGAATGACATTTTAAAATTTTAAAATCCAATTAAACCCTGTTAAAGCTCATAAATCACCATTTGGGAACTAGTTATTGTTATATAGTGTAAGATTACCATTTAACAGCGATAAAGGAAAACAACAGCAACAATCCTTCATGTTCCAGTGGTAAATGTGTAACTAATCAGCTTAGTTTCCTTTGCTGCATGATGGCATTCACAGTGAATGTGGGGAAGAGACAGAGTAGAAAACACGAACCACTTCAGCAGGGATGACGAGGAGACGAAAAGTGACATTTTACTTATTAAAGTCTTTAAACTCCAATTACGGTGCCTAATTATCTGATCCTGCTGGAGAAGGATTAATGAAGCTGCTCAGCTCCCATCTGGTAGTGACAGCGATGCTATGTATGAGTATGCATACACACAGGTGTGTGTGTGTGTGTGTGTGTGTGTGTGTGTGTGTGTGTGTGTGTGTGTGTGTGTGTGTGTGTGTGTGTGTGTGTGTGTGTGTGTGTGTGGAATGAGAGTGTTATCAAAGCCGGGGAGAGGAGAGGATAAGGAGGCTCCATAAGCTCTTATACATCTGGAAACCATCAATGAAAAAAAAAAAACAGACTTGAATGAATGAGAGACACCTTAATACTAAGTTATAAATTGGTCCTACAAGTGCAGATGTACAAACGTATATACTTGACATGGGGACACATTGTGAACTGGAAAAAGCTTCCATATTTGCAGTGGAGCCACAAGTTTAATTTGGCACAGATTTTTACAACAAATGCTCTTCCTGGCATAACCCTGCCTGGGATTTGAGTCTCGAACTGAGGACCTTAGACGTGTTAGGCATGATTGACAAGCAGCTTCATAACCCCAGAGTCAATCATTAGAAGTTTAAATAGAGCATTAAGCTTCACCGAATAACACTGTTGTCTTTAATTGGATTCATGTGAGCAGCAGAGTTTTGCTAACACGTAATAGCAATGCCAGCCAGAGTGCAAACTGCCTACATCATCCTTATTAATCAGTGTAGATGGAACCATATGGAAATGATTCCCTTCCATCGATGTTTTTTAAATGATCCTTCACAAAATAAAAGCCCTGCTGCCCATCTTGACGGGACAAAATAGGCAAAAATCTTCCCTAAAGTTCCCTAAAGTTAGCTATTTGGTTAAAATAATTCCATTTAATATCGTTTGAATTCCTTGGAACAGCAGGGGCCTTATTTTGGGATTTAGGGGGCAACTGTTTAGCAGTTTTCAACTTTCAGCAGATAGTTTATCTGATGCTCCTGCAATTGTTTTATTAGCACAGACACAGGCTTTCAAATTTAAACAGCCAGTGTTAATCAAAACGTCTTCCTCCAGATTTTGAGTGATTAGATCCTCCGGTGGTAAACACAAAAGCAGTGCAGACAACTGTGATGCGTCTGGGTCATTTTAGATAACGGCTAAGATCAAGAATATTGTCAGCTGTTCTGCTGGCAGCAAATGTGGCAGTAGCCCATTTGTCTTGACTTTATTGTGTCTGCGATGTTTGATTCGATGTGAATGATGATGTAACCTCACACAGTTGACAAACTACTGCAATCCATCTTAAGCAGCAGCTCAAACGTTCGTTCATTTCAAGGAGCAAAATAAGGAACAGGCAACAGTATTGTGTCTTCAGTCAAAGTCAGAGTATCGATTTTCAAAAAGCTCTGCACATTAATCCACTGCATTTGGAGTCCTTAGGTCAATGTGAGTGTGGCATAAAATCAGCTGAGGTCAGTCTTCTTTAAACTGGTAATGATTCATTTTAAAGTACAATAAAATAAAATTCATGACACCTGAATATCTAGAATTTGCAAAAGGCTCCAATGATCAAGGTAACACACACACACACACACACATATTTAAATGATAAAAGAAGGTGAGAAGCATTAAATTAAAAAGTACTAGAACATATGTAGCATGTGACATTAAAAATACAGGAAAGCAATGACACGATTTAAAACATTAAATTCTGAACAGTGTTTTGTTCAGCAGCATTGCAGTTAATAGCACTTGCATAAGAGCAGCGCTTAAAGTATTAACAATGGCATTTCACAACAGACAGTTTAATTAATTACACATAATGATTCACTATTAACTTGTTGCAAAGAATTCAAATGCCATGTCTGAATGCAAATGTTCCTCAGCGAGAGCTGTTTTGCAGTTTTATCAGAATCGGTGCCCGTCTGCTGAATAATGAATGCATGTAAATGGAGCAGCCACAGTAAGGCTGTGGTTGAAGAGCATCTGCATGGTTGAACTGAACAGTAAATGCTCCTTTTAACAGCTTGAATGAGACTGGTGTGTCCCTGAAACACAGCACGCTGTCAGTGCGCTTCTTTTAAGCACTTGAAACGCTGCTTTAAAATGACACCGTTTACATGCAGAAGAATTGCAGTAAATGGGAGCACGGCTTATGTGATGAATGGAGAAAGGAAGGTGAACGCCTCGGTGTCTGCGTGCTGCTTTTGCTAGTCAACCCCGTATCCAGCAGCTCGGTATGATGGACTCTGCCTGACCTGGGAGGCCCACAGCTAAGGGCTGAAGACCAGATGGCGAAACATTTTGCCTTATTGGAATGTCCTTGAAACGGGAGAAAATACAGCCAAGATTTTCCAAAAATAGACACAAATACACTGAGGGGAGATAATGCAACAGTGTTTTGCATTGTACAGGAATACACTGTAAGATTGTGTTGTTACAGTGTCCACCCATTCTTACTGTGCATCCAACATGTTTAATCTAAAGTGAATAACAGTTGTCACAGTAAATATCTGATAGTTCAGGCCATGTGCCGCCTATTGTGCAAGAAAACTATAAAGGACACTTTTTAAATAAATACTTTTAACCAGATACAGTAGAAAATTTCATGTTTCTTCTTTTAATTTCACAGATCAAACATTTTTTCATCAACAAAGGATATGAAGATCTATCCTAGCAGCTGCAGCACTGTGCAAATGTTTTTGGCAGGTGTGAAAAAATGCTGTAAATAAAGAAAGCTCTCAGAAATATAAATGATTGTTTATTGGCCCCAAATGTATTCTGCAGCAGGACAACGACCCCAAACACACAGCCAAAGTCATTAAGAACTATCTTCAGCGTAAAGAAACAGAGCCCTGATCCCAACATCATCGAGTGTGTCTGGGATTACATGAAGAGACAGAAGGATGTGAGGAAGCTTACAGGATCTGGGGTTAGTTCTCCAAGACGTTTGAAACAACATACCAGCCGAGTTCCTTCAAAAACTGTGTGCAAGCGGACCTAGGAGAAGGCAAAGGGTGGTAACAGCAAATATTGATGTGATTTCGATTTGTCTTTTGTTGATTGATGATAATAAATGATTAACCATTTTTGAAAGCATTCTTTGTTTACAGCATTTTTTCTCACCTGCCTAAAATGTTTGCACAGTTCTATATGTTGCAGTTTTTGACCCATGATCAAACAAGCGCGTGATCACTAGCTGAGAAAGTCATGAATTCCTTGTCTGTGGGGTGTGTGCCATATTTTTTAGAAACCTGAGGGAACTCTGTGGGCTGTAGCTTTAACTCTGCTACTGCAATCCTGCCTCTAAATTATACATTTATAAGAAACTATACTGCGTACTCATTTGGGCTTTGAGGGAAACAGTGTCTCCCAGACCTTTAGACCTTTTTGAATGCTGACAGCTCTTTTTTTCCTTATATAGTGTTTTTAGTGGTATAATATTAATACATATGTGTGTATGAATAAAGGTGTCTGTTGGTAAGAACACTTCTTAGTTCCATCTACAAAATTTAAAATGCTACAAGGTTTTCTGAAAAGTCAAATGACACCTGAGCTAAGTGATAGAAATAATAAGAATGAATTCATATAATTTGTTTTTGTTAGCACGTTGCAATAATAACTTGGTCATTTTGACTCTCCTAGAATATGTAACTAGGGGGGAAAGATTATGGGCTTTTAAATCCCTCATACAATTCCTTTTTCTCATCGTACTGCCATGAGCCAAACAGGAAAAGAGCGGATGAACTTAGTGTTACCTCACTAATGATATCTGTGATCAAAGACGTAGGCACTAAATATTTTACACATGGCATATAAAGAGTAGGAATGTTCCTTTATGAGAACAATCTATTCTTCCTGCTTGGCTGTGCTGTGCGCCTGTGTGTATGTACATGTGTGTGTGTGTGCATGTGTGTGTGGCAGTAAAACCTAGAGCAACGCCTCCTTTGTGGGTCGTAACTGCTGGTAGGCCTGCAGGTTTGACAGTCTGTGCTGACAGAGCTACAGCTCTGTGAGTCTCTCGTATCAAAGGCGTCTGGACCTGAAGCTGTTTTCTCAGCTCTTGCGTTGTCTGCTCTCTGGATCCGTGTTTGCTTTACTTTCTCGCACCGTGTTATCTTCCCAGCACCATCTAGCCTTTCATTCTGTGCACTCGTAATCAGTCCCTGTGTCACAGCTTTTCATCTCCCTCTTTCTGTTTCTCTTTCTTTATAGTTCCCTTACACGGTATAAACTATAGTGAGAAATCTGCTCTCACTCAGCTGTAACGCTGCGAGACAGTCCCAGCTTTCTAATTTCCTGACATGAATGCTGATGACTGCTGTGTGCACCAACCCACCAGGCTGTGGGAAAACAACCTTGAAGCATTGCACATTTCCAAAAATCACACTACACCCTTTTGTCATTTGGATCTGAACAAGGAGCAAAACTGATTTATAGATAATGAAACTGAAATTAAAAAAAAAAGCTCAGATGATGTGACTTTGTCAGAGTGAGAGAGACAGAAAGAGAGAGGGTGAGAGGTTAAATCAACCTCATTGTGAAATGTTGAAGTGGCCTGACTCATATCACCTCGGTAACAGGGCAGAGAGAGTGTTTGTTAAAGCTTTAACAGAGATGCAAGGCATAATCATCCTTAAAAGATCACTGTAATATCAACATAGACAGGTCGGATTCAAAACGAAAACATAAAAGTCTTATTTTTCCTACAACAACCAACCAACTAACAAACCAGCCAGCCAAACAAATAAAGATGCACACATATTAGAGGAATGCTGCAGACGTGACAATGAGTCAGCTGAAGAATGAAACCTAGAACTAGAAATTGAAAAATGATCGATTGAGTCCACTAAATCCACTTAGACACTGTTAGAAAACTAAAAAACAGTTAGAATAGAAAGACTCTCGAAGCACTACAATACATTGGGCTATTGTTTAACTTCAGTTTAATGAACTACTGCAAACTATAAAATGTCAAATTAATCATATTTAATTTCAGTGACATATTACATTACAAACATTAAAAGCACTGTAAGCAAAAAAGTAATTAAGGGTCTAATAAGGTCTGAACAAAGGTCCAGGTCTTCAGAAGAGTTAGCTCAGGCTGGTAAGACAGAGTTCTTACCTCGGCTTGTGTCCATGAAGCATGAAGTCCAGTGCTCCTGTAGATATTTATGAATATTTGTCCCTGTGCATTTATCCATCCAACCATCAATCTTCTTCCACTTATCTAATTCAGGGTCGTGGGGGAGCTGGATGCTATTCCTGGTGCCACAGGGTGAGAGGCGGGATACATCTTGCCAGTCTGTCCAGGATTTACCCTGCAGGGTGAACACATAGAGAAATAGAGTCAGACTAATGATCACAAACACATTCACACCTACAGGCAATTTAGAATCACGAATTAAGCTAATCTTGTGCTGCAGGAGGAGTTCCCAGAGAGAATATGGGGAGAACATGCACACTGTGCACAGAAAGCCACTACAGTACATCACTGTACTGCACCTTGTTTATTCCTACATCTGTTGTTTTTTATTTTTAGACAAAGGAGTGCTTTCAGCTTACACTAATGCCACTTTAATTCTAATGTAGAAAAAAAGAAACTTACTGTCATCAGAATGTGCATAATGTAACTAAAAATATCACTGTACTGTGTTATCAGAAAGTGTTAGTGTGAAATATTTGCCTGAGGTTGGCGTGGTGCATTAGTTAGGACTGCTGCCTTACTGCAGGAGGATTCAGAGTTCAAACACCTTACAAAACTGATTATAGATTTCCTAGTTACAAGTTTGCTGCATAGTTATGTAGCACTAATCACATAAAACAATTATACTATCAGTGTGTCCTAGCATGGGGGATTTGCCAACCTGTCCACTAATTAATTACAGTGGGATAAATCTCCCATTGAGGTATGAACTCTGCTGGTACCGTGGACACTTCACCGTCTTCTGTTTCACAGTCATAGTACAGACAAAAGGATAGAAGCCACGGGATCATCAGAGAGATGTTTTATTTAAGAGATTTTCCTCTGACTTAAAGAGAGTTCATCAACTCTATGTGGAAATATTTTAGTAGACAAACACAAGGCTGCATCCCTGAGAGAGTTGTTGCTAACATGGCTGATGGATACAAAATTTTACCTGCACTCAGCTAAAACCCAGCATCACTGGATAAGTGAGGCTTTATGAAAGCTTAAAGGTTTATTTTGAATGGTCTTGACAATGTGCGTGCTGAGAGGCATTTTTGTAACTCTTTTTCTTTTGCACACACACACACAAACACACACACACACACACACACACACACACACACACACACAGTGATGGCTGTGTACACATGGGGCCTCACAGAATGGCTCTGTTTTCCTCAAAGGCTGATGAGGCATGATGTAAATAAATTACGAAGCCATTAACTTCATTAAGAACATTTGATTAACAGTGTTTGAAGCAACTGCAGTGAATAATAATGAAAACATGACACATAATATGGTATTTAATACATGTTTTTATCCACTTATATTCATAGATATAAGTGGGTACTCCAGCTTCTTTCTATCTATCTATCTATCTATCTATCTATCTATCTATCTATCTATCTATCTATCTATCTATCTATCTATCTATCTATCTATCTATCTATCTATCTATCTATCTTTTGGAGATAGATAGATAGATATTGTGGAGACGAGGCATTTAGTGCTCTGTCGCTTCTTCTTGGTGCTCCCCATTAAGACATTTAAGTTTGGGTGAAACATGCAAAAACAGTAGAATGCATTTAAAAGTACAGTGTTTTAGATAAATACACACTGGAAAACTACAGAGAGATGTCCACAGCACATCCCTGCACTTGTGCATATTTCATTCAACTTGTCTTTTGAACTCCTGTCTTTTAAGGTTTGAAATTAATGCAAACACTTAATGTCCTCTATCGTTCTGATTTTTTCACTGGTGCCACTCACCCCAGTGGCATTTTGTGAAATTGTGATCAAATATAACTAGTTTGACTGCAGACACATGACTTAAAACTATTGGGTCGGGGATAGCTCAGTAGGTGGATTTGACAGGAATAGTCAACCAAGAAAATGCAGGGTTCAAATATGTGGTCAGTCTATGCTGTGATCTCTTCCTAATCCTAACCAAGTATTCTTGTTACTTAAACCCAAGCAAACAATTTCATTGACAAGGCAGTTTTGTACCTACAATTTTCACCAGTAGACTTAAATCTGCAAACAACTTTGAGTCCAAGTTGTAAATCCTTATTTCAAAAACATCTGGAAATGCAGCCAATGGTCACATTTTCCTCTGCTTTTCATTTCTAAAATTTGCTACACCACTTTGCGCTAATTACACCGTTTTTTTCAGTCAACCTTTGAGGCAGGCTGTCAGCACACAGGAAATGAAAACAACCCATAAGCCAACATCCCAAGATCATTTACTCCCGCTCATTACAAATGTGTAAAATGCCACATAGAAGCTGAACACAATTTATCGAATGTAACATTAGTTATGACTAAAAGTCTCCGTGCAAGTGCTCATATGTTTGTATGTGACCATGAAAATAGAAAAGAAGTTCTCAGTGACATCTGTGGACAATGCTCGAGTTATTTGTCATTGACTGAGCTCAGTAGACGTCTCCCTGCTCCCTCTTCTGTTCACACGCTCTAAGTGACACACACACTATTGTCATTTGCAAAATGAATGTGACAGGACATCCAGACTGCTAAATCAGTTTTTCATCCACTGTGCCAGAAAGAGAAAGGTCTAAATAAACCACAAATGGAGACTGCCCCAAGGAAAGAGAAACAGACGGTGGGGTAGAAAGGAATGGAAACCGATAAAGGACAGATTTAATCACAACGTGTTTCCACAAGCTACCAGGTGGTGCTGAGGCGAATAGGAATGGGTGGATGATAGATTTTTGCAGTGGCTGTGAGGAAAACTCAGAAAAGAATGATCTACTCCCGAGGACACAATTGTAAGCCTTTTTTCAGATTCGAGATTTAATCATTAGAATGTGTTCGCCCTGCCCTGGATTCAACTTCATGGATGTTTAATAAAAAATAGATGTGTAAAAATGCAGTCATGAGTTTTAATGAAATTATGAGCAATCCAATTACTAGTGTACTAGTACAAGTGTTTTTAATGCCAGGGGCAGGATTTCCTTTTCATTAATGAAGAAATTGATGTGGAACTGTACGTATCTGCTTGTCTACCAAAAAATTAGATTTGAACAGGTACCCAGAGGTTACCGATTGTAAATATAGTTCATAATTTGGACTTTAGTGAGTTGTTCACTTGGCAGTAAGTCAAGAATCATTCTTCCAGTTCTTCCTCTGTTATCTCCTTTTATGTGTCTGCCCATTCTCTTGGTCTAGTTTAAACCTTTTTGGCAATGACGCCAGTTCCATCTGTACTCTCCAATCCTCAAGGGCTTCTTCTTGTAATGAATTTGTTTCCGGTGGTTTTTAGACTGAGCTTCACATCAAGAATACCAGCAACCAGCTAGAAAGCACAATAACTGAAAAGGAATGTCGATAAAAGGGAGACAGAAAGAGAAAAACCAAAGTTGTTTTTCATTGTGGCAGACCTTTTAAAGATGTGCAGTGTAATATATGGCAAGATGTACAGAAGCCCACACGAGCTTCTAAAAATGTCAGTCTTTTCTTTTGAAGCCTAAATATTCACCCATTTACTTATTCCATTACAATCATGTGTGCTAACCTACAGTACACAAGTAAATAGCCAGGCTTAAGTAGGCTTACGTTGTAACGGCAGTCTGACGAGGGAGGAGCGGCTAGCAAGTGGCTGTCATTGCCAAATAAAGGCCTAGTGTTTTGCCTGCCTGACTAGTTATCCAATTAACTTTCAGACTGCACACCTGCTAGACTTGCTGGCCACTCCTCCCTTTCTGTGTGGAGTTCCACACAGAAAGACGCAGGAATTGAACTCAGGACAGTCTTGCTGTGAGGTAACAGTGCTAACCACCGTGCTGCCAATGTTAAGGACGTGTTTGTATTAAATGAAACGAAACAGGAAAGCATTGCAACAGCAGATTAATTGACGTAGAAGATGCAGTAAACTGTTTTTTTACCATGCAGTGGTAGGAAAATTCATCTTCTGTCTCTTTTGCAAAGTCAAGAGACTTTGTTTTGATCTGTAGGGATTTAGGTGAGAATAGTTCTAACTGCCCCATAGAGACCCAGTATAGTTTGATCAAGGTTTTTTGGAAAGAAGAAGAAGAAACTACTTTGTCTAAATCATTCTTGTATTCTTGTATCTTGCATCTGTTGTGACATGCAGGCAACAGGTTGTTATCGCATTTTGAGTCAATTTTCACAAAGCAGTGATCTTTAAAGATTGTCGTGGTTCTTCAATGACCGCCCTGGAGTGCTGTACTCTCCATGTTCACCAGGGCGGCATCCTGTGGTTCACCTGACCTCCACCCACGCACACGCGGCTCATCACGACTGATGAATCGAAACTGGATTTAAGGCCATGTTGGAGTGCTGTTCCTCGCTGGACCTTTGTTAGTTTAGCCCGGCTCGCTCACTTCCCTAGTGCTTTACTGACATCACCCTCCATCTCCCCGGACCTGCGCCTGTTTTCCCTGGACTCGACGTGGAAGAGTGTGAGTGCGGTCACGGTGTTGGACTGGACAGCCTGATTCTTGGTATGCTCTGATTGCAACTGAAAACATCTAATATGAGCAACTTTTCTTACACTTCTCACTCTCCCAATCCACCACTTTTCAGATAAACACAGTGCTAGACACAAACAATAAGAACTGCAAGAAATGATTAAAATGTGATCGGCAAACAGCTGAAAATTGTTTGTCGGGATGATAAGACTGGCATTAAATCCCAAAGATCTAATAGTGCAACACAGAGTTGGGAGAACTGACAGTTGGCTGGATGTGTAAGAAAACTTGGATGTATAACTTTAACTGAATATGAGTATGCATATCCAAACTGTTGGAAAAAGATTAAATGTGGAGGCACATACCAACTTGGCAAATATGCCAAAAACGTTGCAACAATCACACTAAAGTTTTAAAGAAGATAAATAACTGTAAGTACCAATGGAATACCTTGGCAGTATTGTGAACTCAAAGGTAAAACATCTTTGTTGTACTGAGGGGCAGTTTGTTCAATGTAGAAAAGAATGGTTGTAAAATGATATGATTTTGAATAACAGGACATTGTATTGATATTCCAAAGTTGGGTATTTGTTTTAATATGCAGGTAAATATGCAGCTCCAAGCTCCTGTCTCTGTCTAACAAAATCAAATAACTGTGAAATCATGATAATGAAATGTGGAGGGTAAGAGGCAACAGATTGGATCTGTCTTCTGTCACCACGAGTAGGAAACTGGACTGTTGTAAAATCCCGTGTGATAGATCCAGAGGATGCATTAAAGTTCACTCGATACCAGAGTAAATTTCTATTTAAATAAGGAACCCTTTTAAAAGATTGTTTCACCAGAGTCCTAGACAGCGAAGACTGATGGTGCAAGACTCAACATGCTCTTCATCTCAGAGTCCCAAGATGAAGAGCATGTCGCTTTATTCACCCCAAATGAGTGTGCCGCATCGGTTTGCCAAGGCCTCACAGAGCCAAAATGGCTGACTGATGCCTTGCCGCTCATTATGATTCAACAACATTCTTGGAAAGCATTCAGTCAGCTAGAATTAGCTGCACAGCATACCTTGTTGCACACAGTGAACACAGAAGAGCTTCCTACATGTTCCTGTGAAGCGAAGGTGCACGTATTCACCCAACAAAGATGTTATGGCGCTGGTGAAAAACGATCAGTTTTCTGTTACCCGAGCACTTTTGATGTTCTGGACAAATTACAGACAATATTCACTTGAAATGGGAACCAGGCGTTGGACACAATTGTCCTTTGTAATTACGTGTCACAGGAGATAACAGACCAAACAACATTTTTTGTCAGATCTATTCAGGCATACACCAACAGAATTAGAATTCCCTTTTAACAAGAGGGGAACAATAACAGCGTTGACGTTCACACGGTGTCAATGTGGAACTGCAGAAGTGACAATTAGGTGAAGAAATGAACGGGAGCAAGCTGTCTCATCACACCCGTGTTTATGTGTCTCTTTTGCCTTTAAAGATTTTGATCTCTCGTCTGCTTTTCGTTCATTGTTACCTTCCTATTTCGCATTTGTGCTTCAAACTCACTTTTTCACTCTTTCCATCACTGGATCTTCTACTCGATCCCTCGCTGCCACCTGTCCCCCTCCTTAACCCCCCTCTTTTCCCTCTTCTACCCTCTCAGACTAATGGAGCATATAACAGGCTTGCTAAAAATAGCCATGCTGCAAAGTCAGTTCATTTTTTTCTTTCTGTCTTTTTCCCTTTCCAATGTTCCTATTTTTTTTCTTTTCCTTACCTCCCTCAGGAGGGAAATGAGCAACGGGGAGAAGGCCTGTCAGCTCATTTATCAGGTGGCAGCCCACGTGTAGCTCTCTGTGCTATCGGGGCTGAGCGGCTGAGGCTGTGGGACCGAGGGCTGGGGACCAGGCCCCTGGCTGCCTGTCAGGGTTGTTGCTATATGGCCATAGGGCTTGGGGGATTGAGTGAAAATGAATGAGCAGGCTGTGTTTATGGGGAGTTGTATGCACCATGAACATCACCTTCTGGTCAGGCCGGGGGCCTTAAATCTCTGGGCCAAACTGTTGGCAGACAGTGTGCTAAGAGAATACATCACAAGGTGAGAATGACTGAGATTCACTGGAGGAGAAAAGCCTCAGGCAGGTACATGAGTAAGGACACAAATTTATCCTTTTTATCCTATCGACTGAGAAAAAACAAAACAAAACAAAAAAAGCTAAAAAAAAATGTATTAAAGGGAAATTTTGATTAATAACCTTTAGGCCTTAAACCTTTAAGGCTTAAATATGTTATTTTACACAAAACCCAGGTTAGTTGGAGAGCTCTCCATTGTAGTCTACTGTAAACAAGCAGTGTGGTTTTGTGTGCAAACAGGGGTTATTACTGATATTTTGACATTGCTTTTGATTTATCTTCACATATTTTAGTGCTGGTGATCTAAAATGCATTTTCAAGGTTATCTTCTTTTGCACCTCTGGACTGCTTCCTGCTCTGCCACTACTTTTAAATGGATGACTGAAAATCCTATTGTGATGACTGCTCATACCTGTGATATCTGCTGAATTGTCTGCATTGCATCAAAAAGGTATTCCTTTAAACCAATTTTATTTTACTACAAAGTAGCAGGAAGCCAAATCTGAAGAGTAGGGCTGATTGTAGAAATGGACAGAGCATGCATCCCTTTTCATCCCGCTGGTGCTTGCTTAGAATAAACAGCACATTTAAACAGAAAAAAAGAAAAAATGTATGTCATCAATATATAGCGATGGAGAAGTGTTTTTACTGCATGTATATGCAAAATTGCAAAATGTTCTTGATGTCTGAAAGCAAAATAAATGTTTTATGGTCACGAGTAGCTAACTCAAGCTCATGGTTTAGATCATAGATGTGTTGTCAGTGCTTTGAAAGATTCCCTGAACAATGGCACGTTTACTTTATAACGTTTATGTAAAAATTCATGGTTGAAACATCACAGAAGCTCAGGGAGGAGACGGGAAGCATCAGAGGTTAATGATGCTAATCGCGGAGTGATGGCCAGCTCATTACAACCATCGTCTGTGTGTCTAATGATTCTGTGAATATCCTTCATCCTCCATATCTTTGCACAGTGTAAACAGAAATGGTTTCCCACACACACAAAGCATCACACACAGATACGAATGCACAAACGCACAGGAAGCAGAGCTTTCTGTGTGGAAATACCCCAGCACAGTTCAACACATCAACCCTTGTTGTGGGTCAGTGGGAGTTTCTGTTTTATTGCAGAGTCAACCGGCGGCAAAGAGCTCATGTCGAGAGAACAGGAGAAAAATCTAATATATTTAAGAAACTGTCTCATGTTCAATGAAACTCTTGCACACACACATTCACACACTATCTATTTTTACATTGCAATAAATTCACATTAATTAGAAAAGGATTGAAAACTCCTGGAAATAGCTTTATGCAGAAGATGGAAATTGGATTCCTTCCTCTTTTCCCTGTTCTCTTCTTGATGGTGAACATTAAAAAGCACTCTTTCAGAGATAAGAGTGGAGCATTACTGTCTGTAAAGTGACGGATGCACAGTCATTGAGGAAGGCAGTAAAGCCTGCGAGTTAATGGTATTTGTCTTTTCAAAAGCCTCCTGTAAAAGTTTTAATTCATTTCAACTAATATTTTTCTGGCTGATGATGTAGTTGTAAGATATTTCCACTCATTCATCATGTCTTCAGATTTTGTAGCTGTATGGTGCCCCGTGTTTTCTCAAAGAAAGGGAAGACTGCTTCAGCGACTCTCTGTGTTGTCTCTGCTGTAAAATCATCCAGTGATGCTGCCACTTTGGCAAACAGGCATGGCTGTTACAGCAAATGAGCCGCCGTCATTCCATCGCTTACTTCTGTCTGATGGATTTGTTCAACTTAGCAGGAATAATCGGAGCAGCAGCTACGGAAGCAAACGGGGAAATGTGTGTGTGAGCTAGTCCTTCGTGTTAGAGGAGATGAGAGAGCATCTGCCGTGCCCTAGCTGTTTCTCCGCGTCCTGTGAAACCATGCATCAACATGGAGATGACACAACGAACGCTACGCTCACCCCCTTCTGAGCCACCTGCCTCCCTCTTACCCCGCGGCACCTGGCAGATGCTTTAACAGCCAAAACGATGCAGAGCGAGAATCACAATGACTAAATCTGATGCGATGAAATGGGGAAAAAATCACATCCTGAAACATTTCTGAATGAAGGGCGATTAAATGTATAGCCAGTCAGTTTGGGGACTACACTGGCTTCTTTGCAGTTCATTAGATCACACAAAGTAGACAATAATAGGGGCGGGCGAAACGAATGGAGCATGACTGCACATCCTTAAATGCTGTCGTCATGTCTTTATCTTTCCCAACAGAGACACAAGTAGATGAGGCAGAGAAAAGACATGAGGAGTGAGCTCTCGAGGCAGCGGACATTTAAAAAATGGGACGTCCTTACTTACAGCTGTCATTTTCATGCGGTATCAAATAAACATGAGGTGTGGCACAGCTGCATCATTTGTTTATTGCTTTACTACAGCAGATAAACACAAGTGTTCAGGACAGCTTAGATATTTATGGATGCTTTTAGAGTTTAACTTCACAACAGGCCATAATGTGACAAAATACTACTGTTTTAGCTCAATTTTAACAAACATATGAAAGAATATAGAAGAACTATTTTTATTAATTATCTCAAATAAGGAGAATATTTCCCCAATAAATGCACAAGCGTTTCTTTAAATAAGGTAATTTGGCTTAAGGTTTTATGTAACATAGGATTATAAATAATTAATTAATTAAAAATACATTTTTAAGCTTCTAAGTGGCTGTTTTGTTGTTCTCCTACAGGATAAACTTAAGCAGTGAGCTCAAACATTTTTCATCAATATTTTAAATATTCAACAGTCATTTTCACAAACACAAACGTCTACGCGGCACCTGGTGTCAGTTAGAATCAATTTCCTCCAACCACAGAGTGAATTCAGATGCAGCTTAAAAGCTTTTCTCAGAACTTTAATCATATTACAAACAAAGTGCATTATCCTCAGCAGGTAGCAGCGGGAAGTGGAAGCACTCAGTCTGAGCGCTTTGACTGAGAGATCACAGCTCACTGTCTATCGTCTCTTTCCCCCCTTGCAGTCAGATAGAGTTTAACCTGATTAGAGAAGATTGGTAAGATTGGTTAGGCGCTACTGATGGAGAAAAAGCGCTTGGAGCTGTTCTTGCCGTCAGCACCACTTTCTAATTAACTCACGTAGACCCGCGTGCTCCCGCATGTGTCTAAGACCGGCTTTAGGCTCGATTCCAGCCCAGACGTTTTGTCTGTTTGTGTTTGTGTGCTGATACCCGATCCCCACAAGACTGTGTTGGTTCTTTCCTGTGTGTCTGAAAATAAGCCAGACAACAACAACGTACCTCCAGAATGTAGCACATAACAATAATATGTATGTCTTTTACCTTTGAAGCTTGAGCAGTCGTCTTTTTCTTTCTTTTTTACCCTACTAGAGTAATCAATGGAGCTTTTCTGAGTGGGTGTTTGTCTTGTATAATGGAAATTATACTTTGCTTGCTGGACTTAGTGATTAAATTCCTCATAGACTAATCCAATCCAACTGAATGACTGTATTGTATATAGCATCTGACATATCACACTTAAAATATGATACATTTGTCAGAACTTTTGCAGGGTCATCATTTTTGTGATCATGATTTTAACTGAGTTTCTGCAAGGTTAATAACACAACGAAGCCGAGACTGAAGTTGGCTACAGTTTGATTCTGCAGTTCAGTGGAAAAGTCATACTTTAACCTTTAAATTCATAGATAAATGCATCTTAGTAGGAGGGGCAGAGAAGCTCTAACTGTCACCACAGAAGAAAATATCAACTTATTTTTAGCCAGTTCAGGTCAGGTGGCCACTGCTTCACAGGGTGCACTCTTCTTTTATGAGAACAGTTATGTGCAAGCAACGTGGCCTTATCACTGAAGTTCATGGTGCCAGAATCAGATTTAAGAGCCAAGGAGTGGCATTCTGATCCTGCAAGATAAATGATCCGCTGTCAGGTAAACCCTGAGATCGCACGCTGTCCGCTGCAAAGGAGAAAAAGATAAAACTCTGAACAACGCAGTAAAATCCGGCGACAATATCAATACAAATATCCCGAGGTAAAATGCTCAAAATAGATAACATGCACATATTTAGTATCAAACTTTCATCTGAATTCAAACAAATATGAGCCTTTACGATCACATTATGAATCATCAATCAGCACCAATATTAACAGTCTGTGTGTTATAGTCATTGAGGCTTAAATCAAGGAGAACTCGACGAAATGACAGAAGCAAATCCCAAACCTTGTTATGCAAACACAGGACTCGGGAATACAGAAGGACTGCAGACAGCTTTCGTCAATGCCCTCCGAGGCCGGGCGTCTGCTCTTCTGATCTCCCTGATCTGAATGTCAAATCCATAATAACGTTTGCTTTCCATCACCCTCTGTCATCTGTAGTCATCAAAGTCATGCAGATAGCAGCCAGTTAGCTCTTATCTTGCTGCACCACACCTGGGCCCTGATATACAGCCCTCATCGCCACTTCTTCTACGGGGAGACGCGCATCAATCAGTACACGCACCAGTAGTTCTAACTCTCACCAGGCTTTATTACCACTTCTGTCAAAGGCTCCAGATTTGGAAAGTTTATAAAATAACACTTTTATATTTGTCATTAATTATCACCAGAGATGGGCAGTAACGCGTTACTGTAATCCGATTACTTTTTTCAAGTAACGAATAAGGTAAGGGATTACTATTGCAAAAAAAAGTAATTAGATTACTGTGGCTTTCCCTTAAGCACGCTGCGTTACTAAACCGTCATTTTGTTTGTGAGAGCGTCTCGCGACGATGACGTAAGCGCGTGCAACATCCGTGTGCAGATCAACAACGGATAATATGGAGCGCGGGGGTGAATGCGACCATGCATCACTTAAAGCTTGGAAGTACTCACCTTACATTAGCTTACATTAGCATCACTGTACACTCTACATGGGAAGAAAACTTCTTTCTACGGTGAAAAATTAAACTTCAAATCTGAGCAAGTACCGAGCACGCTGCCACGTGAATGTGAAATTCACAGAAACCCCCGGAGCCCCCCACTGACATGTGGCACCGGGCAAACCGCGACGGGACTCAGTGACGCTGAAGCTTTGATTTTATTTATTTTTGCTGTGTTTCACTTGCATCACATTAAACATAATTTTATTTTATATGCTGGAATATGCAGAAAATAGGTTTAAATGTTAAACAAATTTCTTTTTGCATATAATTTAATTTTTTGCTTGATGCATAAAGTTAATAGATTAAAACTAATAAAACAAGTTTTAAAAATAGACTTTTTCCTTTGATTCAATTTTATATGGTGGATTATGCAGCAAAAATAGAATTGGGCTGAAAGGTCTGGTAACTAAGTAATAAAGTAACTAATTACTTTTGAAAATAAGTAATTTATTATTAATTTAGGCTCTGATATTTCCAAATCTGATACATATATAGATTAAACCTGCAAGTACAATTCTAGGATAGCTTTCCTTTATTTGAATCAACACTAATCCATAATTGCTTTTAATAATCCATCAAATGAATCTGAAAGGACGTTTAAAAAAATATTAAAGTCACTTTTGCCAGTTGAGCTTTTTGCCTAAATTAAACACTTTTTACCAAAGCACTAAAAAGGTTTTCAGATTCTTGCTCATTTTGTGTTAAACATGTTTGAAATGTAGCTCTTGGTCTGTTGCTATATTAGCAAAGTTGGGAATTGGAAAGACTTGTTCTTCCACCTGCCTGCAGATGTCCTTCTTCCTCTTTGACGTTTTCCTTTAAAAACAGTCTTACGTTTTATAATATGACTCCACTTTGAGAGGGAACCACTCTCCCTGATGTTCATCTTCTTCATTCTCTATCCAGGCCCTCTGCAGTTGGTGCTTTGCTCCCAAGACTCCAGCAATAATTAATCAAGTCACACAGGAAAGCAGCATTGCTGATGGAAAGCTAGCTAACTGAGAAACAGTTTGGATCTGCGTTTTCAGGCAGCCTCAATCAATCTGCCATGTTTTGCAGATGTGTGAGAGTAATGAATATGAATTGGTGCTCCAGAATGAATTAGTTTTCAGTCTTTATATTGGCAGAAGCCCTCAGGAGGATGTCACCTGCAATGAGCCGTTTTATAGCCCCCCTTGCTCCTGCATACCAAGTAGGGCCAACTGGTTGTTGGAGACTGATGGATGTTCATATACGTTGTTGCAGGTTTTACACCATACTGACTGTGTGTGATAATCACGGTTTAAATGAATGTTGATTATTTTAGCTCTTTTGTAGGAGAAAGCACACCAAAAGGTGAAACTCAGCGATTTGGGTGTTTATTGTAAACTACAGTTTAAGGCAGACGGTTGTGTTATATACACTGACTTACAGGCTGATGTAACCCGTACTGCTTTTCTAAATGTTTAGGTTGCTGCATGTTAAGCCTGGGGACATAACACCAAGGTTTACATCACAGCAGCAGCTAAGAGTTGTAGCAGACATGGCGAGCGCCTGCTGCTGCTTCAGGCTCTGATGAACAGGAGAAATGTGTTTCACAGCCTGGCTTTGGAAGGATTTATGCACATTTTACTGCATAGATGCACACGTGACCAAATAAATGGTGCCAGTCTCACCTGACAGTTAAAAGTCCAACAGAGGGGCCGATGGCGCGATATGGCAGCCTCGCTTCTGTCAGTCTGCCCCAGGGCAGCTGTGGCCTCCACCAGTGTGTGAATGTGAGAGTGAATGAATAGTGGAATTGTACATATATATATATATAAATGCAATCCATTATTATTATATTGAGTCAAAACTGACGCTGATTGTGGCAATTACAATACTTATCGTGCTAGAAGAAAAAAGTAAAACATGCAACATCAATGGAAAGTTTTTATTTCCCTAAACTATGATATGCAAGATGTGGCCAAGACAAAATTTAGAAGATAAGAAGTAGGATTTATCCATGAAGAATGAGGGTGTAGCAGAGGTTTATTCTTTCATATAGGTTTGAAGTATTGTTATGTATCATTCCAAAACTTGCTCTCTGCTTTAATCTGTTTCACTACAGTTTTTCTTTGCTCGATGAGGCTCAGAGGCTCAGAGGTCAGTGGTGATAAAGCTAATGACAGAAGATTTTCATAGCTCGTAAGAAGTAAAATTTAAAAAAACCAAACAATCTGAACTAAAGTAAACTTCACTTTTAGTTTAAATTTTATTTGCACTGACAGTCTGGTTAATCGCTGATATTTAAACTTGAGTATTTCACGAAAAATATCAGCTCGTTTTGAATTCAGTGGCAACAACAAAAGGCTGGAAAAGTAAGTAGTACTAAAATGGAACAGCTGGAGGAAAGATTTTATGACAAATTAGGTTAAGTGGGAACAAGTTCGTAACACGAGTGGATATAAAAAGAGCAATAAGACAGAAAGACAGAATTTCTCCGATGGAAAGCTCAGCAGAGGTTGACACCAATCTGTAAAAAGAAATGCATCTACAAATTGTGGAGTAATTTCATAATAATGTTCCTCAACATAATTCTGTGAAGGGAGAAAGCTATGTGCATGAGGGACAGGGCTAAAAATCCATGCTGGATGCCCATAATAGTCAGGCCCTCAGGCAGCACTGTCTTTAAAACTCCTGTCATGGAAATCGTTGCATGTGCTCGGGAACAAAGACAAAGCCCTATGTGAACATGATGTAGGAATGCTGCCAGTTAACATGGGAAACTGTGGGCAGACAAACTTAAATGAACATTAAAAATGATTTCCGGGAAACATGTTTTGTCATCGAACTGTTGAAACGTTAAAACCTCACCTCAGCTAAAACCTCACAATAGTTGCCCCATTGGGTAACAGATGTGCATGCAGTAAAAAAGTCAGCTGACGTCCTAAAATATCTGCGCAGCATTATAGGGAGGCATCGGGCCCATTGTTGGGATCTACAGTGGCCCATTTTCATGCAGCTACTGTTTGGGTCATTAAATATGGATCATCTCCCTAGCGAGTGTTGCAACTGCAGAAACTTGCGCGAGAGAGGAAAACGGGAGTTAGAAGGAAAGAGAGCATAAATCACAAACAATTAACCCTCTGTTGCCTGGCAACAATTAGATGTCAAATGATAATGTTAGATCATCTCTATTTCCCCCACTTAGTTTAGCTTAGTGCAAACTATGTTGTATTCTATTTTAACTCTCTTTTCAGTTTGTCTGGGTGCTAAAACTGTGACTTTTAAGGTAAATATTATCATAAACACACAAACTAATAAATAGAATATTTAAGAGTAGAATTGGAGGCAGAGCCTTCAGTTTTCAGGCCCCTCTTCTGTGGAACCAGCTTCCAGTTTGAATTCAGGAGACAGACAATATCTCTACTTTTAAGATTAGGGTTAAAACTTTCCTTTTTTTAAATTAAGCATATAGTTAGGGCTGGATCAGGTGACCCTGAATCCTCCCTTACTTATGCTGCAATAGGTGTAGGCTGCTGGGGGACTCCCATGATGCATTACTCACTATGTGTTAATAGACCTCTCTGCACTGAATCATACCTGTTATTAATCTCTTCCACAGCATGTCTTTATCCTGTCTTCCTTCTTTCACCCCAACCAATCACAGCAGATGGCCCCGCCCCTCCCTGAGCCTGGTTCTGCCGGAGGTTTCTTCCTTTTAAAAGGGAGTTTTTCCTTCCCACTGTCGCCAAAGTGCTTGCTCATAGGGGGTCATATGACTGTTGGGTTTTTCTCTGTATGCATTATTGGTATTATTGTAGGGTCGACCTTACAATATAAAGCGCCTTGAGGCAACTGTTGTTGTGATTTGGTGCTGTATAAATATGATTGAATTGAATTGATAAACACCACAAAATAATAAATTTTAGAATGAAATGACTTGAACTGGAAGATGCTGCATGAATCTGGTGTATCCATACATAAAGTCTTTCACACCTTCAGACCCTGAAGTTGCTAAACTTATAAATAAATATTGGCCCATCACCAAACAGCTTTAAGTCAATGCAGGTCGAGCCCCGAATGCCCTCCTACGTGGCTGTAATCAGAATCAGAATACTTTATTCATCCCAGAGGAAATTATGTGGTCACAGCTGCTCAAACACAGTAAGAACAGTAACTAAACTAAAGGCTGTTAGAGGCTGTTTATTATATATTGCAAATATCTTACCGCGTGCTCAATCATCCAGGTGAATTAATCCCAAAATGTTGATTCTGTTCATCTGGACGTTTTCAGTGGGAGAAACGTTTCGTCACTCATCCAGGTGACTTCTTCAGTCTCAGCTGCAGGTTTCCCCAACCTTATAAACAAATTAGCCCACTGAATGAACAATGATCATTAATATGCAAATTGTCATGAACATTGATCGACAACCTCTGATCAATGGCCAGATGAACAGAATCAACCTTTTGGGATGTATTACAAATTATTTATTTCTCTTTCTGCAACCTTTCTACACCAAAACCACTCGTAACAACAGCATAGAGAAAATAACATTAAACCTGAAAATTAGTCACTGGCTTAAACTCGACTTCTCTTGTGTGGTGTGGCTAAAGTAGGGGCTAGACTTGGGGCTGGGGCTATTTATAAAAGAGCCAGCATTGGCTTGTGATGTTTTGAAGCAGCAAGCTAAGTATTTTCTTCATCACAGACTTGGCTTTTGGAAGTCAGCATGAGGAAGAACTGAGCCCATACTTAGACCTTAGAAGTTAGACCTGCCCTATAATATTTGCCAGGTTTTCCTGTTGCTTGTATGTGAATCTAATAAGTACAGTCTAGCACCTTGTACCACCTTGCCTCATCAAAATGAAAAAATAAAATAAAAATGCAACAGTCAATTAATTCAGTTGGGTCTGTTTGATCCATTTCCAATGCAGACCTATCCAGCACACTGCTCCGCGGAGCAGCCGATAATGAGTTGGAAACACAAAGCTTTATCTTTTAAACAGCACGTCTTATGTGAGCAAAAAGTCTGCAGAAGTATGATACACATAATTAGCCCAGCTTTCTCTCAGTGGAATATAAAAATACACCAGCATGCAGCTTATGCTCACTGTGCCTCGAGCAATGGTCAGTCATTTCTGCATGGAATGATTGATGTGGTTATCACTGACGAGGTTTTCCACACTGATTTGATCCCTGTCTTGTTAGGCTTGTGTGTGAGAGTTAATCAGAAGGTTCACTTGAAACATCAAATTTCCATCAAGGTATAATAATAATACTCGTCTTTATTACCTCTGTCTGGGAGTTGGAGTCTCAGAGGATGCTATTATTTCATTGCTATTTGCTTGCTTGTTTGTCTGTCTGTATGTCAGCAAGACTTTGCATAAACTAGGAGGTCAAATTTAATTAGACTTGACGGAGAGGTGCAAAAGTGGAAACCATACAATTTTGTATAGATCGTTTTTAAAGATGCTTTTGGTAGCAATGGTGTGAAGTCCTTAACTGTCTGTAGAGTTCAGACCATAATTATGGTTTCCAGCTTCTTGTTTATTGCTTTACACCAACATGCACCAAAACAAATGGCTCCATTGTTGGCGATAAACCTCCAGGATCACCACGACTCTCCTTAATGTCAGAGCAAACATATTTCATCATCTGAGGGGAACAACTGTCGGTGCCACAAATCTATGACCACAGGGTTTTAAGAAAGCAGCTAAAAGCAATGAAATCCAGTCAACACAACATTTCACAACAGCACACAGTAAAAGCTTAATAAGGTTCCCAGTCTGCCTGTCATATGTCAGTCATTTAGCCATTCACTGTGATGCACTAGGCATGAATGATGGCTACATCCATCCTCATCTTCAGCCTCATTTCACAGCACTGAGGTGCAATCATCGCAGGACAAAAAACGACTGAGAACGCTAATCTGCAATGTGTGGATATTTTGCATCTTAGAGGATTAACACTACAGTATTTGTTCTACCGCTGCAAGAATTGACAACACATATCGAGGGCCTTCAAAGAAATTTTTAATAATACGTTATCAGGTCTGTGGGTGCTTTGTGTCTTATCAGTGTTTGTGGACGAAAGCGGGTATGGCGTGAGTATGCCAGTCTCGCAAGAGACAATGATGAACAGTGGAAGAAAGCTATCAACAAAAGAGTTGATCAGAAACAACAACACTGATGAGTGGCAGTAATGAGGTCCTGGGTTTACATGCCTGACTGTCAACTGTCTGACTTTTACTGCACAGTGTATACTGGACATGTGTGCATTTTTGTGTTTGCTTCTAAAGACATAAATCTATGTTTTTGCACATTATGGGGACAAAAACCAAAACCATTTAAAGTAACTGAGGATGAGTAGACATGGTTACAGTTACTTTAAGCATTAGGATAAGCATCTGGCAATTAGGGTTAATGTAAATCTCCAGGAAATTAATGCAAATCATTGTAATCTGAAGTGGCAGAAAACAGTACGTTGCTGTGTTTTTGAGCTTAGTCCAAATTCAAACCACTCCCTGTACAATATGTGCAAAAGGAGGACAAAGTGTTTCCAAGCTGGGAGTTCCCATTCTCATTGGTTATAGACTTACCTGCTGCAATTCACACACACAAGGTATCCTTTGGTGTCGGTGCCCTGATGCACCAGGTCACAGCAATAGTGACAACTAGTACTGAACGGATCGTTGAAAAGCATCATATTTAAATGCACTGGGTAAATGCAATATTTGAACATGCAGAGTTGAGTTTCTTTTTCTAAAAATGTCTATATCTATTCGTTTATTTGACCAAATTATGATATGTGTTTATATGATCATGAATGGGTTTAGTGCCTACACTTAGCCCTTTGGATAGGTCATGAGCTGCATCACAAAACTGTTAATATTAACGTCTGAAAATGAAAGTACAACTACACTTTTTACTCCAGTGCTCGGTTAAAAATCACCACTTATTGGGAGTCCTGTACCGGTGCCTTGAACCCTGTGAAGGCTTTATAGTTTGCCTGCAAGATGGGAAATAGCTGCAGTAACTTACTGAAATGTGTGCAAACATAGATTTAAATACAGTATATAAACAAACACAAATCGTAGTATTTTAACAAGCTTGTATTTGTTACGATCACCTTTATTCTTCCTCTCTGTCTGAGCTCTCGTTATTCAAGGTCGATAAAAAGAGAGAGTAGCCTATTACTCGTATCTTTACATGGGCAGCAAGTTTTATACAGAGTTTCAAGCTTATATGGTTCATTTTTAAAGCTCTCCATGGCTTGGCTCCAGGTTACATTTCAGATCTCCTGCACTTACCCGCTCCAACTGCATTCCTCCAGTCAGATGCTCTTACTGGTCCCACGCTCCCACTTAAAATCTAAATGTGACTGGGCTTTCTCCGTCACTGCTCCAAGACTCTGGAACAGTCTTCCCTCTTTTATAAAGTCCTCTTTGGAAATCTTCAGACTGAACTTGAAGACCTTCCTACACTCACAGGCTTTAACAGACGGGTCTGTTCTGTCTTAGTTATTTTGTTTTTTATCTTATTGAATGATGTATGCATTTGTATATGTATATATGTATTCATGTCCATGTGCATACCTGTGTGTGTGTGTACTTGTATAGGCATTTGTATATAAGTGTATGCACATATACATGGATTTCTTGTCATCTTTTTATCTTATTTATTTGAATTCTTTCTTGTATTTTGAGTACATTGTCCGTCTGTTCAGGCTGACACTTGATGTCTTTTAAACCTGCTATACAAAAACTCGACTCGACTACAGAAACATTTTATACCTGTAAAACTGTTATCTTTGGCATTTTGTAGATTCAGCTAAAGAAATTAGAATAAATCGTTTTTTTGTGATAGGCTGCAAGTAACAAAGTGCTAAAATATATCATTTAAAATTGGTTCCTTGCTAACTTGTTTCTTATGTAAAAGCACAACACCTGTTGTTGAGCCTTTTTCATGTTTTATACTTAACAAAAACAAAACAAAAATTATTTGAGCAAACTGGAAATGAGTGAAATCACCGCCAATGTCAAAAGGAAAGCTTTGAAAGATCTCTGGAAAACCTGGAGAGCTATCGCTGAAGAACATGTAAGAGCTCCTTGGAAGCCAACTATAGTGAAATGAGAGATAGCTCAAGACTTCTGCACATTACTGTATAAGCAGATGTTGAAAGAAACCCTTGTGTATTAGAAAATACCCTGTTCAACAGTTAGTTAGCATTCAGTGAATTGTTTAAATCCCAAATCAAATGAAATCAGCTTCATACAGGAAGAAAGCCAAGGTGGAATAAATATAACTGTTTTACATATAAAGTACCACCGTCACTGAAGGAGCAGTTGATGAAAGAAGGAAATGGCATATCTCCCCTCAGCAGATGACATTAGAAAAGGCTTCGAACAAATATCTCAGAACTTCAAACGAGCGATGTTGAGAATCAGAGTTGAAGAAAATCCTCCAAAGAGCTGCTGTGAGTGAAATGTAACACTCGCTTCAATGAATAGTGTTTTACAAAATATCACTAAATAAGATGAAGTTTTTCTTGCATTAAGTAAGCTGTGAGTGTAAACTGTGACTAAAGATCTGACTGGCCTTTGTTACTCACGCTGTGAGAGAAATACAGAGTGACATTAACCAGCAGATCAGCTGACAGCAATACAACATCGTACAAGTGGATACTTGTCTTCCTGCAAAGTAGCGTCGAGAGGCCGTGTTTAAGTCGTGATGACAATGTTTCCTTTATCATAGAAAAAATAAAGGGTCTGACTGCCAGGCTAGATATGCACACTCCTCCGTCGTTACATGGGAGAAAAATTTATTTACTGCAAAAATCAACATGTGGGATGCATGTCATCCATCTCAATTGGTGAAAGGAGGTTTATAAACATTACATGGACACTATAGCGTGTTTTCATAAAACATGAATAGCAGATATTCAAGCAGCAAGTCAGAAATGTGACTGAAAATCTGGCATGAAATGAAGACATTAGCCATTGTATTTCAACCATTCATGAAAATGATACCAACCTGTGCTTTTATTCTTTGTGTTTATCAAAACTCCACATCTTATCATTTTAGTTAAATAATCTGTCAAATTTAATGTCGTCATCAAGGCTACAAATCAAACTTTGTATCACAGGGAAATGGGAACGAGAAAAGCATTTCATGGACGAATGTGAAACAAAGAAGCGCGAGGAAATCCATCCAACTTTGTCTGTCTGTACTCCTTTTGCCTATCAAAGCCTCTGCTACAATCTCCAAATTTAAACTGGCACAATACTTCTGATCATTTATTATCAGCCCCTCAGTTTATATTCAAATTTTTATTTGTTGACCAATAAGAAATACAGAAACACTAAACACTGGCATTGAAGTCAAAATCAAACGAAGTGAGATGACTGTAAATGAAGTACACTTTTAATATGTATTAAATCTGACCTGCTGTGAACTGAATAGATGCTCTAACAGCTGCCAAAGCTGAATTATAAACACAAAAGTACACAAATGAGAAATATCGAACACTTCCTATATCTTTCATTCAAGTTAAGCCATTTGCTGCTTCTGTTACTTTTGCGTGTTTGTAACTACAATTCAGCAATTTCATGTTCACATACAAGAGGTGCTACTGCCTAATGAAGTTTCACGAGGCTGCAGTACCCCATCTAAAATAATGTCTACGGTAGCTTCTTAAACACCATAAGAGAGGATGAGCAATTACTCTAACTCCAGACAGCGGGCTATTACCATTCCTCTTTTATCAGAAGAAGAAAAGTGAGCATATTTTCAGCAGCAATCAACCACGTGATGACAGCTAAACAGAAGATATACATCAGCGGGAGGCTGATGAAGTCTGGTTGCTTTCTTCTCAAGCACTGGAGACTAGCATGACCTGGATGACTGAGAGGCTACACGCACATCAGAGAGGGAAAATGAGGTAATTGAAGTGATTTCAGTGCATCTCAAATTCAGATCCTGTGAGAGCGGAGAGGAGCCACGACCCAGTGAGAAAGCCAAGTCATCCACTGCCATTGTGAGAAATGGTACAGCGTATTAGAGTGAGAATAATTACACTGAGATCAAAGAACATCTTAGCAGTGATCTGCCTGACTGCACGGTCAATGGTCTATGTGGTGAATTACTCATGTTGGGACCCTCGTAGGACCCAGAATTTATAGGTTTATCAAGTCCTCGAACTATATCAGTCTAGATCCAACATCGAAATATCTCAACAACTGTTACATAGTCATGAAATTTAGCACATGCATCAATTTTTGCAGAGATTTAATGGATTATTTTTTATTTGACCTTTTTACTGAACGCTAGATCAAAATTTTAACTTGTCCACTATTCTGTGTTATAACCTGAGCCCTTTCAGGCTCAGCTGCCTTCACGCTTTCAGGATACTGACATAGAAAACTAACAGACTGTAACAAATTTGGTGGTTATTCCATTTATTTTCTCTTTCTGCTTTTGTTTGTAGACAGAGAACAGTGTTAGGATTTGTCTAGCCACGGGCCACCATGAACAGTTCTAGCAATTGATTACTTCTGACCATCTTCAGGATGGTTATTAAAATGTTCAATATGGCGATATTTCCATTACTATGTGACGTGAGCAGTAAAGAAATTTCAACAAAGCTGATTCTTATGAAAGTTCAAGAAGGACTAAAGGAACTGTAATTTAGCTGGATTTTTAAAAATTGTGTGCAACCATATACACCTGCTAAACATCATCTTAGGGGTCTAAATAAATCCGTGACGTGTTAGCACACATTGTGGGCAGAAAATGCTCAGCTTTCTGTATCGGTGTCTGCCTGCCTACTGCGTGGTGAGTGTCTGCCTTCCCTCCCTCTTGAATAATGTAACAAGTGGCCAGTGGTGTGGGTGGTATGGGGGATGGCCTCTCCTCAAAATAGACTCTAGAGCAAAAGCAGAAGACTTCAGAGGTGATATACAGTAGCATATGCCTGCATTATTAAATTGCTCTGAAGGCACTGGGTTTATGTTGTCATCACATCAAAAAATGCTGTAGCAAGAATTAAAGGTGTTATAAAGTTACAACTATAACACTGCTGTCATCATTTTTGGTAAAGGTCAGATTTAGATGTATGTATATGTGTGTAAAGTGATGGATGTTTATGGTTTGTTTTCTTTCCTGGTTCATCTCAGAAGTGAGCAGGAAAGAAGCACGTAATAGATGTGCAAACAACAGCCAGCTCTGAAATTACCCCTCCGGCCAGTGAGACAGGAGTGGTCACTTCCTCGCACTGCGTGTGTGCGCGCGCGTGTGTGCGCAGATCAAGCACAGGGTGTCCTCGCTCTGCTCGGAGAGCTGGTAAACTCCAACTTTGTCTGGGCTGGCGGCGTTCGGCACTTTGTGCAGATGGGGAACGATTTAACTGGAGCATAGACTTTGATTCTGGGGGAGCTCTGTTACATTAAAGATGACAGCATGAGTGGTGCCATGTGCTTATAAGAAATCCCCCTGCACGTTTTAAGAGTCATCACATTTCCGTGCGTGCACTCGGCGGCAAATCTTTCCACTCTGCGAGGTAGCGGCGGCTGCGGTTCTATTTTTAGAAACAATGTTGCGGCAGGGGAATCAATCAAACTGGCGCTAAATCTTTGCATTCATGACAATCTTCTGCTGTTAGTGATGCAGTCTTAATGCATTCCTGCCTGCGCTTGCTGCGTTATAGGACAGGATGGTGCATTTTTATCTCAGCTGATGCCAAATTCCAAATGATGCCTTTCCCCCTAACGCTCTCCAGGAACGCACACCGGTGGACTGCAAACTTTTATACCATGGAATCCAACGCACTCTGTGGCGAGAGTGGCTGCAATGCTTTTGGGACCTCATGTAGTTTTGGGTTTTTTAGCAGTACTGGAATTTCTAAAGAACTGCACAATTTGGGATGTAAATGAGAATTCTCTGATGTCAAAGGACTGAAGGGACTGATAATCGCCAAGCACACGTTTTTTCTCTTTTACTTCTGAGTGCACATTTTTGCTGGCCCTTATGGGAATTAAGCACTCGTCCCGCTGCATGCTCCTCAGGAGAAAAATGGCGGAGTCTGAGAACACTGAGGTAAGTGTTAGAGACAGCTTTAATATTCCTGACAAAAATCAGAGTCCAGTTTTTTGGAATCTATCGGCGTCCTGGATGCCTCCTGCAGTAGCCTGCGTGTTCCACCTCTAGTAGAAGTTGCATGTCGGACAAATTATAGGATGCCGACTGTCCAGAGAGTGAGACTGACCGGACTGATAGTCTCCCTCTTTGCAAGGATGTTTACCCTCCCGAGGAAACAGGCAGTCTGTGCAGAGCAGGGCAGTTCAAATTAGTATTCCCAACCTCAAACGCACTTGGAAAAGTCTCGTTTTTTGTAGCTGCTAAAATTAGGATGCTGTACGATGATCGGGGTAAGGAGCAGGATCGACTCATCCATTCTGTTTCGCAGACGTTCTCCGGCAAGAGTCTATGAGATGAAGTCTGAAAAAAAATATATGAATGTATTTGAAGCTCTGGGTGTTACGTGTGAAAGAATATGCTGTGAGCAGCGTGAAATATAACAGGACAGTGTGTAGCTGCTTCACTCTGCGCGCGGTGGGGATTAGAGCTGTCCAAGGTACTGCAGCACCTTGCAGAGGAAAAAGAGAACGCTCAGACTTCTGGTGTGAAGCAGTTCTGCAGAAAGTAGAGTAGGTTGCTGAAGATGTCATGTCTCAGCCACTTGAACTAAATCTCCCACCCCTCACTCTAACTCTAATCGACACTAATTGACAATTTAAAGGTCGATACAGGAGGGATGCTGATTGTAATACTTAAACACCCTGCGATGTGTGCGTCACACCCCGTGATGCTCTGTTGTAATTATTAATCAGAAAAAGTTCATTCTAAGCAAGTTCATGAAAGAAGCCCTGCACACACTCATTACATCTGATCAACATTCTGACCTCTGAGAGCAGATGGTAGGAAATACTTCATAATAATATCCCTGCCACTGAGGCTGTATCCTGTTTGGGAATCAGATATCCCAAAGTGGCATAATGGCAGAAGACCAAAGGTATGCTCTTTCCTGTTAGAGGACTTTTTCAGTGAAATGCCTTCACCAATATGAACAGCCGACTAACATACAGCTACTACAGTTAGTGTAATTTTAGTGCATTTATTAGAATAAATAATAGTTCATCGCCATTTTCCATTATCCTAACTGACTAGAAGCAACAGCATAAACTCACAGGCTAAACTTCAGCATTCACGCAGCTACAACGTGGCTGTGGGTGTCCTCTCATGTGTAAGTGTGTGTCCTTCTCGAATAACAGGTCTCCCCTCAGTGTAGAGATGAGGATCCAGTCTGAAATAGAACCCTGAATGTGTTTATTTGTTTTGAAGGTCAGAGGCAAGGATGTGCTTCACCCTCTCTTTCCTGTGTCAGGAGATCTCGGTTACACTCACTGCAGCTGCTCTCCTCCGACCGTACCCCTAACTTCACGTTAATCTGTCCCGCAATGACTCTTTCCCCCTGCATTGCACAGATTCTGTATTAAACTTGGCAGTCTTAATCGCCTCTTCTGCGACTCTGTCTTATAATTATTGACTTGCTCAGTGCTCTCTTGGTGCCAGCTGTTTGTCAGCTCTTTTTCTTTTTTCACCGTTGCTAGTAATTTTTTCTTAACACGGTCTCAAGATTTAAATTGCATCTATGGTGTGCAGCTCTGAGCTGACCATAGTGTAACTTTAGGCCACCGGTCGCCTCGGTGATCCAGATGAGTAACATGTGAGAAAATGAATCCTTCACGCAGTATGGTAATGCTCTGCAATGAACTAGTGTCTCCTCTGCAGATCAACATCAGAGCTGAGAGGATTAAGTATTAAGTTCAACAGTTGGTCTCTCCTCATTAAGAATGCGGTCTTGTATGTTATCAACATCCAAAACCCTGTGAACCTCACTAAGCAGAGACAGTAATGACTTTCAATGCTACTCTTGTGCTGCAGAGCAAGTGCTGCTCACATTTTCTTTTTTTTAGATATTCAGTCACTTTTCTGGTCAATTATAACCAGATAGAACTCTATTTAATAATAATAATAATGATAATAATAATAATAATAATAATAATGATGATGATGATGATGATGATGATAATGATGATGATGATGATGATGATAATAATAATAATATCCATAGTCTTGATTCTCTTAACAAAAAATTTAAGATGTTTCATGTGATTTAAACTCTTAGATTTTGGATCTTAATCTCTTATAATTGGCCAAGTTTAGCTCATGGGATCATCTTTTCGTCCTTTGTTTGTGTGTGGTGGCAAAAATAATCAGGAGCTCACCAGTTTTATTGGAAATCACCCAGACTACGTCTCCCTAAAAGGCATACAGTAGCTGATCTGACATTTCATTGAAAACTTCAAAACCTTGATGGGAAAACTACAGAAGAACTTAAAGGATCATCAGTCAATGGAATTTGAATAAATAACAGACAGGTAGCACGGCTTCTCGTATGCCTCAGTAGTGAAAACCTGACATTTGACTGATTCATATCAGCTTCTCTTTGAATTCGTGATTCAAGACCCATTATTTACTTTATTTTCATGGTAACTACATTCCAGTGTGTGCCATTTAAGCCCTGCGGGACAAAGGTGCAGGAGACATAAATACTGTATGATGGCCATTTTAAAGAGAGAAGAGAGAAAAGGGGACCGAAGAATCATTTCTTTCAACCAAGGAAAAGCCAGTGCGGCACATAGAAATCTATTTTTTATACTTTGCTTTCACTGTAAAGGAGAATTGAATAATTTCATCTGCCAGGGAAGTTATCCACCTCATTAAGTCGTATAGATGTTTACGATGTATGTCACTCCTAGAAGAATAAATTAAAGGACTGATGACAAGCTGGGCTCATTTAAAAAAAAAAAAACTTGAAACAGTTATCTGAATAACCTTCAATAACCTTGTGTAAATACAGATGGGCTTCATACAAGATAGTTTTGTTGTAATCTCAATACTTAATCTGAACATGGCATCAAAATAGATTTCCCAAAATCAAATGTACAGGATACAGAAGCATAATTAAAACTTAAATTAAAGCTGTAGAATTAAACTGAAATTGCTAGAAGATCCGACTGAATGAATGCAAACTGAATGAGGCAATAACGGTGGCAGAAAACACTCATAAAATATCGTTAATATTATGTAGAAACTGAGTGAGAAAATGTCTTGCAGTCTTTCACTATCCTTTCCTTCTTTGTTTCTTATCACTGTTGTCTGAAAATGCCTCCTATTTTTGGTGGCATTACCAGTTTTATCATTTATTTTTAGACGCCCATGTTGGAATGAGAATAAACACCAGAATGGCTTATTGGCTCAAAACTGAGATGTGAAGTTTCTGTTTCTCCATGCACATCGTGGTTAGAGCTTCCCAGCAGGCGTTATAGGTGATAATCCGGGCATTACGGGTGTACCTTCTGTGCTGAGATGAGCTTTCTTGCCATCTCTGGCTTTTGTTGACTCCATGTCAGTGATCAGCATAGCCTCCAGACTCACAGGGCTCTCTGCACTTTGTGAACTCTGTGCTGGGAACATGAGCTAAGAGTGCAGGAACAAAATGTAAAGGAGAAAAGCTTACGTGTAAAATCCCTGTTTATGAATGCAAACCACAACCTTACTGCAGCCTGTACTTATTTTGTTTCTTACGCCTCAGGCCGCGGCACTGAAGAGGTGTTTTTCTTCTTTATCTGTGTTTTTTAGCAACCACAGTCGCAACCAGAGCCGATCCGCATAATTCCATCGCAGTCGGCGCAGCCAACCGCGTTACCCAAGCCTGTGCCTTCTATCCAGCATGCGCCTCGGCCTCCTCTTCCACCGCACACGCCCCACGCCGCCAGCCTCCCTAGCTGTCCAGGGAGGGGTAAGATGGCCAAGTTTCTCAACCCAGAGGAGATGACCTCGCGAGACTACTACTTTGACTCCTATGCCCACTTTGGCATTCATGAGGTACGCCTTGTCATCGCAGTGTGGATGAAAATCACATATGTTAATCAATCAGCTTTATGGATCAATAAAGCATTTTTTAATAAACAGGGAATTTTAATTTCCATTATTGCTGCTGCACATTTCACAGAACCAGAGCATGCAATGCCCTTGTGTACTTGCAATTAATTTTAGAAAATTATTAGATTATGCATCATCCTTGTCTTAATCATTTCATATGCTCTTCTTGCTTTTTCTCTTTTAGACATGTTCTTGCCTCAGTTTGCCCGTGTGTGGGCAGGATAGTTTAACGATGATTGTGTGTGACTTCTTTTTTTTTCTTGAAGTGAACCCCTCCGCCCTCTAAACCGAGAGCTTTATGTCATAGATGGTTTAGGCCATGCCAGGAGCTACAATCAGCCAGTCCTTTCAAAGGACAGAAAATCCTAACGTTCCCTGACAGAAATGTTTCCGGGGAAAACTCAGGTTTTTGCAGGTGCCCCACAAAGCTCTATGTACAGTTGTTAATTGATGTAGGATGGTGATGAACTGCCTGGAGCAGTTTTAAATGTGGTGAAACTTTTGAAAACTTGAGGAACAGAGAGCCACTTTTGAACACATTAAACGTGTGTATTGTGTATGCCTATTTGTCCACACGGTTTCCTCAGAGTTCACAGAGTTCATCTGCATTTTAGAGAGCAGATGCAGGAAGCATCTGTATAAAAAGAGTATGTTGCGTGCGTGACCTGTGGGATGTTTTTTTTTATGTATTTGTGGAATGTAGGTCAGGTGTATTTTAGTCATTTCTGAATATTCTTTGCACTCACACATGCACGCACACTGTGAAAGAGGTACAGACAGAAAAGAGATGCAGACAGGCTGAGCCTGCAAGCTCACAGGGCTTATTCAGAAACACTAACAATGGATTTGAATGTAGAACCACAGGGCTGACAGGGAATAGAGTAAGATTAGGTGAAGGCTGTGTTGTTATTTGTAAATGCTGCACTGTAGATATCGGAGCTATTCAGACCACTGACGTCCAGCCAATGTTTTTAATTTCACACAACAAACTGTCGCTTTCTGCAGGAGTTCGTGTTGCCAGGACCTTTCTTATATTTTTCTCACATGTCAAACCAGGAAATGTTGAAGGATGAAGTGAGGACACTCACCTACAGGAACTCCATGTACCACAACAAGCACATCTTCAAGGATAAAATAGTGCTGGACGTTGGAAGCGGGACTGGGATCCTTTCTATGTTTGCGGCCAAAGCAGGGGCAAAGCATGTATATGGGGTAAGATGTGTTTCCCTTCAGTAAACTGCAAACATGTGGACCAATTAGGATCTGATCTCCATGTAGCTCAAGCCTCACAAGGTGCTTATATTGTCAGCATGTAGTGCATATGTAGGTCTGCTGCTGTGTGGGTTAGAACATACAGTACATTTTAAACCATCTAATCTTGGGTAATATTTCTTTTGACATGCAGGTGATAAAACTGTGTGACCTCTCAGGCAGGTTGACCAGCTAAACCACAGAGATTTGAAAGCTATTAGTGTTATTGAGCACTGGGGCAGAAGTAATTGCAAGTCAGAGCATGTCTGAGAATGCCTGCTGCACACACACACACACACACACACACACACACACACACACACACACACACACACACACACACACACACACACACACTGCTAGCTTGGGATAACCATGTGGAACTTATTTTTGCATGGTGGGTCGAGACGAAGTGCTTCAGGGAAGGAATGATTAACTTGGAATTGCCAAGAGACTTGTTCTGAGCCACTGAATGACATTATGTGTTTATGTGTGTGACTATGCCTTGTGTCATGTGTTTGCTTGCCTTTCCTCTCCTGCTGCCTCAGTCAGTTTTTGTCTCCCTCTCTCTAGCATCCTGTTTTAGTACTTTAGCTGATTTGATTCAGAGTTTTGTTACTGCGGTCCATCTGGCAGGATTTTATCCACATAAATGGGGACAGGAGTTTCAGGATTTTCTTACCTAAAGCTTTTGAAGTTTGATGTGAGGGCCCGGGCTCACGAGCTGGACGAATATACCCCCGATCATTCCTTATCAATAAGAACAGTACATGACAATGTATGTGTGTTTAGTGTAGTCCTTCAACAATTCCAAGTAGCAACAAGACACTTAGGTAACATGTCCAACCTACGCATGACCTGTGCACCACAAAATCATAAAGGGTCAAGGCAAACTAGACTTGTACTAATCTATTAGCACACTATTCACTCCCTTTTGAATTTCCTGCCTGCTGCCGGCTGGATTCCTTCGTTCTTTTGGCTGCTGTCCTCAGTTAGCAGAGGAGGGTCGTATTCTGGATTATTCGTTTTCATATACTTCACTTCCTCAAGCTCACTTTTATGTGTGATAAATCTACTCATTAGTAACACTGAATGAGCAGTGAGATGCCCTTTGATTCTGTTCACAACTTTTATGTACAGACTTTCTCGGAGGTGGAGGGCGTCCAGTTCAGGGGTCTCAGGATCACATCTTTGGTTTTGCAGATAACAAAGTACTGGTGGCTTCACTGAGTGGTGTCCCATTGAAGCCTTTGGCTTTGGCACCATCAAGCCCGAGGCTCTGCTTCCCAGTTAGAAAAGACAAAGGCTTCAATTGTCCACTTTAGGTCAGGGATGAGATTCTATCTCAAATTCAGGAGTTAAAGTCTCTCTGGGTTTTGTTCTCAAGTGAGAGTAGAGTAGCGCTATATAAGAATCAGTCCATTTACCCATGCAGCGGACAGGCTGCAGACGTAGCCGTGCCATTCCAGGGCTTGGTTTTAGCATGGGGGTCTAGCCAGGACCCTTACTGGATACCAGGAGGTGTCCCGCTCCACAAGGTGTGTAGTCTTATCACTACACTATCCAGCTGGATGCCTCCTAAACTGCAAGTAAGTGAAATAGTCAATGTGGGAGAAGGTATAGCTCTCTGTTGGCCATTCGTCTGGGTAGCTTTGTTTAGAGCGCCGTCCCTGTGACCTGGATAAACTGTAGAAAATAGACGAGTAACACATGAAAAGCCAGGCACTGTTTTTTCAGATAAAAACAATACATTGTTAAAAAAACTGGTTAAGCTCAGTGTAGCTGCTTTGATTATTCTAGGAGTGTTTCTAATGTCTTTATGTTAGTATGATGCAGAGTTTAGTTTCTGCCCAGTAATAAAATGCTTAAGGTTGCTAATAAAAAGTAAAGAAACTAAACTATGTGTAAGTCACAGGTTAATAGCTCAGATAGAGGACAAAAAGTACAGTGATATCTGGGCAAAGTTAGAAACTTCTACTTGCTGTGTCTCCAGAGTAAAATACCAGCAGGAGCCTGCAGGGATGTCTACGGTGACAGTGACACTTTCTGACACTAGCGAGAGGTGCGAGAGGCAACCTGTGCGGGGGTGCCTCTGTCAATACACCCTGAGGCTTCAGTGCGCTCCTACTGGATGGTGACTATGACAGACACGTGGCTAATAGCTGTCTCTTATGACTTTGACTCAGAAAGAGATGAGGAAGATTGCCAATTAGAACCTGTTATTACACATGAATAGAGCAATACAGTTACATGCGTCTCCGCAAGTGCACAAACATGTTCACACCCGATGCAACATTAGCCTTTGCTGGTTATTTATGGATTTGGTACAGTCTTTTTAATGGGCACCAGAGGCAGCAGAAGCCTCCTTCCTCTTTCTCTGCTAATAAGCAGCAGAAAACAAGGCTGCTCCGGGGAGTCAGTGCTAATGTGAAGTCCCTACAGCCTATATGCCTGCGGAAAAACCCAAAAAGTTTATGTTCTGTATTTGAGTTACTGCAGTATAATAAGCAGAGATTGGAGCATTGGAACATTGGTTTTATGGCATGTTTAACTGGTTTCTTTCCTGTAAATAATAGCCCTCAAAGACCTCATTCTTCCATGCCAGTACAGGGTCAACTAACACCACACTGTAAAATGACTCTGTCTTACATGCGTAACTGTGAGTTAAGTAAAAATAGGCAAGTACAAGGAAAATATACTTTAAGTATAAAATAAAAAAAGCTGGCCATACTATTGAATAGTGCAGCACTTACAGATTACAAGTGCTACACTATTATCTCTTATAGCATTATATTATTATTAGTGACAATTTGATGTAAAAATGGGGTTTTATTAATTTATTTGGTTTAATGGGTTGATTTAATAAATGGTTGGAAAATTCTCTGAAAATACTGAGAAATGCCATCAAAAAAATCTCTGAACTAATATAAGTTTTTGCGTGAAAGTTAGAAGGTGCTTCATGGCGTGAAAGGAAGCACTGTATGAATGTACCCTACAGTAGAAAATTCTTTAAGTGTTCAGAATAGGAAGGAGCCGGGTGAGTAGCTGCCCATCTACAACCTATTTGTTTAAAAAAATGTACATTTACATTTTTTACATTTATAATTTTTGTATAAAAAGTCAAAATTTTTAATGTAACAAATTACTTAAACTGTAAGATAAATAAAGTAAACAAAAAAAAGCTGTACAACTTACCTCTGAGAGTTAGTAGAGAACATGCGCTTATTTGCACTGAACAAAAATAAGTGCCTCGTTTTTGTGGCTACCTTATCCACAAGACCCCCAGCCTGACCGGCTGCTTTGTGACACAGAGCACCCAGGGTTCATTAAAGGGTCTTCTGTGTGACTATAACCAGATGGGTCGGTTGCAGCATGCAGCAGCAGTATGCTGCACAAAAACACTAAGCAAATGGGACACAGTGTTCAAAGGTGAAAATCTATGCTCTCAGATTCCCAGTGCTGTAAGAGCCTAGTATTGATTAATGTATTCTGCTGAATTATGTCCATATTTTATTTGAGAGAAGCCTTAGTGTAGTTTGATGAATCAATGAGCTTTATTATGTTATAACAATGATATCAGTGGCAACTCAATAAATCAGCTCTGAGGCAGAAGAGAACGTACAAAATATGCCAGGACCAGCTATCCAACTATTTTGGCCTCACTGGTTGAGCGCTGTCTTCACTCCTGCTTTCAGGATGCATTATGTCACCTGGACACCTACTTCATTCTCTGCTCCAGTGAGTCAGGAAGGACTTTTCATCTCACCCCCTTGTTCAGATCATCTTCCACCATCGACTAAGCTTCCATGATACGCAGTTATATCTAAGCACTAAACCCTCTGGTTAGTTCCCTGCTTTGTCCCCTATCAGCAGTCTAAAACTATTTAACAATTCTCTCAAATAGAACAAAATAAAATTGAAGCCTTGGTTGTGGCTCCTGCGTCACTGCTTTCAAAGCTGTCTGATTTGGGCCTTAATTTTGAGTCTTCACAACCTGGGTGTCATTCTGGACTCCATTCTTTCATTTTCATCTTATATTAAACCTATCTCTAAATCTGCCATCTACCACATCAAGAACATCTCCAGACAACAGCTTATACCCTTAAACTCAGCAAGCTGCAGTATGTTGCATGTATGTATCAATCAATCAATCAATCAAGGCTTTATTCGTCACGTGCAGGTTGCCCTGCAGCCGTCAGCCTCTCCAAGATCTTATCCGTGCTGCACTCAATGAGCCCATTTTGAGAAACTCACGCCTCTTCCCATCGTTTCAATCCCAGCGGGCAGCCTTGTGGGGGTTTGAACAGCCGGTTCTGCTTTCTTAATTCTTTGATAAGTCAGGGCCAAGCCAGCTCCGAACAGCCGGAACCCTGTTATCATGGTTCCGAATAGGTAGATATCTTCAGCACTCAGGCTCACCCAAGCCCAAACTTCTCGTTGAGAAAAGGGTGTCAGTTGCATTTAGGGACCATTTGATCAAATCCATAATTCCTCTTTTAGGTTTTAGAGAACAGACTGTGAGAGAGTGTTCCAGGGAAAAGTAATACAAAAAACACGAGACTAGACAAGGACATAAGAGGCTAAGCAGGGAAGCTAAGGGAGAGGAGGAGGAGGAGGAGGAAAGTGCGACCGCCTTCGTCAAGAGCAGAAAAAGAAAGAAAAATGTATCACCCCCAGTTTTATGCACTGGTTCCCGGTTAAGTGTTTCCTAAAAAATTCTCACCTACCAACCCATTCACTGCTCCACAGGACCTACTGGACTTTCTACCTTACACCTCATCTTGAACTCTGTGTTCCTCAGTGAAATACTTCCCATGCCCCATACAGGACTGCAGTCCTTTAGGGACACATCCATAGTTGATTTTCTTGTTGTTATTGTTATTAGTATTATAGAGACTAGGTTAACAATTCTTTCAGGTTTAGTGACCAGGTTAAATTTAACCAGGTTAAAGCAGGTGAAAGCCTTCAGGGTTTTATTCTGTTTTATTTAGGAGTCGAATGCGCAGCTTCAGCTTAGAGATACTAAACAAGGATGACCTTGTTTTTACCCCAGACAGCTTTATGGATGGTTACACTGTTACACAGACATTTCTGCCTGTAGCAATGATTCAAATTTCAGTCTCAGTTCTGTATTTGTTTTTAATCTCAACTCACACGGTGAAATGTGATTATCAAGTATAGCAATGTCAGTGTGACCAAAGTCACTGTCAGTGTCTGTAAGTGTCAGACAATATTCTAAAGTTTAAAAAGAAAAAAGTGTCCTTGTGTGTGATCAAATTTTGATCAGCTATTAGCTGTGGTGGACACATATAATAATCCTAGACAATTCACTGCTTTGTTGTGGAACAAACTGCTTGTCTACACGAACTTGTGCCATCTTGCAACAGTGCATCAAGAGGTTGTGCTTTCTTGTTACATTATGAAACTCTATGAACAGTTCCACCAACTCCAAAAAGGTTGGAATGGTCATTTTTAAATGATAGATTAAGATGTTTCAGTTATATTCTTTGATTATTGTAATTCGTGGGTTTTGGTTGTGCTTGTGTTATATTTTTAGTGCTAGGATTTTGGTTTATTTTGGCTTTCTCGTGTCCCTCGTCTTGTCACGCTTGTCTTCGTGTTCCCTCTGTCTTTCCAGTCAGTCGTGTCTCCGTCTCAGTGTCAAGTCTGCGTCTCTGTGTTATACTTCCTGTTTTACTTTGACAGTCTGTGTCCTTTGTCAATTATTCTGCTTTGCTTCCTTTGTCTCGTTAGGTCTGATTACTCCCAGCTGTGCTGCCCTTTGTCGCGTCGTACCCTCACAGTGCTGTGTTTTTCCAAGTTTACAGTTCCTGGTTTGTTTTCTAGTTGAAGTTTCTTGTTTCCAATTTCTAGTTTAGTTTTGTATTTAATGTTAGTTTTTTCCAGTAATAAAAGGTGCTGCTTTCAGTTACATTCGCGCGTGTGAGACTAAATAAAGTGTGCTAAGTGTTTGTTTACACTCTGGAAATATGTCCCGCACAAAAATTAGCACAACTTTAACAAGTTACATTTGGAAAATGCTGCTCAAGTACAATTTTAAAAATATCACACAAAATGACATATTGTAACAACCTTTATTATTGTGGTATAGCACAGCCAGTGTGTGTGAGTAAAGTGGCGTTACATGCTGCTCGTGTGTCTGTTCAGAGAGACCTCACCATTGTAACGGGCTGGCACCGGCGACTACCGATCTCCGTGCATGTATGTACGGACAGAGTAGAGCCGTGGAGACCTGGCTTGTATGGTCTTATGTTGCTAACAACAAATAAAGATCTGTTGTTCGATTTAACTGACTGGCTTCGAGTTATCTGGCTAACCTCCACAAATGCTGGACCTGCTAGCCGCTCCTTCCTCGCCAGACTGCTGTTACAGTATCAGGCGCAAGGATGAAACTGAAGCTTTTTGGTTTTATGCTTTGATTTATTGTTGTTGCCAATATGTAATTCATCTGTATTTGCATGACTAAACGGATTCAAGAGTTTCATAAATTTTTTGTTAGAAGTTTGTTATTTATTTTCTATCTACTTTTGTAATTTATCATGGAGCATGCATGTAACGTTTCCAGTTTCTGCAACAGCAACGTAACATACAGTAACATACGGTAACATGCGGTTGTTTGGCTCCAGGGCTTCCCAGGCAACATCAGTAGGGCAGTAATATTTAAAATCACCTGCATTATAAGTGAAGTCATGTTATTGTGAGTACAGGCAAAGTGTCTGTGAAATTCTTCACTTAAATAGCTTTTCTTTTTTTCTGCCAGATTGAGTGCTCCAGTATATCGGAGTACTCCGAGAGGATCATCAAGTCCAACCACCTTGACAGCGGTAAGAGCTGCAGCTGTTCCTCGTCTCACAATTCTGATGACACATGCACTCCATCGTCAGTGAAGAGAGCAGTAAAGTAGGTTAAAGTCATGATAGTGAATGAAGATAAATGAGGGAGGAGTGGCAGAAGAGAACAAGAAGAGATGTGATCAAGTCAAAGACTCAGCGGTCCTGTTGCTCTATTTTCACCTGTAAAGCAGGAGTGGGGTAGGCGGAGGTTTACCCTGGTGCAGGTGTGCCGCGGTCAGTGGAAGAATCCGCGAGTTTCTCTGTGAGTTTCCCATTACGTCGTAGCTACTCGGTGCTTGTTTGGAAGTTTAGGGATTTTTCGCTGTAAAAAGAAGTTTTCTTCCCACGCACAACGGACACTAATGTTTTTGTCACTTTTTATGGAATCAAACTCAAAGTAAGGTCAGTACTTCCACGCTTTAAACGCTGCACGCTCATACTCTCTCTGCACTCCATATATGATCCATTGTTGATCTGCACACAGCTGTTGTCACTAACGTCGCACTCGCTTACGTCACTGTCATGAGACACTCTCGCAAAAAAATCCCGGTTTTAGTAACGCAGTAACGCAGCGTTCCTACGGGAAAGTAACGGTAATCTAATTACCGTTTTTGCAATAGTAATCCCTTACTTTACTCGTTACTTGAAAAAAGTAATCGGATTACAGTAACGCGTTACAAGTAATGTGTTACTGCCCATCTCTGCCCGCGACAATATGAAACAGGAAAATACCGCAGTGTAATCCATTTCTTTCAACAAAGTAACTGTATTCTAAATACCACCTTTTTAAATGGTAACTGTAACGGAATACAGTTACTCATATTTTAAATACGTAACGGCGGTACATGTATTCCGTTACTCCCCAACACTGCCTGTGGCCATGGAAGTGATTGGAACACCGTTTGTGACCCAGCACATTTTTGAGTGGACATTCCTTCATCTTTGTTCTTTACACTGGCTCATTTGTATTCATTAGCAGAAATATGCTTCCATCCTGTGTAACTTCAAAGTGTATGTTATGATCAGAGCACCTGCTGTGCGTCAAATTTCCTGCCAAGCCCCTGACTCTGCACCTACCAGATAATGGAGCTATAAACCACCCTGTCAGCAAATGCCCCGTTTATTTCTAAACCTATGAATAACAAGTATGCTTAAGTAACCGAAGAAAAGAGTTATCGGTGTGTTTACTGAGTTCTGGAAAGCAAATAAGCAATCAGCAGTTGGAGTAACAGGGTTGACGTGTCATTGTGAAGACATCTGTATAATCAGGGAAACTCTTCAGTCGCTTCTTTCCAAAGCAGAACAAACAAAGCTGAAGTCAGCTAATCTCAGGCAGGGCGAAGATCGACTCCTCCACCGCAGTCCCCAGCTGGTTTCATTTTCATAACAACACAATGGCTGCTGTGTTAGCCTACAAAGCATGAACAGGTGTGTCACCACTCACAGTTTCTTTTCTAAAATTACTAGTAATAAACTACGTTTTTGTTGGAAGTGGTTTAACAGATGGTGCAGCTATTCCTTCACCCAGCAAAATAATAAGAATAATTTTAATAATAATAAAAGTAACAAACAACTAATAATACAACTTCCATACGTCCCCTAAAATATACTTTACCTTATACTTTTTAGCCCCCAGAATTCCCACATGTTATTGTAAAGACTTAAAGATTCATTTAAACTTTATTATTTTACGGTTTTAAAATGTTTTGTGTGTTTCAGTTATCACCATTTTCAAAGGCAAGGTTGAGGAAGTGGAGCTTCCTGTTGAAAAAGTTGACATCATCATATCTGAATGGATGGGCTACTGCCTCTTCTATGAATCCATGCTCAACACTGTCATCTTTGCCAGGGACAAGTGGCTGGTAAGACGTCTGGATTGTGTGCGTTTGTGTGTATCCTACAACAACACAAGTCACCAAGATACCTGATACGCTTATGAAGAACACGTAGGCAGATGGAGTTAAATAAACACGAGCTGTTGATCATTGAAGAAAATACCAGCAGCACAACAGGGAGTATTAACAGATGATCTGGCAAGGAGAAGATTAGGGACACAGGTGAAAACAATCGTGAAGTCAGGGGGAGACAGACAGGAAGCTCGCATAAGATGCTTCAAAGTAAAATGTTTTATTAGCGAGGGAGACACGAATACTAACGCTAAACAAGAGGCAAGTAAACAAAAGGGACCGAGGCATCAATACAGTCTGAGACGGAGGGAGGTGTGACAGAAACAGAAGCAAAACTAAAACTCACGACTAGAAGCCGTAAAGTAAATCAGCAAGAGACTCCAATGTAATCTGAACTTTGAAAGTCAAAGCACGAATCTAAAAAAATACAATAAACACAAAACTCTAAACTTCACACAGAGGAACAACAGAAGAACCTCAGAAACTACGAAATCCAAACCAAGCAACCACCACCGACACAAAATGTTTAAAGTAATAAAACACAGAAAGTATAAAGCTGGAATTATAATATTCTCAAATGTTAGGACAGTTGAACAGATTCAGGATTACATTTCTAATAACACTCACAGCTGTCTGCACTCGCTGTTAACAGATCTCGGCTGAAGTCCCGGGTTGATTCCATTGCACTGTTCAAATCACAACTAAAAACCCACATATTCAATCTTGCCTTTCCCTCTAGTTAATATTTCTTTTATCATTTTATATTATGCACTTTTATGCTCATTTAATTTCTTGTTTGCTCTGTACCTGTTGCTTTCCTATGCATCAGTGACCGCTACCTGCTTGCATACTTAGTACTTGCTTTGGTCCTATTTCTATTATCTTCCTTCTATTCTCTATCTTACTTGTTAAGCACCTTGGCATACCCTTGGTTTTTAAGTGTGCTTTATAAATAAAGTTTATTATTATTATTATTTATTTATTTATTTTTTTAAAGATCTACATGTTAGTTTTCAGTTAATTTTATTTTATTTTGGTCAAACGTTTTGCAGTTTCGATGCATTCCTAATTCATCTCTGTTTTTTTTTTTCCAGAAACCTGGTGGATTAATGTTTCCTGACCGGGCCTCCCTGTATGTGGTGGCCATAGAGGACAGGCAGTACAAAGACTTCAAAATACACTGTAAGTGCAGTTTAATGCCAAAATCATGTTTTTGCCACTTACTTGTCCTGTACATAGCGTGGGTAACCAGAAATACGACTTGCTGGATGGATGCAGAAAGCACCATCAACACACCCACGTTCTGCTCTCCACTGTGGGCACACACACACAGCCTTTCCAGCTCTGCAAATAATTTTAAACTATTCCTGAGGTACAAGACTGGGCGTGATAATTGATATTATAAGTCAACAAGCCTCTCCATCTCTGTATGATCCCCTGTATAAACCCTGCAAGGAGCACTGTGGGCGATTTATTGCTGCTGGACATAAAGCAGCATAAAGTCTGCGCACAACCCAAAATGACAACACAATTGTCAGTAGGCCTCCTACTCACACTCCTCCATACATCTGGGAAATTATACAACCACAGTGCACCAGATAAAATCTAGCCAATCATATCATATTGGCCTTCTTATGTCTGGCTAGTTCAGTTAAGCTCGCTGTGGCTCTGAAGTGCTCTATGCACAAAGTCACGCTGAGACAAGTGTACATATTGACCGCAAACTTTTTCCAGTGGCACGGAGCCAAACACGACCTTTATCTCAGTTGGAAGTGCGTTTCTGTAGCTCTCCAGCATTCTAAGAGCATCCTGCAGTCATTAGTGCTACTCTGGGCTGCAGAGTAAGTTAAGTGGGCAGCAGGAAATGCAAATACACAGCATTACAAAAGCCCCCGGGGGTTTGTGACCTGTTCATTATCACCAGTATTTCAGCGCGTTCAAGTAGTTCTTCCCTGCCTCTTGGGCCACAACAGAGATGTTTGCTCACACACTCTCTTAAGGTGCTTTGTGAATAATTTATGCACCAATTTCACTTGAGCAACGAGGATATCCAGGGCAAGAATGCTGCCTGTGTTCAAGGGGCTCGTGTTGACGATTCATCGCCATATACAATGTGACTTTCATCTGTCAAAATGAAAATCATTCCAAAATGTCAGGATATATATCTCTAGGATCTTAGATGAGACTATTCTGGGACGAGCAAAGCCCCCAACCAGAGATTTTTATTTATTTATTTTTTCATATTCAGTCCAAATGTTTACATATCCTGTGGCTTTTGCCGGCTCTATAAACCAAATAGAAACTTGGAGCAAATACAACAGAAGAAAATATTGATTCTAAATATGTTTAGAATGTGATAACAAATCATTTTGTGACGCTGTATTTACCAGGGTGGGAGAACGTGTATGGCTTTGACATGACGTGTATCCGTAATGTGGCCATGAAGGAACCCCTGGTGGACGTAGTAGACCCAAAACAGGTGGTGACCAACTCCTGCCTGGTCAAGGTTAGTACTGTGAATCATATTTTGGCTCATGGGTAATGTTCCCTGCCTGATCAGCCAATATGCAGCGCTGCCATTGCTGATTATTAACTGAAGCAACAATAAAAAGGGTTTAATGCCAATTCTGAGCTTCAGATTTCATTTCTTGCTCTGGAAATACAGTTTAGCAGTTCTGTTTGTGACATAATTAACCTGGTAAAACACACCAGGGTTGCACGTTAACTACTGATTAACTACCCAATGACATTGTTTGACTGGCAAACGTATTGTCTAACATACCGGGGCTGTTATGAGTGCCACCTCGATGTTGTTCTGTCTGTGGCTCCCTCTGTGTTTATTTGCCTGATCACACTGCCATGCATGCCAATAGCAGTCTGTCTAGTCTCCCTGATTGTGCTCCTTGTCATAGTGACCTTCTTATCGCTGGCCTTGATTAGATGGCTCTGCCCTGTCTCACCTTTGTCCCGGTGGAATATTGTTGTGCGGTTATACCTTCATTTCAGTGTTGCCTCTTTCATGTTCCCCTTTTAGCTCATACTTTTGTCACCTTACAAGTCTTTCCTCACCGCTTTGAGTTCAGCTGTTTTCAGTCCTATTACCACGCAGGCATCCCATTTGCCCTTACAGACATTTGTGAAAGAAATAATTGCTCGGAAGAGGTCGGTGAATTTGAATGTGTTACTGTAATAGGATGCAATTGTTGCAACAATTTAGTTTGTGAAATTATTGACAAAAGGAAGCATTTAGGAACCACAGCAACTCAGCCACAAAGAAAATTTGCAGAGATCGATGAGCGCTGAGGCACATGTTAACTAAAGAGCCACAAAACTGTGCTAGGAGCATCGTTCCATGGTTTCCATTGCCAAGGTGTAACATGTAGGTGGGCCAGTACTTTTGCCCATATAGCATATACTGTGATCTGAGAACTTTCTAGAGTCAAAGCTGCTATGGTCCCATAGCAACTATATGACTATGGCGAGTATCACAGAATTATAACGTATCACGGTGTTTTGAAATCTAAATGCTATGATTTTCAGCACTATCAGCACAATTTCTGCTTCCAGTCAAACTGACGATGTATTATAGAGCATTGCAGTGCACCCACTACAAGAGTGCAGTCTCCAGTATTGGTAAAATAAGCTGAGCTCAGAGAGCAGTGAAAGATGACAACTGCAAGTAGCAAAAAGAGTGTTTATTGTTAACTCTGTTTTCCTGGGTCTTTTCACGTGTGTTATGAATAAATCTTCTTTTTTTTTGGTACCAGTACTAGTTTTATTTTGTTGTATTTATCCGCGACACCTTAAAGGCCGGTCCGTGAAAATATTGTCGGGAATAAACCGGTCCGTGGCGCAAAAAAGGTTGGGGACCGCTGCTCTACCTAATCACATGAGCCAAGGTGTGAAAACAGGTGTGGGTCACAATCAGCCAAGGTTTTGGGTGAAGCCTAGCGCCACCCTATCATGTGACTTCCTGAGGTCAAATGGCCCAGGATGTGATTGGGCCTTATGGTGTCTGAAGGGATCTCAAAACTGGATTCCAGATGGCAGACAGTTGGTGTCGTAAGCCACCGCCTCTGTTCAAAGATGGACATGGATGGCTTCTTTCACTCCTCTTTCTTGAATGGATGGATCTGTCTTCTCTGTCCAAAATGTGAACATTGGCATCCTCGAAGGAGTGACCTTTGTCCTTTAGATGCAGGTGAACAACCGAGTCTTGTCCTGCTGACGTGGCTCTTCTGTGTTGTGCCATGCGTTTATAAGCATGTTAGTCTTTTTAATCAAAGCAAAGGTCTGTTCAATACTTCTTGTGCAAACTAGTTGTTCATATGAGTAGTTCCAGTAAGTTAAATCACTGCAGCTTAGTTTTTTAGTTTTAGTTTTCCCCCTCTGTATAAACTGACTTAGGCAGACAGCCCTTGAGATAAAAAGTGTGTGAGGCTGATGGGAATAGGGGTTTTTTGCCTCTGGGATTTTTTTATATCAAGGCTTTACACCATTGATACCACACTGAAAAGAGTGGTATTAATGGTGTAAGGCCTTTTAAAGACATGCAAATCCATTCAAAGTCACTGTGTTGACTTTAAATTAATTACTGATTGACCTCATTAAAGTTGTATAACCGAGGAGTAGCACGTACAGGACCCCGTGTTATTAAACCTTGACTGAAAACTACTGTAACGATACTCGGGGAGCATCATTAGCAAGTATGATCGTGAAGAAAACAACCTGTATGATGGTGCTCTTAAAATGTTTATTTTGCCTTAGGAGTAATTGCTAGAGGATAAACATTGCAATGCAGTATATTGCTGTCTTAAACTTTGAAATGTGACTTTGAGAAGTTTATACTGCATGACCAGAGTAAACATCTCGTAAATGTGTTTATGGGATTAATTATTTTTTAAAGACAGCCGGGGAAATCTGATATTATTGTTGCAGTGTTTTATTGTCACCAAACATAAGGCTCATTCCTCTGCAGCAAATGTGGCATCTGGCACCAAAGCCATCAGTGAATATCTATTAGCACTGATGCCACAGTGAAATGCCTTCATGTTTATGCTGTGGTAGCAGGTTTCAGGTAAGCTTTCCTCTGTTGTGCAGTAATCATAGATAATTCTTTATGTTGACAGTAAACCAGAATCAGGAGGAACGTGCTCCACACTTAGCATGACTCACTGGGATGATATGGGAGACCTTGTAAAATTGATTGGAATCAGGGGACATTTATAGACTTGGGTTGTAGAGCCTTGCATGACATGATCCCCAACACTTGGATCATGACAAGTATGGGCACAGCTCCTTCTTCTTGTCTATCCTACACAGCGGTTACTGGCTTCTACTTGTGGAGGTAAATGGACTGATTCTTATACAGCGCTTTTCTACTCTCATGGAGCACTCAAAGCACTCTATACAACATGCCTCATTCACCCAATCTCACACAGTCATATGGATGCATCGGAGAGCAAGTCGGGGTTAATATCTTGCCCAAGGATGCTTGACATGGGATGCCAGGGATCGAACCACTGACCTTCTGATCAGTAGGTGACCTGCTCCTCCTGAGCTACAGCCACCCAAGTGGAAGCTTTCCTGTAGGCTCCATCTTAATGTTGGTCGTTTTTTCCTCGCTGTATTGCAGATTTATTTTTTACAGCCTTTTAAAACTGGTAGGTTTAATTTCTTGTTGTGTGAATAAATAAAAGGTCCGGTGAAGGTAAGAGCAAAGCGCTCTATTAAAGAATTCATATACATTTCTAAAAGCACACTTCTGAGACTTTTCTTTGAATCACAGTGAAAGGGAGAACTTAATGTAATGACTCACATAAGAAACTTGTCATTTGTTTATGTAAAAAAAAAATTTTTTTACTTTTACAGGAAGTGGACATCTACACAGTAAAGCCTGAGGACCTGTCCTTCACATCATCTTTTTGCCTGCAGATCCAGAGGAATGACTACATCCACGCACTGGTCACTTACTTTAACATTGAATTTACTAAGTGTCACAAGAAGACAGGTTTTTCCACAGGTAAGATACCCAGCACTTCTGCTTACTTCATATTCTGTACAAGGCGTCTTCATCTATCTGTTTGTTTGCCAGTTTATGCACAGCTTCAGTAATCGAGCTGCATTATATCTATTAATGTGACAATTAAACTTTCTGGTCATCATCAAGACATAAAAATTTGAGAAAAATAGCCTTACAGCCACTAGCAGTCTGACTCCTGGCCCTCTGAATCTGAGGTCTGTAGAGCGAGAGATGTAGTGTTGTTTTTCTTTGCAATTTCTCTGAGCATTGCACAGTCTGACCTCGAGGTGAGTTTGCCTTGGTGTCCACTCCTGGGAAGATTTGCAGCTGTCTTGAATGTTTTCCACTTGTGAATAATCTTCCTCACTGTAGAATGAAAGATGTCTTCATTTTATTTATTTATCTGCTTTTTTTATTGAAAGGGCCTTATAACTCTACCAGGATTCATTGCTTTTGTCTTTCCTCCTGGGCATTGTGATAAAACACACACACATAATTATTACATATCAGAAACTTCTGATCATCTAAAAGTGATTACCAGCACCTGGTTGCTACTTTACCTTCTTAATTAGTGTGGAAACAGACTGCATAGAGTCCTGTGAAAAACGTGTTGCACTTTTGATAGACATGACCAGTGTTGGTCAAGTTACTTGAAAAAAGTAATCAGTAACTAATTACCGATTACTTCCCCAAAAAAGTAATCCCGTTACTTTACTGATTACTTATTTTCAAAAGTAATTAATTACTTAGTTACTTAGTTACTTTTTAAAAACACGATTTACAACCTGAAGAAGTGATAAAGCGATAGATCTTTCAGCCCAATTCTACTTTTTCTGCAAATCAATCATACAAAATGTAATCAAATGGAAAAGTCTCTTTTTAAAACTTGTTTTATTAGTTTTAATCTTTTAACTTTATGCATCAAGCAAAAATGTAATTATATGCAACATTCTCTGACTGGAAGAAATTAGTTTAACATTTAAACCTATTTTCTGCACATTCCAGCACATAAAATAAAATATTTTTTGTGTTTACACTCAGTCTTTCAAATAGATGCAAGTAAAACACAGCAGAACATAAATAAAGTCAAAGACTCAGCGGTCCTGTTGCTCTATTTTCACCTGTAAAGCAGGAGTGGGGCAGGCGGAGGTTTACCCTGGTGCAGGTGTGCAGCGGTCAGTTGAAGAATCCGTGAGTTTCTCTGTGAGTTTCCCATTACGTCGTAGCTACTCGGAGCTTGTTGGAAGTTTAGGGGTTTTTTTCGCTGTAAAAAGAAGTTTTCTTCCCACGCACAGCGGACACTAATGTTTTTGTCACTTTTTATGGAATCAAACTCAAAGTAAGGTCAGTACTTCCACGCTTTAAACGCTGCACGCTCATACTCTCTCCCGCACTCGATATATGATCCACTGTTGATCTGCACACAGCTGTTGTCACGAACGTCGCACTCGCTTACGTCACTGTCGTGAGACATTCTCGCAAAAAATCACGGTTTTAGTAACGCAGTAATGCAGCGTTCCTACGGGAAAGTAACGGTAATCTAATTACGGTTTTTGCAATAGTAATCCCTTAGTTTACTCATTACCTGAAAAAAGTAATCAGATTACAGTAACGGGTTACATGTAATGCGTTACTGCCCATCTCTGGACATGACACATAATTAGAGACTAATCAGCAATTAATAGAGCACAGACATTATTTGGAGATAACCAGATGAAACCATCCAGTTATCTGCACCGTTTTTTCTTAAAAAAAAACAAAAAAACAAATTAAATAAAGACAAATCTACATAAACAGATCTAAAACTATTTTCTAAAACTAGTCTCTTTTATTCCATTGAGAGAATTCTGAACTTTCTTTGGAGCAACAACCTCAAAAGGCCCGGTCTCCTTTTGTCTTGAGTGTGGAAACTAACAATAAACTCTGATAAGAAGACCATGGATTCCTACTGGTATTATGTGGCTACAGTTGCAAGAAGAATGGAATCACATCAGGGACAACCTGCCTTTATGTTTAAAAAACCCAATCCCTTTCATAGTAGGACATACAAATAACACAAGTCACTTTCTGCAATCTAAATTAGGAGTGATAGATTCAGAAGACCCCAGGTTAAAGAGTGTCCTGTTTCTGAAGCCCTGTGTTTCATCACAGTCCAATGAGAATCAGAGCTGTATACTTTGCCCAGTGGGAAAGGGAAAAACCACACTTCCTGTCAGGTTTTGTGTTCCTCATTGTGCTCACTTCTTTTCATAGATGGCAGACCAGTGCTTTCTCACCTTGCATGTTTGGAGGCCCCAATTTGTGTGAAATTAGGCCAGTCCAAAGATTTGAGATTGTGGCGTTCTGAGAGAATGACTGCAATTTTAAAACCTGTGTGTGACTGACCTCTGTTGGTGAAGGAGAACATTGAACTGAAATGTAAAGAGGAATAAACTGTCTTAACTGTTGGATTAACAAATATATCTTTTGGCTCTTTTGGTTAAAAAAAATGTGTGTAAGCACAGGTCACCTTTAATTTGTCAAGTACACCATCATCAAGACCTTGTAACTTTTACTCAAAGAGATTTATTGTTTCCTAACATTGGCTTTTTCTGCCAAAGCACAGTCCCGTCTATTGATTTTCTGTAAGTGTGTCTGCCAAGCAAAGTTTCCAGTGTCAAAACTTGGGCCTTTCCTCCTGAAAAGGTTAGACAGATTAAAAATTACACACAAAAGGCTAAAATGGGCCATCAGTCTTTCACGCGGCCGTGAAGGACAGTGTATCAGACACACACACAGACTGTCAGGTGAGGAGGAAAAGGTTAGGTCAGTACAAAAATACCATTTCATCTACTGCAGTTGCAGAATTAGATGAAACAGAATTAGTTTCTCACTGCCTTTATTGAACTATGCCCTAAAAAAAGACCCTGGCCTGCGTAGCAGTATGCTGATTGGCAGGCCCTTTTATCTATGGACTCACAAAGCACAGATCCACCAAGCTGCCACACAAAAGCTAACAAAAAGTCTAATTTATTTTAAGTGGTATTGACAGCAATGGTCAGAATCCTGGCCAATGCTCACATTGGTTTTGGGACTGGGATTTCAGGTTTTACATTCATGCAAACTATATGAATGCAGATAAAGAAAGACTACAAAGACACAAAGTGAAATGGTAATGGGAGAAGTCTGACAAAAGTTTTAGTTGAGAGGCAAGAAATTTGTTATCTGCATTTTACTTCAGAGCTGTATTCTGGATCTCAGGTGAAGACACATGCCTTTTTTTGCACTTAGTTAAATTCACATCAGGTAGTTAGGCAGCTGTGTATCGGTAAAAAGTCTCATGATTAATTTCTTGTATGCTTACATAGTATTCAGATCTTTGGAAACATTGTAAAAGGGATAACTATGTGGAGAAATGCACAGCTGCATTGGGATGACTGATTGTTGTCTTCAGTCTGGGTTATTTAGTTGGTGTATTTCACAAATTAAACACCTGAGATATCTGCAGCTGTTCATTAAAGTCAGTAAATAGTAACAAGACTTTAATCCAGACATGTGGCAATAAACACCAACTAAAAGGTCTTTTTCCAAACTGCCAACTAGTCAACAGTTCCTTTAAGTGATCAATGATTTGTTTATCATTACGAAAGTCATTAGTGACATAAGTCATTTATGATTACTCTTGATTTTAGGCATTCATTGTGAGTATTGTGAAAGTGTTTCTCTGTGTGTGTTGCAGCTCCAGATGCTCCATACACCCACTGGAAGCAGACAGTATTTTACCTGGAGGACTATTTAACAGTCCGAAGAGGAGAAGAGATCGTTGGCTCAATTGCTATGAAGCCCAATGAGAAAAATGTTGTAAGTACTGGTATGGATATATTTTGAAATTAGGAGGGATGGATGGATGGATGGAGGGATGGATGGATGGATAGATAGATAGATAGATAGATAGATAGATAGATAGATGTGTAAATGAGTCATCCCCTGCCCACAGCAGGCTGTTTCCTCTTCAGTTTTGTCTTCCTGTCATGCAGGCAGCAGCCCTGCAGTGACTTCAACAAACAACAACAGATTCTATTGTTGACCTTGTCAGTGTCCTCTCCTCCCCTACGGGATGGAGAAGCGGCGCCTGCTTTCTCTTCACAAACACTCTGCTTTCGTAATACCATGTTCTGCACTCTGGTCAAAAAGGAGATCTCATCTCTTGTCTTACTTGTTATTTTCTTTCTTTCTTTCTGCTGTGTATTTGATCAGTTGTTGTCTGAAGTATCGCTGAACACCATCTTTTTTATTTCTGTCTCTCTGCTCACTTGCAGCGTGACTTAGACTTCACCTTTGAGCTGGATTTCAAAGGGCAGCTGTGTGAAGCAGCCATATCACATGACTACAAGATGCGTTAAGTTTCACTGCGGGGACATTGGTGCCCCGCTGAGTGCAACTCCTGAGCACCAGAGGGAGACAAAGACGCTCTCATGACCACAGACAGATGCACAGCGGGACCGAGACTCACAGAGGAAGAAATTAGACCGGGCTAAAGACCCGGTTTAGCTGGCACCACTGACAATATCAATATGGTTGCTACTTGTATGATGAAGGCAGGATGTTGACTGTTAAGCAATTCTGAATGTAACTCTGACAAAATGTGTTAAGAAACTGTTCTAGTCTTGATGAATGTTAATTACTGACGTAAGTATATGTGAGATGGAGTGACGTACTTGTGTGTTTTCTTCAGTATTTGTTTTTCCACACTAACCCGGACCTTATGGAGCGATATTTGGCATTTTTAAAATACAGTAATGAGTTACTCTAATGTCCACATTCTGTTACAGTAGAGAATACATTTAATTTAATTTTTTAAATGTCATGTACTGTAGCAAATGATTACCAGTAAAATGATTTATTTATTGTTGTATCAGTTTAGCAATGCGAGAAAAACTAGAAGCGACTGAACACCACAGCCAGGACAAAGAAACGTGTAATGTGAAAGGTAATGTGTTTGCATAGTCAGTGTAGTAGTGGTTTACAGTGCGTGTAAAATAGAAGGTGTCAAAGTTCACACTGTTAAACTGTTTGGACATCAGGTGTGCTTTGTGTTGTCAGTTCGAGCTGTGATGTTGACCTGCCAAAAACATACTTTTTCCATCCTAAATGCCTTGACCAAGTGCCGAAGTGTACCTAGTTTTGTTCCACACTGCTGAGTTTAGCTTCTTACAGTGGTTTCATATGTAGACACAAGCCACTCTTATTCTGTTGATTTAAGATTAAGCAGTTCTTCAAATCTAGCCTCAAGCCATTTAGTCTATGCCTGAGCATAATTCATGTCAAGGAATCAAAGGAAAGCCTGCGTAACTCATACTGTTAATAATGCAGCTGGATCCTAGACAGACAACAAAGAATTATTACAAAGGGAGTCAATAAAATATTGATGACCTGCTTTAGTTATATCCCAATATCTTGGCTTCAACCAAACTGACGGATACTGAGGTTTCTTCTAGCAAACGTACGGACCACAAGATATGGTTCTTTGGTTTTTACCTCAGGCTCCCCCTGCATTGCACACTTTTGATTCACACTGGATTCAGTGTACTGATGGGGATCTTTTCATTTCCCTGTACTCTTACTACAGTCATTGCCAAGGTACCCGGTGAAGAATTTATTCAGTAAAGATCTGCAGATATTTTACATATCTGAAACCTCGCATTAGTGCTCCGGATCGCCTCACGCGTCACAGATCTTGACATTGCCAAATCCAGCCTCCATTCTTAAAACACACAGATGCCCTTACTTAGGGTTGGGCGATATGGCCTAAAATTCATATCGCGATATAATTTGAAGCATGTGCGGTAACGATATATATCATGATATATTCTTTTCTTCTGTATAACGTATTTTCCTCACTATAAGGCACACTTAAAATCCTTTAATTGAATTCTGGTTGTGCTTACTGACCTCGAACCAATTTTGGCGTGCAGAAATCTGTTAAAAAATGTTTTAGTACAACTTTGGTAAGCTGCACTGCTTGATGGATCATCAGAGCATTACGGCTGCCGTAGTGAGGAGCTTCGCGGAGTAATCTGGGTCCAAAACTCCGTCAACTTCAGGTCCCAAAGTCAAACGAACACTAAGAGTTAAAAACGGTCTAAATTCTTCCATCTTTAATTAAATCATCAGCGTTGCTGCTTTATCGGGTGTAACAATTAAGTTTAACATCCATGCATCCATGAAAACTGAATTTATTAAATTTAACGGAGTCAGAAGTTAACAGGAAGTTAGCTCGCTAGTTTACACCTAAACATTTCATACCATGTTCTGACTGAGAGATCTTTGAAACTAATTAAAACGTACCACTTCCAACATAAATGAAGACAGAAAACTAAACAGCAGTGAGGTTTGTAGGGTTACTGAAGTTGGACTACCTGGTATATAATGTGCTATGTGATTGCTAGCGACACAGCTATGTTAGCATAACATTAGCACAGTGAAGCTGGAGGATGAACGCCAACTTTTTTTCCACTCGATAAAAGTTAATGTGAGGGATTCTGGTGGTCAGGGACAAATGCAATCGCATAGCAGGATGCTATACACGGAGCTGCGAGAGAATTCAACATTAATGATAATGGTTGTAGCCGCTGCTTTCGACCAAAACAGGCGCAGCTTGATGACATCATCAAGATGCGCTATCGCGATAGAGTCAAAATCTCTATAGTTGGCCAAATTTATATCGTTTCTATTGTATATCGTTTATATCGCCCACCCCTACCCTTACTACCAAATTCTAAGCAAAATGTACAATGTGTGCATATGTTGGTAGTGAATGAAGATCATCATAATAAAATCCCTCTGAGAGCACACGGTTTGATAATTGCTTTGATCGTGTGCATTTTATACAGGATCATCGTGTGTACAGGATCAAAGCTATTGGCACAAATAAGCAATATCACGAGTCATTTATGCTTACAGTTAATTCAAATTAAAGGTTATTTATCTATAATAATACTGCATCGAAAGAGCACCTTTAGATTCAGAAAGAAAACATATTCGGACAAACATCCGACTTATTAAACACAAACATGGCGACGGAATAAGTTATAAAAAATCTATTAAATCAGCATGCTGATTGCACATATATTACTTTTTTATTGTTGAATATATTGTTTCACATATTGTCATGTACTGTAAGTTTGAAAACTCAATAAACTGCAATGTCCAAACATATCCACCAGGTGATGCTGTACAATATATTTTTATTTCATGGTGCCAGAAAGGAAACAAAGTCCTCCCGTGCTTTTCACATAAACTGTACACATAGCTATTATTAAGTTATCGCCATTTCCATTTTTTATATACATATGTATGTCTACATTAGAGTAATGTGCAAGATCCTGGCAGTAGTGATTCACTGTTAGTGAGAGTACTTTTTTTTTTTTTTTACCAAAACCACATTGTTACAAATTACATATCAAGTTACAGGAATATCATTTTCATAAATACTTGGCACCAAACATAATAAAGTGAAAAGTTGAATAAATATTTGTCAACTGTCTGGTCTCTTGGGAACAAGGGTGTGTCTTTCAAAATAAAGCTGAGATGAGTTGTCATGTTAATACACAGGTAGCCTAGTAACTTGCAGTACTGCTATAACAACACCTGTAATATAAAATAACATCAACAATAACAGCTGTGGGACAAATACTAAACGACATTTTTTGTTTGTTCATTAAAAAGACATAACTGCAGTTCACCAAGTGGAGCAACCATAATATCCCGAAATGTTATTTAACACCACAGTTAATCTTGGTCCAAAGACTAACCACGAACTTAAAAAGCGATCTAAACCTGAACACCAAAGGCTTTTCAAAAGTAGTGTTAAATGCAATGTTGTTTGACAATGCTACAGTTATTCACACTATTAAGTCCACCTGAAATGTTTGAAAAAGATGTAAAGACGAAACATTTAAACACTGAATTCATATATTAAAAGCAAAAACTCCACAAAGCCTTTGGAAGATTATTAAATATTGGAAATTTGTGAGTTACATTCAACTGTGAGTAAGTATCCTTCATTAAAAATGTCCTAGTTTGACTTGAAAAAGAGTGAACTTAGCTTAACATTTGTTCAGTGATATTTACATCTGACCCACGGAGGGAAATCCACATACTAGCTATGACTCGTGTTTTACTTCATCCTCGTGAATAAGTGATTTTTAAACTGTCACTAGTTTGGCAAATCACACATTTATAACAGAGAACTTTTAATGCAAAGAGTAAACAATTTTGTGATGACGATCAGCACGATATGTTCTCGCTTGCACACGTGATCACACTTTTACAACGTGTATCTACGTAAAGGGTAGTGCTTCTGTGTAAGTGTCAACTGTTTATCTGTCAGCAGCAGGATCTCTTCTTCTCTGAGTGGATACTGACGAGATGGACAGTCTTCTCCTTTTCTTGGTCTTCTTGCTCTTTCAGAATTCTACGAGACATAATGAGACAAAAATGTAGCAATTTCTAACAGGAGCCTTGATGTGCATCACGATGCGCTTCGCCCTTTGGAGTTGGATTTGCTATGAAAATGCAAACGTGCATATGCATTAACTCTGCTCTGTCTTCATCAGTGATTAGTTTGTTCTCACTATGGGAAGGGTCCTCTGGTGAAACCATGATGTAAATTCCACTTGCATTCATTTGGGTTTGTTTTGTAAGTGGTTAAGATGTCGTAACAAGTTACTTTATTTGACAGCAAAAATTGCAGACTAGCACGTCAGAGTACCTGTGCTAATAGTGCTGCTATATGCAATGCATGGCAGTGGGTATCTCTGACGCTCTAGTGTTACATTCGTGGTCTGTGGCTGCTGCTGACACTGTGCATGGACTCCCCCCTTGAGGACTGACAGAAACCACTCAGGATACTTGGGTGCTAACTACAGTACACGTTTGGCTCATAATGGTAAGTGCTGACGTTTGAGAGATGGTGTGAAGGAACCTTTTTTTCATTGTTGTGCACGGCATGCATTATCTTCCTGTGTAATTTGCCAGATAGTGATAAGGCGCTAGGGATGTTTGAAAAGGTAACCAGTTCAACCAGTCCATGTCCTGAGCTCTCACTCGTGATTTTTTATTTTCCCCAGGAGCAGCTGGCTGGTGGCGTATGTCTGCCAAGGACTGAAACCTCCTGTATAACTGTGAGTGCATTCCATCAGACATAAGGCTACTCGTGGGCCCTTGCTTACAAGTGCTGGTGTTATCACATACTTTTATTAGACTCTACTGCCTGCAGAACAGGGCTCCCTTTGGACAGGCCGCGTGATACTGGAGCTTCAGGGACTGATCATGCCATAGGGCCCTTCGCATGGTGAGATACCTCACTGCGTTTTCAGAGAACGAAAAATATTCTAGTAACCATTTTGTTATCTTTTGTTTCTTGTGTCCAAGACCAGAACCATAATCCTCACTCACACCATAATGCTGTCTAGATTCACAAACCTACAGTATCCTGATTTTTAGCAGTAATTTCATAAAACGGGTTACTGTTACTCTTTTACTTTCACTTGGGCATTTTACGTGACTGCTTTCTTATTGTTACAAACATTTGACTTAGGTCTTTATACAGTACTTACCACAGTAATTACCAGTTAAAAGTAGTGGTAAATACCAAATGTTTTATGTTTTTGTAATGGTTAATCCAGTAGTATGCTCAAGCTGTGTAACTGAAACTATATTTTTAATGCCAAATTACAGTTATTTATTTACCTTCACTGAACGTGTAAAGCGCTATACAAGTACAGGCCATTTGCCATTTCATGAGCAGAAAAATAAGTTTTAGTGATTAAACATTAAGCTTGATTAATTATTGACTTCTCATAAGTAAGAAGTCCGGTGTGCCAACTCAAACTTGGCTATAAAAATGTGGATTCATTTTTTTTTTTAAATTAAATAACATGTTTCTAATATATTTTTGTTTTCTTGTTTTTATTACAGGTGGTCTAATAAATTTGTTAAGTAGTGTATTGTCACATATAAAGATGTATATTGGTGCAGGAAGAGTCTCACTGATAATCACTCCACAGTTTGCCAAACTGAAGTTTTCCTGCAGGGCAAAATGTTGCTGAAATGTCATTATTTTTGCTCACCTGGCTAAATGAACCATGGACTCCACGACATTGTACCCAGAGCAGGCGCTGCACTCATAGAACGTCATCTGGCAGTCCTGAAAGAGCCAAAAGGTGACAGATTAAAAGAATCTTACAAGAAAATCTAAAACTTTTGACTAAAACTAAAACTGCTGGAACACATGAATTTCCCCAATGATCCAATGAAGGACAGTAAAAGAAAGAATGTGTACTTTATTGACCCCCTTGGGGAAATTCCTCTCTGCATTTAACCCATTCACTCAGTGAAGCAGTGGGCAGCCATTGGGCGCCCGGGGAGCAGTGTGTAGGGACGGTACCTTGCTCAGGGGTACCTCAGGGTAGCTGTTCAGTGGATTCGAACCACCAACCTTCCGATCATGGGGAAATAGGATATTTCTATTCTATTCTACAATGACTTCTGTGCTACCTTGAGAAATGTAGACGATAAATCCTACACTTAAAATTGTAAAAGCACTAAGAAAGAAACATTTCTTATATAGCAATATTAGTTCACAAGACTCTGTCCAGTAACTATAGAAACTACAACACTCGCTCGAGATTAGAAGGATAAAAAAAAAACTAAATTATGAATATTAATTATTCATTCATGCTTCTTTTAATTCTTTTCTTTTAATTTTTCTTCATGTTTCTTTCATTTGTAGTATGACTGACCAGAAACTAACAGTGACTAAAACAGAATCTCATGCTTAGCAGCAACAACAGACACAGACCTTGGCTAATCTTTCGCCGATACTTTTCTGAACTTCTCTTTGAGTCTCCTTGTCTGTTTTGTTTCCCAGGAGCATGACGGGGATGTCCTCACCCGCCCCTTCCTGTGAAGCAAGTTAAGGGAAGAGCACAGGCTAAAACAGCCTTGTTTTTTTGTTTTTTAATGTAATTTGTTTGTTTTTTATAGCAGGTAAGCAAAATAAAGCAAAACACAAAAATGGGATTGTGGTGTTTTTGTGACTGGTACTGCCTTACCTTAACACTAGTGAGCCACTGTCTTACAGCTGTGAAACTCTCCTCGGCAGTGATATCATACATCACAACCACACCATCAGCCTTACGAAAGAACTGCTTGGTGATGCTTCGATACCTGCAGGACAAGCAGCAGGAAGTAGCAAATTTATGGGTACAGCTTACATAACGGAAAAGTACTTTTTCTGCCTCTTTACTCAGGGTAAAAACATGCGAATGTTTTGTCACCGCATAAGAAAAAAAACGTTTTGCTTGATCATTGCTCTTCTGTTAGTTGAGAACATTTGATCACATTAGAGAAAAAAATAAGAACTGATTAGAAAGTTTAAAGATCTCAGCCAAATCCACACCTGACAGTGTCTGAAAAGCTCACCTCTCCTGTCCTGCTGTATCCCACAGCTGCAGCGCCACCTGGCTGTTATCCACAGTTATTGTTTTTACACTGTAGTCTATACCTGCACATTCGGACAAAACAAATGACATCATAAGCATATAACGCCAAAGGTTATTATACTTTACAGTTTGATCGTGTTTAAGGCTATTTCAGCCCTGGATTGAACGTTCATTGCTGACAGCACTGCACCCCGAGGAGAAAAAAACTGTCATAACCAACTGTTACATTTAGTGCTGTGCAGGCAAACGCATACAAAGCTCGAGGTCAACCACAGAGCTTCGAATGCTTTTCTTAAACCAGCTAATGTCTGTTTACACTATAAAATACGTACCCACAGTGGCGGAGGTGCCGGGGTGGAAGGCGTCATCACAAAATCGTCGGAGGAGGCAGGTCTTTCCAACACTAGAATTTCCTACCAGGACGATCTTGAAGAGGCGTTCAGGTGCTAAAGTGCTAACTTCCTCCTAAAGAAACAGGACGAACAGGAATAAGACCTAAAGAATATGAGAACTCGCTTTTTATTGCCAGTCAGCAAAGGCTCGCATATTGCACGTGTGAGAAAGTTGACGCTACAACAGCGTGACGAAGCTTACATTCATGCTGTTCTCTTTGCCAACAGGCTGGCCTCTCGGAGACGAGGGGGTTTCCATTTTCTCCATGCTTTGTTGGTGCGAGGCTGAAGACATGCGAGCATGAATATCACTCATCACCAAGTCTATATTGTCTTCATTATCTGAGACCTTCTTTCCTTCATTGCATTCTTGAAGTGGGGTTTGGACTTGACAGTCAATCAGGAAGGAGGGGAGGTGGTCCTCCTCAATTGAAATGATTCTCTGGAGATGTCCTTGGCCTCTTGCTTGTGCTGCACAAAACGGCTGGCATGACCCATTGACTAAGCGGTGCCTCATAGAGCTGGAGGTTAGTTCCTCCTCATCCTCACTGCAGATAGAAAGTAACATTGCACATACAATAAACATTAATACATAAAATAAATAGCCAAGGCTGTATAAGCTTTGGCTTGCCTTCCATTCAAGGTAATGACATTTGTTACCTTTTGAAGACATCTGTATTTATGCGTTTCCCGACACCAATTAAAGGCTTCAAACCCGATGTTTTAGAATTCTTTGGTTTCTGCAGAGTCACAGTGTTTATTTGCAATATGGCACGAGAGTCTGATATTTTTATATATATACTGTATTTGCAATCTTTTTAAAAAGGGCAAAAATAAAATGAACTGAGAGGATAAATTTAAATAATCAAGGGAATGAAATTCACACACGAAACACACCTGATAGCAAATGTCCCTTTCATCTCGTAAATGTTTGTTCATCTCCCTGAAAAGACAGAAGGGATAAAAAATAAAGACTGAGAACTTCAGTCAAAGTGGTTCAAACATTCAAATATATACAAGGCGCAATTTCTTTGTTCTTCAAATTAAATCTTTTTGAAAAACCTTCTTTATACTTAAATCATCAGCAGAAACTTTTCTCTGTTAGATTCAGTTCAGACACTTCAGCCCATGTGTCGTTGTTGTTGCGACTGCTGCCGTTTCGGTCCACAGCAAGTGTAACGCAACTCGGTCAGATTAAGATCAGATTAAATTCACCGGTCATGATTACGCCACATCTTCGCCCTGATGATTAGGATTCTTGTAATGCTCGATACAGAAATGTTGTCTAATACGTTTTAAAGGAGCTGGCTGAATGTGAGCATGCAGAATGCTCCTGCATACTTTCCAGTGATCCAGATAACAGGATAAAACAGTGTGCCATTTCATATGGAAGCCCACTGACTGTGCAGGATAACGATCATGCTGGACGTAAAAATGCAATACAAAAAAAGGGGTTGTCCCATGTTGAGTTATTTTCTTGATGCATTATTCATTCATTCATTTCAAATTGTTGGTGCTGCAGACAGAGGCGTGAAACCGTCCAAACACGCGGTCTGGAGCTGATACAGAAAAAAGCCTTTGGATAATCGGATAGGAATCGCTGTCATTTACTGTAAAGCAACATTTCTTTCAAAAGCAGCCTTAAATGATCAAAAACTCATCTTCTGAAAAGGCTTTGAGGCTGAGAAACTAATCAGTTTTTCATTGTTATGGGACTGGTACACTTGTAAAAGATGAATTACCAACTGAGATGTTTGCTCCTCAGTGCTGTTCTGATTTAGTTAAACAACAAATCTCACATGAAAACAGAAAGAAATTACTTTTTTCGATAACTTGTTTCGGTTGCGAAAATTGGCTTTGGAGCTCATCAGTGGGAAAGAAATAGAGACAAAACACCCAAAACTCATGTAATGTTTCTGTACACTCCAATTCTTTCTAAAGCAGACATGTACAGCTGTACCTTCTTTACTCTGATCCATACCTTAGCAGGTCCAGTTGTTTAAGGAGACTTTCTCGCTCTCTCTGCAGGCCTTCAGTTATTCTGTATATTTCTCTATTTTAAACAGCAAGACATCAGTGATTATTAATACTCTGTGATTGCATTATACTGTATTTTGCATTTACACTTCTCACATATGACTTGAACAAGTTTATAGTGTTTCGAGACAGTTTTTACAGCATCAGTAATAAAAAAAACTAAAAAAAACCCACAACTGACAGACTGTGGGTTCATACAAAATTCAATATATAAGAATAAATGCCAAAGAAATCAGAAATACTTACAATATGAGTAAGAGTATGAGTTCTACGAGTTCCTATACTTTTGTAAATATTTTTAGATGTTTAATAGCTTATTAACCGTCGGGTTTGCATGACGGCAGTAAAAAGTATGGTGGACATTACTTTGTTTTTATAAATTATATTTATGTCTTCAGTATCAAAGTTTTGCATCCTAATCAATCAGCAACAGATAAGAAATTGAGAGACCAAGAGCTCGAGGTACCAAAACATCAGATAAACCGAGATCAGTCATCGCTTACATCTCTTTTTCTTCATGTAGTCGTGTGGACTGCTCTTGCAGTAAACTCAGCTGCTCCTGTGCCAACATCAGCTCCTGGGAGGTGTTTTCCAGCTCCTGTGCCAACTCATCATTTGTCTGCTTTAACTTCACATTCTCCACCTTGGTCACATGCTGCTCACTGTGTAGTTCCTGGCACTGACTCTCCAACTGGAGGTAGGTGGGTAGCGAAAAAAGAAAAAAGGAAAAGAAGACACCTCAGATAAGATAGATAAATATAACTGGTTACACTGTCTCCTTAAATACGACAGCATTTCATGAATACTCATTATAAATGCCTGATGCAACTTTAACTTCTATTAGCAGACAGCATGAAGCTAGGATACAGTAACATCAGATATGTTACTGCATTAAGATCAGATTAAATTAGGCAGTCATGATTATACAGCCTCTTAACCCGGCTGTTTAGGATTCTTGTCCTTATAAATAATGTGACGTTGTCTAATACGCTTTAAAGGAGTTGTCTGAATGTGAGCGTGCAGGATGCTCTTGTATACTTTAGGCATTTTTCCAGTTATGATTCAGGTAACAGGATAAAACACTGTGCCGTTTCAACTAGAGGCTCAAAGTCTGCGGAGAATAACAATCCCACAGGTGTCAAAAATGCCACAAAGATGCACAAAGAAAAAAATAAAATTGGGTTTTCCGCGTTGTAACTTTTGGACACTGTGTTGAGTTATTTTCCTACTGCATTATTCATGCCTTCGTTTTAAAATGTTGGTGCTGCTGACAGAGCCATGTGAAACTGCCCAAACACTTGTGGTCTGGAGTGCATTCGGTGCATAAACCAGTAAAAGAGAATAATCAGTAATATCAGACTGGATGCTGCCTAAGCTTTAGCAGCCATTACGATGTGTGGTTGATTGTTCTGCATAAACAGCAAACCAGCATGACCAGAACTAATTTTCAGCTTGGTAATTAATCATAAAAGCATAAAGATGTGATATAACCTGCTACTATCTGTCTAGCATTTATGGTGAAGAGTGAATTACTTTATGACTCCATTCTGTTATCTGTCGCGTCTCACATGTTTTAACAACTGAATTTACCTCACTTGGGTTAAAGAGTTTCATCTGTAATTTATTTTCTCTCTATTAGATTTCATCTAAATACTCCAGCGTGGGACAGTGGAGGAAATCATTCTGCTAAATTCAACTCACTCTTTTCTGTTTCTGGAAGAGTTGTTCCAGCTCCTTCTCCTTACGGGACAGCTGCAGCTCCAGGTCCTGACTGCGAGACAGAAACCGCTCATAGTCCTTCAGTGGACAAAGAACAAAGTTGAAAAGTCAGATTAAAATGCAAAACATCTGACAGAGCAAAGGTAAGTCGACTCTAACAGAAAACACCAGTGATTGCTTTGTACCTGCAGCACAATTCTCTCCTTTTCACTTTTTATTTGCTGCTCCATCTCCTCGTATAGTCGCTGGATCTCATTATCATGTGTTGCTGCTTTCCTGATTTAGATATAATAGTTAGATATAATATTGTGCAATGTATATAAATAACCCTGTTGACATAACAGATCTATAAAATTGGTCACTAAAATAATAATGCACTAGAGAGAAAAAGCTTCTGTAAATGATTTACACAGTGATTAAGGAGCTTTGTCGCAGCACTGTGAGTCATTCAAATCTGAAAAACCTCCAATAATATTTCAACCTTTCATGACGACTGCATCAAATATACATGAATGTTTTCTGACCTTTTGAGAGCACTCTCCATCTCCCTCTTCTCCTGGTTGGCCTCTCGGATCTGGGATGTCACTCTACCTAGGAAGTCCTCGAAATTGGATAAAAGGTGTGGTTCATCCCGGCGCAGCTGGGCCCACAGACTGCGCACTTCAGCAGGACTGATGGGACAAAATTAAGCAGATAATTGCAGAGGCTAAGCCAATTCATTTACTGATATCAGATGTCTTTGTCACAAGGGTTCATGAGGAAATAAGTACCGTTATTTGGAAGAAAAATAGAAGTAATGCGGTGGGGAACGTTAGAGATTTTACCACAGCAACAGCACATGACAATAACAATGAAGAAAAGCAGCTCCTCCGTAATCACATCATTTTTAAAAGGATATTTTATGTTTAACCTTGAGAAATCGATAATTATTATTGCACTGTAAGAATCTAACTATAACGCTCTTCATGCTGGTTTAAATGTTTTTTATGTGCTTCAATGTCTACAACCGATGCATTAAGAAAACAGAAATAGCATTAAGTCTGAAAATCAGAGTCAGAGGTTGTTTTTACACTGTCACCTCGTCCATATAATAAACTCTACAAACATGAAAATTTAGTATTTTCTAGACGAGAAGTTGCAGCTGTTCACAGTGAAGGAATTCTTACGATACAACTTTTGATTTTTGCTTGGAAAGCATTTGCTTCAGAGCTTAAATTCTGTTTGGCGAGCTCTCTGTGTCTGACCCTGAGGTACACAGAAGTGTATGCCACCCCCAACCACCGCCACTGGCAGGAGTCGCTATAGTAACCTCTCCTCACAGATTTTTACTAATCAGCTTCTGAGCAGGTCCTTTGCTTCTGATTTGGTCTTCATACAACCTGGTACGGCCTATTGTCTTCTGACAACTGACCCTGTAGTACCATATGCACACTCAGAATTTCTTCAGAAATGTTCCCGTTCCCCTCTGTTCCCTGGCAACGACTACATGCCACATTTATACTGTTAGTTCATCTCTATTTCCCTCATTTAGTTTATCTTGCTATAAAATTTGCTGTATTTTATTTTAGATCGCCTAACTCTATTTTCAGTTTATTTTATCTGGGTGCTAAAAAACAAACAAACAATGACTTTAAGGTGGGTATCATGTAGTTGGTGCAAAATTATAGCATTTGACTTGAAATGGGACACTAATACTGAAAGTCACAAGCTGCTGTGTGAAGGTTCTCCATCCTGAAAGTCTTTCACACCTTCAGACCCTGAAATTGCTAAATATTGGTCAAAGACCAAACAGCTTTAGGTCAATGCAGGTGGAGCCCCCAATGCCCTCCTAAGCGGCTGTAATCAGAATCACTTTATTCATCCCAGTGATATTATGTGGTCACAGTTTCTCCAACACAGTAATAATAGCAACTAACTAAACTAAATTAAATAATACAATTTATTATATATTGCAAATATATTACAAAATATGGAAAATATAATAACAGCTCTAATAAATACAAAAAGCTGTAATTATAAATATCCCAGTACATTACACAAAATGAAAAATATATTAAATAAAAGCAACAAGTGTTGATTTCTGGAACATCTATAACCTGTTACATTCTGTTCCTACTATGGAACAGAACAACAACAGCTTATCAACATGCCTTTAAGTTATTAGACTAAGAAAGTCAGAAACATTTTGAAATATTTATTCTCCAGGTCTGCCCAAAATCAATATCAGTTAGTGCTGCACAAATTCATCTGAACTAAAACGTCATTGTTCACCTCTAACCAGGTAGGTGGAAGCCAACAGGATGTGTAAGTCTGGCATCCACCTCCACTACTGTTTGCTTTTATTGAGTTAGAGTTGCTTGTTAAAGGTTAGTCTAGTCATGCATTTCGTAAGAGTCTGTCACTACATAGCTTTCATGCTAACAAAGAAAACTCTAAACAGACCTCAACAGCAGTTACAAAGAAGCAGTCATGAAAGAGGAAAAAACATGAAAGCTTACATTAATGAGGTTTGTGAAGGCAGTTTTAAGTATAAAGATTTTGAGAAAGTCAAGTTTCTTTGAAAATCTTAAGGCGTAACACTAAATTACTATGTTTTTAATGTAATCATATAAAAATGACTTGAAATTTTAAGCAGACATACTCTACCAAGAGGCAAGAGGTTTGCTTATAAGAGGAAACAAAGTTTTTCTCATGCTGATTAAAGTGTCAGGCTTTAAATAGGTTTTCATTTCAAATTTAATGTACAAAATGCACAAAGGTGTGCAAAGACACTCATACGGTACTCACTCTTCAAAGACATTGTTGGCTCCAAGGCTCTCCATAAGCATGCAAAAGTGTTTTTCCTCCTCATCCTCTTCTGCTTTTGCCAGGCCCTCTTCTCTGTGTGTCTGGTACAGGACCTCTGGCAAGCTGTTCTTCTCCCCCATGACTTCCTCTTCAGCAATGGTATTACCAAACAAAAAGGAACCTAAAAAAAGATCAAGAGCTTAGATGATTAATAAGAAGTGTGATGCTCCTATTTGAACATGAAACAGAGAGAAAACGTACTAAAGCCGGAGGAGAACTCTTCCAGGGTGAGGTATCCGTTGTTATCAGAATCAAGGGTATCAAATACATTCTCCAACTCCTCCGCACTTAGAGGAAGCTCACTGTTCAGCCTCTGTTAATCAAGACAGAAAATACAGCAGATATTCAAGGACATTATTAGTACTGAAACTTTACAGTAGAGTTTTATAAGGAGAAGTCGTGCGCAGTGGAAATTGTGAGCTAAGGAACAGTCAGGTTATTTTCCTTTTATTCCTGGTGATTCTAAATTGAACCAAATAAGCTCTAGAGCTTCTTTAACAGATATATATCTTGTTTAGCAAAACACCGTTTCACACTCATGCAGTGAAACAATCTTTCTCGTGTAGCTACAGCCTTCAGTTTGTGACCATTGGCATCTCCACTGGAACTGATGGCGATGCAAGACTATCAATCTCTCATAATCTTTCAGAATTTAAGGGCTTTAAAAGGTTAATCCAAAGGAACGTGGGAAAGAGAGATTCTCCTAAAGAACTGCACATGACAGCAACTTCTTTTCTTTAACAAAAGCCAACACAGCCACACCTCTGCAAGCAATTTGAGTTTATGTGATGTTTACACTGTTGCAAATGTTGACTGATGCTCACCCTTAAAATCTAGGGCAGGGACACAGAAATGATACCATCTTTCTACAACTATCAGCTGTTCCTGTGAAGTGTTATCTGAAGAACATATCCCTTATGTTGGCAAACAGTTCAACTGTAAAGCCATCCCCTTCGTGGTCGTGGTTGGAAATGTATTTTAAGCTGTGAAACCAAGTGAAAATGACTCAGCCACTGAAATGACAATGTCAACAGTGAAAATAAACTTAAGCAGCGCTGTTTATTTAGCCGTTATATCGTCACAGTCGTTGTCAGCTGAAAGCAAAGTGTGAAAACAAACCCTGTAACACGACAAGTATTGCCTTTAAGTAGAGAGCAGTCAGTGCAGATGTTCATAGAAATAATTTTGAGGACTGGACTCTCGTCATCATTACTAGTTAAATTAGAAACCATTATCATAAACCGCAGATCAAAGCTTATCTTCTATGTGTTTGTCCTCCTCAGAGCAAGAGCCTAGAAGTGCTTCATCAAAGTGTAAGCCGTGGCCTGGATGAATATCTGAGGGGCAAATGAATCTGCACAATAATGTGAGTGGAGGAGCTGCATGACAAAGCTTCCGCATGGCTCTCTGTCTCTGAGTGTCTATTATGTCGCTTTGAAAAGGGTGTGCATGTCGTATCCGTGTCCTGTTCAGCATCATTAATGAGTGTGCGGACACATCCCTGCATATTATTCTGGATAAATGATGACCTGTTATCTTTAAACACAATAAAAATGTGATGTGTAAACTGTGGTTTTAGAATAATGATTGAAACAGTGCAAAAACGTAACTGATTAGGAATGATTAAAGTTGGTAGTAATGATGTTTTCTAATTCTTCTGCTGGCTACTATGAAATAAATTATTTTTAGTAATGTTAAAACAGATTATAACACTAGTTTAAAGATAGCAGAACTTTATCAGTCGTCCTTAAACCAGAAGCCTCACCTGCATGTCCCGTCGGGTGATGAAACCCTTGTTCTCGATGTCGCACATCTGGAAGAACTCGTGGGTTTTCTCCAGAATAGTGTTCTGTCCAACGTTCCCGTTCCCACTCGTACTTGCCTCATCATTGCTTTCTTGGCTTTGCCAGGCGGTATGGGCCAACATGGAGTTCATGGCACTGGTGTTGGCAAATGGAGCAGTAAAAGCTGCCATGGTAACTATGAGTTTGTTGATAGAAGACCGTTTGCCACGTCCTTCATATGAGCCAGGTACAGACTGAGGCGTGCAGGAAAAAGATCCCAAACGAGTGGAGCTTCAGTCTGCTGAACATCTGAGGCTTTCACCAATGTCACCGACTGTCATCTCTTAGCAACCACCTCTTTAATTACCAGCTCAAACCTATGAGAGAGACAAAAAGAGTGTTCAGTTATGACTGCTTTCCCATTAAATATATCTTTTTTTGTTGTTCTATATGCAAAAGTACATAAAATTGTATAGAAATTAGAGATTTGCATGAAGTGCAAACATGAAAACATGAAGTCTATAAAAGGGAGATTGTTTGATACATCTAATTAAACTAATATTAATTGGTTACAATCGTATAACAGACAAGAATCACTCATTTAAAATGTGTAGTTCCTTTCTCTCTTTCTGCTACAAATCCTGATTCTGTTTTTGACTAACATAGTACTAGCTGCACACCTAAAACTACTGCTGCTCTTCTCTTTACATTCAGGGATGACGGCTGCTGCTGAAAGTAATGTCATCTGACAAGTAAACCCAAAACTGCAGCTGAAACTTGTGGTATGACGAGGGTGGTTTTTACCAGGAAATATTGACTGATTACTCTATTACTGGTGGGTTTTATGCAGACAACAGTTCTGTGTGCATTGGTTTGGAAGACTGCCTTCAACTTGTGCACCGTGACTTTGCTCAATCGATTTATAAACGGCAGCTTCTGAAGCTGTGTGTGATGACCTACGCAAATGCAGACATGTGGAACAGACAGAGGAAAAATCTGACATGCATGTAGGCAGGTAAAAGAACAGATGAGAAAGCAGGTTCAGACACACACTGGCAAACCCACATGGAAGGACCTTCAAACTTAAGGGCAAGTCAAATGATTCATATTTGCTTTGCTCATAAAGTTGACTTAAAAATGTCTGTATTATATTTAATCTAAACTGGTTTGGCAAACCTTGACGATAAAGTAAACATTTTACCACAGATTTAACTTTTTACATTTATCTATTACAGCATTTGGTGTTCAGCCATCTCAATGGTTGCATAAACTGGTAAGCAATATTAGCTATTGTTTAATATGCAACAATTGTGTAACATTTAGCATGTCAAGCCTCATGAGGTCTATGCAAAAGACAATGATTAAGAATTTCAGAGGAAACAAGAAAGAGAACTAAGGTGAATTGCTCTTTTTTCCTCAGGCTCATAATATCAACAATAATATTGTCTATAATCGTTCCAGCCTTTAACCACATAAGCACACAAGGTTAATGCCTCCTGTGTTAAAACTTGGAAATGTTGTCAATACTTTTAGAGAAAACAAATAAATACTTTTTTTTTTTTTTTTAAAAAAACCTACCTAAGTAATGCCTGGATCCTTGTTTTCACTGCCAGAAAACTGTCCTTTTCCTAAGATCCAGTGTTTAAACACATAAAAGGTACCTGCTTTGCATAGCTGCCTTATCTGTCTCTGGGGTTGGCATGTCACAGCTGTTAGAGCTACCGCAGTTAGCAACATTTAAGCAAACATTGTGGTCAGGGCTAGACTGAGACAATTTAAGTTGTTGGTCTCCAACTAAACACAACAGTCATAACCTTTATTTTCCATTCTTTCAACTAGCCTGTCACAGATCAATAACTGGCAAAACTGAGGTGCCATTTCTCAGACCTGTTCATGACAACTACAATTAAATATAAAGTCTAATAATAATCCTCTTGAGAAAATTTTTAACAAGTTGACTTAAAAAAAAAGTGGACTTTTTTTGCAACACATCTTCAGAATATTTCACAACATGTAAACTGTCCTCTGCTTTCTTCCTCTTATAAAAATTGGTTAAGTGTCACACTTATTTTGAACCTGTATTTACAGAAAATACATTTTAACGCACAGCTTAAAACTAATGACTGGGACTGTTTTTATTTAAGTTCAGCGGGTCATAACCTCCTGTCTTCTGCCAAGTCAACCAATGTTTTTATATCGCTGCATGTGTCGGCAGAATATTTCACGTATTACAGGCTGCCAAACAAACATATTCACTCAACTTCCTAAAAAGTCAACAGCATCTAAATATAACAACCGTCGATTTTCCGCCACAGGGTGGAGTGTGTCCAACTTCAATTTGTTAAATAAATACCAGTTACACCTGTCAAGCAGTCAAATTAATCGTCACATGCACATTGTACATATAGCGAAAAGAAAGCGACGACAACGCTTGTGGTAAACGAGACAAAGCTAAGAGAAAAGAATAGCTCAGGTTTCAGTTCACGTGTGGCTTGACAAGTTAAAACGTAATGTTTACTTCATTTCCGATGTTGTAAAACTTCCTGCGGCAACTGAAATCTTCTCAATATAAAAATACTGCAATAACAACAGTGCAAACAAACGTACTGCATGAACATATTAAAAAGTCTTCCCGAAAACATACAGTTGTAACGTTTGGCTAGCAGCAACGACAATGTGCAACCTGTTACTAAGTATTTAGCGGGGGATGGGTAAAGTACGTACCCGTGACTAAAAAGTAGAATTCAAGTAGAAGAAAATAAATATCTTGCGCTGTATCAGCCTCATCCGCTTCATATGAAGTTCACTGTTTACTATAAACTCCCTTGTGTGGTTGGGTGTGTGTGTGTGTAAAGGAACTTGAGTGAGCAGCACTGACGGGGCAAACTCGGAGGGAGGGACTTCAGCCAAGTCATCGCTGGTAACCGTAGCAACGGTAACAAGGAAGTCCACACGCGGTAAGCGGCCACTCAGGAGCCACCGTCATCCGCGAGGAAACTTATACATCTTGTAAGATGTGTTATCTTTCTTGGTAGTAGTAGCAGTGTTTCCTCATACTACACTAACTTTGTAAAGTATGAGGAAATAACCCAAATTCGTAAGAGAATGTGCCCTGCAGTCGCTGCTTGTTTTAAGACACAAAAGAGAGGTCGTGTCGTTGTGTTACAGGTTGTGTTACAGGTTTTACGTGTAACGAATCCTTATGTCTACACAAGATCCATCGTATTGTGTGAGTGATATTCACATTTTTGTTTATGGTAGACACTGATGAAGGACTTTATTTGGAAAATTATCAAGGACAAAATTATAAACTAAACACAATCATGATTCTATTTATATTGGGCGAGTTTAACTAGACTAGGGTAGGGACACCATATTGGCCAATTTATGTAAAAAAAAAAAAAATAGGCCTGTTTGTACTCTGAAATTCAAGGTCTTGAGCCTCAACATATTTTTCACTGAAAATCACCTGAATGAAGCTAACCAGATAGCCGTGCTAACTCCAGAGTGACAGTCTGGCCTCTCTGTTTCAGAGCCCAAGCTGTACATTGAGGTTAACCTTACCTATATATACCTTACCTATATATACCTCAAGCACTAGCTTGAGGTTGACAGTATATATAGTACTGATTCGTACTGATTCGGCAGCAGAAATAGCCAGGTGATTGTCATGTCATTGGGCGATTTAATCTGTATTTTCCTTTTAACCACTAAAAGCATTGGGTAACTTTAAAAAAAAAAACATGTAATCGAGTGTCATGTAATGAAACCTACCTCTGAAATGTAGTGAAGCAAAAATAGACAAAAGTACCTCTAAAGTATTTATTAATGGTAATTGGTAATGGTGCTGTGGTTCTTTTTTGGTTTTTTTGTTTTGGTTTGTTTGTTTTTCGATAACTTGTGTATAAAGAAACTATACTGTGGTGGGGCTTGCTAATTTCTTGTTTTTGATTTATGCATGTTTTGTTTTGTTTTGCTTTACTTTTGTTTCATATGTTGTTTATATAATTTAAGACTAAAAAAAAAAATTAAATGAATGAGAGGTAAAACTTGAGGGGGTAGGGACAAATAAGTAAATACTTCTGCCTACTCCTTTTCAAACAAATAATGGAATGATATTTTGTAATGATTGTGAAGGCACATGTTTGAAATGTTTGAAATAAAAATGAACTGAACTGAATTAAAAGGAAAAAACAGAAATTAACCTCATTTCTATCTTCTTTTTTTTGTAATACCAATGAGTAACAGATGAGGGCACTACAGGATGTGTTATAGATTTGCTGACATGAACTCAAACACTTTTCAACACCAGCTTTGCCATCATAAAACAGGAAACTTATGTTTATTAAGCTGGTTTTATAAAGGATATTATAGTAGTTATTGACCTTTCAACACACTCCAGCAAGTTCTTGGCTGTCCATCTGGCCTGGTGTTTTCTAATAAATGGTGCAGATGAGTTTGGACCTACTTTTATAACTAGTGAGTCTAAGCTGCAGGGGGAAGCCTTATAATATACCATAAAAATGTGTCTGTGCAGCAGCCAAACAGGTGTGAAAGCACTCTCCCAGGCAATGTTTGTCACAGTTTCCAATTTCACTGACTGAAACTACATGGATGTTCCACATGTGTGACAATGATGAGAGCCCTTGAGCTTTCAGTGTCCTCCTCTTGAGGATGTTTTTGAAAGGCTGATTTGCAGCAAGCAGATGCATGCAAAGTGATGCTTCAGTTGAGATTTAAGAGCCAGATGTGTTTACACTGGGGGACACTGAGTAATGATCAATGCCATAGCCCACATTTCTTCCATGAATGAAGATTCCAACATAAATATATTTCACAATGTTTTATGTAGTTTCAAGTCTGTATTTGTATGTGTTTTTATGCAAAGTTGATACCTAAAACAAAAATTAGATAGTCTCTGTTCTCATAGCCATGCAGAAATCTACTACAATAGGAAATCTAGGAGCCAGTTTTACCAGTACAGTGAAGAACTAGTGCACATTCACAAAAAGAGATGACTGGTGGAGAAGAGAGGATGACGTGTATAGTCACTGTCACCGCACAGCTCTGGTTTAAGGTCTCGGAAGGGTTGACATCACACTTGGAGACTTTCATTCTGTTCTGCATCTCAAAGTATGAGGGGGTGTGTGGTCGGGGGCCTGGAGTCATCTGTGCCACTGCTTTAGTGGTCTTTCAATGTCTTTGGGATTATGCTGGCTATGATCAGAGATATCCTTGTCTCAGTGCATGCATGAGGACAGCATTTCCATTTAAAGCTTTGGCCTTTGCTGTGTCTTTGAGACTGTGGGTCTGGGTTTTTATTATGTATGTATCCCAGGAAAAACTGAAAAACACATTTTTGTACTGCATCAAAAAAAAAAAAAAACTTTATGGAGAGTACTTGATCCTTATAATTTCACAATCACTGTCTGGATAAACAATTCAAAACTCTCACATCCATATTTTAAAGGGTTCTTTTCCCCCCATTCTGATCTAATGATTTAGATCATTTTTGACAGCTACGAGGTTCAAGGTTCAAGGTTCTTTATTTGTCACATGCATGGTTATACAAGTATAACACACAGTGAAATGTAGGCAGTGCATTTGCCTCTTTCATTTAAGACTGGCATTCAGGCTTCATTTCCTTCACTGCCCTTTTTCTTAAGGTTCACTTGTATTTTTTGTCATGGCCTTGACATGACTTTAGCTTGTTTTGTTTTTTAGGTTTAATTAAAAGATAAGTCTGTTTGCAACAATAACTGGGGATAGTTCCCTGACTTCTTTTACTATAATTCATGCCATTGCATTGAACACTCTGCTCAAATTATGTGATGGTGTGTTTATGTCTGAATAACCATAAACACATCTTCATCATCATCACAACTAATCACATCACAACTAATGCATCTATTTTTTTAAATAAATTCTTTTGTCAAAACAATTGCCAGAAAGACTTTGGCACAGGGTGCATCTTTACTCGTAGCTCTCTTTCTTCTCATCTGAAGACGCAGTATAGGATTTGAGTTATCTGTTCCAGGAAGCAAGACTGAGACAAGAGAAAATAAAGTGGCAATGTAATGCCAGAGGGCACTGCAAAAATTGATATTACAGTATTTTCCATTTTTCCCCCCCACAGATTTCGATATAAATGTCAAACGATCTTCTCACCAAGCATCTCAGGCAAGTTTGCACTTTGTAGCCAAATGAAATTGCCATTTCTTGTTGCCAAACACAAAAAACAATCGGATTTCAGCAAAACATTTGTATAGCTGTTGACAACAAAGTGGTGAGGACCACAAACTGTATTTAAAAGATGAATTAAAAGACGAACATAGCCACTGTGGCATCACTTATTGAACTCTGCATGCAGACTCATCTTTAGTGTTTTTTCTTGGGCTATGCTGCAGAGGGTGGAGGGTTGGGTCGTCAGCTAAAGCGTCTAAGCTTGGTTAGCAGGTTATATGCATAAATGTCATTGCTGTAGTATATGGGTGTTTTTATATAAGCACTTACAACCATGTTTTAAAAATGATCAACTTAAGTTGCCATGCTGAAGTCATCATTGCTTGTAGGTAAATTATTCATGTTTATTGTAATGCAAAATGTATTGGGGGGGTTTTCAGTATATGACAGTTGTCTCGAACATAAACCTCCACTGGAATTTCATTGTCTTACTGGAACCTGTAGGTGGCTCTCTAAAAAAGGCATGTTAATGTGAAAGATGCCTCAGCACCTGTAGACTTAAGTTCTCACTAATGACTCTGGATATGGAGATAGTGGGGAATTAGCTGTATATAAATTCTTGAATCAATTAATGATCTGCGTGAGCTAAGCGTTTCCATTCTCTCATCTCCACATCTCTGAAAAACCTTAATGTTCTAGTCCTTTATGATAGCTTGTGTGAAGTCCTATTATTTTTTAGAGAGAAATGTTCTACTCGTTGCTTCGTACAGTGGGAGCGTAAATCTAAAATGGAAATGTTGATTTGGTTTTAATGTGCTGTTGTCTGGGAACTATGGTTAATTTGCCATTACAGCAAAACTTCTGTTCACAAACAGCTCCATCCTTCATGTTGTCCCTCTGTGTGCTGTTACTGCCATATTTTTTTTTACATCGCAGGGATGATAGATCTGACCCATCTGACATATTTTCCAAGACTGTGACAATGTTGAAGTGCAGTCATGTGGCAAACTGGCTTTTGACTGTTGCCAAGTTGGAACGGCATATTGTGCATGCAAAGCAAGCATGCTGCCGGTATCGCTTCTTATCACACAAAGTCTTATTGTGCAAGACAAGCTATTATGTGCTCCATTTACAGGATTTCTGCAGAGAGGGGAAGCATTTTAACAGAAATAGTGGAAAGCTTCTAAAGCTGCCGTTGTTGCGTCAGTGCTACCATATAGCGAATATAGTTGGTGTCTTCGGATTATCTGCGACTGAGTAGTAGTCTCCTACGGTGATGAGAAATGCTGAAAATCTTCTTACTTATCTTGGTATTGTATATTTGTATCAGGGATTTCCACACCCTGTTGATCCTGAATTCCTCCAAGAAAATATGATTACGTATAAGAAACTTGCCAAGCAAACGGCCCCTCTCCCAGAGGAAAATAGAACATGTGTTTTCTATTGTTCTTCAAATGTTCCCAATGACCACACTCATTTTCCACTTGAGATTGAGCATGTCCTGCTTGGCTTTAGATAATATCACCTGAACCAGATTCGGTCGGTAAGCAGAGTCTTAAAGAACTTAGTTCTTATTTTCCCATTTGTGCCCAATAATCTTTTCCAGCTTGATGAAATAAAATAAGAGGGATCTATCTGACTCTGATAAAATACTTTTTTCATTTGATATCTGACAGCTTGAGCTGAGCAGAATCATTTTCCCAGTTTCTTACCGACTATGGTGTGTAAAACCCCAAGTTCTTTATTTTTAGCCTTTCGTAACTCATGCATGTGAAAACATTATCTTTTTTTATCTTTTAGTTGGCCTGGGGTTTCACAAGTCCTGTTTTACAACCCACAGGAGTGGAATTCTGTACCAGAAGGAAGAAAAAAAGCCAATTTTCTGGCCAACATAACTTCAAGATAAATGCTGCTTGCAGAAATGAATTGCAGGTGTTATTTCAATCATAAAGACCTGTTTTGCGATGTCTGAGATTTGTGTTAAAGGGAATTGAAGGAAGGGATACACCCAAAATTAGAATTTTTCAGATAAAATGCTTAATCTGCTTTTCCTGACATTTGTCACATCATGACAGAGCTTTTGTGTTTTTGTAGGATGGCAGAAAGGCAGATTTTAATAATTTAATAGACCAACACCTTTATATATCTATCAAAATGTCCATTTCAATACTTTGTTCTTTATGCCACAAATTCAATAACTTCCTGGAAATATTCCTCAAATATTTTGGTCTATACTACACTGTTCCAAAAAATAGTAATGTCAAAGTATCTTACTGTATATTTTACAGTTTTGTACTGTCTTTCTAGAATACCATGAAATTTACATAAGTAGACTGTGATTTTACATGTCAAAGGTAAAATAACATAACATCACTGTACATATAGTAAAACACAATTTACTTGTTTTTTAAATATATATTTTTTGTACATATGCATATTTAGATTGTAAAAATACAGTCAGAAATGTATCATCATTTCACAAATATTTGTCTGTTAAATCCAAATGTAATACTATGGAAAATTATATAAAATGATAGAAAATTAATGAGAATAATCAATAATTAAAGGAGTATTTGAATTATAATTTTGCTGAAAATTACATGTCATCCAGGTCTGATTCAATAATTCAGAGATAACCAGTGAAAATATAATTAATAGGAATAAAAACTAAAAAAATATATATATATAAAACATTGCACGGCCACACTGTGCTAATTATATATTTTAAAAAATAAATGTAGAGGTAGGGATTGCAATTAATATAAATCTCAAAGTATTCACAACATTCCTGAACAGAAATAGGCCTCTGCACCTGGGGTGAGGGTGTGGCTATGAAAACAATGTGACATGCCATTGGATGTTGGGACACATAACATGACGCTAAGCATCGGCCAATGAATGTGAACTAACAACCACAAGGTCGTGGGTATGGCTGTACTGAAGAAAAAAATCTTAATATAAAAGTATTTTACTGCATTTCACAGTTTTGTTCTGTTCTTCTAGAATATCGTCAAAGTTACGTAAATAGACTGATTTCACATTTCAAATGTAAATTAACGTTAACTCACTGTAATGTAATAAAACATAATTTTCATGATTATTAAATGTATCTGTCCGTACATATGCATATTTAGATTGTTAAAATACATTCACAAATGTATCATGGTTTCACAAATATCTGTGCGTTATTTGAAAGAGTGAACTGTTGAATTCAAATGTAATGCTATGGAAAAGTATATAACATGATTCCTATAAGCTTGTGTTACATCACATAAGTATTATTATCACTGCTATTTAGGGCGATCGTGGCTCAAGAGTTGGCAGTTTGCCTTGTGATCAGAAGGTTGCCGGTTCGAGCCCCGGCTCGGACACTCTCGGTATTGTGTCCGTGGTCAAGAGTCTTCACCTACTGGTGATAACCAGAGGGGCCGATGGTGATTGCACCATCGGCCCCTCTGGCCAATGGTGCCCCTCTGTCAGTCTGTCCCAGGGCATGCAATCCATCATCATTTAAACCAACTGTTAACTGTATATTTCTGTACATTTACGTATTATGATTCATATTGCCATATTCATTGACCTTGTTTATAGGTAATTTCATTGTTTGATCACGTTAAAATGTTCCTAATCTAAAAGCACTTGGAAAAGGCAGAATCCCATGTAAAATTAGAGCAACAAATTCTATTTTCATTACTGAAAATAACCGTATTTTCATGAGAAAGTTATTTTCTGTTATTTTACGGTAGTATTTTGGCGCCCCAGCTGCCGGAATATTACCGTTTTTTTAAGATTTGTTTTTTTTCCCTATTTATAGATAATTTCCTTGTTTAATCACATTAACATGTTCCTAATTTAATGTTTAAAATCACTTGAAAAGGCAAGATCCCATGTAAAATTAGCGCAACAAACTGTATTGTCATTACTGGAAATAACCGTATTTTCATGAGAAAGTTATTTTCTGTTATTGTACGGTAGTATTTTGGCGCCCCAGCTGCCGGAATATTACTGTTTTCTAAAGATGTTTTTTGTAACAGTGTAACATGATAGGCTCATGCAGTTACTGTCAATATGTTTGGTTGCATGTCCATGATGCAAATCTGATGTTCCACATCATGAAGACTCTATAGGACTGGGATCTGATGGCTCCAGAGGCCATTTGAATATAGTGAACGTACTGTCATGTTTAATAAACCAGGTTGATTTGAGCTGAAATGAGTGACATGATGCCTTATCCTGCTGGAACCAGCCATCAGAAAGTTTAATGTGGTCATAAAGGGATGGAAACGGTCAGCCACAATACTCAAGTAGGCTGTGTAGGTTGCCCAAAGAGTGCACAGAAAATATCCCCTGTACCTGCACCACCCCCAGCAGCTGAAACCTTGATATGAGGCAAGTGGGATCTCTGCTTTCCTGTTGTTTACACCAAAATTTGGCCATACCATTCCAGATGTCACAGCCGCAATTTAGACTTATCAGATTAAGCAACATTTTTCCATGATTATGCTGTCTAATTTTGTCAAGTGTATGGAAATTACAGCCCCAGCTTCCTTTTATTAGATGTCAGGAATGGCTCCCAGTGTGGTCTTCTGCTGCTGTAACCCACGTGCTTCAAGGTTCAACATGTGTTCAGAGGTGCTCTTCTGTAGACCCTTTTTTATTGAGTGGTTATTTGAGTTCCTGTTGCCTTCCTATCAGCATGAAACAGTCTGGACATTCTTGTCTTGACTGCTTAAAAAGAAGGCCACTGGAGTTCTTTATCCTTCTTTTTAATCAGTCTCGATGACCATCACCTGACTGATTGAGAACCTACACACCCATCTCGCCGTTCTCCTCTGACCTGCAGGTGACTGGATATTTTTTTTTCTGACCATTTTCTGCAAGTAAAAAGTAAAGTAGTTCTATGGGAAAATCCAAGTGGAACTAATAACCATGCCATATTCAAAGTAAAAGAAGTTTCTTCCCTATTTTGATGCTTAATTTGAGCTTCAGTAGGTTGTGTTAACAATGTCAACATTCCAAAATGCATTATGTTATATAAAAAGTCAGATGGTATATTACACGTTTGAATTATGGATGTCCTGCATCGTGTCATGCATCACATGATTCTTGAAGTTCATGTAATTTGTTTACAGTTTTTTATGTGTCAGTGCAGAAATAAATCTTCTATATTATATCTTGAACCTTTGGAGGTGCAAAGAATTTACCTGTAGACATTTGCAGATAAAGCATATAATGAGACAGACAGAAACATACAGATAGAGACAGGGACTGGACCTCCCACTGATAATCACTGTGCTGAATGGGCACAGCCTTCTCGCTGGGTGGCACATCTTGTAAATGCCTGCTCTGACCAGAAGGCAAATACCACAGGGGTTGAACCACGTGCTTGGCTGGGCTTTCTGAAGGTCGGGGAATTAGTTAGTCAGCGGGACAAGCAAAAGAAGAAAGGTTTCAGAACCTCACACAGGCCTGAGTAGAGAGGCTGATGCATAACAGGTTGGTTTTGTAACCATCCTGTGGAATGATTGAGTATTTGGTTGACTTTCATTGGTCTGTCAAATGTGACTTAACTTAAATATTGTACTTTGACGAAATACATGTTGCTCTAAAGTTGGTGAAAGCATTTCCAAATATTAATTCAGGGCTATCACTCAAACTAGAGCTGAATTTCATGTATGTTATCCATTATGCATCCCATTCCTTTGCTACAGACTTGATACATTTCCCATTCATATATCATAGTCGATGGCAGCAAGGCATTCTGTGAAGTCAGCCTTTTTTCCAGGGAGCTCTTTTACACCAGAAACATTCTGTTATTTGTGCAAGTCATGATTTAGGATAGTGTCCACTGGTCCAAGTGGAAACCTAAAAGTACATTTTGGCTGAGGATGAAAACTGTAAATGTTAACCGCTGTTCATAACTCAAATTGTTTTCTAGATTGACTTGGCAGTAGTGGTATTTGCATTTTATCAAAGATGACAGACCTTTTCTGTTAATGTTTCTGCAGGAGACGTTTTGTTCTTGTACTGTTAAAGTTCTTGTGAGACAATTACGAGCTCCACAAACTGTGATGGCTCACGTTTATTCATCAGATTCAGATCACTGATTTGTGCTGGACTGGAATCAGATGGATGTTAATATTTTATTAACATCTAGGATTTTACCAGAATGAAATCCTGCAACCCAAGCGATGAACTTTTTATTTATCATCACTGGAATTACTCATGCAGTTTATTACAAATTGATTACATAGTACCAAATGGATTTCTGCAGAAGTAAAGTAACATTTGTTTCTTATGGCAGTACCTTTTAACAGTTTCTTTAAAGTTCTATGTTTTCAAAACTGAATTTAATATGAAAATGACACATCCTTAGTAATACATATTAAAAAAAAAGGTACATTATTTAAGGTGCATGACATACTCCAAATTAATCTAAGTTTAATAATATATCCACATTGTTCATATTTTAATGTTAAATTGCATTTTCACATCAATCATTTTTCAGCATGTAAAAATTGCATTATTCCTTTAAAAAAAAACCAAAAAAAAAAAAAAAAAAATAGTGTTAGCACAATTTTCATCCTTGTGTAGTACCTGAAGTCCATCATGACATTTTATTCAAGCAGAAATTCTGTAATTTACTGGATGTATTCTAAAGTGTTTGTGATGTGCTACGTGTGTGGTGGTTAACACGTTCGCCTTACACGTGAAAGATCCCTGGTTTGGGAGAAGATGAAAATCCGGCCTCAGGGGGTCACAATCGAGTTCACTCCCAGTGCTGGTCCCAAGCATGGATAATTGGAAGGCTTGCATCAGGAAAAGCATCTGGTGTAAAATCTTTGCCAAATCAATCATGTGGATTCATCTGCTGTGTTCACCCTTTGGGAAATAAGGGAAGAGCAAAGTGAAGAATGATTTGACTGTTAGAGTGGCATCATTTGAGAAAAAGTGCTCGCTAAGGTTTCAAGTATTGATTATCAGCATCTAATTGATCGTTAACAGTACTGACTGCTGTTGTCCATAAAGCCTAGTCTACACTGGGACAAAGGATAACTCTGGCAAAGTTTTACACAGAGTAACTTTACCAAGTGATGCTCTAGGGATAAATCAAAGGTCAAGTAAAGCTACTTTGGCTTGTTTGAACTCCATCCAGTAATTTTCTGAGGCCCATGTGGGGCCAGGTGGCAGGGGCAGCAACCTAAGCAGAGAAGCCCAGACCTCCCTCTCTCCACCCACCTCCTCTAGCTCATTATTTTCTTAAAAAATGGATTTAAAAATAATGATATGGAATTATACCAAAATTGTCATGAATTGCTGTGCGGCAGGCAGGCGTTGGACCCAAAATGCAGGACTCACAGACTCAGGGGATGAACTCAAAATCACAGCTTTATTTGCTGGTCACAGAAAACGAGCATGAGCATAAACTAAACTAAACATAGAAAATATAAACTCACACTCAGCGAGGCACACAAGGAAACACACAGCTTGAGGGACAACACGACACTGACTCAGAGAAACACAGGGTTTAAATACAATGGGAAGTAACGAGGGGAATGAGACACAGAAGGAGAGCACAGCTGGGAGAAATCAGAACTGACGAGACAAGGGAGCAAAGTAGGATACACTCACATGAGACACAGACCTTCAAAGTAAAACAGGAATTAGCACAGATGCAAACTAGACTAGGGGAGACAGAGCAACTAAGAAACACAGAGGCAGCTACTAAATACTCAGAACTAAACAGAATACAAGAAAACCAAACTAAGACACTACACTAAAGAATAAGCTGGGACAACAAAGAGAACTAAGAACATAATACAGAAAACTCAGAGGCACAAGAAACTCAAAACACTGGGTCACTGACCCAGGACGGTGACAAAAATATAACACAAACAAATTACAAATCAGCTAAAATTACAAAAATGAAAGGAAAGAGGGTGAGGACTGTAGGGAAGATTCAGCTGCAGTTAGGAAACAAAGGCCTAATTTAAATGGGCTGAAATAGTTCAGAGTTTCAGAAGTGATTTATGCAGATTTGCTTAAACTTATATAAAATTATTTCACACTGATCAAAACCAACATGCAACAGCTGGTAAGACCAATGAGTGACCTCTGGATTAACCTAGTAAACAAGCATTACAGGTAAATCGTTTTTCCTGATGTATTTATGCCAAGCGTCCTTTGAAGCTGTGTTGAATACATTCTGTCGGCTTTGAAGCCAGGTGGCTGAAAGGACCAGCTATTCCCGGAATAAAACGTCTGCATTCATTCCATAAAAAGATAAATGCGCCGATGCAGTGAGGGTTCTTTTATTCTGTGAGTGACTTGTTTACTTCAGTTAAAGCAATTTAAAAAACATAACACTTATATGGTTTGACCTTTCAGCCATAAGGGGTTTGGACCGTCTCAGTTTATTATATTCAAAGCGCATACTGCAAGCAATATAATTCTCAGTCAACTTTAAATCCAGAGTGCATCTAAAGCTGAATGTTTGATGTGATTTGGGTCTGTCAAAGTGTGAAGTGGGAGCTGTCGCTTCTCGGTATCTTAAACCCAAGCCACTTACTGTAGCTGCCATTCCTGTATGCCATGAAATAAATCTAACTATAGTGCCTTTTTGGAGACTACATCCTGGAGCTGTTGCAGATGTTCTCATGAATAGACTGTGTGTGAAGTATTCTGGTACTTGTTAGGGATTATTTGAATCGATTGCCATGTCTGTGTCAACACAGATTTACAGGGCTGCAAGTTTCACTGAAGTTTTTGCTCACTTCTTACAGTTAACTCATGGAAACTGTGTTGTGTGAGTCATGGTGGTGAACTCATTTGTTCTGCAGGAATACGATACAACAAGGTGCAGCTAAATAGACTGGAAATATAGTTAGGTCTGTAAGTACTGGGACAGTTACTCAGTTTTTGTAGTTTAGTCTCTGTGCACAAAAAACGGTGGATTTGAAATCAAACAGCCAGGATATAATTCAAGAGCAGACTTTTAGCTTTAATTGAATGAGTTTAATAGTAAAAACCATTCCATTCACTGTTTAGGAATTACAGCTGTTTCATACAAAAGCCACTATTTTTGGAGGCTCAAAAGTAAGACCCGTCCCCTCAATAAGTTACTTGATTTCAGGTGTTGAACTTGCATTCACTGGAACTACCACAGTGAGGTCCAAGTAAAGGAGACCATCATTAGGATGAAAACTGAAGATAAACCTATCCCAAGAATAACAACAACTTTAGGAGTAACCAGCTCAGCGATCTGGTACATTCTTAAAAAACAAAGAATGCATTCGCTAGCTCAACAAAACCAAAAGACTTGGAAGAAAACTTGACTAGATCATCGCAGAATTCTCTCTTTTCTTGGTTCAGAAAAACACGCACCGAAATGATGGAAAAAGAAAATTATGGAGAAGAAAAAGGAACAGCTTATTATCCAAAGCATACCACATTGTCTTTCAGACGTGGTGGAGGCAAAGTCATGGCATGGGAATGCATGATTGTCAACAGAATCAGGTCACTAGTGCTTACTGATGATGTGCCTGCTGAAAGAAGTAACAGGAAAAAATCAAAAGTCATACCAGTTACACTCTGCTCAGGCTAAGCCAGATGCTGCAAAACTGACTGGACAGCACTTGCAGTGCAAGCAGATAATAACGCCAAAGCATTCTGCAAAGGCAACGCAAGAGTTTCGCAAGGCAAGAAATTTGTTTGTATTTTTCAGCGGCCAAGTCAGTCACCTGATCTGAACCCACAAACAAACGGCAGCTGAAGATTGCTGCAGCAAAGCCAGCAGAGCATCTCGAGGGAGAAAACACACCATTTGATGAGTTCTATTCTTCAGACGGTCACTGAGTGCAAAACATTTTTAAGTATTAAATTACCTTTGAGTCTCTGCCGATGGGGGGATATGTATAAAAATAGCAATCAACAGAAACAGTTTACATTTCTAAAAGCCTTAAATTGAGATGGATTAAAGGTCCCTCTGTACACCACTGTGGTGTCATACAGAAATACAGAGGCAAAATTAAATGGTAAGTGGCCTGTATTTGTATAGCGCTTTTCTAGTCCCTAAGGACCCCAAAGTGCTTTACACAACCTGTCATTCACACACTGGTGATGGCAGCTACATTGTAGCCACAGCCACCCTGGGGCGCACTGACAGAGGCGAGGCTGCCGGACACTGGCGCCACCGGGCCCTCTGACCACCACCAGTAGGCAACGGGTGAAGTGTCTTGCCAAGGACACAACGACCGAGACTGTCCAAGCTGGGGCTCGAACCAGCAACCTTCCGATTACAAGGCGAACTCCCAACTCTTGAGCCACGATCGCCCCAAAATGAGTGTGTTACTGTGTTATTGTTCTTAGTGCATGTGATAAATTCTTATAATTATGAAGTGGTAATTATGTGCAGACAGAGTAAATTCATATCTTATAAGTCTTATCTTATTATAAGATTAAGATAAAATAAAAACATTCATTTGGCATCAACCTGAATCAGAACTGTATATATGCGTGACATTAACCTGATTGATTGCTGTACATTGTGCTGGTTTTAGCCCCTTTGAATCAAATATTCCTTCAAACATTCTTTTACTCATACTGTCACACTGGGCCAACATACCAGATACTCTAAACACGCTGTGCATGAAATCTTGACATAAAACCAATGAAATGTGTGTTGTAATGGATGTCTGTGTAGACATCCTTCCAAGAAATCACCTCAAATAAAATCATTTTTAAACTATGATGAATTGCATGTTCTTGACTTCAGTTTCTGCTTTTTAAGTTCTGTTAATGGCAGTGTTTTGCTAGCCGCTCACAGCATATTAATCATTTCTGAGTGTTGCTAGTACAGGGAACACTTTGGAACTGGATTTAAATAAGCTCTAGTTTTGGCAGAGTAAGTGCAAACTGTGAGAAAAAAAAATAGCAGGAATGATAATCTGATAGTGACAGAGGAGGCAGCTTTTGGCTTCAATCAACAAAAGTTATTTGTCAGTTTCTGAGAAAAGTCTCAGATTCCACCACAATTCTTGTGCAGCTAATGCAGATTTGTGGTTGTCTCAAAATCAAAGTTATTGAACTTGTTTTCCAATCCTACATCAGGAGTAGCTTTCTTTAACCCGAGACCAACTTTGCCCACAATCTCTGACTGCGATCACTCAGCTCCTCTTTGGATGGACTTTTATAGCAAGTACTTGAAATACCAGTAGTCTGTTGTGGCTCACTAATACAGTAGTATTTAGTTAAAATTGCGATGCAACATCTTCATGTCTATTGAACATAAAAATAACAATAATTTAATGATAATTTAATAAAATCACCACTCTAATCAGTTTTTGTTCCTTGATTACAAATTTCTTCTAGCTTCACTTTATGCCTACTTATTGGGCTGCACTTGGACCTAATCATCTGCTCTTAGCTAAGCAGTAATGCACTTAATTTTCCTCACGTTGATCATAGAGCGTACCGACAAAACTACTAGACTGACAACGCATTTGAAAGCACATACATTTTCGTGGGTGATGTGGAGAGCACAGCAGGTCATTTTGGGTTTATTCCATCTCACCATATGTTTCCATTTTTTATTGTTTTGGTTTTTGTAAAGCGAGGACTGATCTCTCTCTCTCCCACACACACACACACACACACACTCACACAAAAGATAAGAGCCATCAAGTCGAGCAAGAAACCATGAATCAAATGTCCTGTTTTCCATGGTATGATGATGTATTGTTTGAATCTGCACACCACATGGTCAATAAATTCTCCTGGACTATACCTGGATAAAACAGCTCTTCTGCATTCTGCATGTAATCTCTGGTTGAGACAGAGCGTAAAGTTTGTTGTACAAATATCATGAAATTAACAAAAAGATATTCTTTAATTCTCGCATAAATGTTGCAATTCTCCAATTGAAACGATCAATATTTTAGTGGTTCGTCCCAGGCTTCTCGTTGTTGGATAGCACTAAGATGACCTTTGGATATGATGAATTCTACAATTCACTGTTACGAACAAAAATGACATGAATAGCCACTTGGGATAATTCTGCATTGATACGACTGCCAGTTTTCAGCTGAAATGAGAATGACTACAAGGAATTTGTTCCTGAGATAAAAGTGCGTAGACTCACGTTACACTTTAACCTCACCTTAGAGCTCCGTTAATGAATCTTTGAAATCCAACTGAAAGATCAACAACAAGTGCATTGGAAGAAGCCTTGAGTTCAGCAAGCAGAGATGCTTAAAACAACGTTAGCTCGCTATTACAGAAGTAATATTATTTTCCCATGACAGCTAAACTTACAGACACATAATTAAAGGCCTAACTTTGGTTAGTGTGAGCTTCGAATAAGGAAAAGTTCACAAGATGTTAAACGATTGCATGCATGAGAATCACTTCTTACCATTGTGGGATATTGTATTGCAGCTATCATGCAAGAGTCGATCATTAAAAACAAGTTTTAGGGCTTTTAAGATGTCAGTCACCGAAAGCAAAACCTCTGTAAGTAGGAAGCTAACGAGTTTCAGATGGTAACACTAAGACATTGTGGCTTTTCACGAAGAAGGGAATGTTTTGGCTCGCTGTTATGATCGTGTGGGCCCGCCATATGCACGACAAGCAGTTGTTGTCATACTCAAAGCCATCATTACTATCAGACTAGATCGTTTTAAATACGAATGTACTTTATTTTGACAGATTATAAAAGTGTCAGTGTCAAACGATCCGTGCTTGTTCGTTATTAAATAGAGCTACAAAAACATTAGTGGGAAAGAAAGAAATGACTGAAGCGTCAATAGATAATCAGCATACAGTGGAAATGGAAATAGTATTGAAAATGTAGAACTGAAAGAAGTGCCGGGCAAATACAGTTTTTTACCTGGGATCGTGACTTTGTCATGTAGCAGACCATCACTTCAGGCATTATGGAAGGTGGAATCAGTGCAGTGTCACCAATATCCTTACGGTGCATTTGACTTTGAGAAATGCTGCATGAAGCATGAACTGAATTCACTATTCAAAGCATTCATTAGAATGAGTAATGTCTTTGTTTTTATGTTTTGAATTCTTGTTTTTGGAAAAAAGAGAATATGCTGTGTTAGATTTATTATGCTCTAAGTACTTAGTTTGATCATGTAAGCGGGTAGCATCCTTTTAATTTTCTCTTACAAATGCCCCTTTAAACTGACGATGAGGAGGAATGTGTCAGCATCAAAGGAAAGGGGGAAATATGGCTCCTTTTATGTTTACATCATCTGTGATCGGTTCAAAACCTAAAGCCGGTTCACTGTAATAATGAATCACATGTGACCAGTTTCTTTATGTTTTATGGTCAACGTTTATGATAAGCGGGCTGTAATGTATAAACACAAAGAAAAATCAGGAGAGTTGCTGATATGTGTTCCATCTGGGTGTGTAGTAAATTAAACTTGGCTCACAGGCAGCTCATCTGCTGAACCTTCAGACGAACACATATACAGGATGAAAAGATCAATCAGTTCTCGGTGTCTACTCTGCTTCTCAAATATTTGACTTGAATACAGACACCACAGCTGAGCGTTTCATACAGGACACCTACCACGGGCTATCTTAATTGTTTCAGATGAAATTCACGTTCCGTTTAATTTTTTATTTCCATCACATCACTGTGATTTATCCAGATGCTTCATTACGAACAGTCTTGGAATCTTTTTCTTGGAAAATGCAAATCAAAGAAACAGACATTTTTAAAAAAGATGAAACACTTCTTTTACTAAGTCTTTTACTCATAAAGATTGAGTGTGGAATTAAACTCACCCAAACACGGGAAATTGTACCATTTGAGGTGGAGTAAGCATATATACAGTTTGACTTGTGATTATAATAATAATAATAACGGATTGCATTTATATAGCGCTTTTCGAGACCCTCAAAGCGGTGATGTATTGCACACGAGCCCACACTGGGGTGGTTGTAGCTCCGGGGGCAGAGCAGGTCATTTGCTGATCGGAAGGTTGGTGTTCGATCCCTGGCTGCCCCAGTCTGCATGCTGAATATCCTTGGGCAGGATACTAACCAAGGTTCTCTCCATCTGATTATGAGTGTGTGTGAATGCTAGATAGAAAGCACTTAAAGTATAGAAGAAAGTGTCACGTCCGGTGTGGCAGACGTGTGGGGTTGAAGATAGGACCCAAAATGCGGCAGCTCTGGTGCAGGTGAGTATTTATTAAACAAAAGAAAATACAAACAGCACTGGCGCGGGAACATGAAACTGGAACCTAAACTGGGCAGAGCTAACAAAACAAACCAGAAATGTAGATGCCAGGAGGACGGATGGAGAGATGCAGGGAGACCGAGCTAAACAACACAGACAAACCAGCAACGACTAAGGCAGAAGACACGACTTTAAAACACTCAGAGAACACAGGGAGATTACACACAGGTGGGGGACACAGCTGGGAGTGATTAACGTGACGAGACTAGAGAGGCGAACTGAAAACACTCACATAAGACGCAGACCTTCACAATAAAACAGGAACTTACACATGCAAGGACACAGACTAAGAAACGCGGACTTGATGCAGGAACACACGGGCAGACAGAGGAAGAACAGAACCAACAATCACACTAATAGAAAACACAAAACGCTGAGTCAAAAGGACCCAGGACCATGACAGAAAGTGCTTGCATGAAAGGATGAATGAGTAGGAAAGCACTATAAGAATCAGTCCATTTACCATAAAGCTAATGATCAACTGATTATCAGACACTGCTTTTTTTCTGCAATTACAATCATCTTAGCTCTGATATTTGTCTGAGCACACTGATGCATGCTCAATCATCCAGGTAAGTAAATCCCAAAAAGTTGATTCTGCTCATCTGGACGCAGCGTTTTCAGTGGGAGAGACGTTTCGTCACTCATCCAAGTGACTTCTTCAGTGTCAGCTGACTGCAGATTTCCCCAAATCTTATAAACAGTACATTTGCGCAATGTACTGTTGATTGAGGCTAGTTTTAGTCATTTTGCAAATGCACTGTGACAAAACCTTTCTCCCACTGAAAATACTACTTCCAGATGAACAGAATCAACCTTCTGGGGCAAAGCTGAGATGGTTTGGACCTGTGCAGAGGAGGGATAGTGGATACCGTACGCTGGGCAAAAGATCTTGAATTTGGAGCTGCCAGGCAGGAGGAAAAGAGGAAGACCTCAGGCAAGATTCATAGATGTAGTGAGGAAGGACATGCAAGGCCCCTGCACGGTATGTACCACCGGCAGATAGCGGAGGTGGCTGATATCCAGAAATCCTACCAGTGGCTGGACAAAGCTGGACTGAAAGACAGCACAGAGGCGCTAATCATGGCAGCACAGGAACAAGCTCTGAGTACAAGATCCATAGAGGCTGGGGTCTATCACACCAGGCAAGACCTCCAGAGACAATCCAGCACATAACAGCAGGGTGCAAGATGCTAGCAGGCAAGGCATACATGGAACGCCATAACCAAGTGGCCGGCATAGTGTACAGGAACATCTGTGCCGAGTATAACCTGGAAGTCCCGAGGTCAAAATGGGAGACGCCCCCAAGGGTGGTGGAGAATGACCGAGCTAAGATCCTGTGGGACTTCCAGATACAGACGGACAAAATGGTGGTGGCTAACCAACCGGACATAGTGGTGGTAGACAAACAGAAGAAGACGGCCGTAGTGATCGATGTAGCGGTTCCGAATGACAGCAACATCAGGAAGAAGGAACACGAGAAGCTGGAGAAATACCAAGGGCTCAGAGAAGAGCTCGAGAGGATGTGGAGGGTGAAGGTAACGGTGGTCCCCGTGGTAATCGGAGTACTCGGTGCGGTGACTCCCAAGCTAGGCGAGTGGCTCCAGCAGATCCCGGGAACAACATTGGAGATCTCTGTCCAGAAGAGCGCAGTCCTGGGAACAGCTAAGATACTGCGCAGGACCCTCAAGCTCCCAGGCCTCTGGTAGAGGACCCGAGCTTGAAGGATAAACCGCCCGCAGGGGCGAGCTGGGTGTTTTTATATATATATATATATATATATATATACTAGCCAATCAAAAATAATAAAAAATGTTATGTTAACAAAACTGCAGTATCACTAGGTGCAGCATGTCTGCCAAAAATAATATATTAATGGTCATTAAACGTGGCTGTTTTGTAAAAGTTGGTAGACAACTAGAAGCAAGTGATTGATGTTTAAATCTGTGTTAATAAATGTTTTATTATAAGCAAATCTTCAGATAGAACTTCTTCTATTCTAAAATTCTCTGTATTCTTTTGTTTCTTTGTGATATGATAAATAAATATTAACCCGAACCTCAACATAGACCACAAAAATTAGTGTCTGTGATTTGAGTAGCATAGTTTGTTTTCCAGATTTAATCTTATAAGACATATGCACAGCACATGTAGAAACCACAAACAGAGCATAGCTTCAGAAAGCTAACTAAATCGGTGCTGTGTGTGTGTGTGTGTGTGTGTGTGTGTGTGTGTGTGTGTGTGTGTGTGTGTGTGTGGTGTGTGTGTGTGTGTGTGTGTGTGTGTGTGTGTGTGTGTTGCATATTAAAGTAATCTGTCCTGATTGTATAACACCACATTAGTTTTGAGTTGTGCACAAACCTTAGGGGAAAATAGATCTCGCTAACAGTCAGTATTGATTAGTATATTGGACTTTTGGGGTTTTCTCATTAAAAACAATACAGACAGAAGAAAGTTTCATGTTCAATTCAAGCTGTTCTATGAAGCTGGATTTGGGAGGGATCATCATAAATCGAATGAATATTTTTAATCATGCAAACATTTTTCTTCATTTAATATACATGTGCTACTGTGCCACTAAGCTGTCCTGATGAAGAGGTTCTCAAGTACAGTTTTCAACACTGAAATAAGCGCAGCATCTAGAGCTCTATTTGTGTAACGTTTAGAACTGTTTTATGGAAGTCTTTGATCATACAAATCAGAAGCACGATGGAGTGTAACACTGCAACCAACTAGTTGTGTTTATGTAGAAATAAACAGTTGAAAACTCTGCATAATATTTACTGCGTAGAATTGGTAAGCTGTAAGCTTACAAGTGTCCTCACATGCATCTTCTCATTCGTAGCAAATGCATCTAGGATTAATTTGCCTCAGCCCGGTAGATATTCAGGCTACATTTAAATACTTGCTCTTTCTTTTTTGTGTTGCATAAACCTCTTTCTGAACTTCTGAAAAGCCCATTTCAAGTCAGAGGGTAGGAACAGCACAAAAAAGAACTGTCTGGGGCTGACCAGCCATCTAATCCCGTCTTTAAAGAGAAACTGTGCGTAATCCTGGTTACATAGGGTTATCTACAGCTCCTATGAAGCTGCAGGCATTTAATGTTCTGACACAAGATGCCTACAAACAACTTTTGACATATTAGATAAACTCACAATCAATCATAACTGGGAGTTACCACACATTGCACTGTTATGAGTGTAACCTGATCGTTCCAGTATTATACAGCAAAGACCCTGTGCAGTATCAGAGCGAGCTCCAGAAACCTGCAGTTATCTTTTAATGGAAGAGATCTCTGGCAGATTCAGGCTCGGGTGAATGGAGTCTTCTGTCATGGCTGGTTTGAAGGGTCAAGGGTGAAATGATAGAAGAGCATAGAGAGGCAACTACAGGGCAAAACAGACTATGGGAGAGAACAAGCAAAATTTAATGACCTATAAGAATGGCATTTAAATGCATGGGGAGCTAGAAGAGGAGAGGATTACTGTTAGCACAAGAGGAAGTCTCCCAGCAGCCTGACTCTACAGAATTAGTTGATCTATCCTTATGCTATTCAAAAGAAAAGATTTAAACTGAAATGTAAAAATAGATAAATAGTCTGTGGTCCAAACCCAAGCTGGGAGCCGATTACACATGAGAGAAACTTTAAAGCTGACGTCAGCACGCCATTCTCCTTCTGGAGACACAAGAAGACTAGAAATGTTGTCTTTAAGATACAAATGCATCTGATCATTTAGGATTTTGCATGTGAAGAGAGAGAATTGGACTGGCGGCCAATGAGGAGTAGCTAATATGGCAACTTTATTAGTATGATCTCTCATTCTAGTCCCTATTAATAGCACAGTATTCATACTTAGTGAGGCCTCATCACTATTAACAAGAAAGCCATCAGCTGAAGGACAACATGTGGCTGTGCATGTCCTCATTGGTCAGATTACAAAAAAGTCTAGAGGGGTCCTCAGATATTCTCCATCTGTGGATCTGTCATTAACGTACATCTTGCAACAGTGGGTTTTATTTTGTCTGTCATAACACTCTAGCTGAAGCTGCGAATAAACCAAAGTGAATTTTTATTTCAAATAAAACATTCTGATTAGTTACGTAGCTTTGCTGGCATCAGAGCACTTTGGAAACATCACCACTGTTCGATTAACTTCTCTTCTTTATTCATGATAAATTGTAATTGTCAAGCTAGAGACAAATTGTTTGTGCATCCAAGCAAATCCAATTAGAAACACATGACCTCCGTATTGCAGATGACTTTGTGCAATTTAGCTGGTTTACCAGATGATGCTGTGGGGCTCCAGCAGTACTCTACCAGATGTTGTTCTTTGGTTCCATGGAGTGATTATTAAAACATACTTTTTCACCAGGGTTTGCTGGATGTTTTTATGTCATGTTTATTCTTCCCACAGAGAATCCACGATTATTTGCATCAACAGCATCCAGATGCTTGTTTTTGTTGATAACCTTGCAGTATTGAATATACCTAGTTATGATAAACATGTAATTTTAGCTGAAGACCTTTTGAATATGCAGGAATGAATGGTAAATGGACTGCTTGTTATCAAGCGCTTTTCTACTCTGAGCACTCAAAGCCCTTTCAGTACATCAGAGAGCAACTCGGGGTTTCTTACTCGTCTGCAGACAGGAGCAGACGGGGATCGAACCACCAACCTACCATAGTCGATGGTTCGATCTTTCGATTAGTGGGTGACCTGCTCTATCACTTGAGCTGCAGCCACACCAATGAAGGAGTTTATCACAGATAACATTGTATCATTTGAAAGCCGTACACCCTCAACTATACTTTGTCTTCACTACAGTTTGTTAAGATGCTACAAGTCTAAATGTAGTGTCTGAACACTAGTAAACAATGCAACTCCAATACAGCATACTAACATCTTTATAGCATTATTATAGCCTGGCAGCACGACTCTAGGCTGGTGTGAACCTAAACTCACAGTTTGGCAAAAGAAACAAGCAAGAAGATCTATGATCAGCAGAACGTTGTACCATCCTTTAAAACTTGCTTCATGAATCAGCATAACCTTTATTGTTTCTCAGTGTACTGTACATTGGGACCAGAGTGTGTATTTTTTCTGCACCTCAGACGATAGGGTCAGATTTTGAACAAATTACCTCCATTTAAACTTTTTATACTGAAAACGAGATTTAGAATTAGTCTTCACGCATTAATCAAAGCTTTGACCTTTTCTCGACGTACGGCCCAAATCACAGGAGAACAGAAACATCACAGGAAACCTATTACAGTTCAAAGCTTGCTGTTTTTGAGGCCACTACGCCAGGGTGTGTCGCAAAGGGAACTCTCTTTGTCATATAATTGCTTCATAAACACTCACACCTGGGGCCTGCTGTTTCCAAACCTGGTGGGGGGGGGTGCTGAACCTCACAGTTCATCTCATGTTCTCCAGAAAGCACAGTCCACTTCTGCGTGAATGTATGAGTAGTAAATTATGGACATGATGTAATCCTAAATAGAACTGATGGCTCCCATATGGCCAGTGATTTAAGGTTTCTTTTGCAGTCTGCTTGCTTTGTTTGCGTGTTGGATAATCTCCTTATTTGACATACTTGTCCTAGCAAAGCTGCGAAGATTGCTCTGAATGAAATATGGATGTCAACAGCATGTCAACATTTCACTCAATATATAGTATTTTATATTAGCTATGCATTTACTGCTGTTTTATCTCGTGCCTTCATTTGAACAGTTTTTTTTGAAAGCTCATTGTTTTTCTTTTGTCTCTGACAGACTTGGGTTGCTTTTGCAAGAACTGCTGGCACCATTTAGGATGCGTATCCATCCGACTGCATAAACACACATACACAAACATAGAGATGATGGAAAGGTAATACACGTGTCAGTATAGAATTTACAGTAATTACAGAACACATGGTAAAGGCCTAATTACTGAGGAGAAGACATTCATTTCTGTGTGTCCTTTAAATGTCACTGTGCTTGTTGTGTCTTCTAGATACATCCCAATACTTAAAATGCTGAATCTTGATGGTTTTCTTCCCAAGGCAAATCCAATGGACCGGCTCACTTACATTAGCATGCAGAATTTACATTCGTTTAATCGTAATAATTATCACCTGGGTCTCACTGATCAAATGTTCTATACACACAGTCATGAAAAAAACCCTCTTAGATTTGTCAGAAGATTCACAGCTTCCCTTTTTATGCCCAACATCAGTATGCTACCTCTTTGACTTTATTTTAAATTCATCTTTGTGTGTTTTATGGATCAGTCAGTGAGGTCAGTTTGTGTTTTTTGGATTAATAATAACGGGATAATTTTTGATTATATTGAATGTCCTACAACCTGCTGTCCACATATGTGGACATCACATTTTGGACTGTCTAGACCACGATACTGAATTTTGCTCTACCTGCCTGATATCCACTTACGAGGACATTATACTGAAATTTAAAACGAATGTCCTCGTATGTGGATATCAGGCCCTTGTAGAGCAAAATCAGATAAAAAGATAATTCTTTGTTTTTACATTCATCAGGTCCCAATCAGCCCAAATAACAAAGAGAAATTAAAAATGCATGAAAGAGTTCAAGTCTTAGGAGGTTAAAAGAAAGAAAAGCGCTCAAATCACCACAGTTAATTTCTTTATATTCAGTATATTTATCATGATGTTATATTCCCCCCCCAAGTATATATCTTTGTAGCTCCGGGGTCATCCAGGTCATGGCAGTCTTAAGTATTTAAGGTGAATGCAACAGGTTTTCCAGCTGATCAACGCTGAATGCTGAACTAAGCACCTCGAAAATATCAAGAAGCAGCTTTTTAAGTTCCAGGTCCCATACTCCCAAATTCATTTGTCACACTCTGGGCACATTTTGATGTTTGTCTGCTAATGCACTCCTGCTTTCACAAAAGCTCCGGGCTTAGATAGGTGTTTTATTTATATGACCGTTCAAAAGCTTTGCTTTGTGCAAAAATCCAAAAATTGCTGAATGTGCTGTATTTTGATGCAAGCCAGGACCTCGGGACCTACACCTGTTTGCTGTTCTGAAAATATGAAACACTGGACTGAAAACCATCAAAGTGAAATATAGTTTGCTTGCAAGAGATTCTAAAACCAAGGCAAATGAATACCTGTCTGACACACAAAGTTATTAGTTACTCAGAAGCCAACAGCCAATGCCGAACTGAGCTTACTGAGTCAAACTCCTGTTTGAAGCTTAGAAATGTGATGCCTGGCTCTGCAGAATTTTCCACCCCTAACTCATTTCACTGTTTATTGGCTGATCCCTCCTCTCTGGTTCACTCACAATAGTGTGTGCATGCATGTGTGCATTTTTGCATATAATCCAGACATTTCACGTGTGTGCGTGTGTGTGTGTGTGTGTGTGTGCAGATGAACCCAAGTTTTATAGTATGAGATAGACAGCAGTGATATCATGGTTTTGGGCTTGTGTGTTTGAGTGTGAAGATGGGCTGCAGATGGTGAGATTTATGGATGAACAGTGGCTTTGTAATGTGAATGTGAGGGATGTAAGAGAAATCTGCGATCTCTGCTACTACACTGCAAAGAGTGCGTCTCCGTGTGACCCCAAACTTACCACGAAACTCCAGATTTGTGATTCTCGTCCCGTCTTCTGGCAACACATGAAACTGTGAAAGAATGGTTTGGCAGTGAAAGGGAAATAAATCCTTTATAATGTAAAGCTTCATCTTAGTTTTTCAGGTGTGAATTTTACTGGATCACTGAATAAAATGGAGACATCTGCCACAGAACCATTTATTGGTTTGTGCTAAAGGCTCATTTTGGCCACTTGTTAGAATTAAGGTTGAAGGAGTCCTTCCTGGTAGTTATACTAGTCGTTAAACTACAGCAGTTCATAACTGGTCAGCTTGGTTTTAGGTATTGTTAGAGAAGTAAACATGGTCTCTGCTATTTCTCGTGTTTTGCCCGTGCTTTTATACGACTACGGTTATTATTGTTGGTGTCAGATTGTTTAGAACGGTGATGAATGCTGGTTGAAGGGACACTACTGTAAATTGTTGCCTAGAGCTTCATCAGACTCTAGAATTACTGATACTGTATGGGCTGTCCAATCAAAAATATAATTACCTATTTATTCTTAAGTAAAGGTCAAAACATATTTCTGAAAAATATATCTGTCTGCGTTTCTGCCCCACGGAAAAACCATCATCGTCAAAAGATTTAGCCAGGGGCTAATTGGATTCTCACGGACCTCAATCCTCACTTTTTGGGATACTGCATATGGGTGGAGTATGTTCACTCTGGGCTGCCCACCACTTCTAAAGGAGAGAGGCTACATGAGGGGAAAAGGGAGGCCTTGATCTGATTAAGCGCTTCAAGATGTTCGCATGTTGGTTTAAAGCCGAGAGAAAGAGGGCCACTCGGGGCATTGCATTGTCACATCCTGTTGTTTGTACGGCTGTTCTTCCACTCCACATGCTTTGTGTGATGCTTACAGAAAGCATGCAGCTATACAATGGCTGCTGTCATCATGTGTCTAACAGCTGTAAATAAATCACTTCCTACATAGAGTAAAAAAACAAGTCTGAGTATTGGAATAGATGCCCTTAACAACTTGTGCTGAATCCAAAAAAGGCCCTTCATGGGAAGTGCAAAGGGAAATAGAAAAAATAGACTCCCTGGTTCCCAGAGGTTTTCTTCAGCATCTTAAACACATTATGAATATATTTACTAATTAAAGGTATCGACAGATGCCAAAGGGTTCTAGAATAGCATGCATTTTCACGACTCCACAGAAACGCTCCCCTCTCTTTCTTAAAATAAAAACAAAGGGTTCTTTATACTTGTTTATCAAGCTATTATTGCAACTGACCTGTGTTTAGATGATGCTCAACAGCATGAAGTGCTGAGACAAATGGCAAAGAAGAAGCCCAGGGTTATGTGAGGGCAGCTCCCTGAAAAGATGGCTTGATTGCACGGCTAAAATGTGGACAATCTGCATTTACCTTTTGCATCTTGTCCCATTCATTATGTATCACCAAAATGATGCATAATGAATGGAGCCATGAGAGTAGTAGCATAAACAGTAGCAGCCGTCACCCTACCACAATAGAACAATACATCATGCTACACCTTGTAGTAATAATCCTATGATGTACTAGTGTAGTATAATTTCACTATCATGTATTTCTTTTCTTTTGATATATTCTACTGACTTTCTGTATAGCACCACATAGCCTGTTATATTTCTATGTATAATATATATCTCACCCACTTCTTTCGTTACACCTGTTCAACTGCTTATATGTGTGCTAATATCTAATGAACTTATCACATGACAGAAACTGGTGCGTTTAGGCGTGTAGACATAGTTAAGATGACCTGAAGTTGGAATCGGGTATCAAAGTGGAGACAAATGCGATTTAAATCAAACTGAATGTGGCATGGTTGTTGAGGTCAAGATTTTCCTGGTAATGAGAGTGGCCTAAAAGAAATCCATAGTGCAGCAGTTCTTTGGGTTAAAAAGCCTCGCAGGAGAATAGCCAGACTGCTTAGACTGAGAGGAAGGCAACAGTCACTCAAACAGCCACTCATTACAACCAAGGATATGCAGAAAAGTATCTCTGAATGTACAATATGTTGAACTTTTAAGTAAGTGGGCCATAGCAGCAGAAGACCGCACCGCACCGCATTCCTGTGAGGAAAGGACGGGAATGTGGTGCAGGCTTGTGTGGGTTTGCCAAAATTGGATAAGAGAAAGCTTGAACATTGTTGCATGGTTAGTCAAGACTTTTGCTCTCGTTCAAATGGCAGCGTCACCATAAACAACATGACTGTATGACTCATTCTGCGTTGCATCAGTGCTTCCTAGTGGTGGTGAAATTGTATGGGGAGATATTTTTCTTGGTACACCTCAAATCATCTCAAACTGGTTTCTAGGACATGACATTGTGTTTATTGTACTCAAATGGCCTTCACAGTCACCAGAGCTAACTCCAGTAGCACCTCAGAAAGGTTGTGTAGCAGGAGATTCAAATCGTGAATGTGCAGCAGATCTGCAGCAAATGTATAACGCCATCATGTCAACACGGCCATAATCTGTGAGGAAAGTTTCCAGCACTTTGTTAAATCTACGCCAAGAAGAATGAAGGAAGTTCTGAAGGCAAAAGGAGGGTGAAACCCAGTGCTAGATGGACCCTATGAACTATATTTCTGAGTCCATATCTATATATGTCTTTATTCATGAATTTATACTCATCATCTCTGGAATTGTTTTAATTAGATTTGTCATATAATATACTGTAATAATAAGTCAAGTTCAGCAGGTTACTGTCATTGCTAATTTCCTTTTTTTTTTCATTTTATTTCCTTTTTTAAAATTCAGATAATTTTTAGGATATCAGTGCTCACTTAAATTATTTTAACTGGGGTCCCAATACAGGAAGTTTCTTCCTGCTTTGCTCACATTGACTTTGGAGAGCGTTTTGTTTATTCACGACTCTCTGCTCTTCTCCCAATATGAAAGCAATTTGTTCAGCTGAACTTTGTGTAACCTGCATTAAATGATTGCAGCAAGGACAAAAGGTTGCTTAAAAAAAACTTCTGATCATCATCGTAATAATTAACCTGCTATTGCCTTCATCAAACCACAGCCTGCGATTCAAAGTCTACCATTAGTGTTCATGACAATCCAATAAGTGATGGCTTAGCCTGACATTTACAGCAGTTTTATTAATGACCGCTCAGATTACACGAGAACCAAAGATTGTGTTTCTCTGTTACTCAGAAACACTGTGCGGTTCGTTACCTCTGTGTTTGCTTTTGTATAAAGGTGTTGACCATTTTCTATTGTTTTTTTCAATCCAGGGAACAGAAGCAGATCGATGCATTGAGACTGTTTCCCATCAGACCCTCTTGGAGTCACTAGGATTAATTGATTTGACTGTCACTTCCGTTTGGACCACCAAGACATTATGTTATCTAACTATGATAAAAGAGGCAGTGTTTACACATGTGTCATGTCAAAGTCTGAATTTCAAGGCAATAAGGATATTTTATGGGAAACGAATCTACTTTGCTCTCGATTTGTGAGGACACAGCGTTTCCTACTGAGTAGCGGGAAAATCGCCTGTTGAAAAATTTAATGATTAACTAAGATGACAACTCGGGATGAGCATTTGAATTTCTTTATTAGAACTCAGCATTAATACTCAGCAATATGCTGGTGTGTTAAATTAGACATATGTGTGTCATAGAAAACCCAGGACAGCCAATTAAAAGCATTGAAAAACAGAAAACTAGCTCACGTCCCCACATTTGATTGGACACAACAAAGAAAAGAAATCGTTTTTTGAATCGCTTCCAGATGTCCAGAACAGAAAAGAGCTCAAATAAACACACGGACCTGCCCAACGCAATCTCCTTGAAAACTGAAATGTTGAGGAAAAATATCCAAACACGACCAAGCCACTGTTTATCACCAGTCAAAATATTTTCCTCGACATCCTCCACATCTGTCCCCACCCATGTCTGCTGCGTGTGGCAGCTGTGTTGAAAAGATGTGCAGATTAAAGAGTCCATTAGAGCCTCAGTGACACTGTATCCTATATCACAGGGAAGTGTGGTGGAACTGCAGAGCAGAGGGTCCGTGTAATCTAAGTTGATGATATAAACAGTTTGAAATATCACAGCACCCAAAGAACTGTGCAGGACAAAAGACATCATTATGCATGTGGAAAAATTTCACCCACGGTCATTACTCGTGATACGAGGCCACTGAGATGCTGTATCGGAGCGCTCTGTAATTTCAGATTGGACTTGGCGCCATTTCTCTCCTCTTATTATCTCCAGGGTTTTGGCAACGAGCAGGTTTGTGCATACACTGTGTGCACTCAGAAACTCTTACTTATTCATTTCTGATCTACAGTAATGGGTGATTGGATCGACCGCATCAGTAAACTGGTAAACACAGTGCACTCTAATATCTGCTCTGCAGGAATATTCATAGACTCTGTGTACAAAAGGTCACTGTAGCCTTCATTACACATTTTTCCTTTGTATAAACTCAGTTGTACGATTATGATCATTTTGTTTTTGTGGAGCCAAAAGTGACCATATTTGGACAAGATAATAGTGCACTAAATTATCAGTAGATGCTAGCAAGCGTGGTTATCGTTGTACATCTGTAATATAAAACAGACAGATGGCTAGAAATAAGAACTAAGTAACAGAAGTAAAGTACTAGAAATAAAATACTACAACATGAAATTAGCCACGAAGACCAGAGATATTTTTGTATCCGAGTGTAAATGTTTCTATTTTTACTCCAAAGTTGAGTATTGTAATACTATGGGAGTCAATAGGTTAGCACTGGTGCCTCACAGCTAGAAGGTCCTGAGTTCACTTCCACCATCAGGCTGGTTTTTCTGTGTTGAGTTTTTATGTTCTCCCCGTGTTTGTGTGGGTTGTCTCTGGGTACTCTGGCTTCCTCCCACAGTCCAAAGACATGCAGTTAGTGGGGTTAGGTTACCTGGTAACTAAATTGCCCATAAGTGTTGTTGTCTGTGTCTATGTGTTAGCCCTGTGACAGACTAGTGACCTGTCCAGGGTGCAACCTGCCTCTTGTTCTAAGACAGCTTGGATAGGATTCATATGGAAGCCCGTTTCCACCACTAAATAAAAACAAAACAGCTAGTATCCATAACTTGAAATTTCGAGTTACTTTTCTCGAAATTTCAACTTATTAACTCGAAATTTCGAGTTACTTTTCTCAAAATTTCGAGTTAGCTCTGTCAATCAAAAATATACGTGAATGAGGTCGCTTTCTTGTTACCCGGAAGCATATGGCGCAGAGGAACGCGCACTCAAAAACGGATCCCAACAAATTGGCGCTTTCGCGAGTACGTTTGCTGATAGTAACACCGTGTGATTCAGCTAATAACACGGGGGTTTCATCATTTGTGAAGCCAGGCTGAAAACACTCAGCAATCTGTGCATTCACGACTGGATGTAATACCAGTAGCTTAGCTGTAGCATTTGTAGCTGAGGGCTTCAGCTTCCGGGTAACGAGGAAATGACGTCATTCACGTAGATTACTGATTGGCAGCGCTAACTCGAAATTTCGAGTTAATATGTCGAAATTTCGAGAAAATAACTCGAAATTTTGAGTTATGGATCCTTTTTTTTTTCCATAGCTTCAGCCCCCCTGCAACCCTGAAAAAGGATGGATGGGAGTCAATAGGCATTCTACCTCAAGTGGCTATTTGAGGAACTGCATGATTTTTGGCACTTCCATGTTGGCTTTAGCTTTTAGCCCAATTCCTGAAAAATGAGGGCTGGTTGGTTTTTTGAGACTGGAAATAATGCTAATCAGCAGCAAACAACCCCTACTGCATCTTATTCTTTGTCAGTAGAAAACAGTCTTCTGTAACAATTCAGTTCCATTTGTCTGACACGCCCAAAGAGTGAGGGGCAGAGATAAAAAAAAAGAAAAGAATAAACATCATTCATGTTTTTCACTGGCACATCGACCCAAATTGCCTCACAGTCAGATCCATCTACGTAAGGCCCGGCAGATGTTCTTGTGTAGATGCGACATTTAAATCCAATTTCATTACATTTGATGGAAAATATGTCGAAGTTGTTTGTGGTGTTGTGGTGTTTTGAGCAGCCAGCCTTTGTTTAGTATCTGTCATCTCTTGGCCTTGCTGGCAAACATGAGAGCAACGAGTGCCCGAGTGCTTGTTGTGCTTAGCTTGTTTTAGAAAATGCACCGTAGACTGGAGTTTAGTTATTACAGGGTTTAGATCAGTTGCATTCAGGACATATTTTTAAACCAAGTCAAAGGAAAACGCAACGTTATCTGCGTTTTGTTATGTCTCATTTTCACTCTAGTAATTTGCTGATCACATGATCAGTTACCATTGTAGTAACACTAAAGCATCTAGTTACAGAGGAGCATATGCAGTATGTTCTTTTATCGCTTTCATGTATCTCGACCCTCGTTGGTGCCTTGATCTCTGAACAACAAATCCAAACGTAGCATGTGTTTTTCGATCAAGCTTCGGGTAAATGAAGCTTCATGGCATCGTGACAGGGACGAGCTCTGCGCAGTGTCACTAAATCTCAGTTCTAGCCCAAACACACATGAAACTTATTAAGTGTTTTTAAAAAACATTTGTATTTATTTGATCCCACTTGTTTGTCTCTAAAAGCATTCGTCTTTGTTGCATCATATATGTAATAGACATTATTACCAAAAAAAGATGTTGGTTTTCTCTGAAGTATAATAACACATAATCACCGAAACCACATTATATGGACAAATTACAGCAGAAGTGCATTTCTTTCAGTCCTAAACAGTGGGTACCGCACGTCTGCTTCAGATCAATCCATCCTAATATCCTGGTGTGTGGCACCACTTAAACGCTGAAGCACCATGTGAATTCCTGGCTCTGAATTCTATACTTGAGCCGAGAAGAAAAGAACGCAGTAGAAATAAGGACAAAGAAACTGGAGGAACTTGCCTTAGCCTAACTTATGTGTTGTCTTCCACTACGTAAAAAGCATGCTGAACATTTTGTCGACTGAGTGCCGTCTCCTGAGAGAAAGCATGAAAGTAAGTCAGAGCGACAGCAAGAGCAGGAGAGTGGGCACAGAGGAGAAATAGAGGGAGAGGAGGATGAAGGAGAAATAGGGCGACAAGTGTGTTGGCAAAGGCGAGAGGAGGAAGACATTTGCATGCACGGCTTTGCTTGGGCACATTAGAATTCAGTGACTAGTCATTCCCGACTATGTGTTCGCTGCGCTATAAATCATAGCGCATGTTTACAGCACAGGAGCAAACTGACAGAGATGGTGTTGCTGATGCAGAGCACATCACGAGACCCCTCTGAGTGCTTCACATTCTCATTTTATGTGCAGAGATTGCAGTCTTAGCTGGATGTCTGTGCTGATGACAATCAGAAGAACATCTTGATAAAATTATTGGACTGTCTATTGACAATAGATTCTTATTTCCCAAGAACATCTTCCAGGAACTCGTTTAAGTGATTTTACCTTTTACAGTTTCTGCGATATTGTCTGTCTGACTGCTTATAGCTACTTTGAGCTAATATCAAAATCATGTGTTTGAAAAAGAGAAACTTTCAGGTTAAAAGCAGATACTAGGTGTTTTGGAAATTTTCTGGGATATGGTTTTCCAGAAGTCATAATGCTGCTCTAGATACAGAAGAATCTAAACATACATTCATCAAGTGAATTCTGAGGACATGAGAACACGGATCGCAGCACCACAACGTCCCTTATCCCCTACCACTCGATGGGAACACAGTGAAACTCTGCAGTCTCTCCAAACTTGACAACAAACAGCCAGGCTGTCCTCAAGGGCTGCACAGAGGCGAAATAAAAGTTGCCAAACAGGCAGCTGTCAGGCCAGCATCCTCCAAAAAGGCTCCACTTCTGAGGTCTGCCCAAAACAGTGAGGCCTCATCAAAAAATATCTCACAGAGAGGACTGACTTGGACAGCTGACAATAACAATCATGGGTCACTTTCAGAGAGTGACGAGTTGCCGTCATTACCTCACCAGCAGTGAAGGTTCATGTTGGCTTCACATCTTCGTATGTGACAGTAGCAACTACACAAAAACAGATTTCATGTGTTACCATCAGACAGTCTCAACAACAACAACAATAATTAATAATAGCAATAATACCAACCATCTATTCTCTGCTGTTTATCCTTATCAGGGTGGCAGGGGGGCTGGAGCCTATCCCAGCTACCATAGCAGCCATAGTAATAAACCATAATAATAAGAATATGTTCCCATTACTTTAGTTGAGCTTTATAAAAATGTCAAAGATAATATACTTTATTAAATCATTTGTTTGTTTATTTATTTTTTTGTTTGTTTTCCACTCATTGACAGAGATGTGTAACGCAGTACATGTAACGCGTTACTGTAATTCACTTACTTTTTTCAAGTAACGAGTAAGGTAAGGGATTACTATTGCAAAAACGGTAATGAGATTACCGTTACTTTCCCGTATGAACGCTGCGTTACTGCGTTACTAAAACTGTGATTTTTTGCGAGAATGTCTCATGACAGTGACGTAAGCGAGTGCGACGTTAGTGACAACAGCTGTGTGCAGATCAACAATGGATCATATATCAGTGCAGGAGAGAGTATGAGCGTGCAGCGTTTAAAGCGTGGAAGTACTGACCTTACTTTGAGTTTGATTCCATAAAAAGTGACAAAAACATTAGTGTCCCTTGTGCGTGGGAAGAAAACTTCTTTTTACAGTGAAAAAAACCCCTAAACTTCCAAACAAGCACCGAGTAGCTACGACGTAATGGGAAACTCACAGAGAAACTCGCGGATTCTTCCACTGACCGCGGCACACCTGCACCAGGGTAAACCTCCGCCTACCCCACTCCTGCTTTACAGGTGAAAATAGAGCAACAGGACCGCTGAGTCTTTGACTTTATTTATTTTCTGCTGTGTTTTACTTGCATCTATTTGAAAGACTGAGTGTAAACACAAAAAAAAAATATTTTATTTTATGTGCTGGAATGTGCAGAAAATAGGTTTAAATGCTAAACTAATTTCTTCCAGTCAGAGAATGTTGCAGATAATTAAATTTTTGCTTGATGCACAAAGTTAAAAGATTAAAACTAATAAAACAAGTTTTAAAAAGAGACTTTTCCATTTGATTACATTTTGTATGATGGATTATGTAGAAAAAGTGGAATTGGGCTGAAAGATCTATCGCTTTATCACCTCTTCAGGTTGTAAATTGTGTTTTTAAAAAGTAACTAAGTAACTAAGTAATTAATTATTTTTGAAAAAAAATAATCAGTAAAGTAACGGGATTACTTTTTGGGGGAAGTAATCAGTAATTAGTTACTGATTACTTTTTTCAAGTAACTTGACCAACACTGCTTATTGACAAGGTGATTCCCAAAGAGCCATTACTTAAAAACTTGCATATGTTGATGTGATGTGTAGCGTGTCCTTATAAGAAATGAGGAAAATGCACAAGTGGTGGAAAAAAGAAGGCGTGTCAGGCCTAAAACATACACAGTCTGTAGATGAACAGTATCTGAAAGTCGAAAATCCACCAAAGAACAGAAGCTGAGAGATGTGTCGGGGCCTTCACTGAATCATCAGAAATGACTGCAATAAAAGGGTCGCTGTCAAGAAGGCATTCTTAATAAAGAACAGAAGCAAGAAAAAAAGGCTGAGGCACACTAAATTACACAAGAACTGCAGTGAAATCAGCTGCAACGAGTCTGATGGATTGATGAAATAAAATTTGAACTTTTTGGTTTAATTAGCTGTCAATATGTGCAGAGAAGTTAGGGAAAGTACAACAGTGAGTATAGCCATCTGAGAAACGGGGTGGAGGCTCTACCACAGTTTAAAGAAGAGTCTTGAATGTCCTCCAAGAAGCCCAGAGGACTATTTGTGAAGGCTAATTAAAGAAATTCTGAGAAAGCTTGCCAAGGAGAGTTCAGGCTGTGCTGAAAAATGAAGGTGGTCATACCAAACTTTTAAACTTGTTAGAATGATAAACACATTTTTTTAAAACTCAGCTTTTGCCTCACACGCTGTATTTTCATGTTTGTACAAATTTTAATGAAAACATCGTAGCACCTATTTCCCATAGCCTTGAAAAATATACAAAATCAGGTGACTTGAGACTTTTGCTCATGATTGTATTTTATAACCTCAGAAAGTCTACAAAGTGTCAACAAACACTTCAAATACACCAGATAAAGGAGCTTTGTGTGGAAATTTTTTATTACTTAAGAACCTTCAAGATCAACAATCCAAAGTCCACAATTTTAAATGCCCTAAGTTTTAAGTGCTTTGTATTTGTCATGGTTTTATGGGCTGCAGGGACATTAATAATGAGTCATTTCTGCACTTTTCCTTTTGCGAATTATGTCCAAATTTATTTGGGCATGGGTTGTTTTTTTGTGCTGTTTAAGTAATTGGCCAGTGTCATATTCACGAACATGTTTCCTTTTTTCCTTCTGGTTGTTTGCATCCATGTTCCCTCATTCAAACGTCTCCCTAACTGCAGACGAGCCGAGAGACTCGCGACCAACCACCATGTAATTCTATGTAAGTCTCAAGACATCAGAAAACACAGAATTCCTTGTCATCACCAAGACGTTTATTCATAGTTTGGCCTCCTCTGGCGAGCATTTAGCAGATACAGAGAGCAGAGAGACTGCAGGCAGAAGAGACCTGAGCTGACGTTGAAAGGAATCTTCGACTCGGTTTTCTTCTTCAATCCTCTGCTGAACACATTAGCTCCGATCAGCTGTGGTTCTCATCAGAGGCACTCAGGCCGAGGATCAAATGTTACACTTGGGGAAAAAAACCCTGAAATAAACACATGCTCTTATAAACAGACACACTGGTTTATATACATGTGCAACACATCTAGACACTCGCAGTGGAACAACACAACTACAGTCCTGGGATTCATAGCTCAGGTTGTTGCGACAGATTCAGCTGTGTCTTCAATAAAAAGATTATAAACATCCTCTCGTGATATGTTTATAGGATTTGGGTGACAGATTTCACTGGAAAATCTTTAAATGGTTAAAATGATTCTTTATTTTTCTTTTTTCATGCCATTAAAAAAACAACAACAAAGATATAAGAGAAAAATGTCCTTGCATCAGATTTACCTGCACATTCCTCTCTATATGCAGTCCTGAGGCCAAAAGGTGCACTTTTATATAATATATCTAATCAAATATTGTACATATTCAGGATACTAGACTCAAAGATGATAATATAATCAATAATCAGTAGTATGCATACATGCTCTGGCAGCATTCACAAACAAATACACATTTTAAACCTACAACCCCAGTGTCGAGAAAATCCCCAAACATAAAAACGTTTGCATGTTTGACACCTTCAGAAAATTAAGTAACGTGCCCTTAAGGCTGGTATCCCATTAATAAGCTGCATGTGTTTGCACTCTGGTAGTTTTTTGTACCTTGCCAGATACTAGTGAAAGTATTAGTAAAATAAGAACAACAAAACACAGCTAAGAAGAAAGGCAAACATCCATATTTTATATATTTTAATTATCTGCTTCACACCTGCACATTTTAAATGAACCTGACATGCATCCAGATTTAAAAGGTTTGTTTTTAAAGTGTTCTTATTGGTTTAGGCCTCTGGTAAAGGCCTGGGAGCCTGAGGGTCCTGGGCAGTATCCTAGCTGTCCCTAGGACTGCTCTGTTCTGGGCAGAGATCTCCGATGTTGTTCCTGGGATCTGCTGGAGCCCCGTGCCAAGCTTGGGAGTCACCGGACCTAGTGCACCTAGTGCTCCGATTACCACTGGGACCACTGTTACCTTCACCCTCCACATCTTCTCGAGCTCTTCTCTGAGACTTTGTTACTTCTGAAGCTTCTCATGCTCCTTCGTCCTGTTCTACAAACCATTTCTTCCTTTTTCTGTATAATTTTAAATATTCCTTATGGTGCTTTCGTTCACTTATTTGTTGAGACTTTGTTAAGGATCAGGGTCTATTAAACAGTTTTAAACCATGTCTGGTTGTTGAAGTATCCTAAGGACAATATCAAGAGACAATATTACAAGATTGCTCAAGCAGAAGATCATTTCTGTGCCATAGAAAGACATAAATGTTCATTTTTGCAGCTTTTAAAGATTAAACACGACCCACAGTTATATTGTTCAGTGGAGTCGGTCCAGTACCAGCCATTATCGAGGCAGAGGTTAGGAATAACGAAGATTTCAGTGATTTTCTCTGGAGTGGAGATGTTGATTCATCCGTGGAAAGACCTTGCTGCGGGTAATTTCATTATGCAGATGAGAAGGAGCGCCTCTGTGCCTGTGCTGAAAAGAACACGGGCGGCGTGCTGCTGGCAGCACACGTACGGCCTGGCACGGTAATCTGTATACCACCGCCACCGCAGTGATCTCCTGATCAGTTGCAGTTGTCCACTTTCCTTGGGTTGAGTTAACAGGAAAAATGGCATCCACAAAAAAGCCACAGCATTCCTCTGACAATGCCTATGTCTGTATAGCATAAACAGATGGAAGATCTTGGCTAAGCTCAGCCTGGGCTTAACTTTATTCGAGGATCTATTGTTTTTCTTTTTCCTTTTTTGAAAGCTAGAGCAGGCTGCTGCTGTTCTGGCATCTGCTCCTGTGGAGAATTTGGTTCCTAAACAAGAAGAAAGGGAAGTTACCAAAGCCACCGTTGCTAATGATAAGAAAAATTCAAGAAGACATTTAATATTATACATTTCACAGTGTTACAATAAACCATGGGAATGGTTCATTTTCTCCATCATTCTCTGGTTTTCTGTTCTTGTAGACAGTTTTTATTGTTCTCCTTCCTTTATGTCTTTGGGCCATAAAAATCCCGTCTCCTTTTCCATGTTGGCTTTAAACCATTTCTGTTGTTGTGGCAGATGTTTTTATGCTTAAAGTCTATGAAATGTTAACAATGCAAACATATTCTTGCCAGCTTTTACATCATTAGCAGAGACGACTTGTAATATGCATGCACATTTTTTAAAATCAGTTATTCTTCTATAGCTTGTTTTAATTTTCACATAGAAAATCACACGAATCTTTCTCAGAAAGATTTCTGGCTTTAAGGGAAAAAAATCCCTTCTTCGCCAGAGATCAAGACTTTCCTTCTCTACTTAAACTTGAGAGAAAAAGAGAAGAGCAGCACGCCTGACACTGCAGGAGGCATCGCGGTTCAAAGGAAGATGCAGAGTATGTGGATGGATTCCTAACTTGGTTGTGGATACTTGTTGAGAAAAAGGTAGTGCAGATCTTCAAAAAACAGTTAAAGAACCTGAGGTTATGTACCTCTGATTTGGGCAAGTTTGTCCTAAAGATAATAGAAAGTGCTTTCTTCTCTGCTCACAATTTAATTGCTTTTTAAATTGGATCTGTTTCTGTCTATGTACCAGCGCCCCACGAAAATGTGTTGGAGAGAGAATCTATGTGAGAGAACTGTTATCGCCATATTTAGAAGCAGTTCAGTCTAATCTTCCTGACATCACACGAGCAGGCGCCTTAAATCTCCCAAGACCAGCGCTCAATACGACACCATCCACTGGAGAAAGTCCATCAAACTCCCTTCTCCTCAGTTTGAGTCGGAGTTATAATGAGCCTGTCGTGTGGACAGACTTGCAAACTCTCCAGTGAAAAAGAGAACAACAAATTATATTAATTGAAATGCCACTCCTCTTCATTTGATGGACACCTTCCTTTTTTTTTACCTCCACTCAGCATTATGTTTCCACTGATGCTTCCACCATCAGCTCTCAAGCGAAAAGTAATTTGCTCAAGATAGTTTACTGCTGAGTAAGCAGTGTCGAGATGATATTCGGAGCTCGTATCTCGAACTAATGATGTCATGTTGTCCCTGATTGCTAAAAAGCTGAGGTCTGATATCCTGCAGACAAAAGTGGGAGAGCGCACGAGGAATAAAAGAAAGTTCACATTCCTAACCCTGGTTAAGATAACATTTATTACATTCTGTTGATATTAAATGTTTTCTTATTTGATATTGTGCAGAATGCATATTCCTTCAAACCGTCCACAAAGTGGATTAAGCTGCTTGGCTTCATGCATAGCCATACTTCAGAAAGCCTGCATTTAGTGTCACTTTCTGCTTTAACATGCTCACGTTTGCGTCATTATTTTCATTCCATGCACGGGCGATTTGCGGCTCAGATGTGGCGTTGAACCTACTATTAGTCGTGTCCTTGTAATTTCTTTTACCGTCCAGGATCCGTACAGGGAGGTCTTCTTCTGTCACATACATCGGGCAACACTCCCGCTCCCTCCACCCTGCCAGGACACTCTTCTTTCTCTCATTCACCCCCAGACACACATGTTTTAACTTTGGTGAAACATTTATATGTGTGACGCTGAGAACTAACCATTATATGTATATATATATATATATATATATATATATATATATATATATATATATATATATATATATATATATATATCAAGTGGGTTATGTTCATAATGATATATTATGAATTTTATTTAAGGATCCAGTGATCAGAGGTGTGGTAAGTAATCTATGCGCTTTGAACCTGAAAATAAATGTATTTATGAACCTGATGAAAATAAATAAATAAAAAGGAGCATGAATAATCAGTCAACAGAGACTCTAAGCCAAAAAACAGAAAAACTTTGATCAGACTAATTAATTCCTGAAATGTATTACATCACAGTGTCCTGCTGCCGTCCTGTGAAAGGCTACATTGAAATGCTGCCCTGACAGATGGGGTTTGCCTATTGAAACAACCTTGAATCAACAGCAGTCGCCAGACTACTGACTTTGTCTGCAACACTTTTGCAATTATTCTTTTCTTCTCTTCTTTCTTTGCCGCTGGTCTAATACCTCCTTGTGTTGTGCAATATACTCTTAAAGGAAGTCCAAGAATCATGTTAACGGTCGTGATGATCATTGTAATTTCGAGATTCAATGTATTGTTTTTGGAAATGTAGAAACACGCTGGCCATGTAAAACTGATAATAAAAGACTAAGTCTGGGAGAGTTTAATAATTACCAGACACTGAATTTACCCATCATGAAAAAGAACACCCAGCTTTGTTTTGCTTGTTCACTTCTAAAGTGGCAATTTTGTGCAATCACGGGAAAATCATCGGAAATGTTCGGTATTTAGCTAAGGACAATGCATTCAGTTGTATATTAGAGGCTGAAATAATTCACCTTGTTTAGTCTTCTCACGGATATTCTTGGCCTAAGGGCCCTCTAGTGGTCCCTTTGGGCCCAGCTTTACAACTTTTCCGACCCTTGTTGAGGAGAAAGAAGTTCCTGAAAACACACTGTCGCGACTCATAGTTCAGGGTGGTAAACATATAATCTGCTCTTCACATCAAAAGCAGGAAAAGATTTTCCCGTCATCATTTATCTAAGAAAGTCAGTCTTTTAGGTCAAAGTGATCTCTGCTCTCACACCATCTTGTCATTGGACTGACATAAATTACAAAAATGTAGCTTTTAATAAGCAACTGTTATTTATAAGAATCGTCATCAAGGCAAGCGCACGGGATGTGTGCGTCTGCTTCAGCTGCTGCTCCCTGTATGTCTACATGTGCAGCAAACTGAAGCCACATTTAAAGTAGAGGGAAATATTTCTTACAGCCAAGCAAGCCTGTGTTTCTTTAATTATTAATTCTCCTACGTAAGCAATAATAGCTGTAGCCAGCAAATATAGTATATGTTATTCTCTTTTGTAGATGTTAGATGAGCGCCACAGATTACAGTGACAGGTTTTATGAAATTTAATATGATATTCGTTCATGAAGCATATCCTCGAACTCCACTCTAAGGACCACCTTGACATTATGGACTACTCTTAGCGGTATTAAGTGACCCCTACCAGCGGTTCTCAGCCCCACCTAGTGTGATTTATCCCCTTTCTAGAGGAGGGGAGGTGCGCATGCGCTCGGGTTCTCTCAAACCACATGTGTTAGGAGCATAGCTGCGTCAAGTTTGCAGAAATGCGAAGGTTTGGAGCGGAAGTGAAGTAGATTAATCGTCCATATTAAATCTTAAGGTTTGACAGAAATGAAGTTATATTAGAAAACTAAATATTAATTATTAAAAGAGTATATATAAAAATCCTATATGGGGGGAGCTCACTGAATAATATAAAGCTTTGTTAAAATGAACCTCATGTGGGGTCAAAAAGCAGTTATGTGTCTTTTACGCCTTGTTTTATCTGCTCATCTACACCCTCACACTACATCGCAGGACTTTCATTAAATAAGGCTACCGTGTTCTTTTGTCAGCCTTTAGATGCACTTGGACACCTGTTTTTGTTCGCGCTGCTCACTGGAAAGTTTATTTTGAAAGTCTACTCGGATGTTGGACAATTCCAGACTGTCTGACTTGACCTCTGTCTCAATCGCGACGTTTAGCCAGCAGCGGCCGCTGAGCATCAGAGGCTGATCCTCCTCTGTGTCAGGGAGGCGTGCTGCGTGTGTTGTCACAGATCCACGAAACGCTGCTCGTGTTTTATTTCCTGCCCAACTCTCGGCGGGATAAAAAGCTCTCGGGCTCAGACCCAACATGGGTTAGAAAGAAAGCCACCTATGGATTATCCACTTTGCGCACTTAAGCAAGGATGATGGGGGGGAGAGAATGGACTTGTTTTCGCAGAGACATCCTGACAAAGACGGGGACTGAGAGGGACTAGAAACCGGGACTCGCTGCTTCTCTGTGTCTCGCTTTGCATCTTTTTAATTTTCTTTATTTTTTCTCATTTCCCAGTTTGTTTAGTTTTGTTTTTGTTAGTATTTCCCCGCGCGCGTGCGAGGCAGAAATGTTTGCAGAATTGCTGTGCGGCGCCGTGGCTCTGGTCCTGTATGTCAACACTCTGGGCGCCGATTTCTGCTACGATGACAGGTACTTGAGTGAATGAATGACATCCAAACGCACGGTGCTGTATCCACTAGCAGGAAACCTCATCAGTTCTGTAGAGAAGCGATGATTTACAACTTGGAGGAAGGAGGCATTTCATTGCGTCAGCATCAAAACAGAGCGTGTCTATCACTACAAACAGTCCGCTTGAAGGCAGGTATCACGTATCGGTAGTTTGTGCTCTGAGGAGAAGCTGAGTGATGGAAATGTCCCACTGCTTTGAAAGTCACTGTCAGAGTCCACAGTCCAGACACGTGCTTGTTTGTGACATGTGTGGCAGCTGCCTTGAAAGATAATTCCTTTGGGCTAATATTTCAACATTCCCGTGTTACAGCTGATCTGTCTTGGATCACAGCTTGTTGTTTTTCCGTAAGTTGAAAAGTGTAGTCAGGCAGCGCGCCCGTGCGCCTCAGAAATAACTTCTTCAAAGTCTCAAAGTCTTGAGATGTGCTGGGGAATCAATTGATCCCAACAGGAAAAAACCGTGCCTCATATCTCTGCAGCAGTTCCACACATGCACGAGTGTGCAAAGCGTTTTCTTATTCATTTACTTAAAAGAGGCAACGTTGTAACCCATTTCATTGGTTTGTGGGCTCAGTCGCTGTTATGCAGGGAAATGCATTACTCATAGCTGGCCTTTTGATATTTGATGGCTGAATGGTTGTCAGTGCCTCCGGCTCCTTACTCTCCATCCATTGCCTTGATGTAGGTCAGCTGCATGCACATTTTATGCTCCTATCACTGTATCAACATCCTATCAATATTACTACAGCCAGTATTCATAGTTGTCAGTCTGGGATGCTTTTTCTCTGAACAGAATATTGTGCAGTGCTGTGCATTTATTATATGTGTCTTAAAGAGTAAAGCACGCACAGAGAATACAGCTTAGTGTACAAACACTGAACGTGGTGTATTTCCTGCACATCTCTGCTCACTGCTCTGGATATAGAACATTTCCTGCTGAGCACATTCCCCCTGGTCTTTTTCTTTCTTTCTTTCTTTGCTGAAAGTGTGACACTTTTTCTTTTACAGTTGTGTGTTGCTGTGCGTTTTGCACTTGGTGCTTAGGTCGGGTGACTCACACACTTACATGATAGGAAGGTGGAGAGGTGAGAGCCGGCTGTTGGATAGCCCCTCCAAGTTTGAATGTAATACAGACGCCAAACCTTGATAATTCTATGAGGAGATGTTAACATAATTGTAAAATAATTATTTATTACCGCAGGAGTTTGGCTCCAAATCTTTTCTGGCTTTTTTGGTGAAACAGATGAGTGACCGAATTCGCCCATCCCAGCCGGGGTTTTGCTCTGACGTACAGTATTCTGTCTCTGACATCTTGTTCTATTGCAGGCTATCTGTCACATCCAGCGTTATCTGTTTTTAACACCGTGTGTTCCAGGCTTGCAATTAGCAGCCGTCTCCTGTCCCCCCCTGGGCTCCACCGAGAGCGAGGAGGGAGGAGGGAGGAGAGAGGAAGGGTGTGTGCGGCGGTGCTGTATCATTTTAAGTACAACAGTCCTGGGCACACAAACTGATCTGACTTGCTAATGCTGGGTTAGGTTTGAAAAAAGATGATGTCTTTATGCTGTCATTATGGAAAATACTAAATTTGTAATGGCAATAAATCAGACTTCGAGCTTGCCATTACTAAACACCCTGCAGCCTTTAGAGTGGATTTATTTAAACTGTGACACTAATTTATGCATCATTCAGATATTGTTTTTCATAAACTAAAAGGACACCAGAGTTACAGAATATAACGACGGCATGCCCCAAAATAAAGATTTATAGCTTCGATTGAACTTTTTATGGTAAACAGCTGAGGAGAACAAAATAAATATAGCTGTTTTTCACAAGGCGGCATTGATTCCTGTCGGTGAAAAGATAGATTGTGTTTCTCCTTTGCTGCTGGCTGTGAAACTAATGCCCAGACTTAAATCAGTTTGTGATTTAAAATCAAAATTCAAGATTGCAGTGTGCATAAAATGCCTGGGGGGCACAAAGATGCCATAGAAGAGACACCTGAGGATTCATAGTCGCTTTGTAGCAGTGCTTTTTTTTTTTTTTCTTCAAATTCATTCTTCTCATGGTATCAGGAGTGCCTCGGTCACATGCGTCTTATCATATGTGTGTTCAGTGGTTACACATTAATAACTTTATGCCTGGTAACCAAGGCGGTAACCAAGGAAGTTCACATTTAAAAGGAGACGGGAAAAATTTTGTTTACACATGTTTAATTATTTTTGTCCAGAGTCTAAATAAAATAATTCCATGTAAGTCAGTTTTCTGACCCTGCAGCTGGTAAGGCCCCTCATTTGATACGAATGACAGCGTGGAGGAGCGACCTGCTCGCCACGGCCAAATTCCCGCGGGGAGGGGGCTTTTCCTTTCCCTCCCTGGGACACAGTCATCATTAGCACATACACAGCTTTGACACCTGCACTGGAAAATGGGAATCATACGTCATGTAGTTCATATCAGCACTGCTGCAATCTACAGTTAGGGCTGAGCGAAGGAATGGGAGAGCTCAGATAAACGTCAGACGAGAAATACTGGTGCAATATTCTGTAAGCCGTGTGCACCAGGAACTCGCGTGATAATGAAAAGACCTCCGTGGTTTGATTGCAGGATTCTTTTATTCGGTTATAAAAACCTGTTGAGCGCAGGTTAATCAAGGTGACGGTGTTTTTAATGAAGCTTAAAAAGCTGCCAAATTCTCCATTTAATAGCTGTAAACACTGGACTGTTTTTAAGATATATTTCACCCCCCAAACACACACACACTGGCTTTATGGATTATTGTTCACTGTCAGGAGTTTGATGGATGTGATGAACTGCACCCACCTCATTTTTCCAGCCTCGTGTTATGGTGTACAATTTGACTGTGTGAGGATGTGTGAAGGTTGTGGGTCACGCTGAAGGACGCAGCCTCCCTGGGCATGGCCAGTGATTTATAATGGTCAGACAGTTGGTAACGGCGAGTCATCGTACAGCTCCACGCACTGAAAGTTTTATTAGAGAAGTTGGGATTGAGGGCAGAACCAAAAGCTGCTTTGCTGAGGCAGTTTATGTGAGGTTTGGGTGGTGACTCATGTTGACACCACCCAAATGTTATAGTAAATATGGTGAAGGAAAAAGAAACTATTAAATATTTGTTTTTAGTTCAGATTAATTCAAGTTTTCTTCAAGTTTAACTTCAGAGACGTGTAGACAACCTTAATCTGGCCTCTGAGGTGGAGACCAGACTACTTTGACCTACCTGCCCCAGTATAGGCTTGGCCATAGCTGTCTCCTCTTTGGCACAGTGTCACTGCAGTGATCTTGAACCCTACTCTCATAGCCTATACTGTAGGATTGCTGCTTAGCATTGTGGTTATCTTGAGGGCCCAAGGGCGGCAACCCAGCAGCCTGAATATCTCTACTTTTTTCCCCAGTCAGGGTTTCTTAGCCTGCGCCCTGTAATTATCGTCCTGCCTGCAGAGAGGGACTCACGACATGGTTTCGTAGATACAGCTACACTGCTGTTTCTCTCTGCATCTTTTTTTTCCCTCCGTCTCTCTTCCTTTCAGCTATCCCCCCCAAAAACCTTTAGGCCCCCGGCTTCTATCATCCAGCGTCTCCAGATGGTCTCGTTCGGTAAGCAGTTTAGGGTTTTTCTCCCCTCACCAGTTTCAGGGGGAGCATTTGAAGTGGATTCAAATGTAGGTTGTTTGTTGCTTGTAGTTGCCAGGATGGAGACATTAGAGTTCATGCTGACAGTCAGTGAAGATAGACAAAAATAATATAATGCATTTAAAAACTCATGTATTTAGTTTTTCAAAGGGGCCATAATCACTGTTTAGAATAGATCGAATCCGTGTAATGCAACCAAAACGACAAACGTGCACATAATTATCACCTGACTCTGTGATGCACAGAGCTTTCCAGCATTTTTCAACTCATCATTTATGTTACGGCCTTCAGATTAGCTGCTTTGATTCATTCTCACCGCTCTTATATGGTTTTCCATCACAACAGATTCATATTCCTCGATTGCTTTTCCCAGCACCAAGTATCAGACTGAAAAAGTGAGGCAGAATTAATATTGGAGTCAGGTTTCCTCTATTCCCGAACAATTCAGTTGAAGAAAATTAAAGCTCTTCTGTGTAAATGTGAAGAACTCTTTAATCTGTTAGTTTTAGGTTGCAGTGCTGTTCTGTTAAATTCAGTTAAAAAGACTTTACATATTAAGTCTTTTTAACTTAATGTCCTTTGACAGGAAAGAGTTCTCCACTCAGCCAGGGCTTTTCTAACATGTGGTAAACATTTACACGTGTTAGAAAGCATTAAAATAGACCCAAAAAATCATAGGTCTGTTTTTACCAAAGCTGTGATCTTTTCCTAAAACTAACCTAATCCTAACCCAGCAGTCATAGATGCAAACAAACACGAACCCCAGTCTCCTGGGTCAAAGTCCTTCACGTTTGACTTGAAAGACTCTGTGGATCTTGAAATTTTATGGACATTAACATATGTAATGATTCTTATCTTCAAAGTTATAGCAAATATATTAAAACAAAAATTTAAAAAAGATATATTGCAAATTTAAATCAAGTTAAAAATGCAAAGAATTCGTTTTAAAAAAGCACAGATGAAAGCTGTAATGGTTTTCTTCAGTGCGACTCTGTTGTCAACGGTAAGAACCTTGGGTCCTGCATTTCCTTCCTTCGACTGCCAGACTGTATAATCTGCTGGCAGGATAGGAAGGAGACATGTGGGAGGTATCCTACTCACTCCTGGTGGCTCCACACTTTCTCTAATAAATATTCTAACAGGAATGTTTCTGATTATCAGTTACAGATTTTTTAGCTCCAGTGTGAGTCTGTTGACATTCCACGTGTGAGCGCTGCCAGTGTGCGGTGAATGTGACAACTTTTTGAAATCTTCATTACAGTATCTCTCAGATTTCCCTTCAAATGTACCAGAAAGAGAAAAGGAAGAAAGACGATTCTTCTTTTAAAACATGACTCCTTCACACCAGCGCGGAAAGATCGGCTCACTTTCAACCACAGAAAGATTGGATCTCAATTTTCCCAAGTTCTCGTTTTCCAACAGATAGCCAGTGAGGGTAGAAATTGTTATTTTCTCTCTCACCACAATTGCAAGATAAGCTAGCCTGGCAGAAATTCGTTTGTTTCTAAAAATACCATTAATGAGGGGTTCTGATATGTTTCTTTTCTTTCCAACAAAACCCCACAGAATTGCTCGAAGCATGCGTCTTGGATGGAGTGAGTTCATATTCAGGTTAATAGGAATCAGCTGAGTAGAAACGATGCTACTCTGACTCCTACACGCTGTCATCGGGCCCAGGATATGGCCACGCTGCATCTTTGTTACTGCACCGAAACTCCTGAAGTTCATTTAAAAAATGTTGGCTCTTATGTTGCATTCACTGTGGTGAGGACAGAAAGGGGGGAGTAAGACAGAAAGACCTGCATATCTGTAAACATGCAATGGAGACTAAACTTGAGAAAGCGTTTCATTGGTGGATGTCCTAACATGTAAAAAATGCACACAAAGAATATTCTGGTGGTTGAACCAGTAAAAAACATTCAGCAAACGGTCGTGTGGTTGTGGCACAGCAGGACCTGCTGATGCACTGAATGCTTCAGCCACAACTTCCTGTATGGCGTTTGCGGTGCGAGGAAGTTTGGGATTTTTTGGAAACTTTTTTTTTCCCCACAATGCTTTGTGTGACTTCTTGTAAACCACTAACTGTTAATTAAATACAAAGCAGATTTCAAGAAGACGGATTAAGAATCAATTTGAATTTAATGCTGTGAAATTTGGTTTTCGTATTCATGGTCTTTAGAGGATAAATTCTCAATTTTGCCAAGACTTGTGTATTCTCCCCGTACCTGCACGGGCGCTCTCTTGGTACTCTGCCTTCCTCCCGCAGTCCAAAGATGCGCATGTTAGATTAATTGTTTATCCTAAATTGGTCACGGGTGTGAATGAGAGCATGAAAGGTTTTCTGTCTCTCGCTGACAGACTGGTGACCTGTCCAGGGTGGACCCTGCCAGCTGGGATAGACTCCAGCCCAGCATTTAGTTCATAGCATTGTTGTTCTGTGAGTACAGCCTTAGAAAACAATGACAACAAAGTGGCCTTTAATTTCTCTTACAACTATTAAAATATCCAGTAGAGCAGGGCGATATGACCAAAAATATTTATCACGATATACATTTGAAAATTTGCGATAACGATATAACTGACGATATAATTGATACGAGACAAAATACTTTACACCTCCACAACTTTATTAGTGCAAAAAAAACCCATCAATGTATTTTCACTTAAACAAGCAGCTGTTTTTTATTTGCATTAAAGCTATTTAACAGTGTGGATGCAAATTTCTCGCTGACAGCTTAACTAAAAGGCATTTCCAGTGGAAACTGGCCAACATATCCTCAGCATAACCATGTATAATATCCACAAAACTTAAAAAGAGGTTATACACACACAGTACGGTAATATTATGTTGAAGCACCGTACGTATCACTCCGCGAGGCGCCGCCTACGATAGCTGTAATGCTCCGACAACCCATCAAGCGTTGCGGCTTCGAAGCATAGCAAAGTCGTACTGAAACATTTGACAGATTTTTGAGCGCCGTGCACATAAAATCGTTTCGAGGTCAGTAAACACAACCAGAGTTCATACATAAGGCACACGGGATTATAAGGGGCTCTGTCGACTTGCAGAAAAATCAAAGGATTGATTTAAAGTGTGCCGTATTTTCCAAACAACACGGTAATAACGACGGCCCGCTAGCATGCTCTACCAAAAATAGTGCTTTGTTGTGTATCCGACGGACGAAAGCTAAACCAGTTCCACACCACTGAAGTTGCAGCATTTTTACAAACCAGTTCTGGTTCATCCGCTTCATTCAATGATCCACTTTCGCTCTTCTCATTCTGCGTCGCTGCCATGTGCGTATGTAAACAAAGGCACTGCGCATGCGCGTTTCACCCATATTCTATCACGATAATATCCATTATTCATTACAGAACATTAAGGCATTCAATGTGTTACAACCTAAATATTCTGAACATTGTTACTAGGGCGGGGCTATATCATACCATTCACGGTAATACCGGTGTAATTTTGGGCAACGATAAGAAAATGAAATATTGCGATAGAATATGGGTGAAACGCGCATGCGCAGTGCCTTTGTTTTCATAGGCACATGGCGGCGACGGAGAATGAGAAAAGCGAAAGTGGATCGTTGAATGAAACGGATGAACCAGAACTGGTTTGTAAAAATGCTGCAACTTCAGTGGTGTGGAACTGGTTTAGCTTTCGTCCGTCAGATACACAACAAAGCACTATTTTTGGTAGCGCATGCTAGCGGGCCGTCGTTATTACCGTGTTGTTTGGAAAATACGGCGCACTTAAAATCAATCCTTAGATTTTTCTGAAAGTCGACAGAGCCCCTTATAACCCCGTGTGCCTTATGTATGAACTCTGGTTGTGTTTACTGACCTCGAAACGATTTTATGTGCACGGCGCTCAAAAATCTGTCAAATGCCTTAGTACGACTTTGCTAAGCTACGAAGCCGCAACGCTTGATGGGTTGTCGGAGCATTACAGCTATCGTAGGCAGGAGCCTCGCGGAGTGATACGTACTGTGCTTGAACATAATATTACCGTATTGTGTGTGTATAACCTCTTTTTAAGTTTTGTGGATATTATACATGGTTATGCTGAGGATATGTCGGCCAGTTTCCACTGGAAATGCCTTTTAGTTAAGCTGTCAGCGAGGAATTTGCATTTGCACTGTTAATTTTTTATATAACTTAAATGCACTTAAAAAAGCTGCTTGTTTAAGTGGAAATACATTGATGTTTTGGGGGTTTTTTTTGCACTAATAAAGTTGAGGAGTTGTAAAGTATTTTGTCTAGTATCAATTATATCATCAGTTATATCGTTATCGCAAATTTTCAAATGTATATCGTGATAAATATTTTTGGTCATATCGCCCTGCTCTAGTTGTTACTAAATCTGATTAGGTTGTGCACACCAACAAGGCTGTAATGCTAAGCCAGGTTTTTTTAAACCTAATATGTAATCCATTTTACACAGCGAGCATGCTCCTTCCTCGCTTCTGGACACGCATAACCTCCAGATCCAGATGGTGTCTAGACGTTGGAGAAACACGATACATAAGAGATAAGATAAGATAAGATAAAACTTTATTAATCCCTCGGGTGGGTTCCTCTGGGAAATTCGGTATTTAAGACATACATGAGTCTTAAATACCTCTAATAGTTGATATGCTCCTGATCAAATGGCACGCTGTGATATCTGCATGCTAAAATGCAGGGAATACATTGTCTCATTATAAGATTGAAGCTGATAATGAATATATAGCATGCCCACGAGTCCTTGAAAGCCACCTCTGTGCTCTCACCAGGCCAGATCGAGATACTTTAAAGCTACTTTAAAATAATCAGGCTCTGAAGCAGGGTAATCACCCAACTGCCATGCAGTGGGATGAAAAATGGTCCATATGTAGCTGTCGGGTGTGCTGCCTGGTGGTGGATTGAGGCATTAGAGATCAGTCTTTACGATACAACACAAGATGATGACCATAGTCCACTTTGAGTATTCTCATTGCCTCGGCTGGCTGTTTAATTAAAGTTGACAGACTGTCTTGCTTAATAGATCTTGCACGCACAGTGTACTGCAGACAGACCCCCCCCCCCACACACACACACAATAATTGCCTTAAACAATGTGTAATACCAGTCTAAATCCCACCCACGGTCAGTGTTGTGTGGCAGACATTCACGACCACAGTTCAATGATGTGAGAAAGGCATTAACGCTGCCAAGAATCAGCGCATCGATTGATAAAGGGCAGCTATAGGTTTTGCTGCCGTCGTTGTAAATATGTCTCAGATGATTAAACTCTGTTGGGCTAAGTTGGCAATGGGTCTAGACAAGGGTTTGGATTTCCAGGGCTAATGCTGGCTGATGGCTCTTAAGCCACGGCCACTCTCAGGCTCTTGGCTCTCTTCATATTAATGGGATTAACAGCACTATGGATGAGGGCGTGTAAGCAGAGAACCCCGAGCTATTAGAAACAAAAACTTCCCTGTCCCCCATATCCAACAGGGATGCTATAGTTTGGCCTTTTCATCAATGAAGAGGAAAAGGCTTCTTTTCACTGTGCCTCACCATCTCTGTGGCAAGAAGCACTGGCTCATTTCGATAAGGTTATGACACAAGTTGGCCGGTTCAGAGCCAGCACCTTTGTTCGTTGTAAAAAGAAAGCTTTGTGTGCTCCCTCTGTTCTCCCTGGACCCAGTGAAGGCGACCATTTGTCGCCAAATAGAGGGGAATTAATCCCCGTTTGTGTTGTCCTGTTGTTTATGAAGGACAAAGAATCAAGACCCCAGAGGTCACTGTTTGAACAGAGCAGAAAACTGCTGCAGCATTGTGCACCAAACCTGTCAGAACCAATTGGGCAATCCCATTACGGCTGTACGTGCTCTGTTACATGCTCTCAAAGTTCTGGCTGTTCTCAAGTGGTAAGAAGACAGAGGAATGAGGTCAGAGGATTCACGGTTGGTGATCCCAAAGAAGCCCGGCTGTTATGAACATGCCAGCTAAATTATCCAGTGTCTTGGTTGTATTGCTGGAAAATCACATCAGTTACAGTTACAGTGTTTGTCATTTTCGAACCATGTTTTAATAATGAACAAAGTTCATTAGTTCAAAGTAAGAAAGGTTCATAGTCTAAGGGCGTTTTCACACCTATAGTTCTTTTCAGTTGATGAGTTAGTAAACTTGTAGCTTTTCTCTGTGGTTTGTTTTCACACAGAGAAAAATCCAAGTGAATTCCACTAAAAATTACAGTGTGTGAGAATATTTAGAAAACACAGAATTTATGTTCATTTCATGGCTGCTAGCCTGTACAGAGCGTGACACATCTATAGTACTTGTAATGTACACCTGGTAGTCGCTTCACATCGAGGTCGGATCACGTTCAAACGAAGCGCACCGGAGTTCGAGCTGAGCCGCACCATCACCATGTCCTGTAAAGGGTCTGGGGCAGTTGTTTTGGTCCACACCCGAGTGCTCAGGGGCGAAAACCAACCCGAGTTCAATTTAAATGCACTAAACACGGGTAATGTAGATGCCAGTGCTCTAACTACATTATTGCTAAAAAAAGCAACATGGTATTAAGCATTGTTTTCAATAAATTGCATGCTCAAACAAGTCTTTTGTCTCACTCCCCTTCCTTCTCGGTGCGTGTTGAAGCTCAACTTGGAACCTTGTTAAGATCCAACCATGCAAAATATGATGATTTTTTTTTGCCATTTTTCAAGTTGTCTTAAACCTTTGATCGGGACTGTATTTTGGTTCCGATGTTTGTGAATCAACCTTTGCTGCATTTAGATGGTGTGTTCGAGCAATGCTCTGTTGCTTCAGTTATTTTAACATTGCAGGGTTGAGGATTTCTTTCTGCTTCTCGTCAGGTTCAGGTTCATTCCTTTAAGGGAAACAAGTGTTAGAAATCCTCTGACTTCTGTTATTATTGTGGTTTAAGTGGTTTTCACATATGATTACAGTATCTGGTGTTTCCTGAGTGTAGTGAGTGAGTCAGATGCAGTGCAGTAGAGCCTGTGGTCTGGCCGGTTGAGCTACTGTGGGTAACCTGCTGCAGCTGCTGCTCCCCTTGGACCTTTAACACTGGGACTTAACAGAAGCCTTTTGTGGCACATATTCTGAAGTTGTGTGCTGTTTGCCATTGAGCTGAGGTTGTACGGAGGACAGATTATTACACAGTTCAGATGAGAAAAAGGAAATTGAGAAGGACTGCTTGTTTATGAGTTGCTGCACTCCTTTTCTATATATGTGGATGGAGAAGCTGACAGAGCAAATTGGAGACTGAATTCTTGCGGACCCGGACAGTCCCAGCAGTACGAGTTGCCTCCTCCCTCTCTCTTCCCTCACTTCCTACCTCTTACCAGACCACAGCAACGGAGGAAGCACATCTTTTCACAAGCTGCCTCTAATTGATACTGTTGAGCCCTGGGAACCCGGAGTGTGGTTTTAGCGCTCTGAAAAAATGCGTGCAAAGCACAACAGCCTGCAGCATGCCACCCTCTGGGACACCACAGGTTATTTACAACCACACGACCAGTCTGGTCCAGGACCTCATATAGTTTAAGTGAATTAAAAAAGGGGGGAAGAAAACTCCACCACACTTGGATGTGGCCTTTGCCAAGCCTTTCATCAAATAGCTTCACTGGGAGAGGGCAAGAGTTGAATCCAATCCAGAGCTGTAATCTTAGCCTTGGGGGGCTGCGCACTAAATAGTTGTGTGCGATATGAAAGCTCCATACAAGATAAAGAAGTAGGTTCCTACTTTTTTTTTTCTGTTGGTACATGTGCTTTCCCCGGCAGCTACACCTGCAAAGTATTCAGGTTATTTTCTTTATTTTTTTAAATAAATGATTTTCTGTATTTTGAATACAGCTGCGGGGCCATCAGGGGCATTTTTTTTTTTATTTTCTTTTTTGTGTTTGGACATGTAAAGGTGGAATTACCAAAACCAATCGAATGTGGTGTGAAATGACTGCTTCTAATGTAGCTTGTCATGGCTCGGTGAGGCAGACGAGTCTGACATCTCTCCAGATGGAGAACAGCTTGTGTTGTATAGTATTTCACGCGCGGGGCCAAGTCTGTAGTTCACTGTTTCTCTCTGTCGTTGTGAACACAATCAACCCGGTGACTGATTGATGGGATCGTGATTGTTTACAGGGTTGATTTCGGCGGTTTATTTTGGCTCGCGGCGCTGACCCTCGGCATTTGCGGCTGAGGTGTTTCTCTTCAACTTTGACCTTTTACGTGTGCGACTTTCGTTTTTCAGCCGTTCTGCCGAGTAAGGTGGACTCGCACAGTTGGCACAGGTTTATTCCTGGGCAGCAGAGAAACATTTAGTTTAGCAAAGGTGTCCAAGACAGCTTTTCCCCCCTTTCTCCAACCACAGAGAAAGAAAACCACCATATCAAGCTCTCAATACTGAGGCAGTAAATGGAAGTCTGACTCTGGATTGTGAAAGTTTGGTGGTAAGTCTACATTTTTTTGCTGTGTGCAGGTCTTTTTCTGATTTAACTATGCAGTGCCTTATAATACTTACCTGATGAAATGTCAAGTGTGCCCCAAACCAAACCCCTTAGTGGCTTCTCCAAAAGAGTCCAGCATTTACAGAAGACCCACTTCTTGCCACCACATGGCAGATACATCAGTGGTTCTTTTAATTAGGAAGCAGTTAAAGAGAAAATCCATCCTCAGCTCTGCTGGCTCGCAACCTTTGTTTTCATTAGTGTGAGTGGCTGCTGGGGTCCCAGATGAAGACCCTAACCACCCGACATGTCTGTTCAAACAATCATTCATAAACCTCCAGTCTTTTCTCTTTTTGCCAATTTTTTTTTAACATAACATTAATCTGAACCACTTAGCAAGTGTTTTGGATTAATGTTATGTTTTTCAGAAGCTTACTGCGCCGTCTCGCAAAAAGACAAATGAGAAGAATGACAATTTTAATAAGAAATGTCTTGAGGCAAGTCAATAAGCGAGAAATCTTATCCTTTTGGCAGATTTCCTTCACTTGTGTAAAGAAAAATGCATTATCAGAACTGAACATGAGCACTTTCACTGCTTCCACCGTTTATTTGATGTAACGCCTAAACATTTCCTAATTAATTATACCCGTCGCTCTACTTTAACTGATAAGATTGGTGACTCTTAAACAATGCGAGTAAAGTAGAGCGAAAGTAAAGCAGGCAGGTAACCTACCTTCCTGTGCGCTCCATTGAGACGTGGCCCCTTTTCTTTGAGGAGAATAGACCTTGATTGGTGCTTCTGTTTTCTAATTGGCTAAACAACACATTCTGAAGTGCTGATTGTCCACAGGAACCCACCAGTTCATTGAGAGGTTATTGATTCTTAGCGAAGAGAAAAAGAAAAATCCTCCCATAGTTTCCCTGCGAGTGCCACAGACGGATGGTGCTTATTACATGAATAAGGATGTCGTTTGTTTCTTCCTTCATTCATTCAGCGAAGTGTAACCCTGCAAGGTAAAAATTACCTACTTATATTTCCTGTTGCCTGCAGCGTCACAGTAGCATACGTCTCCATTTAACACGTGTGGTCATTCTCCCTGTTTTTTTATGGCTTGATCCAAATAGACGCACTAACATGAGAATGTAAAAGAATCTCTTTTGTGTTTTGCGTGTGATCTGTTGCATGTAGCCAACAATTATAGGTCAGATTTATAAAGGGGATTACTGTGTATCTGATACTTTACTGTTGGAGACGTTTGGCGGTAAATCCTGTGGATGAATGATGGATGCCAGTTGTCACTATGAACAGATGAGTTGGCAGGAACACACGCTGGCATGTTTTCCTGCTCAATGAGTTTTTAATTTGCGGTAACGACTTGACATCGGCAAATTATGGGTATTTGGAAATCAGAAAATCAGACCTCTGTGAAGGAGCGAAACAACTGTTTCATATACCTGATAGAAGAGTGCCGATAAATTGCTTGTTTTACTTTCATGCAGCTTTGTTTTTCTTCTTCATCTTTTTTTGGGGCTTATTAAAATATATTATTTAGGTCCAGCTTTCCTTAAACAGGCCGACTTTTATAAGTACACAAAATACATAAAAGAAGGTGTCAGGGTAAGAAAAAGTGACATGAAGCATTAGTCAGTACAGCTTCCACTTTTTCTACTGAGCCGCAGTTATTAGACACAATTTGCCTTCATGGCTAGTTTATAGTATTTATTTGTTTAACACATATAATTATCCCTGATTCTCAGTTTGGCTATTGTTGCACATTTGTATTGTTTTCAGTGTAATTGGCTGTTGTTTTCATAGGCACTTTGTGTTTTACACTAAATTACAAACTTGGCTCTCACTCCGTGCAATTACAATTTCCCCTTTGAGAGCCGTGATTAAGCTATGCTTGGGCTCCAGACAAGGCAAGCTTTCTTATTGCAATAATCCCAAAAAAAATCTAGATTTTACATGGAAATAGAAATTATTTAGAGTAGAAATATGAATGGAAAAAAAAAAGCACTTTGTGAACAAATTACTCAAATTCCTGTCATCTCATGCTCAGTGTTGCCAAAGTCTAATAGTTTTAAAATATGCTGTCTGAGTATTGTTGGAAAGGACGCATGGTTAGCCCTGCCATCATCACATAATTATCATTATGAATGATCTCATGGCATTTAATAAGAAGACCTCTGGTTTTCTTCAAAAAGTAGCCTGTTTAACATAACATCCACAGTGTGATTGAGAGAGAAAATGACAATTCAAAAAAATATTGCCTTTTTATTCAAGCAAGCCATCAGAACCTATTTTTAATCTCAACGTTGTCTTTTAAAAGTAAACACAAACAAATCTTCACCCATTCAAATATATTTAAACATGTCTTGATGCATGCTGAATCATCCAGGTAAGTAAATCCCCAAAGTTGATTCTGTTCATCTGCACGTAGCGTTTTCACTCATCCAGGTGACGTCTTCAGTCTCAGCCGACTGCAGGTTTCAATCTTATAAACCGTACATTTGCATAATGACTGAAACCAGCCCAGTGAAGGAACAATGGGCTGGGAGGTCGGTTCCTTCATCATTAATATGCAAATTCTCATAACCATTGATCAACAACCGCTGCAATGTACTGGTCATAAGATGAACCTGGAGTCAGCTGAGACTGAAGACGTCACCTGGATGAGTGAAAACGCTACGTCCAGATGAACAGAATCAACTTTTGGGGATATTTAAACATGATCACAGGCGGGTCATTAGCTTCTCCTGAAAGGACACTAAAACTGGATCAAATCAAATACAAAAACCAACTAATAGGAAACGTAAATGTAGAAATAAGATGATGCTAAATTTAAAATAACAGTATTTCACAAGAAAAAAAATACAAGAAAAACGTGCTCCATGGTCTACTAGGTAAAGTATCGCAGCATCACCACACAGTTCCAGCTCCTGAGTATGGACTGTCTCCCTAAGAAGCTTGGCTTTCTCTTGTAATAAAACAGACCAGTGCAGAAAAGAAATCAATATCTAAGCGTTTCACAATTTTACATCTTTTGTGGTAGAAAGAATTGTTATATATATATATGTGTGTGTGTGTGTGTGTGTGTGTGTGTGTGTGTGTGTGTGTGTGTGTGTGTATAAAAATGTTATTTTTACAAAGGAGCCCAGTCTCAGACTTTGGTTTACTGTAAGGATGATTCAGCTGCAGCCACAGTGTAAAGTGGATTATTGTTTAATCTTTCAGTCTGTGGTTAATTGCCTGCTTTACTTCTCTTACTTTATTAAATCCATATCCTTTTGCGAGGGATTTCTTGTGCCGGTGCATGTGCTGTAGTCTGGATAGTTCTCCCATACAAATAAAAAAATAAAATCAACATCAGGCTTTTCTATATTCACGATTCTTAGAGTTGAAACAGAAAGCCTTGAAGGTAAGGTGCATTTGATCTCCAACACAGGTTTCATCACAGCATTGATGAGTGAGATGAAAGAATATCAGAACTGGTCAAACATCGTGTTCTTATTTAAAACATTGATCAAAGCATCGACGTGTTCCGTCCCAGTACGGGATGAAAACCCAGTTCTCCTCTGTGGGCATGCACAGCGTTATGGCCACAGCACAGTTACTCCCTCTGACAGCTCTAAACCTTCAAGCGGAGGTCACTCGCATATTCATAAACCTCAGCACAGATGACGTGGATGCCGAGTTCTAAATATTTTCACATGTGCATAGATATTGTGGTTTGTTGAGAATAAACAGCAACACAAATGATTTCAGAGTCAGCTGTTTCCTATATAAATAGCTCGTGGCAGATTTTGTATGATCCCAACGCAGGACTCGCTGCAGCATGACAAGACGATGTAAAATCTGGAGCAGCTGAGAGCGTTCACCTTGTCAACGTAATAAAAACCGCAATGATGCAAGTTTAGCCGTGTGTGGTGCAACCGCTGTCTGATCTGAATCCGTCTCCTGCCATCTTTGTGCAGTAGCCAGCATTAGTTTTACTGGAAAATTCGCCTTAAGTCTCCTCGGGATAAACTGTGTTCCTAATATGCTACAGTTTTCTGCTTTTTCCCCTTTTTTAAAGAAATAGAGGACACTCTAAACTCCCCTCATTCACTAATGCTTAACAGGTCAGCCACACTTTCTAAGTAGAGAAGATCGTGTTGCATGTTTGGGAAAAATGTGAAATAACACGCGATGCCTCGTGGTGATTGTTAAGCTGATGCAGGTGAATAAGTCGTTCCAGCAATGCAGAAACACTTGCCTCAATCTTTCAGCAAAGATGACTAAATCTCATTTACGTCGTTCATAACTAGATGCACTGCTGTGGAAACATTTCCTGGCATAGCACCAGCATCAGTATTTTCTCTGGTACGCCTGCAGTGTTTGAGCTCATATTTACTGCGTTGTTTTCAGCAGCGCTGGTCTGTATTATAGGCTCAGGCCGATGTGTTTATGGCTGTTGGGACTGTGTTTATTTGTTCAGGATTTAGAGTTGTTTATTTGGGACCAGCAGCTTACAGTACGTCTATTCAGGCAATTTAGACATTTATGAGCTGGATATATATAAAAAAGAGCTTCGTGTTCAGCAGAGTTTACCTCGAGAGTTTTGGTATAGCTAAAACTAATTTTGGTTTTAAGAAACTCGTGAAATTTCTGAGTTTGACTCAGAAGCAAGTAAAGGCATCCATTTTTGTTTCTAAATTAGAGTTCAGTGATTTGCTTAAAATGTTACTAATCCAGGGTTAGTTTTAATTCACTACTTTGCTGCACTAATGGGTACGTTTGCAGATATACTGTATATTGTGTATTTGGGATTACTTAACAATTTTAACTCTGCAGATTTCAACTGAAAGCATGTTTTGTGCTACTTGTGGTTATTTGCATTCAGCACATGGTTAATTAACGTACCATTAAACATGCAGGTTACCACGTTCTGTCTCAGCTTTCATAGAATTTAATTAATCAAAGCAAAATGATCTTAAAATGGGCTGGTTAATCAGACATTGTAATGGTTTGGGCTGACTAAGTCATTGTGTTGGCTCCTTACATCAAGGATAGCTGGTTGCCTATAACCAGCTATCCAGTACGGCTGGTACTACATGTGGCAGGATCCCTCCTGGCTTTGTGAAATGAAATGCCAACTACAGCCCTGAGGCATAGCTGACTGGAAGAGGGGAAAAGGAAAACCCATGACCCAACAGGAAGATCAATACTACACGATAAAGCTGTGGAAATGTTGCTGCAGCCCTTTGTTCTCATTCAGCCTTTGCTATCAACCAGCCTTTTTACCACATTACAGCTGGAATCTAATTGCCAAAAAAGACAAACTTATATCAGTGACACAGGCCATTTGTTTTCACTGGCCATGTGGTTTTTCCATTCCAAGGCCGAGAATAATTCTTTTAACTGCCCACCATTGTAAGTGATATCAAGGATATAAAATACAACGTGGATGCCCAAAATAGCCTTTTAATATCCAGCACCATGACATGGAATCACCACAAATAAAGGGAGACATCACACAGAAATCCCACATTAAAAGTTGCTGAAAGGATTCAAACTCAAGCCCGTCTTTACTATTAGAGATCGCTGAGCTCACATGTTTGGATCGTAGACTCACGTGGAGCAACGCGGTGTCCGTCCATTTTCCACCGTATACTGACATTTGCCTTCAGGCAAAGTCTGAATAATTTGTTGGTATAACATGAATAATACAAACAAAGGACACTGAGGCAGCGATGTTGTGGGCATGTTTTTTAAGTTTGGGTTCACCTTCATTTTGTCTTTGATCTATTTGTGGGTGCAGTGCACAGTCGAACCATGCAGTGTGGAATTTGGCAACATCATCTTCACAGTCAGCATTTCTCAGCCAAGAGAGGGGATAGGTCAATTGCAAGTGCACTTTTCAAGTCATAAAAATCCATATACAAGTATTTTTCTTTGGGGTTTTGAGAGAATTTTTCAGCCTCTGGAATGGCAGCTGAAGGGTTGGAGGGATAATAGCTCACTTTGCACCTCATAAAGTCCGTGAGCACACCTCAAGTGCTGCTGCTGAAGACCTTATGCTGAAGGTCTCTCAACTGACAGCCTCAGAGCAATCCTTGTAAGCTTTCAGAGGTGGAGAGGAGTGGTGTGCATCCTGTCTGCCTCCACACAACTGATACGTGTGTTTAACGTACTTCACCTTAAAACACACTTATAAGGATGATGAGACACTTCCATAAATTTAGAAAGTCATAGTTTAGCAGTCTTTTCCTTCTGGATGTTCACAGCTGCCAGTTGACTCTAAAAAGTGCCAGAAGGGTATTTCTTTGCCACAAATGCAGAAGTCTGGCTTAAACCCTCGGCTACTGAGCTGAACAAAATGTGTGTGCTGTGTGGCATTTTAACCCAGTTTGCATGACTTGAATTTTTAATATCTGCTGAGCTCCAGTAATGTACTCTGTTTCACTGAAATAACAGGGTTGGGAGACTGCAGAGTCTCATTGCATTTACTGCACTTGATTTTGTGGTTTGCAGAGCTTCGCTAACACCCACCAACATGTTTAGCACCGAGCTGGAATTGAACTTCGCTGAATGAATTATGACGAGATACATGGGCAAATGACCATTTGTTTGGTGCTTACTCTCACAGATGTGTACAGATTGTGTACACTCTCACAGATGTGTACAGATTGGTGCTGTGTGAGTCTTTTGTTAAACTGCTCAAACGATTGGCAATACTGATTGATCATCTAAGCTATAGGAAACACCAGAGACCAGAATTGGCTCTGATTAATGACCTTGATGTCACTTGCTTTGGTTTCATTGTTGCAAAGAACCGAGCTTTTCATCACAAAACGTGAAAATCATACTTAACAAGAATAAGAGTTTCTCGCCACGCTAGCAACTCTACGACAGTGCTTGATTTAAAGCTAATCGAGTTCTTAACACAATCTTAGTTCATAATGAACCTCTGCTGAATACATTTCACGTTTGCCATTTGCAGTGTAAATGCCCATATTAAAAAATGCTTGTAGTAACACAGCACTTAGATCCATTTATAAATTCACACTTGCATTCACAAAGTTCATATAGTTGGCTAGCATAATTCAGCCCTCACCCCATTGAAAGCAGCTGTAAGCATCCCAGTTTACCCAACTGGGAGAAGAATATTTGGAAGCAGAACATGAACAACTTGTTAGCCACCGACTCCGCCCTTGGTGGAAAAGGGGAAAAGTTGAAACTGGCACAAGCTACCACAGAACTAGCATTGGTGGAAAGGTGGGACGGAGGGTGTGAACTTTTGCCCAGTGGTGCTTTGGACAAGAACCAATATAAAGAAGCTAATATGCTCATGTATAGCAGGTACAATGCAGATAGATTAAGAAAGTGAAAACATGTAGGGCAGGGGTGTCCATCTCTGGGCCTCGAGGGCCGGTGTCCTGCAGGTTTTAGATGTGTCCTTGATCCAACACAGCTGATTTAAATGGCTAAATGACCTCCTCAACATGAGGCCTGGTAATGAACCAATCATTTGATTCAAGTGTTTTGACGCAGGGTGAGATCTAAAACCTGCAGGGCACCGGCCCTCGAGGCCTGGACCCCTGATGTAGGGAGACGTGCTCCAAACTTTGTTATGTTCTAGTTTTTGTTGCATTTCAATCTAAAGTTTGCTAAAGAGGCTCCCGAGAAACATTTCATAGATTTTTTTTTTTTAATTTTATTTTTTATGTTTGGACTAAATGTTGTGCAGGTTGATAAAACATCACGCACCATGACAACACCTGTAACATTATTCTAAAAAGAAAAATGTATTTGTCTGCTCTTGGGTCATAAGTTAAGATATAAAAGGGAGGTGATATAGAGAATGTAGTATGCAGCCAAAAATGTTTGACTTAATCATAATTCTGGATTATATATGACTTACTAGGTAGGAGGCTGAAATGAATCCATCCTCCCATTTTTAATTCACTGACTTGTTTCAGGTCAAAACGAGCATAAAACCCTGCAGGTTCATATAACTGAATCCCACTGTTGCACTGTTGTTTACATCTTCTTACCATTTTCCAGACCCTGAGGCAGCTTTTGGGTGGTTTGGGACACTTTGTTTGGACGATTAAAGCTCTCTAACTTAAAATATCTTAAAGTCAGTCACTTCACAACTTAAAAAAACACAATAGCTTGTGAGTATGGATACATGTTAGTCATACAATAGGCTTGAATATTTCATCACTACTTGCTCTTGTGAGAGCATCACAAACAGAGCCAGTGCAATTTCTCAGCACCTCGCCGTTTTGGTCAATACCACACGTTAAACACGCACTTTCTGTCAACATGGTATTTTTGAGATTCCGGCTTTCCCGCTCCTTCACGAGGAAATTGAGTTGACACAGTGAATTTCTTTCCATTTAAGCAACCTTAATACTTAATGCTGTTTTGTCTGCCCCTGGGGCCCGCTGAGTGCGCTTTGCACTTTTTCCGAGCTGGCACAGATTCTCATTACCTCTGGAAAAACTTCCTGTGCTCATGTAAAACAGTGTAACCTGAAGCTTGAAATATTTTGTGGGAGACTTAACATCGTCCGCAATCTGGTGTAGGTGATCCCGCTTCCCGAGGCGAGTAGAAACAGTCCAGCAGAGGACGTAAAAAGAAACGGCATCTGTTACCTTTTAACACCTTTAAAATCTGGACAGATTAGCATCTTTGTTTTCTCAAAATACCTTTTGTTAAAATAAACATTGCAGTTACTTTGGCCTCTATCACCTCACATGTAGCAGATATCAGGAAATGTGTAACTACTGTGAGCACTCTTTGCAGAGGTGAGGTTACCTGGGGAGGGCACAGGACTATCAGCTGCGCTGTTCTTGCCCATTCCACAGATTTTCTACTTCGACGCTTTATTTATGAACATCTTTAAGGATCGAGTCGTCTCCAAATAAACGCTGATGACACGGACCCATCAAAAGAACGGAATCGCAATATGTTTACAAGAAATCATCTGTTGTGTGCTGAAGGAAGTTATTTCTTACTCCCTGGTGAGAGAATCTATTTCCACCAGCAACTTGTCACGCCGGAGCCACCCGAACAGAAAATCAAATCCCAGCCTGCTGGATAATGGGCCTTTGAATCCTCGAGGACCGGCGATAGCAATTGCCTCTGAGTTCATTGGAAAGCAGTTAGAATTTAAAAATGTGTGTTTGTTTGGGTGTACTGTTGCTGTGTGTGTGTGTGTGAGAGAGAAATGGAGCTTATGTGAGTAGATGCTTGTGTGTGTGGTTTTTTTTTTATGAGCTCTTTTGAGTGATTTCCCAGCGAGGGTGCATTTTACAGCTGGATTCCTCCAGGATGAGTCTGACTTTTTGATTGAACAGCCCCATGGCAGCCTCTCAGTCCCCAGTCTAATGAGGATCACGTCTAACAGGTGGTCCCTCAGAGCACGGCGAAAAGAGGAATTAGCGGGTAATGCTTGTTTGCTGTGTGTGCGTAGAGACGGTTATTTATATTCCAGTAGCAAAACGTTTTTTCTGCATCCAGTGCGAAAATGAAATCATCAATACGATATTTCTTGGACCGTCTGTCTGTCCAAGCTCTATACTACAAACGCTCAAACAGCTCAAGAAAACCTGAAAGGTGCTCAGTGTGTTGGCTGATGCTATTGACCACTGTGTGAGCAGGGCCGTGAAAACGCTGCTTTTTTCCCCGCCTCCAATTTGGACGCATTACAAACAGCAAATTTTATACAGGCGCAATTAAAAGTGTTGCTGGAAATGTGGTACAAGTGTTAATTGTTTGCAGTTGCAATTCCAGTTTATTCGCTTGTACACAACGTTCGTTTGACTTCACAATAAGTGTAAAGTGTTTGCGTGATATTAAGCAGTAATTGTGTCACACTAAGCAGCTACAAATTACTAACATACAGTACATAAAGCTGTTTCTATAAATTTCACAGTAGAGAGTACAAATGTTGTTGTTTCTCCACATTAATGCGATAGAAAAAGAAAAATGCCACACACGTAGCTCGCTGTTGTTTTTTAGGCGTTTGCTTTTACAGATTCATGTAGTCACCGACCGCAGCCGTTTAATCATGACTCGAGTATGCAGGGAATCAGAAACAAAAGCATATGTTTAGCAGGCCTTTTGTGAGATCATGAAATGATGGTGTGTTAGAATGCGCTCGGGGTGGGGTAGAGTTACATGCCCCCCTCTCTCTGGTGTTGCTGCTGCAGAGGACTTTTAATGCTATCTGATTTGAAAGCTTGTGCATAATTCCCATGGGGTTGTGGTTTGTAGGTCATTGTGCCATTATGGTTTGTTCCTGGCCTGTCTGAGGCAGGATGTATGCATGCGCCTGACTGTGTGTCTGGATGTGTGCGGGTGGGGGGAGGGGGAATGGGCACGGATGCTTCATCTCCTTGTCTGGTTGAAGCATCGTAGCTTCTCCATACGTGGAAACATCCAACCCACCCACCCACCCCCCGCCGCCACGGGCTTGACCCACAAATCCCTCCTTCTAGGCAACAAAGGGATTATGGTGGAAATGGACTAATCTACTTCTGCGAATTTACGTATTTTGGTGTTTACCGCTCAAACCTGGCATAGGCTTAATGTTAGAGTGGGAATAAACTGTTGCAAAAGTTGTTTGTATTTACAGTTTTTATTCTTTTTATTACCCAAACCTACAATTTCTGTGTTTTGTGCTTCCTGTGCAGGCGAAGGAAAAAAGCCCACTGCAGTTCTAATCTGAGAGCCTTTGTTTTCTTTATTTGGGATACTTGAGAAGGAACACTGGGCTTGTAAGGGGCCACCTGCAATAACAAATTACTCCCCAGTGTCTAAGAAACATCCAAAAGCAGCACTCTGGATGATTTTTGTCTTGATTTATTAATATTCTGCATATGCCCGAGTGTACTCCATGAATTATAGCTAGAGGTGCTGCAAGATGAAAATATACCTTTGCGAACAGCTTCCCAGCCAATTATATTCAGTAGCACATACCAGAAATGACAGTTTGTTACTCGGACGTATACTTGGAGAGCACCTTTCACCTCAGAATGGTATTTCTGGCCTGCTAACCTCAAGCATCTTTGATCTCCTCTTTCGGTTTATATCTGGATGTCGTGCCTTTATCTGACGGCGAGGTGGGAGTGAAATGATAGCGAGTGAGGGAGGCTGAATAAGGATGAACGTGTCACCTCGTCTTAGGCCAGACAGATTGCGCAGAGGCTTTTGAGGTAGCTGGCTCTGCAGTGTTGTTTAAATGTTCCTGTCTTGATGGTGTGATACAGCATCTCCCAGGCTAATTCAGACAGTCCAGAGAGAAATAAGCCATGCAGCAAAGGTTAGCACGCTGGAGTGACTGGAAGCAGATACAGTGAAGTCTTCTTGGCTGGGGTGACTTTATTGTTCTTCCCCAGAAATTCCCAGACGGTTTGAAATTAGCCTGTATGTTGTTTGCACAAACTCTAAAATGATTGTTTCCCCCTCCACATTTGGCCTTGTGATGAAAGATGTGTGTGATACTCTGCTGGATGATATTTATCTTGGAGGGAAGAGCTTTGATTCTGCACCACAGGAAGAACATGTGGGCAGTTTTTCTTTTTATGTTGCACACAGCCGGATAGCGTTTGACTCATTTCCAAACTTAATCCCAGATGCCGGACATGGGTGGTCACATCCTTGGTAATGTTTCACAATGGCCGTTTAATGCCTGTTTTTTGTAAACCAGATATTGTTTTTGTGTTTGTTTATTTAACTGGCTGCCCACAGAAGTTAGCACTAAACTCTCATATAGGTGTTTCCTTTCCAAAGGATGCGACCCCAGAGATGCTCCCGTCCTTTATGCCTTCCATGATGAAAGCCAGACGGTGGGGGTGGAGCAAAACAATGTGGATCATGATCACATACTGTAAATACATGAAGACAATCCATTTGACCAAATCTGTTGTTTAAAATAGGCATTACTCTTCGTTACTTTTAGTTAAAGAAGATGATCTCTGTAAGATCAGAGCCTTCTTCTGTAGATGTGGGCGACTTTCTTAAGCTGACCGCCTTTTTGAGGTCTTCATCATAATATTCTGTAACAATATTTCTTGCCCACTTCATGATAAAATCACCTCATGGAGATCTTCGTGTCCATGAACCTGGGACTTTTACAAAACACTGGAAAACAGACAGAAAATAGCTTTAAAGATAAAATGAACAAATTTACTCCTGTGTTGTTTTTCTGTTTAAAAAACTGTCTCAAAATATCCAGTTGAGTCATTTTTTCATTAAAAAAGTATCTTAACAGAATTTCCAGTTTTTGTTTTGTCTGACTTAAACGTCAGTTCTGACTTATCTGCAGATATCATCTGACACACAGCCGTGGCCTGTTCGTGAGCCGATGGCCCTGAAAGATGCAGATATGGTGGCCTTTTAATAACTCCGAGGCCTCTCGCACAAGCGTGAGCCTCCCTGCTTCCTCAGCTCCTCTTTGCGCTCCGTATGAAATGAAAGGCCCTCTGGTGACTTGTTGATCTTGTTACTCAGAGTGTGAACGCACGGTTAGAATGACTTGTTCGCTTCTTTTTTTTTTTTTCACTCAAATGCAATTATGAGTAGCACAGACTTTAAAACTGGAGCTTTTACAGCTGCGTAACATTAAATATCATATTTTACAGCACTGAGACACACGACCCTATCCAAGAGCAAAAGGCATTTTCCATGTTGCAGTTTATTTAACCTTATCTGAGTTGAATTCAGATGGCTGGCTGCATGGAAACAGGAGTACTGCTGAGCTTCCTGAGCACATCCAGGCTACACTGAGGCATCCATCACTCTGTGTAATAAGCCGTTGAGTGCTGCTTGAAGTGTGCGTGTGTATTTGCAACACAGTGCTCAGTGCTGATGGATACCCAGTGACACTTGTAAGATACGGCCTAAACATCCAGGACGAGGACTGCGGGATCTCATGAGCAGCATCACCAGCCCGCTGCTCTGTGAACTGTTAGCAGCGGATAATGCGGCTCTAAAGCCTCTTGTGTAAGTGACCTGATCACCAAAGGCAGGGCAGGAGGGGACAGCGAATGACGTAAGTGTCCTCCCATTCTTCCTTCCAATTCTGCTCCGTTTTCTGATCCCGAGCACTCGAGAGGTCAGCTGCTCCTTGCCGTTGACCCTAATTCCTTAAGGAAAGGTTTCCTGGGAAGAGACACTTCTTGCTCCCTTCCCCCTTTTTGGCAGATGACCTGGAAACGGTACGGAGAGCAGCTGACGCAGACGGAGACTGCAGACGAGGCACTGAAGTGCCTGAACTGCGTCGCTGGTTTTATGGTGTGATGAGGGACATTGTTCCATCTGTTTCCTGCTCCTGAAGGCTGCAGCATTTGCAGGCAGATCAGGATGAAGACAAATGAATAAACGGAAGGATGAGTCATCGCTTTATTGTCATGTTATGACAAGTGTTTCTGCTTGAGCGTGTGAGGCTGGAAATATTGGCAAGGCTGTTAAATAACGTTGAACATGTTTGTTTGTCAAGGATTTCTATAAACGAATGGGACAAACAATGGGCAGCGTCGCTGACGACGTGTCTTCCTATAACTCGGTTTCCGTTGTTGGCTTCATGCTAATTGTTGTTCTCCCCTCCGAAAGCCATTTGCTTATTAGGTAGGTCTTCTTCTTTCAGCTCGTCGTCTACCTCTGCACTCAAACCCATCTGTCTCTTTCTCTCACCGCGTTCTCTCGTCTTTCTTCCTCCAGCACCTGTCAAATCTATTGTCGTCCTCGGGAGAAGAGTAAACCCAGAGAGGCATGCTCCTGCGACCTGTTGAATGACCCTCTCCCAACAGGGCAGGTTCCTTTGTTCCTTGAGCCTTTCTTACCAGGTCTTGAAGCAATCAGGAAGGGGGCATCCGTCTTTCCATTGAGGGAGGCGTGGTCCTTGCTGCTTGCTGGGTGTGATTACGGACCACACATGGTCGTGCTCCAGTAACTCACCAAGACCGGGGGCCTCGGTTTGTGGGCACAGACCCCGACTCTGCCTCCTCTCCTTCCAGCCAGCTTCATAAAGCACTCTTCTTCTCAGCCTTTTGTTAGGACCCTTTCACATAGCTGGAGCTATGCGGGATCCTTTGTCCTCCTATCTGGGGGCCCGGTGCCCCAGCGTCCACTCCCTCAGCTTTGTTCGATCCACCTACAATATGTCACCAACAAGTATTTCAGAAATGCAGTCAATACATGTCTTTCTGTCACAGCGAACAGAGCCTAAGTAAAGAAGAGGGGAAAAGGTTTTTAGTTTCATGTTGCTCTGCTGATGATTGGGGCTGTTTATTGAGATGAGCTGATAGCATTGATGTAATAAAATGACTAAACTACCATCTCCTTCGTTGTTTTTATGATGCTAGTGAATAAGGAAATTCAAATCTCATGTACAATTGCATTTCAGACAACGTCGCAGCCCGCATCAGTACGTAACTCCCATCACAGCTTTTTTGATCAAACCTGTAGACATATTTATCGTACTTGGGTGAATTAAAAAGCCAAAAAAACAGGCATCAGTCTTGCGTCTGCGTCCTTTATATCTGTCCCTCATGTCTCCACGTTTACTGCGGTGTCTGACTTTGCAAGCATAAATCTTTATGTGCAAACCTTATTAAGTTTCCTTTTTTTCCTCGTATCTGCAGACTGGAGCCTTTTGATGTTTGACACAAATGTCAGTCAGGTTTTTTTCAGTATATTGCTAATTTAGAAAACTTCTGTCAAGGCCTGCAGCTAGCGCCGGTTATTAACACGAGGCATACGGGATGTTAATTTATGTCACTTTATTTATAACCTTATTCTTATTTTAGCAGGATTTCTCTGTAGATGTTTTAAAACTGTCATTTTATGGATCTCATTGAGTCATTTACCGGTTTGCTCTGGTTTACCATACGAATGGTTATGACTTATTGGTGCTGCCAGTCTGGCTGAAGAATAAAGCATAGCATACAGTTGTTCATTTCATCAGACCTCTGCACCACATGGTCCTTTATTGTTTCGCAGCTAACCAGAATTACACTACAGAGAAACCTCAAAGAGAACTTGTTACCCCTTGGGTAGAAGAGACCTTGAAAATAAGGATTTCTTGTTTAACCCGTTCAGGTCACTGTGCTGTCGGCAGCATTCAACGCAGTTTAAAACATACATTTTTAGCATCCGTGTAAAATGTTAAACTCGCTTTACTGACCAACATTTCATTGCCAGACACGGTCTGTGACATCACACCATCTTTTACAAACTTTTGTAAATCTATAACATTTATCTTTTATTTATTTTAAAATATGAGCTTACCACAGGGAAAATGATCCAATCGAGCAACTCCCCCTGTGGAGTCACATGGCTGGTTATTTACGCAGCCTCTTTAGCAACCAGATCTGCCCTTAGGACAGAGACTATAGATTGATGTTGTGTGATACCTGCTCTCAGACACCCACCCAAACACATCGATTTCTGCTCAGGTTAGTTCAAAGCCCGCTGACCTAAAGCTAACGATTAAAGCTAGTGATACAGCCTCATCAACTGTTACTTTATTGATATTATTTCAGTGTTTTGTATTTTGTAACCCGGGAGTGTCCGTGTTCAACAGCTGGCTTTGGAAAGCCTGGTAGTGCTGACTGTTGCAGAGCAGCTCAGCGTCTTAGTTTGGGATTCAATTTAGCTCGACAAAGGGAACTGAAGAAAATTGCCTCTGAATGTTATTGACTTGGAGAAAAAGATTAGCTGTGGAAAGTCTTTTGTGGAGCAGTGACAGCAGCAACAATACAATACAGAGAAGACATGAAGAAGACATGGCAGGAAACAGTACTGTTAATAGAGGAAGTTTCCCATTTTTTGCTATTTCAAAGCACAAAGATTAGATTAGATTGTTATGCTTAATTTTATGGGTCTTTCTCTGTTTGCTCTTGTAATTGTATCAGTGTAGCAGTATTCTTTCTTTTGTGATTAAAAAAGAAATAAAAGATTCATTCATCCATTTTCTTACCACCCGTCTAATCCAGGGCCATGCTGGGGGGCCGGAGCTCATCCTACATGAGAATGGAGCAAGAGGTGGGGTATACTGAGAAAGGCCCACAGTCCATCACAGGGCTCACACAGAAAAGCAAGCAAACATACTCTCACACCTTTGGACTACTTAGAGCAGCGGTCTCCAACCTTTTTTGCGCCACGGACCGGTTTATGCCCGACAATATTTTCACGGACCGGCCTTTAAGGTGTCGCGGATAAATACAACAAAATAAAACTGGTACCGGTACCAAAAAAAAAAGAAGATTTATTCATAACACACATGAAAAGACCCAGGAAAACCGAGTTAACGATAAAAACGATAACAAAATAACGCTGAAAACTGTTAAAAACCCTGAAAACCAGACATTTCACACCTGAGCCTCAACTCTCGCGGCCCGGTACCAAACGACTCACGGACCGGTACCGGTCCGAGGCCCGGGGGTTGGGGACCGCTGACTTAGAATGACATGCATATATTTAGACTGTACAAAGAAGCTGGTGTGCCCAGGCACAGGGAGATGATGCAAGAGTTCACTGTGCTAACCGCTGCCACCCAGGAGAAAACAGGACTGTCCAATAAAATCAAGGTGAGATAAGTGAATTTGAAATTATTCACCGTGTCAGTTGAGTGGGGTGAACGTTTTGTACGAAAATCCTCTGTGACAGTGGAAAACAAAAAAGGAACTGTGTGTGGACAAGCTCCTCAGTAATAATTGAAGGTATGGCTTAACTGTGCCCCATCAGATTGTTTACTTGTGTTGATTTTTGCACTTTCGAAGTGGAAAAGTAAATGAGGAAATTCAGGGTCTGTAAAAAGCACAGGCCTCGGTTAAGGAGTCAGTGCGGTTTGTGCGATTTAGTGGCTGTAAAAATTCAAATGCGTAAATGAGCCTCTCACAAAAATCCAAATTGACACCATGTGGAAGACAAAGCATTTAAAAACACATAAGAGGCTATTTGGGTTTTTTCGTGGTTATGTTTATGAGTTTACGATGCAAAGCAGTCTCACGCAACGGAAAGCAACGCTGGAGATATTTACAGTGAGCTCCATTTGTATTAACAGACAACTTCAGGCCACGGAGATGAGCCTCGTTTTATTTCAGTCATTTTTTCCATCGTCCATATTCGTGGACAAACCTCGTTTATCAAGCAGAAGCTGAGACTGTTGTTGATCTTCAAAGTATTAACTTCAGCAAACTAATCTTTCGTTTCCAGTTTCAGTTGAAATTAATAACAGATTACTCTTCATCACTGTGCACAGCCTTACACTCACACTGGTTATCTAAAGGGAAGCAAACACTAATGCAGTCCAGTCTGTCATAGACAGATCTGTGCTGAGTCCTGACGGAGCACCACAGGCCCATCCCTCCACATTAACACCGACAGCAGCCTCATTACTATCACGTGGCTGTTGATTTGGGCTCTCTGTGAATCTGCTACATGTGCATTCAATTAGCACTGGAGTCCAAATGGGAGCACTAAGAAAGGCTGGGTTGAGAGCAGTGTGAGAACACTGGCCTGTTGTCATAGTATCTAATCAAATTAGTCAGCGCTGCATCCTTGAATGCTGCCATTCATTAATGCAGTGATTCTTTATATATTTAAATTGTTGACTGCAGCATGTTTACTACATATAAGGCCCCGCCCTCTGCAGCTTTGTCATATTTGTTCGCATTTGATGGATCGCAAGACTTCTTGAAAATAGCCACTAACCGCTATGCCCAGAGAAGACGGGCTCTGTGAGCACGGCTGCATTAAAGGAGCTTCTTCATATTTAAACAGACATAGCCGTGAGATCTGAGACGAGGCGCAGCTGGTTCTAATACTGAAGATATAAGATGCTAGGGGTACTAAAGATGTCTTCTCCTTTCTGCTCTGTTGGCATTCTCAAAGGCCCTTCCTGCTCTTAAGCTCCCCTGCCATAAACATCACTGAACAGAGGTCTCTGCAGTGATGCTCCGTGATTCATGCTCAACCTTCGGGGCTGCTGAGTCTCGTAAAATGCCTTCGTGTAAAAGGGAAGTATGATGGCAAAACGCTAGATAGATGAGCAAATTCACTCATGTGTTGCTTTTCTGCATACATGAACTCTTCCACAGGATTTTTCCATCTTGCTGTGGTTGTTCCATCCATCTGATGTGGGCTGGAATGAAAAGCTCCATGCTTCATCATACTCCCAACCCGAGCGAGAATGCCTAAATAGCCCAGTAATGGCTGAAGGGGTCTATACGCAAACTGAGGAAGAGTAGGTTCTCTGCTGCTTCGCAGTGTGAAAGATGCACCCTGAACACGAGAGAAGGAACAAGTCAAACTAATTTATTACCGTGTGCCCAAGAAGGTCAGAGCACGACAAAAGCCCCCTGTTGTGAGGAAGAGTGCTGTGAAGTGGCCCCCTCCGAGCAGGGCCTGTGTGACTACCACGGCATTAGACATGGGTCAGCGTTGGGGGAAAATGCAGTTGGAATAGTCTGAGGATAACAATTTTAGTCTTGTTGGGCTGTGACATTTATTTTAAAACACTCAGTGGAACTAAACTTAATGGAAACATTTCCAGATTTTGTCTTAATTTGGTCAAAAGCCCAAAAAGACGCCGCGCGATTGAATGTTTCAGATTAGCACTGACACTTTAAACATGTTAACATGCTAAAGCGAGCAGTTCCTTACAGAACAGTCGACACGAAAGAGAGGGATGTGTGTGAGAGAGGGGAGTACAGGGGTGACCCAGCAGCTCTTTGCTGTCTCTCTCAGCCCTGCACATGCTGACAGATTTATTAGATGCAATAATCAGAGTTTATATCACTCAGCTCTGCATGGGCAGCTCCTCATAATTGTCTCTTGCACCTGGAATAAACCATAAACATCACACAACTTTACACTTGGCCCGAAAATGTGACATTTAGATGATTTACTCAGAATTCTGTGGCTTTGGACAGTGATTGAGGGTTCATTTTGTCTTTTGAAGATCGCCAACAGCATTCTTTAAAACAGAAAGACAATATTTTATCCTTGTGATGCATTTTTTCCTTGAACCGAAGCTATTCGGGGAAAATTTTACTTCTGTTTTTAAATGCACAGGTTAGTAAGCACACCCTTGGGATGCAGTACTAGATTGGCCGGATTCTTATTTTGTCAGTCCTGTTTTGGCCAAACAGAAGTGTGATTCACTGGTTGGTTGGATGGTTTGCTGAGCTGATCAGTATTCAGCTCACACCCTGCTGTGGCCATCCTGTACCCCACTGAAAGGCTGATCAGGGATGCTAGGCAGCAGGCAGGGGTATTCAGTGAGCTCTCTGCAAGCTCACTGGACGAGCCTGGCCCACTTCAGACTCAGTGTCCCAGTGTTTGCTTGTCTACTGTGCCATGAAATGGAGTAAGGGTCCATGACTGTGCCAGTGAAGCAATGCAAATACACTGCTCGGGGGGAAGACCTGGGGAGGCTTAGGAGTGCTGCTGGGTGATTTGGACACAGTGTTACTTGCTACACTCTGAAGACCACTTAGATCCTTTTGAATGAGTTTGTCTTTATTTTTTTATTGTGTGTGCATATTAAACATAGTTTTTAAACTTTAAGCGCAGATTAGAGCAAACTATCCACAGTACTGGAGTGCATGTCCATTAGAAGAAAGTAAGAATATAGATCAAAGGAAACGGGCAATATAAACTTGGGTGCACCACCAGTAATTAAACTCTTCAACATACATAGGAGACTGTAGAGCTAGGCTCAAATTATATCCACGTAATTGGCAGGAACCATGATTTCCCTCATCTCTAGCCGCCACTTTGCCTACAAAGCCACCGGCTCATCCACCCTCACCCTCATCAATTAAAGTGACTGAACGGGATCCACAGTAAGGAGTGGCAGTGCTCTTAATTTTCTTTTAATATTTATTGAACTTGTTTCCAATTTTCAATTCTTATCAATTACATTAAAATGAAGAAGACTGAAATATCCGTAATGTTCACTCGGGCCGTTTTAAGAAATGGTGTTATAAACATGCTAATCACATGTGTCAAGTGGAAGAAAGAAGCTATTCATTCATGACAATGGGGATTTTATGGTGGGCCCCAGCAGTGTGTTGGCTTCAGCAGATACCCCACAATGGCACTGGCTCTGTTTGTCTTCTTGAACTGTCGTCTCTCTTTCGTGCATAATCTATGAAATCAGTCACTGGCTCTTTTAAACTGCAGTGATAATGAAATTTGGTTTAAGATGCAGAATATGTGGGGATGCAAAAGCAAGCCAAATCAAATAACTTGTTTTTGCTCAGCTGAAATTACACTTACACGTTCTTGTTAATATTGTTTATAGATTTATTGTTGATCCCTATTGTTGATGCTTGATTTGGCAACGATTTTACGCCAGATGCCCCTCCAGATGCAACCGTCCCCATTTATCTGGGGTCGTAACCAGAGCTATTTATTTCTTTATTTATCCTTCTAGTCAATTAAAAAGTAGAAAACGCACTCATGCATATACGAAGTGTAACCTAGTGGGAGAATGACCGGGTAGCGTGCTCATGAGAAGGAAAACTGGAAAGAACGTTTGGGGAACAGAGAGTGGGCTACCACTGCGTCTGAGTGGGGAGACCGAAAATACCAGCGAGCTTCGTTTAGATATCGAATCTCCACGATGACATAAAATTGGCAGATCTTCACCAAACTCTCTTCTTTTTACATGCTGTCAGAAGCTGAAATCTTAATACGTATTTTATTCTGAAAGGGTAACTTTGTCTCCAGTGTACCGGCGTCCAGGCTGAGAGTTCTTTAGTCTGATCTTCATCACCTGATTGAATTAGAATCCGATGAGAACGCCTGACTCGTACAAAGATGCCTCTTACTAGTAAAATTCAAGTGTTCCACTTTGTAAAATTGGTTATTGATATGCTTCCTATTTGCTTCTTGAGTGCTGCTGAATATTTTTTCTTCATAGGCATACGAGGCACTTGGTACTTTACAAAAACCTTTACTCTTGTGTAATTTATTTCTGGTCACATGCCCAGCCTGGATGCATTCTGTGGGGAGGATGGTTTGCCTATTTTTATGTCATTTTCCTTCAGGCTTTGGAGGATTTAAAAAAAGGAGGGGGGGGGGGGGGGGGTTAGTTTGGTCATACAGCTGTGTTTCCCTCATGGCTTCATCTCAAATTCATTGAGTACTTGTCATCAGGATTTTCCCTTTACATGTCCTTGGATTTCAATCTCCTTTTTAATATCCAGGCTCGTCTCCTATGTGCTGCTTAGTCTCAACCATAAAGAGCCAATCAATCTTGAATGTTCGATGGCCTTACGTGGAATCCTGCAGTCATTAGATGTGGATATTTTTCTCCACCCTGCTCCTTCTGCATTCTTATTATACATGAAATTGTTCCAGTAGCTCTTCTCTCTTGATCTGCCTAAGAGAGTAAGGAGATGGGGAGATTTCTCATGGATGTGCTGCTTTTATTCTGGGTTTATAATTGCATTGTGTGGTCATAGCAGACCTCTTCCAAGGCCGGTAGTCCACTCATCTTTAATATGTAATTTGTAACCAAACCATGATAACAATCTTTGCTTCCAAAACACAGCATCAAAATGGGATTTTTCCCTGGCTCGTGACCCCTCGACCATATCTCACAAAATTCAGCCTTGTAGGTTCTGCAGACAGGTAGACACAAAGAAAAGTAGGGATTTTTTTTCTTTCTTTCCAAGTCAACCATGAACAAAGAGTCTTTGACAAACCAGAAGGACTGACTGATGTATACGAGAATCGGTCAGTGCCCCGGCAGCTTTCAGAAGTGGTGTGAGAATGGAAATGATAATTTTTGTAAAGCGACGAGGAGGAGTTAGTCAGGCATGTGATATAAACAGACTCCATGCTGTCTTTATTTTCTCAGTTCAGCGGGGTCACACACACATTCTTGTTTTGGTGACCTTACACTTTTCTAAAAATATTGAGTTTAGGAAATGTTTTTAACATCTCTCAGGTTTCTAGTTTCACCACAATTATTCCAATTGGTCGCAGCATGCGTAGTAGAACACACACTCCAGGCTCACGAGCCTTAACAGCCTTTTTCTTCTCGTTAAATATTTCATGCTGTGTAAGTAAACACGCCGTTTCGTAAATAATCAAAAACTTTGCTCATATAAAAAAAAAACAAATCTCAACAGGGATAAAAGCGCAGTTTCTGACACGACCCTGTTTCAGTCCACACTCTGACAAGAAAACAAATGTGACCGATTAAAGCACGTGAATGAGATCCAGACAACTTGTGGAGGAACTGAGGATGGTAGCCAGAAGCAGATGATTGAGAAAGAGTAATGGGAGGTAGAAAAGTTTTTCTGAGGCTTCTCTTGTTAGTGGCCACATGATCCGTCTGTTCCTTCGGGAGTCGGAGTACAGGCTGGCGGTTGGAGGAGGAATGTGCTCTCGCCTGGAAAAGGCTCGCAGTGCACAGAGAGGTCCTTCCTGCTGCCAGCTCTACCGAGGAATGGGCCCAGCCAACAACAGAAACTGAACCTTCCTCTCCAGCTGGCTTCTTAGCTGGTACAGCAATGGGGCTTCGTGGTGATGATGATGATGACAAGAAGCAGTGGATTTATAATTAGAAATACACCGGAGAAACTGACCGTATCCAACCGTGTTCATTTATTGGGCGTGTTTGTGTAGTTGTTGCAAAGTGGATTGTGATGTCACACCTCCTCTTTCTCTGTATTCCTCGATTCCCTGCTTGTTGAGTGTGTTAGGTGCTCACTTGCCTCTGTGACATATAAGAAAGAGACAATCTGAGAAGTGAGCCCTGGCACGGTGGCTCAGTGGGTCTTTGCCTGCCTCACATCGGCTTCTGTCTGTGCTTTGCTGCCAGAAAAATCTGGTGTGGTTTTGAGGCGATATATATTCTATCTGGCCTCTTTGGCTCCACGGCACTATGCAATGGAAAAAGAGTACACTCTATCCAGAATGGCTTTGAGATGTAATTGAACCATAATGCCTCTTATGTGAGGATTTTGCAGAGGAATGAAGATCTCGCTTGACAAATGGGCCAGAGAAAACAAACTGGCGTATCTGAGGGGTGAAGTGTAGAGTTGGGCTACTGACTCGTGAGCCTGCTTCTTCAGTGTGACTGGAGAAGATTGGGAAAAAAAATCCAGTCATTTGTCTGCTGACATTCAAGGCATTTCTATTATATCCCTGTTGATTATTTCCATGCCCTTTCCAACATCCTGCAGCCTGTAGTTTCCTTAGATCCATCATAGGTGGAGCTATTTCTGCTCACCGGTTTCACAGAGACTGGGTGATGGATCATTTTGTGATTTGATGAATGCTGAAGTGCCCACTGCACCTCACCAAACTTCTCATGAGCTTTCTGCTATTGAGAGCTGGGCTTGTGCCAAGGTGTTCTGCTTAAAGTCTCAGAGTGGCCGAGGAAGCAGTTCATTACCTTTGAGACAACTTGGTTTTTATACCTAAATTCTTCTCAAATTTGTGTTTATTTTAATCATATATTTAAAAAAAAACTGCTCGTCATGAGGCGTTGAACACTCCGTCTCACCTTCTCCCATCTGTCTCCAGACTAATCGTGTGTTAACCGTGAGGAGAGATTACAATGGGGTGCACTTGGCTTGTTATCACCTGTCATGCACCACCTATCACATTTGCAATTACACCGCTACGTTTTTCGCTTTTTTTGATGTCTTTGTTTGATTTGAAGAGTCGATAAATCATCAGCAGATAAAAAGCAGCAGAGGTTTGACGAGCTGTCGGACACTTTGTAGTGTGACAGAAGAGATAGGAAATCAGTTTACATCTATGTAAGGACTCCCGTAGGGAGAAATGTGCCTTCCTTTCCCCCTTACTTGACCCCTGTCGGCCGTGCCCACAACCACTGACACACAGCTTGTGGCTAATGTAGCAGCATTAGGATAGGTCATGTAGCTTCAACCCTGTCAGGGGATGTCTAACTGGTCTTTTATTTGGTGGCCACGGCTGCCAGCAGAGGCCAAAATTACACATTAAATGTTTTAATTTGTACTTACTCATGGACACTTACCTCGATTTACCTTCTAAAAATCTGTTCCTTCGGTCTCTGCAGCAGAAATCGAACTGGTGTCGTCTCAGTCTACCTTATTTCTTAACTTCAGAAAATTACACACCGGATGTCTGTATTTGTGGGTTTGGGTGTGGTTCTCTTGCTTAAATCCCAAAGTGGTGGTGGCAAAGATGCCCAGTACTTAAAGTTCGCCGTTTGATTTTCTGTGTGAATGCCACATGACCACACGTTCAGGCATTGCCTGTAGAAACCCACAGCAGCAAATAATGTCTTCAGTTGTCACACGTTTGTTGAATGTCAGAGACCAGTAGTCTTTGTAGTAGTCAACGCAACATTCAGATCAAATACTGATTGATACTGATTGATTTTGTTGCAATCAGAAGTTCTTGTCTGACCATTTTTTTCTCTCTCTCTCTTTACAGCCGTGCAATTAAGACCAATCAGGACCTGCTTCCAGAGACGCCCTGGACAAACATCTTCTACGATGATTTCTGGGGCACCTTACTCACACACAGCGGCAGCCATAAGTCTTACCGACCCCTGTGTACCCTCTCCTTCCGCCTTAATCATGCTGTGGGTGGGCTGGAGCCTTGGGGTTACCACCTGGTTAATGTGGTCCTCCATGGGGCTGTGACAGGCCTGTTTACCTCACTCGCTCGCCTGCTGCTCGGAGGAGGACTGTGGAGCATACTGGCTGGCTTGCTCTTCGCCTCTCACCCAATTCACACCGAGGCAGTGGCAGGTGTAGTCGGCCGAGCCGATGAAGGTGCCGCCCTTTTCTTCTTGCTGTCCCTGCTGTGTTACATACGTCACTGTAGGCTGCGGGGGCGTGCTGGGTCCTGGCGAATCGTGGCCTGGTTCCTTGGTAGCTTGGGTTGCGCCGCCTGCAGCATGCTCTGGAAGGAGCTCGGAGTAACCGTTCTGGCTGTATCAGCGCTGTATGACGTCTGCGTTTTCCACAGGCTCAAACTGCGACAGATCATTGTGCTCCTTTACAAGGTAAACGGTTTGTTCTGTTGGAGTTTTTTGGCCATTCATGTTTGCAAAACAAGGTAAGCCTTTTAAAAGTGAAGTCCATGTTTAATCTGAACTGGGCTGCCCCCTTCCATATCGTCTCTTTGTGCAGCGATTCAGAAGGATCACTCAGTGCTCCTCTTATGTTTAAATTGCAAATTACTAATCCTCTCACAAGTGGGCTGTTTTTATGCAATGGACATTGGAGGTTTTCTCCGTTTTTCTGTGTGTGTGTGTATTCAGATGGCGTGCAGCGATAAAAAGAGATGGAAATGAAAATATTTTTCAGGAGAAACAGCTGAGATAACAAAAAGCGATGGTCATTTTATATTTCCTTGTCGCCTTTGAAGCATCCAGCCATTAAGAAGCCCTTTTCCCCCAACAGCTCCTGTCAGAAGTATTTACTATTTGCTGTCTACTTCCTGTGACATCCCTGAATCCCTACCCATCATCACAAATTCAATGAGACATGTGCACAGATGTGACAAAAGTGTTCCAGAGGAGCCAATGAAAGGGGATCTTTCTTTTGGAAATGCTGTGTGGTAAGGAGGGACTGTGGTCAGCAAGGCCGTATGTAAAACATAAGACAGACAGATGAAACGATAAAAAGCAACGAAGAAAATGAGAAGCCTCTCCTTTTTAGTGTGCAGCATAGTCTAAAAATGATGGTTGCGGGACTCTAGCTTCATGTCCAAGCTGTCCTCTCATGATTTAAGCCTTATCAGACTCCCGGTGTTGTCTGGAATATTGCCCATCTATTGCGGCAGGCGGACAGACCTTCTAATGGCTTGTCAGGCATGGCTAGACCAGAAAGGAAACAGGGCCAAAAGGGCTGCAGGAGATGATGCCTCAAAGCTGACAGTTTTTCTACTTTTGATTGAAAGTCCAAAAACCCTGCTGATCCAATTGTCTTTGCAGGAAAACAAAATCCACTGGAACATAGTTACAGTTCTGGCACAGTGCAGGCCCTATAGATGTCTTTCATGGTTTGCCATCATGGTCAGCTAAATTGGCAAACATCACCGGGGTCAGAAATGCTCTGCTGCTGCGCCGCTCATCCAGCGTAGCTTCTGTAGCTCGGTGTGTTGCCAAAGTGCTTTACATAAAAATGTTTTAAGCTTTTTACAGATATTAAAATCGAATAAGAGTAATGTATTTCTTTGAAGTAAACAAGGTTGCAAAATTAAAAAGAGAAGTGTTAAGATTTGTCTGCAGCATGTGTTTCTTTGTTTTTGCAGGAAATGACAAATAAAGGCCGTCCGTCCCATTGCTGTTACTTTGTCTTATTGGTGCTGAGCCAGTCAGAGACGTGTAAAATCGAAATACAAGGTTTTTTATCAGCTCTATAAAAGAGGACACGCCTGTGTAATGCTGCTACAATGGGTGTGGTGTGGTGTGTCAGCTTTTCTCAGTACTAAAGTGTTTATTTCTACTGTAGCTCTCATAACAGAATACAAGTCACATCTGTCATTTGCTTCAAAGATTGTCTTGCAGTTGTTTTTCAAGAATTGCAAAGCCACTTAAAAGTATGCAATTTATTAACAGTAAACTTTGCCCGAGTATCCTCGTGGTGTTTGCATCATTCAGATCACCTTTCTTTAAAGCAGTGTCACGGGTGCTCAGTCACTCAAAGTCAAAACAGCTTAAAACTGGTATGAAAAAATAACAGATCTTTGCAAGACAAAGAGAAGTCAGGTCGCAGTGGGTTATTGTGCATTGAGGAGACAAATAAGGAGCTGTGGGCTGTCAGGCACACGGGGAAAACAAAGTTTTTTTTGAGGCAAGACTGTAAAAAAAGCATATTTTTTGGAAGTGAGTTTGCTTGATTTTCCTAACTTTAGCTGACAACCATCATTATCGTAGCATGTCATTTAGTCACACCACAGACAACATAAAAGCAAGAACAGCCAGAGACCTGTCATCATCACTTCAATCATGTTAACTCGAGACGTTTCCTTCTTATATGAACATCTGTGATGAAATGCTGCAGTACTGTATTCTCGTGAGTACGTATGTATGCGAGTCTCGTGACCCAATCGCTTACCCAAATGGCAAACAGTTCATTACTGCACCGTGTACATTTGTCTCTCTCTGTCTCCGTGGAGCGAGGCAGTCACTTTGAGTAATGGTACGCGAGGGGGACTTATTCCTCAGGGCGAGCTGAGCCTTCAGCCGCCCATATGAAATTTAAATTGTATACAGCGTTGCAAATGACGATCGCAGTGAAAATAAATACAGTTTGCGCTTTAAATTGCGGGTTGAGATTTATCAGGTGCTGAAAATCTGGCTGCTAACTACCCACAGTGGCACATTAATATTCTGTGATAAGAGGGAAACTAGGCATAAAATGCAAGAGAGAGGATCTGTCAGCCTGTTCTGGCTTTTTCCACATTTGATTTCAAGGAACTATTCTTCATTCAGGTTAAAGAGGCGGGCTCGGTGAATGACTGACACGCCGTAATGGGCACTATATATTTTATCGCCAAGCTCCACTCAGCTGGAGTCATTTGACATTTAGTGTTGCTTATCTGATTGTGGCGCACAGTCAATTACATTAGAGTTTTATATCTGCTGCAAATCTCCCTTTGTGTCGTTGCGGCTTCTGTGTGCAGTTTAAAGAGTGCAGGCAGTCGAAACTCGGCGTCACTGTAATTCCATGTAGGTTCATAACTCATCTCATCGAGACTTTGACTGCAGACTCTCTGCATACAAATCAGAGGCAGGAGCTAATGCATGGGTATTATCTTGACTGATTTTTTTTTTTTTCTCGTAATGTGTTGAAATTTGCATAACAGATCTGGGTGCATGAGAATTATGTGCATATGATGCAATATGTAAAACTAGAGCTACTAGTGTCTTTTTCTCTGAGCCTCATAATATACTTCCTTTCTGATCGTGCATGTTCAGAGATCGTCTCCTCCTGTACTTTTGTCCCCCAAATAAAACACAGTTCTTTCTCCCAGGCTTTGTGTATAGAAGCTGTTCCAGTGACTTTAGTTTGGAACTAAAATGAAATTCAGGACATATTAACTGCTGTAAAACTCTGGATGTGGAAAAAGGGGGTATGCATATTTGTAATTCAACTAGAAAAATTTGCATTTCCTGCGAAAATGCTGTGTGGATGCCGTAACGCTGAAGCTGTCAGCTGAAAAAGATGAAAAGTTGCAAAAAATTGTATGGCGGTGAAGAACTGAAAATTCTGCTGAAAACAAGTGAGGAAGCAGAAATTTTTGCTGAAAAGTGGTGAAAAGCCAAAAATTCTACTGAAAGGGGTAAAGACGGAGAAATTTTTTCTGAAAAGTGATGAAAAGTTTTGCCGTGAGCAGGATTCAAACCTGGCCCTCCTGGTCTCAAGGAAGCTACTCATCTCACTGAGCCAAACTCATTCTCACAAAGAATAGGTGGAGAGACTGACAATTCTGCTGAAATGAGCAGAAGCTGCTGAGAATTGTGCTGATAAGAGGGGAAAAGGCTGAAAATTTTGCAGAAGAGGTGAATGAGCAGAATTTCTGCAGAAAAGAGTTTTTTTTCTGAAAACAGCAGAAAAAACTGAAAATTTTGCTGAAAAGAGTTAAAAAAAAGTTTAACTGTTAACTGAATGAAATGCTGCCATAAGCGGGATTTGAACCCGGGCCTCCCAGTCTGAGAACGGCTGCTCATCTCACTGAGCTAAAACCTAGGTCAACCCGACAAGGAAAATCAGTGACCCCACTGATAATGTGGAAGAAATGGGCAAAAAATATTGCAAAAAAAAATTCAACATCTCAAAAAGTATAGAAGTTATGAGCACCAAAAGTCATAGCAAGAAAGAGCAGAATTTTTTTAAGATTTGAACACCGAAAAACGTACGGAAGCAACTTGAAGATCAAGAATAAAGAGAAACAGGAACTCAATAGTGTGGATGCCCTTTGAGGCATCCACACTATTACTAATGGTTACCCACTTTCATACAAGAAAATAGGCTATTGCTGCTAAAGCTGGAAGTTGCAAGGGTTGATAAGCATATTTTTGCAATGTGCATAAAAAAAAAAATCTGTAAAGAGAGAAAACCTAATGTTTAAATTCAATTATTGTTCATGAATTTGATTTATTTGCATTGTAAACATTGAATGTTTCACACATGTTGCATTTGGAGTGAAATCAAAGTGTAGGACTCTTTCTGCTTATATTGCTCGCTGCTCTGAAAGAAAGACAATGAAAGAGATTAGAGGGAAACAATAGGCGCAGACGGTAATAAAAAAACAACAACAACAGGTGTTGCATGAGCGTTGATGCCAGATTCATGGTATCTGCAGGCGTACCCCTCGTCCCATCGCCCTCACCTCCAGAATGTAACGTTGGATAAGCGGTTGTGAAAATGTCGAACTTACAGTTTGACATGTTTCTTTGAAGAACCTCGCCTTCCCCCACTTACTTTTCCTCCGTGCAGTCATTAGCCTGTGACTGTACCAACACTTACTGTGTTAATATCTGTCACTACTGCCTTCTGCCTACCTTGGCTGCTAATTAGTTCTTTCTAAGACGTGTGATGTCTCCTAATACTAGAAAAAAAATGAAAAACCGTCATTAAAGTGTTTACTCAAGTTGACCTTTACAGTGTTGATACACACCAGTTGCTTTGTGCCTGATTAAAGCTTTTATGGCCATGTGTTGCTATGTGTCCTGCTACTCCAAAGGCAATGAGTTTATAGCATTCAAATGTAGCATAGTTGGCAGTGGCGCATGTTTGGTGTAACCACAGTTTATGTGGAAAAACGTGCTTTTTATGAGACTATTTCCTGCACAGCGTTAGCTAATAGGCTCATTTTCAATAAGAGATACTGAAACGCAATTAAGTGTCCTAATTTAGCTGAGGAAGGAATGCTTTTTAATGTGATCTGACGAATTTATTCCATAGAATAATGCAATAAAGTGTTTGTTCTTGGGACCTGGTGCTCTTTCTTTGTTAGCTCACCAATAAAATACATGTTTAGACAATTGAAGACAGTGAAACTGGCCTGTTTGCAAGTTCTAACAGTGGAGAAAAACAGGACCTGTTAGGACATATACTTCTCCTTCATGAAATGCTTTTCTTTTTATTTAAGGGGCCATTTTTCTTCTCTTTGAATCATGGCCATATTAAACATGTCCTTATTTAACCAAAAACACAGTCTTGATGTTTTTTCACCTTCCTGAAAGTATGCTGTATGAGTTCTTAAGGCCCCGACACCACTGATACGACTGTGTCAAGAGCAATCCTTTGAAGCTGCGGTGTCGGAATCTGATGCTTTAAGAGTGTAAAATGGATAAAGAGGAATTGTCTTGGTGATGTCATGTCAATATTGCACAAGCCATAGCAACTCCCAAGTGCACAAGAGTTCAGCTACATCTTTAAAAGAAACATTAGACAGTCCTCTGCAGTCACTTTCAACATCTGACAGCGAGACCACTGGAAAGTCATTTCTAAATCTAGGATGAGACCCAGCTGGCCCTTAGCGATTGTCAAAATCACAAGCATCATTTTTTCCTCACCTCTTGTTTTCTGTTCACGCTTGTATGGTAAGTGCACAAGCATGAGGCGTGTGTGCATGGATGGAACATGTCTGAAGGGTGAAAGTTTTCTCGGACTGAGTGCTCAGGTCTTGTGCAGGTGGTGGGTTCAGCAAGGCTTGACCTCATGAGGCTGGAGGCGCATGTGGGAGATGTGAGGTCCGTGCACACATACAGCATGTACACGTGTAGTGCGTGTCTACATGCCAGTTTGTGTATGAAACGTATAGAGCCTGTATACAAATGTGACATCCATACATACCCTTGCTGTGCATTAGAAACACAGCCCACCCCACACATTTTACCTGAGGCTCCACAGATGCTCCTCCATGCTCTAATGGCTCCTGTCACAGTGTGATAGATGGAGCCTGGTGGGCTCAGCTAGTGCCCCCTGCCCTCACCCACCTGCTTCTCACGTGGGGAAATACATCCCCACTTCTGGTCTTGATTGGGAGACGGTTAATCGGAAGCATAGATAATGTAAACACATTCATAGAAAACCAGGATTAGTGCTTAGGCTGCATAATTTATGATGTTAGTTGGACATTTGGGGGAAATAGTATTTAATTAAAGACATGAACTGCTTTTATAAGATTGTTGTTATTATACACCTGCAATTATATTATCTTAGCTCAGCATAAGGACTAAAATGAAGAAATGGTTAGCTTAAATGTTAACCAGGAGAGAGTAATACATTGGAAAAACATCATTTGATCTCAAACAATAAGAGAATTAAAAACAAACAAAATGTTACCAACTGAGCTTTAGAAGGGCTAACTGTGTTAGCTTTGACTTGAACCTTGACATCTTATTCCAAGTTAACCACTTGCTGAAATTGCATTTTGGTTTTGTTAACATTCTCATAGATGTTCTCGTCCAACTCAGTGATGCCAACACATTTAATCAAAAGTCAGCATTCTTATTTAAAAAAAAAAAAATACTGGAAGTGTTTGCTGATACCTCGTCTAACGCCAAAAAACAGCTCACATGCTAGCAGTGCAATATGAGATAAATTCCACACACAGACTACTGAGGCGGGCTTTCAGCCCTTGAATATCTTTCACTTCGGGCTAAAACGGTGCAAGTGCTACCACAGTGATGGAACCTGACTTTGGCTGGCTTTGGCTCAGCGTACCGATCATTAAATATAAGTGAACCTGACAGGCCCGTTGCCAGCGACAGCCAATATCGTGGCCCTGACTATGCTGACAAAAACAAAAAAGCAAAAGATTCATGCTGGTATAAAAACAGATGTGAAACAGTGCATGGGGCTTGAAATATTTCACACTGTCCCTTTCCTCGCTTCTTGCTGAAAACCATTTGTTCTTTTTGTAGCCGGCACGTCTCCGAATCGATAGCAGTTGTTATGTAAGACCTCGGCTCTAAAAAGGAACGTCCCACAGCACCAGTGTCCTACTCTATCCTTCAGCTGCATACGTCGCTTGTCTTGATGGAGTGTGGATTTACTGTTCCTTCTGTTTCCCCAAAATCATTAAGCTTTCACAAGGAATAATTTATTCAGCCAAGACGTATTACAGGGAGTCGCAGTGATGTAATTAACTTCAGTGTATTTGTTTGTTTGTTTTTAATGTTTAGTCAGCATTTAAAGCGAGCTGGCTCCTTCTTTAGATACAGTAAGGCTGACTGAGACTTTAAAGTTTTGCAAACTATAGTTTCAGTTTTTATCCGTGGCTCCTATTTAAGGATCCTTTTATGGTCTCAGCAAATCAACTGGCATATAAAATGAGTCAGTCAGAATTACATTTCGTCTAGACTTCCAGCTAACGTGCCGATATAAATGGACTAGCGCAGCCCTGTGTAAGCCTTATATAGACACTTCATCTCATGTATATTCTTGTTTTTGCCTCTCTTTGAAACGCTTGACTCAGTGTCGTTTAATTTAATTAGGGAAATTGAAAATGGTCACCAAAAATTACACCCCTCAGTTTTACATATAATATAGCTGTTTACAAAAGCGCTTTGTTTTCAGAGGTTTTGTGAGGTATGGTTATGCAAAACAATCAAATCACAGTCAAAATATAAAATGTGGAATGGCTCAGAGTGGTGTGGCAGGTTTACAGTACTCCTGGGAAATTTTCTCAAGTGAGTTGTTTGTATTCTTAGTACAGTAAATACAGCTTTTAGGAAGTCTAATCAAAACAAGTGTAATCAGATATCCAGGAAACTTTAAACTGCTGCCATAAATAAAATCATTCACATGAATAACCTGGGCAGCTTGCCACCGTACACAAACTGAAGCAGGAGAAACAAATGACATGAGGTCCAAATCTAGGATTATCAGCGTGGGCGTTCCAAGTAAGATGGACAAGAATTGATGGGAAACTGTGCATCTGCAAAAGAGGAAGAGGGCTGGAATGTGTTAGAAGTGTTAAAGAAGAGCGATGGTAATGGATGCAACAGCCAAGGGACAAAGACGAAGACCCCGGGTCTACTGAAGATAATTTAGGATGTAGAGTCTGTGTGAGATACTTCTGCTGGATGGCCTGTCGCTACCCATGAGCCTTCAATCACTGGATGCTATTTAGGAATACACCAAGCTGGTGATGTTGAACTCATCAAATCAGTCAGTCATGAAGGATCCCTCTGGGCATTTTCAAACCATGCAAATCATGTTTTCTTTTAGAGTTTTGGGGGTTTTCCTCATCCTCAAAGTCATGTTGCATTAAAAGTCACACACCTGCATATAAGACCAAAATAATACTGTTTTATCTGCACTAACGTTATAAGATAAAACTATAGGTGAAATTCATCCATAAAGATGACATCGTGGAGTCTGAAGAACAGATTGTTTCAGCTTTTCACTCCCAAACTACTCCAGTAAACTTTTCTCTCTTTTTTGATCTAATTATGTCCGTTTAGAGCTGCTGTTCTCCTCTCAGATTATATGCTCAGCTAGTATTGAAACAAAGAGTTTCATGTGGAGCCAGGAAATTTTCTTCCAGTGTGCTGAACTTGTGATTAAGCACATGCAGATTGTTGGGCATGCTAACGCAGCCAAGTGTTGATCTTCAGCTGTTTGCCCCTCATTTCTGGCTGTTCTCTCTAATAGTCTCCCGTTCCTTCTTGTTTAGCTGCTGAGTTGCAGGTTTTTTTGTCCTTAAACATTCAGTCATCCGTTTGGTGTGGATGGAATCTGGCCCACACCCAGTTCTAGTTTCTCTGTAATGACACACTGGATTGATTGTTGCAGTGGTAAAGCCAAGCCACATTGAACAATCCATCAGTTGTAAACATGGGTTCAGATTGTGAGACGAAGCCTCTTCAACGATGTGATTTGTATTGAGGCTTCAATGGATTAAAGATACTTTTATAATGTGTTAACTTAGCTGTAAAATATGTAATATCTTAAATCCTTTTATTGCAAAAGAGATGTCAGACCTGCCTGGTTTCTGTGCCAGCACATCTGTTAATTTTTCTGTCACTCCCCGACTCATTGGTAATCTCACCATACAGCTGTACTGAGATATTTTATTGAAGACCTACGGAAAGATGTCTGGGATGCCTGAATATTAAAGGTTTTTTTCCTTTTCTGTTTGATCCTTTTCTTTGTAATGTTGATCAATAATTCACTCTCTAGAACCCCATCTCTGCTTGGCCATTTTTGATTTAGTGTCTTTGCTGAAAACTACAAATTAAAGTAATTGCGTGCTTCTTTGGTGACTTTTATGATTCGCCATGGATTTTACCAGATGATGCATTCTGTGAATTGTGTGAAACAATGAGCTGAATCACTCAGTTAAGGTCTGGTGACTGTACTCATCACAACCCCAGTCTTTCCCTTTGGACGGTGTCCTGCTCTCCTGCTTCTTAAAAAAGTCGTTACTTGTGAGTGTCATAGTTAATCTGCCCTTCACTGAATGTGTCTTTCACTGTGATAGAGTTCACTATCGTAGTGAACGCAACACGAACGGTGATTTTTGGAGCCGTCTTTGTGTACTCAGGCCAATGAGGTGTGTGTCTGTTGTGCACTCTTTGATGTCTGTAGATTATTGTTGGTGCCGACATGTTTGAAATGGGTCGATTTTCTTTTTTTGTGCTTGTTTGTTCGTTGCTTTTTGTCTTTTTTCAAAGAGCATTTTGAAGTGTTTCTGTGGCCGACTGAGAGCAGGAGTCTCACTCCAAGATTTTCCTTTTTCTAATGTGTAGAAATGTTTGTACTCAATGAAACAAATAAGTGCACACACAAAAATACTGTTGTGTTCAAGAAATGTGCACAGGAGCATATTTACTGTGGTATGTCAGTGAATAAAAATTATTCTAAATCAATGCAAACAGTTTCACCTTTGGGTAGAGTGCAGACAGTGCTGAGAGAAGAATGAACCCTGCACTGCTAAAAAGAAGGAGAAGGTCTGACTGTAACACTGAAACAGTGCCTGAGGAGGAAAATGGGCAAAGCACACCCTCCCATAGTGTCTCCACGGCAGTGAGGATAGTTTAAATTAAATAATACATTTACATTTAATAAACTAAAAAAAATTCTAACATATTGAATTTCCCCTAAGACTCACTGTAAAAACATGACATTAAAAAAGGCTAAAAAAAACACTGGAAAACTATGACAAAGCATTTGTAGTAGTAGTAATATTAGCAGAGCTCCATAGTGCAGTGGTTTACACATTTGCCTAACAAGCTAAAAATGCCCAGTTCAATGTCAATCACTGATGTGTGCTCATACATACATTTATACATATTTTATAAATGTATACATATTTCTGTACATTGTTATCTGTATATACAAGTTGCTTATGTATATAGCACCACTTTGTTCCTTCATTCTATATTTGATGTACCCCTTGCTATAAGAGCTGTATAACACCCACATTTCTCATCTGTGGGATAATAAAGGTTTATTCTATTCTATTCTATTCTATTCTAAACAGTCCGAACCGTAGTTTTGTGCCCTTCCCATTTAAGAAAATGGCGTGCACTTTTGTTTAAAATGATGATATGTGAGTGTAGCAGTGGAATATGAGGGTCTCAGTCAGGAGCAAGGTGCTCATTCAGACATAAAGCTGACTCATTCGAATACTGTCAGATTAATGGAAATGTGTGAAAGGAGCGAGACTCACAAACAGCCGTCAAAACAAACTGATGATTCAGCTCAGATTCATTTTTAATTGCTTTTTATTTTGTGTGAACTCTTCATCATTATTACACAACAAGTCATCTTTTTGTTTTTTACTTTGCTCGGCTTCTCTCATGCTTATTACTGGCCAGTATTCACAGTAACAAATGACATGCTGTCACTATTTCTGTGGGGAACTGTAACAGGACGCACCAGACAGAGTGGTTCAGAAAGTGGTTGACAGAAGGAAGAATGCAATTTCTACAACCAGCATGTGACATTCCTCCGACAGTCTATCTGCTTAGATTTGGACCCTGCTCTGGCTTTGAGTCATTCATTCATGCACCGTAGGAGCTTACTGCCGCTCTAAACCCAACAACACAATGGCTCTGATCTCCCAAATGCATAGTAATGAGAGAGAATCCAAGCATGTACAGAATAAATCTAGTCTGGACACAACTGGCAACATTTTTACTTTTTTTTCATTTATCTTTAAAGTTTCGAACTTGTACTGTAAGCAGCGCGGGGCACACACACGTCTCCCTCCAGCAACAAAAAAATTCCCCCCCTTCAAGCTTGAATCAGCATCTTGTCGCAGCGAATCTGCAGTAGCGGTCACATAGTCTGGTTGGCCCTTGCAGTACAAATAAATATGGGAAACGAAAGCCCAGAAATCGGGAACAGTCGGTTTATTTTTCAAACCATTTCTGTGGTTTCACTCAATAAATATTGTCTGTGAAATGTTAAGGCTTTGAGTCCACTTTGGTTTTCCATTGTCATTATGTTCTTATTGTTTGGGCAGCCTGACCATTTTGCCTTTTCCAGTGTGTATACAGAGTATAGAAGGTGATTTTAGAGTCGTTTCATTCTTTGTTTGTCAGATGTGACCCAGCAAATAAACTGGGAAAACTTCACAAATGCAAAATGGCAGAAGTTAGTGAATGAAATGAAATTTTGTTTCTTCATTCAGCAAGTTTGTCATCCTCCTCGTGGATACAAACAGTACCTTCCTCCCTTTACGTGTAGATTTCATCCTCTCAGCTGCTCCCTCTGATTGGACAGAATAAGGTTCACCTTCTCTGTGCCATTACAAATCTATAGATGTCTGATTGCAGTTGATGACAGAATAAATGGGAGAGAGTGACTCTGTCTGACCTCTGATTGCAGCATGAAAGCATGACATGTTTTAGCCTTTTACAGTAAGGGCCTTTAAAGCGGCTCAGTTAGAAACAGAGTGAGCGAGGCTGGAATGTTGACTTAACGGTTTTGAGAGAAATGGATCCCATGTTGCTGCAGTGATTATGGTTAATAAAGGCTGACCGAGAGAGCGTGAACTGGCATATTTTGTCATGTATTAGTTGGAAATATTCTTGCTCACATTTGCTTGCTTTCATCATATAAATTCCAAGTTTTTCCACAGCAGGTGATACCACAGAACTTACAAATGAAAATGTTATTTTCACATTTAACATGTCAGTGTCTTTGATCAGTCGTGTGGTGGGATTCCCCTCCTGTAGGCCTCCTTCCCACTTTGTCTTACCTCCTTCTTCATTACAAACATATCTCTCTCACTGCAATGTACTCCACATGTTTTGAATAATACTAATCATCATCTTAGTACTGACCAGTATTACAGTGATTATCAGGCAGCCATAAGACAGAGTCTCCGTTTTACAGGTAAATTGATGCACGGAGTATTTCTTCTTCAGTCACCTTTCTCACTCACTATGTGTTAATAGACGTCGCAGCAGATGGCCCCGCCCCTCCCTGAGCCTGGTTCTGCTGGAGGTTTCTTCCTGTTAAAAGGGAGTTTTTCCTTCCCACTGTCGCCAAAGTGCTGCTCATAGGGGGTCATATGATTGTTGGGTTTTTCTCTGTATGGAATATTGTAGGGTCTACCTTACAATATAAAGCACCTTGAGGCAACTGTTGTTGTGATTTGACGCTGCATAAATAGAATAGAATTGCATTGAAATTACTGTTCATGCTACACAGTTGCACTTGTCTTTCTCAGATCAAGTCCGCAGCTTGATCCAACTAACTTGTTATATCTTACAATACATTTCAATGTACATTGCCCGCAAGTAATTTAACAGTCACCAAAAATTTGTAGTTGTGGAGTCACCATTTAAGAGTTTGAAAATGAGCCACGGATGTAACTTTAAACGTAAAAGCCAAAGAGCATATTTTGCAATCTGTAAAAAACAAACATTTATTATATTTCTTTACTATAGAATAAAATAAAAGGGTTAAATAAATAATAAAATAAAACAGTTGGTGCACATGTGAGAGAAAATTGCGAGCCGCTAATTGAGCTTTATCATCAGCCATCTGTTGGTGATCCATAACACACTGTTAGGAAATGGACAGGCTCGTGTCTTGTCTTACTTGCTAACTATCATGTTTTACACCCAAAGTCTGTCTTACAAAGGGAGAGCACAGCAGCTGCAGCAGCAGAGAGATAGATGGTAAATTTGTGGTCCATCAACCACAAGCTTGATTAGTTGATCCAGCAGTTAAAGATCAAAGGCACGAGCACAGAATGTATCCATCAAGCCTGCAGAAAGGTTTATGCAGACTTTTTAGGGACTCGTACTAAATTCGAGCTTTCTGGGAGTGTGTGTGTGCACATGCGTGTGACAGAGGTAATACTCACTGATTGGTACCCTGAGCTCATTTTTTCTTTCATTATAAGTCTATCAATGTGAGGCAGGATCTTGATGAAAGGCCTTCTGCAGACAATTGATCTCAGTAATGATGAAGAGGTGGGGATAGGTCAGACATGCCACTTCTTTCACTGGATTTTCAGTTAGGTGCTCGCTGAAGTGAAAGCCAGTCACAGCGCTGCATTTTGATGGGCTACCTATATGTGTTGTGTGATTGATTTTTTTTTTTCTTTTATTCTCTTGCGCGATAGAATAATGCCCATTTACCAAATGCAAAAAAAGGCTTGTGTGTACCTTGAGAAAAGAGCGTTTTTCTCCAAACAAATTAATTAAATTTCTCCCTGAGGTCTTTCCACTTTTTTGCCACAAACCTTCATTCACAAAACTAAATGGATGTTTAAAAGAAAAAACCTGATTGAGTTTTCTTCTCAGTCAAATGAACCTAATCAAAGTGGAGACATGGAAAAAGGCAGGCACAAACAGGGATTCTGTAATTGGCCTGTTTTGCATTTTATCTCCAAGGATATTTTATTCACACGCATGCCTTATAAAGCCTAAATTGTTTCAGTTCTCAGCTGATTGCTGCTAAAACACAAAAGAGAAGAAAAAAACACTGCCCCATGCCTCCTACAGGGTTGTGCTCAACCACCTATTTCAGACTAAACTGGATTATTGACAAAAGACACAAAGCGGGAACGCCTTGGTTTTCCTGCATAATAGAGCCGTAGCGCCCTGGGAGCCGTTGCCTGGTAGTAATTGAACTTATGCCTTTGAACAGTAGATGTTTTTAACTGGAGGCATAGTATAGAGGATGCACATGTTTGTTTATTCCAGAGATTATAGCGACGGGGTTCATGTCCCAGAATATATACATTTTCACATTTTTTTCTTTTGCCACTTATATATTTTTTAAAGGTCAGTGCATTTGGTGAAGTATGCCAGGAGGAGTAATGGAGTTACAAATGTGTACTGAAGCAAAATCAAAGGGCTGTTTTATGTTTTGGGTGCTGCCCGAAGACTTCGATATGCATAGAAAAAGTTGAACCTCAGTGCAGCACAAGAATTTGCATGAAACACCGCCTCAGTCTACAGCACTGGCATATGGACGTGGTTAAGGAGGAGGTGTCTGAGTGTTAGCTGCTCTCTGGGAAGAGTCGAGGCATATCGGTTTGTCACATTTCCAGGTACGAATGATTAGAATTTAGGGCTGCCACAGGTGAATATGGACTGAACTGAAACATAGTTGCCACTTCATTGTCCAGTAGACAGCGATCTGCATCACGCCAAGAACAAAAATTATTTGCAGAAAAGTACACTGTAAAAAAAATCGTGATATAAAAGTATTTTACAGTTTTGTACTGTTCTTCTAGAATATCATTAAATTCACATAAATAGACTCTGATTCTACATTTCAAATGTAAATTAACGTAAAATCACTCTAAATGTAATAAAGCATAATTTTCTTGTTTTGTAAATGTATCTGTCTGTACATGAGCATATTTAGATAAAATACATTCACAAGTGCATCATAATTTCACAAATATCTGTCCGTTATTTGGAAGATTGAACTGTTAAATGTAATGCTATGGAAAAATATATAAAATGATTCGTATAAACTTTTTTTACATCAAATAATTATTATTATTATTGTTATTTAGGGCGATCGTGGCTCAAGAGTTGGGAGTTCGCCTTGTAATTGGAAGGTTGCCGATTCGAGCCCCGGCTCGGACACTCTCGGTCGTTGCGTCCTCGGGCGAGAAGCTTCACCTACCGCCTACTGGTGATGGCCAGAGGGGAATTATAAAGTGACTGTAAGCGCTATATGAATGCAATCATTGTTATTAAACCAACTGTGTTTTCGTCATTCGTATTATTATTCTATTGCCGCATCATGACCTTTTTATAGGTAATTTCATTGCTTATCCTTACTTTTCCTAATTACTGTTTAACCCTGGCGTCGGGCGGGCACGCTCTGTTTTGCGTACTATTTTAATCCGGAGCACTGCAACCACGTAGCTCGCGCAAAATTTTTTTGCATTGAACGGAGGTTTACTACATCTGTGCCATCAGCTTGTCCTAGGTCACGGTTCCTTCCACATAAAGCTTTGCAAAACTGCTAAAAGCGCTTGCAGCAAAAAAACATATATTCCGAACACGCTTTGCCGCTCCGATCAGCTGTTCATAACACCCCGTAGATGTCAGCGCGAACTTTTGCATTTCCGCCATACCTCCCGAACCGGATGACGTCATTTCGCGGAAATGTAGTCTTTTTACCATCGGCCTCAGGGCCTATCCTGTCTTTTTAAAGTTATCTTTGACTTTATGACTTTCGTGTCGTTTCGGGATTTAGGATCAATTCACTGCGGAATAGTTTTTTGTGCATATGCTGCTTTTTTGCCAATTTGCAGTATTATTTATTTTCGTTTTTCTCGGTATAAAAATGGTGTATCAAAACTGAAAACTTGAAGACACTCAAAATACAGTTTCCTGTGGTAGCAAACTTTTTGTGAATTTGTATTTACGTTTGAGGATAAGCCTCTTAAATTCTCTAACTAGAATATATGTTAAAAGCAAAAACGATTTTCAATTTTTTTGTAGTTTTTGCACTTTTTTGCAATTTCTGTAATTACTATGCACTAATGAATACATATTATTAACATGGGCTATATGGTTGTATTGATGTTAGCAACTTGAAATGCTCCCAAATGGCTCCACAGCAGGTAAAATATTAAAGCTCTGGCGGATTGGTTTATGGTAGGTCTAAAGGGTTAAAAGCACTGAAAAAGGCAAAATCCATGCAAATTAGCGGCAACAACTGTATTGTCATACTGAAATACCGTATTTCATGGAAAGTTATTTTCTGGTATTTTCTGGTATTTTGGCGCCCCAGCTGCCGGAATATTACAGTTTTTATAGGATTTTTTTTTTACAGCATAATTCATTAACAGCACTGAAACCACCTCAGACGACATTCGATTGTTGTACGAACCGGGCGCCGTGACCGAGGACTCTCAGATTTGAACGATCTGTCAAAAACAGACGGAGCTTTTCTTCCTGTTTCTCCTGCAGTGCTTTAAGTTTGCAGCTTGGTAGCGTCTTGTTAAGATTTGCTTAAACCAGAGTCATCTAAAGAGTCTGTCAAAGATCCTCATAAATCCCAGCTGGATCTCCCTGAAGCAGTCATTGAGATGTATTAACACTGCTCAGCAAGCCTCTCTGTTAAAGTCTGCTCAAAGTACAGCCGCTGGGCCTCAAAGACCATTTCAGTCCACTTCATTTCTTTGCAGGGTTCCTGCTCACCTGCTTAGATTCAAAACTGGACACAGCTTCTGTGATTTTAGAGATGATTAAAAGTGCCGGGGAAAAGAAGAGTTCATACGAAGTTCAGATGACAGCTTTTAAATCTGGGCTGTGGGGCAATCATTTTAAAGGACTGCTGTATGTATAAGTGCATCTGATTTTCAGTGCTACCCAAAGCCAAAAAGCATGTAATTCATTCACATGTGCAGTGTGCAGCTCGCTAAGAACTTATCATGAGACAGACAGGTTATTCTGACTGGTATCGACATGTTCATTTTTGGGACTTCTTGCAGAGGTAATGATACCGTGTATCGTGTCTTTGCAGCAAATATGAACTAATGGCACAATGACTGACAAAGTAAAAGCCTTTGGTTCTGTGCAAAGGTGATACATCTCATGCTGACTCTAAAGCTCCCCAGTTAACACTTCTCACTTGTTTGATTTGTTTAAAATAAAATTTAAAAAGCTGTTTTATTTTTTAGGTTTAATTTAGGCCAATCAGCTGCTAGCTGTAGCTTCATATTTGCATATTTGAGGATCTGTCTCATTTCATTGTTTTATGTTTTATTTTGACCAGTTCTGTGCTTCGTCCAGCAACGAGCAGATCATAGATGGTTTCTTTTTTTCTTTACCAGACCTTCTAACCTTTATTTTGACCTTACCACAGACAGGTGGTTAGGTCAAAATAATTGTCATTGCTTTTTACGAATTTGTCTAGCCTTTCAACATAAAATCTAAACTAGATTGATTTTTGTTTCACTTGAGTGGTTCATCTATTAGGATCCTGCACAGCGACTTATTGTTTCATTTCCCTAATTTGATGTCATTTAATAGCATCTAATGAAAATTTGTCTTCATCCTACCGTCTCCCCTGGATTTCCACAGGGAGCTGACCATAACGCTTTCAACAGTTGCTCAGATTAATGAGAAACTGTGATCTGGATCTGACCTTTTGTTGCCAAGCGCCTAAACGACTTATCCAACAGTGGCATATCCTGGCACATCCCCACAAAATACTGAATCGCTGGGGGTTGATGTCAGGCCTCCGGTGAAGGGTTTGACAGAGCTGACCTTATGCGAGATCTTTTTTTTCCATTCTTGTGATATTTCCCCAAACTGTTTTGAATAATATATCCAATATTCAGCTGCGAGTCTGTGTTGTTGTTGTTGTTGTTGCATAAGGTGAAAGAAGCCATTTGGGAGTTGATTTATTTAACTCTTCACTGTATCACACCAGTGGGAGTTGTTACAAAGTACTTCTGTTGGTTTGTTTTTTATGTACGAGTCTTTTATATTCACCCTCTCCATCTGAATGTGATATTTTTCGTCTGTAGATCATTTCCATGGTGTCGCCTGCTGTGTTTTAAGCCTAATTTCCTGCTGCCTTTGTGTGGCAGCGACAGCTTTTTGTATTTGCAGTGATCATTAGCAGACAACAGCTGTCCCCAGAGGTTACTGAAGCCTTTCTTCACAGATACAATCTGAAATGACAACGGACAGGCGAGAAAATCAATAGTACAACCCCTAAGCAGTGGTGGCATGATGTCTATGATCACAAATGAGACATCATCATCCCCTTTGGCATGTGGAGATGGAGAAAGATCACATTCACTGTGGGTTCAGGATTGCCTTGGGTTTCAGCTTAAATAATTGGATTACAGCATCAATGATGCCCTGGTGATTTATATGCAGGTGGCTGAGACTCTTTGGGTGAGCTATCAGCCAACAGATCATATTTTGATGATCTATATTATTTGCGTTTGGGGTGTGAAATAATATTTTCAGTTTTTCATTCATTTTATTTCCAGGCCGTGTACAGGCTTCTGCTGTAGGACACAAACATGTTTTTTTAAGTTAGACTTTCCAACATTAGCACATTAAAAAAGGTCGGTTGGTCCTAACTTTGGAACAGGCTCGTGGAGAAACAGAGCCAGTAATTCTTCAACGCTGTGCCAGCAAATGATTAAACAACCAAACACGCTATAAATATTGCATCGGCATTTCCACACAACATTTGGGAAAATGTTTAATATTAAGCCTGTAACACGATGAATGGCGTTTATGTAGTTGTGTTTATTTTGTTATGTCTGCAGAGGCCATAAATAGAACATTAGGATGCAAGGTCACCTTTATTTTGAAAAATTCCCAAACTGACACAGTGTTAATGTTCTGGCTTTAATAAAACTTTATGTGGTGTTCCTCCTCTTGGAAGGCATGAAGTTCAAAGAAGGGAAAAAGGTGTCACAAAACGTAATTGCTTTTATTTCACAGCTTTCTGTGGACGCACACACTGGGCACAACTGAAGATTTTGATGAAACACATTTCAAAGCTGCTCCGTTTAGTCAACGCTTTAGGAATGGTTATTGAATCATTCTCTTTCCGATGACTCGCTGCGTCTGTAGTCGAGGCCACAAAGTAGCGATTCTGTTCTTCCACTCGTTGGTCTGGGTCAAAGTGAAAGTAAAGGTCCGAGAGTCGCAAATGTACAGTCACTGAGAAAACAGTTGCAGTGTGAGCCTTTAATGTTTGCAGTATATTTTGTAACATTTCCTACTTTCCTTTCCTGCAGATTGACGGTATAATCTCTGCTTTTCGTTTTCTTTGTCTTTCAGAGAAAGAACGCCCACCTGCTGCTGAACGTGTTTCTGCTGGCAGCGTGGGGATTCTTCCTATTGGCCTGTCGCTTCTACTGGATGGGCAACAAACCTCCAAACTTCTCCAACTCTGACAACCCAGCGGCTGACTCGCCCTCGCTCATCACCAGGACCCTGACCTTCTTCTACCTTCCTGCTGTTAACTTCTGGCTCCTCCTCTGCCCAGACACACTAAGTTTCGATTGGTCGATGGATGCCGTGCCTCTGATCAGGAGCCTTGCTGACTGGAGGAACTTTCATACAGTTGTCTTCTATTCTGGTCTGTTGTTGCTAGCTTGGTTCGGCTTGTGGACACATCGTGCACCGAGGGGAAAGGACACTAATGGCAAAGTGCATCATTACACCAATGGCAGAAATGGGAGCAGTAATGGGCACAGTTACAGTTATAATGATTATGAGCACGTGAACAATTCCAATACGGATGCTCACATAAATAATACGCAAAATGGGACCAAAAAGCACTATGAGAGCAGGACTCTGCTACCTACCACTGAAAATGTTGTGGTGTTCTCACTGGGCCTCTTGGCTATCCCTTTCCTACCTGCCACAAACTTGTTTTTCTATGTGGGATTTGTGATAGCCGAGCGAGTACTGTACATCCCGAGTATGGGCTTTTGCCTGCTGGTTGCAGTGGGGATCAGGTCCCTCTACATCCGACTACGCCGCAGATCATCCAGAACAATGTTGGTGTACTCCAGCGCAGCCCTGGTTCTATTTTTTGGTGTCAAAACAGTTTTGAGGAACCAGGACTGGCAAAATGAAGAAATGCTCTACAAGTCAGGGATTTATGTCAATCCTGCTAAAGGTAAGATGTGTGCCTTTATTCGTATATGTGTAAACATGTAAAATCACACACTCTTTATATGCAACCATTATATTTATTTGTCCGAATAATTCAAAGCAAATATTTAGGTGAGGTTTGATTATGTGCACCGTCCATTAGTTTGCTATCATCCTGAATAACTCAAATAACACATTTTAACTCTCAATATTCTTACGAGTCTAGTATTATTCTAAGGAATACAACAGAGCTGTACGTTTTGATCTGACACTTTTCTTATACTCCGCATGCAATCTGTTTAATTGGAAAGGCACCATCTGTGACTGGCACCTTTAGTAAAAGATCAAATATTCTAAAGCTTCATATTAAAGGTCATCAAACACTGATTCTTATCCAAACCGAAGCTCTTGGAGCTGCTGAACGGAGAAGCAGGACAGGGCCCCACAAAGCAGCAGAAGGGCATGTTGTGTTAGCTAATTTCCCTTTCAGATTCTGCAGCGGCGCTGAGGCATGACAGCTGTTTGTTTTGGCAGGCCATCAGCCGAACCAAGGAGCAGAAATGTCCACGACTCACATTCAATAAAGTTAATATGAGATGAGAAAAGAGCCCAGTCTCATACACAAACACACACACACACACACACAAAGTGTGAAATTGTGATTACACAGAATGTTTATGACACTTTTTTCACTGAGCGTTCAGAGCAGGTGAATGAAGAAAGCTTTTATTTTTTTCCCGTTATCCTAGACACTTGTGTGTTTTAAACGCTGCACATTACAGCAGCGTAACCACCCGTTAATGGATTTTATCTTCCTATTGAATGAGTTTTAGAGAGGAGAGATGGAATAATACCTCAAGGTTAAAAAGTACTACTCTTACACATTTAGAGCAGCGTGCACCTCATTAGGCGCATCTCTGGAGTCATAATAGTCTTTTATTTTTAATACTGTACACTTTATAAATTATTCCAAAGCAAATTGAAGAGATGCTAATGTTGCACTCTGCCATTAAGCATAAAATCCCATTATTGTACCTTTTTCTCTTCGTATTTATTACTTAGTTCATGTTTTCTGGATGTATTTCCACACTGCAGAGTATCTGCACAATATGTACAAAACATCTTGGCAGCCTTACATCTCCTGTCAGTTACTGCTCTTTGCTATTTAATGCCGTTAGCTATTCAATGGCGCTGTGGTGGTCTTCTTTTCATACACACTGGAAAAACTGGTGGTTTATACACAAAGCTCCCCCGGTGTGCCATCTCTCTTCAGCAGTACTGTCTTGGTATGCCAGCTGCAGCAGAACAACGTCCTCCTCAGAGGTTAAAAGGCGCTGAAGCCACGGCAGCATGAGGCTGTGAATAACAAAAGAAAATGATTACTTGCCATAGAAATGTTCCTCCTGCTGTTATAATTCACCGACTTTTTTCTTTTTCTTTTGATTAACCTTTTCTTTTGTGACCCTGCGTGACCCGTCAGCATGGGGCAACCTTGGAAATGTCTTGAAGAGCCAGGGAGAGATGGAGGGGGCGGAGCAGGCTTACAGAAATGCCCTGTATTACCGCAGCAACATGGCTGACATGCTCTATAACCTGTGAGTGTTTTTAATCACACTTATTGTTGCATTCAATATTTTCGTCAAACATTGGCCCCAAATTTTTTATTTGTTTGTTTGTTTTTAATCTGTTGATGCGACTGTGCATTTATAACCATCTCATTGTCTTAAAACGTGAATGAACGATTGGAAAAACTCTCCTTTCTCATGTGTACATTGATCAGAGCTCCTCTGAGAGGAAGTGCCGTCTTGTTTTCAATTCCCCGGGGCGCTGTCCGTCTGACAGCGTTATTAATGATGCTGTTTTAGTCTGAGGGGAAAACACAAAACACCGGCCAATACTCAGTGTGATCAAATGTCTGTGGTTTGCGAAACTGTTCCCTTCACATTTATCAGCTGGCTGATGTTGGTGTTTAATCATAACAGAGGCTTTAAACTGAAACGATCTCCTCTTTAGAGTTTTTAAAGCTCTAAATTGTCAGAACTGTCTTTTCCTTTGTCTGCTCCAGTGGTTTGCTGCTACAGGAGAGCAACAAGTTCTCAGAGGCACTTCACTACTATAAGCTGGCCATTGGGAGCCGGCCAACTCTGGCTTGTAAGTACAGCTCTCCTTTTTTTATTGACAATCTCCAGCACTTGTGGTCGTGGTTGTGCTGTGTCCAGGCAACAGCGAACACTGGCTGTGGTTATGTGAAGGGAAGGGAAGAGGTGGCAAAGGCCAGTGTGTGTACAGCTGAATTAAACCTTCGGTGCAGCTGTGCGACTGCTTTCAAAGCCCGATATGTCCGCAGATAAAGCATAAACATTAAGTGATTTATTATGATTGAAGCCATGGTGCTCCTGTTTATTTTATTCTTGCTTTGTTCATTTACTTATTTTTCTCTCTCTCCTGTCCTCCTCTGCTTTGTCTCTTCTTCTCACCACGAGTTCCTCGCAGTTTTATCCATTTCTTTTGTTATGTTTTCACCTCTTTTTTTTTTCTGCTCCCTGATTAGTGTAAATCACATTCTTACCTGATCATGAAATAAATTAGCTCCCCGTTGTTCTGCGCATCAATCAATGACAGATAAACAGACAATCCTGAAAGTTTCTTCCTTTATTCCCCAGATTAATTATACACCTAATCAAGATCACAGTTAGACTAGAAAATTTCCATTCAGCGTGCAATTATCCAATCTGTTAACGCTGATAACAAGGTTAATTAATTACCCTAAGCAGCACACGTTTTGAAGGCGGATGAGAATGTGACAGCTAATGTGTGTTTTTTCAAGGTTACACTTTTACTCACTGGCTAATTGGGAGCTAACTGGGCCAAACTGTCACATTTATACCCGGCATGCACATTTATCCCATTCTTTGATGAGGCACTATTGATTTGTGTCACTTTTTTGAGAGAGAGAATCAGTTGTTAGAAGGCTGACGAAATTGGAAAAGTTTTCCTTTGTCTCTGTTTTTCTTATCTGCCGTCCATCGTCTGCACAGCCTGTCGTTGGGAAAAGGGTTCAGATATTTACCATCAAATGCACAACAATAAGCAGAATGGGTAAAATTGTTGTAAGGTGGAAGAGTGAAGAGTAGAACATAAGCATCAGGATAACGATTTTCAAGGACGTTGGAGGGAAAACAACAAAAACAAAAAGGAGGGTTTTTTTCTAGCTATTTGTTTTTGATTTGATATGTCCTGATTGATCTTCTGTTTCAAGTTAATTTATTCCAGCAGCCAGACTTGATAGGGAGTTGTTTAGAGAGGAAGGCCTACAGAGACTAATTACCCTTCAGCTGCGTATTGATCATTAGATGCCGTCTTTGACCGTTCAAGAGAAAGTTTAACGTACATTCAAAGTATCCCGCGGGACGTGTGCAAATATCAAACATACAGTAAAGCTGGAAAAGCATCAACAGTGGTTTAATGGAATTCATATGAAAATGATTTTTTTAGCCGTTGCTTCAAATCAACAGAGGCAAAAACAAGGGAGAAGGAATCCTGGATCCCAGATAAATGAGCCACGCTACAATATTATGTGCTTTATCACTTGATATCACTGTGACTGGAGCGTCTGATGCCAGTTTATTATTGTAAGCACAATTATCACTGAGCTTCTATCGATCGAGTGAAGCGACAGGAACAGTCTAAAGCTTTCTGTTTGTGTTTCGTTTGATCCCAACAGCAGCCTACTTGAACACAGGCATCATCCTGATGAATCAGGGTCGCCTAGATGAGGCCAAACGCACTTTCCTGACCTGTGCTGATATCCCAGATGAGAATTTGAAGGACCCTCACGCCCACAAGAGCTCAGTCACAAGCTGCCTGTACAACCTGGGCAAGCTGCTCCATGAACAGGGACACCAGGAGGTAATGACAGATTGCAGATCTCGTATGCTAAGAACATATTGAAGGCAATAATAACCTTATAGCATGTCATAATAAAGGTTAAGGATACAATAAAATACACCAAGTGGAGGCAAGAATACTGTTTTTTATTTTTGTGAATTCCCCCCAAAACCCGCCCTTGAAACAGGAAAAGGAAATGTCTCGATTGCATTTGCAGTAATATAAATCTTTTTTTTGTCTCATCTTTGTTTTTTATATTTGTCTAACAAACAGATCCATTGCTACCATGGGAGTTGAAACAGTACTCCTCTGCATACGTAAATGTTGGAAAATTTCATACCACAGTGAACTGAGATGAAATGCAGGCAGTTACCCAAGCAGCCTTTTGGGGAAACAAAAACAAAAGCTTACTTTTATATGGACATGTTACAAAATGGTCTCAGTCATAGGGGACAAAGCGTATGTGCAGATACTCCTCAGGCTGTTTCTAACAAATTTTCTCTTTCATGCCCCAAAAGACCTCCAGCGCTGGCTAAAGTAACTGGTTTTCCACTTGCTGTACATTTATATTGAAAATACGCGCCGATGCTGCTGATTCAATCAGGAATGAAGCGGTCCTACGGCCGATTCAATAAAGGCCTTTCTAAATTGTTGGCATCCTTGAGGAACAGAGCATTCCCACTTCCTCTGACCTCTAACCGCAACATTTGCTTCAGCAATAAAATACTTTCAGGTCCTTCTGCCATTTAAACTCTGAGCGAGTCTGAGGTGACTTGCCGGACCAACACATTATACATGCTAAAGTCAACAAGCGACACGGCTCTAGTTGTCTTAACAGCCGTGACACTGAGGATAGAGCCTTTGTGCTCAGCTCTGTATGAAGCAGCCTTCTGGCGACCCCCAATTCCACGCTGTGTATTCATATTGTCATGGCCCCGGCTGCATGGGAGGAATGACGAGTTACCCCAGAGCCGGCTTCTCTGGCGGGGTCTCTGTGCTCTCTAATGCAAACGTCCCAAACCTTCTTTTTTGTGTGTTTCATTCGCAGGAGGCCCTCTCTGTGTTTAAAGAAGCGATACAGAAAATGCCGCGACAGTTTGCACCGCAGAGCCTCTACAACATGATGGGTAAGAGCTGCTCATGTTTCAGGACCATCAGCGTAATAGATACTGTTTTTACTGTGGAAGAAAAAAGTCTGTGGAGGTCTTGGAGGTATTATCAGCTGGTCATCACACATTTATGCTTCACAAAACACAAGAAAAGTACAAAGGCCGTGTACTTCCTGCATATTGTGTATTATTTTGGACTATATTTCTTTATTCCTTGCATAAACATTAAAGATCTGAGATTTCCAGAGCAGGCTACTATAAAAGGCAATAAAAATGCAAACATGAAAACTTCAAAGAATCACTATTCAGGTCCATCATATCCTATAAAAAGAAAGAAAGAAAAAATATTTGTGAGGCACAGTGTCATAAAAATTAGTAATACGAGCCAAAACCAGGATTTCTGTTGGTGTTGCTGAGATTTTTTGGGGGGTCAAAAACAAAAGTTAGATAAATACACGTATAGCAAACTGTGCTAATTTAAAGGAACGAAGGCAGTGTGTGAGACAGCTGATCTGATTCATACAGTTAGACAGAGGTAGACAATCGGAAGCTTTACAATGTCATGTTAAACAGATGCTTTTCACTGCAAGAGCAACCCAGCTTGTTGCATTACAGCTGTAGAACAGCTGCTTTCAGCCTCATTATATCTGTGCACTCCATTGCTTTTTCTTTTTTCTCTGCCCTTCCTGCTTGTTTTTCTCTCTCTCTCTCACACACACACACACACACACACACACACACACACACACACACACACACACACACACACACAAACACATATGAGGCTACTTATACACACACACAGAAAACCTGGAACAATAAGTAATCCAGACTAGGCAGTGCCACAGGTTTGCTTATGTGTTGGCAAAATGCAATGCGACGGAGCTCCTGAGATTATGTCAAAATGTTGATGAAAGCTTCAGGCCCCATTAAGGAGCAGCGTTGCGCCTGTAATGGAGGCACCGAACCACAGATCTGTGATTTCTGCAGCTTAGCGTTGTTTCCTCGCTGAGCTGATTTGCACATTTGGCACACCTGCTCATATCTATTTTCAGTTTCACTCACTGCGCTGCTCTCATGCTGTTTGTCAGACGCCAAGGAGCAGAAGCTTTCATCAGAGGCGGACCTGGGTGGTAATCTGTACCCTGCTGGTCTCGCTCCAGCTCTTTCTGGTTGGCTGAGGAATGTTCCACTCCGAGGAGCTGGTTTTCAGCTCCTTGGATTCGATGTCACTTCTAATTGCACGTTAATGTTTGTGCTAATCTCAGAGGTACAGAGGTCTGCTGCCAGGAAATGGAGTCAAGTAATTTGGCTGCTTTTAAGCCAATCAATATAGGAAGAGGTCGTGTCAAAATGGACCAATATGTGCATTTTTAAACAGCTCAGCACCTTGGATTAGCTATAAGTCACTGCAGGTTAGATAAGCCTCTATATAAACATGATGATTATTTATTAACCTTCGAACTAATAATTCAGTATATACATTTAAAATAACCACCGGTGTAGGACTTTTACACACAGAGGTTTTCATTATGACCCAATGGAAATGGAAAGCTTGGTGTAATGCTGCCTAATCCACTCTGCTGTTGATGGGAGTTTTGTTATTATGTAGCTACAATCTGATGGAAACATGCAGCAGGTAGCGCTGCATGTTGCATTTTTACACCTGACACAACCCCAAAGGGATTTTTGGCTCCTCTCATCATCAGAACAGGGATCTTTCACTAGTTGACCAAATGTGTAAACCACTACACTCTATAACTGGAGAAAAAATAACATATTAACATGTTTTGGAATAAAATTAATATGTATTTGCATTATTTACATGCATGCATGCGTCTGTGTGAAAGAGGTATCTCTATGTTATCACTTATATGAGGAGGTGTGTTTTCATGAGACTAGAAGGCTGTGGGCAGGCGTATGTCACCTGTTGCTTATCGCTGTCTTTTCAGTAAAGCGATTAATCTGAATCCCCACTGAATTCAAACCTCAGTCTCCTCTTGTCTAAACAACTCTTTCAGTCATTTGGCAGTTCATAAGACTTGGTGTAGATTGAAATATAAACCATATTACAAGTCATATTTTAACAAGTGGGCTTTATTCACACTTTCCCCCTAAATACATCATGATGTTGATTTTTACTGTGTTGCGTTACCAGCCAGTCAGTTTTTTCCAACCATGCGAGGGTTGCTGGATAGCTTTGTTATTTCAGGTGTTGCTTTAGCAGGCAGAGGGTCAGATGTGGCGGTGGGGGAGGTATCGGATGATGTCTGACAGGTCAGGAAGAGTGAAGGAGGACAACGGGAGAAATCTTGTCCTATTGTTCTGTAAGCATTACGGTGAATTTCTGCTATAATCAAGCACACTTAGCTGAAATGAATTACTTCAGGAAAAACCCTGAAATAAGAGCATAAATAATTTCTTCAGTATGAATCTAACATGTTTAAGCAATTGCAACATCCTCCAAAGCCTCTTATTACTCCATGTGTTTAAAATATGATGAAAGTGCTGGAAGAAAAATCATTAAGTTTGATGACTGGATTATAGTCTGAATTTGTTGCCGCCCTGTAATAAAAATCAAAAGAATAAAAGACAGCTGTGTGATGTTTTAACCTCTGACACTTGATTTGATCCCTCATGTGACGCTGTCTTTGCCATCACAGGAGAGGCCTACATTAGACTGAATAAGCTGACTGAGGCTGAGTTTTGGTACAGAGAATCGCTGCGAGCCAAGCCAGACCACATTCCTGCACATCTCACTTATGGGAAACTTCTCGCAATGACGGTAACGTTGTTTTTGTTTTGATCCTCCCTTATCTGTGTTTCCATTCAGTTTGCTATCATACGTTCTAGTGAGTGTTCTGATTAAACACTACCCTGCGACCAACTTTATTATTTAAAGGTGTGTCCCACATTTAGTGTTTGGTTTATGAGATTAATTTAAAGTTAATTTCTACTTTTGCTGTTTTATAGCATCTTTCTTTGCTTTGGAGCAAATACATCAAGTTTCAGGGCAAAACAAACACACTGATGTCCTCGGGGTCATTTAAGCTTCTCTGTAAAGTTTAATCAAATGAAATGACTTCCTGATTTTGTCGTGCCTCCACATTTGCATCTTTAATGTGTTACTAGAAGCTACTAAAACAGTATTCTTAATCAACTGCCTAGAGAGCGCTCGAATCTCCACACTAAATGGAAAGAAAGCTAACACTGCCCGGCATCTTCCAGGTCAGCAAGTGAAAGTGAAACCTGTCTTGTGTTTTACTAATGAAAAAAATGGAGGCGTCTCCAGTATAGGAGCAGTTTCCAGAGTCCTTGAGTTTATGAGGAGCTGGTCGTGCAGTCGTTCGGTGATCGACTGCAGCAAGACGTACATACTCGGAAAAGAGCTGAGAAAAAAAGTAGTCGGATCTGAAAAGGACTGTCAGAAGACAAATAAACAAATCAGACAGAGGCTTGCTTAGAAGGTCAAAAAAAGGGTGGAGGCCTTGTGTTCAGCAGACACCCCTTTCATCCACTGCCTGGGCCCTAATGAGAGGAGCCGGCAGCAGTGATATCTGGATTTCCAGCAAACGGCTGCACTCTTCCTGCCCCTTTTTTATTTCCTCCATGGAAACAGAATTCTTTTCAAGTTTGTTTCATTTATAGTTTTTCCTCAATCATCATTTTGTGAATATCCTCACTGATAGGTGGAGGAATTTAACAGGCAAACCAATTTTTCCACAGTTTTTAGACATAATGTTACCCTTTTTTGTGTCAACACATATAAAACCAAAAGCCTTGGAAATAAACTTGAAGTCAGTTACCACTTATATATCTGTATGGCACTGGCTACTGCCAGTAGCTAGTGAGCATAGCATAGCACATGAATTGGAAATAAAAAGCTTGGCTTCGGGGATCACTAATTAACACGTTATTTTTGGGCTGTTTAATCCATACAAAAACTGAGGTGTAAAAACCACACTTTGTGGTGTTATAACATTTTTATGTGCCAAAAGTTACTGAACCCAGCCAGGAAATAGTTTGGCATATACCCCTAAAGAAAAAAACAAAGAATGTGTCTTTTTTTTCGTGTGTTTTGTACAGACTGTAGGCTTGGACGGGCCGACTGCTTCTGCATTTTTTGAGTCTTCAGAAAAACCACAAACTGTCTTTCATCTGAGTTGCTGAAGTGCTGTACAGTTGTGGATCACTGTTATTAGTCCTCTGCACACTGGCGGTGGATTGATTTGCCGTTCTGTCCGCTGACCGGTTGCCAGCTGAAAGAATAGATCAACTGGCAACGCAGATAAAACTCAGAAGTTATTAAGTTGACATGATCCCTGTGAAAAATTCAATGGAACCAAAACCCATCAGCAAGGATGGTTTCAGGGAATAACTCAATACTTTAAAGGAGAGTATTAAGACTTGGTAAAGTTGATTCAGAGAAGAAGTCTGTGAGCTGTGAGGAGAAACTTAGGAAAGTGTTATTGATTTGGGGGAAAGTAGAGTTCAAACCTTCGGGGATAAATCTCTGTAGCTCTCTGACCATGATGGATGGTTTAGGGGTCTTGAACCCCTGTGATCCCTTGAGTGCAAATGAAAGTGCGATCAAAGACGGGATCTAACTTACTTGGATAGGCTTACAGTGACTCTATTCTTTAAAGGAATTTCTGAAAGATTTTATTGAAATGTGTCAGACAAATGTTACCTGTGAACACAGGCTGTTGTTTAATATGTACCGACTCCGGCGTTTAATGTGATCCAAAGCAGTGCAGGAAGAGCAGCCGTCTGTCACCTCCCACCTCTGCCCTCCCTGTGCAACAACTGTGAGTGATGAAGACACTTCAGATGCTGTCAGGGACTTTGAGGTTCAGATCCCTCTGGGAGAGGCTGCAATATAAGGTTTAGCAGCAGGGTCAGAGAAGGGTGAGTGGTGGGTGGCGGAGCGAGCCTTTCTGTGGCTGCTGAGGCAAAGAGAGCAAAGAGACGGCGTGGATGGTGAGAAGGACAAACAGGGGAAGAAAGGGAGAGTTAATCACACAGATCAGTATTGCATGCTCATCCCTGCTGACCCCCCCTGCACCTTCACCGACACCCTAAAGAAGCAGGATGTGTTGTTGGTTGTGCATAATTATAATTACAATGCTCACAATATTGGATTCAGTCATTCACTTGTCATTTCCACAACTAATACAGTACAGGTTTCATTCATAATAACCTCGACACTCACAGAGCCAGGGATGCATCTGCAGTTTGCCCAGTGTTATCAGGAGATTTGAGGTGTGAGGCGTGCGCAACTGAGCTCAGCGAGTGTGCGACAAACAGGAGAATATTGCACAATAAGTCACCTTGCATAATAAGTAGATATCCGACAAAGCTGTATTCACATGTACTCAGCAGATGTTTGTATGTTTGCATGCTAAACTAGTGTTGGACAATGACAAACAGACTTTAAACAGATTCTACTTACCATTAAACCTAAACAGCCACATCAAACTATCTTTTAGTTGGCTGAGAAACCCAAGATACGATATCTCCACATGGTAGCGACTTGGTTACACCTTTAGCTCATGTCCTAAAGCACATCCTGCTTTATTAACTGTTTTACAATGACCAATGAAGTGATATGTTTACTGGAGTAATAAACAGAGTACAGTCATCATTTATAGACGAGGTTCCTTCATCCCTTTCTCGTGCTGCATTGGTCGTACCTTAGATGAAAGCTATTCCTATTTATTGCCACTCATAATCACAGCTTCTATATAGATATTAGGGGTGCAACGATACTCGTATCGATATTGAACCGTTCGATACAGTGCTTTCGGTTCGGTACGCATATGTATCGAACAATACAAAATTTGTAATTTATTTTATCAACTTTCTGTGTTGAGCGCTCAGTGAATCTGCGTTCGACTACTCCGCCTAGGCTGCACTGTCGAGCACAGATCCACTGAGCGTTCAACACAGACAGCATTGCCAGAAGGAAGAGCACAGGGCAAGCTAGCGAGACAGAAGTTAAGCTCTCCTTGCAACATGGCAAATTGAACCTCCCCCACCCTCATTCAGATCTGGCGTTTGGAATTATTTTGGTTTTCATGTGACGTATGACCCTGAAGCTAAGCGCGTCATGGACTAAAGTAAAACAGTATGTTGGATGTGCCACGCAATGCTCAATTACATGGGTGGGAACTAGTGTGTTAGCGCAGTTAGCTCGTTAAGGTGTTGGCCGTCTAGCCCCACGCACGGGGCGATCAGGGGTAGCTCGTTAACGGAGATTTGCCGTGTTGTGGCGTTAACGTCATTTCAACGAGATTAACGCTGACAGCACTAGTGGGAACACAACGAATATGACTGCACATTTATGGAGACATCATCCTAGTGCAAAGACAAGTGGAATCAGACAAAAACAACAAGCATGCATGCTACAAACTTTACCCGAGTCATTTAGACAGCCGTTAGGACATGATTCTCCTTATGGGGACCTGATATGTTTAATATTGTGGCGAGCTCAGACAAGGAGGAGACGGAGGTGTCATTTGGTCTTGCTTCCCGTGAGCTAGCCAGGGAGCACAGCCGTTTATTGACATCTGCAGAAGAACACTGCCGCTAGCTAACTGCTCAGTGCGGCAACCGCACAGCAACAACAACAACACACAGGGCGCCCTCTGACCCCGGAAGGACACACCGTCGCAGCGAGAGGGCGTCACCCGTCACTATGGCAACATAAACAAAACATAACTGTACAAACAGAACCCCGAACAGCCCTGACCCGCTACAATATGCTGCTGAGAATATAGCCCAGAAGAAGCGTATAGTATAGCTTTTATTTTGGAAAGAGCCATTTCTCTGTAATAAACTCTCTTTTCCAAAGATGAGTGATTCCTCAATCAGATACAGGGCTTGCAAAATCGCTAGCCCGACGTACCGGGGCTAGCGATTTTTCCAGTCGGGCTACCAAAATCTATCTCTGCCCTGCCCGTCGGGCTATTGTAGGAAGGAAAAATATATGTCAATGCTTTTGCATTCTTTCGGAAATGTAGCTGGGTAATTATGTCATTGGCATCGGTGAGCCACTGTCAATATGTGACATATTGAAATCGCGTTTGAATTTGCGCTTGTTTTTTGCTTTCACTTTGCAATCGCGCAAACTGTGTATAGAGAGCGACAGCACTGATTGGTGAGTGACGATAATTTGCGCACCAATTCCTCTGACATCGTCTTATCAATCGTTAGCTTACTATGCAAACATGACAAGTGAAATCTCCCGCAGCAAGCTTAAACATGTGAGAGGTTGATCGCACAGAGAATCGCTGACTGTTATGTGTGTGTGTGTGTGTGTAAAAGCAGCAGGATATATATTTTAGTTCTGCTGAGCCAAATAAGACAGGTCAGGGTGAAGAAGTGACAGCCAAAGAAAAGCTTACCACAAAACGGAGAAGTTATGACAAATCAGACTATAAGGCAAAAAGAAAGTGCAGCTTTATGGTTTCATGGACAAAAGAATTTCTGTGGCTGCAATATGACGAGCTATATAACCGGGGCTGCACATAAGTGGTCCGCAGGTGCGCGTTCGCTGTCAAAATAAAAAAAAAAAAAAAAGAAGAAGTTGCAACGCGTGTTTGCATACATAAGATTTTCTGGAGGAGGACAGACATTTGTTTAGAACTCTTAAAGATGTCGAAGAAGCTCCTTTAAGCAATTACTTTGGTGTTCCTCCACCTCCAAACAAATGTCAGAAGGAGTCCGAACCACAAAAGAAGCGCGTATTCTCGGAAAAGTGGTTGCAGGAGGTGAGCTGGCTTCAAACAAATGATGAACGCACAGAGATGTGGTGCGGAATGTACCGTGAAAATCCCACTCTAGCGGACAAAACAGTGCTTTTTATATGGACGCAAACGCGCGTTGCAACTTCTTATCTGGTGCGCGTCTTTTATTTTGACAGCGAATGCGCACATGTGGACCACTTATGTGCACCCGTGTAAATAACATCATGTTCTGCCGGGTGTGTTGTTGGTTTTCTCTCGATTTCTGAGTCGACAAGCGCCTTTGTTACTGGGACCAGTCATTTTAAGAAAGGCCCCCATTAGAACTCATGAGAAATGCAAGAAATGCATTATTGCTCAGTCTGCAATATCTTTCCCAGAACAAACACCAATTGCAAAGAACATACTAAAAATAAACCTGAAAAATCTGTTTAGAACAGCTACTATGTTGCAAAGAGTGAACTACCACTGGCACAATGTAGCAGTCTTTGCAAACTTCAAAAAGCAAATGGCCTCGATCTTGGTTCCACTTGTCTCTTACCCGTGACTTCAGTGGAAATTTCAAAGTCAGGATCTGACACAGACTGATTCATGTCCTACACAGTTCTTACAAGTTCATAGAAATTTCTGTTCAATTAGAACCAAGTATTTGAGTTGATGATTGTAATTTTTATACAATGTTGTAATTTGTTTTTCAACAATTTTTTGATTAATGTTTTGTTTCCTTTACAATATTATACTTTAATGTATAATATTGTAAAGGAAACAAAACATCAATCAAAAAAATTGCTCTCTTTTTTATTCGGGCTACTTACATTTATTTTGGGCTACCAAAAACTGAAGAGTCCCTGCCCGAAGGGCTACCAGGGATTTTGAAATTTTGAGAGCCCTGAGATATATTTATTTTTTTAATTACTTTTGTTTCAGCAACATTAAATTTAAAAACTGTACTTTTGAGTTAAAATATATATTTATAATTTTAATAAATGACAAATTAAAAAGGCATGAACATTTTTTTTGTATCGAAAAAATATCGAACCGTGACACCAAAGTATCGAACCGAACCGAACCGTGAATTTTGTGTATCGTTGCACCCCTAATAGATATGTATAGATAAAAGAAGATTGTTTTCATCTGATTAAGGGGATTCAGTGAAATTAAAAAGGGTAGCACAGTTATTAATTTTGACCTATAATAAATGATTTTTTAACAAGTAATAAAAAAAAGAAAAAAGTTGTTACATTTTTGAGGTCCTACCAACATCTCGCTTATTCTGTGTATGGTCTCTGTTAATATTCTTAATGTGTCACAGTCCACACCTTTCATGCACTTAGACCTAAAACCCATTTCAGTCTGTCAAAGTTTAAGCTGTAGAGGTTTAATAACTGTAGGTCTTTGTTGAAAAAAGCAGCTGGCGGTAAAATGTCTGCATTCCCCCATCTGTGAATATGAGTATAAAAATACACAAAAGTGATGCTTTTCAGAATAGAACTTCAATCAGCTCTGTTAAACGTGTCCTTGGCACAGGCTTCGTTTTCTGCAGCATCAATGGAAACTACACTCAGATGTTTACATTAGAAATTTCTGTATTTATTGAATCTACCGCTCACTGAAAATGAAGTCTGCAGTCATTAATACGACATAGGGCCCATTCCTTCTGTATGACTGAACTGAAGTTCTGCGCTAAGTGTCCCACTCATTCACGTTGTTTTTACTGGCTTTGCATAATCCAGTAATGCCTTAGTATATTAGTCTTCATGAGAAGGCTTTATCTCTCTCTCAAATGCATACTGATGGCTGCATTATTAATGCATCAGCTTTTATCGATGAGTGCACATGGTTAATTGTTGATCAGATGACATCTGGTGCCCAACTGAGATCAGCGATGTGTCAGAGTCCCAGTTGGCACTTCTATTGGCCAGCTGCTCGGTTCTGTTAGAGCTGTGATTGGTTACATGTCACAGTGTAAAGGGCCTGAGGAAGCTTTTGCGGTCTGCAGGGCTTCAGTGTGTCTTCTTCACATCATATTATGCTCGCCCCCCCCTCCGGTATGGATTCTTTCTGGAACATAAAAACAAAAATAAAAATCATATGTGTTTGTGTGCAGTACACCTGTACTTGGGGCATTATAGACACAAGCCTTTCTGTTTTCTCCTCTTCCCTACTCACTGTCTTGTTTAATAGCAGTTAGGCCACACACACTGACAATCTGCAGCTATGCTCCGCAAGTGCTCTTTGCAAAGATAATGTTTAATGAATGAGACTTTACCCTGTCTGGTCTGCTGTGCTAAACGTGACAGCGTCTGCTTTTGTGGGACGACACATGAGCCTGACAGAGTAACAGTAGCGATCCGTGTGTTTCGTGTCTATTTCTTAAGATTTATTGTTAGAGTACGTCTGTGGTTGGAAGAGGGACATTAGGTATACACAGAGGTATTTTGGCTGTTGAGTCGAGTGTGGTGTTTTTAGACTGAGTAGCTTTGAGGAGCAGTTGAAACAATAATGACTGTGTTTAATCCATCTCTCTCAGGGGCAGAAAACAGAAGCGGAGAGGTACTTCCTCAAGGCCATCCAACTCGATCCCACAAAAGGCAACTGCTACATGCATTATGGTAAGCACGGATATATATTTCTCTTCCAGTCTGACTCACACCAGATTTCTTCTTACATTTCAAATATTTGATTTGGAAATTTCACGCATACATGCTGCACTTGTGCAAGACGAGCACTTGTGCACCTTAGCCGGTTGTTTGTACAACAGAGTTGGCTGACCCTTCTGCCATTTCTGTTTTTATTCTTTGTGATTAGTCGAGAGTCACAGGAAGCAGGGTTGATTTCCTTAGATTGTTCACTGATTTGATGGGTGTACAGAACGTGACAATTTTAGCATATGCCTCTTCTCAAGCTTTCCATTAATCAGCAGTATTACCTCTTGGATTTAATTTCTTTCATAGTACCTTTGAGTTTGTAAAAGCATTTAAAGCCTTGTCTTTGTGATCACCAGGTCGCAAGTGACATTTAAGGAAATTGGTTAATGGTGGATTTATGCATTTTGTTGAGTACTGTGTGTGTAGGTTAATTATCCAGCCAATCAGGATATGGATTGCATTGATCCAAGCACAGAGACAGTGTTATTTCAAGAAATTACTAAACGGTACTAATAATAAAGGAGATATAATATCCATATGGAACATCCATATAACATCATTTATCTTATTTCTGTTGGCCCAAGTAAAAATATGCAGCAATTAATTTCTATTTCTTGTTCAGATCACAGCTATGGTTTAATTTACAAATATATCTATTCACAGCTAAACACATCAGATCTGCCATATACTGCTGGGTTTTCATTACTTTAGATTGACTAAGTTGTTTGTTTTTCAAAATGTTTTTTGTTTCTGAGACCGAGTGTCCTCAGGCCTGAAGAAGACTCTTCAAAAAAGGTCTTAGAGTGCACTAAAAATCATGAATTTAATTTAGCTGTGTTTATTTGATCATTTTCACTTGCCTGCCTTAGGCAGCAATGCTAGTGATGTGTTTTTTTCCTATGTATTAAAAAAGGCATACACTATCCTGCTACAAATGGAGTTTCAGTCAGCATTATTAGAAGTGTACTGCCTCATTTGGGGCTTTTGAATTTTAGTTTAAAAAAATATGTAATAAGTAAAGAAGTTAGCTGATTATTGCTTTCATCCATCTATTCTGCTGGTTACTAAGGTAAATTAATTACTTCCATTGTAGAATTGAGTCATATATGCCTGGGAATAGTATTAATAGGTGATACTTTTATGTTTAGACTTGCATTCCCAACTACTTAGTAAATTAAAGGGTCAAGTAAATTAATTACGCATACATTTATTTATTTCTTGTCCAGCCTAATTGTCACATGAAAACCTCGCGTGGCGTTCCCCAGGGGTCAGGTCTTGGTCCCATTTAATTCTCTTTCTATACACTGTGTAAGATAATCTGTAAATAATATAGTGTTAATGTTAGTTTTAACTGTTAGGATACTCAACATAAATAACATAAGTTATTTACTTAGCCCGAGTTCTTTTTCTTCAGCTGTCCAAATCTGAAGTGTTGCTCGAAGGAAAGAAAAAAAAACCAAAACGTAGAAATCTGTCCTCCAGCATTAGCTAGCCCGCTCACAATCTGGGTATGAGCTTAAACTGACAAAATCGTACAGCCGTACTTTCTCCAATTAAGAAATTATGCAAAAGATAACAATTATTATATTTTAAGTAAAAGCATATTATTTTTGCTGTTGTGTATCAAAGTCGGGTCCGTTTTATTAGTTGATGTGTTTGTCTCTGACAGATTTGATTTCATTTATCAAAAACAGTGCAAAACTGCAGATCTGGAGGTTTTTAGTGCACAGTTGCAGCCTAAAAACTCACTTAAAATACAGCTCTTGCCTTGTCCTGCACTAAAGGCTCCAGTTTCATCCACAGTTATTAAAAAAATGCGCTTGGGTTCACTTGGTGGTTTAGCATCCTGGCACAGCATTGGAGCTTACCAAAATCAACAGTGTATTAATTCCCCCTAAACCTGGCTCTTACCGAGGGGTCCGCCCCGCACTGGGCCTTGTCAGGCTTCTATAATCCCCTCTCATTAGGCTGGTCCACAGAGGTTAACTGCAAGGTAGGCGCACCCGTAATAAGACGTAACCCTCCTGCTGAAAACATTTTTATCCAAAGGGAACAGATCTATCAAGGCTGATAATCTGAACAAATGAGTCTGAAAGATGGCCAAGGAGAGATTTTATGCTGCACTTATATTTAATGTTTCATCATATTGTCACAAGTGCAGACTAGTCTGTCCCTCTGCCCAGGCCAAAAGAAACACTGCGAGGCCGTGTATCCCTACGTGCCCCTGTGGGGATCCCAAAGTGTTTTAATAATGGTGCTGTTCCCTTCTGCCCTGCCAGGTCAGTTTTTGTTGGAAGAGTCACGGCTGCTTGAAGCAGCAGAGATGGCAAAGACAGCTGCACGCCTTGACAGTGGGGAATTTGATGTGGTCTTCAATGCAGCCCACATGCTCAGGTATGTTTTTGATTGGCGTGATTTTTTCTCTTTCTTCAGGTTTGATGATTTCCTTAGTGCAAGAGCATGCATAAAGACACTGGATGTATTTTATTCTGCCTAGATGAGATGGGTGGGCCACAGTTTTCTGTGGCTGAGTAGAAAGAAAGCTGTGTATGAGAGAGGGAGGTCTACTGTCTGCACGTTTTATCCAGGGGCTTACACCATTCCTCAGCCTCTGTGATTTACTTGGCTATACTTTGTAATCCTCTTCTCTTGCTGCAGTGCCAGCTCTAGAACTCCTGGTTTATCTTAGTGCGTAGTGTAGCTATATATCTCAGAGGGCTGTCTCTCAAATTACATATACCACTCTGTCTCAGTCTTCCATCACTGGCCAGTGCTCATATTTGAACGCATAATTACAAATTAGTGCAAAGTTCAGCTGTTGAGGCTAAGCAGGAAAGCCCACAAACTGTTGTTTGTGAATGAGAGCCATGTGTGGGATTGTATAAATACAGCTATGTGCCAACTTACTGAATGCTTCCCCCCTCCCCCTGAATAAACCTCCAACTTTATATTAGCCAGTGTAGCGATTTCCTTGTTTAATTAGTCACCGTGGGCAACTCTCTGCATATTTGTCAAAACTACGACTGCCAGCTGTAAAGAAAGATAACTCGTGGACAAGTGCTTCGCTGGACTCACCAGAGATCTGCAAAGTTACTGTGCTTAAGAGTACATCAGTGCACTCCCACTCAGCTTTGTTCAGCGTACCTCTGCTGATCGTGTAGTATCTTCACCACCAACGGTTTCAGGCGTAGAGAGCCTCTCCTAGAGTCCAGACTCCTGGCAGCTAAGTGAGCATCAAGCAGCGCTCGGGTTGAACTCATCTCCGCCTGCTTGGCATGGGGTCTCACTCCCTCCACAGCTCGTGTTCTTTATGTGTTTGTCTTGGACGTAGATGTGGAAAGCCCATCGGTTGGTGGGGACACAAGTGAATCTGCACAGGAGAGGGGAAGAGATTAAAAGGGGGAGCAGTAGCTCTCAAATTTGCAAATGTCGTTTATTACCCCTTTGGGCTTTTGGTTTTGACTATTTTGCTTTCAAACTAATAATTTTCATCTGCTTCGTTTTAAGAGTTCTTTTATTTTTTTCACTACGAATGTAGGACAGGAAAAGTTGGGCAATAGTAAGGCCAAGAGGTACATGCTTGTACTTCCCATGAGTATGTCAAATGCCAGTGAAAGTGAAAAATTACACTGTGAAGTCGTAGAGTAAAGTACAATCTGTAGATTTCCAAAGGCAGCCCTGGGAAAAGCAAACATTATAAAACACACAAGCACTTTATCCACACGCAGTTTACTTCATACCCTAACCCCTTAGTACTGTACGCTGCTATCGTGCCATAATCTTAAACCGACTATGAGACCAAATGTAAATTTTGTGAAATATTTGATGACTGCAACTAAGTGTTGAAATTGCAGCCCAATGTCAGGCTTACAAGCAGAATTTGTCTTTGTTGTGATCTCCTTTTTTTAGGTGGCATCATTAGACAACAAGATCACTGGTTTTTAATTATGGACAAGAATTTTTTATTATTTTTTTATTTCATTAATGCCTGTTTTTGTCATCAGCCTCTCTCGCAGTTCCTGTGCTGGTATAGCCTTACAATAGCTCCTATTCCAATGGTTGGCCTTCACTGTCTACAGTGCTCTCACAACCCACAGTCAGACGGCTCTAGGAGGTCCTGTAGCTCTGCTGGTTACAGTGTGGCAGCTTTCCAGTTCTCCTCTCTTAATGTGTTTATAAATGTGATAATGATATTATGGAATTAGATTTGTGCATTTTTCATCTCTGAAGGATCTGCTTTCTAAATATTATGCTGGCAAACAAACATATGGTTGTGGTTGGATGTGAAAGCCACATTTATAATCTCAGGACAAATTCAGCAACTCGAGTTGGTGTTTGGATCCCTGTTGGAATGTAAAATGCTTCTTTCTGAAACAAAAAAGGGAGAAACCCAGCCATAGCGTATTCTTCTGTATATCTGAATATGTAAGCAAACACAACGTATAACTTATTTAAGATCCAATTACAACACTTTGGCAGTGTCAGTTGACCCACTGTGGTCACAGACTTGAATATATCAACAACTACCATAAAGTTTTGTACAAACAGTCTTGAGAGGAAGAACGACGACTGACTGGGGGGATTATTTTTTCTATAGCACCACAATGATCTTCTTATTCACGGTGTAAGCTGAAGTGAACTGGAATGGACTGACACCAAATGATCACTAAACGTGGACACCCGTCAGAACATTAGCATTTAGCTAACACCAGTATGTGGCTAACGTTAGCCTCAGAGAGCTACAAGCTACAAGTTTTTCTGGAGGCTCTTTTCCTGCTGTATAAAATATAAGGTATAGGTATTTTTTTCTAACTCTGAATTATAAATCATCTCCTTCATCTGTTAAAATTAAAGGATTAAGATTTCACAAAACCAAACATAGATGTATACGCAGGTCCAGACGTTTCTCTGGAACTACGCAGATGACGATCTCATAATAAAGCACGACAGCCTAAATGAAAGCATGGCTATAAAAGCTTCGCTTCCTTTGATCATTCTGACTTAAGGGGCTCCACAGCCGGCCGCTGTTGACTCCGTCCTTGACTATGTCAGTGTTAAATTGTTTTTAATTGGGCAATTGTTACCATAAGGGCACAGCCTGAAGCTGTGTGTCATAAAGGTGATTTCTGATATGCCAGAAAGTTAACAACAGGAAGTGTTTTGTGACCGAGGAGCCACCGGCTTATGTGCAGTAGTACAGTGGGTTATGAAAGAAGACGATGCAGCCGTGTTGTAACTGTAGTTTTCGTGTCCTCAGGAACAGTGTGTTTCTGGTTCCAGGGACTCATGCCGACAAGCCATCTGCTCAAAAATCCTTTTTGTCACAATTTGGCATATGCAGCATATTTTGGAGCATTCGGTCTGTACGCTCTGCTGTCCTGTTTTGGTTTTGGGGTTTTTATTGATGGTATGATTACGTTTCTGTTTTAATGGTGTTTGCACAGTTTAACTATCTCAATATCTATCAAGTGTTGCAACCCACATTTTTCCAGACTAAATGTAAACAGATATGTACAGTGAATATTCCAGATGAGCCTCGGTTTCTTGGTATGCAATGAACTAGATGTCCTGACCTCAAGGTTCAATTAGAACAGAAAGTGCTTGCAGTGCACTGCTCAGCACAGATGTTATCAAAAGATGCTATCGAACGAGAAGCCTACGGGCGATTGGATTGGCTTTTCTCATCCCTCATGCTGTTCCTCTGCGTTACTTTCTCACTGACCCTCGAGCGCTAGTAAACACGAGGGGTTCAAGGCCTCATCCGAAGCCAGCAGCAATAAAAATGAGTAATGACCGCCTCTCTGTTTTCCTTTTGCAGACAAGCCAGCCTAAATGAGGCAGCCGAGAAGTATTACGGACAAGCAGCGAGCCTGAGACCCAACGTGAGTAAAACCACAGCTAGCTAATCTTCCCCCGTTACTATTTACTCTGATGGACAATGCGCAATCGCAGTCTGGGTGGCTTTCCAGTATTATTACTCTCTGATCTGCTTTTGCACAACACCATGCATTGTCAATGGAGCTCAGACAGATGAATGCTAGGTTTTTACTATGCCCAGAGATTTGCTTGTCCAACATCCATCACCAACTTCAAAGGAGAGGCCAGGGTAAGCAGAATGAAAAGAATAATGATAATAACACTGAGTCAGGGGACTGTGACGTCTTGAAAATGAATGGGATCCAGTCTTTGAGAGCTCTGACAGGGAGGGTCAAGTTGTTTAAGTGAGGGTCACAGAAGGAGCAAAGTATGTTTGGCATGTGGTCACCCTGTTTATTCCTGCGTCTTGATTAAAAGAAATCAGTTTGGGATTAATGATCAACTATATCTGAACAATGATATACAGACAAAGCAAAGTCTAGTGTTAGGACCACATAAACCCTGGGATAACACAAACAAATACTGACAAATGGAGCAACCAAAACTTGAGTATAACAGAGGAATTCAATGTTTTTTCCATACATGACGAAATTCAAAGAGCGTAACTGTTCAGATCCCTGACCGTTCCCACTGATACTTTTTCTGATGTCTAAATAATTACTGTTAACTGCCTCCACCCAAAATGCACAGCCAGCGTTGATTAGATGTTTATAGGCCGCTTATTGTGCTCCACATTGCCGACAATAGACCGAGGTAGAGCTGCTGTGTTTTCCGTGTGCCCAGCTAAGTGAGGAACGAGATGTGAAATACTGTTCTTTAAATAACAATAATAATAATTATACATTTTATAGCTTTTAATGAATCCTGTCGGTATTGTACATCAAATATTGCAGTTTTGATATATGACAGGATGATTTATGAGCATGTTTAAAGCATAACTGTGTTCTGAAAGGTTTAAAGAGTTCAAACTCATTATCGATAACACATCGATTTTGTGGAGTCTCACATCAGGTTCTTGTCATTAATCCATAACAGACTCTTGCATACACAACTACAGCCAGTTTGGAGTTAACAAGTTGGCTTCAAACTGTTTGGAGAGTGTATGAAATACACACAACACCATTTCTGTGTCAGTGTTGTTCAGTTCGTCTGTAAATTAAAGTCTCGAGATGTTTGTGTACTCCGTAGTCCTCGTCCACATGCAGATGTTTTGCCCCTGTCTGGTCCACTTTTTGGGAAACTTTTTGTTATTTGTGTTGCTTTACAGCTGAGACATTATTATAATTTAGCATCTTCATCCGTCTTCCTTACCTGTATCCTTTGTTCTTTCCAATGTGATTTGACTTAAGCCACGTACGCTGTCTATCTTCATTTGTCATTTCATGCTTTACTGCGACTTGACTCTTTGCTCTCCAAAGGCCCTGGTGTTTTATATTAGGCACATATGTCTGCTTGCTTTCAGGGAGAGAGGACACTTCCTTCCATTCAAAGGATTTAACAGTCCTACAGTTCCCTCAGTCTAGATAAACTAAATCGGGTTGGATGCTTGCTTAGCATCAGTTGCTCTCTATAACCTATGACATCTGCCCTTTCAAAGTTTCCAACTTTATATGGATAGTCTTTGCTTAAATGGCTATTTAAAGTCATTGCAGCCAGGTCATTCAACACCTGGTTTTACACTGAACATTCACAACCTCTATAGCATATGTTGCTTTACAGTCTAGGCTAATATGCTCTGCATCTGGACATGCCTCTGCTCCTGCATGCCTATTTCAGCGAGGGTGGGGAGGCAGAGAGGTTACAGAGCAGCAGGAAATGAGAAAAAAATAAAAGCTTTTGACAAGCCAGTGTTCTGCAGTGTGTTGCAAGGGCTAGGAAGAATGCAGAAACGGGGGTATAAATCACAAACGGCTTAGATATATGAAGAAGGGGGAGAAGCAAAGGCTTTTAGTAGTCTTTGAGTCTGCAGGGTAGACTTAGGAGGGAAACAAAATTCAGGGATTGCTAAGTTGTGCATGGGTGAAAAGAGCAATCTTTGAAGCTATGCTGCAGCTGTGCTAAGAAGAAAACCAGCACTCTGTGGATTTTCTACCCAGGAGTCACTGCACAGTGTTTCACGTGTTACACCACTCATCAGAAAGTGTCCTGGGGAGCGGTAAAAAGTGTGAATACAAGCTTTGTTAGCTTTCTGGAAAACATTTACTTCTATTCTCCAGGATCCATCCATTCAAACCCTGACTTTGACTGGACAGAGTTTGTTTGTTAAAGTCTTACTGCCCACCTGCTTCAGTGAACTCACACATGTATTAGAGACAGGGGCAATGACATTTTTTGTTTTTTGTTAACACACAATACATCAATACATTGTGGCTCCGTTTATGTGTCGTCACTTTCAACTGTGTCCATCTGTGTAAGAAAAAATACTTTGGCTCACAATTTTCCGACTTTTAAAATGCACCAACTTGTAAACTGAAGCCTGGCGGTTATTCTATGATTTAAACATCCAATGATGGGTCAAAAAGAAGGTAATTTAGAGTGCCTCAGAACTACCTCAGCCATTAAATTCAAGAACCCTGGCTGCTAGCAGAACAAATTTAGTTTTGCCAGGATGCTTTAAATTAAAAGAAAGATCCTCTCCAACGAGCTACAGTAGAGGTCTTGGTCGTGTCAGTCCTTCCTTTGGACCATGCATGTGTTCTATGTTTTACATTTTATGTATGTCTTTTATCCTGTCTTCCTTCTCTCACCCCAACCGGTCGCAGCAGATGGCCCCGCCCCTCCCTGAGCCTGGTTCTGCCGGAGGTTTCTTCCTGTTAAAAGGGAGTTTTTCCTTCCCACTGTCGCCAAAGTGCTGCTCATAGGGGGTCATATGATTGTTAGGTTTTCCTCTGTATCTATGAAGCGCCTTGAGGCTACTTGTTGTGATTTGGCGCTATATAAATAAAATTGAATTGAATTGAATTGAATGTGTTTACAGCAGAAAATGGTTTTCTCTCAAGGGGACAGTGGTATAGTTGGGCTATACTGGTTGAATTCTGCCAAAGAGAAAAACACTCTCCTTCTCATTAAAATGGAGATCATGCATGGAGCATCACTCATCCTACTCTGGAACTGGAAAAACTGTGAAATGTTTTGTAAGCGAACAGTCCAGCAAACGGCACCGTTCACACAATTCCTCGTAGTTGGGAATATATGAGACAAAGGCTAACACTCTTAGGAGAGCTTCTGTGCTTAAAAGTGTGACACTTAAACTCCAGATTCACATTAATATAAGAATGTAAACTGTCCAGTTATTCGTCTGGGGTTGTTTATTTGGAGAGTTACTTAAATGTTGATATAGATTCAGTGTCATCTATTCAGTTTTCATCTATTATGATTTCTCCGTTCGCTCTTTCAACAAGAGAAATACTTTGGGTTACCTAATGGACCAAAAGAAATTGTTCACCTCTTTAAATATCATAATCATGCATGTTTTAAGTCAGACGTGCATGTGATGATCGTTACAGTAAGAAAGTCTTTCTTTTTTTTTTTTTTAACATCCTCGTATCCTAGGAATTACAATTATAGAAATCACAATAGTCCGAAGCAGTAGCCTCACTACACGATTAGACATGTTTTTCACATTTCAAACTGAAATAGTGATCAGATGTGGCCCTTCCCTAGCCCTGGATATCCTCCTGACATGATTGCACCCCAGACACATTTCCTGTAGTTTGGTCCTCATGACTCACTCATTGCACCGCTGATGATTTTGCCCCTCGGCACTAACGGGAATAAACAGTATATTCATCTCAACCCACTTCAAAGTCGCGGTCGCTCCCTCTGACATCTACGGCCACAGACAAGACACAGAGACACGCAAAGCAGCATGGTTACCAAACTCCAAACAGGGTCTGGGTGATCAGACGAACAGAAACCACTGTGTTAAAAAATTACTTTCTTTATTTAAGCCTCACCTCTGGCATTTTCTCTTGCTTTTGCCATAAGAGACAAGTTACTGTTACTCATTTTTTCCATTTCCATTAAATTATGTACATCCCAAAGTGTGAACAGATGGACTTTATGTGCATTATTTATCAGCCCGTGGATGTAGTAAAATTTGAATTTTTTATTAAAACATGTCTCTAGTTAAAACACTGTCCTTATGTGTATGTTAGCTCCCGTTTGCTATGTCCCAGGCAGCTGTGTTTGTACCAACTACACTAGTTTATAAACTGTTGCATTGTCTTTTGAGCTTAATCTCTGAATCCAATTGGTCTTACCCTAAAATAACTAAGATCGCTCTTTTTTCTTCTTAAATTTCAGTACCCTGCAGCTTTGATGAATCTTGGGGCAATCCTCCACCTCAATGGGAAGCTGCAAGAAGCTGAAGCCAATTACCTCCGAGCACTTCAACTAAAACCAGATGATGCCATCACCCAGTCCAATTTGCGTAAGCTGTGGAACATCATGGAGAAACAGGGCTTGAGGACCACGAGCCCCTGAGCTCAAGAGATCCCGCCTACTCACCATCTGCACACCAGACCCGAGAAAAGGACAGCCTACACGCTCCTCATTTGCTCCTGTCATCCAGAAAAGATGGAAGAGACTCAGGGAGAATGTTTGCTCAAAGAGGCCGTGACTGTACCACACAGCTCTCCTAGTGACTCCTGAGCTTCGCATACACCTCAGGCCAGCAGCTTTCCTCACAATCATTGCTCACAGTTTGGCAGACGTTATGTGGTATTTGGACTTTTAAGTACTTTTTTCAAAATTAAGGCTTTTTTTCCTTTATAACTAAAGCACTTGAAGTAAGACCAGGTACATCCTTTAACATTTAAGATGAGTTGAGAAGCAAGATGAGAATGAAGCAATTCTGCTGAAAGGTTTCTCAAAAAGAATTGTTGAACTGGGTAAAATTTAATATTAGAGATAAAAGAGAGGAAAGGATCTCATAATGCTGCACTGGGGGGGAGCGGGTAGTTTCCAACACCATTAAATGAAGTTCTTGGTTTGACCAGATACTCCACTTTGATCATGAAGACAGTACATGAAGAACTAACAACATTCAAAATCACAACTTAAATTTATATCTCAACTCTCCAGCTTGTGTACTGATTCATAGTCTCGGTGATGAAATTTGTTCATTAGAATATACACACTTTGCTATTATTGCAAACCATTTGTAGCACTCTCCTAATATTCGGTGACAACTTGAAAAAGGGAATTGAATTTGTTAGCCATTGCAGCACAACGGTAGCCTCTGCAAATGTTCCGCTTTGCAAAACCCAGCATATTTTGGCAGTTAAGCTCAAAAAGTGAAGAAAAATTTGCATTGTAATGACTTAAAAGGTGTAATATCTTTTTCATGAGTGTAGCAGGAAGTGTTTTTATCATTACAGATCTTCTCTGCATTGGTTAAGAAGTCACCATGGCAGTTAAGAAACTATACATAGAAATGTTAAGCTACCTTCCTGTGGAAGTAACAGACAAAAAATAGGTAGGTACTGTAGATTCAGGTACACCGCCTTGCTACATGCCCGAAGCTTTTATAGAAGAGTGTGTAAGGACCTTAAGCAGATGAAGGAGTTCTTCTAACCAAATACAAAAACTATGCTGATGCACACCTTTTAACCACAGAACAGTGCACAGTCATGGTGCATTTGAGGGAAATATTTTAATGCCTTTATGTTGATATAAGTAAGTTTAGTGTGTGTGTGTGTGTGTGTGTGTGTGTGTGTGTGTGTATAAATTAATTCTAATATATACCTACATAGTGTATAGTATCAAAAAAATCATCGAAAGCAGCAAAAAAGTAGCCAGACACGAATTTGACTGCGTTACTGAGCAAGTTTGGCTTTTTACATTATTACAGTATTTCTCACATTGTCAGTCTTTCAGTCTCATTTGTACATATTCTGTGTAATTTGTTTGTTTTATTGTCAGCAAGTGAAACAGCACCTTCCCAGAGGTATCAGCATGTACCATATTTAGAATAATTTGTTTGTTACTGGTCACAAACCTCTCAGCTATCCGTGTCCTTTGTTTATTTCATTTTAAGTTATTGCTCTGTGTTAACTAGCAGCAGAACCAGCTGGTACTGTGTTTTTAGATGTAAAAAGAAGGAAACGACAGCTGTTATGTTTACTCCTGTGGTCATTATGGAGTAAATACCCAGTTATGTGGCCCGTCGTGGGTGAATACAGAGCAGCGTCTACAACGAATGGTAACGTTTTTTGAGTTTCTGTCATTTGTTACAGTCACAATGCTATAACACCGTTCTGTTTTTAACTATGATGAAGATTCACAGTTCACATTAATTCCTAGCACCGTATGTCACACACATCAGACATATCGTGGAATTATCACATGTATATATAAAGTGTTTATGAAGAAACACTGTCAGCTTGTTTTAATGAAGGTGTTTGAGAAAAAAAATGTTTCACTCTGTGTCTCTGCTCAGGGATCTCAAGCGGTGGGCTATTGCAGAAACTTGTTCACGGAGCGTTTACTAAATTAAAATTTATTTTTGAAAGTTGTTGTATTTGTATAAATTATCGAGCTTTGTAGCCCCATTTTTTCTCCTTTTTGTATTATAAAATGAACAATGTGCCAGAGTAGACCTTTCTTCCCAGTGGTGTTTCTCTTTGTTTCGTTTGTCTGCTTATTTGTTTTGTTTGTTTTTCCACAATAAATTGATGGTGTTCTGCTTTGACGAGTGCCTGTGCAGCCATTATTGCTGATAGTGTAGGTCACAGATTGATATTAAGGTTTTGCCAGTCACACTTTGGAGCAACAGCTTGAGTTTTACATCAAATTTCCGTTGTATTAAGCGTTAATGGGGTGATCTTCCATGCTGTGGAACAGCTTTTACAGGGTATATAAAGTTGCCCCCTGTAAATTTGCTAAAATGTGTCATAAAATCAACTCAAATGAATTTCCTCTGCTTTGATCTTTGTACAACAAAGGAGACATGTAAATATTGCCATATGGAAGGGGTAGCAGTGTGGAGCCACATATGGTCGGTGTGTTTCGATTCCACCCGTCCCACAATTCAGACCCTGTTGACAAGTAAAGGGCCTTTCCCTGTGAACGAAGCGGTCTGCCTTGTGATGTTTCTCACATGTTCTGCTTGGAAGGTCTGCGTTCATGAACCGAGCTCACCATGGTGCCCAGATTTCCTTATCGAGCTGGAATGCATGGGCGCTGCTTGCACTGTCCAGTCCAGTTTGGCTCTTCTTCTCATAACACAGGTGCGCTTCACTTAATCTCTGCATCAAATAGAGAAAGTTGACAGTTTGTTGGGTTGTGGAGTCACGCCGCAAATGCGACGTAGTTTTATTTATTGCTATATGAAACAGTAGGCATTTGACTGTCTTCCCATAGCTTGCTAACTGTGAAATTACACGTCAGCTCACATAGTTACCATTCCCTAAAATAGGGAGTGTCATGTTTCCAGTGGAGTCTGCAACCAGACAAGTAGATTTTTATGCAGTTATTAAAACAAGGCAAACATGAACTTCTGATCATAGCACTGGTAATAAGGAAAGGGAATAATAATAAAAAAGGGAGGCATGGTGGCGCGGTGATTAGCACTGTCGCCTCACACCTGGCCAGGGTGTGTACACGTTCTCCCCCGTGTTTGCGTGGGTTCTCTCCGAGACGTGCACTTAGTGTGGTTAGGTTAATTGGTAATTCTATATTGTCCATAGGTGTGAATGTGGGTCTGTCTCTATGTTTTAGCCCTGTGACAGACTGGCGACCTGTCCAGGGTGTAGCTGTGGTAGCTGGGAAAGGCTCCACCCCCCACGATCCTGACAAGGATAAGCAGATGGAAAGGGAAATGGACAGATTATGACAAGGCACTGAATTTTCAGGAGGTTTGAACAAGTGAGCTGACTAAAATAAATAATGTTGAATAATTGTTTAAATCTGCTTATTAATTATTTCATCCCATTTTTTTAGTCATAGTTGTTTTTGTCTCAAAATACTTAAGAGTAAACATGCACATGTAGGAAAGATGTAAAAGTCTAGAGTTAAAGCAGGTTAACACATGTTCACTGCAGTAATGCACCTGAATCCAGGTTGTGCACCTGCACTGTACAATACTCTCCTCGCTTGTCTGTTAGTGTTGCCAAAACACTTAAGCTAGTGTTCCTAAAATGAGGTAAGAAGACACACAGTGAGCACATAACTTTGGATTTCTGTGTCAGTGGCCTTTAAGCAAACAGTAGTGTTTCTGGGTTCTCATCTGCCTTTAAAGCTCTCAACACGTGGGTGTTTATGCAAACACATAATACTGCGAGCTCTCATTAGTACTTCGCAGCTTGGATGACTGTGGTACCAACAAGGCCAAATCACTGACAATGTCATTATGCGGTGCAGAAACCCTGCAAATTGATTTCAATGAAGAGTTTTAGACTGATATAAAGTGACATGGCCGTACCATAAATTATACAGAACTGATTTATATTTCATGCTAAAAGCGACATTTCTTTAACAATGTATGTCAGAATTGCTTTTATATTTAATTAGATGTAAAAATGGTTTCCCTGCTTCTTTTATACGCTCCACATTTCTCTCATTGTAAGAGATAAAGGATTGTCTGAAGCCAGGCCTCAAGGAAATCAGAGTCATATGACTTCTGCTCTTATGACTTTAGAGCGCTTCATTGCTTGATATGACCTCTTGCACTCTCCAACTGTTCAAACTGGGAGAAAGGAATTCATTTTATTATGCTGTGATCTGGCAAATCTGCCTGCTGTTATCAAGCAAACATTTCGTGGTATGTACCGATGGACTATCGCTACTTTGATCTCAAGCACCTGAGCCAGGCGCTCACAGCACCCGACCAAGCTTGTTTGGAGTGGTTCACTGTGCGTGATGCAGAGAAGTCTTCGCCTCTGGACCCAATACCCACTGTTATTATTTGATAAAAGAGGCATTAGGATGAAGCTCCTCCATGAGATCTAGATTTTGCCTCATATTATTGAAGCGTTTTGATGTCCAGAAAGGAAATTGTCTTTCTTTGGCATTTTACAGCACATGTTGTACTGCAGCTGTTTATACAGGAGCTATTGTTCCTAAATGCAAAGAGGTAAAATGAGATATGGTAAAGTATGCAGATTCCTTTTAAAAACTTCTATACCTGAGTTTTTATAATTTGTAGAACAAAAAGAGTTAATAAAGGCTAATTGGCACTAAAACCACCATTTTTCTGGTTTTTGCATTCTGCTGATATATTGATTACAGCATATGCACAGCCATACAGAGAACCCAGCATGTCTGTAGACTCTGTCGGCTGTAGTTTTATTTACTGTATTTTTCAGACCATAAGGCGCATTAAGCGAAACAAAACAGTCAGATAAGTCAAACTTTACTCAACTCATTCTTCTTGCTTCCTCCACTTCCGTACCATTGATTCGTTAATGCTGAATTCTCAGTCAGCTGCACTATTCCCATGTTGTTGCAGTATATTAATGACTAACCTCGTATTGTGGATGGATTATCTCAGTTGTTCTCCTGACTGAAGTTTGGTCCGTTTACAGCATCCTGCCATGCAATTACATTTGTCCCTAACCATCGGGAACCCTAACGTTAACTTTTATCGAGTGTAAAAAAGTTGGCGTTCATCCTCCAACTTTTCTGTGTTTATGCTATGCTAACATAGCTGTGTAGCTAGCTACCACGTAGCACATCATTATATACCAGCTAGCTCAACTTCAGTAACCCTACAAATGTCACTGCTGTTTAGTTTTCTGTCTTCATTTATGTTGGAAGTGATAGCAGAGCTGTACGTTTGAATTTTTCAGAAATCTCTCAGTCAGAACATGCTATATCATGCTTAGGTGGAAGCTAGCGAGCTAACTTCCTGCTAACTTCTAACTCTGTTACATTTAATAAATTCTGTTTTCATCGATGCCTGAATGTTAAACTTAATTGTTACACCTGGTAAAGCAGCAACACTGATCATTTTATTAAAGATGAAAGAAATTAGACAGTTTTTCACTCTCAGTGATGCTGCAGTGTAGTGATGTGTCGGTCGCGAACGAAATGGCTCTTAGATGTGAACGACGCGAGCCGGCTCCTTATCGCCAGCTGCGTTTTTTTTTTTTCTTTCTCTCAACAGAGCGGGAGGGAGAGAGAGAGAATGTGACAGAGAATATGCATCTTCTTTTTGTTTTCATATTTTAATTTATATTTAATTGTGTTGTGGTTTGTAGTGTTTTGTGTTGTTTCATTTTTTCAAGGAAAAAGCTGAAAATTTAAATAGTTAAAAGTTGAACTGTGACTAGTTGGTTTTTGTATTATATGATTTATTTATTACATTTTATGTGGAGTGAATAAATAAAAGTATATTTACGGTGGCCCCTAGAGACAAAGGACGTACAAACTCCAAAACGTGTACGAACTCTGAAGCACGTACAAACCCTGAAGCACGTACAAACTCCAAAACACGTAAAAACTCAGAAGCATGTAAAAACTCCAAAACACGCACAAAAGACAGCAGAAGTGCTCCAGGACGCTAGGGCGCAGTGTTGAGCTTTTGTTACCTAGTGGCTACACAAGTCAGCAAGTACCAACGACCGGATTTGGTGTGTGGTAGTAACAGGTAAATGAACTTTTTTTTTTAAATTATTTGAATATATATGAGTGCTTGTGTATAAATACACAAACAACACACATATGCTTTCAATTGTGTAATTTAAGTGATCTAGGTAGCTCTGTTTTGAAGTTCAGTTAACTCTAGGAATGTGTTTTGGAGTTTGTACGTGCTTTGTCTCTAGGGGCCACCGCATATATTTATATATAAACATATATAAATAAAACCACTTTTTTTTACATTAATAATTCCTTTTGTGCATAATTTTATATTATTGTTAATAATTAATTAATTAAAGCAACAAAACAACCTGAAGAGCCGGTTGGGAGCCGAAAGAGCCGGCTCTTTTTAGTGAGCCGAGCCGAAAGAGCCTGTTCTCTAAAAAGAGCCGGAAATCCCATCACTACTGCAGTGTTCGTTTGACTTTGGGACCTGAAAGGGTTGGAGTTTAGGACCCAGATTACTCCGCGAGGCCCCTGACTATGTTCCAACAATCCATCAAGCGGTAGCTTACCAAAGTCGTACCAAAACATTTTTGACAGAGTTTTGAGCGGCGTGTACCACATAAAATCGGTTTGAGGTCAGTAAGCACAACCAGTAGCGGTTTTAGATACGGGCGACACGGGCGGTTGCCCGGGGCGGCATCGTGGTGGGGGGTGGCATCACGGGCATCGGCAAAAAAAAAAAAAAAAAAAATGCTCGTACTCATGCTGCTCCGACGTCAGCCAGGGAATGGCACAGGCACCGATCGGTTTTCTATCGCCCATTTGCTGGGAGTAAGGGCGCCCTCCTGCTGCTTCCGGCAGGGGGAGGAGAGGGTGGGGCAGCGGGGGATTCTCTGGCTGGAGCAGCATCTAATAATAATCAACTCGCAAAATAAAACAAAATAAAAACAAACCAACAAACACGAAAACACCAGACATTATAATACAGACTTATAATTTGCACCGATGTTTTTTCGAAATTCTGTACACAAAAAGTGAGCGCGAGAGCCCTCGGTGCGCCTGCTCGCTGCTGAAGTCAAAGTAAACTTTATTGTCCGCTACATACAGTCCAGTATATAGAGAGACGAGACGACGAGGTTCCAGTTACAGCAGTGCAAGTAAACAAACAATATATATAAGAAGAGTAAGAAAATAAATATACACTTTAGGACTCGGGGTAAAGGGATCAATAACAATTTAAAATTTACAGTTTGATGATTTAAAGTCTCACACACAACCCGTCAAAAGGGGAGGGAGACCTGCTGCTTCCAAATAGAGCGCATTTCATTTATAATGTTGTAAATCCAAGCCCATTATGTATTCATGATTTGAACCTTGGGTTGTGTGAAATCCCAGAAATAAACCTTAGACAAAGTGAATCTGTGAACTAAGGTGTAGGTCTGTTAGATCATGTTGTGATGATCCTCGGGTTGAGGGATGGGTGTTCATACTGGAGTGCAAAATTAAAACCAATGGAAGATGGACAAGAAAAGTTCAAAGCCATGAGGTCCTCAGTTTAGAAAAAATAGAAACGAAGAGGAGGAGAAATGAGCAAAAGATACAGGTAAGCAGATGTGTCATTGGATGATGGCAGCTCATCCTGAAACAAGCAGAATCAGAATACTTTATTAATCCCTAAGAAAGTTATGTGGGTTACAGTTGCTCCGAGAAGAAATGGTAAAAATAGCAACAGTAACAGACTAAACTCCAAACAAAACATTATATTATAGATTTTAATATTAATTAGTCATTGTTAATTGTTGATTTGCCCTGTTCTAATTGTATGAGGAATTATGATGGCTGTTTGGTGGCCATTTGCATACTATGCATACTCTCTCTCTCTTCACATGTGTGTGTGTGTACAACAGTTTTTTGTTAATGTACAATCCTTAATATGTTTTGTGTGTGTGTGGGGGGGGGGGGGCAGAGGGAGTGTTCGCCCAGGGCGCCAAACAGGCTAGGACCGCCACTGAGCACAACCAGGATTCACACATAAGGCGCACTGTCGATTTTTGAGAAAATTTAAGGATTTTAAGTGCTCCTTATAGTGCAGAAAATACGATACTTGGTTTTTCTCTAATGTGTCCAGAAAGCACCAAGTGAGCAGACCATGAGTGCACAGCATGCTCGAAGACGTATATTATTCAGCGATGATTTGTTCTTTTCTCTTTGCCACATAAGAACATAATTTTATAAAACAATCAATTAATATTCTCCTCACACAACATTGAAAGTTTGTCCCCAAACTATTCTTTCTCATGAATCCCGACTACATTCATTTAGTATTAAATGAGAAAACATTCATCAAAGTGACACTGTCAAATCCTTCACTTTTAGGATTTCATGCATGTTTGCGTGCAGTGTAATAATACCCAAGTGGAATGAGTTTTTGATGTTATCATTGAAATTAGCGTACAGAGTGCTCTGGCACACCGCAGGAAATGAGCACATCGGGTGGCTCTCTGTCGTCCACGCCATAAATCTTCTTTTCAACACTTACAGCGCTTTACATTCGGCTTTAGCTTTCACACAAGCAAACTGACAAGGCACTATGACACTATGTGTTATTAAAAGTTTTAAACTGAAGTTGCTGATGCGTGTGATTCCCACAAATCAGATTTAAATTTTCAGTGCCATGCCTCACACAATCCTCCAAAACCCTAAGGAGTTGTAACTAATAACTGATAGTTGTTGATCCACTCCAACAGGGCATACACTTTATCCCTGTAGATACCAGCTACTGCAGCGAACACACATTCATGCCTGCGTGTACACGATCTTGCATGGCTAGTTATGTGTGCTTGTGCAGGTGGACATGGTTTGCAGAAAAAAGGAGTCTGAGACACAACCCAGATCCCCATGTCCCGCAAATGGCCACCCCTGAAGACATACAGAGAGCTATTAACAAAGAAATCCCAGAGGCTTTCTAAACTCACACATCTCAGGAAACGGTATCGTTTTTTATTTCTACACTGACACAATGTACTTTGTCTTACTTCTTCCCCAAATGCTCAAGCTGGAATAATACCATTTTTTTGTAGAGCTATGACCGCACAAATGTGTGCGTGTGTTGTCTGTGTTGAGGCGAAGGAGGAAGCAGGTGCGATCTGTGCATATCGAGATGTCAGGATTGATTAGTTCCAGAGAAAGAGACAAGATGGGAAGATCCAGTAGTGTATTGTCAAAACAACAGGCTCTTCCCCACACAGCTGGATTTCCACTCAGACCGTCACATGTACGGCTCACAGGCTTAGAGGATCCGTGGGATAATATTTATTGGTGAATGGTGTGCGAGCCAGTGTGGGCTCTAAACTCATTGCTGTGCAGCAGCATGATAAAAAGAAATTACTCATCTGACCCGGGTGATTCCAGGTGATTTAACACATGCTGATAGCTATAGCGGCGGTCCTCGGTCGCTTAAACCAACAGCGCTACTAATCCACTGCAGCGCTCGTGAGATAGGAGATCAATAGGTTAACAAAACTGGGAGGATTCTGTTTTATTGACTGTTTTCTTTTCTGTATTGCATTACAAAACACTTTCATTACTTGATTCTTGGCACAAGTTTAATTTAGAGTCAATTACAAAAGGGTCCACTGTTGATACTGTGCCTTTGAAGAAAAGGCTGCAGATCCAAATGTGCAAGCTTGCCTTATCATCTATTTTCTTTTTGGGTACTTTTGTCACAGTTATGTCATACATGTAACTTCCCTTTCTGCTCTTCCATAGTTGAATAAGGATGCTGTATGGAGGCAGTACTATTTTTAGTGACGGATGAGATTCTGTTCAGAAGGGTGTAACAGGACACGGTAACAGTGACTCGCTCTTAATAACTATTGTGATTTTTTTCTGGAAGGATATTCAGAGTCACGCGTCTTTCTGCTGTATTAACTGTCAGCCAGTTCACCACAAACATCACATTTAATTGCAGTGATTTTGAAGCCAGTTTGACGTCTTTATGCTCACATCCAATCTGAATGCAGATGTGTTTCTTATTTATGCCACTGCTGCTGCTGCTGCCAGAAGCTCTTTACCTGGAATGGCTTTTGCTTATATGCACCCTAGACTTTGTTTATTCTACCTAATATCAACTGAGAGGTGATTTGCAAGTTATTATTTTTTTTACATTCTGCAGGATAAGTCCAAATGTATTGTATCTTCATTTGCCATCATTTGCATTTGTGCCAAAACACATTGTAGTAATTTGCACTGACAGGTGATAGTTTTGTGTATTCATAGATAAAAGTGGTGTCTTTCCTCCGGCTCAGCAGCGCATCAGAACAAACTAAGTAATATTAATAGAGTTTCAGAATGCAGCTTGAGTCTTAATTTAGTGATTTTCTTGCACTCAGTCATTCTGCTATGCCTTTGTCTTTTCAGTTCATTACTTCATTGTTATTTCCAACCCTGCCAATACCCTTGAGCTGCTTTCCTTCCAGAAAGATCAACTGATCTTAATTACTTTCCATCTCACCTGTTTCCACCTAATCAGCCTCAATATATTTACTAGCTCCTCTTAACTAATGTTTTGCCAGATTGGCTTTATTCTTCTGTCATTGTTTTTTCTTGTTCCAAGTCTCTTTATTTGTGCATATTTTATTTAAATCTGCCTGCCAACCTGCAACTAGTCTTATGCGTCATCCTTTTGTATCTGACTGCCTTAGCATCGTGCATTTCTGTCCAGTATCTGAGTCATGAAACAGAAGTTCTTTCACCGAGTGATTCATGACGCAAATGGCTAAGCCTCTACAACTGGGCAGGTCTCCCATCTGTCTAGTGTAGTGTAGCCTTGTCACTGGAGTACAGCCACCTCACTTAAACAAAGGCTCCACTGATCTCCTGATTTCTCCTTCCTCCATTACATAATGTGGTCCTAATGAATCAAACATTACAAGGTAATCACAGTATATAAACACCAATAAACACCCACTTGGTGACTGTCAATGGAGAATCTGTAACTTTCAGTCACAGCTATGTTTTTTTACGTTTTAAGCTGTTGGTGGCAAGCTAGTTTGAGATTGGGTGCAAAAGATGTTCACTGGAGCTGGAGCATCACGACATGCAGGATGACTGCTGACAGTTCAAATAGAAAGTGACATATATGCACATGTATGCTTTGGTGAAGGCTGTAGAACTAGAGAGCATGAAGACACATAACTGATGATCAATGTTTGACTTGACTAGAGCATATAAGAAACTAAAGTTAAATAAGCCACAGTCTCAGAAAAAGAAATATTGTTATGCTTTGTCCACCAATTTTTTTCCACATCTATTACATAATGAGATATGGCCCTGGAGCTCACCTCTCCCTGGCCTTAAATACTTCTAATTGCTGATGGGAGTCAGCTGTACAAAAAAAGGTGGCACTTGAGGCAGGAGAGACAGCAGGACACACCCACACAAGGGCAACTACAGGAGGAGGCCCTGCTAGGGCTGTAACAGTCTTAGACGAAGTGTACCTTGTTATCTGAAAAGCAAAAACATAGTTTTCTTATGCTGAACAACAAATCATAAAGCACATTTTCATCCCCTGAAGTTTGGGTATTTATAATAATCGCTGTTGACAGGACACTTACAATTATATGTCGCAATTTATCTCCAGAAGCTTCTGCCAACATGACGTGTGCTTTTGAGACAGGCTCTGGGATGAAGTGGAGCATTACCAGATGACTGGGAAATGAAATGAAATGGTGAGGGATGCTGCCAAGAAGGTGTTTGGTGTATTCTCTGGCCAAAGCAAAGATGACAGGTGGACGTAGCGATGGAATGACAAAATACAGGAAAGCACTCAAAGGAAGAGGATGATAAAGAAAAAGTTTGATAGTCAGGGAGATGAAGAAAGTAGACAGGAGTACTGGAAGCTGGACATACAGCAAAGAGAGAGGTGCCAAAGGAAAAGGCTCATAATGAGTTGTATGCAAGACCACTAAGGAAGGAGAAGCGGGCTTGAATTAATTGGCTAGGAGAGATCGCAATGGAAAGGATGAGCAGCAGGATAGGGTGATTAAGGATAGAGATGGAAATGTAATCATGAGTGAAGAGAATGTGTTCAGAACATGGAAAGAGTATGTTAGAGAAGAGAACAGAACAGATGGAGGAAAATTAGTGAGTTAGTAAGTGCAGAGGCAGAGAATTAGTAAGAAAGAAGTGAGGCCAACCACGAAGAACGTGAAGAGTGGAAAGGTGACCGGTTTGTCTGTGAGAGAGGGCAATGAACTTTTTAGACTGTTTCATCCACTCATCAAAAGTGAGAGGATGCCTAAGAAAGAAAAGTTTTCAAGAACAAGGGTCCTGTGAGAAGCTGTAGTAACTGTTACTGCTGGTATGACTTCATGCCAAGAAAGTGCGCTACAGATGAAATGTTTGGTTTGAGAGTGTTGGCGGAGATGCACGGAGAAGGTCGGAAGAAGCTTTAGTACAAGGGGTCTGCAGCCATAGAGCTTTGACCTCAGACCTCAATGAGCTAATAAAAAGCTTTAATAGTTTGTTTTTTTTCAGTGGTGCTGTTTCTCATTTTATTAGCTCATATTGTAGATATACTTGACAAGTGAATTAATTAGATATGTTGGGCAGTAGAAACTGGCTTCCTTCCTCTGCAGTTTACTGCAGCCATACTTTAAGCAACACAGCACAGCATTCTCTCACTTAAATAATTACCCTCATGATTCTGTCTTCCCTTCTGCTGAAGTCTATTTCTGTGCTTGCAAATCCATGCATGTGTACTCTAAAATGTTGACTTGCAAACTGAATTTAGGTCTTTGTTTCTGTGCTCTCTCTCTCTCTCTCTATCTATATATATATATATATATATTTTTTATCAATGTAATTCTTTAGTGTTCTTAGTATTTTTTGCAAAAGTGCCATCAGTCAGCTGTTTCGTGGCTGGACCCCCTTAGAGTAGAGTTGCCCAGCTTATTTATCCTTAGTGCAGTGGAAATGGCTGATTAGGTTCCTCAGAGACCCATTATAGCAGGCAACCTGTCACACTCAGCCACTGCCACCATTCATCATGCAAATTTAGAACACGGACACTACACTCAAGTCTGCTATGGTCTGCTTTATTATACCCGGATGTCAAAAACCAGTAAAAAAGAGTATACTGCTAACAACTCTGGACACTTCCTTCAAAAAACACCCATAATAAGAGAAATGGGACACCAATGGGTGAATGTCAAAGCAGCAACAGGTTTCATATCAATAGGGTTTGGTTAGGCAGCTTTGACACCCTCCTTAGTCCTGCCCTGTATCCCTTCTCTTTGCAGTAGCTGACCCAGGGAGCTTGGTCTTGGACAGATGGCTGGCCGCTATGTGTTATTCTACACTCGACTGGTGAAGGAGGTAATTTGCAAATAGGCTTCAGGATGCTAAGCACTGGGGTTCCAGTCTAGAGGCCTCCTGACAGATCTGATATGAATTCCAATGGAAAACCTCTCAAAGTTGCGGTTTGGACATCTACCAGTGGGCCTGCCTGAGCTCCAGAAAAATCCAGGGGTCTGTTAATTCTGATACAAACAATATGTTTCCCTTTTCTGATACACTTTTAACATGAAATTCTCACGTGTTGATGATTATGATTATTTACCACTGGAACTTAAAATCAGTGACATGACCACCAACTTAGATGTTAAAACATTTGAGAAGAAAATACTACAAATACCTTTCCAGCAGCAGATTCGCTTGTGTAATTGTTTTGACCATCATTGTTTCTCTTGAAAACTTGGAATCTGCTTATCACAGAGTCTCCATGAAGCATTTGGACCTTTACACGTTTGAGCATGAAGAAACCATTACAGTTCATATTTGAGCCAATGAAGAGTAACCCGATTTACATGCAAAACCACATTTCACTTCCCTGTTTGCTGAGATTACACCTGATTCACATCAGTTAGCTTCACACACATGCAGTCTCTTTTCTCACATGGAAAGATCAAAAAAACTGAACATCGGCTCTTTTTTGCTACATGACTGATTGTAATTGTTGCCTTTGATTGTGTGACATTTACCATTCACAGCCATGCAAGTAGTTTGATGCTAATCATGAGAGTACTACTGCATCTGTTGTCAAACCAGTCAAACACAAGATACCAAATGCAAAAGCTGTAGATTGTGGTCATTTACAGCACGAGCGCAAGACTAATGAGGCGGTGCCTTGTAAACACAGTCCAAGTTTTGTGAAAAATGCCTGTTGCATATTGAATGGGGTTGAAATAATAAGATCCAATGTGGGGTCCAGCTGTCTGCTGTCATGAGACACCAGAAAAACACTTTTTCTTCTTTTGAGTAATGTCATATTTTCCTCTCCTAAAGTCAGATGTTGTGTACAGTAACAATTATTCATTTATAGTATCAGTCATGACATGAATGGATTTGATGTGTTATTCCATGCTGGAGGAAAGACTTAAAAGGGTGCTGTGGAAGCAATCAGAAGATGTTTGGTAAAATAATATTTGCTTATTTGTTTTGGAACTGAGACAACTGGTGGTTCACTTCTTACCATCATTGACATTAAGGCTGTCAGCAGCTTTACAGGCACTTGAATTCAACAAAAAGTCTCAAGCCTAGATTACACTCAGATAACCGAGTAGTTATTGCTGTTATGTTTCCTTGATGTCTGCTTGTCCACTGCCAAGGTAGCTGCATAGTTGGTGCATTGTAATGTAAATTTACCACAGACCAGGTAGGTATGTACACATCCACACAAACCTTCACACTAACAGTCTCGTGATGAAATTTACATCACTGAGACCCGAGTAGAACCTACTGGAATCATGGACATGAAAAGTATGAACAAACTTTAAGACTGTATAATAATATCTTACATGTTGCATATTATAGAAATGCAATGATTTAATACACAGGCAATTAAACTGTTCTTGGTTAGAAGTCACCTTTATAATATTCTTATTTGTGGTGCAACATACACTACAAGAGGTAATTACAATCTTTTCTGGTAAAATTATTTCTAAAGAATTAACTGCATGGATTTAGATTAAGTCGGTTTACCAGGAACCTTAAAAAGCAAATTTCTATGCCTACACACTTGTAAATGGATTACATCCATGTGTCCTAGGAAATGCCTGTATCTGTCAAAACTGCTGATGGCCAGTACCAAAACCGAACCCAAGAGCAGAGAACCCAGAGTGGAGGCAGCAGAGAGTTTCAACAACCTTTATTTTACTAGATGCAAACACAATGATAACATGAACTGACACAATGTGGCATTGGACGTGATGATAACTTGGCGTGGGCCAGGAAGGGGCACAGGAGCGAATCAGGTAATGTCTAGTGGTCACACTGAGTTCATTTTTGTGTTTTAAACCAGTTAATAGGATTTTAAAATTGAATCCTGCTTTAATAGGATTTTCTAGGGGAACATACTGCTGGCCCTAAATTGAAAACTGATTTATGTTTTACAACTTTGGAGTTTTTATTCTCTGTTAGTTAGAAACATACAGTAACTCTTTTTTTTTTAAATCTTAGCAATGTTTTAAAGATGGTTCTTTGATTTCTTTACATACAGAATACACTTTGTCATCGCAGAGTGCACTCATCAACGTATTTGATGTAAAACATTTTGCTCTGTGTGCTTCTGCAAAATGTGGTTTAACCTATGAAAGATACTGTGGACAGCGAGCTCTGTGACCAAGAGAAGAACCAAGTATTGCAGCAAACACACAGTTTAGAAGTTGCAGCCACCCTGTGCACTACTACCACTGTTATGTTGCTAATTGTCTTTTTTCTCCACGTGAAACTGACACACCCCAATGAATTTATGAGCATTGAATTTAAGTGTGATCTATTCTTCATTAATTTCAAACTTCTTTGAATACATCAAAACCTACACCATCCGCACAAAGAGGTTCATTGTGCAAGCGCTGCTGTGTAATTATCCCAGGTACGGTCAGCTTCACAGAGCAGCTCTTTGTATGATGGACACCTGGTGGAAATATAAATAGGGAGGATGGAGGTGGTGGAGAGGCAGAGCTGCTCTGCGCTCTGAGGTTTCTTTTTTTCTCTGTGTGATTTACTGTTGGATTTAGGGCTCTGCTTAGACTGAATATATTAGTAGACAGCATGTAAGTAGCTGTGGCTTCACTAGAATCCAACAACCCTTTTGATCCAAGTGCCATTTGGTTTGCCAGACCTATGACCCGACAATGATGTCCAGTGACCTGAGAGGTGCTAAAAATGTTCCCAAGCAATTACATGTTCACCACAATTTCCTGGAATTCCCAGAAGATCATAAATCACTGCTGGGTCAGTCAACTAAAACGCTTGTGTTAATAGAACCTCAAGAGCAAATGACCCTTCAAATCAACATCTGTGGACCATGTTGGACAGACTTTCCAAGCTCTTAGTGCTAGACACCATATGTGAAAGGTGATGGTGATTCACAAATGACTAAACAAAGATTTAATGTGCAGGTGAAATGAAAACAAAATTATATTCTGCCACCGTGGGAGCTGCCTCGAGGGTGTTGTTATATTTTGTTCTTGCTGGCCTTTTCCTCAGCGGCTACACAGGCTCATGCAGTGACAGTTGTTGAGACACCAGATTACCCACCACAATTACAGCAGTTTAGCTAATCAGATAATGTGGAAATCAATCTGTTTTAATTTTATTTACAGTGCTGTCCAAAGGTCTGTGTGGGAGCCACCTTTAGATTTTGCTACCAAGAAGTCAGACTTTCTTTTGCTTTTCTAAAGTGACCTTGAGCACTGGTCTGCTTTTTCACTCTTCTTCAGTTTAGTCCTTGTACCAGACAGTTTTTAGAGAAATGTTTTGGTTGTTTGTTAAGTCATTTAACACTGAGGCACAACTTAGCAAAGAACCAAATTTTGAATTGTGTCTTTAGGCACATTTTGTTCCCAATTCTTTAGTTGAACCCAAAAAAAAAAAAAGAGGCTAAAAATAACAGGATTAAAACTGCATCATTAGCACCAATGAGGCAATAGCGAAAGAGCTATTAGGTTGAAAGCCTCATCAGAAATAGTCTCAGTGGAAGGGCAACTGTCAGGAAACAGGAAGAAAAGGCTGGGATATGTCAGATTACACAAGAAATGAAAATCAGTCTAATGGAGCGATAAATCAAAATTTGGCTTAAATCAGCATAGTTAAGTACAACAGTGAGTGTCTGTAACAATCAGTAAAACACGGTGGAGGCTTGGTTTGGGCCTTTTACACCATGACAGTGAACCCTAACAAACGGCCAGTGCACCACTGTCAGTCATGGATCGGCCTCTCCGGATCCCGGACCTCAACATTACGGAAGCAGTGTTGGATCATCTTGAGAGAGAACACAACAAAGAAGAGCTTTGGGATGTCCTTTAATGACAGCCCAAACTTTGCACGATACTAACCAAAGCCCCACTTCATATCTCTCATAATCATATTAGGGCAGCGGTCCCCAACCCCTGGGCCTCAGACCGGTACCGGTCCGTGAGTCGTTTGGTACCGGGCTGTGAGAGTTGAGGCTCAGGTGTGAAATGTTTGGTTTTCAGGGTTTTTATCGGTTTTCAGCGTTATTTTGTTATCGTTTTTATCGTTAACTCGGTTTTCCCTGGGTCTTTTCACGTGTGTTATGAATAAATCTTCTTTTTTTCGGTACCGGTACTAGTTTTATTTTGTTGTATTTATCCGCGACACCTTAAAGGCCGGTCCGTGAAAATATTGTCGGGCATAAACCGGTCCGTGGCACAAAAAAGGTTGGGGACCGCTGTATTAGGGCACTTTCAATTGTAGAGTGTCAACAATAATTTAAAGGAAATCCTAACTCCTCATCCGGTCAGGCTGTGTCAGAGTCACCTTAAACCCATTTGTTCAGATTCTTCATTCACTAAAGTGAGTTACTGTGCCCATCATCATTGCTGAACATGTAACCATGGTGACCACGAAAGACTGTGTGTGTGTGGCAGCAAAGAAAATGCTGAGAAAGGCAAATGGAAGAAGATGTTTTTAACATTTCCACCCAAACCATAGCCTTTTGTCTACACTCACCCAAGCAGTTCTAGCGCCTTAACCTAACAGAGCATCATTATTGCAAGTTGAATTCTGCAATCCAAACTAATAACAACAGAAAAAGAAGTCAAAAATAGAAGGAAAAAGAGCTGCAAACGAGTATCCAGAGACAGGCCCCAGACTCTTCTGAGGGTTGTGTAATCGTGTCTTGTATCTTGAAAAATCCACAGTACAAAGCATTATTTTCCATTTACACTAATAGGGTGCCCCTTGTGTTAAAATCCGTATCTCAGAAAATGTTGTTCATATTAAAATAGGAGAAAATAGTCTCTGACCAAGACTGAGAAATAATGCTTAGAACCGATGATGTGTTTCCCCAAGCATTAGGTGTCAGTGTGGAGAACAAACTGGTCATCTGTGAGGCTGTAGCACCGTCAACAACGTGACTGGTTTGTGTTGAAGAACGGTTTCGGTATTTGTGCCGTTGTACTGGCACGTGATGCTGAAGAGAACAATAGTGGAATCGTTTTCCCACACCCAAACTTTCACTCTTCCATTCTGTGGTTTTGGAAGTTTGATCTTCCTGTTTGGAGATATAGCATAAGATTATGTTATATGAGAGTAGCAAAAGCCTTGAAATGACGGCCTGAACCAGCTCACAGGCTTTGTTTCATAAACACCGGTGCTGTGGGGGAATGATGTGTGTCTCTGTTGTTTGCTTTCATGGAAATAAACTATTGCAATCAGTAAAAGATTCAAACCATTTTCTGTTCCCGGTCCAACTGAAATTGTTAGAACTTTGTAGGAAAGATGATTGTATAAATCTGTAAGGTAAACACAAACATTCAACAGTGCCTGCTGCCTCACATGAGTACATAATATCTTCGTGGGGGGATAATTTGTATGATCATTTTGTATAGCAGATGAAAAAGAGCCAACATGCAAACAAGTTTTTTTTTTTTTTTAGCATTTTGCCATCACGTCAACTTCCTCTGCCAGATCTTTACATGTGCCTGATGTTATCAGTGAACAAACAACCAGTCAAAGGAAGATAATCTAACAAAGCAAGCTTAGCATCAGAGATCCGAGAAGCTTTGCCCGGATTAACCAACGAAGATCGAGTTTCTTATCACATTCTGCACTAAACCAAAGTGGATCCCAGCTGCTATGCTGAGATTGTCCATACTGTAGAACAGCGGTCCCCAACTCCCGGACCGGTACCAGTACCAGTCCGTGAGTCGTTTGGTATGGGCCGGGACAGTTGAGGCTCGGGTGTGAAATTTATGGTTGTCAGGGTTTCATTTCATCATTAACTTGATTTCCCGTGGTCTTTTTCCCGTGTGTTATGAATAAATCTTCTTTTTTTTGGTACTGGTTTTATTTTGTTGTATTTATCCGCCACACCTTAAAGGCCGGTCCATGAAAAAAGGTTGGGGACTGCTACTGTAGAACCATGTACACCTCTACTTTTGAAATCGTGCTTCTTTTCTGGTCAAATGTTAATCCTTCATAGTTTGTTTAGACACTCAAAATGTGAGCTTAGCTTTCGTTAGCATACTGCAGAGGCATTTCAACGAGGGCTGGGTATCGTCACTGATTTCTAGAATCGATTTGATCCACGATTCGATTCGATTCAATTCGATTTTAATCTGGGAAATTTTGCCTCAGACAGTCAGAAATATTATAATTCAGATCAGTACATTTACATATTTTTGTATCTATAAAAAGGAAGCTGACACTTTCCAGACTTTATCAAAGGTGTGAGCATCACAGCAGAGGCCTTTGTGTCAAAGTAGCTGAAGATAAAACACAGAAAAACATGAAGGTGATTTTCCTGGCCTGGGATTTTATAAAAATATTCTGCAGTACATCAAAAACGAAAGAAAACCATTAATCAACTTATGAACATTACCTCTGAAGTTACAGCGGTTTTGTTAGAGACACGGCTAAGCGTTTTGCATTTTGTATAATTTTAAAACGTTTAAATTTGTTCAGAAGCCTGTTGAACGGCAGAAATTAGGTTTTATTTTCGGAAGTAAGTAAAAGGAAAAAAAAACATCGGCTGACAGCCTGTAAACAACGGTAGACTTGTGCGTAACAAGCAAGCGAATAATGCAGAAAACAGATTTCGGGGATAGACGGGAAACTGTTCTTGAAGTACACTGAGAGAGAGAGAGAGCTGTGCATGAAGTGTGATTTTTTTGTGGTGAAAGCAAAACAGCAAAAGTCAGAGTGAGTCCATGACGATGTTTATGTGAAGCGTAGTTTGGATCTTCTTTTGCTGCTGTTCGGTCAATATTGTTTGGAGAGATCAAACTAACAGCTTAGAATCAGCGCAAAAAGGGCGTGAACACAAAGCGCGGACCCGCCGACAGATCAGAATCAGCGAGCTGTCGGCTTTCAGCCCCGACCGTGTCGTCAGTGAGAAAGACGACATCTCACTGATTCTGATGTTTTGGCGGCTCCGCGCTTTGTGTTTACGTCTTTGTGCAGAAGCGTGCCGGCTCCATGTACTCTCATTTGGGGTTTCAATGTTTGACGTTGTCACAAGCTGGAATTTTGGCAAATACGTTTAAATCATTGAGACTCTGATTGATTTCACCCGGGCACCAAAAACATTTATATAGAAAATACATAAATAAGTATATAAAAAAAATCGATTCAGGATTTTAATGAATCGATATCACGTTATCCAAGCCAGAATCGATTTTAATCGATGAATCGATTATTAAACCCACCCCTAATTTCAACAGTTTGCCACATGCAAAAGCTTAATTTAGGGTAGGAAGGAAAATATTACCAGAAGGTGATTGTGCTTTTAGAGTCTGTCGTGTTTTAGAAGGATCGTGGCAAAAGAAAAACACGTTCTACTCATTTGGTAGAAAGAAAAGGTACAGTGGAGGAGAGAAATTATTAACTGCATTAAAAATGGATGCAAACAAGGACAGACATGGCATTAACCATTCTTTTTTTGCATGACTCTGCCTCTCAGATGGATGGATGGATTTTGCAGGGCTGAATATAAGAGGCAACTATATTTTGTGTCTACTTCAAGTAGTTTGAGGTTTTGTGTTAGCATTTACTATCATTATCACACTTTTTGACAAAAGGCATATGTCTTTGCAGCAGTAAGAGAGTAAAACAAATTGGCTTAACCTTCAGAGCTGATGGTATCAAGCATGACTTACAGTTGCACCCAGATTCAAGGCTGTGGCATGCACCTCTGCACATGAATCAAATATATTAGTTTCCAGTTGCTCTCCTGACTTACTAAACACACTTGTCTGCACGATCATCAACAAGAATTTGACGCTTCACCATCTGTGTTTTATCATCGGCATCCTTTCCCATCACTGCTCGCAGTTTTTTGGATAAACAATCCCAAAGGTTAACACGGGGGAGAAAAGCACAAATGCATGAACAAGGTCTGGTTCAGTAATCAGCTTTAACAGATGTCCACGGCTTCCAAGAAAAAAAATCATTTGGGAAATAAATACAGCTTATTTCTTAAAAGGTTCCCAGTAGGCATGACGCTCCATTTGTAGGAACATGAAAGAATATCACCGGTTTTCCGAGAGGCGAAGATCTACACCGTAGAATAGCGAGACGTGTTTGAAAGGCTCCTTTTCACCCACACCTGAGTGCTTACAAACTGGCAAAAATCACAGATTGCCTAGTGTTTCATCACAGCCTTCATCCAACACAAGCACAGACAAACCTATAGTGTGCTTGGTTTTCCAAGACTTGGAGACCACATTCTCATGCAGACATGGTTCATTATGAATAGGTTTGTGTATTTAAAATTAAATCACGAGCCTCTTGTTTCTCTCTTATGTTTGATACTTTGCAGAAGCCTAATTCCACACGGAACACAAAAGTACTGTTCTTAAATGCATACTGTTCCAATCTCAAGTCGATGTGCAGCTGACCCGGTCTGACACTTGTTGCATTATTTATTATTCGTGAATAATGAACCAAACATCACAGCAGTCTTGTGTAACCCTTTGACACAGCAGATACAAAAATGTGCACAGTTCATTTTAGGGAGCCAGAGGATTATTCATTTCTCTCTGTGTGACTCTTCTTCAAGTGAAAAACTGCAGCCAATACATGGATGCTTTCAATGAAAGGTTAAAAAAATTCACCATTAACATCTCGTAAACGCTTCTTGTGAAAGTAAATAATATTTCATTTAACATTTTAATGATGAACGTGTGTGAAATGCCCTGAGGAGCAAGAGAAAGTTTCTATTTGTGCCAAAACTAAACAATTGTCTATTTTTTAAATTTTTGAACTGCATTTCTTTTGTGACAAAAGTATTTTAACAAAACACGTTTGTGTTCATCTCGCTCCCAATAGAATAGACCGTATTCGTGTGTGCACACTTCACTCAGCTCAGAATATTGGGAAGTGAAATAGACCAAAAAGTCCTTTTGGGAATGCTGCTTTGCCATTTTGCTTCATTGTACTAGTATGCAAACTTGAATATTTGCAGCATTGGGAAGGTTACCTTAAAAATGTATTTCACTACAGATTACAGATTGCATGCCCCAAAATATTTTGTAATATATTCTGTTAAGTTACTCAATGTGAGTAACGTATTCTGAATACTTTGGATTATTTGATATATTGTCATGCTCTTTACAACCACATGAATGTACTATTGCTGTGGGGTTTATTACTATTACTGAAGGCTACTCGCCACTGAGCTAACATTGTTAGCTGGCGTTAGCTGAGGTTAGTTCATAGACTGCAGGCTGTCAGACTTGATGGATAGCATTAACAACTTGCTAGCTGCAAATAATCATGTGCAGCTTTGAAAGCAATAGCAACTAGATTTTTGAATCTTAATATAAAATGAGTAACAGTAGGGTGCACATTAGGTAAGGCTGCACTTTTTGCAGTGATCTCGTATGAAAATCTATTTTTGTATCAGTAATATGTTTCATTTCTGTCTGCTTTCAGAACTGCACATGATTATTTGCAGCTAGCAGGTGTTAATGCAGCCTTCAGTAATAGTAATAAATCACACAGCAACAGTACGTTGAAGACACTGAAGTGACATATAAGCCAGGTAGCTACCACAACTAAAACAAGGTAATTGCAGCACCGTAATGTTAGTTTTATTTTATTTTTTAAAACATACTTCCAAGATGTAAGAGAGTTTGCATTGAACGGTCAGATTTCGCCCATCACTTTCTTTTTTAAATGTAAAGTGGTGTCAGAATTTCCAAGTAAGAAATGCACTCCTGCCTGTGCACCGCTGGCTTGTGCTGACTTCGGGTTCACTGTGCAATTGACGCCGCTAACATTAACAGGACACTTACATTAGAGCCTCTTGTTGTGTGTTTTGTTTGGGTTTCCGGGAATGTGTGGAATTACCAAAATGAGACAGAGAACAGCCTAACATGAAACAAGAAAAGACCGCTGTGTAATCCATTTATTTCAATAAAGTAATTGTATTCTAATTATCACCTAATTAAGCGGCAACTGTAACAGAATACAGTTACTCATATTTTGTACCTTAAATATGTAACGCCGGTACATGTATTCTGTTATTCCACTTGCTTAAAGGTAGGCTATGTGAACAACATTTCTTCTTTACTGTACTGTGAGCTTTGGAGGTGCTGGTAGACAGATTATGTTATCTGCAGAAGGAACAAAGCTAGCTGTTTCACTGTCCTAATGCCAACAGGCAAACCTCTGTAAGGCTCAACTGAAGACAGGGAAACAGCCTTACTCTAACTATGCTGGTTTAATTATGTCTGTCTAATAAAAAATATAACTTTGCATTGCTTGCTGCCTTTGTGTGCGATTAGTAGGTTTGTAACCTGTGCTAACTCTCAGCAAGGGACTAAATATTTTGCTAAAGCATCGTAATGATGTGAACAACCTTTAATTGTGGGGTAATTTTACACATTCTTCTTTGTTTGCCTGAATGAAGCTGATGCTGCCCGCTGTGAATCGTGTTCTGCCCACTCACTAAGTTTCTCTCTGTGTTAAAATAAAGAGCTGGCTTTCACACTTGTCATTCCTTTGCTAATTCAAGATCAGCCTTACACTCCTAATTACTCACTCATTCATCCTCTTCACACAGTCTTTCTTCCATTCTGTTTCGCTGCAAAAGCAGCCAGGAATGCTGGGAGAGTGTCCTCATTATAGTGGAGACAGCAGTTTGGGAATACTTCTTCAAACAAAGGTTTGGTAGCTGCTTTACTTGGAGAGATACAATCAACCTTGGAGTGTCCCTGTGGGGGAAACACTAAAGCTGAGTTATGCGGCTGAGTGTGGGAAGAAAAGTGTAATAACTTTCACCTGAATGCTTCCACTCTACCAAACACCACGGGTTTGTCATTCACAGGCATCAGACCCCCCCTGTATTCAGAAAAGGAGGCCTGCAGGGATCTAGCACTAATGAGGCAGCAGGCATTTCTTTGGCTCGCTACAAACCGCTGTGTGTGGACCCTTTCGCTTGACTACAAGCTACACCCGGTACCAGCTACTATTTCTCACAGTGAAAAGGATTCACAATTAATGATGCAATTATGCTAATGATGTTGCCAAGCTACTAGTTTGCTTCTCCTCCTACTAAGTATCAACGCTATGAAAGAATAGCACAGCGCAAGCATATAGACCTTATATTAGACTATATATGAGTTTATTGAGAGATGGGGTGTAGTGCAATGCTGATAATAATTTGCTTAGTTCACATGAACATAGACGGTCCACCAGGTAGGTGTACTGAAATTTATTTCGAACGATTTCTATATTCCATATTTGCTCTGTGACATTGTTCTATATTGCTATAGCCATAGCAAATATTCTTGCATGATACTGCATTTTCCTTTTATTAAGCAAGGCCCAAACTTTTCCAGCCACCTTTAATTTGCATTCACCTCTGGAGAATGTCTGATTTACTTTTTCTTGTCATTCATGGAAAAACTGTGCTTTTCATCAGACCATATGTGTCCACCTTGGCCATAAAGGCAAGTGAAAAGGCTTCATAAAAGGCATGCGCCATTATGCATAATTTCCTATTCAATGACAAATGACCAATTAATGAAAAAGAGGCCAGCAACTGTTTGTGATGTTGCCATTACGGTGGTCATGATGGAAAGCCAAGGGAGTAAACCATGTTTTCACTGGCACCTCTACTATCACGTAATTATAATCAGTTTATTTCTTCTATTTCGACTCAAAACCAACGCTTAATTTTGTTCACAGTTGAGTTAACCTTCCAAATAGCACCATAAAAATGTGCCAGTATCAACAGCAGACAAGTCAGCAAACTGTTTCAAGCATTTAGGAAATACAGTTTCAAGGGAAACTGTTATTAAAAGCATTTTTTTTTCCAAAGAGTAATTCTGCTTGTCATTGTACACTTTGAAAAGCGTAGAAACTGTCTCAAGAAAAACATCTAAACTTAACATCTCTTGGATTTTATTCACACATTTGGTAAAAGTACATTAATTTAGAGCAATGCTGAAAGTGCTTCAGATGTGTTTTCTTCAGAAAGGAGCTCTTTTGGTTTTAAGCATCACTTAATGTAGTATAGCTTAATTTAAAAAGTTATGTAAAGACTTGGATGGATCCAGAAGGAGCTGTGTTAACCCTGTTAAGTGTTTTAAGTAGCATCATTTGAGTCAGCATTGCAGCTAATATGGGAAGTGATCAAATTTCCACACTTACTAGTAATTCAGGGCTACATAGCAGCTAATTTAGTCAAACAAATTGTAGGTAGCTGAGTTTCATTGTGACTGGCATATGTACCAAGTTTGAATCCACGAGTCTGGCATTTTGGTTCTTTCTTTTTGGTGTAATCTTATCCTGTTCCAAAGGGTAGGCTAAGCCTAGCACTGACATGGTTAGCAAGGTGCATCAGTAAGTCACCTAGCAAACCAAAAGTTAGCATTTAGTAAACTCCACTCTAACGCAAAACAGCACTCCTTTGCTGTTAGAAAGCTCCCTGTTTACATGTTGTTTACTTGGCTAGAGTGTTATGGTTCATTTATTGATAGTATTTGTGCCATAGACATTGATATGTCCAAATCAGCGGTCCCCGACCGTTTTTGCACCACGGACCGGTTTAATGTCAGACAATATTTTTAGGGCCGTCCTTTAAGGTGTCCCGGATAAACACAATAAAATTAACTGATCCGACCAAGACAAAAACTGGTATTTTGTAAATATAATAATAAACGCGAATTCACTGTGTAACTGTGTAACTTTATTAGCAGCGTCCTCCTGAAATGCGCCTACAACATTGAGAGTAACATCCTCCTCTGTGCCCCTTAATGCAGCGGTCCCCAACCCCCGGGCCTCGGACCGGTACCGGTCCGTGACTCGTTTGGTACTGGGCCGCGAAAGTTGAGGCTCAGGTGTGAAATGTATGGTTTTCAGGGTTTTTATCGGTTTTCAGCGTTATTTTGTTATCGTTTTTATCGTTAACTCGGGTGTACCCCACCTCTTGCCTTATGACAGCTGGGATAGGCTCCAGCGCCCCTCGCGACCCTGAAAAGGATAAGTGGAAGTGAATGGATGGATGCACTGAATGTTTGACGCGTGCTGTACTCATCGTGTGCTTTATGTATCATTACTACAGACCACAGCTGAATGAATCAACCAAACTTGGAATCTGCCTCCGTGTTCTTTAACTGGAACACACCCACCATGCCTTGCTACTCTAAATCAGCTACCCTCCCGGAGACAACAGTCTCTCCATTTTATTTGCTATTCACTGGACACAGCCGTAATTATGCACAGGTTAAGACCTTAACACAGTTGGACAGAGAAATTTATAAAATTCAAAAAAAAAATCCCCCATGCAGTTAATAGGTAAAGACATTATCTTTTGCATCAGGCTGTAAACAAGTTCATTTATGATGTAAAGTGGTCATGTTAATATGGGACCTACGGGGACTGACTCATATTTGGAGCAACCATCAAGCAGTCGTTTAAAGAACTGCAATATTTGGCACTTTTGCTTCAATTTCTCACATGCCTCCCTGAAGTTTTGCCACTTTGTTTTGTTTTGTTTTTGTGTGCAACGCTAACTCAGGTGGGGGCTTCTTATCGTGCTTTTAATGTAATATATCCTCATGTTAAGGAAAACAAGGAAACAGCACATTGAAAAGCTAATCTTATTAATAATGTAAAGCTATGCACTCCTTAAAAATGTTCTTTTTCTCTCACGTTTGTTTTTATTTATTTATTATCAGTACGGCTTTGCACAGATACAAAAATCCCCCCTGGTTTCACAAGCTTGTGAGTTTCACGGTTTAGAAGTCACAAGCTTTTGCAGAGTGAAAGTGTTGAAGATTTTTTTTTTCTGTACTGTGCAAGTGTTTGTCTTCATTACCATAAGCTGCAGTCAGTTGCCATTGTTTGCTGTCTTGGCTTTGGAATCATCTGAAATGTTCGATGGCCAAAACAGTCAGCTTGGATACGAGCAGCTAGTGCCAAACTGCTGACCACGCCCACTAAACAGCAAAATCAAATCAACACATTTGTTAAATACTTAAACTAAGCAGCTCTTTTCATTACAAATACAGACTGAACACAAGGAATTTGTGATTTTTTTATGCTAACTCAAGACTTACTGAGAATAATTGTTTAAGCATTTTTGACAGTGTACCATTCAAAATTAAAATAACTACACAGTGCACAGCCAAGCCTGTAAACTATAATTCAGAAACATTTCAGTGCTGATTCTCTTGGGCGGTTGTGTTTTGATTAAACTGAGAAAAGCAGTAATTGGAAATGTTACACCTGTGAGTTCCTGCATAATCATATTCCCCATGTGAAGATCTTTCTACTCCTCCTCATGTTATTAGAGCCAAACTATTTGTGCGCATGAAGACGTTTGTATAATTGTTTTGCTGTGGTTCATATGGGCGAGTAAAGGTTAATTATATAAACAATGCACACGGGATTTCTAGTTGTCAGCAGCATTAAAATGTTGAATTAACTGGCTATTCATTCTGTGACAGCGTAGTAGGGACATTCCAGGTAACGCAAAGAAAATATGGAGAGGGAGCAGGAACGTAATACATTTAAATGGAAAAAATGTATATTCTCTGAGATTAGTGAGTCATTTTTTCATGAAACAAAAGCTGTAAAAAAAACACATTTATTAGGCCTGCAGTACATCATTTAATTAAATCTAATTTATCATCCGGGAAACCCCTGCAATTTTATCCCAGAATCACCACAAGCATCACAATATTGAAGCAACATTGCCATTAATTAGACTTGGAAAAATAATATTGATTTTGCCTTTTCTTACTCACACCTGTGTGTCATTCGCTGTTGACGAGGCTCTGTGGTGTTTTCCTTTGCTTGGATCAGGTGATCTTAATCTATCCAGTTACGCTACAATAGGCCTCGGCTGCTGACAGCTTCCCATGATGCACTGAGCATTTTTTCTTCACTCACATCTTTCCACTCTGTGTGTTTATACACCACTTTTCATTAATCATCATCATCATTTGTCCTGTCCTGCTACCCTGACCCCCAACCGGTCGCAGCAGATGGCCCCGCCCCTCCCGGAGCCTGGTGCTGCCAAAGGTTTCTTCCTGTTAAAAGGGAGTTTTTCCTTCCCGCTGTCACCGAGTGCTTGGTCATAGGAGAACGCCTGATTGTTGGGGTTTTCTCTCACTATTTCATTTACAATAAAAGTGTCTTGAGGTAGATGTTGTTGTTTTTTAGCACTATATAAATAAAAGTGAACTGAATTGAACTGCCAGGCTGATAAAGCCTTTGCAAAGTGAGGCCATGTTGTTCACTGACCAGAAAAAAGCAAGCAGAGCATTTTCCCTCATAAAAGAGAATTTGTGATTTATTTATTTTTTTATCAGACATATTTACCCATTGACCAAGCTCAATAATAACGGTCTTAATAACCAGTTGTAGCTTTCAAAGTCACAGAAACAGGATCATGTCTTGTAGTTTCTGCATTTTGTTCCAAGACCTTATCATTTTATTAGTTTCTTGCATGATGCTTTTTTCTCATTTTGTCTTTAACAAGCTCAATGCCAGGTTCTATTCTGCTTCACTGATAATAACTGTCACATTACACAACATTTAAAACCACACTACACAAACGGAATAATAGCTATCCAGAGCCTTACAATCAGTCAGGAGAAGAAATGAATACTAACTAATGGCAGACAATCCCGTCTGTGTTTGTAAGAGCTTGTAAATGTTGGGGGGAGTCTGCTGAGGGGTTCCCATGAGATTTCCCTCCAATGAACAATAGCAAGACTGCCACAGTGTTTGCTCTTGTCAGTCACCTGTCAGACGACAACACAGACCAAACATTCAGCAGCAGCTTGAATCAATACCAGATTATGATGGGAGGCGAGTCATGCAGCAACTGAGCTGCCTCACTTCTGTCAAGGTGATACAAAAGCAAAAAGGCTTGTGACCTTTTTTTTTTTGTAGATCTTGGAGTAAAATGGCTATACGGGTAAAAATGCATTCAATCAATTAATGTATATTTCACTTTAAATTTAATGTTAAACTATATAATTTCATTACCAGCTCTGTAAGAACAAAGTGCAGTGTCATCTACATGAAGTTGTACTTGGGGACTACCATGATTAAACTTGATGTTTACTCTTCACCATGCTAGGTCGCATTTCACACAAAGCCTGTGATTAAAAATAAAGAATACAAATTTAAAGTAGAATGGGAGGCAGAGCCTTCAGCCTCCAGGCCCCTCTTCTGTTGAACCACCTCCCAGGTTAGATTGAGGGAACAGACACCCTCTCTACGTTTAAGAAGACGCTTAAACTTTCCTTTTTGATAAAGCTCTGCATGTATTTCTGGCTCTCCCACACTGTGTCTTTGTCCTGTCTTCCTCTCCTGGCCCCTAAACCAGTCACTGCAGATGGCCCCGCCCCTTCCTGAGTCTTGTTCTGCCAAAGGTTTCTTCCTGTTAAAAAGGAGTTTTTCCTTCCCATTGTTGCCAAAGTGCTTGCTCATAGGAGGTCGTCTTTATTTGGCACTATATAAATAAAATTGAATTGAATTCATTTGTTCTGGAAATTGTGTTCAGATCAAATTTTATGCTCATTCACGCGATAGCTCCTGTGCCTTAAACTACAAATAACAGCCATATGGTGGCATTAAGGAAAGAGCCCAGTCATCTCCACAGTCAGAGTGATCTGATCCTCTGGTGGATGCACCGAGTGACCAGCAAGCAGGCAGATTTGCCACGTCTGGATCTCTGCCAGCAGCATGGCTGAAAACCACAGTAAACAGAAGCTGCTCTCATGCAATCGAGCATTGCTGATTCATCCACAAAAATCCTATTTTCTCTGTGTATCGTGTACATGACAGACACTGCACAATGACATGGCTGGCTGAGAATTTCACTTAATGGGAAATGAAAGGCTTTATTCTATCATTATAGCCCTTCAACTGTAGCTTGTCCTTCAAACCCAGACCATTACCAAAAGACTTGTATAAAATACGCATTTTACATCTATATTGAGATAAAATCAGGATGAAAGACCCTTCTGGTGCTATGCTCTCCTTAGCAGCTGAACAATACATCAGGAAACCGAGTGCTCCTGCTTCATGTCTTTCCTTTTCGCATTTTCATATTTTTCCCTAACAGGGTTTCTTTGACCACCTAATTTACATTTCAGTGGCAGTTCTTGGAGAAAGACTAACAAGGAGCCTTCAAAGGCTTTGCCCAGGGCTTCTATTCAGATGTGGTCTACTGTTTGACAGATGAAGCACTGGTCAGTCCCCACTCCATTTCCTTTTTCTATTGTAGGGAAATGCTGTCTGGCATGTCTCGCTGACTCGCTGAGCGAGCTCCATGTCTTCAGGTCTATTACAGCTTCACAGAGCACTGCTCCTGCTTAGACTGAAAGCATGATTGCAGCGATGACGTTTGACTCAGTGTGAGGCAGAAGTTTTAGTCTGTTTGCCGTTAGGCAGAAAAGAAGAAATCTCCTTAACTGAATCCAGGGTTCAAATGGGAACAATAAAAAAATGTCTTTGTGTTATAAACAGGAACACTAACACTGCAACAGGTGGCTTAATGCACAGAGATAAAGATCTCTGGCTTAGAATGATGAGTAACCAAGGTAAATGAGTGTCCCCTGCCCATCTTTTCAAAATGTGTCCCACTCACACTGTGACATTTCAGTCATGTCCCCCATAACAGAATGTCAACCTGGGCGCTGTATACTGGGCCATTAATCTTCCTAATTGAATAAAGATGAAGAGAAACCACTGTGATGAGAAAGGGCAGAAGAGTGTCTGGGGTGTGATTTAATGACCCGAGTGATTTATGGCAGAGGATAACACCCCTCTTAGGACTGTGTGGGTGGCGTGTCAGAGGACAGCTCACAAAAATGCCCTTTCCACCGTCCTCCCTTTAGTACTCAGGGAAAGCGCCCCTGTTGCACCTCAGCATCGTAAATTTCAAGCCCACAGAAGAGAAGACTGGCCCAGAGTGAGGAGCAAAGTTTGTTTCGTTCGTGGAATGCGTAAGTAGTTGGAAGGGGAAAATAACATTGATTTGATAAATTAAGGTCAAACATTTGTGGAATACACTCTTTTTACAGCTCATTAGTATTCAATCACAGATTGTTTCATATTCTGTATGTATACGTCTGCCCCGGTTTGATTAAGACCTCACCACAGGATGAATAAATGAGAAACAGTGCTGGATTCGTGCTTCCTGATTTATTCCTGTGACCGAGTTTAAGTGTGTGTATTGCAAAGAGGCGGGTCACACTGCAGTCTGCAGTTTAAAATCTGTACGTTTTCTGGGTTCTTTAGTTTTTCGAGCAGGAAGGAGTAAACGAGCGCACACCTGTTTTTAAAAACTAAAACCTGCTTCCTCCTTCCCCAAACATTTCAAAGGGAGGCTAATGACATTCACAGACTCCGTGTGATTACATGGCATGTTAGCGCTCCTGAGCACAGTCATGTCTAAGGCCTTGAAGGGAAATATATTTTACAGCAGGGGCAGCCTGACGCAGATGTTAACAGAATCACCATCTGCCTCGAGGTGGTCTGTAAGTCATGCCCTGTTTGTGCACAGTCACGGCATGAGCTGTCAGTTTATTCATAATGAGGGAAAGGGTTAAATGTGCTCATAGAAAACATTGCACGGGTAGCACACGAGCACAGCGACCGAGACTTCTCTTTGTCTTAGCACTGAAATCTATCGCAGTGACTGCAGGTTGGTTATTAATGAGCTTCTCAACATGTCTTAGCCTGCGGGTGCTATCACACAGTGTCTGTGAGTGTAATATTAGATTCTCAAATACAGCAGAGATGTTGCCACAAGTGTCTTGCTGCAGTATTTTTATACGAGCTGCTGGCTGACTGTGTGGGCTTGTTTTAATATCTGTGAATTTACCTTTAATTCATTTAGCGATGCCATTATTCCAACTTCAAGACATTTGGCCTTAGCAAGCTAAATATACAGGTATATACTTCATCATTAAAGTTTTCTAACAAGTACAAAATGCAACATAATAACTCAACGATCAGCCAATGACGATGCAGCAGATCTTTGTTGCCAAGTGAAGTGGGAAGAGTCCTAAACAAGAGGAAATGGGCAGCAGCTGTGAAACGGCACAGCGGTACCCTTGGATGACTGGCACTAAAAGCACGGTCGGCTTATTTTTAATGTTGCAAAGAAAAGAAGAGGGCAGTGTTTTTAGATTACAGTGAAAATGCCTGTAATGGAGAAGATGACAGGATGAAAAGAAATGAGCCAAACTACCTGTGTCACAAAGCTCCTCTCCTCCGTTTCATGGAGTGTGAGTATCATCACATTTGTGAAGCTTTCACTGGAAGCTGCTTGAAGTCTCATCAAACACCTCAAGGCCTGATTGAAGTCAAAGCTGTAAAGCTCTCCAGAAGAGTAATTACACCTTAGTGGCAGTATTCTCTGCAGCTGAAAGTTCCCCTTCAGCAAATTCACATATATTTGTGTCCCGTATAGCCGCATTTACAGAAGATGAACGGTAGGCGCTCGCTGCAGGGGAGGAAAAAGAAGCGAGAAATTCCCCGATACAGGAGAAAGTCTACTGGATCATCTCGAGCATGATGTTTTATAAAGAACACATGGCTCGCATTATCTTTAAAGATACTCCATCTTTGCATGTACCTCATAAATATTGAATTAACCCCATTTCTAAGTGTGGTCTGTGTCAGTGCCATTTACAGTAATAAGTAACTGTGTTAAAATGCTGAGATGGAAAAATGATGATAAGTAGGATAAATGCTGAGTGGGTTTGTGGTATCGACTAAATATTGCTGAACATTTGCTTTTGAGAAAAAACAGCAGATTTGGTGACACTTGCACAGTTTTTCTAAGTAAGAACTATTATGTAACATTGATACTGTCTGTGTACGTAACCTAGGTTACACGTGTGATCAAATTATATTTTAAAGTGCTAAAACACTTACCTGGAGCACAATTTTACTTACAATCTTTTAAATCCGATCAAGCAGACCAGTAAAGGATTTAAATCAGTCATGTGAAATTAGAAGTGAAGTAAAGTGGCCCACAGAAATTCTTCTTAATACAGTTGCTGTAAAAATTCATTGCAACCACCACAACTTTCATCTTATCTGATTTTACCCTTAAATTGTTCAAAGATGACTTATCCAGGCTCCATGAGGTTGCCAACATTTGTTGTGCAGCTAAAGCAGAACCACCCAATGAAAAAAGCTAAAGAATAAGCCTCCTTGTGGTATTAAATTGATTAAAAACCTGAATCAGTAATGTTCCTTAAATAATATTGCATTATATCCCTCATCAAATCCCAATTATCTTGCGGTCTGTCAGAATTTCCAGTTTTGGGAGGGGTTCAACCTGCAGCCTATATTAAAACTCTTAAACTTTTAAGCATTTTTTCTTCTGTCCCTTTACGATGTTTGTGGGTGAGGAAAGTTTCTCATTCTGTATTCTAACGTTACATCCAAGGGTCATGTGGTTTACAATGATGTGAGTGGTGTTACAGTTTCCAGCAGCAGAGGGTCAACGAGGATAATAAATGCCAATCTATTAAGTATAATAACATGCTCTGAGAAGATTGTACTGCTGCGGTACTGAGATGAGCTCTGTGACAGATTGGCGACCTGTCCGAGGTTCACCCACGGACCAAATAAATGGATAGAAGGACTTTGAATATAATGACAAAGTAATACGTTATTTAAAGCCAATAAAAACTGCAATCTTAGATTTGTGTAAATCTCGTGTAGATCTAAGTAATAGTCCAGTTTTCTGCAGCTGTTTTCCCAAGAAAAGGATATAAACGAAAGAAAGAAAGAATGGTTGCCCGACTCTATACAATAAAAGAAATAAAAAGACATTTCTTACATAATTATAAATACTGCCCTACTTCCATGACCCTGTAGAAGTCAAATCCAAATAAAGTGCCTTCATTTATCCTCAAAGCTTCCCTCTGTTATAGCAACACATAAGGAGAAACTCTGTTGCTTCTTATGCTTAAACATTACTACGAGTCTCTAAAGATATATCGCGACACATAGAGGTTATGGAGATATGGAGTCAAGTGTTGGATTGGTAGTAAAACTTATTGAGGTTCAAATCAAGCATTTTTACTCAACTCTATCTTGTACACATGCTCCAGTGGGGTCTTAGCTTTTGGTTTTAGTCTCACTGCAGATCAAGAATTTAATACGATAATCTCCTCTGAAGTCTTCCCGACGCTGCACCCGTCCCTGGATGTCACTGTCATTCAATAAGACGCTTTGAAATATTAGGAACATTCAGATAATTCGCAAATCACAGTAACTGAAGACTCCAGCCTGACAGGCTACGTCAAAAGGCTTCATTCCAGCTTCCTCTCGCACCAGTCCATCAGTGCGTAATGATTCATTATGCGCTAATCTGATCGTGCTTACTGCTCTACCCTGTCTTCACTTTACTCTTTTTCTGTTCTAATATGTTCATGAATTATGTATTAGTCCATATATGGCAGAGATGGATTTGTTGTGTTGCTGCTTCCGTTGCAAAAGAGTGCAGAACACTGTAAATTATAGATCTCGTCATCCTTACTCGATCTCTGTGTAGTCAAACTGCTGAAGTTCTTTTTTTGGTTTGTTTGTTTTTTTTATTGCGCAAAAAAATGTTAATATATTCCAAAAATAGTGAGAAACTTGGGTGTTACACGTTACTCACTTACTTATTTATTTCAGAGTCTGTGTTGAAACGGGCTTTTGTTGCTTCAGCTATCTGAAAGTTTATGTCGGCACATATTACATGAGCTCCACATCACTTCTGGAAATACTGTATTATTTCAAACCAAAAATGGTTTTCTCCTCTTTTTGCTTTATGAGTGTGTGTCAAGACTCTCATATTCATCAATCAACCACTAATATTCTATAAGAGCAAAGGCATGCAAGGTTGGCAGTTCTTCCTTGATAAAGATGAAGACAGATTTCTTTAATATCTTTGCCATAACACAGCCGTGACACCTTACCCTCGTCTTGCACTTCGCACTGATATTTTTCAGTCAAAGCTGATTATAGTTTTCGGGTAAGCGGGCCACAGAGGGAAAAAAGGGAGCAAGTGTCAGTTCGCTGGACAATGAGACAATCCATCAATTCTTTTGACTGCTAGAGGGGAAAATAAGGGAGAGGATAACACAATAGAGTGCACTTAGAAAAAATGAGAAATTAGGGAAGTAAACGTTTGATGCATTAACATGTAACCACCTTGCCGTGCATAAACAAAGACCAAATGCAATCTCGTTCATTTGCAACTACCCTACACTAATGCTTGGAGAACCTTGTAGCTTGACTGTGTGGGTACAATCTCCAGAGCTCATCAGATGACGTCAACAAGGGCACAAAGCCCTGCGCCAAGGGAAGGACAGACCAACCTCCGGCTAAAGGCGAGCACAATCACATTAGCCATCTCTGCTTTTTCTAACCAACTTTGCAGACTGAATAAACCTAAAACCAGTGCAAGAGGAAAAGGAACTCTTGGCATAGTCAGTGTTTTAACTTGATGTCACCCTTCTGAACACAAACTCCCAAGAAACTCTCCACATACTGCATGCCAGCAAAAACATATGTTGGAGTATGAATAATAGTTCAGCAGCAGAACATAATGTAGTCAGATGCCATGCGATGGCTTGTCTTGTTGTAGGTCTACTTGTTCGATGTCTTGTCTTGTTTGTCAGACCACTTCAGCTGAGGTTTAGCCACTAGTTAGACAGGAGAGAGAGAGGTTTAATTATGCATCATAAATTCTGTCAAAAATGTATTTAGCCAGTTGTACTTTATCATAAATTATCATCCATTTAAGCATTTAAAAGGGTTTATAGCGTCATCAGCAGCACGTACCCTTAACATTTGTAACATTTTCTTACCTTTACTTCTTTGGAGAGCAATCATAGACTCTGGTGGACTGAAAGATAAATGACAATGCTTAATCTAAAATCAAATCTCCTTGGATGCTTCTTGGAGACAGAGGCAGTGAGTTTCAGGGAGCTAAAACATCAGTATAATTCAATTTGTTGAGGTTCATTTCAAAGAACGGACCAAAATGCATGAGACAGGAAGCAAGTGTGCCAAACACAACACAAGCTTTATTTGCTTAAGGCAGAATTAAAAAAAACACACAGAAACCACACAGGCAAACAAATGGAGAAGCTTTGCCACAAAAATTCTCAAACAAGACAAATAGAGTGTAGGTTTCAAAAACACCGAGGCACAAAACGAAAACTGCACAACAGGTTATCCGACACGGAGCGAGCGAAACCTAAAAGTGTAAACGCTGTTCTGTAACCAAGCAACTAACTGTGCACGAGTTTCTCCATGGCATCCACACATCAACAATAACAGCCACAGATTACTAAATTAAGTAGGCCAATGTGAGTGCGCTGCTGTTTTTGACTAGCTGACCAGAATCGAGGAAGGAGAAAAGAAAAGCGTCCATTACAAACCAAAAACCATACAACAAATTGTCAGATCCAGTGAATGTTAGAGTCTCTTGTGTTATGTGAATGATTTTTGAAATGATCTGCACATGTCATGAGTCTGAGGGCTATTTCTAAATCAACCCCAAATTCCCACAGGGCTCACATTTACCATTAAAACTCAAATCCAAAAGATGTTTTATGGAAAACCCTTGGACTAAATACAAAACAAAATCATAATAGCACTTGAATATTGTTCAATGCAAAACTGATTTCTTAGACGTTCAGCAATGGCAGTGTGGTTAAAAACATCCTAAGGGGGCTTACGGGGTGAGAACAGACTGGAAGCTATTAAATCTTATATCTGCACCACACTCGACATATAAGAAAAACAGGACAAAAGAGAGAGGTTGGCCTTTTAAAAACCAGCCTCTTCCTACCCACAAGAATGCGAGTGAACAGTATGTTTTCAATTACATGAAACCAGCTCAACCATTGGTTGCTTCATTTAGCTGCCTGTTACCGAGTACACATAATGCTCTTTTTCCTCACAGAATCACAGTTGAGAAATAAAACACACCTTTTGTTCCCTCGTTGCTAATCAGACAGCCAGAAAAAACTTCTCACAAGATTCTAATTTTCAGATCAAACCGGCTGAGGATTACTGGACTTTCACGCAAAAATAGACTTTCCCTCCTTCAGGCAAAATGCACATTTTTGTGGGATCCAAGAAAAGAAAATGCCACAGTAACAATTACGAAATCTTCACATTACATATGGTATTATTTTACACTGGAAAAGCAGTGAATAATGTCAGTAAGTCAACTCCTTGGTGTAAAGAAGGAGATTCAGCAGTATTTGACATCGTGTATCGGCACCACAGACGTAAATACTTTCACGCGACTTTTATGAGCAACATATTTCATAACTCTGCATAAAGAGGGTAACAACAAACGATGATCTGCATTTGTAATTATGGCAAAACTTGGATTCTTAAAGTTCTGTATTGTGGTTTACCAATTCTCCTAAATAACTTATAAGCCCAACAAATCTTTCCCAGATTTTCTGTGCGCCAGAGAGAGATTTGTTTAATTATTTCCCAAATGACGGGACCAGCGAGCACAATGTGTGTTATTATGCTCATCCACTGGGTGCTGATTTTCATGTTGTGCCCCTTTGCACTCGGGGTTTCAGACTTTGTAATTTCCCCCAGGTCTCTTGAACATGGTTGTCAGCTTAACTCTGGCTCATAGCTGGGAAAGTGTCCACGTTCTCCTAGGCAGACATCTCATACCCACTTGCCTTTGGCTTGGAGACAGCAGGCTCCCAGTTCCCAGACCAGCTTCCTGATCTCCATGGAGGGCCCGGCTTGGTGTGTAGCCCGGGAATAGAGGTTGAGAGGTTGGAGTGGGGACAGAAAGGAGGGAGTGGAGGCGAGGGGGAAGAAGAAAGGGGTGCATTTTGAAGGGATATTTCCTTTCATAGCTTCCGCTCTTCTCATTTTCTCCTCATTATCAAGATGGCTGGTGCCAGACCTCCAGCCTGATCCAGCTGAGGTGAGAGATGATATACAAAGTGCAGACAAAAAACTGAAAGTGGCATGTGATCATTTTAAGATGAGGGGAAATGCCAACTGTGGTACTAAAAGCTCTGCTTTGGATTAGGCTTTTCATAGTTTTCCACCAGGAGGGGTTTCAGAAAGAACACTAGCCCCTTTATTTCAAAAAAAATACAAACACTTATTTATTCATCTGCCCACCCACTTCTCTAAACCTCCTTTAGAATAATCCTCATCAGCAGCTTATTCCTCTTAACATCTCAGCATGTGCTGCACCTCTCTGACTTCAGCTGCCGTGCTGTTCATAGAGTCCCACAAAGGCATCTGCACTACCGCTCACACAACCTTGAAGGCAAAGGTTTTGTCATTTTTCAGTTACGCTGCACATTGTAACTGCGCATACATCCACCAGCAGACTATTGCCGTCGTTCACCAGGCCTCAACCTACACTGTGAGCTTGTGATGAGTTGTGCAGCTACACCAAGCATTTTTACTGGGGGGAAAAAAACATGGGCAGGGAATACAATTATTACAGACAAAAGCGGCTCTGCAGGGCCACTGAGAGACGGAGGGGTTTGTCTGCCACAAGGATCCACAGCACAGTGGGACAGCAAGCATTACTTGTAAACGTTCCACAGACATTCCAGACATGTGCATGCATTGTTATAGAAACCACTGAGTTCTTTCCTATTCTTGAAGTTTCATCTTCATCTGGGTGATTTGATTTCTCCTCGTTGCATCAAAGTTGTTTAAATTACTGCACATCATGTGTGTTTCATGCTACTGTAAACACAATCGCACTGATATCTTCAAATACACTCTTTTTTGGATTAATCAGTATTTTCTCCCCCATATATTTATCATGTTTAGAACTGCAAGTCTAGCCATATGGAAAAGAAATAGTAAAAACTTATATGATTTACTCATGAAAGTGGCCACTTTCTCATTACTTTCATATGTTGTTTTAGTAAGTATCCAAAACATGCAAGTTTCATTATATAATTTTTCAAGGGATCTTATATCTGTTTTCACTCTTGTATGCTTTTCATACAAGTTTCACACAAGACAGACACAAACTTTATAAGATTTATATATATCTTTTCCATATGGGTATAATCCTGACTGACAGCTCACATGGTCATTGTCTTCCACCGTGTAGTCTGTCCTTTATAATTAAATCGAATTATTTAATTCTTTTGGCCTTTTTCACAGTCTGTGAAACATTCACGGTGCCAGGGTTTCGTGCTGATTGCTGAGTTATGGATCCCCGTGGTGGTTACCACACGTCTACTCATGCTGAGCAACAATTCTTGTTTTATTTGAATTCTTCACTGCTGTTCTTCATTCTTCATCTTTTACGTGTTTCAGTCTCTTCACTGTGTTTTAATCTATGTTTCATTTATATGCTTGTACTTTTTTTGTGTGTACTTGTCCCTGACCTCTTGTTCAGTGCTAGCTTACTTAAGTGTAAGTTTTCTTTTGGTCATTTCCTGTTTTAATTTGAAAGCTGCTGTTCTGTGTTACCTCATTTTAGTTTTGCTGCTTTCTTTCTGTTGATTGTCAGCTTCTTGTTTCCACCTGCGATGCTTTCGTCCTCTGTTCTGCCCTCGCCATTGTTCAGTTTTGCAATTAGCCTTCTGTGTACACACTGCCCACTCCCTTCCTTTGTCTGATCTTTTCATTATCAGTCTGAATTTTTGTTTGTTTGTTTGTGTCCCCTCACGCCACAAACCCGCTCTCCCACCCAGTGTGCAGGTTCCTTTTTTTAGACTTTCGCTAAGTTTACAACACAGTCAAACAAAACCTCTGCACATGTTTTATTTTGTGGATTTTATTTTGATGGCAAATGCAATTTCCTTACATCTCATTCTAACACTCACAGTGAAGCACCATATCATGCAATGTTGCATGTAGCTGTGAAATATTCTCAGAAGCCTGAAAAACTATAGAGTAAGTCTGGACTGCAAACCTCTCTTTCTTTTTCAGACAATAAGAAATCTGAAGCCACCAATAAGAATTAGCAGACTACAGCATAAGAAATACAGTAAAAGCAGGGTTGATCATTACCTTACATGAAGCTACAACTCTGGTTTCACTGTGAATAAAAAAATCCTCCAGAATCTGATCACACTGTGTGCACTGACTTTTAAAACTGCCTGAATTTCCCCTGCAAATCTTTTTTTCAGGATAACATGTAAACTTCACTGTTTTAAATTCACTCCACTGTATGAAAATGGATTATGTGTTAAATCAAAAGTGACTGTCAAGAAAACAACACAGAGAACCTGCTGACAGGCCACGTATAGACAAATAAAGACACTATTGATCCGGCGCAGTTTATGGCTTTAAAAACAGGGTTTCCATCTGGCCAGCATTAATGAGCTTTGCCAAACTTTGCAACCCAAAGTTACCGCGGTCTCCCAAACAGCTAACAGTCTCTTTGATGCTCGAGATGATTTCATTATTTCAAAAAACCCTTTGAGATGTTTACAGGACTTGGTGATAGTTTGTTGGGTAAATGGCCTTAAAGCTACAAACATTCTTCTGAAGTGGTAGCGCGCTCGGCTCGGTATGTTACTTTAATGTGTGTGCGGGTCGTCGTAATTACTGACATTGCTGCCGTTTCCCTTTGCTATAAGTCATCGTCATGCCTGATTTTATTGCTAATTATAAATGCAAGCAGCATAACAGTAACAGCTTTGAGAGTGTGCTATTTTGCAAGAGACACAGTGACAGGATGGACAACACAGAGGGAGAAACTGGAGAGCGAGGCTCATTATGCAGCTCTGACCTCTGAGGTCAGGGACAGGAAGGAAGCTGGCAGACACAGCACTGAAATGTTTTTAAACTACAGACTACAGACAATGGGATTTATTGTTTTCTACAGAAACGCGATGTATATATGATCTTTTAACAATAAAAATCAGTGTTTAGATTCAAGTTATTTGGAATCCAAGTAATAACTGAACAAAATATGTCATGATACTTACAGTGACAGAGGTTACTCCCCCTGCATTACTTACAATGCAGAAAGTATCTACTAGGAATGTAAAAAAAATTACATTGCATGTTTTCTGTATTTACTTGTGATGCTCTGCAAAGAGCCCGAAAAGCTGCACCAGGCTTTACATACATAGCCAGTGATTTACATCAGAGTCACTGCAAACGCTTTGGCAGAATCCCAATGTGTTGTGAATTGAAAGTGGGTTGTTTTTTTTCTGTGAATAAATGAATGTAAACTGGTTGTACCTCCCATGAGACCAAGTCATTAAATGTGATGAAGCTCTGCTGGAAGGACAAAGGGGGGTGAATAAGGAAGGGACAGAACGGGGAGGAGTGAAAGGGGGGGTGAGCAGAGGAAGGATGCAGTGAGATGAGAGAAAACACTTTAGCTTAATTAAGACTAATGTGCTTTGGGTAAGACTCATCATGTTTGGGGAGAAATGGTGTGGAGAGTTCAGCACAGCAGGGGAACGTTACAGTAGAGTTTCACAACAGATGAAGCATGGCTGGATGTAATAAAGAGTTTGTTGCCTGCAGCGTTGATCGTGTTTTGCCACATCCAGCGGGAAGGGAAGGTCAAGCAACTTTACCGGAGGACAATTAAGACTTAAAAGCACAGATTTGTTTCAATAAATGGACTCGCAATATATGTGTATGTCAAATATGCATGTGTTTTTAAATGAGCCGATTTAGAGGGTGAGGGTGAAAGGGTGAGGCTGCATTGTTTTTAAACATGTGGAAATTGTTATAATGATATAATGACCTTAAATTGTAATGGGTATGCACCACATTTGTCTCTAAGTAAAGCCAACAAAAACCAAAGTCACCATCGCTCTAAAAAATCATTTGCAAAGACTAACTGCTCTGGGAATGCACAGCAAACGACTGCAGACAAAGTGAGCACTTTTGTCTTATTTGTCTTTGTGGAACTTTATTTAAAGAGCCAGTGAGATGACCAGATATACTGTTCCTCCCTTCCTATGTGCAGTTTGTGTAACTTTTAATTTACTGCAAAATATGCGTTGCGATAGCACATATATTAAAGTGATATATGTAGGACATACATAAAATAACAAGGAGTGCACCAAGCTAAATACATAGTGGACTATCTTGTTTGTTTGAGATGGACTAAGCACTAATCTCAGAGGAGTCAGTTCTAACATTTTCTGCCTTTAACAGCAATATTTGACAATACTTTACATGGTAAACTAGAGAGGAAGAGCGGGACGGATCCATTTGATTTAACTCTATTTCTTACTATATTACTCTATTACTCTATTACTATTTCTTCATGTTGCACTGCTGCTCAAATGTGCACCTTCTTTGGTTTGTTTTCTTTCTTTCATTGGCTCTCTATATGGCTCAATACTGCATGGCACTCTGTGGTTGTGATGGGGTTTGTCCTTTGGTCAGTCTGCAGCAGTGATACAGTCGGTCACAAGAACTTTTCGATGGAGTGCTGTAATGATGGATATATGATCCCCTAACCTTTCCTTTAGTGCCATGATGCAGTTGACAAGTCTTAAGTTACTCAGCAGCTTTGGGGTCGATTCTGACATCGTAGAGAAGTTAAGATGAAAAACATATTTTAAGATTAACTGGATGAATTCACATGATGTGCAAAAGAAGAAGACCTTGGCTATTAGTCCGAGTCATGAGGGAATGAATGGTAAATGATTCTTACATAGCGCCTTTCTTTATACAACATGCCTCATTCATACTTAAGTGCTTTCTAACTAACATTCACACACACATTCATACGCCGATGGATGCGTCGGAGAGCAACTTGGGGTTAGTATCTTGCGCAAGGATATTTAGCATGCAGACTGGAGCCAGGGATCGAACCACCAACAGTCCGATTAGTAAACGACCTGCAGTATCTCCTGAGCTACAACCGCCCCTAAAAGAAGAAACATGCTTGTGATCTGAATGAATGTGATGTGAAACCGGTGATAAACGTGGTGGGAGGAAGCATGGACACTAATTCTGAGGCAATGTCAAGAAGAAACAGGTGGAGGAGGGTTGCATCGATGTGGACCTGTCCAACACTTTGTAATATGGCCAATTGTGCAAATCTCACCTCAAAAATGCAGGTGTGTTGATATTTAAAGTAAGATTTCAAGTTGTTATGTTTCCCTAAGCAGCGCTGTCTCCAGTGTGTTGAGGTTTAAAGCGAACAGACAAAAGAAAAACCACCGCTGCCTTAGAAATGTAGCAAAATTTAATTCCTTTATTTACCCATTCTCTTCCCCACTTATTCCATTTCATGGGGTCTGGTATCAATCCCAGCATGCACTCTGTGAAAAGTCACGTTGTGGCAACGTTTGATTTAAGCAGTGTGAGGTCTGGAGTTTTATTGCTGTCTGTGTCAAACAGACAGTGAAACCAGCGTAACTGCTTCCTCAAGACCTCTTCGGAGACCAATTTTATAGTAATTTAGCAACAGATGATTGGCACTTCAAACAGGATACACACTCTGACGCTGTCCTTAAATCTTTTTAAATACTTATTAACTCTGCTCTTTCATTAAATGTACTGCTAACGTGTTTAGAGACGCCCTCAAAGAAAGATATTTGTGTTTGTGCCTCGTAGAAATCCTCTGTTTAATCAGACACGCTAGGAAACATCTCACGGGAAAGTGTGAAGTAATGATGTAACACAGGGTGATCCCCAGCCGTGTGGTGGATTTATGCGATTATGACACTCAGTGACTCTCATACACAGATTCTCATCGGCTGCTGGAGTCCACGCTGGCTGTGAAGACCAACCAGCTGCTCTCACATATCATCTTTCCCTACCACACCAAAGGAGGAACTCTCTGGGCCTGCTAATATCCGTGTAGACACAGCAAGCGAGGAAAGGTCACAATTCCCCACTGGATGTTAATCGAGCTCATCAAGCATACCATCAAAGCCACAAAAACACACATGAACCTCTTCACGTTTTTGTTTGGAAAAGCAGTATTCCTTCAAAAGTATAAAAATCGGGTGATTAAAGTAATAACATAAAATGTAATTACACCGTGCACAGTGATCTGTTTTTGTTCTGGAACAGTCAGACGCTGCTAAATTGGTTTCATTTATTATTTTAATCCACATCTGCAGTGTATTCTAATAGCATAACACTCGTGATTACAGCAGCCTAGACGATCTGGGCCTTATTTTACGTAGCATTCCTTTTTTCAAACATAATCCCAACCATTTCCCCTACTTTAAATTCCATTTACTTAAAATTGCAACTATCAACCGGTCCGACTGCACGATTAATGAGACACTGCAGCAGATGAGGAAATTACACAAAGAAATATTGCTTTGCAGTTCGTCTTTTAGCAGACAGTAACACTTTAGTCACGTATATGTTGCACATGTTGTTGGTGACCTGCGGCCCACCTGTATCAAAATACTTTTAGTATTTCCTACAACTAAACAGCAATGCACCAGCTTTAATTTGGATCTTCCAATTGCACTTTAATTAAATCCCTTATTAGAGCAAATATTGTGCTTTTTAAATGTAAAGTTGTGGTGGATATCTTTTTCATTGACTTGGCATTGATGTGTTTCTCGTCAGCACTCCAATAACAGTAAAAATCCACTTTTTACAGTCAGTGTATTGCTCACATCCTTGTTTTTACCCTTGACAAACCATTAGTCACACTGCTGTCCGTTCAGTAGGAGACCCACTGTCCGTGGTGTCCGTCTGTTATTGTTTATAGCACGCTATTTCTGCCTCGCTAAATCAGACAAAGTGAAGGTTCAATGTGCAACCGGGGGCTCCCCGAGGATATGAAATTTAACAGGTTACTCGAGATGGTAATTTTTGGCAAGTAAACCAAAGAACTAAATACAGACTCAGAGTGAACTAACCCTCCTTTGACTGCGTGACACAGTTAGAGGTCAGACCACAGAAAGAGTGAGCCGGCATTCCCGTAGACAGAAAAGTTATTTTGACCGAGTTTCATGTGAATGAGAAATTATCCCTAAGACAGCACAAATCTGATTCCAGTAAAGCAATGCCACAAGACCAGCACGGTCATCCCAGTAGAGCATTTTCATCATCGTTGTCGTTCACCTTGAAAAACTTGAATGAATTTAAAGATAAAACACTGTATATACAGTTAGAACAAGTTTGTGAAGTGACAGCTGCACGCTTGTATGCTCCCTCTCTCTTTCAGCTAAATACTGTAAAACTAAGCAGGCCGAGCATCTGTGTATTAGTGGCATCAACACAAGCACTCTAACATTGTCTATGATGACTCTGATTTCTCCAAGTCATGAAAAATGACTGTATTCCTTTGGGCTGTGAAAGCATCTTAATCTGCAGCTCTTCAGCATAAAAGTCAGAAGTTATTTTTAAAGAATATATTCAAGATGTCATCTGTAGCTGCATCTGTGCCTTTCGCTGAAACCACCCTGGATGCTCGCACACACAGCAGGAACCCGAGTGCAGCAGTAACCTCATCACTCTCGTTGCATTAGAGATGGATCCCTACATTTAGCACTGCCTGGGTCTATGATTTCATTACAGATGCTTAATTCAATACTAACAACTCAAATGACTTCAGGTCAATTACTCAATGACAGCGCTGCGGGCAACACCATCAATCACTTAAAACTAACCTTCATTTCACGTCCTGTTCACTGTCAGAATACACTGCAAGTTCTCCTTGCAGGTTTTGATCTTAAGTTGATATATACCACTCACTCCAGCATAAAGCTTCGCTGCCAAGGGCACAGCTTTGAAAACAATCATTTCGCATTTATTTCCCAGTTTTTCTAGCGTTGGATCATTTGTGTTTTTTGTGTTTCAGCAGGTCTGTGTTAACAGATGGACAAAGTCAGGCTTCTCCTTTAATAACCCAAGGTCAGCCTGTATCTGACGCACAGGAAGATGTTCAGATGGACACACACAGTGAAAGAAGACATAACCAGTATGGTCAGTTACTGAAAAAATAATCAGTAACTACTGATACTTCCCAAAAAGTAATCCGACTTTCTGATTACTATTTCAAAATAATTAATTACTAGTGTTACTTTTTAGATTACAACCTGGGTGATAAACGACGCTTTCAGCCCAATTTACTTTTTCTAAAATCCAAACAAAATGTAAAATGGAAAAGTCTCTTTAAATGTTTAAGTTTAATCTTTTAACTTTATGCATCAAGCAAAATGTAATTAATGCACTCGATGGAGATTAGTTAATATTTAAACTTTTCTGCACATTCCGCACATAAAATAAAATATTTTTTTGTTTACACTCAGTCTTTCAAATAGATGCAAGTAAAACACAGCAGAAAATAAATAAAGTCAAAGACTCAGCGGTCCTGTTGCTCTATTTTCACCTGTAAAGCAGGAGTGGGGTAGGCGGAGGGTTACCCTGGTGCAGGTGTGACACGGTCAGTGGAAGAATCCGCGAGTTTCTCTGTGAGTTTCCCATTACGTCGTAGCTACTCGGTGCTTGTTTGGAAGTTTAGGGGTTTTTTCGCTGTAAAAAGAAGTTTTCTTCCCACGCACAGCGGACACTAATGTTTTTGTCACTTTTTATGGAATCAAACTCAAAGTAAGGTCAGTACTTCCACGCTTTAAACGCTGCACGCTCATACTCTCTCTGCACTCCATATATGATCCACTGTTGATCTGCACACAGCTGTTGTCACCAACGTCGCACTCGCTTACGTCACTGTCATGAGACATTCTCGCAAAAAATCATGGTTTTAGTAACGCAGTAACACAGCGTTCCTACGGGAAAGTAACGGTTATCTAATTACCGTTTTTGCAATAGTAATCCCTTACTTTACTAGTTACTTGAAAAAAGTAATCAGATTACAGTAACGCGTTACTGCCCATCTTTGGACATAACCTAACATGACTCGGAGATTACAACCATGCTAGAGATGCCTTAATGCCTGTCACAAATTTCAATTTCATCTGGGAACCACGAAGGGCTTTTTTAAAATAAATAAATAAATAAATGAAAAGTCGGCTCATTAGCTATTGTTGATAAATCTTTCTGAAAAGCCAAAATTATTAACAGGCTAATGGCAGTAGTGGAAATGTTGGCTTAAACCTCTGGTGAGATGGGATCTGAATTCTTAAACATCTTTGCAACATAATATTTGTGCAAAGCAGTGGCTCTATATTGCATCCCAGCAGCCATGGCTCTGGCATGGCTAAGAAGGATGAAAAAGGCTGGAAAGCAAAATTCAGGTTAAGTGGAGAAAAGTACAGAAGACAGACTGAAGAAAACAATTAAAGCTGAAGGGGCTAACACAGTCCCCATCAGCCTGTGAAAGACCTTATACGGCAAGACAGTAGCCTTAATGGTAGAATCAAGGTCCATTAGAAGATTGACCACAGTGTCAAAGAAACTGGTAAACATATAGTCTGATGAGCTCCTACTGACATTTAAGTGAGCTTGAGGGAGGGAATCGAGAAAATGTGTGTGCTCAGACGTCTGTGAGAAGTTTTTCCTTCAGTTTTCTTGTTCAATATCTTCTTTTATGGGCAGTAAAAGATTAAAAGAACGATTAAAGAAATCTTTTCCATTATGGGCAGTGGGGTGAAATGCAGACTCCCAGCTCCCAGCAGGACCTGCAGTCATAAGTGAGGTAATGGCCTTGAACTGCAGGCGTCTGTGCAACCTGAAAATGAGCCCTACGGTCACTTGCTCAGATTACTGAGCCATTACTACAGCTTAACTACAAGAAAGCAGTGGAACTGAACTTACTTCAAAGGGATGCGGTTGTAAACTGTCATCCCTAAGCAGTGTGAAAATATAAAAAAATAGTTTTGCATATATGTCAGTGCTCTCAATGTCAAGGTCGAGACAAATGAGGGGGAAGCTGCATAAAGAGGGAAGAGGAGGATAAGAGGATGGCGAGGAAGAGGGAAAAAAACGAAAGACCTAGGATTTACATAAGTGAAGACTGTGGATATAGCTAAGGATTTACAGACACACACGGGATATTCTAATACAAGTACACACACCCACAAACTCTAACAAAGACTCAAAGAACTGAATGCGAGCAACGAGGGGTGCGAGGCCTCGCCACTGCAGACGGCTCATCTGTCGTCCTTGAGATAAGAGAGGGATTCAGGCACGATGGGTTCAGACTGTTTCTGTCTGCAGGCTGAGCATGCGAGACGCAAGTTGTTGCATAAAAGCTTCGAATGAAACAACAGGCATTATGCAGAATTACATATTCAAAGATTTTCTTGCAGTTTAGATCTGACAATGTTAGATGGATGTCATGCAGTCAATGTAAAATGTATGTTATTATATGTACGCATTAAAATATCTATGAAAAATAGCACATATTTCTTTCATCTTTCTTCCATGACTGAGACCATAACACGTCGGTGCGTTCAGGAAGCGTTAATGTGCCACATAAACCGACTGCAAGTTCAAAAACTGGAGATTTAAAAAAGATCAGAACATTTCTAATTTATTAGCAGCTGGTTGAAATTTTTATTGGATTATCAAAATATTACCTGATGGTTTTATAGCGGCTTGATGATTTTATGGTTTTACTGCGTCCATGTGGCGGCAACACGTCAGGAAAGCGTTACTATAAAAACATTTTTCTAAACTTTTTTAGCATCAATGTGAAAATATATGATTTTGTAAAGCAACTCTAATTTTGTTGCTAAAAATAAAATTATATGCAAATAGTACAGGATTTATTACATGTTCATATGCATACAATGAGCTTTGTTCCATGGGACACCAAAAATCACGTTGGATCTGAAGTTTAGCTCTTTAATCGAGGCTGTGTTGATGCGCATGTTTCAAGGAAAGAAAAAGGCGAAAAAGGCGCTCGCATGAACAGGTAAAATACACAATACTGTACAAAGAGAGGGAGAGCTGGTGTGGAGAATTCATCACGTGAGAGTGATGACGGTGGATGAAAAAGAAGTGAAATTGTCATTGCTCAGTAACCAAGAAAAATAACAGACAAAATAAGCAGTTATTATCAGAAACCCAAAACAATGACACAGCTTTAGTAAAACACACATTTCTACTATCTGTACTTTATTTTATATTCAGAGACGTCTCCTGTTTGTCCCCATTGCATTTAAGCTTTGAGAAAGAATACCAGGATAGCATATTTATCACATGTATTCTCTTTATTCTGAGACAATCCAGCTGTTGTTCATGATGGGAGTGGATATTTGTTGCAACCCAAACCCAAATGCAACAACATAGGTCATTTGTCAAAGTATGGTAATTGTGTTCCCACTGGAATCCAAAGTCCGCTCTGTTCCCACAATGCTATTTTTGTAGTTTGGATGCAGACTGTCCCAAAAAGTCACATTTCAACTGCATTTTAGGGGATTTTGAACGTCTCCATACAGCTAATTACAGTCGTGCCTATGGTCTGTGTCTATAACAAACAGATGGAAGTTGAATTAAATGGCTGGTGATGTATTACCGTTGCAGCAAAAGGCCAGGAGAGTGTCCCAAAAGACAGAAATGATGAGGAGTCAGTATCCCTTTAAAAACAGGAGGGTGGCTAAACGGATCATAAAATGGGTTTGGCTGGAGGACAGCAGCATACAATACAGCACAGTGATGACAGATGGTCTGTGAAAAAGCTGGGATGTCTGCTGCCAGGCTGTGAAGTGGCAACTGCCCGTGATATGCTGAATATAGTAACCGAAAAGAGAAAATGCTGATGGGTCGATGTGAAAATGTGAAATTACCAACACTGTGTTTTTAGAGACATTTTTACAAATGTACATTTTTAAGACTTGAGAGGAAATTTACCGAATATCTTGTTGCAAGCGACAACAAATAAAATGAAAGTTGCAAAAATTATTTGCAAATGCAAATGTTTTCACATAACTGAAAATAAAAACAGAGGAAACAGGTCAACGTTTTATCTGGACGTCGTTCTGTGGCAGGACGCTAGCTGGAAATTGATGCTGGCATATGGTGCCATCTAGTGGACAAACATGGCTGGTACAGCTATGATTACAGTGTAATCTTTAGTGACATTTAGACGAATATAAGTAAATATTTTGTGTCATACGATCTGACAGATGGAAACACATATTTATTTATTCTTGTATGGCTGAATTTTGTGCAGGAAACTTTCCAGTTCATGGTGACAGATTTGTCAGCATGCTGTTAGTGCTGTAAGGATACAAGATCCCAAAGGTAGTCTTCTCAGTTCAAATCTGATTACTGCCATCGAATCGTGAAGTAGTACTGGAATGGCGGTCACAGCACGGTACACGAAACTTGATTGTGCCCCAAAGAGTTTGAATGGAATAATCCCCACAGCGTGAAAACACCACCAGCAACCAGTGCTGTCTGCTGATATCAGAGCCAGACTCCACCACCTGCAGCCTCAGTCAAAGTAATACACTCATGCATTAAACACTCCTGTATCAAATGTTATGTTGACTCTTTGATCACTTCGGGCTCAGATTGTGAATTCGAAGAGTCATTTCTTCTCGCTACAGCTGTAATGAGCAGTTTTCTGACCTTCTATTGGCCATTTTCATGGCTTCTCTTGTCAATGAGGCGTTCCTTATAGAGAGCTGCTGATCTATTAGTTCTCAAGTATAATATATTATGTTGAGACATCTTTCATCTGACCATCTTGTGATATGCCGCTGCACTCTGTGTACCGCTTGGTGGTGTTAGAAAACAGCTGTTTTCTATGATCATTTTCAAAACATTATAAATACAATTCAAAAATATCTACTGACACAAACTCTTCTTTTCATAGCAGGAAGACGACAAATCCTTGTTAAAATCAAAGATGGCTCTTTTAAACATACGAGGAATCTACCACTATTGAGGCTCACACATTTCATGGACACCTTTGTGTAATAGTACACAGAGACCTCATTGCCTTGTTATCCATGGAAAAAGACTCACGTAGCTATTTTACTTTGGTAATAGCAGGAATCCCCCTGGACTAAGAAAAATACTCCAATGCAAGCCAAAGTCCTGCATGTTTTCTTCCATTTATCCAGTTTAGCAATCCAGGCCCTGGAGCCTATCACAGCTGCCACAGGGCAGGCGGCAAAGTTCACCATGGACAGAGAGAAGGACAACCATTCACATGCATGAGCCATTTATAATCACCTGTTAACCTAAAAAGCTGTGGGAGCAAGCCAAATCCCTGTTTTAAATCCCCGGATCACCAGTAACAGGTACAGCACTGCATAACTGTGATATTAAAATTCCAAGAATTACATCTTGCAGCAATGCTTTTTTACTGTTTTCCAGATAAGTATTTATCTGTGTTGCTCAAAATGGTAACATGAAAGGTCAGTATTACTTCACGTGCGATGCTACTGGGAGAGATGTGAAGTCACTTGGTGCACAGTTCATAATATACTGCAGTCGCAACCACTGGACAGTCTCTTTCCCTGTCGTGTGATGGATGTCGTCAGTCCTCAGGCATGTCTGGCAATCCTGTTTCTTTTCTTTGCCATTGCAGAGAATTATCTGTTTTATTCCTAATAATCTAAAAGGCCAAATTTGTCTTAACACTAAACATCTACCTCTGAGTCACTCACTGAGTACAGCAAGAGAGCAAATTATTTGGGGTCCTGTACAGCCCAGAATAACATTTTTTATTTAATGTGAAAGAATCGTATGTTTGTTCAAGTTCTAGAGCTGTGGTTCTTGGAGGTCTTACAGAGGTCATAGCTCTCCTACCAGCTTCAGCACAGCCTGCGTCTGCATTCCTCTGCAGCAACACGACCGCCACATCTCTGCCACTGAAACACATTCGACTGCACTAACATGACGCATACCAGAACTTTGTGCTGTGCTCAGGCGTTGGCATCAATTTGAACTCCTACATGGAACAAATTGGGACTAAAATAGCGCTACAACAGATAAGTGATATTTTACACGGTTGTATTTTTGGTTAGTGTTCCTCAGGCTTGTGTAGAAGGTGAACGGTGCCAGGCACTGAACAAAGTGCCTCTTTGTGGTTTCTGCAGATGTTTTCAGTGCGGACTTCAGGGTGTACACATTATACAGTTAGAAATAATCACGTAGCCGAGTTTCATGTTCATGGAGTGTGAACTTTTCACATTTCTCATACTGAAGAACGGAGACCAAGCTGGTTGTTCGGTGCTCATCCTGGCACCGTCACATATGCTCCAGCTGAGGTACACCAACTGTTGGTGGTAAATTCATAGCTCATGACTTTATAAAATACATGTATGTAAGCACATTCTTTCTAGAGACAGTTGGATGAACAAATAACTCTTCATTTAACAGCAAGTGACAACAACTTTGTTACATGACAAGTTGTTTCTAAGGCTGAAGAGCCTGTGAACACTGTGCATACTGGAAATCAGCATATGCTTTTCTGGTTGCAGCTAAATCATGACATGAATTGCAAAGGTTACACTAAATACAGATGAGAATTTTAGATTTGATACGAAGCTTTTCTGTGACATTTCAGTGAGAACATATTTGAACAAAGAAAATCGCTGCTGCATCCATGAAGAGGACACGAGACAAACACATCAAAGTTGTCCACATGTACAAGAAATAGGGGAGACCAGAAAAATGGTGCAAAAATAAGAGGGTGCCTTTGAACCTAATGATAACCAGATGGAAGCATTGTAATCCTGCTCATGAGAGCAAAAGAGAGAGAGGAGGTGGAGAGAAAACACAGTTCTGAAGGCAGACCGAATCCGAGAACACGAGTGATGAATAAAGCGTGCCGTCTGATGCTGTGTGTAGCTCCAAATGCTCAGTAAATTTAGAGACCTCTGTGCAGTTTTGCAACCAACATCAGGCAACCATGCTGCCCTGGAAGATGCTTATAGTTGCTCTTTTCTGCTGCTGCATCGAGGCAGGTGCCACACAACATCGGGCTAATGGTAAGACTCAAAATGCATGTATGTAAGTTTGCTACAGAAAAGCAAACAGTTCAGTTTCTGCAAATACTTTTTGAGGATTGGGAACCTTTGCTGAACACAGAGTGATCCTCGTTCCTCACCTGTTCTGTAATCCAGCACCTAATATGTGAGTTAAATAGTTTTAAATGTCTATTTTTAGTCAAAGCGTGTTTTAATGTTGGCGGCTGCTCTGGGATCACAGATCAGCTGCACCTGTTTCTAATGGGAAACAGTGGCTGGAGCTGTAAACTGATCTGAGAGAAGGAGGAAACACTGAATAATAAAAAGCTTACAGCAAAGATGATCAGATCAGCTTGTGACAGATGATTCTTTCTGCCTGTGGAGTTTGAGTGTTTTTGTAAATCTTGATTTCATTGCAATTCCAAAAAAGCACGCCACTCTAGGAAAGCGATTAAAAAGCAGAGATGAGTGTGGGTCACTGACATGAAGGCAAGGATGAAAGCAAGTAGGGATGAGAAGCTGCAATCATCAGGATTAGATTTATTGGGCTCTTTTTTAAGATCAGCTGATAAACGTGGGCACCATGTGCACTTTAGTGTTATGATGTTACACCGCTTTGGGCATTTATCCCAGTGTTTCAAACAACTTCCTCCCGCTGCGATGTGAAGCTGCCAAAGAAATAAAGTTGGTCATCGAGATTTAAGACTGCAGTTAAAGTCCAGGATCTTTTTTGGAGTTAAAGTCTTACATAGATGAATAACTTACCATGGCGCAGCACCAGTAAAAACCATGCAAGTGGAACCTCATCCAACCTCACGTGCTTGAAAAAAATGCTAATTTTAATATTTGCTTATATAATATAATATATATATATATAATTATATAATTTAATATATGCTATTTAATAACTAGGAACATGTATGTACATGAAAACATTTCATGTAAAACTGTGCAATAAGAGAGAAGGAAGAGAAAACAGTGTTTGCTGTGATATCTTCTATCAGCAGAACATAAAAGTGAAAACAGGTTTGGATATGCTGGCGTTTAATTACTATTTTATGCAGCTAATTATGAATTATGTCCTGACATAATCGTAATTACCTAAACATGTAATTCAGAGTAATATGTTTCATGAAAATGTTTAATCGCTGTGAATTGGAGAAGTTACTAAAAAGGAAACGCTATCCTGTTCAATAATGCAAGCTCTCGCCGGCCTTATTGAACTGAGATTAATGGAGATCGTTAGCTTAACATAATGACCGACTTGCTCGGTTGATTTAAAGTCTATTAAAATATCATCTCGTTTCATCTGCTGAAATAAACACATGCTGTGAACGTGCTGGCACTGGGTAAGTGGCTCTGGCGTATCAATAGCAATGAATTTCTTAATGTGCTTCCTTTTTTATTTTTTGAACTGAATCACTTTACCATTCTGCCGATATTACTGCATGCCGGAGCAGTTTGCTGTCTGTCTTTTTGCACGGTTCCCTCCTGTTTTCATGCTTTTAGGAAAAGAAATTCTGTCACCTGGATCTTGGAATTGCAGAAACTCCACTTTTAGGCATTAATAAAACCACGCCATTATTGGATGTGAGAGACGGGACAATGTGTGAAAACTGTAACTTTGTTCCTTTTAAACATGTTAGTTCCATCATTGTCAGCTCACTGGGTCCACCGCTTTGGCCATGTAATCTAGATTCTGGACTTTTCATGTTGTTTTCTGTTTTTCATGAGATTTTCACATCACCCTACAACACAGGCTCTCGAACTCTGGTGGTTTTACACACTGACATGTGGCACCAACACCTGGACAGAGTTTTGTCAGATACCTAATGTTTCCATTAGACTCGCTGAGTTTAATCCTAATTAGTGAGCCTTTTCTGAGGGAAAGCAGTTAAAAGTAAGGCAAAGGAACAATTCTGCTTTTGTAAAATTCATATTCAAGTTAAAAAACGAGAGCTTCTGAATTGCATTTGACCCATCAACTTGTTTTTAACATCCTGGCTTAAGGAATGCTGAAACTGAGGAATCCCATATACAGCTCTGTACAATCATCTGGAACTTGTTGTACAATCCATGTGCCACTCCACCTTTGATTTCTATGTTTCCTTTGAAGTTTGAGGTCATGTCTCATTGTCTGCTGATAGGATTCATAAGAAAGGTTACAGATCACAGACTTTAAAACACCTATTATAGATTACCTGCTGCTGTGAGCTGGATGAACCTGGATTTCACATCTGTCACAGGCTTCACCTCACAGTAAAATCTGCATTTCATTGTACCATGCAGGGATTATTGCTTACTTGTCACAGGGATTTCCAGCTGAAAAGATTTAAACTGTCTTTTGGATGCATAGAAATAATCCAGATGTGAAACTGCGCATGCTTTCATAACACCCTTGATTCTCGTTGTCTGTGTCTCTTGGTGCACCAGCCTTATTTCCAGCTGCAAGTAGTATAGAAAAGAGGAGTGACAGCTGCGGTGAACCCCACTTTCATCAGCTCCATCAGTGATGCTCATCTGCTGTTTGAGGTAAAAGAACAAACCTTTGAGTTTTTATGAGTAAAAAGCAAACACTGACAATGTAACTATGAACAGTTACTTCTTTTCTTGTCACTAAATACAGATACTGATGTCTGGCATACAGTTTGAATCCAGTGGAGCGTTTTCGGTCACAGATGCTGAACTAGCTTCCCTTCAAAAGACAAGAAACCTGGATTTCATCTGCGAAGAGATCATTCCGAAAAAGCTAACAGACATATTGAGGCTCACATCCGGTCTTTCAAATCATACTGGCTACCTGCATCAGCACGATTTTGAGCGCACTGTCTTGACTTTGGTGTACACTGCCCATCAGATGGTCAGCTCCGCTACTGAATACCAAAGAGACGTGTGGGCAGAGTCCTTTGTAAGCCTATACAAATCCATCAAGAAGGATCTGACACTGAGAAACTGAGTAAGCAGTGGTGCTGTGACACAATGACTCACTGTTTAATATGCACACAGATGAAAAGCTGAAGTGTTGGAGCTTGCAGCTGGATGGCTGACAGATCCTGATGGAAATGTCCTGTCAGTAAACGTCAGCATGAATTCGTAAAGTGCACAGAAAGAAAATAAACACAATCATTGTAAAATATTGACTGTTACAGCAAATGTTCATCCAAACATGAGGTACTGTATATGAAACAAATTCATATCTTGAATGTAGCATTAAACATTGTGGATTTAATCATGTTCCTGTCATTTCAGCGTTTGTTCACTAGCACCCAGATGTGACGGCATTTCGAGACTAATATGAAAGAATAAAACATCAAGTTTTGAACCAATGAGAACTGCAGGTCTGGATTCAGATGACTGCTCAGGTTTTTTAAGATATACATCATCAACAATTATCATATCACCAGTATCACCAGTTTACAAAAAAGTCTATCTATACTACCTTCCATAAGATGAGCCACAACATTAAAACCACTTCTCACGCTGTGGTAAAACAGTCTCCTCCTTAAAGGAAAGTGTTACTCATCTACAACAATGTTTAGTTGGTTGAAACGAGCGAAAGTCGCTTCCCCATGAATGCCAGGAACGAAGGCTTCCCAGCAGAACATTGCACTGTAATGAAACGATCACTTACCCACTAAGTGGTTGTAACTTTGTGGCTGATCATGTACCTCCCAGTGCAGGATATAATTTGCAAACGTCACCTTAAAAGGTCATTTAAATACTTTGCACCGTGTTGTTATATTAGAGTGCCCTTTACAAGGTCCAAACTGAGCTGCCTGTGATGGAACTGGTTTTGGAAAAATCCCCAAAATGGCACGCTGGAGTGAGTGCACCGCTCACAGGCCAGCTCCAGTAATAACTTGTGCAGGCTCTTGTTGTCCCAATGGCTGTTTAGGTTCCACGGAATTAGCAACTGCCCCGCATCCATCTGAGGAGTTGGGCATGGTAGGAGGACAAAAGGGGATGTACCGGAACCAGGAGGAAGAACACAGATGAGAGTTGATGCCAAAGGGAAGGCTGTAGACTTTTCCGCTCTCCAGTGTGTTGCTGGAGTCATCCTCATGAGCCTTGGTCCAGGCAAGGATACCTCGTTCATGCTTCGATCCTGTTGGACATGTTCAGTGTTTTTTAAAAAAACCTGACTCTGGATTATCTCTATTTCCTGATTTGGTTTGTTTATCATAAATGTTGACAACACTGTGTCCCGGGATTATGATTCTCTAATAGAATATTTCTAAAACATTGTTCTTTTAAATTTAGCTGAAGTGAAAGACACTAATGAAAGGTTAAAAAATGTTACTTATTTTGCTGTTTTCATTTTTAAAGTCCTGTGAAAGAGAAAGTAGACCCTCGCTACAATGACAATGATAATGATCCCAAGCACGCCACCAAATCTAAACCAGAATAGGTAAAAAAAAAAAATCAAGGTGTTGTAAAGACCCATCAAACTTTAGAGCTTGAGCAGATTGAAATTCAGTGCTCCCTTACAGTCAGACCATAAGAGGGCTGTGCATAAACAAATACCTGCAAACCTCAATAATCTCAAGCAACGCCGTAGAGGAGAGTGGGTCAACATTCCTCCACAATGATGAGGGTGAGAAAGGAAATGATTATTTCACCTCGGAGTTCTCATAGTCCTCACTGTAGAGTCATAGAGTCTTGTGTAAACTTTCTTTTTCACATTACTTTTCATTCTGACCCTTTCTTAATTAATTGAATAATCACTAAACTAAATGAATATGTCCACAGTACAGTTTCATTAAATTGCCATGTTTATCATAACCTCAGCTCTGTGCTTCAGTGTTTTAAACATGGTGAATTAAATACATGCAGAACAGTAACAAAGAGCAATACCTGGAATGGTGTTGTCCAGTATGAAACCAAAGAAGCCACCGACAAACATGCTGGTTGTCAGAAGTACCTGTAGGACCTGATCAAGTTCTACCACACCTGGACACAATGTAAACAGTTAGACCTGTGTTTAAATGATCAGGTTTTTTGGAAAAAAAGATTAGTAAAGATTTTCTGTCCACCTGTAGAAATAGCTTTGGAATTCTTCAATATCCAATTTGGAATAACCAGACCAGTGAACATGGAGAAGCCGAAAATGAAGATGTTTCGAGACGAGTTCATGTCTGCGTACTGAAAATGTGACCCAGAAACAGAGTCTAGTTAAAACCGACTCAAATCAAAAGAAGAAAATGTGCCGACACTTTTGAGCTTCAGTACAAACCTGCAGATTTGAAACTCCGGCTGCAGAGATGACACCAAACATAACCATGAACATTCCTCCTATGACAGGTGACGGGATAGTGGTGAATATAGCGCCCACTTTACCAAATATACCCATGACAACCATCAGCACTCCGCTGGCCACAATCACCATCCGACTGCCCACCTGCAAAAAATAGAAATTCTCTCAGTTTTCCTGAGATCTGAGTGCACTGAAATTTGTGCTTAAAATGCCAAATTTAAGGGAGGAAAAGAACTAACAATGCAAAAAACTGCACAAAACGCCAAAAAATCCAAACAGTAGCAAAAACTTCATAAAACAGCAGGTCATCTCACCTTTGTGATACCAAGGGCTCCGACATTTTCGCTGTATGAGGTGGTACCATTTCCAGTACCCCAGGCACCTGCTAACAGGCAGCCTATCCCCTCAATGCCGATACCCCTGTTGATGGCATGTTTTGGGGGTGGTGGAGCTCCAGATAACCTAGCACAGGCGTGGTAGTCCCCAACAGACTCTATCATAGAGGAAATTACACCAGCCAAGATGCCAATCACACCTGCCAGGCTGACAGTAGGTCTCCCCCATTGTCCTAATTTTGGAAACGCAAGCAAGTTGAAAATGTCACAAATGCATAATCTGCAAAATATTATTCTGAAAATAAGATAACTTTGATGACTCTGTGAGTTTCTTCCAACACATCACTGAGCCACACTGTGGTACTGGATGATATTCCTCGTCATTACAAAGAAATGTGGGTGGAAACAATGATCCCATTCAGTCTGAGTTTAGTTAAAAGTCAGAAACAAAGAAAATGACCAAAGTTGTTTTAACGGAGCTTTTCTATCTTACCTGGGTACGGGAAAACCAGCCAGGGAGCCTGACTCATGACATCTCTCTTTAGATCGGTGCGTGCAAGGTAACCATACTTGTCTGGTTCAGCAGGAAGTACATTGTAGACAGTCAAAATGTAACAAATGGTCCAAGATAACGTGATTCCAAGCAAAACCTTGTGATGCATTAAAACAAAAACACCTTGTTATCTGTTTTGTTTGGCTTTAATATTAAAAAATTAATAGAAAAAAAGAAAAGACTCAATGTCTTCAACATACAGGAAGAATCTGAAAGACGTAGACTGGAGAGGTGTGCAGCCTTTTATCCTTGTTATATGCTGGAAAGGGCACTGGTATGTGACGGAGGTACTGCGAGAACAGGATGATGAGTGCCGTGGTCCTGTGTGACACAGACATAAAGGGGAAAAACATCGTGTAAATATTGCTGAGATGTAATGAAGAAAAAGGAAAGTAGATCAGCTGTACTGGATGTTGGGCAAGAAAGTTTTAATAGGCTTTTCTCTGCAGCCTTAAGATTAAAGCTTTACTGGGTTGAAGGCGTATTATTTTCTAAAGTCTTGCCCAGGCAGGACTGGGAGCAAGCTTAACACAACCTAACACGCATTTTATTGAGAAACCTGCTTTAAGGTGGCATGAAATCTTTTCTAGACAAATCTCTCTGGCAGTCTTTAAATATTCATTTTGTCATTTTTATGTTATGTAGAGAAATGGGGCCTTTTTTAGGGACTTTATTTAGAAGTTTTACCCACATTGCAGAGATGCCCCAGTGGTTCCCAGCACTGCTACCCGCTGAGTCAAAGAGGGACAGTCCAATGAGAGAAATAGTAGGAGCGATGGTGAGAGGCCCAATGAAGCGCATGAAGAGGCCAATGAGGCCTGAAAAACCAACCAGCACTTGGAAGACTGATCCCACAATAATGGATCCCTGAAGCTTCAGAAAACACAAAAATGTTGACAGTCAGAATTTGGAATTCGTAACCTCATCAACCTTTTTGTACTAAAAAACATTTCTGTTGTTATTTGCTGGCAAACATTTCCATTGCCGGTCAGTGTTAGACTTTTGGGATAAAATTCTATCTGCCTCACCCTTAAGTGTTTCTGTTTAACAGGACATGTACAAGTCTATAAGCCAGGAGCTGCAACCTCCACCAGAGGGGTTCCAGTCTGTGGCTCGGCATCATGCATGAACTTGAAGGCTTCCAGCATAGGCACTAGGACCACTACAGACGCTAATCTGAAATCTTTGTGCCTCCCTGGAAGCACTTTTTTTTTTAACAAGCTCAACTAGTTTGCAGTTGGAGAGAACAAGTCAGACGAGTTTTTAGAAAAATGTAACCAAAAATGATCTATGGGATCAAAATGCTGAAGGTTCAGACTGTCACAGTTTACTTACTGCTCTCATTCGACTTTGCCACACTTCTATGAAGTGTGTGGACGAGGTGTTGACTAGGCTGGCATTTTGCGTCCATGCAGGACACGTCCACTCTGGCATGGAGAGCAGTGCCATGGAAGGAGCCAGTAATGTGAATGTGCCACCTTGGAGAATCGGCAGCCTGGAAATAATTAACACAATACGAGAGAGCAAACCATCAGTTACTGTATCTTTGGGTGATCGAAACGCTTAGACTGACTGAGGCAGTGTCTTCTGTGCATGCGTGTGTTTTTTAAGACCTCTCTGACGGCATCTGCAGTCTATTTATTTGAATCGTGTACAAGGAAATGGTTAATTTAAACCATGTGAAGAGAGTGTGACTTGTTATGCAAACTGTTAGACTGAAAGTTAAGTCAGTTAAAATAATCTGCCACGTAATGACCCTCATTATGCTATTCTCATAAGCAGTGCATCATTCACACACGTCGCAGAAGAAGAGAAGTTTTCTTGTGAAAAACAAAACGTGCAAACATTTCTTTTGATGAAACATCGGAAAGTTTTCGTTGTGTCGTCGGGACGCTAAAAGCACCACTAAGTGCGAGGCTTGTTTTCCCTCACAGATGACTTGCAGACATTTTGGGAAAGACAAGAAAGCATGAGTGGTGCTAAGCCAGAACAATGTGGACTTAGCAGGAAGTAGATTCCAAACATAATAAGATAGAAATTCCTCCGTTAATCCATCTGTGACACCAGTATTCAGGCAGGCTGAGTCTGCAACCACATAACAGAAGTTCAGAGCAACAACATACAAGTTTGTAGGCCTCCAGAACAGTGACATCATGTTCGCTCTCCTGTGCATGTGTCACTGTTTACAAGGAAGTTTCCATACTGGTATTTTAAGCAGAAATCAATTAGCAAAACAACTAAATACTATTTATTTGACAATAAAAGCTGAGTTCTGTACAGTATAAAAGCTCAAATGGACTTATTTCACCTCCATGAAGCTTTCAAATACTACTCGGTGTTCATGCACATTCATTTTGGCAGGCATAATAGTTCAAAAGAGGTTTAGAAGAAAGGCAGAATGGCTTCTCTGTTCTGGCTGTTTAATAAGAAGAAGAAGCTTAGTTAATTCCATCCTGCTGCACCACTGCGTTGGACAAATACTCTCAGAACATCAAAAAGCACTGAATGAACAATAAATTAATGTAAATCATCTTACATTAAATAAAAGAAATATAAAGCACTCCAGAATCCCACAATATAATTCATAACTGCAAAAATTCCTAGTGCATATCCCCAGGAGACATCCCACAGATACAGACAGCCACGCAGCCTTACAGCCTGGTTTTCAATAAGTAATGTTCCTGCTTGTTTTCTTACCTAATGCCAAAGACTACTTGCAACAGAGTGCAGACCCCAGAAACCAAGAAGATTGTACTGATGAGATGGCTCTGTGTGAGGCCATCATGCTGCAGACACAGTCCCTGGGACAGAATCAGGGGGATGGCAATGATACCTCCAAATGCAGTCAAACAGTGCTGAGAGGGCAAAGTTGGGGGAAAACAGAGATTCATTTAATCGTTGTAGGATTTACACGTTTAAAAAAAAAAAGGTACATGGTTGATGTTTGTACACCACCTGAGAGATTACAGTGAAGGCTCGGTGCAATTAAAGTCAAATTTCATTATCTGGCTTACACAACTAAAACCAAGCAACTAACACTCAAGGAAATGTCAAGCGAAAGCTGGTCATGTTTACATTGTTACTTTAGAAACAATGCAGCAAAGCTGGCTCTTAATCATTGTTAAACATGACCAAAGGGAAACAAATCAAAGAAAAAACCTTTGTTGACATACCTGGATTCCTAAAATGATGCACAGGTACCAGGGAGGAACATCTGTCACACAGTATGCTAGTTTGTTACTGCACTCGTCCGTAGAGGAGGCTGGTTCTTTTTCGTTGTCGGGCAGATCACAGAAACGTCCTTCCAGCTTTAGTTCATTAGAAGAATAAGCAGACATGTCAAACTAGAACATTCTGCAGGGATCTATCAACACTTGTGATCCTCAGTTCACTGTATGCATCATTCACAACTGACTGCCCTTTGTTTAAAAAAAGAAGCATTGATATGTGTTTACACGTTATCTATAAAATGTATGTAAATAACTATAATTAAAGAACTTAATTTCATGTTTCTCATAACCAAAATATTAGAATAAGATGAAAAGAACAGGGCAGTCAGATAAGTCGTTCCATTTTTCAACACTAGGAATCAAGAATTCCTTCTATAATCATGTGATGGTAGGAAAACCTTCATTTCACAGATACTTTAAAAAATCTACTCATGCTTCTGTTTCACTCAGCAAGCAGCTGTTTGATCTTAAACTAATATGAGGCTGTTTAATCATATTAGTTACTGCAGTTACTGCAGGTAAGAATGTGGGTTATTATTTATAGTCCACATGGACACCTGAGAGTTATGAATGCCAAGATGTGATTCTGTGTAGAGACTATGCAGTCTCTCGAATCATTTCCTAATATATAATTAAAAGCAACACTCACCGCAAAGGTATAGTTGTCAAGTCCATTACTTTCCTTTTCTGGAGCCATGTCAGGCTATAGGTCCAGTTTGTGGTCTCCTGAGCCGAGAAACAAAACAGAGAAATGAAAACCATTAATCAGAGGGGAGGGATCAGGAGGAGCATCTGATAGAGGCGAGAGAGCGTACAGACGGGTCGGAGCAGGCAGAGTATTCTGAACGCGCAGAGTTCAGACATGAGACTGCAGCTTTTGTTGATCAAAATGGATCCCACCTGCAGCTCATGTGAACCGAATTACAACAGAATCAGCAGCTGACCGCCCGGCATTTGGCTGGCAGGAGATAAAATCTCTTACCAAGAACTCTTTAGGCAAGAAAGTATTAAAAGATTTAATTCCTCAGCATATCATATAATTCTAAAGCTGAAGAAGCAGCAAGTCTACTGTATGTGGTGACCTGTGCTCAGCTCTGCAGTCAGAGATGTTTAACAGTTAAAGAATACAGCCTTTAGTTTGACAAAGACTTCCCCCTCCCAGAGTTTCTTTCTAAATTTAACACCAAATGTTTGTTTTGGAGGGTAAACTTCTGCAGTGATCACATGTTGACAAATAATCACAAAGCTGGTATTGATAGATGACTAGAAAATGTTCTGTAGATGTTAATTTAATTTCCTAATTTACTGTATATTTCTACTTCCCGTAAAATGATAGCAAATCAGATTATATTGTTAGGAGTTTGATAACAGCCCACCACCACTTCATTAATGTGCTGGACAAGCAGCAGAAGCTCATCCTCACACTGCTTGCATCCATTTCTGTGTGCATGTCATATGATTATTAGTGCACATCTCTTCTTATTCCAAAATCAGGATCTAAGGCACACGCTGGCAGCACAAAGACACCAGTGAAAAGCAACCAATATCATTCATCCTTAAAGGATATGAATGCCTGTGGAACTCTCCGTTCTGTCATTGCCCGGACATTTGAATTCTGCAAAGGTTTTCTGAAGGAAAAGTCAGGTGATCACCAAAATGAGAAGGTTTCCTTGTCAGGAAGAGCAGAAGTGTTAGAACTAAATTAGAAAATACAATTTTAAACTAGAATCCTGAGAAAGGGTTTATCCTGACTGCTGTGGAGTATTTAAATAGTTGAGCTGGAATCTTGGGACGTATCCAACAAATAAAATAGCTGAAGAAAATTGAGGTCACATGAAACTTACAAACCCAGGAGAGTAGCAGGAGTGGGGCATCATGCGGTCTACTCTGAGTGCATGTGACTCACATGTCAGCGAGCAAAGGCCCGATTGTAGAAACAGTGTTATTTTTAAAGGCTTAATATCATTTGTAAAAAAGAAACAAAAACAAAGAAGAGGAGTGAATATTAGAGGATAACTAATAAATACAAACACTCAGGGGGTGTAACATAAAAGGTACCAGCAAAAAATGACTCTTAAACCAAAACTACTGAACAAGCCTTGGCTCTGCAGCATCTTACTTACACAATTAAAGCGTATAAGAAGAGGTGAAATGAAGAAAAGGAAGCAAATGGACGGTCACAGCAGACGGCTGCTCCTCCTGGAGCCAGTTCTGTTTATTATTGTTATTACTTTGTTGTGATTTGGTGTTATCAAATAAAACTGAATTCTGACTGAATTGAACACACACACACACACACACACACACACACACACACACACACACACACACACACACACACACACACACACACACACACACACACACAGTGAGAGAAAGACAGCTCTCTTCCAAGAAGACCAATAGAAGGCCAAAGGTCGGTGGAGTAGCAATATCTGGTCAGTGATTGAAATACCAATGGAAAAGAAGTCTATACAAATAATGATTTAGCACTGAAACAAGCAAAACTGCTGAACGACACTAAGATTTAATGAAGCTCTTATTCTTGTAACATGCTGGGAGGTGCAAATGAGACATAACAACGTTGACTGTAATCTTTTACGGCCTCGGTCTAAATGTTTTGGCTCTTATCTTGTGTCTGATTGCATCCTGTGACCTTCATAGTTTTACGAGCCGTGCAGTTTGGCTTGAACTTACCGGAGTTTGCCGGTAAGAAAGCGCATGTTGTTACTCCTTATAGTTTTCTCACCATACCTTCGATTAAGTGTGAGCTTGCTATAATTGATTAGCTTCTCTTTGATATGATGTATTGTGTTCGTGTCTTTATCAGCCCTACTTAGCTCTGACTTGGAATGGTGCATACCGGATTACCTAGAGATCACAAGAGGCACATGTGCGTCACATTTTGTGACTCATAAGTGGTTAATGAGTTAATATAAAGTATTTAAACATGTGCATTGCTTACCTTCAGCCCCCCAAGCTCAGAGGGTTCATGCTGTTCATGAGGGTTCATTATTATATTCAGAGAATTACAAGCAGGTTCACTGAGAGGCCGGTACCACTAGATGGAGACAGACCACTTTCTCCTACACTCTGCAGCTCAGTGCTTTTTTTTTTTTTAGTTGAACTAAAGTGTCAGAGTGCATACAGAGGCCAAGGTGATAAAGATTACTGTGCAATAAATCAGGCGATAAGAAAGAGAAGCAATGATTTTAAATTTGTTTATGGTGAAATTTTATCAAGGTGATAATCAAGCTGCAGATTTAGTGTACAAATCTATCCTACAAAACAGGAACCTGGTGTCCTGCTGATTCTGCTGAAGGAAATAAAGACTCAGAGCAAACTGAACTACTCAGTTCTATCGTGATAACATCGTGATAACAACCAGATGCCATTATCTGGAGAATTAATTGAGCACACACCTTAAATTAATAGCTTATATATGAAAGATTAAAACTTTGAATGCTGGATGCTGAATGCAGTATTTCTTTTTCAAAAGTACGCTGTGGCATAATGCAGTAGCTCCTCCTCTTTATGATCATGTGACGCAGGTCAAACACTTGCTCACAGCAGTGGGAGGACACTCATGTGTTCTCACCTTGTAAAGCATTGAGTGTAACAAAGATCCCAGACAGAAGAAGTCAGACATCAAGAGATTTCTATTCTATTTCTATTCATTTTGTTTTTACTGAAAGAGCCTGACAGAGCACAAGGAATATTTTGTATCTTTTAAACTGGTGACCAAGAACTGACTATAAGAGGAACATATAATGACAGATGAGCTGACGGTAGGCGATAAAATGATGGAAATATGGAAGAGAGGAGACTCAAAAGAAGAGTTATCCCAAATAGATAAAGGAATGGAATCTCAGCCGAGGAATAAAATACCGCATTCAATTGAAGAAATTCTGAAAAGGCCCTCATGTGTCAGAAAAGAGAATGAAGTACATCGGAACTGGTCTGTCATCAGAGAAAACAGCCAAGTATATAACCAGCATCCATGTACAGGTATGTTTTTTAGCCTGACTGTAAAAAATATTGGTTCAAATATTGTCAGAACATGTGTTCTCCTTTTGATGTTGAAATTTTCACTCTGTCAATAGAAACTCAGAATATGGGACTACATGAAGAGGCTCCAAAAGCTGCAGGAGACTGCAAGAGTGCGTAATACATTTATATATGAGTAGAAAAATCGATTAAAAGGATGATTCAAGAATGAATCAGTTTGAAATTGAACCACTTCTTTACTATCATATGTTTCAAACTGTCTGCTCACAGGTCAAAGAAGAAAGAGGCAAACCAGGGTCACTTTTACACCATTCCAGGTGCAGGAGCTCGAGAAGGTTTTCCAGCAAACCCATTATCCAGATATTAGCACCAGAGACCAGTTAGCCTCTCGCCTGCAGCTGACAGAGAGCCGAATACAGGTGGGATACACGTTGTTTGGTTTGGTTTTATTTTCAACTTAAAATAGTGAGATTTTTAATACTGGCCACATAAACAGAGTAATATTATTATTGGCGCTACGTTGGTATCAGTGACTACTTTGTTATTTCCATTTGATCAAATCAGCAAGCTCCAAACACTCCAACTGTCTGACTGATTGCACTAACGAGTCCATCCATCCATTCTCTTCAGCTTATCCTTATCAGGGTCGCGGGGTGGCTGGAGCCTGTCCCGGGTGTTTCAGGGTGAGAGGCGATGTACACCCTGGACAGGTCCAAATTCATGGGCTGCATCCTCCTGAGGCCGCATTTGTAGACCGCTTACGTCACAGCGACGCGCCGAAGGCTGTTCAAATTCGTAGACTCCCCCGAATACAGCCGACAAATGCGCCTTCTTTTCCCCGAAGTTGAAGGACTCCACAGTTTCCAACAATGGCGGCTGCTACTAAGTTTTAAAATTACTCATACGAATCTTTCTGGGTCACAAAATAAACTTTTAACACATTTTCAGGCGAGAAAGTAGCTGTGTAAACATCAAATATCTGCTCGGTTTATCAAGATATCGCATATTTGCAAAAGTGCTTCGATGTTTTCGGAGACGTCTGTTACCCACCAGCTCGATAGCTAGCTGGGAGCTCGAGGGTTACTGATGCGGCCGAGAACGGCACAACTCCCGGCACATCATTTTCACATCACCGCGGACTTTCGCTGCTTGGGTTAAACGTAATATATACGTCACTTAGACAACCTAAAAATGTTATTGTTGAGCTTTTTTCAGTGTTTTGTTTGTTCGTGAGTAAATCGGCTTGGCTGAGATTAAAGTTGTTAGATTAGATAAAATAAAACTTTATTAATCCCCTGGGTGGGTTCCTCCTTGGTTTTTACACAGCTGACTAAACGTCAAATAGAAAACTGATTAAACAGAAGTATGAGAATTTACGCCAGTGTCCTGTTATATTTTAGACAGCAAGGAGCAGACGGCTGAGACAGCGGTGACGCTAATCAGAAGGCTAGACCGTCCAATTTCCCCAGCCGTTTACTTCCGGCCTACCCGACCTTCTGAGGACCTGGCCCACGTAGACCGCGAAGCCCGGGTCCTCAGGAGGATGCAGCCCATGAATTTGGACACGACCATCGGCACTCACAGTCACACCTGTGGGCGACTCATCAGTTAACCTAATCCCAGTAACTGTGTGTCTTTGCACATTAGTGCAGAGACAATAATGGTCTTTGGACAGAATTCTTGCACAAGCCAAAACCTCAAATGATTAATGATAAGGTGAGACGGGATAGGAGCACACATTTAAAATCATTAGCTCCAAACTGCAACACTGTTTAGGGGTTTTTATAAAAATGTTTTGAATCATTGTTAGTTTTAGATGTGATGCAGGCGTTTTTATTACAATGCAAAATACCCCGAGACTCCTTTTATTGTGAACTGGTTCATTGTAGGTAAATTAACTGCATTAACATTTCTTCATGCTTGTATTAGTATTATTGAAGTTTAATTTATTTTTCTAAATAAATGGTCATTGTGTGTGTTATTCAGATTTGGTTCCAAAACCGCAGGGCCAAATGGAGGAAGGTTGAAACACTCAGAGACATAGAGCTGATCAGCAGGCAGCGCTTACTTTCGACCAATCTTCACCGGCTTTATTATGAGGTAATTTGACATATATTTTTGTAAAATGTGTATTTATTATTCTCACATATGTTCTGTTATAAGGCTTCCCTCATATTCCCAACGCAGCTCGAAGCTCTTTACAATTAAGAAATAAAGCACACAGCTTAGACATATTTAAACAATAAAATGTTTATGATATTATAAAGTCTTTGAATACAGCGTGACTTTCTTAGTAACTGAGCCATTGATGAGGTTCATAAGTAGAATATCTTGGTTATTCCTGTGAGATAAACATCTTTCTCTGCTCTCACAGAAGCCCCAGCTGCAAGCAATGTGCTGCCTGCCCTGCTGTTTACCAAAACCTCTTCAAGCAAGGCTGTATTTCAGCTCATCAACAACACCGGTTGTGCTGACCGCCGCACATTCTCCTGGTCACAGGACTCTCTATGTTGACATGCTGGGAACAGAACGATAGCACCTTCACCAATTCTGCATAACACTTTTTTTTTTACATTGTTTTTAATTACACGAGGCAAAGAAAAAAGTTTGAGATGATGCTCAAACGTAAACACGAATCTGTGAAATACTGTAGCCGTATATTTTGCTTTTAATGTGTCACGCTGTGTGAAGCTGAAATAAAGGCACTGATCTTTTTCTTTATCTCAATAAAGCTGATTGCTTCAAACGTTCTGATGTCTTTCTTCGAAATAAAAGTCCTCGTGATTAGTCTGTACTGATGTATTTGTACAGATCAAGGTTTGAGGGCGTCCTGTACCGTGATATACTTCTTGGTAGAGAGAGCCGTGTCACCGCACTGTTACTGTGCAGCAAAGGATTTGGCTGTGTTTTTTTTCATGACACGATTTTTCCTTGTCACAGATAAGATACAGCTTTGCCATGACCTGTTCATCTGTTTGACTTTCTGACAACCTCTCCTTATCTTAATTTGGGCTTGTAACTTGAGGTTATTGGCAGGTCAGATTTAGACAACATGTGGGATCAAAGGAGAAATACAGGGTGAATCATTACTGTATATTGGGGCTATAGAGCTATATAAATAATTGTGTTCTAGGCGAACTTAAAGAGTGAAAAGTTTTGATTCATTCTTGTTCCTTTGCCGAGCAAATGTTACATATTTATATTAAGTATTGTTCGTGGCCTTGTGCTCACCAGTCACCTTGAAACCTGCTGTGTGCGACAATTCCAGGTTTTTCTGAGAAGTGTTACATAGGCCAGTTCTCAAATAATTACCAATTATAAGAGAGATAACACAGCGTCGCCTTCGCTATCAATTCAATAATTTACTTGACAGGGTCATAACTGATTACATTTAACAGGGCTCTGAGTACGGCTAAACTTTTCACCCTGGCCTTATCTTACTTTATTGCATGTGTTTGCTGTAAGATAAACCACACTGGTGGCTGAATGGGAGGGATTACAGTAAGGGGACAAAAATAGTTGTTGGAAAGAGAAAAAACAACAACCTTGAGAACCTCATAATCGTACTTTTATTGGATTTTGTTATTGTAATTCCAAACTGGCATCTTACATTTCCTAAAAGGCTGAAATAATTCCTGGGAAACCTTAGTTACTGATACCAGACAGGTTATCTTATGCCAAATAGCTGTTGCAATGTTTTACATCGAATGTTAGTTTATTGTTCACATTTGATCTTAATTTATTATTTTATACTTTGTCACTATTCTTCCATTAAACTTTTATTGTCTCAGTTAGAAAGGATCCACATAGATTAGCTGTACCTGCTTACTTTGAGAGTAAGATCGTTTCCATATAGTTCGGAGACTTTACTGGTCACGAGTGCCATAAAGGAATCAACACAGGAAGAGATTACCCAATACTTTAAGAAGTTGTACACCATTTTCCTTTCACCTTAAATATATCGCAGTCTTTGCAACTGTAAGAAAAACTTATTTCACTAAGGCACTAACTTGCATCAGGACCCCTGTCTGGCATAAAAAGCATATTGATGTCAGTAAAAACAATTTTTTAAATGCAATGGACACAAATAACTTTTATGGTATAAACACAACCTGAGAGTGATATTAAACACTAAATTATATATATATTTTAGTGTTTCCTGTTATATCTGCAGTGAGACTTTACTATATGTATACAAGTAGTTTGATTAAACTTTTTATTAGATTATAAAAATCCACAACTGATTATATGACATAAAAGCTTATAAATTGCACCTACCTGGTTGATAAAGATTTCAAAATTCACCAGTTTTTGGTTTAATTTTTTCATATACGAATTTATTATTATTTATTTCCTTAAGAAAACGTAACGTAATCATTAAAACATTTAAAAAGCAGAAGGCATCCGTTTACTCAGTAACATTTACATGTTTGCACACGCTCAGATGGGAAGCAATACACCAGAGTAACCGACAGATGGCGCCCCTGCACCCATGAATAAGCAAAATTGATGCTCTCAGTTTTGCTGTGTGTCAAACAGAAGACACCACTGACCTGATTTTATTCTGTCATTTATTTAAAGCTCGTTTTTATCAGCTGTTGAATGTTGTTCAGAATACTGAAGCGCTAACACAGATTTATTTTTGTTGTTGTTGTTTTTACTTTGTGCTTCGTTTCCAGTCGCCTCTGCAGCTGGCTCTCAGTGGAGAGGAGGGGTGGGGGGCGGATATTCATCATCTCGCAGCCTCCGCCCGCCTATCTGGCTCATCTGCCTCTGTCCAAAGCGGTGGAGAGACGGGGGGAACCGCAGACAGACAGGGGGACATAAAGCTTTTAGTCGAAGCGAAAGCGAGAGAGAGGGGCGATGGCCGCTGGTGCAGGATGCGGGGAATCGGTGGATCAGTACCGGGCCGAGGTGGAGCGGCTCGCCCAGGAACTGGCCGAGGCGAACCGGGAAAAGATCAGGGCTGCGGAGTGCGGTTTAGCTGTCCTGGAGGAGAATCAGGCGCTGAAGCAGAAGTATACAGAGCTAGAGACCGAACAAGAGATCCTCAGGAAGGAGTTGGAGCAGTTACAAGAGGTAAGAGGAGAGGATGGGGCAGTGATTCTATTTATTTATTTGTTTTCATTCTGTAGGGAGGGGAAAGCACTGCAGTCAGGTGTGTGACTCGCTTGCACCTCAATTGAGTGACGCTCAGCGGGTATCTATAAACCTGTTTGACGCCCAGAGGCAGAGTGGGGGCGGCAATTTATCAGGGCTTTCAAAAAGAGCAGTAGTTTAATGCAACTTAAATATGATGCAATTGAAGATGCTCCAGCTGGAAAATGTGCAACACTGTATGAATAAATTGCTTTATGAATAAATTATGATGTAAAATGCTGTTTGTGCAGTGGGTATATCGAGCAGCACTGAGCATTACAGTGTCGGAATTGCAAGCACACAGTAACAGTCCACTTCAGCTCCCACAACAGGGAGTTTCTTTGTTTTCCATAGTAAGAAGAGTCATTAGGGAATTTCAGGGACTCTTTTAGGACCTTTTATTTTTTTTGCTTAGATGTTTCTTGAGGGTATTTCACTGCAGGCCATATGGTGCTTCAATAATCAACTGGTCTGAATTATAAGAGATAAAGTCACATCAAAACATGTCGTTAAAATCCAAGATCTTTTAAGGTAGGTGTCGACCTGGCTAATGACTGCAGGGTGTCGAGTTACTCAGTGCATACATGTAGCAAGAGGCAGATGCTGACAGGGCTCCCTGGTCCAAGGTCGCCTATGGAAACTGCTGACCATTGGAAGAAGGAGTTGAAGGCTGGTTACACTGGTGCGGTGAGTGCTTGTGAGTGTCCGTGGCATCGAGATAGGCCCCGTCATTATTTACATGGAGTCATCTATTATCACTTGAACATCAGTTGCTTTGGTCGAACATTTAAGTCATCGAGTCACAAGAAAACTTTTAATACCCTGTTTATTTTTTCTGAAAGCAAATAATCGAGGACTGTCAGAATGCATCATGTGTTACAGGTGATCTTTTTGATATGTTAAGGGTGTTAGCTAAATCTTTCAAAGATAGCCAACAGCCCTGGTCAAAGTAATTCTCTGAATTATTCTTTTTATTGTTTCAGTTTTTCACATAAGAATCATTTTGATTCTGGTTCACGTGTAGAACATTTGAAATAAACCTCTAAAAGTCCACATTCATCCTACACATCAGTGACTCTTTCTTGTGCAATCTAGCTCACCAAATATAGCCAAATAAAAAAGAATCCACACAGTACATTAAGCATCACTTATCACTTTACATTTTGCATGCTTAATTGTATTCATACTTTGTTCCTCGTACCCTTTTATTCCACTGCTTAGCTTAACATTTCGGTTTGACACGCATGCAGAATCTGAACGATCTTAGTGCAGATAACAGCACAGCAAGAAAGCTGAGGAGACAGCGTGATACAGCCAGCAGCTCAGCAGTGTCAAGCTGATAACTCACACTTATGGATTACAGAGGGATGGGTATTATGATGGACTATGGTGAGAATATGTTGAGAAAGAAAAGATAATGGAGAAGAAATACAAAGACATGGCCGTGTTTTAAGAGGGGAGACGATTATAAGACTAAAGCATACTGGAAGAACTGACTTTGGGAGAGGAAGTTGCCTCTAAAAAATAAATTAAGCACGTCAGCAGTTTTTAAGCAGTAGTGTAGGCAGCTGCTCGTACATTATTCATCCTTTTAGTTTTCACATTTGTAGTAAAACTTTGATTTTAACTGAAAAAGAACATCAGGTCAGCAAAAAACCACCAACCATTCCTCAGTGTTGTGGTCGGCTCACATCTGCTTGCCTGTATGATTGACCTCTCGCTTGACAGAGGCAACATTTTCTGTATGTGATATTGCTTCAGCAGAAAAAACCCCACCTCTGGGATCCTGTGTGTCTGCTGCACACTTCTATGAATAAGAGACCAAATGGCAGAGTGCAAACCTGCCACTTCAATAACATCACATCTGCTCTCCCCGTATTCGGGAGAGGTGCAAAATAAAAGGTGCAGAAATTCCAGATAGAAACTGAAATTGCTTCTGGGATTAAGTGGAATAGAATATATAATTACAGCGAAAGGTAGACACCTTTTTTATTTCAGATTACAATGTTTTTCTTCAGTCGTATTGTTTGTATTACATTGTTCTATATTTTTCAGCAACAACTGACAAAAGACTACTTTATCATACTTGTAGAAACAAAGAAAAAATGCCTGAAGTGTGTATTTGTTATCCAGATGCCACACGGATCATATGCCATTGTGTCTGCATGTGTGTATGTCCAAGCTGCCCAGATTTGCATGCATGTTCCTACTGCGTCTGCATACGTTCTGTAGGCACACATACGCAGCACTGTATTCCCCGTGTGCTCAGGTTGTTTGCCCTCAGTCCAGGTCCCAGCTGGTGGGGAGACGCTGGTTAGGGCGCTGCTTGTGCTGCACATTCAGCTCACAAACTAAACACATGGAGAAACCCATGCAAGACACAAGTGCCTCAGCTACTGTAACACAGGACTAATTTGGGCTTGTTTTACAAACAGTGTGTATCTGTGTGAGTATCTGCTATGCAATGAACCACAAGGACTTGGATATGGAAAGTCATGATGTGACGTGACACATCAGCATCCTCCACGCAAATAAGTCAAACAGTCTTTGTGTGTACAATCATACACAAAAACTTATTTTTTGGACATTTTTGCTTTTTGTTGTTGTTTTTGATGATGATGATGATCCCAGTCCTTTGTAAGAAATTGATGTTGCTCCAGTGATATTCATCATACTGTTGCTTCTTCAGAAATAACTGCAATTGCATCTCTTTGCTATCTGCAGGGTCCAAGAGCATGTGTTGGCACTGAATACATATTTTATTTTATTTTTGTCCACTTTTTACCTATACATTGTTTCCCTCACCCAGCTCCGTCTCTCCCTCCCCGTCTCAGTGTTTGCCTCACGACCCAATCAGCCGTTCCTTGTTTCTCTGTGTGTATGCACTGTATGTCTCTGGATAGCTGCCTAAGCAGTGACAGAGACATCACTACCCTGTGGCTTTGGCTTGTTAGCGCTATCTCTGGGCAGATCAACCTCAGGAAGGACACATAGTAGGAGGCAGAAGGAGGAGGATGCCACTGCAGAACAGAATAAGTTCCATCATGTCAGTGAGGTTATATGCTTTCTAGGGATTCACGCTGTCAGCAAAGCTTGAATTTACCTTTAAGAAGTATTGGAAGAGAATCGCTCTGCTATCATTTCATAATATAATTATTTATTTTGTTTAGTTGAATAAAAATGCTTGACATGTTTCATACACCTTGGATCTGAGGAAGCATGTGAAATAAAAGTTAGCAATTTCAGCTGCTTTCATAAGTCATCTTTTGGGTCTTTCGGATCAGAAGCTTGCAGAAGAAATGACATTTGTGATAAGTTGGGAACCGGCAGTTCACAGGTCAGTTTGTTCCCTCTGCTTTGGGCCATGAAAAATGCCAGCTGAGATCTGTGTCAAAGACTTCACATGGTAATCTGAAAGACCAAGAAAGAAAAGCTGAGTCACGATTCATCAGATCAACGTGGAATTTCCTAATCAGATAAGTAGAACGTAATGCTAAAAGACCGGGCCCTGCACTCCCTTCTCCTGTAAGGTTTAAGCTTCATCATCAGACATTTTAACAACTTGTTTGCGTTGTGTTGCACAAGCACAGTCAGCTGAGATTCTCCCACAGCCAGCAACAAACAGAAATGAAAGGAAGTCTTTTGTATGATGTGCACTTTACTTTTAGACAGAACAAAAAAGGAGACAATGAGTGAGATTTTAGCAGTTGCTCGCATGTTATAAAAGTGTGTTACTGTTAAATTACTCCAGTTATCAGTTATGTCTACTGGCTGTTAAGCTAATGGGGGGGCGGGTGATAATATGTAGGTTGCAAAATGGTCCAAAAATACTCCAGCTAGTGCATTTTTCAAAGGTACACAAGGTGAAACTTTGCTTTACATTTGGTCTGAACACACCATCACAGCTGTTTATAGCTTTCCTGTCCATGACACCTGTAAGGGGGGATTTTATAGCAGCCCTGTTTAATTTGTATTCAAATCGGTAAAAACGTCTATTTAAGTTGTATTTCATTATAAGGGGTGTGGCCACTAAAGGTTGGCGTAGTTTCTTCGTCTTCAGCCTCCATCTTGTTCTACTGAAAGGGCTGTTCAGCTTTGTATACAGCCTGTTTATCATCTGCCAACGTTAGCATACCATCTAATATGTCAGTGAATTATGGATTCATCTTGTTATCTAACCAGTGCTAGTGTTAGCTGATACCTCCCCAGCTCTACAGTTTGTGCATATGGTCAAGTCTGGTTTAAAGAAAAGAGGAAGAAGATGAAAAGGATGGCAAAAACCTGAACCCAAGGCTTCAAAAACATAGTCCGCAATCACGTGAATGATTTCACTATGACTGGAATCTTTGGATATTTAAGGATTTCTTAATTCATAAACTGTATCCAGAGGAAAGAAGCTGAAGAAGAGCAGAAGCTTACTGAACAAGAATGCACAGGTTTATCTGTCTTTCTCAAAGAAGCATGAGAAAGAGCTGGACTGTATAATTATGTGTTTCTTTTGAAATCCTATTGGCTGTTACCAAAGATGATCAACTGTATGTGTGATAAATACAAAAACAGTATTATATCCATTTTCTTTTAACATCATGGAACACTGAATCTAATTAATATAGAAGTCAGTATGAGAACACTGTATGACTGTTGCCTCATCCTTTCTCCTTGTGTCTCTTCCTCACCTGCTTAATTTGTACCTATAGTAGGCGGGGCTAACCCTGACCTCAAAGCGCTTTATAAGTGTCGTGTGATTTCTAAATATTCACAAGCTTTGTGTTTGCATGGATTCCTGTAGCTTGCAGTGGACTACTGGAATACTGTACTATAGATTGTACTTGTTTAGTTTAGATTTAGTTTATTTCGGTGCTTGCATGTCTCTAGAGCCTTGTGTTTAGTTTTACTTCCCCCATCTGTCTAATTGTCTTTGATTACCATCACCTGTGTCTCATGCCGTGTCCTGTTTCCTGTTGTGTATAAATGTTGTTGTGTTCCCCACATTCTTTGTTGCAGCACTGGCTGACCTTCCTTGTGTGTTTCTGTTTGTGTGCCTTTGGATGAACTTGTACATCAGACTGAATAAATATCTCACTCTCTCCTCTGCAGTTGAGTCCTAGCTCCACATTAGATGACTGAAACAGTTTCTTGAAGGATTTGCACAACTTAATGTGATATGCTGTTAGTCAATGATCGTGTGTGAGAAATTGCTTTAGATGAACTTTTTTTAGAATGAGCAACCACCACCAAGTTTCAAATTTCTTAAGCAGACATGGAACAGTGTAATCTGACTACATTCAAGATGAAGAGTCACTTTTTCCCTGCTGTGCACATCTGGCTTTTTTTTAATTAGTACTGTCACTCTATAGAAGGAAAAAAGGAACACTGATTAAAAGGATTAGCAGAACTTGAATACTTATTAACATTTCTGGTGTGTTTGACGTTCTCAAACAAGAAAGCAGCAGCTGAGGAGAAAGGGTTTTCTCGCTTCTCCTTCCACCTCCTCCTTTGGCTCCTGTTTTACATTGGCAGAGGCAGTAAACATGGACAGAAGGGCTGAATCAATATCTCATGAGATGGTAGTGTTTCAATCTTTTAGCTGTGCACTACACCATCAGCTCAGCGTGCCCCTCCTCATCTCATTATTCCCCTACAGTCCCCCCCTGGATTGAAGTGGGAATTATGCATTGATTTCTGCTCTGTTTGGTGAAAACGTATCATGTCTGAGCTACGCTGGACTCTATTGTGTGTAGCGTAGCGTGTATTGCAAAGATCGGTGAATGCTGCCTAAACACACGTGAGAGATTCTATTTAGTAGCTTCAAGCATTTTAGAAAAACTGGCTCTTTAATCAGTAACCCACTGCGCTTTATGAGCAATCAAACTGTTTTTGGCACCTTTGCCTCTTGGATGGAAATAAAGCCAAGAGTGGAATGCACTGTGCAGTTTTCGCTGATGCTGACCTGTGACCCTTGCAACAGGCTCAGGGATGCAGTCAAGCATATAGATAAGGACCTGCATGCCCTCGTGGTCTCTGTTGTTTTTGTGGAGAGTTGCCGTGTGTGTTTTTCCAGCACCTGAAGGGAAAATCATTGGTCTTTGTATTTGAGCCACACATCTGGGCTGATGTGCACAGAGCTTCCCCCTTTCTGTTTTTCCCCTGTGTGCGTGTGCAACACGAAAGGTGGGAGGCTCGGGTGGGGATGTTGTGATGGAGAGCACAGAGTGAGGGGCGGCAGGATATTGTAGTGGTGTTGAGTGATTTCAGCCTATCAACCAGGCCCTCTTTGTTGTTTCAGGTTTTTATGGTTGTATTGACGTAATGGAGAAAAGGGGAGGAGACACGAAAGTGTGCTGTGTCAGCAGAATAGAGGAGCAGAGAACAGAGTTTGTTCAGTTGCTTCAGTGTAACGATTGTTCTTTTCTATTGTCACAGAGAAAGGGGCTTAATGAACCTGCAGAGCCCCTTCAGGTTCGCCCGTCCCTGCATAGATTACGTTTTTTCAGAATGCTCCTTTTTGCTGCAGTGAAATGTAGTAAGAACAGGACTCCCCTCCCTGCTGGCTGCTGTATCGATTAGTTGTCCACTTTAGCTGTGTGTGCTGCAAACTCGGATACCATAGCAGAAAAATCTGTCCATCCTCTCACAAGGAGGAAAAAAAAATACATTATTCCATGTGTCGTCAAAATTTATTGTTTGCCTGAATTAAATTGGACTTCTCTTAAGTCATTAATGCATCACTGAATGTGGTTGTTAAGCCTTTCTTATTGTCTAGACAGAGCTATTGAGTTTCATCTACAGTATAGTCTTATTCTATGCTTCTCATCCCAGCATGCCCGATAAAGAGAAGCCTTTTATCTCCATATCCAGAGGCTATTTTATCCCGCAAAGGGCGCTTGGAAATGCGCATGATCCTCCCTGTCCTCTGCCTTGTCACCATTCTCACACACAAAGGCAGGCATGAGCACATGCACACCCAAGCATGCGCTTGTGATGGGTGTGCCATACAGAATAGGGTCAAAGATGCGTCTTTGTCACTTCAGCCCTATTAGGGAACGTATAGAATTAGACAGACTTTCCATAGTCAACCTGTTTAATTAACCATGTTCTCAGTACACTGGTCATGACTTCAAGTAAGGTCAGGAAACTAAAACAGGAAGTATGCCATGTCAGGGTGAATATGGAGATGATGGGCCTTAATTGGAATTAGTGGGATTAAGTTTTTTGGCAGTTTTGGGTGCGAACTTTTTGTCCAAACACTGACTCACATCAAGCATGATAACAAATCATTTTGACAAGGAAAACATTTCATACAAAAGGAGCAGAAACAGATAAAACAGCTTATAATACACAATGGAGAGATATTTAAGACTCTCATGGGTGTGAATATGTGCCATACTGCACCTTATTAGTACCTTTTTCAAGAAATCAAACTCTACATACTCTGGCATGGAGGGTCTCTTGTGGCTGCACAAAAGCACTGAGTCACCCTGAGGCCCCATGCATGCAATACCAAGAGGGTCACTGTGTGCAGGCTAGCCTCTCCATTGTAGTCTGTATTTGTCTGGCTTGGCTGAGTCCTCTTTATCAGGAGAGACCGAGTGCAGAGAGAGGAGAGCGTTTTATCAGATGAATCTGCTCTGTGTGTCTCTCTGTTTTTATGAGTCTGGCTGCCTGTCTGGGTGTGTCTGCAGGAACGAATACAGATTATCAATGAGCCTGCGAGTTTTCAGTCACTTCTGTCTTTTGATGTTGTAACACATTCCTCAGTGTTCAGACGCTGTTGTTGTTTTAAGTTTCCGGTTTCTTCTTCCGCCACCTGAAAAGGGGGATAAAGGACACCAGCATAGAGGGAGGTACTGCATAAAGAAAGAAGACACGTACTCCAGTAGTGGTCTTCGTCTCCTGACTACTTAATGAAAATTATGGCGGGATTGGGGGGTATAAATGGAGATGGAAATTTAATAAGATATTAAATCTGGCCACTTTGATGTATTGGTGGATTATCCTTTTAGAAATATTTAACTTTATCACTTTTTTTCTGCTAATTTATTTTTCATGAACCTCTGAGCAAATCACTGTGTTTATCAGCTTGTAACCTGAGGGAGAGGATTTGTTTGGATTACCTTACAGCTGATTCACTTAGCCACACAGTTACACACCTGCATGCACAACATAATAACCTTCAAATAGAAAGAACGGTCCAATATGGGCTGCAGTGTTTCTGAAACATAATTTAGCTTTAGCACACATCCCACATGTTACTGTTATTGTTGGCTGTGCAGTCAAGTATGAGAAACAGCCTCATTTGCATCGTGCTATCAATTTCCTATGAAGCAAAAAATGATTATCCCTTGATCAGTTGATCAAACTACCCAAATCTTTAGTGGCGACAGATTTGGCAGCGATACGCTGGTACGTGTTTTCTCTGTTTCTTTGATAAGCGATACTTTCTTTGGCCTTTTTGTCTTTATGACATCAGCTAAATATTTCATTTATAAAGCACTAAATATTTGGCTGATTAATTATAAGGAAACTAGCACAAAGTTTTCATTAACATTTATACACACGGAAATGAATGTAGCCACATGACGTCATTCATCGGTATGTGGACCGGCATTTTTAAGGCTAAACTTTGGGTTTAAGGGAAACACTTGTTGAAGTGAAATGTGACATTAATCGGACGAAAGAGTGAGCTGCTGATATAATGGCCAAAGCTAGCCAGCCTAGTTTGCATAGTTAGCTTATTAAAAGACTGAAAAGGTGCACTGAACCCAGCACAGACAGTATAACAGTTTTCATTTCATTTCATTTATTTATTTATAAAGCACATTTAATAACAACAGGGAGCTGACCAAAGTGCTGTACAAAATAACAATTAAACAATGACATTAACAACAACAACAGGTAAGAAAATTAAAAGAAAATTTCGATAAAAGAATTGGTAACTCTCATGCAGTTTCGAATGTGTTTTAAGATGAGATTTAAAAAGAGTAACAGTTGGGGCCTTTCTAATGTGGAGAGGTAGATTATTCCACATTTTCGGGGCCACTACCGCAAATGCCCGATCTCCTCTATGAACCATCCTAAACTTATGTAAGGTAAGGAGCAGATGATCACTTGATCGAAGGGCTCTAGAGGGCGTATAAAGATGCAAAAGGTCAGACAAATAGTCCAGTGCCTGGCCAACTAGCACTTTATAAGTCAAAAGTAAGATTTGGAATTTAATTCTAAAACACACTGGAAGCCAATGAAGGCAATCAAGCACCGGAGTAATGTGTTGGTGTTTCTTCACACGAGTCAAAAGGCGAGCTGCAGCATTCTGTACCAGTTGGACTGACTGACACCCACATACAGTGAATTGCAGTAATCCAGTTGAGATAAAACAAACACATGAATTGCTCGTTCCAAGTTTCTAAAGGATAAAAAAGATCTCACTTTGGATAGGAGCCTTAATTTAAAAAAGGACCGCTGGACAACTGAATTAATTTGTTTCTCAAATGTAAGTTTGCTATCCAAGAAAACCCCCAGGTTTTTTTTACATGCGTTTTAACAGCACATGTTAGGTTACATAAGTCCAAATCTGGGGCATTGAAATTACAACTTGGTCCAAAAATAATTACCTCAGGTTTGTCCTCATTGAAGGTAAGAAAATTTGAGGCCATCCAGGTTTTAACTTCGTCAAGACATTTGACTAGCGATTCCATGGGTGTGGAGGTGAACCGAAGATAAATCTGGGTGTCGTCGGCATATGAGTGAAAGTAGATGTTATCCTTCCTAAAGATTAGGCCTAAGGGTAACATATAGATGGAAAAAAGAATTGGACCTAATACGGAACCCTGCGGGACACCACAAGTAAAAGGAGCTGGGGAAGAAATAAAATCATCATCACGGAAAAAGTCCTCTCGGAGAGGTTTTATGGAGCCGCTGTGATGCCACCAATTGGTTTGTAAATTCCTCTTAAGGAACCGAGGAGAATGCACACATATGGGTTAATGACGTGACAACTCTTGAGTTGAAGCTGATGCTGTAAGCCTGCATTAAAGCACTTGTGCAAAAAAATAGAACATGACCCTGCAGCTCACTCAGTCCACAGCCTAAATAATGACTTAGAAGATGAGTTTATGTCTCAGTCACAGGTTTCTATTCATCACTGTATTAACTTTGTAGAAGTGACAGTAAAGTAAAACTGCCAAACCCCCCTTTGTGATAAATATGTCACAATCATATGAGCGTGCCGTGTCCCTCTTTTTCTCATTATTCTCATTATTTCAAAAAATCTTGATGGCGTGGTCAAAATGCTCAGGTTGAGGCTTTACTAACAAACAGGTGATGTTACAGTTGTGTTCATTTTTATCTTTTGTTGTTCCCTCTTTGTGAAAGGCAGGAATGAACAGTGACTTAGCACGAGTGCGAGTTGTCCTGTACCGATGTGTATTTCTGAATACGTATTTGTGTGTTGGAATAGCTTGAAGGTTCCACTGTGTGTTTTTGTGGTCCACTAGCTCAGGATCTCCTGTAGGGCACATTACCAAGCAAAGAGAATGACACAGCTAAAGCTGGTACAGTCTGTGCAGTCCTCTAGTAGCTTTCCTATCTGTCGGCTTACACTGGTCATTGCTTCCTTTCTAATGGGAAATCGCAGCTTTCTAGGTGAATGTAATGGTTTGTCATCAGATCAGTAATGTAGTGTAGTGTTATGTAGGCCATTGTTTAGTTTCACACTGGGTCAATAAGGTTGATTTTAAATCTGGGGACGATAAGGGTGAAGTAAGGAGGCGGAGAAGGCGAACATAGGGACGTATTTTAAGAGAAAAAGCAGTAAATAAAGAAAAAAATCTAACAAAGAAACCTAATGCACAGCGGCCTCTCTACCACCGCACCGTCCATTCAGTCAGGTTCAGACTAAACACGTATAAGTGATAGGCATTCTGGGAAAGTATCCAACCATCTTTCTTATCAGGAGCAGACTTGGGCCAAATTTAATCACTCAAACAAGCCGCAACATTTTAGCCAGGCACCGCTTGTCGCACTGGCAGAACCCTCGGCTTCACACAGCGTGTTCTCTGGTCATTGTGTTGGTGAGCAGCAGATGTGACACCATTGTGGATTTCTGGGATTGATTTTCCACTTTAAAGCACATGAAAGCATTTTTCAGCTGTTAGCCTACATTATAGATGTTTTTATTCCTCAGTTGTGGGCATAATAGCATATTGTCATAAGAGGAATAATAGGCTTTATTGCACTAAACAGCATTCTGGTAAGGAGGAATAGAAAGCGAGCTATTTATCCTCATTACTATCTATAAATCATTCATTTCATGTAGCTCAATTTTTGTGCAGACAGTAATTCAGGGATAGAGGAGCTCTCTCTAGGGAAATTTAACAGGTTCTGCAGAGCATGCATGTGCACTCTACAATACAGTTATAAGCTATAAATATCCCTCGTGATTCAGTAGAGTAGTCCTGATGACCTAAAGCACACAAACAAACACTTGCGGTAGAATGCTCGCACTGCAAACTCTAATTTTGTCCACTGACAACAACAAAAAACAACAGATTTTCAACATGTTTTGCTAAAATTTGCAATTACTCTTCATCTTTTAATTGATTTCCTCCATTCTTACTTGGCTGTGATTACACACTTTCCCCTTACTTGTGGAAATGTGCTCGTGTGTCTGACAGATCTCTTGACTTGGCATTTTTTCTTGTTGCTTAGAAACCAACAAAGACATGTCTCCGTCCTTGTTGAAGGACAAAAATATGGCAGAGCAGTGTTTTCCATGAACCTTCTTCAGTATCTGTTTATGATATTCAGCATATTAAACTGAAAATATTACATTTGGTGTCATATTAGACTAAGGATAAATGTTACTTATCATAAGAAGAACTACTCACAATCATTTTAATGCCATCTGTGGCTGTGAAGACGATATTGTAAGCTTTAGAAATAACTTTGATCATATAGCTTTGAAGGCATCGAGGTGCTTTTAAATGGTGCTTCAGAGATCAGAGTGAACATTTAAGTTTCAATCATATTAGAGAATAAAAGTGAGGCTCTCTCAGTCTCACTTGTCACAAAATTTACATTTTATTGACGATAAACACTAAATAACTTCATCCATCCATTCGCTTCCACTTATCCTTTTCAGGGTTGTGGGGGGCGCTGGAGCCTATCCCAGCTGTCATACAGCGAGAGGCGGGGTACACCGTGGACAGGTCGCCAGTCTGTCGCAGGGCTAACACACAGAGACAGACAACCATTCGCACTCACATTCACACCTATGGGCAATTTAGATTAATCGATTAACCTATCCCCACTAAAAAACTTCAGTATTCATTAAAATATCAATTATATAGAGCAAAAACTACTAAAACTAAATTCCTAGATTACAGAGTATTAATTAGAGACAGTTTGCAAGATAATGTAAAGCTTATTTACTGAACAGAAACAACAACAGGGAAATTTTCTTCACCATATTTATTTGAAATAAAATGCGATATTTCACTTTTTCTTTTCTTTCCTTCTCTGAGTCGTGCACAGCAGTCAAACGCTGTGTGTGTCAAAAGGAGTGAGTGAGTCAGGACTGCATCTTGCATATTTGCCTTATTCACTCACTGCCAGCTAACGTGTGTTTGTGTGCGAGGTCTCGTGGTGACTGAAGGTTGAGACACTGCATGCTGCTTCTTATTTATGTCATATTTGGGGCATTTTTGTGCTTTGGGGATTATTATTTATTCCTTCTGGGAGTACTGTTGTGGAGGGATTTTTTTTATTGAATGAATTATTCGGCATGCTCTCAAACACTTTGGATAAAAAAGTAGAGAAACTAAAAATAAATGAAATGTCCCATGCATCAGCTGCGATGTGCTGTTTTGACGATGCACATGTTGAACAGTCCCCTTTGTCTTTTCTCTCCCTTTGTCTGGCTACAGTATCAATCCCGTGGTGAATGATTGCCCTCTAACACACACACACACACACGCGCTGACAGCTGCATGGTAGTGGATGTGCTGCAAGTCTCTCTCCATGGTACTGAAATCCCTGATGTGACTTCCCAGGCCACCCGTCTGGCTGAGACGCAGCATTTGGTGTATATATCTGTGTGTTTATGTTATTCATAAGAATGTTGCTTCTTAGCTAATAACCATATTTCTGTTCACCCATAACTGACAGAAACATTAAGGATGCCGCACTCGTGCTTAAAATTATCTAATTAAAAATACACATTAATTAGAATAACTGACATAAATAAATCATACAACTCAGTTATTGGTTGTTCCTCTCGACTGTGTTTCTGCACATTTCGAGCATGTTCATTTACCTCAAAGGGTTGCTCTTTGACTCTGAAAATGTAATCGAGTGTATATCCTGCATTAGCTTTACGCTACATTACCATCTATAATTAAACAGCTCCTGTACGACAGATTAGTCCCCCTGTTAATGATGAAAGTTTTCATAAGATTAATTGCTGCTGCAGAAATAGCTCCATCCTCTGACCTCCTGGGTGTAAAAATAGATCCTTGCTGTATGCATATACACACAAATACAACATCACACACCCAGAGCACTTCCCCTGACTTCTCATTAGGGACTCCAGCAGACAGGGAAGGATTTTCGGGTTACACAAACTCTCACACTGCTGCAGTGGTGGGTTTGTTCCCTTCGCCTGCTCCTCCTCCTGTCGCCCCAGGGATGAATATCTATAGAACCCATTGTCTGGACTTTGTCCACTGAGACACATACGAGTGTGGAGCCTCAACACTTCTTGCAGTCTGTGATTTTCAGTATAAAGATCCAAAATGGCTGCCCATGAGTGACTCCATATTAATGTGATCCTGAGGAAATGATATTAAACTTTAATCTTCTCCACTTGATTGCCAATTAGGACACAAATACTGGGGCGTCACTTTATACATACAGCAGTACTGGCAGTTGTGTTCATGTAATTATCATGAAACAGGTCTTTTTTTGGTGTTAAAATGATCCCTGTAGCAGAGAATAACATTTGGCCTGGAGTCTTTGATCCAATTCTGCACGATGCACTTTCAAGCAATTAAAAGGAGCTTCTCAGGAAGATTGTAATGTGATGCAGGGAGATGCATTTTCCTGGAGGGAAAGCCTCAGAGGACCAGAACCTCTTTTCTTAAAATCTTCAACTGAAATCTCCTACTAATTTCTTTGGAACTAAATGCTGTGATAAAGGGTTTTGTCCGGGCCAGATCTTTACTTCCTGTCCTGCAGAGCCCAGCTGTTGCCGTGAGGCCTGCTCCGAGATTGCCGGGCTCTCATCCGAGCAGAGAATGCAAGCTCATTCAGTCACACTGTGCCTAGAATTAATCGTCTGTTTTGTTCCAGAGGCCCTTCCTCTTAATCATTCACTACAATCACACTGTGGCTCTCTTGAGACCGAGAGGGGGCACCAGGGTGAGAGCACAAAGGAGTACGAAGAGAGAATGATGAAATACAGAGAAAGCGGTGTGTACAGAAGGAAAATAATAAAGAAATATAATACAACCTTTCTTTAATAGATACATGTTGCCGAGTGTTTTTTAGTTTACGGGGCATTTTGCCAGACCGATTATTGCTGGCATTTCTTCATATGCTAACTGCTACACTTGTAATTCAAAGGCATAATAAAGAGGTCTATTGAATTTGCATTAACATGCTCTCTGAGGAGAGCGTGAATGAAAAAGCTTCTATTTAACAGACTTACAGCATGTAGATTAAAAGTGGGTTACACTGACAGATTGGAAAATGTGCCTGTTGGCCATAACTGCAACTGAACTGAATTTAACCTTTAATTCCACTTTATTGCTTACTTGATAATAAGTATCCATAAAGAGAGAAACATGTGGGTTTTTTTTACATGTAAAAGCGCAAATTAATTTCACCTCAACACAGCAGGAGACTGCCCGCTTAGCTCGTTAGCCACAAATGAAAAGAAAAGACAGCTGCACTTTAGGCTCATGTCTTTTCAAAGTAATGGATGCTTGTGCCTAATGAATGATTCATGACAAACAGAGAAAATATTATGATGATGAGATGGGATTGGGAAGCTTACATTATTAAAACATGTAGTTCAAAATAAATGGCTTCCTATTTAAATTGCATGGTCAGTTTGAAGAGTCAATAACCATACAATACAGTATCGTCTACAGCAGCGGTCCCCGGGCCACGGACCGGTGTGTGAGTCGTTTGTTACCGGGCAGCGAGAGTTGAGGCTCGGGTGTGAAATTTATGGTTTTCAGGGTTTTTATAGTTTATTTTTTTATTGTTTTTATCGTTAACTCGGTTTCCCTGGGTTTTTTCCCGTGTGTTATGACTAAAGCTTCCTGTTTTTGGTGCCGGTACTGGTTTTATTTTGTTGAATTTATCCGCGACACCTTAAAGGTCAGCCCGTGAAAATATTGTCAGGCATAAACCGGTCCGTGGCGCAAAAAAGGTTGGGGACCGCTGGTCTACAGCATCCTGTGGCGATTGTAAACCATAAAATATTTTTCAGATGATCCATTTTCTCTCACAGAGGTTTCTGCAGGCGCCAAAGTCATTTCTCCTGATGGAAAGGGGCAAAAGGGAAGCATGGTTTATTGAATCACTAAAACAGTTACTGATGCTCCAGTCATGAAACTCACACATGCATTCAGGAAACCTTGACAGAGAAATAGCGCTGAACTGGAAACACTGGTCTTCCCCCTAACAGTGAATGTGTGTTTGCTAGTTTACCACTTTGACCCAGCAGGCCCGCTGTGGTTGCCATGTTTTTTCTGTTGATACCTGCTTTGATTTTATCATGACACGTCAGCTCTCAGTGTCGTGAAAACCTGTGTCAGGAAAATGGGAACACTGTGTCTATTGATCTGAGTGAAACATCACCCACATCGACAGACAGCAGGTATTCTTAAGGGCCAGCCCCTGCAAGTGTCCCATCAGTGCTGCCAGTGGTCAAAAGTACAGCAGCACTCGGCCTAGCACACACAGCTGGGAGAGATGTGCAAGATTTCCGAGGCAGTGTGTGCTAATCCCTTCCATCGCTTGGATTATGATGCTGATGCTATTTGACGGGATTTGGATCAGTGTGATTTTAATTTTGACTTTACAGAAATACCGGTTTCCTTTTCTTCTTACCCTACCTCCCTCCCTTTTTTATCTCTTCAGGCATTTGGCCAGGCTTACACCAACCAACGGAAGGTGGCAGAGGATGGGGAGACCAATGAGGAGACACTGCTGCAGGAGTCCGCCTCCAAGGAGGCCTACTATATGGGCCGCCTGTTGGAGCTGCAGTCGGAGGTGACGCTTAGCCGCTCTGTGGCGTCCAACGCCCAGTCAGAGAATGAGCGGCTCAACGCACTCGTACAGGAGCTACGAGAGGTGAGTTTGTCAACACGAGGAAAGCATGCAGAGGATTTATTACTTCCTAAATAAAGAAAAACAGGAAATTGAATCTACTGTGTGTGTAAGAAAACAGCATTTCACTTTTTTATATATATTTCTGCTTATGTCAGTAGTATTTTGTTACCAACACCTAAAATTCTCTCTACGTATGAGATGTGCACATTAGTTGTTTTGAAACTTTAATGCATTTGGCTTGCAGCTGGCTCTTGACTGAGCGAGATACAGTAAGAGTTAACTGCATTTAAAGCCATCTTATAGTTTTTATGATCAATTCTTGAGTCCAAACGGATTGTTTTCCACAGTTTGACTAGTATTTCTTTTATTCTACATTAACCAACATGAGACCTATGTGTTTATCAAAGATCAAGAGGTTACTGTGACAAACTAAAAGGTGTCATGCCTCACACAGAATAATAAACGATATGCATATGTGCAAAGTGTGTATTTATGCAAGTGTATATATGTCTGCAGCAACTGTGTTGGGCAGTACCGGAGTTCGAGCAGGGGTCAGACACTGCGGCCACGACCCCATTGTGGGGGGCAAATCCAGTGCTAAGCTGGGATATAAAGTGAAATGCCCTGAGCTCGGCACATGTGTAGGGACAGAGTACCAGCACTACGCCCACAGGACACACTCTCATTCACTAATTTGGTCAGGCAGTGCTGTGATGTTCGCTCATTCTCAAAGTTCACAAGAAGTGAAGATATTGATGGTGCTGGAGCATGTGGAACAAAATCAACATCTCAGCTGTAATTACCTGATAAACCTTTACACACGATGAGTTGTTCCTATGCACAAATGCCCCATGTCTGAGTGTGGCGCTTTGATATATTTATGAAGTGCCTTCTGCTGTTTTTTGAAGTCCTCATTTGCACATGTGATGCCAGTTAATGAACAGGATTCCTTTCATCGTGAGAGGCAGGTGCTGCAGTGACATCGAGCGCTTCGTTTACCACAGACCAAATCTAATTAAAAGATTTTTGTTTTACAGATTTCAAGCAACCTAACATATACAGGTTTGGGGGAAAAGACACTGAGTTAGTTTAGATAGATGTCTGTTGTTAGAGTTACAAGTCAGAACATGAGAAGTGATGAAGATTAAAATCAAAGTGCACTTTAAAGCCCAAAAAAGGAAACACAGGCCTAAACTTTAAAGTTGTAAAACTTTGCCACAACAGCAGTGATGGCAGGGATGAATGAACACAACATGGCTGGGCCCCTGTTGTGGGTACCATTGTATGATGACTTTAACAGCCGCACTTCGTGCTGTGAACAGCTCTGCCCTGTGGCGGGCTCAGTGCCAGTGTTGTGTGCCGATCTGCCCCTGACCGTAGGGTCTGATTGCCCCCAGTATTATTTGGCCTTGAATATCCTGCACACTATTAATAAAATGTATTTTGACAACATGTATCACAGAAAGCTTATATTCATGTTCATACATCAACCGCAAATGTATTTTGTGTCTTTTTGGTCTGCTCTATTTTTTTCTTTTTACAGTGTTGTAGCCAGTTTTAGCGTAAAAGTGCTTTCAATGTATTTGCAAAACAGTCCAATTGTGCCTTTGTGGGATTTCCCCATTTACACCATTAACTTTTATATAATGGGAGTTCCTGTCAGCTAATGCACAAATCAGGAGGTTCAGTGTAGACCAGAGGTCTTCAGTTTCAGCTTTTTTGCCACTTCTAAAAGTAGCATCGTATTCACTGCCAATGCGTGTAGCCACCCACTCCACCCACAAAGTCTCTGGGTCAGCACTTCTGCCATATGTACAGAGAACTGCAGGGGAGCTGCAGGCAGCTCTGCAGCAGCAGGAGTACACACATGCGCAAATGCACTGTAACATTATTTTGTAGCCTATACTACAGACTCTGTCCACTAGTTGCATTGGGCTGCAAACATTTACACACAACTGTGTGTGAAAATAAGATATATAAAATATATTTTTTCATTTTTGTCTTGATATGTAAATATCATCTAGTTAATTTTTGGGAAACAGCAGAGAGTGTTTCAGCGCATGTACAGTAGAGGTATGTAAAAAAATAGCTTTTGAGAAAGTCCTACCTCAGTGTGCAAAGTCACGTCACGTCTACATGCATCAGCATTATGAGTCTGTGCATGTCATGCAATCTTAAGCTGACGGGACTGTATTTGATATTGACCTTGTTTACGTGGGCACCGCTTTGCCTGTTAGGGTTTAATCATATTCAGCATATTGGATTTACATGCTAGCTATTCTGGTTACTGATCACTGCATGTTGTTTGGGTTAGCATCTGTGATGGTTATGAGAAGTCTATTCTTAATTCCAGTAAATATCATCTTAAATTAATTTGATGTAGCTATTATAAATTTGGCCACAGTGGCTTGTAGTCGGCTCAAGACGTGTTGCAGATTTATCCCAACCAATGAGACCTCAATGAGCGGAAAGAGTGATGGGAACTGTTAAAAATGTCACCGCTGTTTTTCCTCCTCCAGAGTAACGAGATGCTCGAGCTGCAACGGAGCAGAATGAGGGAGGAGATCAAAGAGTACAAGTTCAGAGAGACCCGGCTGCTTCAGGACTACACAGAGCTGGAGGAGGAGAACATCACACTTCAGAAACTGGTGTCCACACTCAAGCAGAGCCAGGTTGGTACGAAGATCAACAGTTTGCACACTAATAGCTTCTTATTTATGTGTCATTGTCGTGTAGAGTTTCACTCTCTAAATGTATTTCTCAGATTTAAGCGTGTCAGTGAAATTGCCTATTAAAGATCTGTCATCACTTTCAGTGATGCATCAGCAATCGGTGGCTCAATTGATTTTAATGACTCACACTCGTGTCACCAAAATGTACCAGTGCTCGCAGTGATCTCACAGTGTTTCCTGCACAGTAACACGAAGTCGTATTAGTTTAAACTAGCTCTAGACACGTGGTTAGATGAAGTTGAATAGAGATCTTAACGGTTATATTAATTTCAAAAGGATTTGTTTTTTACCAGCTGTTTACAAATGTGTTAAAATAATTCTTTTCCTGTTACCACGTGGCCTTTCTGTGTCCCTCAGGTGGAGTACGAGGGACTGAAACATGAAATTAAGGTGCTGGAGGAGGAGACTGTCCTTCTGAACAGCCAGCTGGAAGACGCTTTGCGCTTAAAGGAAATCTCTGAGGGTCAGTTAGAAGAAGCCCTGGATGCCCTCAAGACTGAGCGCGAGCAGAAGAACAATCTGAGGAAAGAACTAGCCCATCACATCAGCCTGGGTGACAGCGTCTACGGCGCAGGGGCCCATCTGGCGCTAACCGTCACCGGAGTTGAAGGCCTGAAGTTCCCCGAGGAGAGCAACGGCACTAATGGCAGCGCCATCCCTGCTGCTAATGGCAACAATGAGGACAACAACCGCTGCAACGGTCACTTTCACGCTGGCTCTGGGATGGCTAAGATGAACGGGGACTACAGACCCGGCCGAAAGGGAGATGGCCTTCACCCCGTGCCAGATCTGTTCAGCGAGCTCAACTTGTCAGAGATGCAGAAGCTTAAACAGCAGCTACTGCAGGTAGGTCATAAGAGAGAGCGCCTTGGAAATTTCACTGAAAGTTTAAAGTCCCACATGAGCCCCGAGCCCAGTTTGAAATCAGAAAATCGTTGAGTCACCGAATCTTTATTTTCAAGGACACTGACGTCACTTGAACGTCACCGAGGGTTTAAATAACAGCGCTGAAGGGGGTTGAAATTAGCTTCAAAGAGCAGATTGCAGGACTACCATATTGATCTCCCTTCCCACAGTATATTTTAGTTTTTAGTGTGAAGACTGATGGAGTCTGAAGGCATTCATTTACGGTTATTGTCATTTGAACCCTGTACTGACATTAGAGATAGATGAGAAGTGGAGAAAGACTAGAGGAATGACATCACAAATGTTCAGACTCAAATCGAGGCCCTAGCGCTCAGGGCGCCCATCTGGTAAGTGCTTTTTAAGAAGCATGCTAATGCACATTCAGTGTCTGTATCATGCATTATATATTATGTATGCTTTCACGCATGTTATGGAGGGAGTAGCTTTCAGTATGCGAGAATGCAGCTGCAAGACAAAGGCCGAGAAAGGCAACAGATTTATGCCAAAAGTGAAGGAAACTGCTTTGTACACTTTTATTTACACCACAATTAGTTCCTGCTTAACGCTGTGAAAAGCTGCTACTGTATACAAAGAATGTAAAAATACAAAATATATATAATATAAAATATATAGGTGAACTAGCTTTCACTTAAACCCACTTGAGTACAAAACAGACTCATCGTGGAGGATGGTATACAGAATGTTAAGTGACAGTGAAACCACAGAGAGATCAAACTCGTGCTAAAAGCAAATAAAGTCATTACTGTACATCTTTTATCTAGCTGGGCACCAGCAGGGAGGAGAAAACTAGATTAGTGGTTGCTATATTCACAGTGTGCCTCTCGCTGTAAACACAATTACTCACTAGCTAATTTTCTCTTTTGAGTTGATCTGTCTGGGAAAGACCATCAGCCTTATAATGTCCAGCTGAAGTCCAGTTTTCATTGTGTTTCTTCTGGAGTTGTCCAGAGTTTCTTATAGTTCAATCTCAGAACTTGAAAATCAGATTTATTGCTTTAATATAGTTTAACGTGTCGTTCTGGAGGACGTACACAAAAATGACATTGCACTGGAAAGTACAAAAAGAAACAAATTTAATTTTGTATTTCTGTCGTGCAGGTGGAGCGTGAGAAGGCAGCACTGCTCAAGAACCTGCAGGAGTCCCAGACTCAGTTGCAGCACACACAAGGTGCCCTGACTGAACAGAATGAGCGCGTCCATCGTCTCACAGAGCGCGTCAACGCCATGAAACATCTCAATGGAGACAAAGAGCTCGATGACCCAGAAGAGAGTGAGAAACCTAATGGGGGGTCCTCATCCCCAACGGCCAATAGCCATCATGATCTCGATATCCACGGTTTTAAGATTCTTGAGTGTCGGTACAAGGTGGCGGTGACCGAGGTGATCGACCTAAAAGCAGAGCTCAAGGCCCTGAAGGAGAAGTACAATCAGGCGGTGGAGGGACAGGGAGACAGCCATGATGATGACCGGGTCCAGGCACTGACTGAACAGGTTTGTGCAATATTAATCCAGTTTTGCTGAAAGTAAAACTGCAAACGTACTCACTAGGGGTGCAACGATACACAAAATTCACGGTTCGGTTCGATACTTTGGTGTCACGGTTCGATATTTTTTCGATACAAAAAAATGTTCATGCTTTTTTAATTTGTCATTTATTAAAATTATAAATATATATTTTAACTCAAAAGTACAGTTTTTAAATTTAATGTTGCTGAAACAACAAAGGGATAAAATAATAAATCTATCTGATGGAGAAATCACTCATCTTTGGAAAAGAGAGTTTATTACAGAGAAACGTCTCTTTCCAAAATAAAAGCTATACTATACGCTTCTTCTGGGCTATATTCTCAGCAGCATATTAAACATATCAGGTCCCCATAAGGAGAATCATGTGCTAACGGCTGTCTAAATGACTCGGGATGATGTCGGATGTTCCCACTAGTGCTGTCAGCGTAAATCTGAAATGACGTTAAGGCCACAACACGGCAAATCTCCGTTAACGAGCTACCGCGGATCGCCCCGTGCGTGGGGCTGGACGGCGTCAGCACGTTAACGAGCTAACTGCGCTAACACACTAGTTCCCACCCATGTAATTAAGATAAGATAAGATAAGATAACCTTTATTAGTCCCACACGTGGGAAATTTGTTTTGTCACAGCAGGAAGTGGACAGTGCAAAAGTTATGAGGCAAAAATTAGAATACAATAAGAATAAATACAGTACACAACTGTACAGAATAGAATAAAATACTATATACAGTAGAATAAAATAAAATAAATATACAATAAGATAAAAATAGAATACAAATACAAATACTATATACAACTGAGTAAAAAATACAACGATGACAGAAAGGATTATTGCACTTAGTGTTATTGCACATTAGTGTTATTGCACATGAATGGATGTGTGTGCTTGATCAGTTAAAGTCTTTATTATGGAGTCTGACAGCAGTGGGGAGGAAAGACCTGCGAAATCTCTCCGTCCCACACCGTGGGTGCCGCAGTCTCCCACTGAAGGAGCTGCTCAGTGCTGTCACAGTCTGCTGCATGGGGTGGGAGATGTTGTCCAACAGGGATGACAGCTTAGCCGCCGTTCTCCTGTCACTCACCACCTCCACTGGGTCCAGAGGGCATCCTAGAACAGAGCTGGCCCTTCGGATCAGCCTGTTCAGTCTCTTCCTGTCCCCAGCAGAGATGCTGCCGCCCCAGCAGACCACGCCATAAAAGATAGCAGAAGCCACAACAGAGTCATAGAAGGTCTTCAGGAGTGGGCCCTCCACTCCAAACGACCTGAGTCTCCGCAGCAGGTACAGCCTGCTCTGCCCTTTCCTGTAGAGGGCGTCTGAGTTATGAGTCCAGTCCAGTCTGTTGTTCAGATGAACACCAAGGTACCTGTAGCTGTCCACAGCCTCAATGTCCATACCTTGGATGTTCAGTGGTTGCAGTGGAGAATGCTTGTGCCTGCGGAAGTCTACCACCAGTTCCTTGGTTTTACTGGCGTTGATCTGGAGGTAGTTCAGCTGGCACCAGTCCACAAAGTCTTGGGTCAGACCTCTGTACTCCTTGTCGTCCCCATCAGTGATGAGGCCGACTATTGCAGAGTCATCAGAGAACTTCTGCAGGAAGCACTGGGTGGAATTGTGGGAGAAGTCTGCAGTGTAGATGGTGAAGAGGAACGGAGCCAGAACCGTTCCCTGTGGGGCCCCCGTACTGCAGACGACCCTGTCCGACACACAGCCCTGAGTCCTCACATACTGTGGTCGGTCGGTGAGGTAGTCCAGGATCCAGGTAGTGAGGTGATGGTCCACTCCAGAGTTCACCAGCTTGTCCTTTAGAACCGAGGGAAGAATGGTGTTGAAGGCACTGGAGAAATCAAAGAACATGATTCTCACAGTGCTCCCAGCGGTCTCCAGGTGAGCGAGGGAACGATGTAGGAGGTGAATGACGGCATCATCCGCTCCAATGCCAGAGCATTGCGTGGCACATCCGACATACTGTTTTACTTTTGTCCATGACGCGCTTACCTTTAGGGTCATACGTCACATGAAGACCAAAATAGTTCCAAAGGCCAGATCTGAATGAGGGTGGGGGACGTTCAATTTGCCATGTTGCAACGAGTTTAGCTTCTGTCTTGCTAGCTTGCGCTGTGCTCAGTGGATCTGCGCTCGACAGTGAAGCCTAGGCGGAGTAGTCGAGCGCAGATCCACTGAGCTCTCAACACAGACAGCATCGTCAGAAGAAAAGAAATAAATTAAAAATGTTGTATTGTTCGATACATATGCGTACCGAACCGAAAGCACTGTATCGAACGGTTCAATATCGATGTGAGTATCGTTGCACCCCTAGTACTCACCGTTTGTTTGTTTGTTTGTTTGTTTGTTTGTTTGTTTGTTTGTTTGTTTGTTTTCTGAGCAGGTAACACAGGTGGAGCGAAGTTATCGTGAAAGCCGGGAAAGGGTTGTAAGCCTGGAGGCGGAGCTCCGAGCAACTGCGAGTACTGCCTCAGAGAGCCAGGGCATGCTGAACGCTGCCCAGGATGAGCTGGTAACCTTCAGTGAGGAGTTGGCGCAACTCTACCACCACGTCTGTCTGTGCAACAACGAGACACCAAACCGTGTCATGCTGGATTACTACCGCCAGAGCCGAATCACACGCAATGGCAGCCTCAAAGGCTCGGAGGATCCTCGAGCTTTGCTCTCGCCTCGCCTGGCGCGACGTCTTGCGGCAGCATCGGCAGCCTGCTCCTCGGAGTCTTCGCGCAGTTCCACAGACTCCCCATCCAAAGATGCCCAGCATAACGAGACAACGACTCACAACCCAGCAGACTCCTGCCACAGCAGCCCTACCCGCAACTACACCGGCTCCCCGGTCATCGGCATCTCTCCTTGCCCATCTCCGGTACCTTCAGACTCAAGTGGGGACCTGCGGAAGGAGCCGATGAATATCTATAACTTAAACGCCATCATCAGAGACCAGATCAAACACCTGCAGAGGGCTGTTGACCGCTCGCTGCAGCTGTCCAGGCAAAGGGCTGCAGCTAGGGAGTTAGCACCCATGCTTGACAAGGACAAAGAGTCCTGCATGGAAGAAATACTAAAGCTCAAGTCCCTGCTTAGTACTAAGAGAGAGCAAATAGCTACACTCAGGCTGGTGCTCAAGGCCAATAAGCAGGTAAAATCTTTTGTTTGTTGGATTCTGGCACTTATTTCATTTAAAAAAAAACCTAAAATGCATTTTCTATTAACATTAAATGATTCAATTCAAATCGCCCATCTTTGCAGACAGCAGAAGTTGCGCTGGCTAATCTGAAGAGCAAGTATGAAAATGAAAAGGCGATGGTGACAGAGACCATGACGAAGCTAAGGAATGAGCTGAAGGCTCTGAAAGAAGATGCAGCCACCTTCTCTTCTCTCAGGGCCATGTTTGCGACGAGGTGAGAAGGGCTCCGGAAATGTGGCACAGCTAAGATGAGAAAGCAAAGTGTTCGGTTAAAACGTAGAATTTGCGTATAAATGTCGACTTGTGGCTACACATAATCCTGCTGTGTGTCTGTTAATCTCCCTGTAGGTGTGATGAATATGTTACACAGCTGGATGAGATGCAGAGGCAGCTAGCGGCAGCAGAGGATGAAAAGAAGACGCTGAACTCCCTCCTCCGAATGGCCATCCAGCAGAAACTGGCCTTGACCCAACGCTTGGAGGATCTGGAGTTTGACCACGAGCAGACTCACCGTACCCGTGGTGCTAAAGTGCCCAAGATAAAAAGCAGCCCACCCAAAGTAAGTCGCAGAGGTGTCCCCACAATTTCTTCCAACCCTACCAGCCTCCACAGCCACTTCATCATCATCACTCACACCCCGAACACCACTGTGACCCTTTGTAATCTTCCCTGTGTAGAGCTAACCTCATGTTTGTTTGTGGCTTTGTGGATATCAGCCGTACCTTCACCTCTGCGTCACTGCAGTTACTCCAGTTTCTCTCTGGAGTTCGAAGTCGTTGGTAGATCCTAAATGCCTAGCCCTACGCTGTTTTTTATCATCATTTCCACACCCAACACCAATTTTCTTCCCAGAAGCCTCTAGATTAGGTGGAATAGGAGAGGTGGTATCACGTGTCTTTAGTTTAGAAATGCATAAGGCACCCCGGTGCACTATCATGCAACATCTGTGCCCATGACACATCACAGGGAAGATTCTTTATGAAATACCAGATAACAAATCTGATATTAAATATCTTTTCTTCCATCTAAAATCCTGCTGCCATAAAATATGACATCATTCCCCAATACTAGGAAGTGTTTCAAAATGACAACAAAGCAAAAATGGCTTTATTTTTAATGACTCACAGCCCCTCACTGTGGCAGATTCAATGAATTACAGCTGAGGTTTTTCCTTACAATTTATTTACACCATGACTTAAGTTGTCCCAGGTTTTTGACAGGCTCAGACTAGTAGGAAAACCAGTCAAGCATTTTCTCCGTGTATTCCTAACCCCTCTTTGGAAAAGGGAAAGTAAACAAAAGAATTCTTTGCTACAGCACGATCCTCTTTGCGACGTAACCATTTCTCAACACTAGATGGCGGTGTTTGATCAAATGTGTTTCCTTTTTGAGACTGCAGTCAAATGCTGTTGGACCTTTTTCTCCCTCCTTTTGACTCCGAATTACAGTCACATATATTATAAATAAGCCAATTTAAACTAAATGTTTTTAAAAAGCAATGTGTAATCTTCTCCGTGTTAAGTGAGCGAGTAAACAAGACCTCAGCAGAACTGGTGTAGTCCAAAAATACAATGCCTATATGCAGCGGGTGAGGTAGAGTAGGATTATATTTTTAGCTTTTGTTTCACTGTACGCGTCCTTGTCTTTTTTTGCCCTTGCAAATCAATATAATATTGTATTGGCAAGTGTGTGTGTGTGTGTGTGTGTGTGTGTGTGTGTGTGTGTGTGTGTGTGTGTGTGTGTGTGTGTGTGTGTGTAAAAGTGTCCGTGTCTCTGTCTCTTTGGGGGTTTTGTGTTTTCTGCTTCCAGCACAGATTGTCTAGCTGTGCAGTGGCCGGTCCTGATGAGACTGGGCAGTCACTTGAGCTATACTCAGTTTGGTTTCCAGTGTGCTATTGATCTATAGTAATGTACTGAGAAAAACTGACCGGGATCAGCCTGGTGCTTCACCCTAAAAGTCACGGTAACAGTAGAATTCAGTGTCTTTGTCTCTGACGAGGTCTTCCCTTGTCTTGTCCACCCTGTTATCTCTGTCCTGTTGTCTAACCCCGAGTGTCACCACTTTGTATATTTGTCTAATTTATCAGTTTCTTGTAGATTGTCAGCAGCCTGCTGCCTCAGTACCGCTACTCTCCCCACAACTAAGGCGAGGGAGAGCCTCCCTAGTACGCAGGTAACAAGCTGTAGAGCCTGCTAGCAGTAGACTTACTAATATCTATCTATCTATCTGCATACAATTCTATCAGTAACATGTCACATCTTTGTCATATAAAGTGACTTTTTCACATTTTTAGTTGGATTTGTTTAGTAGCAGCAACACCTGCATCAAATAACTGAACCTGCATGATCCAAATATTAACTTTTACATTAAGTATTATGCAAACCCTTGCATTCTGGAATTAATAGTTCACACTATGAATTATTTGTCACTCTGCATGAGCAGTTTTGCATGTCCATTTTGTATCTATACATGCTTTTCTGACAAGGCGAGGTTTTCACTGGAAGGAGGGTCTGTTAACGTATGCTCTGCACAATGATATGTTGCTAGCAGGCCAATGAAGAGCTGATCCAGTGATGAATATGAGGGTCTTCTTTTTTCAGTTAGGCTCTACTGCTGATGTTGTTATTACCTCACGTTATAACCCTGTTTTGATTTCTCGATGTCACCGTGCACCATGTTGTTTCTGGCCTGGTTTAAGTAGTTGACTTTCTAAAAGTGCACATATTTCCTTTGTTCCTAAACTTAAACAATAAGACTGACACCACTCTGTCTGTGCACCACAAATGAAGCTGTCACTATCAGTTAGTTAGCACTAGTTAGAATAGCTTGACATAAAAACTGGAAACAATAGCTGGCCTGGCCACGGCCAAAGAAAAAGAACAACATTAGCAAATGAATTTGTTTAATAGATACATTAAAGGAGTTTAAGTATGCAAACTGTAAAGTTCAGATGTAACCTGTACTACTACTTTTTCTAGCTTTTGATAGAGCTGAATAGCTGTTTCCAGTATTTATGCTAAGCTAAGCTAACATGCTGCAGTGGGTATCAGATGTAAGTGGTATCGGTATTAATCCACATCTAAGCATGTTTTTTTTTCTTCATGCTTACATGTGGAAGGAAACCGCCTCATGCTCCATTTTTGCATTTTATATTTGGAATAACCTTTTTCACACTATTCTCTTCTCATGTGTCTTTGCCTCCTTTCAGTCCTAAATTTCTGGCAGACCACCAGGAACACCGAGCAGTCCTGTCCAGCAGCAGAAGCCTTCTCTCCCCTTGCGACCCTCGTAACTGTCTGGCCCAGCAGCCCCATCCTCCTGGCACCTAACCACGCTGGTCCTGCTCAGACCTCAGTCTGGAAGCAGTCCTGCAGAGACACAGACACACTGGACGGGGGTTCCCTCAGTTTAGCTCCCCTCCACCAAGCAGTCCAACCAGGTGCTTACTGGGCTCTGTGATCTCACTGAGCACTACACTGCCCAGCTGTGGCCGGCCTCCTGGTTACCTGGGTCGTAGAAGAGGAGCAGGACGCTTCCTTCATCTCTGGAAGTGACCTACTGTCCTGGAAACACAAAACAGAGACCTGACCTGAGGCAGAAATGCCAGTGACAACACACTGAAATCTGCCGCCCTGTTTCTCCTAGTATTTATTTATAATTTATTCACTCTGCCAATTATTTATTTCTGATATATTTATTACTTGTATATTTTTGTGTGTTTTCCTTTTTTGTCATTCTGCGAGATGGAGCTCAAAGACGGTTTTCCTGCTGTGATGAAGACTTAAACAGTTTAGCACATTCACTACTGTATATGTATATTTGTTTCCCCAAAAAACGAAAACAAACAAAAGCAGAACGTCTTCTTTTGAAAAACTTAAGGAAATTGAAATATTAGATTTTACCAGCACAATAATCCCCAAAAACTCACATATATCATTTTTACAAAGGGGTGTTAGCAAATATGGTTTTTGTAAACAGGCTAATGAAGGTCTAGATTCAAAGAATAAGAATGTTTTTTATTTTGTTGTTGTTTTTATGATGGCGAATTTAATTGTGTTTTGAATCATCAGTAGTCTGGATGCTTGTGGACTATTTTATAACTCATTTTGCTTTGATTTTTGTAATGATTTGCAGCAGACTCTGGTGATGTGTTGTTTGTCTGTTACATAGCTCAGGTCTCTCAGAGTCCGGGGTAGGTGAGTGGTTGGGTGTTTGAGATCAAGACTAGGGCTGTTGGGCTGAGGTTTTTATTTTGCTCTTTGAATTGCACAGGTTTAAGTGACCGTGGAGTGAACTGACCTCCTTTTTTAACATTAGCTAAGGACAGAGGATTCCCCAAAGGTGTGCCTCCTCTTAAGTAACTGTCACCTTCATCATTGTAATCTCACCATTTTCTTCAGAAAACTTTTATTATTCACATTAATACCCCTAATTATGACATTAAGAAAAATGTTAATCATGCTGACATTTTCCATATCCGAGCTTACGCTGTTCTCAAAACATCACCTTGTTCAGCTTTCTCTACATGCTTACAGTATGGAGTACTGTTCAAGCACAATTCTGCACTATGCATTAGAGCAATACAGTTGCCCCTGTTTCAGACTGATCTGGGTAAGATTTACCAAATCTTTTAACCATTTCCGTCATCATGAACTAACCAGCAGGATAAGAATGATAAAACAGCAGGAGGAGTGTTGCTGATTTTGATGAAGAAGCACTATTGACAATTTCCTGTGTAAAAATTGAGACATTGTTGCTTTTGAAACACTGAGATGGGCAGTTTGTGGAATTTGTTGCATAATTGAAGTCCCATATTTCTGTACCGTACTTGTCTGGTACACTCATAATGTCTCTGATGTTAGATACAGTTGTTTGTCACATGGATATGGAAGGGATAAATTAAAACTACATAGTCAGTATTAATCTTGTAATGACAGAACTTCTGTTACAACAGTAACAACTGAGTGGATGCTGTGTGTGTGTGTGTGTGTGTGTGTGTGTGTGTGTGTGTGTGTACATTTGTTTGATTTATCATTGTTAGATTGTTACTTTTGCAACTATAGAGCGTTGAAAACATTTGTGGTCCAAAAGTAGCTTCTGCACTCATGCAGGCTCATCGGTGACCTAACTCTCTTGGTTTGTTTGCACAACATAGCTATGGATGGAGAGAGACTAATCTAAAAATGGAAAAATATAACATGGTTAAAAAGGAATGCTAGCAGTATGCTGTACTGCGGTGGGTTTTAAAGTTTCTCCACCACTTAAAACGGTGTTCAATTGGCTTCACAACTAAATAAAAGATGCCCTTGGATTTGTATGACTTTGCTTCTGCGTCTGTTTCTCTGCCTTGCCATTTTTAATGAGCTACACAAAACTAGACTCCACGAGACTTCCTGTAATGATGGTGCCTGTATTCCTGTGCTCCTACAGACAACACAGAATAGGATAAAATGCTAAATTATACTATAGGAAAAAATCAGTGTGAGCCAGTGTCATGCCTAAAAGGGTGACAAATATTTCCTAGAGTCCAATGCAGTATGCGGTCTGCCGTTTAGTAAGTGCCACTGGTAATATTGCATGTTATTATAAAAAATAATATATAAAAGGTAACAGCTAAAAAATGCATTATTAGTTTAGTATTATTATTATTATTATTATCATTATTATTATTGTTGTAACTATCAATAAAGTTAGCTTTAGCTTGACATTAAAGTGATATGCAATCACGAATCTATAATTAGGAAAATGAATGGCCTATTCTGCGTAATGGGCACTTTCCCCTCTTTTATTTTAGTTCTGTATAAGTAGCCCATTTTAAACCGTGTTGCTATTTAAAGGATCTAAAATGACCGTACATATACACACACAACACTGCTCTGTTTTTTGTGTGTGAGGGAATAAAAACCGCACAAGTGGCTGTAAGGTTGTTAAAAAAAAAAAAAACAGGCTTCTGCTCCGCTGACTGGAGAGGCGGGTGCGGCTCGGGAAGCACCCAATCAAGGTGCCATTGGAGGGAACTCACTGAATCAAACCGAAAGTCTTTCACATAGGTTTTCTATATTTATGAATATTATTATTACGTCTGTTTACCGAAATCCAGCGCGTCTTCAGTGCTGCTGACTGACCCGGGAAAACAGTCAGTTGTAAGTGGCGCTGCGAAGCTGGACGTGGTTGTGAACTTGCAGCGAGGAGGGGATCGCGTTGCTCAACATTTTCGTGGTTATTCTTGAAGATTGAAATTCCTGTCACTTAAGTATCCGAATGCTTGAGCGGTCAGAGTCTCGGGGGGAAATGGAGAGCTTTAACAGAGTGGCTTTTCGCAGGAAACAGAGAAGTCTGGACGCCACGCAGCGACGAGAAGCAGGTGAGGGTTTGTTTTTTAAATTGTAGGGAACATTTTGATGATTAGATGTAGGCTACAATCCCAAAGCCACTCTGAGAGATTCATTTCTCAACTATTATTTTTATTATTTATTTTGTGCGACTTATCTGGATCTTTTTTTATCCAACTTCTTAAATATTTAATATGTCTTCACAGGAACCACTAGAAACATTAGATACGCTTTCATGTGCAGGTACGAATGACTCAGTGTTATGACTTTTTTAGTTGTCACATAGCCGTGATGTGTTTTCCTCAGTCCGGTTGGGTAAGCGTGGAATGGCCAGGCCGTGACACTCGGCACACCTCCGTTACAGCCCCGTGTTTACACACCACTGCTGAAGTGCTGGCTGATCAGCAGGTATGAAGGGTTTAAAGGCAAGACCCAACCTGTTGTGTAACCATCTGCAGGCTGGAGGGCATGTTTTTTCTTTTTTTCTTCCAAATAACCACAGTGAACAAAAATTAGTAGGCAGTCATATGACACTGCCTGTACACACACCTCTCAGGTGTTCCTCAGAAGGTTTCTGTGCACTTTGTATCTCAGCTTAACATTTCAAATGCATTAAAAAAAATCTTGGGATCTGTGACCAAACAAACTTCCAGATGACTCTTTGCAGAACCCCGACCTGGCACTTGTGACTGAAAGTTTGCCCGGCTCGCTAATCCAGTTTTACATTTGAAATTACTCTGAAAAAGGATCCAAATGATTATTACAATTATGACTGGGCAAGATCCGCTTAGACATATCGCCTTATCTTGCAGTCCTACTGCATGCTTGTGCAAACATGCAGCTAAGAATACAGTACTCCTAGTTTGATGTGAACTTTGTTCAGTGATTATCACTACATGTATGAAGAGGGAAGGTGGCTTCAGATCATAAAATCTGCCTGTCAGTGGACCGCTCCTGTTACAAGTCCACACCTTTAAGGTGAGGAAGTGAGCTCAGTCCTAAAATACCCAAAAATATTACCAAGCATTGAATCACCTTGTGTTTGCAGTCACTTGTTCATAATCACTACCCCCTCGTATTGCACAACGTCGCCATATACCAAGTTGTCTATGCTTTATGTATAACTGCTTTTATGATAATAGGCCAAAGGATAATAACAAAATGCAGCACTGAATCTGAGAACTGAGCAACGCAGGCTGCTGATGTGGTTAATGTGAAGTCTTGGCTAATTTCTGGAAGAATTGATTTGATTTGTCATTTTCCATCAGAAGAGGCTTTAACATCTTACCATGAAAGCCAGCCGTCATTCTCACTGCCAGTTTATTAGCACCGAACAACAAATCTGTCATGCTGGTTCTGTCACAGTAAATTTAACCTGCACGTGAACTGTGATCGCTCGGTGAGTTAAAGCACTGAATCGAACTAATACGTATGACTTAATTGCCCCTGCTGCAGTTGTTTCTTCTGTTCAACTTGATCCAATATGACTCTTAATGATCCAGCATTTTTATTATGCCTGGCTGAGCCTGCATTTCTTTGACTGCGGTTATTTTCTGGCTTTCAGCAGAGACACGGTTTTAAACTTTTAATCATCTGTTACGCTCTACTTCCATTCACTCAGGCCAGACGATTCACTAGCTTTGGTATGAATGTGGATTCTAAGCCATTATTTTATTCTGAAGGACAGACGTTGCAGTCGTTTGTGTCAGTTTTGATCACGTCACTGGGGACAAAAGGTCAGGAAATAAACTATTAGGTCTGCAAGTTTGTTATCCTTTGAACCTGTAACACATTGTTACCATGTCAGCCCTTTTTTGTCGTGTCAGTGTAACTGAGTTGGATTGCACCGTGTAAATATCTTTGGATACCATCATAACCTTCAGAATATATCTGTGTATGTGGGCCCATGTCTTAGAAACGTCTCACAACGATCTACACGCACAGTAAAATGAATTCAGTGGAGTCCAAATAGCTTCACAGCACGTCGGTTTATGCTGATGTGAACACAGCCGTATCAGTCTCCAACAAAGGGACTGTTTGTTTTTTGTGTGCTAAGATAGAAGCAGTGGGACTGTATGAATCAGCAGCTGTGTGGCCTGCTAGCCTGCTGTTGCCGGTATTGTTTTTGCTGCACTGATGGCCATTCATGCTGAGCTGAACTGTCTTACTGTCCTCCGCTGGCTTTAACTCTCTTCAGCAATGGTTCTCTTGTACAGTTGAGTTCACGGTGGCTCAACAGTGATTAGTTTTTTCTATGACATGCTTTGCTGAACCACATAAGTAAACACTGCTCATAAATCATATGCGTGGTTATGGAGAAGCATTGCTTCATGTGTGATTGCTATTTGAATGATGAAAGCGGCCAGTCGCAGCCCCCCACCACACCCACTTCTGTGGTTACACCATAGTTAAAATCTTGTAAATAAAATGTGATTAAAGAGTTAGATTGGCTTAGATTGGAGGAAAAATCCACATGTACCATGCAAGAGTCTGAAATAATGGCCTTTATTTCTTTATACTTTAAACTAACAAGAAGCTGGACTTGCTTTCTGAAGGTCTTTCAAGGTTGTTGGGTTATTTTGTTGTTGTTTGTTTACTCATTTTCAGCCCCTTCCTCGTACCTCACAAGTTTCAACGAGCTGATTCCTAAAGAGCTATTAAATGCAAACTTGACATGCTGTGCACTACATCCTTACAAATTTTAAGGAAACCTGACAATGGAGGACTAATTAAGAAACGTTAGCCCTAAAAAACTACGTACAGCAGATGAACACTATCTGCAAGTCACATTATTGACAAACTGGAAAAAATCCAGCAAAGATCTGACACAGACCCTGAGATCCATCTGGCCCTTCAGTTGATCCATGTAGTGTTCGCTAAAGCCTCCTCAGAAATGCTCTCAGTGGATGATGGCTGTCAAGAAGCCATCGTTAAATAATCAGAATCAGAAAGACTTTATTTATCCCCAAGGGGTAATTAAGATACAACAAAGCAGCATGACACTGAAGATAAGGACAAACAATAAGAGTGAGATAATAAATACACAGAATATACAGTATATACACAGTTATAAAATTACACAGTTTTAAAATTAAAGTGACTGAATAGGTGAATAAATAACTGCAAGTGACTAAAAGTGAATAAAGTGTCGGCAGTATAAAAGAGTGTCGAGTAGTTCTAGTTAATAAGCAAAACAAGGAGAAGATGAGGTATGCAACATCACACAATAACTGGACCGAAGAGATAAAACCTCCATGAGACCAAATTTGACATTTGTGGTTCAAATTGTCGTCGGTACAGTATGTATGCAAGAGGCCGGGACAGATGTGAAACAGTGTCTACAGCTATCTGTAATACATGGTGGAGGCGCTGCCATGGTTTGAGGCTGCACTTCAGCCAAAATCAAAATAGACTAAATTATAAATGGCAGGAGCTTCATGTTGAGCGCAACAATGAGCCTAAACACACTGCCAGTGCAATAAAAGCATCTGGTATGGACCGGCCTCAACATTACTGAAGCAATGAGGAGTCATCTTGACAGAACAAAAGGTAGCCAACATCGAAAGGAGATCTTTGAATGTTCTTCAAGAACCCTGAAGAATTATTCCTGCAGACTACTTAAAGAAATGAGACAAAGGCTTGCACAGGTTCAGGCTGCATCGAAAGAATAAAGGTGATCATACCAAATACTGATTTTCAAGCTCGTTAGAATTGTACAAAAAGGTTTTTTGTCTTATTTATTGTATTTCCATGTATATTTTCATATGTTTCAATAAATCGCTTCACCTATTTCCTGTTTACAGTATAAGGAGTAGAGATGGACCGATCCGATATTACGTATCGGTATCGGTCCGATACTGACCTAAATTACTGGATCGGATATCGGAGAAAAATAAAAAATGTAATCCGATCCATTAAATATCACGAAAGCACCTCACAAAACTTGCAACACGCCGTAACTCACCTCAGAACGTTAGCACGTCGGAGCAGTATGCATCACGTGATAGAGCGGCTGTGGCATGCGGGACCTGTCAGTGGTCTGGATAGCATTTGGAGCTTCACTAGCAACCCGGCATTTCATCTCCGACAAAGTTATCCCGAGAGAAGTAAAGCAAGTGTGTAAGTCCATCTCTGAATGTTTGTAAAGCATTCCTGCTTAAGCTTAACGAGCGACTGCCTCTCGCTCTCCGGCTGCTACTTCAATCATGAAACTGCTTAACGATCAGCTGATCGGCTTTTCTGTCGCGACTCTGTCTCTCTTGTTTGCTTTTGGCCCACTTTGCACCAGAAAGAGGAAACCAGCGGCTAAACAACAGCAGCACGTTTAAGCTTGATCAGCTGTTGTTAGAATTTATTTAATATTACTTTCTACACCAGGATCTTTTTCTACGCAGCTGACGGCTGTAACTGTGCAGGGGCGGATCTAGCAAAGTTTAGCCAGGGGGGCCGATAGGGCATGAACAGGGAAAAGGGGGCACAAAGACATACTTTTCTTTCTTATTCTCATTTAAAATGTCTCGCTTTTAATTATTTAATATTTATCTGAATCTTACACCCAAAGTTTTAATCTGATGTAAAATGTATAGAAGTCCATTACTGCATATAGTAACTGTTAAGTCTAATATACCCTAGTAAGCTATAGTACTTTTTCCTTTGGGAAGGTACCATCTGTGCAGTCTGCAATTTTGTTGAAGAAAGATGTTGAATCTATTTAATATTTCTTGAAAAAGAATTGATTTCTGTGCATTTTTTTTCACACTGCATCAAATTAAGGTTGATTACGTCGATTAAGCATCATGAGGTGGAGCGTGAGGGGTGGTTCCCTATTTTTTATTTATTTATTTTTGTTGTTGCTGGGAGTTGGAACCCTATTAGTTAGGTTGCTTAATATTTATGCTAAGTACTCTTTAAAATACCAGAATAGGGAGGATGGTGTAGGTTTAAGTTTATCAGATTGATCAGTATTGCTGAACTATGAAATATTTTTTTTTGCATACAGGTATAACAGAATAGCTTTAGTGTAGTTGTTGTTTTAAACTTGAGTATGAACTTATACAAAATGCAGCAAGATATTTAAAAAACAGTTTTGTTGATTAAAAAACACTATATCGGATTCATATCGGTATCGGCAGATATCCAAATTTATGATATCGGTATCGGTATCGGACATAAAAAAGTGGTATCGTGCCATCTCTAATAAGGAGTGAGGTGTGCCTGAGCTTTTGCACAGGACTGTATGTGTGCACAACTCCAAAAGTTACGATTTTTATAACAGCAGCTCAGATTATTAATTTATAAAATAATATTTTATTGAAAATGTAACTAATAGGATTTTGTAATAACTAAAAAAAATTAATTGTTTTTTGTTTTTGGAGTAGTTACGATACCTGCTAACAAGTAAGATCATTTCCTCAGGATAACGCAAAGAACTTAAATGTGGAAAACGTGAATTGCTATGAGATGACTACAAACTGTTGAATAAAAAGTATTATTCTGATTTCGGTGCAGGTGTCACAGTACATTTGTTTAGCTCCAAGCATAGTTTGGTGGCCTACTCAACACATCACAGCTGATCTGTGATATCAGACTTTCAGTTTGAGGATAAATATTTTATAAACGTAATAAATGAATATCCACCCTCAAGCTGTCCTGAGGTCTGGGATCAAATGTTGAATTAATGTGTTTTTAAAAGTTCTTTTTAATTGGTTTCCATGGATACTTTTGTCTGGTATTTTTCCATTCACAAGTTTGTTATCGCTTTGTTCTTTGGACGGTGAAAAAGTCACGAGAATCAGGAGGAATCTCATCAATTTATTGATTTTTTTTTTTTTAATCACTTGACTTTCAGGACATCGTCTGAGATGTTTTTCCATTTGTTATATTCACTGGCATGTTAACATTGGCGTGAAAATGTTGTACAATAATATTTAACCACTTGCCAGGTGTGTATGTATTTTTGTTAATCTTTAACTTTATTAGACTGAGTAATGCGGTTGTTTCCTTATTGGAATTTCTTCCCAAAGTTTACTCTGTCTGCTGGAAACGACCCAGACTATAGACGATTGCTCATTGAAGTCTGGAGGAGGGGTTTGGTTTACTCAGGGAATAATCACTGTGGGTGTGTAGTGCACTAAAATGGCTTTTGTGTCTGTGTGTTTGTGTAATGTCAGGAGCTGCATACACAAACTGTCTCAAACAGATGGATTCACAGTAGAATTATTTTTGAGGTACTGGTGCAGTTCACAAACGCTCCAGTAGGAGGCATTAAACGCTTAGGAATGTTTACAAATGGTTGTCACTGCTCAGTGTGGCAGGGCCCTTTCAGAGAAATGTAGTCCTTTATAATGAAGCCTGTATCAGCTGCACTTTAGAGTGGCATGACACTGTGCAGCTGATCCCGCATCAATTAGAAGAGTAATCATCATGTTCGGTGCTTTTGATTCTCTTTGCAAAACCAGGCGTACCTCCCATCTGAGCGGCTCTTGATTCTATTGTTCTTTACTTTTACACACTAGTGTTCAGTATTTGTTTTTTTTTTAATTTCATAAACTCATCATAAAACACACCAGCTCTGTGAAAAATTTCATGGCTATTTTGAAACTTCTGTGTTTATATCTTCATCTGTATTCAAGGTCAGCTCGTCCTCTCAGGCGATTTTTAATTTATTGTAAATCTGTTGTTGTAATATATTTCTAAATGTTAATGCACTGAGTCTGAGATTCAGTTTGCCCAATCAATAGAAGCTTAAATAGCTGCCATGTTTCAGCCAGGACATTCTGTTTTTCTTTCCATGTGCCAACCAGAGCTTCCTGACTGCAGTGTGTGTGTGTGTGTGTGTGTGTGTGTGTGTTTGTGAGTGTCTTTTCCCGGTCCTGACAAGCATTGTTATAGCCTAAGAGGTCCTTCCCAGACCACTACAACACTGTTACCTTTAGTTTGAACTGAGAAAAGGAGGAATCAGCCTTGCTGTGTTGGCCTGGTAGACACCAAGGAACCAATGAGCTAAGGAGCCTTCCACTTTGAGGAAGTTTAACAAAGGATGATATTGTGAAAACGTACAGCCCGCCTTTTTGGTTCTCACCTTTGCGAAACTGAGGACATCCCTTCTGCAACAGGATTAAAATGTGTTTGTGGCTTGCTGATTCATCTTTTATCTTTCTCTGCAGGATCGTAGGGTAAAGCGCAGCATAGTGTGCACCCAGAGGTGTACTGGAAAGGTACACTTTTTTTACACTTGGGAAGTGCAACATTAGTGTTTCTTTGTAACACTTTTTCTTTCCTAATCTTTTTATACACCTCACTTTTGGGCACGAGATGGACTTCCTGAGATCCTGTCTGAGATGCGATATATCCTCGGGTAGGTGATTCTCACAGGCTGGACGACACAGTGAGGATGAATACTATCTTTAGCTGAATATATATGTTTAGAAGGACCATTTGGGTTATCATTTTAAAGTAAAAGACACTGGACGGATAATGAAACGACGACGCAAGTACTGGTTTTGGAGCCGGAAAGGTAAAAAGTCAAAGATGTGTCTGCTCTGCTGCTATGGTAAGATTTAGAGACCTGTCATTATGAATTACACAGCAATGAGTTAATGTTGTTGAAAAGGGAAGAGAGTTTTCTTGTTCATGCTTTTAAAAAGTCCTGTGTGAATCATTTCTTACATGTGAGATGTCCTCGGTGCTCTGTTGTCAGTGTTTAAATGGCATTTAGCAACTTTTAGTTTCCTAACTGTTAGAGAGGTCCCATTTCTAACACTCCCGTCCTCCTGCTGTACTTCAAAGACCTTTGTTGTGCTGCAGCTCCCTCCGATCAAGTGTTTGCTTGTTCTTGCTTATCTTTAAAGAGCCTTGCCTTCTGCAGCACCGCTAATTGTGTTGGGTTTCGTTAGCAGTCTGCGTGAATGACTGGTAAATTCACACAGAGCGACTACTTGTCATGTACAGTGAGAGCTTTAAATGTTCTTGTTGATTTACTGCGTTGGCCTCCCTGCAGACCTGCCTGCAGCCTCAGAGAAACACAGCAGCATGTGAGGGGAGCTTTAAATCCACCACAGTGGAAAAAACCCAAAAGTTTTGTTCTCAGAGGCCTGGGAACTGGCTCCCACTCTTAAGATCCTCCAACCACTCTGACCTTTTGGCAACGTCCCTGATGAGCTTTTACAACTGTGTTCATGCAATACAGTGTATGCGTGCTGTAACATTGCAGCCCCTTAAATGCGCACCTTTCTTCGGCTCCTGTGTGTTGTTGAGGGGTTGAGTCACCCTCAGTTAAAAGCAGACCAGGAGAAGCGGTGTGAGACATTCTGCTCTCATTCACATTGGCAGGAAGGAAAAGGCTGGGAACACCAGCGAGCCCGGCTCCTTTCACCATGCTCATTGTTTTAATGTGGGAGAGAGTCTAAGAAGCAGTGGAGACCCAACTTATCAGCACTGCTACATGCACAGTTGGATTCATTCTCTATTTTTACTTTAGTGTTCAAAAGAGAGGTTTTAGTTCAGGGAACATTTGAGCATCTCTTAAAAAAAGGTTAATGGTGAATGTTTACTTTAAGTCAAATTAGCTTCTGTAAGCACTGAAGTAGCAGCATTAATCATACTAATGTGGGAACAAATGCCCAGTCTATCAGAAGATTCTCTTAATTTAATGTAGCCATGAAAAATTATACCAGTAATGATAAATAAATTCTATTATCATGGCATGGAAATGGAATAGGAATGATATAGACATCCCCTCTCTTATTTTAGGGGTATGTAGCATCATGTTAAGAAATACTTACACCATGTTCTACAAATAATAGTGAACAACAGTTACAGTCTGTTGTTTTTAAATGCTTACGTTCATGAAAGATTACTCGATGTGTCGGGGTTGGCCTCGGGCATTTAATCCTGCTCACTGTGTTTTTGTTCAGCTCAAGGCCATGAAGTAAGTGTGTGTGTGTGTGTGTGTGTGTGTGTGTGTGTGTGTGTGTGTGTGTGTGTGAGGCATAATGACCAGCCCCTTAATGGTCCGTGCGACCATTTGCGTGTGTGTGTGTGTGTTCCCAAGATGACACACTCTTTTAGTTTGTGCTGCAGTGCAGTTGTCGACAGTTTCAAATTAAATTCTGAAATATTGTGTAATTAACACTTACGTCTTTGGAGACTTTACTGGTAGTTGGCGGCTGATTCGTCAATGTTACTTCCTTGTTTTTACGTCGTATTTAAAGAACTTAAACAAGAAAGTAAGTTCTGCGTAGACAAAGGGCAAGTGTCTGGTAGTCATGTGCAGATGATAATGATGAGCTAAATTTAGCACCATTGTTCGTTTCACTTGGTGAGAGTCTTGAGAGTGTTGTTGTTAGCCTCTGCTAGATGCTTCCTGGAAAACTACATGTTTTTTTCTTTCTTTTTTTCCCTCCTTTATTGCAAACTCTTTCTTTACCTGTTGATCTCTCTGTTCACATTATTAGTTTGACACGAGATGTATGGACATCTTCAGAATTACATACATTCATCTCAAGTTTTAAACTTTCAAACTTGTCGGTTTCATTTAAATCAGGGTGGGTGTTGGAAAATTCTTCAATCTGTTAATGCAATAGAGAACATTTAGATCTCAGGTATTTCATTTGCTGAAATGCAAATAAACAGGCGTTTCCATTTGAGTCTTTTTTAAATCTATAAGTGGTTTAAAAGCTGAAACAATGGAATTTACAGTAAGATGATGTATTGGATGTTGTTTAAGCACGAAAACAGCTGTCAGGCAGGTGTGCAGTCTCGACTGTAACCACCAGAGGGCTTTCTGCCAACACGCATGTCAGCAGATGTTGGGCAGAAAGGCCAAATCAGAAAGGTGTGGGTTTTTAGTATTTTGGATTTTAAGGTGCTAATCTCAAAATTTGTGAACTGCTGTTAAAAATGTCGAACATACATTTATGATTATGGCTCCAAATGAAATTTCACCCTCCCACACTGTCTGTCATCAGTCAGTATGGAGCACCTGATGAGCCTTGTCAGTTGAATTGTGAGTGCCTTGTTAGAGTGTTAAATGGTGCAGAGGGGAACGTAGTAAATCCTGTTAGCCACAATGTGATTTACAAAGCATTTGCTGAATAGTAATTCAAACAGACACAGTCGATCGGTGGGTATATATGACAGAATTTCACACAGCGCTCCTCGTGTTTAACCTGTGCCTGTCTTTAAGAGGTCAGTCAGCAAGATGATGTTTGGCTTGATAAACTGGCCTTTTATAAGATCAGCGAATGAGCGCGTTTACTCGCACACGTATGCTATCACTGCTGCACTCACAAACATGAAAATAATGAGGCGTTTATCAGTGTTAAAGATCCCGTTGAACTCATTTTGTTATACAGCTTGGATTATAATGAGATTTCTTCTGCGTGTTTACTGTGTGGAAAGACGAGATGGATAACAAAAGCGTCTTCTGTGCCGAGATCCTTTTCTCACTCCCGGTAAACTAATTGTTTAATCAATTTGATGTTTAGATAAACGCTACAGTCTGGCTGCGTTATTATCTCTTGCACAGCTTTGCTTTAGGGTCGTTGCTTCACAGTCTGCATCGATTTTCAGCTGGTTGTTGGGGTTTTTTGTAGGGGAAGATTGACAGCAGGGATGGCATGATTGTGGGAACCAATCCAGGGCAAGTTGTGAGGCGGGGGTGGATGCTGACCCGTTGCCTGTCCTCCTTTTGTGACAGATGTGCTCTACTGCTGTAGAGACAAGCTTTTGGTTTGTGTACCTTGTTTGTTGTGTATTTGAAGCTTTTGTTCTTGTGTGTGTGTCTCTGAATGTGCTCGTGTCTGCAGACCATACCCATCATTTATTATTGACCTTCAACAATGTGCATGGAGGAGGGGAGGGTTGAGTCAATGAAAACAGCGAGGGATCAAATGTGTGTGTGTGTGTGTGTGTGTGTGCAAGAAAACAGGCGTGTTGGTAAGTGGTGCAGGTTTAATTAATGATGTGTGTGTGTGGTAGGCCCGCTTTGTGCTTATAGAGATGTGATGGGTAATGGCCTGGAGCTATGGTGCTCTCCTCCCCTCGCCTTTTCTCCCAGGCCAAAGAGAGAAGAGAGATGGATGCAGAGTAACAGAGAGGTATGGAAATGGCAAGAGCAGTGGGAACTGCCAGCTGCAGCCATGAGGAGGGAGGAAAAAGTGTGAAGTGTGTGTGTGACTGTGTCTATGTGTGATGAGTGGGAGGAAGGTAGTGAGGCATTAGACAGAAGAAAATGTATGCACATATATTCTCTTGTTACAAGGTAACAAAACATCACAAAACTGTTGAATTTACACAAATGTACATTTTAAAAGCCATCTGGATGATAAGATTTTACTCCCTTAAACTCTGTTTGAAATGAAGGCAGGTTTTTCATCTTTACACAACTGTCTGCTGAAAAGTGACTGCAGTGCTGATGGGTTGAATGTAGAAAGCACTCGTATAATAGAGCAGAAGAGCCCTTCACTGTCATTGTATATGTACAACAAAATTGTAGAGCCCAAATAGAGGGACAGAGTCTTAAAAGTTAGCTGAAGATATTATTTGTGTTATTATTTATGGTGATATTTTCTTTAATAAGAATACTTGAAATAAGCTGTGCAAAATATTTTTGACCTTACATTTTGTGTTGTATTGTTTTTGGATTTAAATAGAAGAAAAGCTTCATTTGGGTACATTTAGTGTGTGTGTGTGTGTGTGTGTGTGTGTGTGTGTGTGTGTGTGTGTGTGTGTGTGTGTGTGTGTGTGTGTGTGTGTGTGTGTGTGTGTGTGTGAGGCAGCTCAGAAGTGGTTCTTTAAGCTGTCATCCAGAGGGTGTGACAGCTGATTCATCTTTGGCTGTACAGCAGCGAGGGATGGCTTATCTACCACCAAGCAGAGTGTGCTTCACCTATTTGATTGCATTTCTTATACCTGCGGTGTCTCAGAGTTAGAGCATGTTGTTGCATTGATGTGTCCTTCTCCGTGTGTGTGTGTGTGTGTGTGTTGTGTTCATCAACCCAACATAAATAAGACCCGTGGATTTGTAGCTCGTCTTATAAGTGTGCATGTGTACCTACGTGACAGTAATTCCTGCACTCACGTCACACTGCAGGTTGTACAGTGAATACTTAACTAGGTCCATTATTCGGCATCTGAAAAACAAAACTTCTGAAAAGCATCACAAAAGAAACAACACACCCTCTTTCTGATAAAAATCAGTGAATATGCTATCTGGTGACAGCCCAAAAACCTCGACAGAGCCTGAACCAGTACAACCAGTGTACAACGAGTACACTGTACAAACACCGCCAGACTTATGGTGATCTTCTAAAGCTACACCATTAGTAAAAGTCTACATATGCAATACTGCTGAAACTAACAGCTCGTGCAGAGATAATGCAGCTGTGCTAGAGCCTTTCTTCTGTATCATTGTGATATAGACATTATGACAGTTGTTTTTGTTTTGGCCCAGTCTGAAACCACTGAAACGACTTGTACTTTAGCCAACTTTAGCCAACCCCCATCTACCAGAAACACTTAGCTGATGTGTGTGTGTGGTTTTTAAATATTTCCAGAGAAATGATATTGTTGTATCAGCCTTTATAGCCATGTTTCCATCCATTAGCCATGGATGGAAACCAGACAAAATACTTACGGAAAGCTTACAGACAACATAAAACTCAGGCTATTTAACTTCATATCTATTCCCATCCATCCATCCATCCATCCATCCATCCATCTTCATCCGCTTTATCCGGGGCCGGGTCGCGGGGGCAGCAGCCTAAGCAGAGAAGCCCAGACCTCCCTCTCCCCAGCCACCTCCTCCATCTTATCCAGCCGAGAGATATAATCTCTCCAGCGTGTCCTGGGTCTGCCCCGGGGCCTCCTCCCGGTGGGACATGCCCAGAACACCTCACCCAGGAGGCGCCCAGGAGGCATCCTTGTCAGATGCCCGAACCACCTCAGCTGGCTCCTTTTGATGTGGAGCAGCAGCGGCTCTACTCTGAGCCCCTCCCGGATGGCCGAACTTCTCACCCTATCTCTAAGGGAGAGGCCAGCCACCCTTCGGAGGAAGCTCATTTCTGCCGCTTGTATCCGCGATCTCGTTTTTTCGGTCACTACCCACAGCTCGTGGCCATAGGTGAGGGTAGGGACGTAGATCAACTGGTAAATTGAGAGCTTCGCTTTTACGCTCCCTCTTCACCACGATGGACCGGTGCAGCGTCCGCATCACTGCAGCCACAGCACCAATCCGTCTGTCGATCTCCGGCTCCCTTCTCCAATCACTCACGAACAAGACCCCGAGATACTTGAACTCCTCCACTTGGGGCAGGAACTCGTCCCCGACCCGGAGTGGGGACTCCACCCTTTTCCGGCTGAGAACCATGGCTTCAGATTTGGAGGTGCTGATCCTCATTCCCGCTGCTTCACACTCGGCTGCAAACCGTTCCAGTGCGAGCTGGAGGCCCTCACCCGATGAAGCCAACAGAACCACATCATCCGCGAAAAGCAGAGATGAGATTCTGAGGCCACCGAAGTGAAAACCCTCCGCCACTTGGCTGCGCCTAGAAATCCTGTCCATAAAAATTATGAACAGAATCTGTGAAATAGGGCAGCCCTGGCGGAGCCCATCACCCACCGGGAACGAGTCAGACTTATTGCCAGCAATGCGAACCAAGCTACTGCAACGGTTGCATAGGGATCGAATGGGCCGTAGCAATGGGCCAGACACCCCATACTCCCGCAGCACCTCCCACAGGACACCCCGAGGGACACAGTCAAATGCCTTCTCCAAGTCCACAAAACACATGTAGACTGGTTGGGCAAACTCCCATGCACCCTCAAGTATCCTTGAGAGGATAAAGAGCTGGTCCAGTGTTCCACAACCAGGACGAAAACCGCATTGTTCCTCCTGTATCCGAGGTTCGACTAGCGGACGAACTCTCCTTTCCAGCACCCTGGCATAGACTTTCCCAGGGAACCTGAGGAGTGTGATCCCCCTGTAGTTGAAACACACCCTCCGGTCTCCCTTCTTAAAGATGGGGACCACCACCCCGGTCTGCCAGTCCAGGGGTACTGCCCCTGATCTCCACGCAACATTGTAGAGGCATGTCAACCAGGACAGCCCTACAACGTCCAGAGCCTTCAGGAACTCGGGGCGGACCTCATCCACACCAGGGGCTCTGCCACAAGGAGTTGTTTAACTGCCTCAGTGACCTCGCCCCCGGAAATTGGCGGGTCTCTCCCCTCATCCCCAGACTCTGCTTCCTCCTCGGAAGACGTGTCAGTGGGATTAAGGAGGTCCTCGAAGTATTCCTTCCACCGCCTGACAATTTTCTCAGTCGAAATCAGCAGCGCTCCGCCAGCACTATACACAGTGCAGGTAGAGCACCGCTTTCCCCTCCTGAGTTCCTGACGGTTTGCCAGAATCTCTTCGAGGCAGTCCGAAAGTCTTTTTCCATGGCCTCTCCGAACTCCTCCCACACCCGAGTTTTTGCTTCAGCCACTGCCCGAGCCGCATTCCGCTTGGCCTGTCAATACCTGTCAGCTGCCTCCGGAGTCCCACAGGCTAACCAAGCCCGATAGGACTCCTTCTTAAGCCTGGTGGCTCCTTTCACCTCTGGTGTCCACCATTTGGTTCGGGGATTACCACCACGGCAGGCACCAACCACCTTGTGGCTGCAGCTCAATGCAGCAGCTTCGGCAATGGAGACGCTGAACATGGTCCATTCGGACTCAATGTCCCCAGTCTCCCTCGGAATGCTGTTGAAGCTCTGCCGGAGGTGTGCGTTGAAGATCTCCCGGACTGGGGCCTCTGCTAGACGTTCCCAGCGCACCCTCACTACACGTTTAGGTGCACCGGGTCTGTCCAGCGTCCTCCCCCACCACCTGATCCAACTCACCACCAGGTGGTGATCAGTTTACAGCTCAGCCCCTCTCTTTACCCGAGTGTCCAGAACATATGGTCGCAGGTCTGGTGATACGATTACAAAATCGATCATCGACCTGCGGCCTAGAGCGTCCTGGTGCCACGTGCACTTATGGACACTCTTATATTTGAACAAGGTGTTCGTTATGGCCAAATTGTGATTTGCACAGAAGTCCAATAACAAAACACCGCTCGGGTTCAGATCAGGGGGGCCGTTCCTCCCAATCACGCCCCTCCAGGTCTCGCTGTCGTTACCCACGTGAGCATTGAAGTCTCCCAGCAGGACAACAGACTTCCTTCCACCTTCCAGCACCACCCCTCCCCCCTGCGCATAAGCGCAGATGACAGTCAGGACCCGTTCCCCGACCCTAAGGCGCAGGGAACAAACCCTCTCATCCACCGGGAAAAACCCCAACGTACCAGCAGCAAGCCGAGGGAATATTAGAATACCCACCCCAGCCCGCCGCCTCTCACCAGGGGCAACTCCAGACTGAGACAGAGTCCAGCCCCTCTCCAGGAGACTGGTTCCAGAGCCCAAGCCATGCGTAGAGGCGAGCCCGACTATATCTAGCCGGTACCTCTCAACCTCACGCACTAACTCGGGCTCCATTCCATGTCCCTATTGCCAGTCTTGGCAGCTGGGGATCGGTCCGCCAGGGCCTCCGCTCCTGGCCGCCGCCCGGCACACAATGCACCCGACCCCTATGGCGCCTCCCGTGGGTGGTGGGCCTGCGGGAGAATGGGCCCATGTCTCCTCTGGCACCCTCCCCGGGCCTGGCTCCAGGGCGGGGCCCCAGTAACCCTATCCCGGGCAGGGTAAACTGTTCCCTCAATGTTTTCTTCATAAGGGTCTTCTGAATCGCTCTTTGTCTGGTCCCTCACCCAGGACCAATTTGCCATGGGAGACCCTACCAGGGGGCAAAAGCCCCCAGACAACATAGCCCCTGGGATCCCTGGGATCCCTGGGACACACAAACCCCTCCACCACGATAAGGTAGCGATTCACGGAGAGGCAAATCTATCGTCTGATCTCGGAAGCTAAGCAAATCTATTTTCCTTTTGTTTAAATAACTCTCCTTGGATTGTCTACATCATGCACAAAACACTGCCGCTGCGGGCCTGAAGTCCTGCACGTCTGTGCTAATCATAGAAGAAACACGAGGCTTGTTTTAAAATACTCGCTGTTTAAATTAAGTACCTTTTTAGATTTGGCATACTGTCCCGTAGCTTTTACTTGCAATTTTTATGGTTCTTAAAATTGGGAGCAAAGACTTCCTTGCCTTTGAATCCGCATGTGTCTTTGTATTTTTGTGTGTGAGAGTGCTGATTAAACTGACCTGTAATGGCTTCTGCAGTAAATAGCCAGGCAGTAAACGAGAATACAATTATCTCTGTAGCACCGTGATTTCCTGAATGTGGTTCACGGACACACAGAATCCGCAGGAAGCACTACACACTGCGTATATTGAGGTCTGGATGTAGTTATTACTCTCTAGGCCTTTCAGTCACTAATTACTGTGTTGTTTAATAAGGCCCAGCCAGACTGTGTGTTTCAAGGTGTGTCTGAGACTAATAGCGTGAGCAGGTCATTTCATGGAAAACTTGAAAGTATTTAATTTTAATGGGTCTTCATGTCAGGCACTGGCTGTGAAGAAATTATACAAGACCTGAAAGAAAAAGACATTAGTAAGACACACTGGGCAAAGGGAGATGAAAACAGGAGCGGACAGGAGAACAGAAAATGGGCCAGAAGCGCCATGACTGCCAGTCTGAATTAATAAAGACACCACAAGAAGGAAGCTTACAACAAATACGGAAAAGTGCCCACGGTGCACAATGCTTTACCGTGGGTACTGAACACCCACAGTGCAATATTGTGTGTGCATCACACATTTCTTAATAGGGGGAACTGCCACGAGGAGGAAACTGTTTGTGAAAGCAAACAGTTCTCTATACGTGCGTCTGTAGCATTTAGCATGGCCGGAAGGTCATTTTGTCAGACAGCAATGACATTCTGAGAAGTGTTCTTTCTCAACGTGTCAACACTCCAGTCACCCCGACCACAACATATATCTGTCTGCTCTGCACTTTTCTGTAACTTCTGAGATCAAAGTGACAAGATGTCTAATACTGGCACATGTCGAGCTTCTGTTTGAGAGAAGCCCACCTCACGCCGATGGAAAGAGTCTGATCTCACCACGAGTGCTTTCTTGTTTCACTCTTGGTCTTCAGTTGAAGGTTTTAATCCTGACGTGGTTCTTTAAGGGTTTGTGATGACATCTGAATTTATGGGATTCTAAAACCAGCTCAGAATTTTTTTTTTGTGTGAGTGTGTGCATGTCATCAAGCTAAAAAAAAACAAACTGTTAGTTCCTGTATTTCAACTTTCACAAGAGGTTGAGGGATAATTTTGTGAGACTGAACTGTAAACATGAAAACCTCCTCCCCTTTAGTGTGAACTTTGAGCTTTTATCTCTAAAACTGTTCATATTTCCATTTGAACCCAAATTCCACAAAAACCAGTAATAAAAAGGCTTTTTAACAGACACTTTCCAAAACTAAAGTTACCTTCATTCTGGTTGGGTTTCACTCTGGAAGAGGTCACAAAATTAAGAGTGAACTTGACAATGAAAACCATTGAAATACACTGAGGTATGGCTTTAGCTGTTTGGGTCCCTCTTTCACTGATAATGATACGGGAATAAATAAGTGAGAAGGTTACAAAAAAATACTTATCAGGGGAATTTATAGTTAATAATAAATGTTAGGTGGACCTTTCATAGCCAGAGTGCGTGTTTATCTCAAAGGTGTATTACTGGCCATAAACGACCTTGGTTTTAAAAGCTTTGCGCTGCTTGTCGCACAGGTTTTATGAAGTCTTTGCACACTCTGTAGGAGAGAATTAAATGCTTCTAAAAAGGTGTAAATGAATGCCTTTGATAAAGCGTTTCTTTTTCCAGGGCTCGCGAAATCGCTAGCCCGACGTCCCGGGGCTAGCGATTTTTCTGTTCGGGCTACCAAAATCCATCTCAGCCCTGCCCGTCAGGCTGTCATAGGAAGAAAGAATATGTCAATGCTTTTGCATTATTTCGCAAACGTAGCTGTCAGTATGTGACATATTGAAATCGCGTTTGAATTTCCGCTTGTTTTTTGCTTCACTTTCACTTTGCGATGGCGCAAACTGTGAATAGAGAGCGGCAGCTACTGACTGGTGAGTGACAGATTAGTTGCGCACCAATTCCTCTGACATCGTCTTATCACTCATTAGCTTACTATTCAAACGTGACATGTGAAATCTCCTGCAGCAAGCTTAAACATGTGATGCAGGTTGATTGCGCAGAGAATCGCTGATCATTATGCAAGTGCCTGTGTAAAAGCAGATGGATTTACGCAGGTATTTTAGTTCTGCAGAGCCAAATAAGACAGGTCAGGGTGAAGAAGGGACAGCCAAAGAAAAGCCGATCACAAAACGGAAAAGATATGACAAATCAGGCTATGAGGCAAAAACAAAAGCGCAGCTTTTTTTGGTTTCATGGACAAAATAATTTTTGTGGCTGGAATATGACGAGCTAAATAACATCATGTTCTGCCGGGTGTGTCTTGTTTCCCTCGATTTCTGAGTCAACAAGCACCTTTGTTACTGGGACCAGTAATTTTAAGAAAGACCCCATTAGAACCCACGAGAAATGCAAGAAATGCATTATTGCTCAGTCTGCAGTATCTTTCCCAGAACAAACGCCAATTACAAAAAAACTACTAAAAATAAACCAAGCACAACAAGAAGTCCAGAAGAAACGCAGAAGAAAAAGCTGTTTAGAACAGCGCGATGTTGCAAAGAGTGAACTACCTTTGGCACAATGTAGCAGCCTTTGCAAACAAAGCAAATGATCTTGGTTCCACTTACCTCTTACCCGTGACTTCAGTGGAAATGTCAGATTCAGGATCTGACACAGACTGATCCATGTTCTACACAGTTCTTACAAGTTCATAGAAATTTCTGTTCAATTAGAACCAAATATTTGAGTTGATGATTGTATTTTTTTTTTTTTTACAGTTGTTGTAATTTGTGTTTTAACAATTTTTTTTTTAAGTCAATCAAAAAATTGTCCTTTTTTTTTTTTTCAGGCTACTTAAATTTATTTTGGGCTACCAAAAACTGAAGAGTGTCTGCCCGAAGGGCTACCAGAGATTTTGAAATTTTGCGAGCCCTGAAATTTTCTAATCTTTTTGTAACACGCTTCCTCTTGAGGCACCATAGACACTGATTTATTTGGCACGTCTATGAACTGAGTCACCCTTATTTTACCTCAAACCTGCATTTTGTGTCTCGCTGTCAGTCTGAAAGCTGCTGAAGTTGACAGCTGGAATTTTTTAAACCGCTATGTCAGGCTTCTACTTTCTTTACACAGAGATCAGTTCTTCATCAGCTCTCTCTTCAGATTGTCTTTCTGACGCCTTCCACCCAACCCCACCCTCCTCTTTCTTCACGGCGGGGGGTTGTTGCATGTCACAATCTCCACCTATATTGTGCTATAGCCACCAGCAGCAGGGGCAGCAGATGAGTATGGCCATTGGCTTCTTCCCCTCTCACCGGCCCTCCCCTTACCCGACACAATGGGTTCGCTTGTCCATGCAACACGCACAGGCATATGCAGAAACACATTCACACACACAGAGGGGGCTTTACTCTGGGGCTGAGTATCGCTTCCCCACCATATGCTCCGTCTCCGCTGGAATGTTATTATCCTCATTTGCTGTAGAGAGAGCGGAGCATGAGGTAAAAGAAGAAGGAAAGCGTGACTAGGTTAGGCTAAAGGGCGACTGGGTGTTGAAACGTATCTGTGTGAGGGAGAGAGAGAGAGAGAGACCGTGAAAAGGAAGGGAGGATGCAACCGATGCAGTGAGGCAGCAGTTTAACACCAGCCTCAACCTGCTACTGTGAGCGACAGAGCACAGGGAGAGGCACAAGGCACCTTTTTATTCTCACTGGACACAGCCTCCTCTAAGGTCAGTGTTTCTCTCTCTCTTTCTGTCTCTTTTATTTTTACCCTGGTTTACCAAGCAGCACCGGCACCCCGCATCCGTCGAGCTCATACTGTAGCCATAGGGCGGTAGGTTCACAGAGCTGACAGACAAAGTGTGTGTGGTTCATAACCACAGAGAGTATGAAATGCTGTTCGCTATTCTGCACACTTACACATTAAACGCCTGCTGAGGGTGATGGTTTACAATGGGAGGAGCACACATCACAAAAGACAAACCTGAGCTCTCACCACAGGATGCTGCTCTGGTGGGTGCTGTAGCTCAGTGTGTGTGTGTGTGTGTGTGTGTGTGCTATGACCTGTGTTAGCTGGAGAGGACTATTAATTTTCTTTAAGGCAGTGCCAACTGAGCCTCTTTAGACGTGCACACATATAAAGACTGTTAAAGTCGGTAAACGCTGCTTCCCATTTGAGCTGTGGGAAAATAGGTGAGGCAGTGTGTGTGTGGATTTTGTGTCACCTCGTACAAACACAGCTCTGATTTGTAGTCGTCCTGTCTTGTCAGCTGTACTCTGATCCTATAAAAGTTTATGTAGTCTGAACTGCATGTAGTTCACTCTAAACTTCCTAAAAACAGCAAAGTCACCATCGCTTTTTAACCAATAAAACTGTTGGACTAAGGATGACACTCATGCTTTGACCTGAGTCGCCTCTCTTCATTCGTGTGCTGGGTGCTATCAGCGTTACTCTTTAGCTAACTGTCTTTACAGTTAAAACTATTAAAGTCGGCTACACCAAGCTACACTCTGAGCATGGCTGCCATTCCAGCCGAGAAGAGGCAGGGGGGTTGTCAAAGCCTGTGCATTGATTGGTCTGTATACTAGCCGGGCTCTTCAGTGTGTCTGTGTGGTCCCAGTAAGAGGGATCCTCCAAGATCAACGAGTAAATCCAGGAGTTCATTTCATTCGTAACTCTTCTCCCTCTACTTGCATGTTATCTAAAATAGTAGACGCATTAAAACCGAGTTAGATCTTAACTCGTCAAGAGAAGAGAAGAGATATGTAACGTGACCAAAAATAGCACCAAACTGAAGAGAGCATTTTTTTTTTATTTTTTTAAGAGAAGTAAAAAAGAGGAAGGAGAATAACGAGCCGTGTCACAGTGAATAAAATGTGCATAACTCTACAAATATGGCTTACTTTGATCACGTTTGCGTGATCAAAGCTTGTTCTGGTCTCAAACTAAATGTGCTGTGTCACTGTCCTTGGGACGCAGTGCTACCTCTGCTGTAATAAAGCTGGTTGCCTTGTCATTTTATCCTCTTTTTGTGGAGCAGTTTGTCCTTCTGTTAAGACTCTTATGACACAAACCACAAATGCTGATGCTGTTTGACACTTTATTACAAAGCGTCAGGTTAGGTGTTGTGTGCTTGTGAATGCAGACGAGCAGAAAAGCAGGTGACCAAGCTCATTTGATCTGTGGGTTTAAAAATGAAGTGTGCAGAATGAGGAAGAAAGAGGAGGACAGAAAATTAGTAGCATAGTCAGCTTGGTTATAGAGGAAGTTAGTCATGTTAAATGTTATCCATTGCTTTCTATCTTTCTCTTTCTGCCTCGTTACAGCACCAGCCTTGGCTCTGGGCTCGGCTGCAGGCTTGCTTTCAGGATTGCAGGGGTTTTCTGTGCATTCCAAGTCTGTGCTGGGAATATGGGCTCTGCTGCCAGTCAGAATGGCTCATTCATGCTGAGCACAATGATCCCGTTTGAGGCACAAGTCCTTACCCACGCTGTTTGATTGGCAATATATTCAGCATCTATTTACTTCATCCATTATGCATTGAGTCAGATCTGTTTGGCATTAATGATTCTCTCTTGTTTACTCTCTACTTGATGCATAAGAATAAACAAAACTGAGACAAACAAAGATATTTAACGAATGAAGAAATTGTTTAGAGTATAGAACAGAAATGTGCAGATCTATAGAGCTGGGCACATTTGCTCCCAAAATATTGGCTAACAAAGAACAAGAAGAAAACTGCTGACGTTAGCTTGTCCCACACTTCATAGTAGATTCTAGTAGTAGTTGGTCACATTGTAACCTCACGACTTTATTTCCAGATTAAAATTAATCACGTCTATTGCATTACTGTGAGAAGCTCTGAACTGTTGCTGGCACGACCTTCCAGAAATGCCGTGTGCTGTCGCTCACCTTCTGTACACGGCATCCGTACAGTCTACCGCCTCCGGCTGCTCGGTGCGTAAGAACAACAGGCACATTTCACTGATTTAATCGTCGTGAACTGAAGCCAGCATCAGAAGAGCAATAACAACTTAGTCGTTAGCGGCAGTTTGTGGGAATTTCTCATGTGGTTATTTTTGGATCTGGAGCTACAATTAGGTTCAGGAAGTCGTGAGATTTTTGCCAAAGTGTTGTAAATATAAATGGTTATTAATAGAAATCTTTTTTATAAAGGAGCGATTTGCATGGAATTTAAACAGAGCTGCTTTAGTTGAAGAACTAGTTAAAGGACTCTGTGGCACAAACACTGAACTCACGCAAATAGTGTACGCACTATTGTATAGACATTTTTGCCTTTTTATACCCAGGCTGATATGCTGCACAGAGGTTTCCTCTTTCACAAATCTCCAGTTAATCTGTTGGACCCTTGAGATCCAGTTGATTTAGGCTCATCATGAAGAGCTTGTCGTAAATAAGCATTGTTGTTCATTTATGAACATACAGGTCTCCCAGGACTCGGTCAGGCATGGTAATCGGGCAGACATGCTATTGATTGACACATTTGGGAGCTTCTGCCACACCAGCTGTGATCTTTCTGGGGGGGTTTTTTTAGACCTGCAGGTCATGTGGATGAAGGAGGAGATGACAAGAAAAATGAGATGACTGTGATGAGCAAGATGCTGTGAAAAAAGGCACACAGAGGAAAAGACTGTGGCCTGTTGATGTTATCACAGACTGCAACAGTCAAGCTCTGCCTTAGGTCTCAGTGATTGTAGCGTACACTGCTGTTTGGATCTCAGCTATGTGCTCTCATAGCCCTCTGATACTAACTTTATTTTTCTTAGTATCCCTGGTTGTGGTAGAGCTATTTGGATCAGTTGTGGAACTTAGCGTCTGCCATCTGGAGTGGCAAACATGTTTAAATGGTCTGTTATAGTCATTCTTCTCCAGAGAATGATTATCCCTGCAACAGCAAACAGGAAGCCTATAGTTTCCATCTCTTCCTGTCTCTATGGGACGGGGGGAAGGGTCCGTAGTGTTGTTCAGCTCGAGGATTGTAGCACATCCAGTCACCCAGTTGGCCTGCCCTCATTAGACATGGGCCGGAGAGCATGTTCAGATCATGCTTATCTTCACATGCTGGAGCTTTGTAGGGTGCCTGGTGGTAAACAAAGAGGCACAGTGATGTGCAGATTTTATGAGGCAAGAAGTGTGGCATTTTGTAGCTGAAAACAAAGACTGTCACAGGTCTGTGATCTCAGCAAAAACAGCACAGGATACTGCTCACCATATAAAACAATCTGCATAGATAGCATCTAGCAGCCGAAGAGTCTGTGCTGAAAGAGAAGCTAAAAACAAGAGGGAATCCCAGCTTACAATCCCAGTATTGCAAATAGGTAACTGCTAAAGCAGTGAATGACGAAGATGAAACCAAGCCTGAACATGGATGATGCATTCTGCAGCTACTTTGCAGCTACTTTGTGTCAGGGGTAAATGAAAGCCCAACAAACTGGCATTAAATTCAGGTACCAGAAAAACCAGCTTATTCTTTTAAGTGTTATATGGACAACAAACTACGTCAATTTCCCACGTTTGCACCGTGAGCTGGAGACGCGGGGTCTCATCTGGTTGTCTTGAATACACAAAACGCTTACAAGGCCTTTTAATTTTCACTCTATTATGCCTGCGACAGAAAGCCATCACTCTCTGGTAATTGTCCATAATGGAAGAACGAGATTGAACAGAAACAGACGCATCTGGTCTCTTTCAGTAGCCTCTGAGTCAAGCAAGAAAAGCTCGCACACATTTTATCACCACCGTGAACATACGATTAAAGGGGTGTGACTTGGCATGCTAATACATTCACGCTATTCCATTATTTATGAGTTACATCTGAATAGCAGTTATCTCAATCTAGGGCAGCCTTGCATGTTAAGCTTAGCTCACTTTGCCTTCTTTGTGTCTTTTTGGTGGATTTTCTTTTGAATAATAATCTCTTTATCTCATCGTTATAGAATTACATCAGCAGCATCCTCTCTTTACACTTATTTATATCAGGACTGAGACTAGGTTAAGGTTCAGCTCCGTGCAGTCAGTTTAAGGTGAATAACATTTTAGAGAAATTAGCAGGGTGGATCAAATGTTCATTATAATGTAAAATGGGTTAAATAATGGGTTGTAAAACAATTTTGCATGACCACAGATGACTAAATGTGAACTGTTACAGTTGGTTAATTTTTAGCTCTCACTTCTCCATATCATAGTCACTCCTTTTTCCACCTTTCTTCACCAGTGATTTATTGCATTTCTTTAACTCCTCCTTTGCTTTTTCCTACCTTCTCACTTTCTCCTCCCTCCTCGCCAGCTCTCAAAGCATTCTAAGGGAGTCATGAAAGTGACCGTGAATAAATATCTTGTAGGGCGACCTGTCCCTCCTCCCTTCCTGCAATTGTCTGCTTCACCAGGTGACTCTAGTTTCCAGGGAACCGGTTTGTGCAGTGATACAGAGACTCCACAGCTCTCACGGGTACACACACACCAGCTTACCAGCCAAGAAGGAAACGTGTGTGTGGAGAACGGACTGTAATTTCTCATAAATATGGATACTCCTGAATGGAAAAGACACTATAGGATTGATAACCATTCTGTGTTTACCCGGCCGGGGAAAACACAAGTCTTTTTGGGAGGAGTGCTGGCAGGTAGTGTAAAAAATGTACTTTTTGTTTTTTTGTCATATTTTCAGACACGCAAAATAAATAAAGGGTCTAAAAATGAAAAAGTGTTGTTGAACTACGGATTAAAAAAAGCTCTAGAGGAAGCGCTGCCTTTACCACAGAAACCCAAACACACAGGTGACTGTTAGATAAGCGAGTGTGAGAACAGTCACCTAAGAAACATTTTAGACACACAGCCTGCCTGTCAAGGGAAATTATGCAAGAACTTTTTCAATGACCTTTCAGAGCTTTCGTGTGAATGGTGAAGCAGTGGCATTTATTTCTTGCTCATAATCTTACCTGGTGCTGCAGAGCTTTAAATGTTTGTTGTGCTGTAATCGGAGAGGTGTAGCACACAAGAATGAACTTGTGGCAGATTTTTTCAGCTACACCATATTTGTCAGCAGCATCAGTTAACTTTGCTGTTCTAATGTTTAAAGATGGAGAAAGATAGAATACCCTCATTTTTAGTTAAGCATTTTTTAAACCATCTATAGTTTATAACACATGTCCTTATGTGAATTATACAACTGCAACCTACAGTGTTGAAGGCTGGCGAAAACACAGGTGGTGACTGTGTTTTCAGTTTGACTGCTGGTCAGACTTGGGTTGGAGCTCATTTGGTGTTTTCAGTCACAGACGTCTATCAGAGTTCTACAGCAAGTAAACGTAAGCACCACAAACCAAAGGACTGACCTGATAAAAGGTTTGTTTACACCACTTTTTGATCGTTAGATACGACACGTCGCATACGCAGATGCACATTTCTGAAGTTCAGATAAATGCCACGACTCACTGACCATTCACTCTGAGCAAAGGTCACTGTAGCTGTCAAGGACGAGGTGCCAATTAAAGTTTGGTAGCGCAGAGAGCTGCTTAGAACATAACCCTTTAAATTTTCTTTTTATTTACTTCGACTGCCAAGAGAACAATTTGTAGCAGTTTGCCACCTATGTTGTTGAACATCAAAGGCACAACTGTGATTCCATGTAACTGTAAAACAATCAAAATGTGCCAGTAGCAGTATTTACTCCCTCACACCTGTGTAGTTTATGGTTAACTGGCAGCTTTCTTCCAAGAACCACAGACGAGGTCTGCTCAGCGTTCTCACTTCCTCAATCAGTAATTTTAATAAATGCCTGAGTTCCTGTTATTGTAAATCTGATTCCTTCTCACTGGCCAATTCTCTTTCTCAGCTCCTCTCAGTAAACTTGTCGTTATCGCTGCCATAACAGGAGACTATAAATATGACTTCTGGTTTCATTGTCACTATTGAGACTTTATGGCGACTCTCATCCAACATCACTTCCCAGATCCTACCTGGCCGGTGACCAGTGTTCACTTTGTGTGTGGATTGTGCTGTCTCCGGGTCTCTGAGGTTATCAGTTGTGTTATGCTCGGACTTCTAACAAAAAGATCATCACATAAAAACAAAAACAACAGGATGTTAATGAACAGGGAGGGGAAGCTTTAGTGTCAGGCCAGTTGCATGATGAGTACGTCAGTAGAAGGGCTGGTACGCTTTCCTCCATCAGTCATCAGCCACATCTCAGAACGCTATTTCTCTGACCTTTGTGGCTGCGTGTAGTCGCCAAAGTGTGAAGCATTTTTTCTGTTGAGTTTTTTCTCAGTATTGACATCAGAACACATCCCCCCACTTAAGGAAACAATGGGCACGCAGTGACTCTGGTCACACGGCTAAGAGCTGGCCGGAGGAGGGGCCTCCATAGGCCGACTCTGTAGAGAAGATGTGTACATAATGCTTTTCATAAGCTGCTTACATTTGTTATATTTTCAGTAGGGAACTCGACTGGGGTTTAACTTGTATACTGTTAAGTAAGTTGTGTGTGTGTGTGTGTGTGTGTGTCTTTGAACAGCAGGCAGGCCTGTCATGAGGAGTCCAGATGGTGGGTGGAGAAAGCCCTCCTTTAATCCATGCGCCAGGATATTATACCCCCCTTCACTCGCTCTCCCTCACACACACACACACACACACACACACACACACACACACACACACACACACCGTCATCTGTATTTCCACCGTTTGCACGACCCCCCATTGAGCTACTCTACTATTGGTTTACGTACCATTATCCACGCTCCATTATGTCAGCTCGGTCCACTCGCTGCTGTGTTGTATATCCTGACACTAAATGCTTGTACAGAATTGAGTTTGAGAAACGATAAGCGAGGCATGAATGTTGTAATACAATTCAATTCACTTGAGTAAGAGGACCCATTATGTTACCCTGTCATGTATTTTGGAGGGATATGATTTCTTTTATTTTTTTAATCTGTGTAGTTTCCTGACAGGCTGAAAACATTGCAGGATGATGTCAACACCGGTTTTTTCAACTGAAATGAAATAGAAGATGATTTACCACAAAACTATAACCTGTTCATAAGTGTAGATTGCCTTCTTTGCCTTCTTTTGTCTTCTTAGTCTCGCAGGTCAGAAGTGACCACAATCGAAAAGGGTTGAGTGCTCTAAGCCTTACTTAGCAAGATGCATCCATTAACAATATGATTGCAGCTGATAATGAATTAATTAAATGCACAACAAGCCATATTATAATGACAGATAGTTGCTTTAAAAATTCTCCGATTTATTATCTTGCCCACAAACATTGGTGAGATAATCATTTTAAACAGGCAAGTTTTATAAATACTATATTAACACCCATACTGCTGAATAAAGGGACAACTTTTCCCCAGGTTGTTATTATGTTAGTGCTTCTGTAGCTTTATTTTAACAGTGGTGTCATTCAAGGAAATGCAGTTTTCTCCACAACCTCTGAGCAAACATGCAGTTCTTTTAATTCCCAAATGTTTAAAATCATTATCAGTTTGTTGCATGCTGATGGCACGTGACTCGTTTTCAATCAGTCGTATTGTTCCGCTGTAGTGCCGTTTACAAAATACACACTGATGCTTTCTTTTTAGTATTTCTCAAAAACATTTCTCGAAAGAATGCGGAACAACAAACCCGACTGATTGGCTTCGTTTCTGTGTGGTTAATGTTGACACATAGGTGAAGCTGGAGGTGGCTGCAGGGTTGAATATTGTACGATTTTCATTGAGAGTTACCTGGATAGGCAAGATTAGGAACGAGTCGATCGGGAGGAAAACCCAGGTTGGACAAAGTTAGGGAGGCGGGGCTTAGCTGGTCTGGATGTGCAGAGGAGGCTAGTGGATATGTTTGGCGGTGGATTTTGAACATGGAGCTGCCAGACAGAAAGACCACAGTGAAAATTTAATGATGTAGTGAAAGAGGAGGTTGGTGTGACAGAACAGGGTGCCTGTAGAGGCGATGATTACATCTGACTGAGGGCATAGGTTTGTGCTACTCTGCTGTAGCAGAGTTATATCTGTGTGTGTGTGTGTGTGTGTGTGTGTGTGTGTGTGTGTGTGTGTGTGTGTTTGGAGGCTTTGGAACGCTCACGAGGTCTTCATTGTTTTTACGACTAGCTATTTTCTCTTTAATCTTTTATGTGCATATTAAACGGCTGTTTTGAAAGAGCGTTTGCTCTCCCTGCTGACGATGGCCTACATATCACAGACAGACTAATTAGGGTTTCTCTCTCCAAGGGCTTATATACTCCCTTTCATTCTCAAAACAAACATGAGTGTACTCCAGATCTTGATAAATGCAGCTACCACAACAGTGCTTCAGATCTCACAATCTCTCCTGTTCATTGTATAAGTTTATTGGGGGCGGGGTTTGATCTGAGTTGGTGGACCTTTTACATAAAATCTGGGGAAGCCTCAAACTGTTTAAAGCTTCTGTCTGATATGCAGGTCAACCTTTAAAATAGCCTCTTAATCTACACAAATTCTGTCAACTTATTTTTATTCTAAATCTTGAACTCTGTGCATATTGTGTTGTAGAGAGGAAGGGCAAAGCCACCTGTTTCCAGTCGGAGAACACTGAAGAGCAGACCTGTGTGGCGGTGAAGATCGAACAGTCCATAGGTAGGTTGCATCACCTCCATTTATCTTTACGGTCTTTCTCTCAAGTGCTTGCACGCAGACTTTTTGAAAAACTCTTTAGATGTGTTATTATTCATATCTTGTTCTCCCATTTTTCGTCCACTTTGTGCATCATCTTGATTTTCATTGCCATGTTCACATGTCCATCGTCTCTTTTCAATCAACACCTCTGATTTACACACATTTGCATTCAAAATCAATAGAATGCATGGATTTTTCAGCTTTGCCAGACCTTCTGGATCTGAGTAAAATCAGTTAACATGCACAGTGAGGACAGAGGATGATACTGTGAAGGACACTATGAACACTCCTTCCTGTGACTCTCTGCTATGCAGGGGTGTGAAAAACGCTGCGGGTCGCTGCTCTATTTTTATATCAAGCTCGTGTGTGCGCTCACGCTCGCAAACATGCTTGTGTCTCATGGTCTGCTTCTTTTGATGAATGGGCGCTTACCTCTGGCCCTCTGTGTCTTCCTATTCTTCATTTTCCTCGTTTTCTCTTCTTTCTAGTTCACGCCTGTAAGTCCCTCTCCTTTTTGCACCTGGGTTTTCATCCGTGTCTCTTTCCTTCTTTGTTATATTATCTAGTCTTTCGAAGCAGACTCGTGGGCTAATCTCACAACGGCCCTCAGATTAGAGGATGATGCAAGCTTAATCTGAAGAAAGTCCGGGCAGTTGAAAGCCCCCCACCCAACTCCAAGCTCACAGGACTGGCTGTAATTGTTACGTGTCATTCTGTCTGTCATGTTCTCTCACACGGTGTGCGTTAGCATGATTGGATCATTGAAAGCCTCGTCTGTAAAAGTGGAGCCAAACGTGCACAGCAACAACGCACTCTCAAGCTGACTGGTTGAGGTAGTGCTATTTGGAGTGTGTGCGTACATGTGTGCATGTATGTTTGTGGCTTTGAAGCAGTTTGTGTGACTTTGTCTCAAAAGCTTTCGTTTCACAGCTCAGTTTTTCATCAAATAAATGTAACCATAACGATCATGCAGAACGCCTTTGTCCTTACAAAGGATGTTTACATGCACTAAGTAACCAGGGTATGCTTGTCTCACTGACTCTTTGAAACCAAGTAAACAAAAGGAGATGTTTCCTTCCAATTTGTACACTGATCAGCCTAATATAGTGAAAGTTGTCCTGTTGTGTTGCCAAAACAGCTGTGACCTAAGACACAGGACCTGTTCTCAACAAGGTGCTGGCTCGTTGGATTGGCATGTGGGGAATTTAAGGCCAGGTAACAACTTCAGGTAATTTTCCTCCAGCCATTCAATCCGCATTTTTTGCAGTGCAGAGGAGCTTTGTCATGGTGATAACAAGGGGAGATGTGTTTCTGCTGCAGAAATGTTTAGGTGGGCGGTATGTATCAAAGTAACATCCACACGAATGCCTGAACCAAAAGGTTCCCAACAGACAAGTTTTTTGGAGTTTTATTGTTGTGGCTCATCACTGGATGCTTTTGTTTCTTGCTTGGAGGGATTTGCATACGTGACTGACAGGATGGATAGTGGATGAGACAGGTTTTTGAGTAAAATAATTATATTGAAAGTCGCGCTAAAATAAAAAATACAGTCGCATTTATCACTGAAATATTTGTGCAAACCTCAAAAAATCACCAGGACTCCATGTTAAACATCACAAAACATATCAGGGTGGAAATTTAAAGCGAGAAAACTTTCAATTGTTAATAAAAAATGTATATTTCTGAGTAGTCACAGCATTCATTTAAAAAAACCACCAACTTTGTTTTTTCTCAGTTTTCTACAAAACGTACAAAAGTAAAAAAAACAAAACAAACAAAGTAAGGTGAGCATGACGGGAGTTGTGGTTTGCAGTCTTGTAAAGAGATAATTTAACAGGAGTTGAATTTATACTGGTCCAACTAGTTTATTAATGAAGGAACAAAATAATGCTCATCACTCCCTGCAGTGCTGCTCTGCAGTGCGTTTACATGTCGCAGTAAGCAAGACGTCAAGACTTGTTTCTGTCAGAGGTGTCATCGTGACTTAAATTAAAGCTTCCTGTGTTGTTGTTTGTTGGGTTTTTTTTATCTGAAACCATGTGATGGTTCAAAGCTGATACGTAGCAACGTAGATCAGACCAAGACCTTTCCACCACATAGACACCAGGGAGCAGCTGTGCAGCACACGTTAGATGCAGAACATGGAGAAGACTGAGTTGCACTTCCCAGTGGAGACTTCTGTAAAAGGTACATTTAGTTTATTCCCATAATTCCTTTTGTGATGCTCTTGCTTCATTTTAATGTAGCCTCATTTTGATATTTCACGATTAATCGGGAGGATTTGGTTTGTGTTCGTGTCGTTGCGTCAAAGTTTTTACCATTTTATATGTTAGCATAAATAACAGGGCTCAGGAGGACGAGCTGATTTAAATAAAAATTTATCAGGTGCTTCACTAATAAGAGACGCTGATGGAGGAAGAAGTGCTGTGGTTTTTTGAAAAACAAGTTTGTCCTCTGCTAGTGGTCCTGTTTCGCTTTCTGCTGTTTGCTTCATTGTGTGATTGTAACAAATAGGTTTCACAAGTGAGAGGAAGCTGGAAAACCCTTCAGTGCACCTGAAAATTGCAGGATAATTTATTATCCCATAACTTTAAACTACATTTATTTCTATTCTCTGAAATTTGTTATTTTTCTGGAAAAATGTTGCTCTGACAGGCATTTGTGTCTGTTCTCTTTCTTTCTATGGATTCGAACCTTTTAAGGTCTGAACGTGCAGTTCCTGTGAGCTTAAAGGTACAGAGTTCATTTGAAGGTGTCTTTGTGTGCACGCGCGTGTGTGTGCAACTCTCGGTTTGTGCGAATCAGTACTTTTTAAAAGCCACTTAAATAAGGGGTGTGTGAGCGAGAGTGAAGGAGGAGTCTTTTGCTGCCCTGTAAATCTCCCTCCTGAGCTGAGTCATTCTCAACAGCACCGCCTGGGAAGATTACACGGATGCTAAACTTTCAGCTCTTCTGGGATACACACACACACACACACACACTCTCAAACACACAACAGTAGAGATCGACATTGCAGCTGTTTTCCGGTCTAACTCAAACACAGGGTGAGTTCATTCACTGGGATTTTGTTTTTTTCCAAGCTTGGCAGAATAGTTCATCCTTGGATTGTCTCTGCTGAGTCTAGAGTGTAGTTATCGAGATACAGTTTTCTTCTCACGTTTTGTGTCATCTGCTTTGTTCAGTTTGAGGTGTTAAATAAAATTGTGTGATCACACTTTAGTGACAGCAGTCTTTCATGTTTTCATGCCCATGCTGCTCTTTTATCTTTTACGGGAGTGTTGCAGTGTTTACACTCCAAACTGTCTGAGCCTTTCATACAAATAACATAGGAGTGGCCTACAAATGCACTTTACACATAAATTTGCAGTTGCAAACTTCATCATAGCCACGTAAGGACTGAAGCTTGACAGATGTTTCTAAAGGCTGCTGTTCACCTCAACTCGTTTTTTATCCTCATTCTTCCCTCATGTTCCTTGACTTTGGTGTGACTGTGTGGAAGCCCAAACTGTCTTTTAAATGCCACAGAGTTTACAAAGATGAAACAGAATATATTAAAATAAAAAATACTCAGAATTTCCTTGTTGATCACAAGGAAATTCTGTCACACCCTTGCAGTAACGGCAGAAGACGAAGCCTCAGTTTCAAGCTATGTCAACCACTCCTCTGCTTGCGCACAGTCGGGTGTGCCTTTTGTTTTTCACCTCGAGCTCTCACACCTAAGTATCAGGACATATTTTGCCTCAAGAGAGCCAAAAAGAACATGACACACAAGAAGAGACGCGGAAAACATAAAAGTCAGGTCGGACAGGTGTGCTGCCAGGTGACAGTTCTCAAACAAGGTGGAGTCAGGAGCTAGAAATATCTTGAACATTCACGTAAGAACAATTAGGTCAGATGCCTACCTGTAAATAAGCAAGATGTACGTTTTTGCTGTAAAAATCTTTAAAAAGAAAAACTAGAAAAGCGGCTCATCTTTGCTGTATTAACGTTCCCGTGTTGATTCCCTGGGAGCAGCTTTTAGTCTTGATACAGCGGCATGGTTACAGAGGTTTGTGACTTCTGCAGCTGCGCTCTAAAGTTGAAATTTGAGGTTTTGAGTTAAACATTTGTTGTATGGTGAAACTTTGTACCAACTGGCACCTTTGATAATCCATCGTCTTCTCAGTTTTCATTCATTCATGCCTGCAAACCTGATGCCATGCCCATTAGCCTCGACTACAGTCTGTATTTGAACTTGTTAACCTTCTAAACTAAGAGGGTGAAAATATACCTTTGGTATCATCTGCCATCATGGGCGTGTTGGCATGGTGATTTTGGTACCTGTGATCTGTATGTCTTTTTTATCATTTATGTCCAGTGTTTCCTCAAATCTTGTATTGAGTGTTGTAAGTCTACTTGAAACATTATTAAGACAAAAAAAAATTAAAAACAAATCATTGTGATGTTGCTGATAGGGTTTCAACAACAAACTGGAAGAATGTAGTGTGCCTGGAGCTATTTTGGGAATTAGTTTGGATTTCACTATTTTCGGACTTTGCTTGTTTTCTTGTTGCAGAGTAAGACACTTGCGCTGAAGAGATGGATTTTTTCAACGTGTAGTAAACTTAATTCACCCATTTTAACAAATCACTGCTGGGATTTTCCACAGTTAATCTAATGTTGGGGAACCAGTTGATCACACTGTGAAGAAAGGTGCTGTTACTGGGGAAACTTCTGAAATCAAGGATTTGTTGTACTTTATAAAACCAGAAAGTTTTCTCCGCTCTGCCGCTCATGTGTACTTACCCTTTGCATGAGCATTTGTTAAGTCTTCTTCCGGCTCTGTAGCTTTGAATTTATTAATATTGATCCTTTGGGCTCCGTGGAGTATGCAGTGAAATTTTACATTTTCACAAGGTAAAAGGATAGTTACCATGGTTACAAGCCTCACAATCCTGCAACAAAGAAAAAAGTCAAGTCTCGGTTTGACTAGTCAAGTCTTCACTTCCTGGATTGGAGTAGTGATCCAGCAGTGTTTTCAGTTTCTAGTAAAAGTAGATTATCTGTTTACTGTAAAAGCACAACAGAACTGAGTGGCAGGAAATTTCTTGCCAAAACACAAAAGTTATGAAAAGAAGGTAAAGTTCGTCCTTCCTTTCTGTGCAACACATTTAAGTTGTATTTTGTGTTCGCATCCACCCGATCCATCTCGCACTCCAGACAGCAGGCCTCCTTCTCCGTCACACAGATGAGGATTAGAATCAAAGTGTTTTCGCAGCACGCTGTCTGGCTGCTTCTAATTTACTGCACATGGCTGTCTGTTGTGCCAAGACAGTTTTAATGAGAAGGTGCCAGAATGAGTGCGTTACCAGGAGCGGGACTTTCTTCCCAAACACTGTAGTTTTGAAAAAACGTCCTTTTCAGTGTAACGGCTCTGGTTGCGTTTCCTTAATCTACTGATCAAGATAAGAGGTTAAAAATAAATGATGTGACATAAAATCTCGACATCTAATCTTCTTCTACATAACTGACAGCAAAACATCGAAGCATTTTCAGATCTATATCTTTGTTTACATCTCTCTTGTCTTGACACAGCCTACAGATATATTAAGTGTTGCTATTCAGGTTAAAGGCTGCAATATAAAGGTGATTCAGACGGGAGCCGCTGTGTTTGACGTGGTTACTGACAACCCCAGAAAGCAAAGCTGGGCTGTGGACACTGGACCTCCTGTACTCAGGAGTCAGGATAAATGCCACATGCGAAATGCAATTTGCAGGCAGACTTCGTTTTAGAACGTGTACTTATAATGTGGTGCATAATGTTTTGCAAGATGTTTTTTATGACCTCTAATGTGGCTGAGAGTGGAAGTCAGGCACCTAATCATGAAAAATTCCTGCGGCCTGCCTTCATAACTGATTGGTATTTTTTGGGGCCATGTTTAGAAAGAAAGCCCTCCCAAACACAGCGTGGGACCGCTTCCAGTCAGACAGTTGCCAGACTTGTTGTCTTTAATTACGGTCTACCCTTTAAAATAGAAATTGTGACTGTATGATTTTGTGGTTACTCTTTTTCTCTTTCCCTTTAAGATTGGTAAGATAAAGATTACTCTAGTAAAGACACATCTGGGGCTCCAGGAACCAAGTTGGCACATAGTAACAACGTTTTTGTAAACAAGCTGCATTTGGAGAGGTACTCCGAAGTATATAGTACATTAAGCTCTCACTTGAAGACCAGGTTACTTACCCTAAGGATACAAACTACACTTTTTTCCATCATCAGCTTATCAACTATGTACTGTATGTCTGATTAATCAAATGTAGTTATAACATAGAAAAAAAGATGAACTTATATCTTTTTGCTTGAAAATTGGTGCAGCTGCAAGCCCCTGTGCAACCCACCTCCAACCCATCTCCTCCTTTTCATGTTTTTTGTGTCTTAATCAGTATCATGATTGTCATCGCTGACGTCTACCTTATTCAGTGCTGTCTCCTGGCTGTCGTTCTGTCCACCTCAGACTTTGCATATACAACAGAACCCAGTATCCCAGAACAGAGCCATCCCACTAAAAATACAGCCAACACCCAGGTCAACAGGTATACCTGTTCAGTTGCTTGTCAATGCAAATATCTAATCAGCCGATCCCATGGCAGCTTCTCAAAAGATTTAGACACATAGACATAGTCAAGATGACCTGCTGAAGTTTAAACCCAGCATCAGAGTGGGGATGAGAGATGACTTCAGTGACGTTGAATGCAGCATGGCTGTCAGAGGGGCTGGTCTGAGTATTTAAGAAACTGGGATTTTCCCACACATCCATCTCTGGAGTTTAGAGAGAATAGTCTGAAAAAAGGGAAACTGCCCAGCGAGTAGCAGTTCTCTGCACGAAAATGGCTTGTTGATATATCAGAGGTCAAAGGAGAATGCTTCGAGCTGATAGGAACACAAGAGTAACTCAAATACCCACTAATTACAGTAAAGGTATGCAGAAACAGGTGGGGTCACAACATGGATCAATCTTACCATACACCAGCGGTTTAAGCTGGTGGCAGTGGTGTAATGTGTGGGAGAGATTTTCTTGGCACACTACCAGCCAAGCATTGTTTAAACACTACATCCTGAGTGTTGTTGCCGGCCACATCAATCCCTTTCTGACTACAGTGTTCCTATCTGTTGATGGCTACTTCCAGCAGGATAATGCACCGTGTGGCAAAGCTCAGAAAATCTCAAACTGGTTGCTTGAACGTGACGATTAGCTTACTGCACTCCAATGGCTTCCACAGTCACCACGCATCACTTTTGGGATGTGACAAAGATTCATATCGTGGATGCACAGCCGACATGCACTTACAGGCAGTTGATCAGCACAACCTCATGATGCCATCATCTGTGAGGAATGTTTTCAGCACATTGTTGACTCTATACCACAAACAATCCAATCCAATCAAGCCCTAGCAGGGTGTTCTTAATAAAATGTCCAGTGACTGTGTGTTCTTAGATATAGTAATTTTCAGTTTATCTTTTGCTCTCTTCATTGGCTGATCATTACAGCCACTTTACGTGTTTGATTATTCGAGTGGCAGATATATTTCTAAAAAAGAGAAATATATCTTTATCTATTTTTAGACATGATGGGACTGAGTCTGTAAAGAAATGAAGGTCCTTCCTCAATGATTCATTTCGAAGATGAAACATTTCTCTGTGCATGTTAGCATCCCTGAGTGCCAGAAACATGAAGTCCCTTCTTCACTTTCGGTAATAACAGACTGACCGAAACCAGAACAAGCACAAATTATAAGAAGTCCACTGTTTTTGTTGTTTTCAGGTAAAGCAGGCATCCTTGGATGTGCTTAACTCTACAACTTCTGGACTAGATTGTAGTTTACCAGTGTCAAAGCTATATGGAAGCTACATCCAAGCTATACATCAGCTACAACACACCCGTTAAATGGCAACGTTAAATGGAAGCTAATGTACTAACAGCTTATAGAATAATGAGGTCTTCACTCTCTCAGCAGTGTAACTCCATGTTTGGACATTTGCTTTAACAGGCTGCTCCTTCATACTTTTTACTGACGTGTGTGTGTGTGTGTGTGTGTGTGTGTGTGTGTGTGTGTGTGTGTGTGTGTGTGTGTGTGTGTGTGTGTGTGTGTGTGTGTGTGTGTGTGCGCGCGCGCTTGGCGAGGTTAGAGAGAGGTCGAGTTAGGCTACTGTAAACACTGCCAGTCTGTGTCGCCTGCTCCATTAAGTCGGTCTGCCAGCTCTATCTAAACACTGATGCTGCGCCATCTGTGGCCAGCTGGTTGGGTAAAAAGTCTCACTGGTGCTGATCATCAGCTGGATGATTAACTGGGATAATCAACTGAAGTGTATGACACCCTCTGTGTGGTCTTCAGCTGTTTATGGCACTTAATATATGATGGGAATGATTTTTTCCTTTACAGGGCGAATTGGAGGAGAATATGTTTGCACATCTGTTTCTGGAATGGCACGTTGGTTTTTCAGGCCACCAGGTTGTTGTGAAAATTAAGGTGTAAAATAAAAGTTCTGACTCAGATATTATATTTCAAAATAATCCATTCTTAATAAGAAACATGTGTTTTAGCATAGTTCACCTTTGAAAGTAGTTGATGTAAAACATTGCACCGACGTAAGTCATGTACTACCACAGAGTGACGGCTTCAAATGTCACTGCAGGATGAGTGGGGCATATATCAGTGTCACCTATCGTAGATATTAGTCATGCCGATAATGCCTGTAGTGATAAAACAGTAAAATACGTATGCTTTTGGTTTCTTCACTCTCACTTCTTTGTATAAAAATGGTTTTGATTCCATTATCGATTTTGTTTTTAAGCTTGTGCGCCCTCTCTTTGTGTCCTTTAGCTCTAGGCAGCAGCCCAGGGTCAGAACGCAGCGAATCGCCGAGTGTGCAGGCGTGTCTGAATCGGGTGACTGCAAGGACGACCGACAAGAGCCGGGGAGGGGTCAATGGAAGAGTCCCTGGCGGCAGGCCTTGGCTGCAGTCTAAACCACCAGGTACATAATAGCATGTGGGAAAAAATTCAGCCAGACGCCACAAAGTGAGAATCTTAGGAGACACAAATTATTATAGCATTTCAGTGTCTGATTCACAACATGTGGTCTCAGTGACCTTTCTACTGCTTTGTTTTTCACGTCGTCTTTGTTTACTCTGTAAATCTGCAGAAAAACACTGAATGAATCAGTGCTTATGGACGCTGTTTGACACTGTTAACATCCACGAAATGGTCAAACCAGAAGAAGAGTTATGTAAGCTGGCTTGGGTTCAGTGAACCGAGAGACTCGTTCCTCTTGTGTTTGCGTTGGGTAAATCATTCTACACAGATAATGCAGGGAACAGAGCTCCATTCTTCCTGCTGCTGTAAGTCAGGCAGGATATTTAGTTGCAAAGCCATGCGCAGTTAGTTTTTGCCAAGCCCGATTATTTCTTTATTACATTTAGGACGTTTATTACAGTTCAGTGTCCTACAGGTGGTGTCACTTGTGACAGCTGATGCTGCCACCTTCAGCTTCAAACTGAGATTGCAGTAAGAAAATGAATTGAAGCTGCGATTAGTATTCAGGACATTTCTCATGTTGTAAATTCCTCTGTTTTATATCCAGTGCCTCCAAAGCCACTGCACCTCCAAAGCCCAGTGACAGATATCCCATCCCCATTGGGCCACATCCAGAAACCCCCACTTATAAGCAGGATGGAGGACGGAAGTGGAGGAGGAAAAACGGGGGCTGTCAGCCGGGAGAGACCCAGAGAGAAACCCTCCAAAGTCTTAGACCTGATCAGCCGCTTTGAGGAGAACAGGTTCGGCCTCTTAACTTTCTCTGCCTCGATATCTGCAGAAATGAGCAGTTACTTGATCCGTGGATGAATTGCTCACTCTGTTATTTTCCTAATAATGTTTAGGAAATGTAAGCCTCTGTTATTGCTTTTGCTGATTTAAAACTCCGTCACAATGTGTGATTGAATTAGCAGCTTTTGCCTTGATGTGGTTGAAAGATTTCATCTTTGTAACTTCTTGGCTTTTGTAATAAATCTCTGGCTTGTTGTAATCACGGTGACAGAAATTGGTCTTTCCCAACTTTTCTACACCAACTATTTCAAGGATAAAAAAGCAGAAGTTTCAAAGTTTTCAGCCGCGACTCATTGATTGTACGTCGGACGAGAGTCATTAGAGAGAGTAAGTGGAGATTAGTCTGTGGCTGCTGAGCCAAGTGTTAGCAAGGGGATGAAAGGAGATTTGTACAGGCGAGGGGAAACACGGGTCCACATTTGGTTGTGGGACAGAACTCGGTGCTGCGAGAGGAGGATGAGGTGGGAAATCTTTGACGAATGTGTATACTTTGATATTGTTGCCTCATAGTTAAATTGTGAGTTAGATTCTGTAAGATTTTTCCAGTGTTGATCTGTGTCTAACTTGTTGTGCTTTACTCGTGTAAGTTTGCACTGTAGCTGCAGCCTTGTGTCTCTGAGGGAGGCCCATTGCAAGCAGTGAGAGGCACAACAATGGTGCCCTTGTCTGTTCGTACAGTTGCACCCCTAAAATATGCAATCTGCAGCAGTAGCAGCCCACTAAAATCTGTCTCATCTCTGGCCTGGATCTCTAAAAATCTCCTGGGTCTACAGGCTTTCTTTGCACCTTTCATCACATTTTCTGGTGTGAAATGAGGTTAATCAGAGGAATCTGGTGCATCTATTTCATTCAGGCACTCCTGGGCAGTGAGGATTATCCCTCCAGTGGCCCTGGAGCTCAAAGAAGAGAAACGCTTCACACAGATTCTGTGAACAGAATTAACCTACTAATGTACTAATCTGGTTCACAAGGTTTGGCTGCCTTAAAGGCAGCTAGGCGACGACCACACTGCAACTGAAGCTGCTCTTAATTCGTGTCTGGTTGAGCCTGTTTTGAAACACTGTCATGTCCTGGAACACTTGCTGTGCTATTTGTGTGGAAGGAGGAAGTGATGTGTGCACCTACAAAGTGATGCGGCTGTATTGTTTCTGAATACTGTATTAAATAGTATCTCGCCCACTAGTTGTGGTAACTGTCAGTCTTACTCTGAGTGGTGAAAAGATAGTTTCATGTTCCCACACCACAGGTGGGTGACGGCCCCCGACACATTCATCTGTCGGGTGTTTCACCAGCTGTTCGTTCTTCCTCTATTTATTGATACTTCCTGTTTCTACTGGGCAGGGAGAAAAAAGTCATCTGTTGGTTGATTGTTTTTTGCATCGGTAAACGTTAGATTCCAGATATAGACATGGTAACTTTTTTTAATCTGCTAACAGTTTTGCCTTTAATGTACTGTACCGAGTTCAGATAATCTTAGCTGAGACACAGTGGCTACTGTTGCTGCTTCTTGTTTGGCTGAACGTGTGGAGTATCATTTGCTGGGAAACAGCTGCACCGACTGCCGGTACAGGATGTCGAGCAGCTGAATGGTGACATTGTACACACACACATTGTTGTCAATCTAGTTTCCATTTCTGTGCTGCGTGTCAGTTGCCTTCTGCAAATTGTTTTTTCATTTCATTCATTTGGACGCTAAGCATAAAAGAAGAATGTATAAAGTAGGTTTTCCATGTGTGGGGAAGTAGTGCAGCATCTACCTCTCGGGAGTAGTGGTGATTTACTTTTCTGCTCCTCCTATTGCTCTGTTGCTCCTCGTTACTGTGCCCCTTTGCTTTACTCACACTTCCTCTCAGCTCTCAGTCAGCAACCTAATAAGACAGCAGGAAGTTTGTGCATCTCTACTGGTTTATTTTTAACTCTCACACTCATGTGCAAAAGCTCTCTGCTTGCTGTTGTGCACCACACTCTGACAATATGTCACCTTGAGAAGGTATGGACCAGCCTACTCTAAATTTCTTTTTTTTCCCCCCTCCCTTATTTTCTTATTCTGGGAAGGTTTGTTAGTTAGCCCTTTATACACTCTTACCCAGACTGAGCCACTTCCTCCTTTGCTTTTTCTTCTGTTCCTCCAGCAACACAGAAAACAAGAGAGACAGCTCACCGCTCAAACACATCAACAAGTCTGCCAACTGCAGTCCAGCTCACCGTGCATGTCCAAAGACGGAGACCAGCAGGAACACCTCTGCGGCGGCCGCGACACAAGATGCCAACAGGCAAGCAGCGAACGGGGTGCTAGTGCAGATGGACAAGGACAACGAGAAGGAGAAGGAGGATACAGAGGAGAATCATGAAAGTGTGAGGACAGAGACTGCTGAGCTTGTAAATGGAGATATGGGGAGCTCGGAACAGAGCGATGATCATTCGCCTTCACACGCGGACAGGACTGGTAACGAGACTGAGAATGAGGAGACTGATGCTAAGACAGAAGGCGAGCACAAGAATGAAGAAGGGAGCACAGACCACAAGGTACGTATTGAGTTTAAGCATTTGCTTTGTGCTCCTGGGACCCAAGTGTTGCGCATTTCTACCTGCTATGTAATACATTAAAGCTGCCTTGCTGCACTGACTCATCTCTGATAGACAAACTCTCAGCATTTATTTATTTTCTCAGCTTTCAGTATGATTAAATCATGTGAACTACTTCATCTCTGGGTGACTGTAACGTTGTAAGGATAGAGTTACAGGGGAAGTGTATGCATTTCTTTCAGCACTTTGTGCGTGTGTGTGTGTCTCAGTGGGGTATTTTTCTGTGAAGGGCAAACAGATGTCAACATTTAAGCAGCTGACTCCGTGCTTCAGTAATCTCTCCCATGGGAACCCATTTTGCCTGCTGTTGTCTGGTGATTATAGATATCTCAGGTTCAGATCAATCTCAGTCTTCACAGTGACAAAGACAGCTGGGTAATCTCGCGTTGTGGGAAAGGAAAAGCCTCTCTGCTGTGCAAAAGATATTCATCACTGCTACAAGTCCTACCATTTAAAGACGAACTAAATAAAAGTCAGAAACATATTTTAAGTGATGTCTTCTAGTTTCTTCCGTACTCTTGAAGCAACAAGTGCAAATAAACCCAGACTAACATTGTACTTATTTTACTTGTTACAGTGATTCATTTTACAAACATTACCCACAATTCAGATTTGGTTTTGTTGCGTTAATAGCTGCTAATGGAGCTACAGTTTGATGTGACCTGTGACAGGGAAGTGTCAGGTGTTTTAACGAGCTCCTGTTGATTTAGGGGAAGTCCTGCCATTGTTAATGCTGCTCTGCTGTCATGACTCACCGGGACACTTAATGGGACTGGTATTTGGGTGGATAAATTCAATGTAGTTTCTGTTCAAACCATTCAAAGCAAAAGCATTACAATGGCAAAATGGGCCACAGACCACAAGTTTAATACTTAGTATGCAATATATGTTTCTGCTAAACAAACTGAATTCATGTTTTGTGAGTGATGCAAACAACAAGTTGTAACTTTGAGCCGCCAAGATTTTTGCCAACGCAGGAGAAGTGCGATCTTTAGAAATAGAATGTAAACTGTTAATCTGAAAGTGTAAAACATAGCTGTTGTGTTTTAAAGTTAAAGTAGCATATTTACAGAAGCCTACCTAAGTACTGTACTATACTGTGTAGGTACTGTACTTTCGAGTAAAGCGATTACTGCTGGTCAGAACGTGCAATTTAATTGTGTGTGTGTGTGTGTGTGTGTGTGTGTACATACATACGAGACTATATAGACATATATATATTTACTAGGGGTGCAACGATACACAAAATTCACGGTTCGATATTTTTTCCATACAAAAAAACTGTTCATGCCTTTTTAATTTGTCATTTATTAAAATTATAAATATATATTTTAACTCAAAAGTACAGTTTTTAAATTTAATGTTGCTGAAACAACAAAGTAATAAAAAAATAAATCTGATGGAGAAATCACTCATCTTTGGAAAAGAGAGTTTATTACAGAGAAACGTCTCTTTCCAAAATAAAAGCTATACTATACGCTTCTTCTGGGCTATATTCTCAGCAGCATATTAAACATATCAGGTCCCCATAAGGAGAATCCTGTGCTAACGGCTGTCTAAATGACTCGGGTAAAGTTTGTAGCATGCGTGCTTGTTGTTTTTGTCTGCTTCCACTTGTCTTTGCACTAGCATGATGTCGGTGTAAATGTGCAGTCATATTTGTTGTGTTCCCACTAGTGCTGTCAGCGTTAATCTCGTTGAAATGACGTTAACGCCACAACACGGCAAATCTCCGTTAACGAGCTACCGCGGATCGCCCCGTCGTGGGGCTGGACGGCCAACACGTTAACGAGCTAACTGCGCTAACACACTAGTTCCCACCCATGTAACTGAGCATTGTGTGGCACATCCAACATACTGTTTTACTTTAGTCCATGACGCGCTTACCTTCAGGGTCATACGTCACATGAAAACCAAAATAATTCCAAACGCCAGATCTGAATGAGGGTGGGGGAGGTTCAATTTGCCATGTTGCAAGGAGAGCTTAACTTCTGTCTCGCTAGCTTGCCCTGCGCTCAGTGAATCCGCGTTCGACTACTCCGCCTAGGCTGCACTGTCGAGCGCAGATCCACTGAGCGCTCAACACAGACAGCATCGTCAGAAGGAAAGTTGATAAAATAAATTAAAAATCTTGTATTGTTCGATACATATGCGTACCGAACCGAAAGCACTGTATCGAACGGTTCAATATCGATACGAGTATCGTTGCACCCCTAATATAAATATATATATATATATATATATATATATATATATAATGTCTCGATCCGAGTGATTATACTGGCCAGTGCACTTTGATATCTATAGTGTCTTTTTATTGTGAAAGTTGTATTTTTGGGAAACAAAGAACTTGATAAAAAAAAACAATGATCGGCATGTGGATGCATTGATAATGAGTGTACCTAAAGTTTGTTCTGGAACCTTTCAGGTGAGCGTCAGTGTGCTATTGTCACGGCTTCGTGGCTTTACTAACCACTCGCCTGAGGCTTAGTTTTATACAGACGTGTAACTTTGTTGGATTTGGTGTCGTTTCCCTTCTTCCACATTTTCATTTCCCATTCGAAGGTCCTCGAGCACCACATCAGTTCACTGTTAGCGTCATGTTAATGAAACACACACAGGTGCTGCTTGCCGGTGTGTGTAACAACAGCAAAGCTGTGCTGAACACAAGGCTGCAGTGAACAGCAGTGCGTTGAACCCACATTGGTAGATGTACAGCTATAAACGTTGTCTCGCTCACTGGTCACACAGTTCTTGTAGTTTCAATTCAGTTGTGAACGAAATCTTGCAAAGGGAACTAGCAAAGGGACGGGAAGCTACGCTTTCAAAAAAAGATGTGGGAATTGACAAAGCCATTGTTAGAGAAGTATCAGACCCTTCTAAGTTGCCAGTAAATGATGTGACTCTGTATGTGTCCGTCTCTCAGCAGAATAGCACTTTCACACATTAGTAACTGAATAATTCCCAGAATAATCTCAGTTCAATTTTACTGCAAATCGGCATGCAGGTACTTTACATGGCAACGGCAAGACTTTCATGTGCTATAGCCAGAAATGGAAGAATTCACATGTGTGTGTGTGTGTGTTCTCTCTTTTCAGGAGACAAACGAACAGAAACTATTTAAAATCGCCAGCGAGCTCTTGCACACAGAGAAGGCTTACGTGGCTCGACTGAACCTGCTGGACCAGGTGAGGAACCCAGCGAGAGGCCACTTCTGTTTTCTTGACCATTTTCCATTGTAAAAGGTTTAACATTGCGCAGAACAGAAACCCTAATTTGTAGCCACTGTATATGTCTCTTCAGGAGTTTTGTGCTAAGCTAATGGAGGAGGCCAATAAGGGAACATTCCCTGTGGACGTAGTAAAGAACATCTTCTCCAATATCTCCTCCATCCACGCCTTTCACAGCCAGTTTCTGCTTCCCGACCTGGAGAAACGGATGGGAGAATGGTGAGATTCAGCTACTCGAACTAGTGCTCATACATGTGCTGATGCAGCTGCTTGTACCGCTGCGCTGATGATGCATGAGGTCAAGATCAGCAGTTTTGGAGCTATTTTAATACATGTACACGTACAAGGAATAAAAATGGACGGTTCAGCCAGTGCAAGCTACAAAGAAACTGTCTTTGTACTAAATTAGATCTTTTACTTTTACAACCCCACCCACATCTTTCCTGCAGGGACTCTAAACCTCGCATTGGGGACATCCTGCAGAAACTCACACCCTTCCTCAAAATGTATGCAGAATATGTGAAGAATTTCGACAAAGCCATGGAGTTGCTGAAGCAGTGGACAGACCGTTCACCTCAGTTTAAGGCTATAATTCAGGAGATACAGGTATGCACTGTGTAACAGAGTCCAGTAAAGGAAAAAATGCATTTTCATACCGTGTTGTGGCTTTTATGCTTAGGCCTCTGTTGTGTTACGAAGCATTTGTATGATAAAGAAAAATCAAAGCTTTCTTGTTCTGTCTGGACAGAGTCAAGAGATCTGTGGGTGTCTAACGCTTCAGCATCACATGTTGGAGCCAGTGCAGCGCGTCCCTCGATATGAGATGTTGCTTAAAGACTACCTGAAGAAGCTGCCTCAGGACGACCCCGATCGAAGAGATGCAGAAAGTAAGTAGGAACGGCACCTGAACGCTGCACAGTGAGGAATCGGGTTCATTTCACTGAGGGTGTCTAAAATTATTCTGTTAAGTTTCTGGATTATCTGCCCTTTTTTTCAGGATCATTAGAGATTATTGGAACAGCAGCTACTCACTCCAACAGTGCCATAAGAAAGTCTGTAAGTAAAGATTGGCTTTAGCCAGCTGATACAGATCCTCTCTAACAGTTTCCCATTTACTAAGATGAACATAACTTCATCTTTTAGGAAAATCTAAAGAAACTGCTGGAAATTTACGAGATGCTGGGTGAAGAGGAGGACATTGTTAATCCTTCCAACGAGTTCATCAAAGAGGGCCACATCTTGAAGCTGGCGGCCAGGAACACGTCAGCAATGGAGCGATACCTCTTCCTGGTGAGAGAAACACCTTCTTGTATAATGAAGGACACTGCGGGGAAATGTGCTGAGGCGAGACTTTGCCCACACCAGTCAATTGAAACAAGTGAATCATTTCTTGCTAGGACCACCTCTGTGTAAGGATACATCAGAGGCACATGAAGAAGTCTCTCAATTACTGAGATTGCCAGATGATGTGATTAACTTGTGTCTGTTTCTAATTAGCTGAACATAGAATGTGCCCCGTGCGCGTGATTCGGGTTACCTGCAGAGTTTTAGGTTTTCACCCTCAGGAAGGAAACTGTGCCCAGAAATCTAAACTACAATAGTGCTGATGCATCCAGCTTACATGGTTGCATAACTCAACTGCAAAGTGGTTTTTCCCCCTTTTCTCCTAGTTCAACAATATGCTGTTATACTGCGTCCCGAAATTCAGCCTGGGAGGTCCTAAATATACGGTGAGGACTCGAATCGGCATCGATGGGATGAAGGTCCTGGAAACAATCAATGAGGACTACCCTCATACCTTCCAAGTGTCTGGGAAGGAGAGGACACTTGAACTCCAGGCCAGGTACTCTTTTTCGAGCAGCATTAACACACAATATGCAAAAGTTAGATTCTCCATTCAGCACCCAAGTGTTAAGCACTCTGTTAAAAGTGCAAAAACAATGTTATATGTATGAAACGGCTGCTAAATGACTACACCCGGTGTTCATTTTCAGATCCTGTAAATCAGTGGTTCTCAGCCCTTTTGGTGTTGTGTGACAGATTAATTTGAACGCATCCTTGTCTTTTATGTGTTAAACTGAATTCTGTTTCTGTTTTCTCCACCTCATCAGCTCAGAGCAAGACAAGGCTGACTGGATCAAGGTACGTAATTTCCAGGTGATTTTCCTATTTAACTCTTCGTTTTTTCAAACAAATTTAAAGTGACACCCCCTGTCGTGCTTATTCTTTTCCAGGCTTTCCAGGCGATCATCGAGATCTTCCAGCAGAAAAACGAGACATTCAAGAATGCACTAAAAGACATGGACGAAGTGTCGGTCAGTGTTGGCTCTAATTGCACAGAGTTGAATTGCCCACACATGTCTGTGCTGCCACAGTGAGTGGGCTTTTTTTCTTTTAATGGCAGAAAGCTGAGCTGGGAAAGCGCGCGCCGCGCTGGATCCGTGACAACGAAGTGACAATGTGTATGAAGTGTAAGGAGTCTTTCAATGCTATTACACGTCGGAGACACCACTGCAGAGCCTGCGGCTACGTGAGTAATGTTTCTGTTGTGGGTGCCATGCATGTGTATGCACACTACAGGGTAGAGACGTTAGACCAGGGGTGGGCAATCTCAGTCCACGAGGGCCGGTGTCCTGCAGGTTTTAGATCTCACCTTGGGTCAACACACCTGAATCACATGATTAGTTCATTACCAGGCCTCTGGAGAACTTCAAGACATGTTGAGGAGCTAATTTAGCCATTTAAATCAGCTGTGTTGGTTCAAGGACACATCTAAAACCTGCAGGGACACGGGCCCTCGTGGACTGAGATTGCCCACCCCTGGGTTAGACCCCATTAGTTGAATTGTGAATACCCAGATACCGCCTATGTGATGTTTTTTTCCACCAAATATGTCGAATGATGATTTAATGACGTTTTAAACCACAAAATGTGTGGATCACCCCTCTGAATCTTTGAATTCAGGTGTTTTCAGTCCTGTTGCCATAAGTGTATCGAATCAAACGCTCAGCCACAAAAATGTGTGAACAAATGAGTTGCTCTAAAAACTCACGGAATTGAGTGTTGAGCAATATAGGGAGTAAAAGTTGCTGCCGCTCTGCTGAGTCAGTGACTGCAGAGTTCCAAACCTCCTCTCCTCCTCTCTCCTCCTCTTGCTAAATTGTTATCATTATTGCTAATATTATTGCTGCCTGTCTCTTACAGGTGGTGTGCTGGAAATGCTCAGACTATAAAGCGCCGCTTGAATACGATGGCAACAAAATGAACAAAGTGTGCAAGGACTGCCACTGCATCCTGACTGGAGAGGCGATAGCGGAGGGCAAGAAAAAGGGCATTCTCGAGGTGACTTTTCAGTGAATAAACCTGATGTTGTCTAATACGAACCCTCATTTATATCAGCGAAGATAAGATGAATGACAAAAACAACAAAAACAAGACATTTCTGTGAAACAGCTTCAACAATTTTAAAATTCTAAGCTTGATGAAGGGTGAATATATTGTATGGCTGATGGATTAGACTACAATAGTTGTAGCTAACTTACTTAAAACAAGTGACTGTGCACTTGAAAGTTAAAGTGGTAATGGGAGTAAACCGTCATGTGACAGAAATAACATCAGCTGGCGTTCCTGTTTTGTTTTTTTCTTTTGCTGATCTGTGCGCATTTTTGCAGATTGAAGCCGGTCAGTTTGCAGACAGCAGCATCATGTGTGGCTTCCTGCAGCACTCTGAGAAGAGCAAAATTTGGCAGAAGTGTTGGTGCGTCATCCCTGAGAAGGAGAGCCTGGTGCTTTACCTCTATGGAGCTCCACAGGTAAAACAACTACTTCAAGCCAAAAATATGATTGGATATGTTCATTTAGCAGATCATTCACAGTGAAGACGATCTCTTCTTTGACTTTCCTCTCAGGATGTAAAAGCACAGTGCACCATACCCCTGGTGGGTTATTCTGTGGACGACACCACCCGGCCCACAGACCCACCGGCAAGCTTCCACATCTCCCAGTCCAAGTCCACCCACAACTTTGCTGCTGAGACCGAGGAACTTAAGCAGCGCTGGTTGAAAGTAATTCGAGTGGCGGTGAAGGGAGAGATACCGGAACGTCCCGAGACCAACGGCAGCGGCGTGTCGGATAACAACAACACGGAGGAAGCCAGCACTGATAACACATAAGGGCTTGTTTTCTACAAACAAACCGCTTTTGCACTTCTAAACATGCAAACTGCAGTTGGATTGTTCAAATAAAAAGATGGGATGTGCAGATTTATTCTGCATGCACAAAATACGAACACTTGCTATCCGTTCTGTCGTCGAATCTTTATCTTAAAGACAGCATGGGAAACAAAGTGCTGGATAAGCTGCCTCTCCTCGTGTCTCTCGTGTGTCTTTGTTAACGCCTGGATTTTCTCCTGCAAGATTCACTGCTAGAGCTGTGCTGGATTACTAACAGACACTTCTGATACAATCAACACTAGAACAGAGGGGCCTCAGGATAGATCGCCTTCCCTCAAACAGGCACTATTAATGAAAGCGCAAAATCACTCTCCGTGGACTTGAGCCAGTGGACTACCGCAGACTTAACAAAGTACCCTGTGAGGATGTGAATCAGAGCAGGAAAGGTGGTCCAACTAAGTCTGCTGGTGCTGTATTTCTCTGTACATGTACAGTATAAATGTTTGTTTTTTTCCCTAAATGAACAGTTTTGTTTTTATGTACAGACATTAGTCAGACTTTGTTTCTATTAAATAGAAAAACCTCTAAATGTGCTATAAAGAATTTACAGTATTTCCCCTTTTCTTTGGTTGAGATTGTTCCAAATCTGTAACAGTGATCATGTGGTTGGATAATGATGGTCCCATCTCTCCTCTTAAAAGCAAAAGAAAGTTTCAACCTTTTAATCTGAAACAAACTTACAGATGAAGCAACATTAACACGTAAAGATGGATTCTGTTAGAAGTAGAGCCCGGTGGATGCGATTTGTAATCCTATGCCAATTTTTTAATGGAGTGTATAATTCCAGTGTTGATATATAAGATGATATTTTTATATATGTCCAGTTACAGCAGTGTTTTTTCACAAAATAGTTACAACCTACTGTGAAGACTCCGTTCGACATGCTCGATGCATTTCTAAACCTCCCCCGAGCAACGTTATCTGCAAATGTAAATTTAGTTGTCATCCTGCGGTTACGTAGCTGTGATGGGCGAAAACACCAGTCAGTCCCAGAGTTGGCTGAATCTGAAATGGCAGCTTTGTACACGTCAGCGTGTTCACAGAGAGGAGCAGGGATCATCATTATCCACGTGTCAGGGTTTCTGTTCGGATGCATATGCAGCACAATCGGTATAGCAAGCTGGTGCAACAACTGTAAATGTGTTTTTAATGCTGTAATTAATTTTATTATTTAAAGTAATTTATAGACTACGCGAGCATGATCTGTTAAACCTGGGACAAATGTTTCCGTGTGTCAGCTGAGAAGAGCATTCGGTACATCCTTTATTTTAAGATTATTTTTTTCTTTTTCCACCACCAACCCATGAAATGTGTCACAGAGATCAGTCACAGTCCACGATGGACTGTGGTGAGGAAATGTGCCTATATTTTCCACGGCGTTTCCCCCCCTCCCCCCGTGCTCAATGCTGGTGCTCACCTCTCTGAACTATTTCCGCCCGCCCCCAGTCGCCTGTATTCAAATAAAAACTAAGAGCACAAAACTTCTGTCTGCTAGATCTGAATGTAAAAGCTAGATTTTTATGCGTCCTCTCGTCCCTTTCCCAAAGGTTTAAGAATCTACGCACTTTACGGTCTTATAAAGTGTACCTTCAAAGAAAATAAAAGGGAGATTAAATGACTCGTGGCGCTAGAATGCCTGGTGTACAGTGTGTTTCAGTGTGACACTTGCCCACTTCTGTCAGCTATTGTGATGCTACTTTCACAAAGAGCATCTTGTTGTTTTGGTTCCTGGTTTTGCTTCTCCTGATAAGAAGTTTGAAATGAGTAAACCCAGACATGCATGTAAAAATAGGTGAAATCGGTCACTGGTGTTCAGCACAGCAGTGGTCGACGTCTTTGTGATGTGCGTGATAAGCTGTTAGAAAAAAACAAAAAAAAAGCAGCGTGAAAATGTCACTGTGAGAGTCAGAAGCTTGAAAAACATTTCTATTAATACAGGCTAATCAAATGTCAGCAGACGGTAACCTCGTCTTTACCCGTTAAAAATGAAAGGTGCCCGTAGCCACTGTCGTTCAGGCCATTTATGGAGCGAGGAAGGTGAGAACTGGACATTTAACCGATTTAGAAAAAGAAGTTTATTTTCACAAAAATCATCCGAACAAAACAAGAATATCAAATACAGTTTAACAAGTAAAAATTTCTTCTGCTTTTTCTTCTCCACATTCTCAATTCCTCAAATGGTGCTACTTGCACTGTGAACGTAAGCATGATCGAAATTGACACTACGAGTTATAGAAGAGGAAGGTCGGGTCAGTAGAAAGGAGTGATGTTGCCAGACATGAAGTCCTTAGCAGTGTCCTGGTTTTGCCTGTTATGAAGGCAGAAGTTCAAACTGACAGAAGGTAATCTGATCTTGGCCAGTCTCAGCTTTTGGGCTGTCGCAGCAGGCCGCGGATCCTGCGGACCAGAGCCTGGATAAAAGTATAGCGAGAGCGGACCTGGCTGTACAAGCCCTCCACCTCCAGCAGCTTCCTCTGCAGGGCCTCCCCAAATCCTGCAGCCATGTCGCTTTTCAGCTGCAATCACACAGACAAGAGAAAGAGATTAATTCCAGGCTAAAGGAAAAACCTGATGAAAATCTCCATTTAAAAAATGCTTATGGTTCAGGCCGAGGCTTAATGCATGGCTAGGAAACTGCCCCAGAATGTACAACTGTGTACAAGAGGTACAACACGTCTTAGTTTGCAGACTCATACCAGTTTACAGAAATTTCTTACCAGATCTAGATCTTGTTGGCTGACCCTGGATAGGCTTAGTCCTCGGCCTCCGCTGGACTGCAGCCCGCTGAATGAGTCTAAAGAATTTGAACATACAGAAATGTTCATGTTTACTCAACCAGGGATGATCCAGTGTCTATGCCACATCTGCTCTCAATAACCAAAAAGTGCAATGAACCTATTATTGGGATGTATTCTCTGTAACATGTGCCCCTACCATCTGCGAGGCGTGATCTGTATAAAGTGGATCCAGGCAGCAGCGAGTCTTTGGGGTCAGTGGGTATACAATGCAACAAGTAGTACTCCAGGTGACGCCACAGCACGAATAAGCATGTCTCAATCACATCTAAGCAGGAGTCAGGTCAAGGCTGTCCACAGCTTCTCATGTGGCATTTTTTTTAATAACTCTTATCAGTGTAAGATAATCAAACACTATATGGCACAGACATGATGGGCAGAGGCAGTTTCAGCGTAGCATTTATCATTCCTGGTTTAATCTTGTTAATCCCATTTCTACAAATGTGTCTGCGAGGGGCAAAGGATACAGGAGCACAAGGCCAGCAGCTTGGCTCTGTTGTTGATGAGCTGGACCAGTCGTCTCTTGGCCAGCAAGCTCCTCTGCACTGATGAGATTTTCTCCACTGCTCCTGGGCCTGAAACCAGGCCTTGGCACAACTACAGAGAAAAGGTGGTTAGAACTGACGGGAAACAACGCTAACAATCAAAACGTATGCAGGATGTGCGAGTTTATTTGGTAAACTGACGGTGGTGAAGTTATATCTCTATATACACTGTTGCATCTATCTATTACCTCCTTGAGCTCCTCAGGTGGGAGCTGATCCAGGCTCTGAAGCTTTCCCAGGCTCTGCCTGTGACTTTGGTGGAACCGGAAGAAATCAGCAGCACTATTCTTGAGCAGGTACAAGACCAAACCAAGACTAGGGACCCGAGAGTAAGCCATCGATGGCACGGTGGATGAAAGGTCTTGAAAAGAGGAGGAAGAGTCCATCGTTAAACTGAAAGTGTTTCCATAAACCGGAAACTTCAGGAACACCACAAGCTCCGAAAACATTCCATAACCATAGGCTAAGCCACATTAACGATTAGCATGAGCCAAATCCTTATTCTTCATAAGTTAGGGTAGAATATCACTGACCAGTGCGTGCTCCGTCCCTGCCAGCTGGCTCGCTGCCTGACGGGCTGAAGAGGCAGATGCTGAACTGAGCCTGGGCTGAGCTCTGCAGCAGGAGGGCCTGGCAGTACTCCATGATGTTAGCACACACCTTGGGACAAAGGACAGCAGGTTCAAGTCACTGTCGATGCAGAACTGATAACCCTGACTACAGAGAGAAAAATCCAGACATTTCAGTGCCTCTCTTGTGGATTTTGCCCCAAAGTGTCCACTCCACACTTGGAATACGTAAAATATAAATATGCTAACGGGGAAGCTGGCACTGAGAATACACTTTGCATCTCCAGTTTTACCATTTACAGAATAACCGTCAAACCTGTTGCATGGCCACCTCCATCTCTTCTCGCCGTTCTGCTGAGTCTCCAGGTGCAGAGATCTCAGCCTGTTTTAGCAACCTGTCCCGCTCACTTCCTGCCAGACGGCCGAGCAGAGACAGACATAGGCGCTAAAAAAAAAAAAGAGAGAGAGACGCAGAGGTTAAAGTGGGTTGGACAAGATAAAAGTGAAAGTTAGAACAGGTTGGTATGTAATAAAAACTAAGGGCATCATCTGACCTGGAATCTGTTAATGTGACCTTGGAACTCCATGAGCGCAGCGCTGTTGACTTCTCCACCCATCTCAAGGGCACCTGAGACATCAAGTAGTTACTGAGTCACTGATTATAAACACGTGGTTCGCATAAGGCTGATATAACATTAAAAGAGCTTTGTGCTTTCAGTTCAGGGTGACTGCTCATCTTTGTACCTGGCAGAGCTGTTTTACTGATGATGCCAGTAAGCAGAGAAAGTTCCTGCAAAGCTCCCATACTGAGCTCCTGGCAGCGCAGCAGGGACTGAATGGTGTCTGCATGGACTATCAGCCACTGGAGAACCTGCACACAGATATTTGTTGTTTATTATTACTCGCTTTCAAATCAAAAATCAAACTCAACGATTCATTGAGTAACTCCATTATTTAAAAAGAAAAAAACCACTTTGATCACTTTCTGCTTTGATGCTTTGTTTATTCCACGACTCAGTGGGGCTCATTCGTCCCCATATAAGCACGAGTGTTTCACCCACATTTGCAACTAGAAATAGACCTGCAACTGAAACTTCTCTAAAGGCACACACGTGCATCAAACGTACCACATCATTAAGCCCATGCAGCCCCCAGGCTTTCAACAAAAACACTGATAACGCATCAGCAGGGGTGAAGATGACACGTCATGGTTTAACATGAATCGAGAGTCTGTCTACGCGGCAAAGAGCAAAGAGGGGGCGACGTTAAGGAGACCATGAGCTCAGGTTTAGGGCCGCCTGCTCCTGTAATCACTGTTAAAACCTTTACTTGGGAAAAAACTGGCAGGAGTCCTTAAGCAAACCATCGTGTGTCACACCAAAGGAAAGCTTTGAAGCTGCTCCCATCCAGCATCTACAGTAAAGCTACAGAAGTTAAATAAAAGCATGAGTATGAAGATGAACTGTTAGCTTAGTCTGATGCAATGTTTGACTTTGGCAGTTTGCTGAAGGCTGCAGCAGGGGTGAATCTAAAGGGGGGTGTGGGGTTCATTTCAAGGCTTTAATCCCATTATTTTACAGATTTATGTAAAATATACAAAACAGGAAAAATATGATATTAAGTTCATGACATTAATATTTAAGCAGATAAAAATGAAAGCTCACCCCCCCCTCCCTCCCCACAGGGAAGTAAAATACACATAGGCTAGTAAAAACTGAGCCACTAGCCCGGGACTTTCTAGGCTGGACACTGAATCATTGTTAACATCTAAAGCATCACAAAGTTGTTGTTTTTTTCCTGCAGCAGGAAACGTTGCATCAAAATAGGACAAACCACAGAGAATGTCCACATGCTCGAATTTCATCATTGTAGTCATGAGATATTTCTTTAAAACCTCACACTCCCACACCCACATTTTTAAGATGGGTCGATATAGGAATTACGGCAATATGTACATTAATAGATGGGACAACATTTAAATCTTTTGAGAATTTTCAGACTCAATACGGATTGGATAAATCAGATTTATTTAGGTACTTCCAACTAAGACATTTTTACAATACAGAAATCAGAAAGAAGCTCTCGAGAGAAAGAAATCGTATAATAGGAACAATAACAGGTGCATATAAAAATCTTCCATCAGGAATTCTGTCGAAATTATATGACGGCCTTCAAAATTCGAATAGGAATGAAACATTACATATTAAACAAAAGTGGGAATCGGAATTACAACTCGAGCTATCAGAGGATGATTGGCGTTCCATATGTCTCACACAACATAATACCACTAGTTCAAGAAGATGGAGAGAATTTGGCTGGAAAAATGTAATTAGGTTTTTTATTACCCCGTATAACAAGAGCAAGCAGTTGAAAATACCCCAACAATGTTGGAGATTATGTGGAGACTGGAACGCCAACCACTCACATGTGTTCTGGAAGTGTAAATATATTAAATCATATTGGGAAAGGATTGCGGCAACAATGACGAAGGTGCTGGGGTATGAAGTACTGTTTGAGGCACGAGTAATGTATTTTGGAATATTGGACAATGTAAAAAAGGAGGACTGGTATCTGTTTAAGATTATGTTGTTGGCAAGCAAAAAGGTGATAACAAAGAACTGGTTGAAGAGCGATCCTTTAAAACTGGAAGATTGGATGGACGTAATCGAGGATATATATATAATGGAGAAAATGACTTACACTCTAAGACCTCACACTCCCACGTGCACATGTGTCATTAACACGATTAAGCAAACAGACACACACAAAAACGCATACACATGATCGTATACAAAATCAACCTAACCGAGAAGACGTCATTTTCTCTCTTTTTGCCATTTTATTTTAGGCTTTAGTTTAAGCTGCATGTATGCCTTATTTGGATTCAGCTGTTCTAGAGATTATACATCTAAGCTTCAACGTGTCCAGAACTCTGCTGCCCGTATTATCACCACATCACCCCCTCCGTCCTGCAGCAGCGTCATTGGCTCCCAGTCAAATATCGCACCAATTTTAAAATACTTTTGTAAACATTTAAGGCTATTCATCAACTCTCCCCTCCATATCTCTCTGATATGGTTCAGATCACCACTCTGCCCCCCCGCCACCATGGGGAGCAGTGCTTTCAGCTGCTCTGGAATTCCCTACCTCCTGATATAACAAATACCACTTCCTTTTCTCTTTTCAAGGCTAGACTCAAAACTCACCTGTTCAGAAAAGCTAATCCCACATAACTTTTTCCATTCTGCTATTTTAAATCTGTTTTACCTTTTATGTTTTATGATTTTGTAAATTGCCTGCTTTTAATGTTTCTGCTGTGTACAGTGTCCTTGGGTGTTCTGAAAGGCGCTTTCAAATAACATGTATTATTATTTTTTTGTGCATTTTTGGAAAAAAAAGAAAAAAGAAAATAAAAATTACAACTATTGCAATTTCTGAAATAGAAACCAATGAGCAATTCATTTTGACATAACATAGGATTTCTTACCTGATAACTCAATAACTGATCGAATAATCAATGACTAAAATTTGGATTATTACAGCCCTACATTCAGCCGAGCAAAAAATCAACCAAACCAGAACAGGAAATAAAATAATAAACTCAGACACGTGACAATATTTGAAATGACAAAGCTCAGGTCTAACAACGTTACACACTTACTTGTGCTGCCCCCTGCTGGTGATTTATGGAGGTGGAAGTCAGAATCACTTGAAAGAGCCTTAAGGTTGGTAAAAGAATCTGTCTGTAACGGTCCATAGGGCTGGGGATGAAGCCCGATGGGTCCCTCATCACCCTGCAAACCATAGAGGAACAGATGCAAACATAAGGCAAACTAGAAATATAGATTTCAACAGCTCTGAATAAAGGGCAGAGTTGTTTTAAAAAGGGATATAAGATGTTTACATATCAAATATAAGAACTTTTTAAAAAGACAGCTAGTCCTCTCACTCTCTCCTCCTATCCCCACATCCATACCTGTGTGCGTCGCTGTCGGGCACCATGTCAAACACCTGACACTCCATCAGCTGTGCCACCAGCCCACAGCGCAACAGCTCCACGGCCCCCTGCCCCGTCTTAGCCACACGAGTCAGCAGAGCCTAAACACGCAAACAAGCTTGTAGCTTCACAATCTTACACTCATTGAGGCTGCTGTGTTCAATTTTAGAAACTAAATACTGAAAACTGTCTCCTCACCATCTTGCTTTCAAAGATGTAGAGTGGTTTGAGGAGAGGTGGCTGTGGTGTGAGCAGGCTCTGTAGCGCCACATCATCCTGCCTCAAGCTCTCCACCAACGACCGCAGGTAGCCACTGTTGCAAATATACAGCAGCCACTGATTCTGACGGTCAATTGACAGGATACGGTCCAGCACGGCCATGGCCAGCATCTAACAGGGCGGGGGGGCAGAATAGTTGTTAGGCTTGGTTAACATTAAAACAGAGAAGTGTTGATAGAAGCAAAAGATACTTGGCATTCCAGAAAAGCATGTTAGGATGCTTCAAGATTGGGGGCAAAGAAAAAAACATCACCAAGAGGCTGAAATAGGCAGAGAAAGCTTCATGTAGGTTTAACCCTTACTCTGCTAATTTCATGGCCGTCACAGGCATCTCGGCACACAACCTCCATGAGGGCCTTGCCGTAGCTCTCGATGATCGCAAGGTTCTCCCGCTGCAGTTTGGAGAAACCATCTTCAGGAGCTGTGAGACGTTCCCACATTGCTTTGCCTGCTGCAAACACAAAGACATTTTCTCAGACAAACCCACCGTTCCTTTGAAATGATACTAACAGACAGTATATGTCAGAAAACACTAACAATGACTTTTTTGTAAACTAAAGAGAGGTCCTAAAGGACTCTCTTATTATAACCTGCAGTGTGTGATTGCTTCTGTGTACCTGTCTGCAGAGTGTCCGGTTCTTCAGGTTTCTGGGCAATTTGCAGATAATACAGCAGAGAGCCATACAGGTGAGCACGCAGACGCTGATATCCGCCTCCTTAAGGTGTGAAAGACATTACAAAATCGTACTGGGATCAAAGTATATCCTCAAAAGTTTCCCCATGTGAGAAATGTGGGTTTGAGTCACTAACCAGTAGAAAGTATAAAGTCCAGCAGCTTGCGCAGGATCAGGTGCAGCGCAGAGTTGGCGATTGACGCAAAGCCAGAGGATGCTTCTAATCCCACCCCCTGCTGCTGCTCAGACAGCACTGATTGGCTGAGGTGAGCCGTCAGTGTGAAGACCGCTCCGGCAACAATGGGCATCAACTCCCCTGCTGCATCCTCTGATAACACCTAGACAAAGCACAGTTACAAAAACTTGAGTATTGAACACTGAGACCAGCTCCTTATTGGACAGGACTGGATATTACTGCTACGCTGACGTGATCACTGACCTTATCGTGCAGGTCCAGCAGCAGATCCCTGATGATGAGCTGCCGCTCATCAGCAGGTATCAGATCAGCTGGGCAGGCAGTCAGCAGCGTCTCCACCAGACTCCTCCAGGACTGCAGCGCATGCCGCTTTGCACTCAGGCTCCGGCGGACACGGTTACGTTCCACCACTTGCTGCAGGATTGAGTTCACCTCCTAAGGCAAAGTAAACAGTAATGGAATTTAATTGCAGCTTTCAGCTAAAATTACAGGACGTCAGTTTGTGAGTTTCACTCACTTCCATTAACAGAGGCCTCTGTCCAATCGCTGCCATTCCCTGCAGCGCGTTCACCTCGGCGACCAGCACTCTGTGAAGCAACTGTGAGGAAAATGAAAACCAACTTCAGAGGCTGAAACAACACATCAGATCAAGAAAATACATTAGACATGGTACCCGGAAACGTACCTTAACGTTGCACACAGTATGTCCCTGCTCATTGACGTGCTCACAGTTGGAGATCACCTGCTCTATCTGAGTGCGTTCAAAGAAGTCCAGCTGCAGCAGCTCAGGCATATCCTGGCTGAATTCGATGGCATCCAGCACGCTCAGTAACTTCCTGCGCACTGATGATGAAAAGCGAGACGATCTGGGGTCATTCTTAAAAACTCCTCACATGTATTCTTCTAATATCTTTCTAAATTTGAAGGTGGACTTGTGACACGAACCTTTAGAAACTGTGTCAAAATGCAGAAAACCGCTGACTGATCTAGTCTCGTCTTCCATGCCAGATTCCCCATCTGCTAAAAAATAAAAAGGTTTTAGGTGCATATTGTAAATTTCCTTTGCAATAAACAGGACTGTCAGCTGTGAGGGCTTGAAAGTTTTCTAAAAAGATCCTTTAAGCTTTTATTTACAGCCATGGAAAGTATAGAGCAACTTTCCTTTACCTGCATGCTGAGCGTGTGGCTGGTCATCCAGCAGGAGGCTGACGAGGCGCTGTGTATGGGAACGCTGGCGGTTGAGTGAGGTCACTCTCAGCTCGATTGCAGCCGTTTTCATGAGCCAAGACATCTGGGAGAGGGCAGCAATCTGGTTACCTGAGGAGAAGAAGGAAGAGAGAAAAGAATCCTGCAGTGTTTTCTGTCCATTATTTCCTCCCTGCATGGATACACAACAACTCGTTTCAAATTAATGCTACTGCTTTGTTGGTAAAACGCCTTTTATTTAACAAGGTTAGCAGGGATTCTGAGCTCACTTGGCAGGATGAAGGGCAGGTGTTGCAGGTGTGAGAACAGGAAATCCTGACTGGTCCTCAAGTAGCGCATTGTGGGTCCAGATGTGTCTGGACAAGCACACAGCTGGTAGATCACCTGAGAGAAAAAGAAAACCAGACAAACACAAAGAAATTTGAAATATTCTGTAACATAAAATCCTCCTGCTAGCTGAGCTACATCTCTCACTGCAGAGATTGGGCCTCATTTAAACAGGGCTCGCAAAATCGCTAGCCCGATTTTTCTGGTCGGGCTACCAAAGTCCATCTCAGCCCTGCCCGTCAGGCTGTCATAGGAAGAAAAAGAATATGTCAATGCTTTTGCATTCTTTGGCAAACGTAGCTGTCAGTATGTGACATATTGAAATCGCGTTTGAATTTCCGCTTGTTTTTTGCTTCACTTTCACTTTGCGATGGCACAAACTGTGAATAGAGAGCGGCAGCTACTGACTGGTGAGTGACAGATTAGTTGCGCACCAATTCCTCTGACATCGTCTTATCACTCATTAGCTTACTATTCAAACGTGACAAGTGAAATCTCCCGCAGCAAGCTTAAACCTGTGATGCAGGTTGATTGCGCAGAGAATCGCTGATCATTATGCAAGTGCCTGTGTAAAAGCAGATGGATTTACGCAGTTATTTTAGTTCTGCAGAGCCAAATAAGACAGGTCAGGGTGAAGAAGGGACAGCCAATCAGAACAGCCGATCACAAAACGGAAAAGATATGACAAATCAGGCTATGAGGCAAAAACAAAAGCGCAGCTTTTTTTGGTTTCATGGGCAAAATAATTTCTGTGGCTGGAATATGACGAGCTAAATAACATCATGTTCTGCCGGGTGCGTCTTGTTTCCCTCGATTTCTGAGTCGACAAGCACCTTTGTTACTGGGACCAGTAATTTTAAGAAAGACCCCATTAGAACCCACGAGAAATGCAAGAAATGCATTATTGCTCAGTCTGCAGTATCTTTCCCAGAACAAACGCCAATTGCAAAAAAACTACTAAAAATAAACCAAGCACAACAAGAAGTCCAGAAGAAACGCAGAAGAAAAAGCTGTTTAGAACAGCGCGATGTTGCAAAGAGTGAACTACCTTTGGCAAAATTTAGCAGCCTTTGCAAACAAAGCAAATGATCTTGGTTCCACTTACCTCTTACCCGTGACTTCAGTGGAAATGTCAGATTCAGGATCTGACACAGACTGATCCATGTTCTACACAGTTCTTACAAGTTCATAGAAATTTCTGTTCAGTTAGAACCAAATATTTGAGTTGATGATTGTATTTTTTTTTTTACAGTTGTTGTAATTTGTGTTTTAACAATTTTTTAAGTCAATCAAAAAATTGTCCTTTTTTTTTTTCCAGGCTACTTAAATTTATTTTGGGCTACCAAAAACTGAAGAGTGTCTGCCCGAAGGGCTACCAGAGATTTTGAAATTTTGCGAGCCCTGTTAAATATTACCTGGTAGCAGAGCTCAGCCAGGTGCGGGGCCTGCTGTGTGAGTGCAGGTCCCGATCTTTTCTCTGTGCCTCTCTGCAGCCGACTCAGGATGGCGTGCAGGCAGCTACGCGGGCACCCTAACACACCTGTAAGACAAACACACTTAAATCGTCCGATTTTCTTTCCACTTAATCCATAAAAGGTTCAAACGGTGTTAAACATCATAACTGCTACTAAAATGAACATATTCACTGTAAAGGCCAAACTCTCACCCGGGTCCTGGAGATTGGTTGACGACACAGGCTTCTTCACTTCATAGCCCAAAAGATAAAGGGCCAGATTTGGTGCCTTCAACTCCAAAGACGTAATGAGCAGGTTCAAAATATGGATCTGGGTTTCGTGCCGGATCCTTGCCACCTTCTTTTGTGAGTCTACGTCTGAAAGTTAGTATTTAAGGTGTAAATTAGTAAGTCTGAGTGTGACAGGTTTAATAATTGATAGGTGACGATCGTCTCACCATCTTTCTCTGTGCCCTCCTCTGCGTCTTCATTGTCCAGACACTCCACAAAGCCTGCCATGAGCTTGTCACTTACAGCCTGAAGTGGAGACGTTTAAATTAATGCCTGCTTTAACACAGCTAACGCTTACATGCACACAGCAAAAACACCCCAAGGTTTCATGAAACCTGTTCCAAGTCATCTTGAAAATTTCAATACTGTTCAAGCCGTTTTCTTACACAGATCTAATTTACTAATATATACTGAAAGACAAACGAGTTTATATCGAGGCAACTGTTCCATCCAATTCAAAGTATGACACGCGTTTCCAGACTGTTCAGACTTGGACGTACCTGGTCATGTGTGAAGTCTCCCACCAGCCTGATCTGAATGTTTGGGTAGTTGGCGATGCGACGCAGAATCTTGGCGCTCTGGAAGGCGGCCTCTGGGTTTGAGCTGCTGTGGTAAAGATACCTGCCAAAGACAAACGGCAGAGTTCAGAACTGTGCTGCAAAGACTGAGTTATAAGCTTTACTGAATAGCCAACATTAATAAAAAGTGAACAAAAATACATTACAGTTCAAACATTATTTAAAAAAATTAAAACAGGATGTGTTTACCTCGCAATGTTGACAATGTGATCAGCCCTTCTGGTTTGAGGGCTGACGCCCTGGAGGAGCTGCTCCAGGGGAGAAACCAGCAGAGAGGCCTGGCTCTCCCTAAGAAGATCCATGAACACTGCTTCCTTCTGCAGAGCCAAGTCCAAAAGGCACAAGCAGTGCAACACTGCAGACTGCAAGTGCTTTTTACCTGTAAGGGCAGAGTGATGCACTCTTCTGTCAGAACAAAGACACAAGTTCTCTCCATTTGCCTAACAGCGGTGCATGCTTTCTCACCGGGGAAAGGTGCATAGGTGTCCAGCTGGCGGACCCCCTCCTCCAGCAGGCTGAGGCAGAGTGCCAGCATGGGCGAGTCATTGAGCAGGTGGAACATGATGCTGTGGCCCGGAGGCTTATGGGCCGGGACCTGCTCACCCTGCAGTTCCACAATCTCCTGGACAAAGTCAGACGGCTGGGGCTCGTAGTCCCGCAGCAGCTTGTGGAACACCTCGAGGACAGAGTCGGCTACCTCCCACTGGGAGACGGCAACGAAATGAAAGGGGGGGGACAAAATGAGCAGATTTACGCAGTTAAAAGTGAATCTATGTTTCGTGTCTACACCTTGACGCTAGGAGGGAGCATTACCTTCTCAGCAGGGCGACGATACGCTCTGGTGGGGAAGGGGAGGAACACAGAGTCACGCAAGAAGTTCAAGTAGGGCTGAAAGCCGGGCACACGCAACCCTGCTCCTAAATTAACGGGCAGGCTTCCCTCCACCAAGGTGCTGATCAGGTGGCAGAAAGATCGTGTCAGTGGGTACTCCTCGCAGCTCGACTCGATCTCATTCAGCTCCACCTGATGGCCATGAAAATAATCCACAAAGTTTGAGTCACGTCCCTCTTTTTACAGGATGTTTAGCAATCGATCAAATTAAAGTAAAACTTTTAGTCTCCAGCTGTTTTACTGATCTATGATGCAGATCTGTAACGGCCCAATTACAGCAGACCTGCTCAGAGCGCCAATTTTGTAAACAGAAGAACATTTAAAGACAAATCAGACCGATAACCTGTCTGCATTGTTTTTCTTTACAACAAGACAGGCTTAAATGTCACCCTCTGACCATTACGCTTGCTGAGGAGAAAAAACAAAAACAACTAAAATCTCACCTCTATCCCTGCTGCTTGTCTCTGTCCGGGGGCTCGCACCGTCTGAAGGATCTGTTTGACAACAAATGAAAACAAAATGAGAAGCTTCAAAACACAAAGTTACAGATAGAAACACAAGAGTGACGATGTTTTGTTTTCTGGAAATTAGGTTTTAAGAAATGGCTGCAATCATGAGGACTGGACATTTGCATGTTTACAGCATCTTATAGTCATTTCAGTGGTGAGAGCATTGGTGTCTGCTGACAGCTTTAGTGCAGAAATTAAGCTTAACATGTAGAGAAACATCGTAAGAGTAGAAAGGGAGTCTGTGACTTTCTGATATTATCATAATTCATATTTTATTTGCACATGACAAACAATGTTGACCCTATCAGTGTAAACTCATGTCATTTTTAATAAAAATAAAACATTGTTCTGTTTTACCTGCGTGTACTCCAGCGACTGCCAGAGTGAAGCAGCGATCTCCGGTGACTTTCCAAACGCTGCCAGGCAGTGCAGGAGCTCAGCTTTCAGGACGGGAGGAACGCTGCACTGAAGCAATCCCAACATCACGACAGCTGGGGTCCACTGGGGATGCTCGCACAAGGCCAGTCGAGCATTTTCACTCTAGAGAAGATAGAAATAAACATCTGACTTTGTGGTATTTTACACCCACATAGCAGCACAAATCCATGCCTGTTGTGGCATACCCATGTGATGATGGTGGTGAGCAACTGCAAAAACGAGGTAAGTCCTTCCATCTCTCTTTGGGTGATGCCCCTGAGTGGCGGGTGGCGGTAGTGAGCCGAATCTGGATTTGGGAGGTCTCGTCGCAGGTTTTCATGGTACAGCATGAGTGAGTGAAAAAAATGTTCCCAGGACACCGGACTGCCTGAGACTCCCTGGATGTTGTCACCTGAACAAGATTAGCATGCATTAGAGAACACTGCAGTACACGCTGGTAAGGTTTTTGATTTTAATAATTATAAATAATAATGAACCCAGACAGTATTCTAATGGTGTAAATAAAATAAAATAAAATTAAATGTTGTTTTATTTAAAAACAAAAAACAAACAAACACATTATTATTATTATTATTATTACTATTATTATTATTATTATTACAACATAATGAAGTTCCTTTTGTGGAAAGGCTTAACTTCAAATCGAATGTGTTGATTTCAACTGAAATATCACTAAAATAAATAAATAAATAAATTCTATAAAGCAATTTAGTCTTACTGTGTGCTGCCCCGTTGGTCTTAAGCAGGCTGAAGCAGTAATGAGCACACTGAGGGCCATTGGCAAGTCCTTTTAACATACGGAGATAGGAGATGTAGAGGGTGGACGGCAGAAGGTCTCCCATCTGACGTACAAACTTGGACAAAACCACCTGTGTCAACAATCACAAAATATAAAAACACCTTTAAACAAAAAGAAGCAACGGACACACACACCCCTCCTCCCCAAATCTAAATCAATTGGACAATCAGTAACAGTAGTCACAAAAACACGAACCCTACCTGTTTATGTGGAGGTCTTTGCAGGGCCATTCCCAGATAAGAACCCTGCAGGGAGCTGTGTTGAAGAGACTCCGTGGGACACCAGAACTCCAAACCCAGCTCTAATCCAAATGGGTCCTTGCTGTAAAACTCCCCTATCTGAAAACACAAACCAAAAATTCTCATCGATCAGTAATAAAAGGTTAGAGGTAATATTGCCTCATATGTATATATGGATATGTAAAAAAACAAAACAAAAAACAAAACACTAACCAGGATCATGAGGTGGTCCAAGTCCTTCCGCAATGACGACGGAAGCTCGCTGTCCATCTGTAAGGACATGTGCACGAGGCGGGCATCCTCATCGGCACGGTTACGAAGCTGCTTCACCTGCAAAAAGCCAAAATACGCTTGTTACACATTTAAATTAAGATGCAAAAATAAATAAATAAATGAAATGTGATAATTACAGAATGTTGAATCTGATAAGTTAAAAACCATATTATAGTTTTACATGTCAGTCTTAAGTTAAAAGCACCTGCAGCATCTCTTACCTTCATTGGCATAAGAGCCAGAAAGTCTGTGATGAGTGAATGGACGCGGCGGATGTAAAACTCTTCCTGGGAAAAACTCTCACATCCCAGAATGCCCTCTTTCATAAACAAGAAGACATCGCCCAGGAGAGCCTGATCAGCCAGAGCCTCATCTGCCTCGGTGAACTCAACCAGTGCTGCACAAAAATACACGTACAATAAGATGAAACGGCTGTTATCTCAGAAAACGTAAGAATTAGAAGGGCATTTTTAATGGAGACTCAAGGAATGCAGTACTTACCTGAGCCCTGTGGCAGCTGGGAAAGGACTCTCAGCAACAGAGCCCACGCCAGTCGACACACGGCCTGGAGCCCCGGAAGCTTCCATGGTTGGCTGTCCATCAGGCGACTGTGCACTGCAGACACATACTGCCTTTCTGTCAGCAATGGAAGTGCCTGGAGCAAATCTGGAGGAAAACACACGCAGGCAGGTGATTTCTGGAATCGGTGATTTCAACAGGAAAAAAAGAAAGAAAACCAAAACCATCAACACGAACTTACCATCTCTATCTTCAGTCCCCTGCTCTATGAAACTGACATCCAAGCAGTAGAGCAGTGCCATAACCAGAGCCAGGCTAACACTGTCCAGTGAGCCATCAGCCTGAGCTGTAACTGTCTCCAGGTGGCCAATGAGTGCCAGAGTGTCATCTTTTGACAGGGGTGATTGGCAGGTCCATGAAAACAGGCTGTCTGCAAGCGCCTGTCGGCATTCCTTGATGAGGTCTGCAACCTGGTGACAGATGCAGAAACTACATGTAATCCATATTTTCCATAATCCACTCTGCATTCCTACACTCTGTGTTTCTATGTTGAGAGAATTAGTGGCACTGTATTGTTCCTTTAACACTGGAAAAACAAAACAAAGCAATTTGAAGATTTATATCTTTGGTTAAAATTTATACAAAAGATTATTTCACACCTCCTTCCTGTGCTTTTCGTTGCCCAATCCGCGTTCTTTCTGCAGGCGTTCAAACTCACGCGTCACGCTTATTTCTGACACCAAAGTTAGGATGCGTTTGGTCAGACCTTGGCTCATGAGCTCATCTGTGAATCGTGTTGTCAAAGCCACCAGCTCTCCACTGAAGGAGAAAACAAATGACATTGTCAAACATAAGATTCAAATAGAATAGAATAGAATAGAATAGAATAATCCTTTAATTGTCCCACAAGGGGAAGTTTGGATGTAACAGCAGCCAGAAAGACACATATACAAACAAACAGTACACAAGACACAGAACAGAAACATACACAATTTTTACATATTTACATCAAGGGCAATGGTTACCAAAAAAATACAAGCAGGACAAAAACACCTTCATCATACGGGACCTTAACAGCATTTATCAATGTTTCATTGTACTACTTTTAGACACCGTTGTTACCTAAGATCCAGGGTGAAGGTCTTGCCCTGTCGTGACTGAATGAGTGTGCGCAGAGAGTTGGCCATACAAAGTTTTCCATCCCAGTAAAGTAACACGGCCACTAGGCCTCGTGTCAGTCCTGGAAAATAGGGCTGCTGCTGTTCACCTGGAGAGAGATGATTACATAAAAGAAACAGAGCTCAATCTCAGTGTTTGATCAGGACAATCCATAGAACCTGCTACACAATTAACTACAGTGACACTTTACCTATAAGATGAAATGGGATTAATCTATGCTGGATAAAGTTGGGGGGGTTTTCCCCTTCATGTTACCTGCCAAGAGAAGCTCCAAAGCTGCCAACTCTCCAATGTCAAAGAGATCACTGAGGATGAAAGCCTCTGTCAGAAGCTGTTCTGGAAGGAGCCGTGACCCCTGCTGACCTTGGATGGCGATGCCTTCTGTGCTGGCTTTACGCACTTTCTCTCTTTGCTCTGCACTTTTTGGCTAAAAATGAAGAGAAGACAAGACGCTGTTAATATCAGAGTCTCGGAGGACAGACTGTAACTACAAGCTACACATTGGAAGAAAAAAACAAACACCCGTGACCTGCATGTGTGAGAGATTACAGTGTTTTAAATGACCTATTCATGCCATCTTACCGGGTTCTTAAAAAGTGACAGAAAGTGAGGTTTGTGTTTCTTCAGCTGTAGGTCTAGGAGGTGAACACTCTCGGGCTGTCTCCTTAACACAGCTCCGTCCACTGTCTCCCAGAGCTCTTTCAGTGGCCCCCACAGACTGGCTCCTGACGGAGTAAATACGCTTCAGATGTTTTGGGTCGTCACACAAGTATGCAAACAACTAATTTCTAGTCATTTCGAGTTAATTTGCTATAACCATGCTTGTTAACACCACTGCGGCATTTTGCCTATCCTATAGACACTAAAAGATTCCAGAAGTATAGTACAGACACTTCTTTGCCTCCCCGGAGTTGTTAGTTTCACTTTTATTTCAAGCTGATCTATCAGACAAGTCGTGTCATCCCTCCCTGCTATTTCAGGTTGAGTGTGGGAATTAGTTCGGTGTAAATGAGTAAAACTAATTTGTTATTTAACCTCAGCTAACTTAACGTCTATTTGCTATGGGCAAGGCTAAGCTATGTTAGCCTGACAGACCCAACAACATGTGGTCAAAACATATCATAATCGACAAATCTGCGGCCAAGAAGCGCATATATCTGCGCTTCAGTGCATAACAGAGGTTGAGATTTGATGCAATAATTAAACAAAATCCAATTATTTAATAAAATATACACCTTACCCGAATTTACCGCCATCTGCGCCGCCATGATACGCTCACTAAGTTGGACAGAAGCTTCTGGGTTTGTGCCGGTGTGAAATTTAAAACGATAACTTCTGTAATGCTTTGGTCACTTTTAGTGAACAACGAATCTATCAGTCCCAATTTAATGTCCCCGCTGGTTAGTTGAGTAGATTAAATATCTTGGAAGATTTCATGATTATGTGGGCTCTTTTCAGGCGGGGTCCTCGGAATGATGGCCCCGTCCTCATTAGCAATTATGGGAATTGTAGTTCTTGTAAGTTAAAGCGTTTAAGGCATTTAATTAAATCTACAATCTGTAAACTTTAAAAAAGAGATTAAAAAATTAAATATTTTTAGGGGACTTATATAAAACAATGCTTGAAAAAATATGCAACTAGAAATAGTTCCGAAAAAAATCAAAACACAAGCGGAACCATGAGTTTGAGGCTCTTGTTTTGCTTCCGACTGTTTTGACGGTACACCAAAATGCCCATGCTAGTCTTATATCTGTGAGTCTGTGACCGCTGTGATGAAAATGTGTCGTTTATGACGTTTAATGATCTGTACCACTGCGCTAAAATTGAGGTTTTGAAAACAGTTTAATCACAGTCATGGCTCGAGTCGTGAAAGTGTTTCGGACTTTGCGAAATCATTGGAAGAAAAGCACATTTGCTGTGTGTGTCTTGTCCTACGGTGGATACTGGCTGTATGGAAAACACTGGTGGGTATTTCATGCTATGAATGAGACAGAGTGCACAAATTCCCGTTTTCGCGTCCTAATTATGTACAATATTTCATCAGTGACAGCGTCCTGCGCAGAGAGGCGTGTCTATTAGCCAGGGTAAGGTGTCACTGAATTATTACTCCAAAACACAAGTTTCCTCTTTGTGACAGTTATCCTTAACATCATCATTTGTGTTAGGAATATGGACAGCAGCAGATAGCACCACAGGAGCGAATCAGGAAAGCAACTGTGATTTTGAACCCTGCAGCTTGCAACGGGTAAGACGCATAATCTCCAGACGTCTCTCTGAGAGTCTTGTTTAATTTTTCTCAGAATATTTACAGCTTCCTGTGTTAATTTTCTCCAGGAAAGCCAACAACCTATTCGAAAAGAATGCTGCTCCTATTTTACACCTGGCTGGTGTGCAGATTACAGTAGTCAAGGTATTGTTTTCTATTTCAATTGGATATTTATCAGGTAATAGTGTCTCTGAGAGTGTCACAGAGCATGACATCACATCTAGATATTACATATCCCTCTACAGACAGACTATGAAGGTCAGGCTAAAAAACTGATCGAGTTAATGGAAGACACAGACATGCTGATCGTGGCTGGAGGAGATGGCACGTTGCAGGAAGTGATCACAGGTTTACTGAGAAGGCCAGACCAAGTAGGTGTAATGTAATATAGTAGCTTAATCTGACATCAGTTGTCTGTAATAACTATATTCAGTCTGATACTTTAAGTAATTAAATCTTTCTTTTGGTGGATGTTTTCTGACCACAGGACGTCTTCAGTAAGACACCAATTGGATTCATTCCACTAGGCTCCCATAATTCCCTCAGTCCAAGTCTTCATCTCCTCAGTGACAACAAGGTCAAGTAAGTAATGTTTCAGCATCACACACAAAAAGATCATTACATATTCCCACGACAAACTTCACTGGGTTGTTATCATGTCACTCAGTAAATCTATAGTACAGAATTCCCGATTTCTTCCATTAACTAGAATGTTTTTAACGTCATTCATTTTCCAGGGACATCACATCAGCGGCACTGTCAATACTGAAGGGAGAAACTGTACCGCTGGATGTGCTTCAAATCAAAGTGAGAAACTGCTTATATATTGCTCTACATAGCTTTAAAGTTACAAACTAATGTCTGCACTTATTTAAAAACATCTTGCTGTTTTTAACAGTAAGCCGGTAAACTGGATTCATAAAGCACATTTTCCAAAGTTATTTAATATTTATTTTAAAAGCCATCAGGTAAAAAATATATATATATTTTAAAAAACATATATGAATATTTATTATAATAAAAGAAAATTACAAGAAAAAATAAATGCGTTTTATCAGTTTTTGTGAGTATTCTTTTTTATTTTTCCATGTGACATTATTTTTCAAGTTTAAAAAATATATACATTGATTTATTTTGATGATTTTCTGTTATTCTCCTTTAGTACCACTCAAACTTATTTATTCATTGACTTTCTTTTCATATTTTGAATACACGTTGGCCTAAATGTAAACATAAACTATTCTTTTTAATTTTCTTCTTAATATTTAATATTCTCTTTTGCCATGTTGATGACTTTAAATTCAGCAGAAGAAATAAGCAAATTTAAATTCAGGTCTCCATGCAAATTATTTCATGTCCAAGGTTTGTAGTAATTAAAAAAAAGTTCTTCCCAGAGACTTCAGAATCCTTGGCACTCGGGCTGTGCCATATCATATCATCTGCAATAATATACATTTTTCCATGATGTAAAAGTGTCATATTGCAGTATCTGTCCCATCTCAGTGACACCTGTTTATGTTTCCTAGTGCACACAACTGAAAGACAAGCCAGACATATCTGACAGCAAGCGCTGAATTTCAGTTTTCAATTAGGGTTCAGTAAATAAGGAGCTACTTCAACAACCTCTAAAAAAAGCACAGATCAAAACAAACAAAGAAACTCTGTGGAGTATAACCAGGTCAAGAAGGAGGAGAGACTAGCAGCTGGTGATGTGCTACCCAAAAGTAAACAGATGACACAACTGCATACCGCTGCCATATGATAGGATGAGCAAACAGTGGATGGAAATTACTGGCGTGGTTACGTGGTGGAAAAACATGACTTTAAGCAGCTCGACCCACGACACCAAATCCCAGGTAGAAAATATGAGATATAGAGAATCATATACCCATCCCTTTTCCTGCAAATGGTCAATAATGGCCGACTCAATAAAGTAAATAAAGTATGCAATGGCAAGTTAGTGACTGTTTCTGTAATTACAAGTAGAGATGTGTGGTGCTCTGATTCTACACTCAGTCAAACGGACAGTGTTTGACTCTTAGAATATAAAATACAATAAAAATAAATAAATACATAAATAAATTGACAACTAGCTAAGTGAGGAAGTAAATACAAAGCTGAATGCATCATTTAAAAAAGAAGTACTTTACATATACATGTTGTTATCCTTGATATTTAATGATGCACTGAAACTATTCTCAGTGCTATAAAAGTGGGAATTTAGACATGAGACATGTTCAAATGTAGTTTTTAGCCGCCAGCTGTAAAAGACTGATGGAGTATTGCTGTCAGTACCCACGTTTGTGAATGTGAGAACGAGGTGACATGTCTACAGGGAGAAACTGCATTGTTTTAACACTTGGACAGGAGTTTGACTTTGAAGTGTATGTGCTTGTTTTCCCAGGGAGAGAAAGAGCAGCCAGTCTTTGCTCTGATGGGACTGCGTTGGGGGGCTTTTAGAGATGTGGCTTCAAAAATCAGCAAGTAAGATTACTCAACACTGTGACTAGACGAGGAAGACAACGATTCTTTACATATAAGAATAATTAACCATAACATTTCCCTACAGATATTGGTACCTCGGACCGCTGAAGACAAATGCGGCGCATTGGTTTAGCACTCTGAGGGTAAGGATGTTCTCTTTCCTCAAACATGCTGGCAAAGCGATTAATATGTGCAATTTCCCCTTATTTTCTCCTGCATTGAAAATAACAGCAAACATCTCACTCTATTAACCTGTTGTGGTGTAAGATTCACATCCTTACAAAAACTTGGGGGTACATTTTGAAACGAGTCAGTTGGTGCAGATCACTCGTGCTATGGATGCGTTTCACGTCTCCCATTGTCTCCTTTTGTGATTCTGTGTCTGCTAACCCAGTAAGATGAGTGTTTACTGGTTCATGAGGCTCTTATATACTGGCTAGTGTATGGTTTTTTTAATGCAGAAGTACAGTTGGCAATATTTGCTCCAGATTTTCACTTTTCACAAATCATTTGAGCCGTCCGTTAGTCCTGCAGCCTGAGCTGTAACAGTTTTAAAGCTATTCCTGTTCAAATTTGCAAATGTTTCTTTTTTATAAATCTCAAACAACATTCTTAGTAGAGAGGTAATGACACTATTCATTCACTACTATGTTTTAGGAGTGGCCTCTGGTCCGGGATGTCTCTGTGTCCTATTTGGCTCCCACGCTCCGGCCCCCCGACCTGCCCCCTGTGAAGGCCCCCAGGCCGAATCTGATCCACCGCATCATCCGCAGGCTGAAGAACTACTGGAACCCACCAGCTGAAGGTGAGCGAATGTGACTGAACTTGAACAACTTGTAGCACAACAGCCCAATAAACACTGTTTGTCTAATTGTTGCTTTGGTGGTTGTGTGTTTGGTCAGAGCTTCCAAAAGTGGAAGAGCCAGAGAAGTGGGAGGAGCAGCAGCTGTCAACGCTAGAGCTCTTTATTCAAACACACAACAAAAACCCAGTGGAGAGGGTCAGTTAATATATTATATATGTAAAGCTGTGTTGCTATTCTTAGAAAAACAAAAGAAAACATCATGTCACTGCCCCTTTTAAGTGCTCTGTGCCTCTCGGAAGTTTTTGCATTCTTTATTTTAATTTTCAGCGCATCAATGACTCCCTCAGGATCAGTGCAGAGCCTCACAACTTGACCGTGGGCGAGTTCATTACTGCGGGGTCAGTAGTGTTTTTCCCTAAATTTCTGAAAGTGTGTGATTGTGCAAAATGCATTCAATGATTTTAATCCTTCTTCATAATAGCAATAAAAAAGCAGCAGACCCGAGTGTATTCACTGAAAATGCCACAGAATTGGAGGCTGGTGCTTGCTGGCTGCAGCTGCCAGAGGTCAGAAATCCTTTAAAATCAAACCTGCTTTAAGGCTGTGATTCTATAAGTCAGTCTACTTCCAGAAGATCAGCGTGCGAGTTTTTGCCCTGACATTTAACTTTGCCACGGTCCCCGCAGGGCGCCTCTGGCTTCTACAACATCGACAATGAGGAGTATGAGGCGATGCCTGTGGAGGTAAGGCTGTTGCCACGGAAACTCCGCTTCTTCATCAGTGCCGAGCGCAGAGAGCAGCTCCTCTCACAGATCCAGTGATGAGAAAACAGAAGCCGAAAGAAGACAAGAACAGCGGGACAGAAGCCGAATTCGAGGGAAGCCAAAGAGCCAGATGCCATCAAACCCAGAGTTCACCCTCAAAATGGATTTTTGCTTCGCCAGCAGCTTTTTAAATGATCATGAAGTGCTGCTGGGGGCTGTTTTACTCCATGTAAACATAAAATATTCAGTACCAGTTACAAAAACAACTACCTTACAGGCTGTTTGCTGTATGTAAAAGGACCAAGGCTTCTTTTCTAAGCCAGTAACCCATGTACAGGCTGTCTTACAGGATGTTTACTGAAAAGTTCACTATTAACATGGTCAATAAAAATAATGTCTGCCCGCCTCGGTGCAAGCAGTTTTTCTCCCTTTGTGATATTTATGTGTTCGATATCAAGGTTATAAAGCCATCAAAGCTGCACTTCTGCTGGTCTTCTTGGAAAAATTGTCGATCTCATTTAAAGAGAAAGGAGCAAGTGACTGAGTAAAGATCAATGTGGGGACGCTGTGCCGACCTGAGTGTTTTGCAGTAGCTTGGACCTGGAGTTTTGGCACGCTGCACGGAGATGCCGAGTCTGATCGGACAGATGGCGTTAAGACAGCAAATCTGCAGGATTAAGCTTGTGGCTGCTTTGTGGGGCCCGTTGAGAATGCTGTGGGTTCATTTTGGTTTGGTTGAAAAATCTGAAGGTTTCAGGCGGAATATAAACATAATTTCTACGTTTTTGCTAAAGAACGACTGACTTTAAATACAGTTTGTTTGTTTTTTACAAAGGAGGACTATTAAATTGAAATAGGAAAATGATGCGGTGTTAGAAGAAGATTAGATAACACTTGAACCGTATCAGTGTTTTATTGTTTTACAATGGCAGTACAGTGAAACTGACAGTTGCTCATGCTATTGAGTTCTCGTGTACATTACTGACATCTCTTACAGTGTTTCGCATTAGTAGAGGTGAAGACTTGTTATTGTGTGATTACGCTTACAATCAAGAAAAAAACAGTCACACTATTTGGATACGTTGCTGCATGTGTGCAATACTTTTGCCGTCTGTGACATTCAGTAATGTGAGAAGGCTGTACAAACGAATCATTTAGCTAATGCTGGTACACATCTGTGAACAGTTCCACAAAGAAGGCATTTTATACAGTGGTTTGTGTTGTGCACATTCCCTTTTTTTCTTTTAAACATTAAACATACACCTGGAAAACAAACGCTGTCAGAGGAAAGATGATATATCAGCTGATAAGTGAACAGACTAGGTAGTCAATCGTGGAAAAGCTAAGGTCATTCTGAAGTTCTCATGACAGTGTACGTAATGTTTTCAGAGAAATCAGTCACCTTGCTCTTGTAAGTTGAAAAAAGTCACATTATGATAAGGCCCCATTCAAAAAACAGGGCTTAAAGGGGACCTACGATGCTCATTTCCAGGTCATGTTTTTGAACGGATACTACTAGAGTTGCTTTGCATCACTCAGAGTTCAAAATAATCCTTATTTGTCTTAAATACTGGGCTGTGGTGCAGATCTTTGACGTTTTAGTTTCTCTTCCTTTCTGATTGGCTGCCCCTCACGAACAGGAGGTGGGGCTTCTCATCTACACAGAAGCAACATCTTAAATATATAACACTGTGAAAAATGACTGTTCAGAGAATCTGCTTCCCAGACCTCGTTATTTGAAACTTTGGCCACGTTTAGTATGAGCGTATATGAGCCACTAAGGAAATGCAGAATAGGTCCCCTTTACTACCCTTTTCTTAAATATACAACACTTAGTGCATTTTATTTTCTTAACAAAGCCAGAAAAAATATGCTTGGGGTGGAGTACGCCAGAGAGAAAGTTAAAACCACTTCTTACATTTTATACAAGGCAAACGTCAGACTTATGTGTTCCAACATGGAACAAATTATCACCGTGGTTGGCAAAGGGGTGGCTGAAATAAAAGCACTCTGCCAGCAGTATTCAAAAGACACAGTTGGCCCATTTCTAAAGCTGGGTTCACTGATGAAAGGACTGAGAAAAACAGACGGAACAGACCGAGTCCTTTCCGTGAATTTGCCCACAGAGGAGGAGTTAAAGCTTCTGCTCGGCTCAGGACGTTACAGGGTTTTTTAAACGCGCACAAAGAGATCTTTGTCATGAACACATCTGAACAGGAGCTGATCAACAAACAGCTTCATCGATGACGCTTTAGTTAGCAGAATTCTAAGAGACATATGAACTTCTGCTCGTGAACAAGGCTCTGCAGTAGTTTGAAAAAGAAAATGTGACGGCTCATTTACAGGTGCTCCCGCTCTGGAACAACTAGATGGCTCAGACTGTAAATCATAAAAACAGCATATAAAAAGTTCAATTTAAGCGTGACTGTGTGTATCGGGAAACAGTCCCGTGGCGGACGTGGTGCAGCATTCACAATAAGAGTTACACATTCATTGAAAAGTCTTCCACCGATTATGACAAATGAGAAGCTTCGACATACAACAATGCAAAAGGTTTCCAGAATGCGTCGATCTCCTGCACTCTGTGATATCTAAATATTGTTTAAGGTGCATGAAGGTGAGCAAGGTCCTTAGAACAGCTTTTCCCTTATCACTCAGATTCATATTGCTTCCTTTTTCAAAGGCAATTAACGTGGTCCAAAAGCTTTTTTTCCCCCTCAACCATTTCAGGAATAGTCAGACAAAAAAACAAAACATAAGAACAGAATTACAGCTGTTATTCTGAGGTCTGTGTGATTCCCCAGGAAAGATATCTGAAGTGCACAAATTCATTTCGAGGAACCTTAAATCCATTTTTTAGACAAACCACAAGTGGACGTCAAAGTGCCGGTGACTTCACTACAGTAGCAGGTGCAATCATCAGACAGTTTACATTTTCATCCAGTGCTTCAGTCCTGGTCACTTAATCAAAGTCAAACAAGTATGCACACAAGAAAACTGGTTCAGACAAAAACAGCAAGGAGTGACTCGCATAAGATGTTAATGGCCACAAGTCTGCTCAGCAGTATTGGTGTTTATCACCCACTGTGAGGAAGTGCACAATGTTAGGTGTCCTTTTCTTCCACAGTGGTTGGAAACAGTCTCCTCAGGTTAAGATGAGACACACACACAGAAGAGAAGAGAGCAGATGAAGTCCCAGGATGGAGGCAGTGTCTTCAGAGTCTTGTATTTGTGACCCTAGTAGGCACATATAATCCAGGCTTCCGAGTTTCCCGGGTTGAATGGGGTTCAGGGGCAGCAGAGGTTGTCTATGACCAGCGTTACATCGAAACCATAAACCTCCAGCAGGTCGGCAAGGAAGGCTCGATCTCCCTGGGGATCCAGCCCCATGGCCCTCACGTGCTCACCGGTGAGAGTGGGGTCGGCGCTTCCTGCTACCTCTGACAGGGTCTGGAAGATGCGGTTATTAAGCTCCATGAAGAACCTAAGATGAGATTAAAGGCAACTGCATTAATACGTGGGCCACACTGCACTTGTCTGAGTATGACTCAAGTCCATTATCAACCATGCAACCAGCTGTCAAGGACTCACAGGATGAAAAGATCCTCTTCATTTGATGTGCAGTCTTCACCCACCTCCTGAGAGTACAGCAGCAGTTGCCTTTGAAAAGAAAAAGTCAGTCACTGTAAAATCTAAAAATAACAAACGCTCATTTTGCAGCGTATTTCTATGACCACAAAACAAATGCATTTTGCAAATTTAAACAAAAAGAAAGAGGAGCGACACAATTTTAACGCACCTCTGCTCAGTCAGCTTCCTGTATTTCTCCTTGTCTGCTGCGGTCAGCCTGAGCAGCTGCTGCAAATGGCTCCTGTGAGTTTTCACATTCTGGTTATCGATATAGACGTCATACAGCTCCTTTTTCTCCTCAAAGATCTTCTCCGTGGTGCCTTCAAACATATCATGTGGGAAAGCATGTCTATATAAAAGAACTCATCACTTTATGTTGTAAATCAAACATTTACAGTTAAACTTCACTCACAGGCCACGTATGACAGCTCTGTTTCCAGGGCAGAGATGTCGGCTATGTTGATGTAGAAGAAAGGCCGTAATTCAGGCACAGAAACTCCAATGCCAGGTAATGAAACGTTGGCCAGGCAGCAACAGCAATACACTGAGGGAATATGAAAATACTGAATGAAAACCCTCCAAAAAGAGGAAAAAACACCACACATGCTTCTCTGTTTGACTATTCGTTACATCTTGATCCCTTTGCATCACATTATTGTGAAAACAGGATGTGCATACGCAGTAAATCACATATTACTAGAGCTATAGAGAAATGTGCACAAGCTATGATTAAGCAACTCACCCCTGTAGCAGACAACTCCTACAGGTGGAGGCGAGAAGATGAGTATGCGCTTCCGAAGCAGCGCGAACTTCCACAGCACCATTATTTGCTCCCCGAAAAACTGGATGAACTGGGACATGCAGCCAGCCGGGTGGGTGATCTACAGGGTGCAAGTAGTGGCAAATGTGGTCATTTTTGGGGTTACGTTCGATGTTTCAGAGCATTCAAGACAAGGGAGCATCAGTAACCAAAGTGTGTGCTTTCAGACCTTCATTTCAGGGTGCATGCAGCGGCTTATATTAGTAACACTCCAGGTCGGGCAGGCGGTGACTAGTCCGTTTCCTGTAGGGGGAAGAATGGCCTTCTTATCCTCATAGAAGGCCTCTAGTGGAGAATACTGGCCAGGACACTGCAACTGGTGTCTTCAAGGGGATGACAAGGGGGAAAAAGAAGGAATGTGAGCAGATTAAGCTTGAACTCACTTCTTTCTGCACATTCCCACCGGTGCTCACAGCTCATGTTACTGCGTGGACTTTAAATTTAGCCAGTGTTTGGTCCTCCTAACGCAAGAGCACAGATTGTGCAAAGCAGAAGTTATCCATAAATTGCACAGTGAGATCATCTGAGGCCAGCTGTATGAAATAAATTTAACTTTTCTATTTGATTTAACCACTTAAGCCATACAGATCACACATTTTAGGCTTGCTACTGCAAAGTGTCACACATAAAATGTAGCCAGGATTTCCACACTCCCTTCAAGTTACAGCAGATCTGCTTTAACTGTAACCCAAACCTGTGGTTGTGTCACATACTGTATTTCTACAGTCAGTGAGAGTCAGGATTTTATCACAAGGAGAGCAGTGTTTCAGAAGACAGGAGGAGAGATGCTGTTGGCAGTATTTTCTTCACTCCTGTGCTAAGACTTCATAGAAAAACTGCATGTCAGTGGGTTCTTGTGACAAAAGCTGCAACTGGGATCCTGAGTTCATGTTTAATAAATGAGCCTATATTAAAGGCAGGCATATAAAAAGGAACCTGTGGGCAGGGTATGAAGAGGAAGGAAGAAAACAGCAACTCTACATGTCTCACCTGACTTGGTTCTCCAGGAAGTGCATGTAACGGTAGAGCAGAGTGTAGGACGGAGACAGAATTCCCACAGACTTCATTCTCGCTCCTCGTTCCAGCTCACTCTCCACGGGCATGTTCGCAAAACATGCCAGACCGAAGTAGCCACCCTTACGGAAATATCTGTCCAGTGGGCATAACGGAGAGCAGGAGACCGTCAGACTGACAGATTTCTGAGCCTCATTGAGCTGAAAATCTGACATGTGGGAGTACGTACATGAAGTCGCTGGTGATCCGATGAGAACCGCTGGCCATTGACTTGAATTCAACACCATCCAAGTTGATGTCATGAGGCAGGCACCACTCTATCATATTCCCTGCCATTCACAAATACACACACACAATAACCCATGAAGTCACTTCCTACGCTGTCTACTTTCATCCTGGCAACTTCCTCCAATCCTGCATGTTAGTCATGTGTTAGCCAGAGGTCAGGGAGAGCAAGAAAGCAGTGACTCAGCCAACACAACTATGTAAAACGTGAAGAAACTTAGGAATTAGAGAGTTCTGATCAATTCTACACAAGATCTAAGTGGAAGGATTTCCCCTTTAGACGATTTGGGACTTCAGTAACTTATTTTTGCATGAGCTTTAAAGGATGTTTGACTTTTGTCTCGTGTTGAAAGGTTGCCTCACAATAGCTGAGGTTATTTCTTCGTTGTGGCTTTTATGAAAACCGTTCAGCATAATGCACGGTTGCACAGATAAAGATGTCAAAACATCACATGATCATCATTTCTGCGGTTACGCAGTCCATGTCTGAGAATTTTAAATGCGAAGGATAAAGAGACCAAAGTCTGCTTGCTCACCTGATCTTGTATCAAAGGTAACCACAAACACGGCCACTATCTGGTCTTTTTCCTCCCACTGATCCTTCACTGAGAGGCCGGGGAAAGGGGCGTTACGGTCTGCACCGAGAGGCTGCGGGCGATCCCAGCCGTGCCCGGACAGCTCGGTTCGGCCCGGGCTTCCGTCCCCTTTGACAACAACAGCAGCTGTCACATTGCGTGTCGGACCGGGGGGGATGATGATGGTGGTGGCGTCGATGGTGGTGCTGCTGCTCCACCCAGTACCAGCCGCAGTGTCTGTCGGCGCACTTTTCTCCGCCGCGGAGTCTTCTTCTCGCGGCGGCTGAGGCGTAGGTTGAGCCGCCTGGTTCGGATCGGGCGGTGGGATCTCCTCCCAGTCCAGGAGCGGGGCTCGGTCCGACTGTTCCACCATGGTGCTGCTGCAGCCTCCGAGGACACGAGAAAGAAGGGGAGAAAATACACAAAGCTCCGACGCGTCGAGCGGGTTAAGCACGGCGTGAGAGACGGATCATGCTTTCCTGCTGCTCGCGGAGTTGTTTTCTATGTATTTGTAAGCGTGTCACATCCACGGACGGGGCTTCTTTTCCTCCTCCTGCCTCACTGTTTTGATGACGTAGCCCACTTCCGCCCACGTGTCTATATTACTATTTAATACAGTGACCTATTTTTTTTTACATTTCCCCTGTCAAATACACAAACTTTTAAGTTACTTACAACAATGAATATTTGCAACTGTCCTTAATAATGACTGTAAAGCGACTTAATAGGCTCATTTAAAAAATATCTTATAATGAATTTTTATTCTTACTTTCAATGTCAAATGTTAGCTTTACGTAATATCCCCACACTACCCTAACATTAACGAAATATCACATTTCTTTACTAATGCTTTACGTCAAAGGTGTTTCTTCAATTACCACAACTCAACCAATCAGAGAGCTGGATGACTGAAACCGGTGGCGTCATTTATTTAAACAGGAAGTCATGCATATGTGGCGCGAAATTCAAGCGTGTTGGCGTGGAAGGTCATTTGTTTGTAAGTATACGTGATAAACACACGTTATTAGGGGTATAAGCAATATGAGAAATATCTTTCGAGCTTAATGTTTTTGCTGGCAATAATAAAACAACTGGGCGGGGAACTAATTAATTTGACTTTTAGTGGGCTGCTTATAGTAACCCTTTATCCTACACTAGGCCTCTGGCTTTAGAGGTGTGGGGGTGTAACTGTAAACTTGTTACCTCTATGAACAAGCAGGCTTCACATTTTGTGCATAACATCAGTCCAGATTTAGTACAGCGCTGTTGTGCTCTCGGGTGTAAAAGGATATGGCATTATAAAAGAAGCCATTCCCCAAACTCAGGCCCCAAGCATGGCTACTTTATTTGATGGAATCAGCCAGCAGCTAGATTTTTCTAGCTGTGGAGAAGAGAGCAGCAGCAGCAGCAGCAGCGGTGACAACTCTGATGACAGCACCTCCAGAGTCTACAGTCCCACCTCTGCCTGCAGGACCCCCGGAGCGCAACGTCACTTCAGTAGAAGCAACTCTTTATGTTCCCCTCAGCACTGTACCAGCCCCATACCTTACGCCTTCTGGAGGAAGCTGAGACTGTGTGACTCTCCCAGCACACCCAAGGTGGGGAAGAATATAGAGTAAAGATGCTTCTGTTTCCCGTCTGTGTGCTTGAATGATGTTTGTTTGTTTTTTCTTTGTCTTTCTCTCTTTCTATAGAGTTTGCTATCAAAGGCCTCCCAGCCTTACTCCAGTCTTAAGATAAGTCGTCAACAGCGAACTCTGCGTTTTGCATCAGCTGCCGCAAACCTAATCACAGCACCTCTCGTCAACGTGAATCCTTTCACCCCAGACCCGGTGCGCAGGAACAGCGAGCAACCGTGGAGGAACAGTTGTAGAAGTGACGATGATGATGACTTTGGCCGCAAGTATGCGATTCCACCTTATTACATGCCGGCTGTCACAATAAGAATCTCCAACTGATGACAAAAATGCTTTCAGGATTCAAATTGAACTAGTTTTGGTCTAAACTTAGAGACGTGTCCTGATACACAGGCCTGACTTTTGTAGTTCTGTATATAAAGGGCTAAATGCCCTTTCTGTATTCCAGGTTTAAACACAGCCTAACGTCATCTGAAGAGGATGATGACGCCTTTCTCCCACCAAAGGTACAAAGCTATTTTTACCAGTACTTGTGTTGAATGTAGCCCTCCCCTTTCAGATGCTTCTGATATGATTTCATCATCGGGCTTTGTCATCTTCAGCTGCCTCCTCACTTTGTGTTTTGTCCAAAAATGACATCCTGCCAGCCCTACTTCCGGAATTTCTACAAGGAATCTCTAGCAGAAAGAAAACTGCTGTCAGAATCCTCACAAAGTGATTTCCTTGTGGACTTATTACCATATTTGGTGAATCATCACAGAAGAAACCCCAGTTCTCCTCTCATGCGGAGTGACGTGTGCTCTTTCTTTAGAAATCTTTCCTTCTTACCATGTCTGTTTAATCTGGCAGAGACGAGCTGTCCAAGCCTTTATGCTGTCACGCTACGAGAGCGAATTCCTGGAGCTAGAGTGCATTGGTGTGGGTGAGTTTGGTGCAGTTTATAAGTGTGTGAAGAGGCTGGATGGTTGCTTGTACGCCATCAAGCGCTCCAGACGACCCCTGGCAGGCTCTGCCAATGAGTGAGTCAGCACCGTTTCTGTTTGGCTAACACACATCAGCCCTCCCTATCGTTTAAACACCTTCACTGATAAGATTTTTTTTTTTTTTGTTCTTTTATTAGGCAGCTGGCCCTAAAGGAAGTGTATGCACATGCTGTGCTTGGGCACCACCCACATGTTGTCCGATATTACTCAGCATGGGCTGAGGATGATCACATGATTATTCAGAATGAATACTGTGACGGTAGGTTTCAAATCAGCATCTAAAGTAGAATATAAAATGAAGGACGGCGTTGATTTTTGTCTTCCCGTGTGTGTCCCTCAGGTGGAAGTCTTAATGGCGCTATTGTAAAGAGGGAGGCAAAGGGAGAGCTGTTCACAGAGGCAGAGTTGAAAGATCTGCTTCTGCAAGTGTCTGTGGGTCTAAAATACATCCACGGCTCAGGCCTCGTTCACTTGGACATCAAGCCAAGTGCGTCTGTGTGACCACTTCTCCCTTTGGACGTTCAATCACTGTGCCTCGTTCCTAACAGTTTTTTCTTTTTAGGTAATATATTCATTTGCCACCGCCCCAGCGCAATTGTGACGGGTGAGAGTGAAGAGGAAGAAGATGGAAACCCTTCAACCAGAATCATTTACAAAATCGGTATTGATGTTGAATAAAGTGCTACCTTTTTGACCGATTTATTTTTGTTACCGTCGGCTGACTTTGAGTTTTCTGCAGGTGATCTGGGTCACGTGACATCAGCCACCAGTCCTCAAGTTGAGGAGGGGGACAGCCGCTTTCTGGCCAGTGAAGTCCTGCATGAGGTAACTGTTCTGAATGCTCATTCGCATTAGAGGAAAACTGGTTAGTTGCACTTTCCTGTTTTGTGGTGTTTCTTGTGGTAATTTCACATTTCAGTTGTCTCACTGCTCCCCAGGATTACAGTCACCTCCCCAAGGCGGACATATTTGCCCTGGGCCTCACGGTGCTGCTGGCTGCCGGGGCTTCTCCTCTGCCGCTAAATGGAGATCAGTGGCACAGTCTTAGAGAGGGGCGTCTCCCCAAGCTGCCACAGGAGCTCTCGCCTCCCTTTAGATGTTTACTTCAGGTAATTCTGTAACCTTGTTGTTTTAAAAATATTTCATTTAATGCTATTTAAACACTCATTCTTAGTTGCCACCTGTCTAAATATTATTTTTACTTGTTATAGCTGGAATAGCTTATCTTTAGCACTCTTTCTCTGTCAGTTGTTGCTGGAACCAGACCCAACAAAGCGGCCATCTGCTAGGGAGCTTTGCAAGCACACAGTCTTGAGGGAGAAGAGGACTGAGAGGCTGGCTGCTCAGCTGCGAAGAGAGTTGACTGTAGAGAGGTTCAGGACCGCCATGCTTGAGAAGTAAGAAGAAAACTGAAAATAATTTAAGCTGCAGTCCCCAGTTTGAAGGTTTCAGACCCAAGTCGCACTTGAAGTATTGCAGTAATTAATGGAGATGATGGGAGACTTTCAGAGTACTTATAAGTCACTTATAATAAATAAATGCATTGTTAAGGAAGTGAAACCCCAAGAGAAGTTATAGGCCCAAGTGTTGCTTCTGAAGCGGTGACAATGCAAAAAAATGCACGAATCGTACCAGCAGGTGGTGCTGTTTCATCTCAGCAATGCTGTAGTAGTCGCCTGTGACAGCCTGTAGTAACCTCTCATTCCTATGTTCATATTTAACAGGCTGGTTTTGGTATCTTAATGACTAATTATAGTCGAAAACACTTTCATTTCCCCTTTCAGAGAACTCCAGGAGGCCCGTCAGGCAGCTTTGTCACCCAAGCAGAACCACCTACAGGGGCACAGACCACCTGTCAAGATGGGCTCCCTCCCCAGACCAGGGAGGAGGCTTGTTGGTAGAAAGACTGCAAGATCCATGAGCTTTGATTGCCCAGGTTATGAAGTCTGATGAGATGACGTGAAGCCTAATTTTCTGTTTTTTGCTGTGGTGTTTACTGTGACACTCTGCCAAGAAGTTGTGGTAAAGAATGCAGCAGAAGGCAATGTAGCGTGACTCCAGCAGCAACCGTAACAGAGACGATCGCTGCATAATCTTATTTTACGTTGTGACTCAGACTTAAAGCATTGGACAGAACTGTTTTAATTATATTCTTGACTCAAACATGTTCCAGGTGATAATTTTAACATCTCATAACAAGTGAAGACCAGTATGCTTAACAAGTCAGGCACTTGGTTGTTTTTGTTTTTCGTTTTTTGTTTTTTTTTTCTTTTAAAACCTGTAAATAAACATTTTAAGCATCTTATCAGCATTTTATTTTGTGTTTTGAGTAGACTGTTTTATTTTGTTTTCCTGTGTCTCTGTGGTGACCTTTGTAATCCAGAAGATGAACAGGGACTTTCCAGTGTAGTGTTGCTCTTATCTATAACTACAGCCAACTGTATTTTGGGCTTGAAAAGCATGAGCCACCATACTGTGAAAGTTATTTGAAAGGCTCTGTTTGTCATAATCTTAAATACCAACTGGAGTATAGGCTTCCCCAAGACAGATCCAATTAAATTTATTTACCTCCCCCCCCACACACACACTTTTCTTTTTTTTTTTTTTTTGGACGAGGCCACATTAGCACTGCCACTGATTCTTAACACAATACTTTCATAACTGCATAAATTCTAATAATAGTATAATATATAAATATCTTCCTGTCACAATTTCTAGAGGCATTAAATGGCAAATATGTTATTTAAAAGTCAAAGTATGTGGATAAGTCAAATGGGACTTACAATATTCGCTTTCTTAAGCTTGTGAAAACATGTCCAGAAGAAATATAACTGTGGGACTATTTTAATGTAACATATTCAGTCAAAAATGACCATGATTAAATGTATATGCGTTTTTGACGCCTTCCGGGTAGTTTGGAGTCAACACCGTGTATGCCAGTCAAAAGATACATAAGCAGGCAAAATTCAGACGGTATTTAAAGGCGTCATGACGCGGTAGCAGAAACTGTTTTAAAGACTGAAGCTAGTCGGCAGTCTGCCGCATACATAAGTTTTCACTTCACGCAAATAAGTTAACGTAGGTGACGTAAAAGCGTGTAAGCGAAACGAATCGATATTTGATGTGATTTTGGTGTTAGGTATACTTTAGCTGCCTGTTATACTTTTAGTTTGTTCGACGTTAAACAACTTTGACGAGCCGAGCCCAAGGTAAGCTAACGTTAGCATTAGCTTAAACTATTTTTTTTCTTTAACCACTTGAAATCCAGTTATTAAAATACAAAATTCCTAAACTTCCTCTGTTTTGACTGACATCGCTTAAATATCGGTTGGGAACTGACTTTTTCCTCTCCCTCAGCGACTGTCAGAAACAAATTTCGATGTAATGTTAAAGTGTCCGGTTGTGGCATCTTCACTGCTATTATATTATTTAATATCGTTGTTTTTATCTAAGGGCTCAGGCTGGTTGTAGATGGACCTCTCGACTACTCGGGTTACGGCGAGTGAGCTCATTTTCGCCTTCCTTCAAGAGGGCCATGAAAGCGCAAGCTACATGAAGGAGCTTCACTCGCTAGGCGAACAGTTCAAGTTTTCTTGGGACATCAACAGCAACGGGCACGACGCACGTAACCTGGGTAATGGAGAGCTTGAAACTGATGGTTATCATCCAAGCAACATCGGAGTCTCTATGCAGGATCTTCACCCCATAGTGGATCTACAGATCCGGGGTAAGTAAAGTAAAACGATGTAAACTGTACTGTCTACAGTCAAGTTTGGTGCCACAGTCATCAGCTGTTTATTTATTTATTTTTAATCAACAATGAGCTGTGTGTGGCAGTTTTTGAGACAGTGTAATAAAATAAATGTTTTATAAACATGTCTTGAGTTAAGAGACCTGATCAAATATATAGTTTGACCCAGATGTTTGCAAATAGTGCCATATTTTCTAAAAGTTATGCCACTAAATCACAATTGACTGAGTTGTTTCCAGTTAATAACAAAACAACTGAAAGTGAAACCAGGAAATGACCCTGACTCTGTTGTTTATGCTACAGAGCTGAAGTTAATTAGCAGTAGTCCAGAATGTTAAAATTGTCTTAATGGAAACTATAGAAACACGACTTCAGCCATAAATGTTAAACTTTACTCTGACTAATGCAATTGTATTTTTTTTGCTGCAGGAAATCATGAACAGGCTGCAGCTGTTCTTGAGGTTGCACGAGCATTGGGAGAAATCGCTGCTCAGTTTGAAGACAGAATTGTTACTGAAGCTACCAGGAACCTGAGCAACAACATATCAACCTCCCCTCTCCAAGTGAGTATGGGTTCAGCTAGAGGACTACTCAGTGCACAAACGAGGGCTAGTTTTAAATATGCCAGTGAAAAACTAATATGTGGATATATTGAGATTACCCTAGTGATGCCACACCAGGTTGTTTTTATTTTGAGCCCAAGTGTATGGACTGATCTATTTGTTTCTGCTTTCCAGAAATGGAAGGATTACCTTGCCTTTGAGGTAGAGAGGGTGATGATGCGTTGGGTAGGTCCTGACCTACCCCGGGAGAGAGTCATCATAGCCCTTGCACTTACACTGGTGAAGAGGGTGTGCGTGCAGACCCCACAGAGGTTGAGAAACCTTTTCCACACCGCCCTGCAGTACATCAACACTGCATGGGCTCTGTGACCGAAGAAAAGCTGTCTCTAAGGAAATGACAGTTACATCTGAAACTGCAGTTTGCGTCTCATGATTAGCCAACTGTGAAAGGAGTTTGTTGATGTGCCAGTGCCGAACACTTCTGAAGATCAAAATGAAAGCGTTAAACATGACACTTGAATTTCATTATTCCTTTTGTTTACTATTGCTTAAGTGTTATTTGTCTTTATTACTTAAAATGTTTACTTTATGTTGCTTATAAGTAGCATGATTAAAGTTTTTTCCTTCAGTTTAATTTCATTGTATATACACAAAAACAATAAATCACAGCTGAAGTAGTTTAATCTCTTTATTGTTTTTTGCTTCAAACAATGTTCTGTAGGAAACTCAAGGTACAAAATGCCATGTTGGGTATTGTTTTTGACATCCATCCTGCTCTGGACTTGTAAAGTTTCCCTTTGAAAGTAGATGTAGTTTAAGTTGATGAGTGTAACATTTGCAGTACTGAAGGTGACATGAACATTCATACAAATTCCTATAATATCTTTAAACTCAAATGATTTTGCGTGATAGCAGCAGTGAGGGTGTGTTAAGGACCAGGCTAACAGATTACATGAGTTCCTCATAAATTTCCCAGCTGTTTTCCCTCTGAGGGAATCAAAGGGAGATTCCACACTATTTGTTTCCACTTCCTGTTCAGTATATTATTTTGGTTTCTTGTGCTCTGCTGGTTTACTAGAATGTTCAGTGATTTTCTTTAATGTAGTGTGAACGCAAAATCCAAAATTACAGCTACGTAAGAGGTTGAGTTTGTTTGTTCTGAAGACTTTCCTACAAATCATATTTGAAATGGTTCCAAGTGGTTTTGATTGTCTTTTGGCAACCTGATTTTGCTTTCAATAACTCTCAGCATGCTACTGCTTTTCTTTCTACTTGGGGAGGGAAGTATTATGTTGTCACTGGGGCAGACACTTACAAATGAACCTTTGTGGAACTAGTCGGGTATTATGAGCAGTGCCGCAATAAGGGAAAAGGGGACAAGGCAAAGTACAGAGGACCAAATAAAGATGCTGGGGCGCAAAAGCACGACAGCAAAGTAACTGAAATGAGGGTGAGATTAACTGGGATAGGTGGGAATAGAGATCCAGTCAAATTCAACCCTAAAAAATGTCAAATAAACTAGATTGAATCAATGTGCTGCATTCATGCCCTACTTTTCTGGAGTAATTATAGCTCACTTTACACTGAAAGTAATCGGTGGTTCTTGTTTGGCTAATGCAACCAAATATAGTAGATTAAAAAAATCAAAAACATCTGGTTTCTGAAACAATATGCATCAAGATTTTTTTAAATGTTTTAAAACCACAATATATTTAAATTTATGTACTGATATCACAAATTTATTGTGCAATATGGACACGTTAGATTCATTTTTGGTTTCAATCGAAAATATCAAAAATACCATTCACTTCTATAGAAGTCTGTTTATGAAAGTATCAGATTTACTCACAGGGAGAAAAATATAAATAACCCTTTGTTGCGTAGGAGGCGGAAGAGCAAGAAAATGTCGCACAACATCACAACTTATACTTGAGGTTTACGTTTCCTGTGAGAGCACTGTCAATTTTCAATCCAGCGTCACTGGCTCCAATGAAAGAAACAATGCAAATAGCAAACCAAGAGACACGACAGAAGCTGAATCTAAGAGAAGAGGGATAAAAGTTCACACACGCTTTTGTACTCAGTAATAAGTACAAAAGATTGGAGGCAAAAAGAAATTGGAAACAAAATTGCAACTGACCCCCAAAAGAAAAACAGAGAAAATAAGAAGTAGAGTGGAGTGCACCGTTTTCACATCTCTGTGTTTGCACCTGGTTGAAAGAAGCAGCGAGGGACTCCCAGCACTAAGGTTGTGGATGACAAGACATTCTGGTTTGCTGGGGGACACTTTCACACATTTTATACCCGGAAGATTTTTAAAAACTACTTTTAAGGAGAGTCTCACCGTATGTATGCAAATACCTTTATTCTACCTTAGCATTCTACACTCCCCGCTGCTGAGGATAACACTTTTTTATGCTATTTCCTCTGAAAGCGTATGAGAACGAAGGCTATAACAGCTGCAAGGACTGCCAGAGCAGCCCCTCCATAAAGCAACACTGGGAGCTCTGATTCTGGCTCCGGCTGCACTGGGGCCTCCTCAGCTGGTGCTTTGACAGGGGCCTCCACAGCCTCTGCGACTGGAGGTGCAGCGACCGTATCGTCTAGCTCTGCCACAGTCTCTGGTTCTGGCTGCGATTCCTTTGGCTGGTGAAACACAGTGATGGACTCTGGGTTCAGCTCTGGTTCGGACGCTAGTTCTAATGTGTAATCAGGCTCTGCTGGTGTTGTCGGGATTTCCTTGGCTGGAGATGGGACTGCCATTTCAGCAGGCACTGGATCGGTCACTGGGGCAGTGACAGCAGCTGGTTCTGGCTCAGGCTCTGGTTCCACTGCAGCAACAGACAAAGGTACTGCAGGTTCAGCTTCAGTGGGAAGGGCTTCAGCAGGTTCAGAGGCAGAGGGAAGCAGCTCTGGTTCTGAGGAAATGAATGAAGGTTCTGCAGACAAGCTTGCAGGTGTTTCTATCACAACTGGCTCTTCTAATGAAATCAGGGAAGCTGGAGGTGTGGGGTCTGCCTCAGCTGTCACTGGTGCAGGTGCGGTCTGGACTCTTAATTCCTCCCTGAGCTCAGCCAGCTCACTGTCAGTGCCTAAAACACTCATCATGCTTTCTTCTATCACTCCGCCTTCACTGCCTTCCTCCAACAGCTCGGCTTCCTCGCGCTCCACATGGACGATGTCCGAGTTTGAGGAGTTGTTTTCACTACGCTCCTCGACCAGAGCAACACCCTCGTTGCTGTCCAGGCTCTTGATGTCTTCAGGGTCCATCGCACCAACCTGTGCCCACGACTCGTGGCCAGCCAGAGACACAGGTAAGCTTTCTGTCTGCCAGGAGCTCTGCTCGCTGCTGTTGTCTCCGGTGCACAGCAGTGACGAGGGAGGGCTGATCTGGTCGTGATCCTGGTCTCCTGAGAGGATGTAAATGTCGTTGCTGTCTTCGGCAATAGTCACACCTCGCTCTTCATCCAACACGAGGCTGAATACTTCACCCTGTGGCACACAGAAACAAACATGACATTTACATTCAATTCATTAGTTGAATTTGTTACAATCTCTGTGTTTTGTTAAAGTTTAGTCTCTGGTTGCAACATCAGAGGGCACCTTCTCCCAAGAAAACCAGCTTAAGAAATATGAAATAAAAGAAATAAAACTACAATTTTAGCAACATGTAAAAGTTTCTCAGTAGTCATAAAATTATAACCAAGAATAAGTTATAAGGTTACATAATAGGAATTCAGAACAGGACTGCTATAATGGGGGGGGGGGGGGGGGGGGGGCTTTTGCAGACTAAATCCACACTTGTTTTATCTTCTACGCCACCTGGTGGTAAACAACAGAGGAAGGAAGCATCTGTAAGCTGAGGTCTTGATATGTAACATGCAAATATAACCATGTGAGTAAGAATAACACAGGGCTGAGTTTGCTGGAAGAAAATCCATTTAAATAAGTTTCATAAATCAATATATCGAAGCTTAATATGTTAAAGTAAGTTTTATCATGCAAACATTTAGCAAAGAAAAAATAATAATTTTTTTAATATGAATGCACATCACTGCACTGACCATGCAGTGATGTGACGCTTAACTTACAATTTGTGGTTCAAAATAGGCAACTGACCAAGACAAGCAGTGCAATCAAACATAACAACAGTCCTGTAGCTCCAAGGCGTCAACTTTGGACTTTGCACATTAACATTTCTCTCTATCATATCACAACAAAAATCACTCCCCATTGGATCTGTTGCAATAATATAAAACGGAACTTGCTACAGAAAATCGTGATTGCTACGGCTCCAACTCCAGTTTATGCAAGAGGAACATATATGCCAATACTATACTTTGTTAGTATTCATAAATGAAATCCAACCTCATGGCAACACAAGAGGGAAATCTAAGGAAATCACTAGAGTCAGTAGGACCGATCCTCTGGGAGTCATTTATTTCTAAAGCTTTTGGCAATCCAACCAACACAAGATGAAAAGATTTAGCTTAGAAAGTAATAGGCTGACTAACCAAAAGAGCAACATACAAACCACCTTGTTGCACAGCATGCCGAGCAGGTAGATCTTGCAAATGATGCGTGCAAAAAAATAAATAAACGCATAATGTGAAACGAAAAGTCTGGATGTTGGCTAAAACAATTAGAGATACTAAACTGTGCTTGACTGAGGAAGTTAAGCTTGTATCTGACATGGCCAGGCTTTTCTGCTGTGTTGCATGTCACATAGGTGTGACCTGAGCTGATGAGATTCAAACAGACAGTTCAGGCACGCAGTGTTAGTCAAACAGGGAGGGTGAGTGTTTGTGTGAGCATCAGATAGAGGGGTTCAGACAGCCGCCAGCAGCTTCATCTGAAATAAGCAGAATATGTCAGCATGTTCTTCATGGTGCCCCTGACCACACAGTTGGATCTGATCAACTCACACGTCAACGTCTGAACATGTATTTAAACATGTTTTGTTTTTTTAGAAAACCTACAAGCCGTGAAGGTCATTTTCCTTACAAAGAGACTCAGTGCTGTGCGCGGCAGCTGCATCCTGGGAAGCAGGACAGAGATTAAATCCAACAGCGTTTCATCGTTATCCAACATTTGCTTTCTGCATAAGCTGATTTGAATGTAGAAGAGCAGGAGTGTTTCACAAAATCCTCCCCTCTCAGGACACAGCCTGCACATCAGCTCGACACAGCAGGTTAATGTTGCCGTGTGGTAAAAAAATAAAAAATCCACAGCCAAAGAGACACTGGTATTCTTTAAAATTCTATTTAGTTTATGGTTTGTGTTTTCAGCAATAGCTATGACTGCACTGCAGACCACACCTATGAACTATAGTAATACAAAGACTATTACTGACTAACTATATGACCACATATTTTAAAGTTAGAGTACCAGTAATAAAGCTTGAATATAAAGCTTATAAAGTTTAGGATTAAACTAAGAAACACGATGAAAAACTTACATACAAACATACCTGAGAAGACATGCAAACTAAACTTTCTTCAATGCTTCAGGTTGTCCCTCAGAAACACAGAGAGTGGGAAAACTCTAGGTTTTGTTGCTCTGTTCTCAGGCTCAGTTCTCCACCCTTGCCCTAAGACAAACTATATAAAACCACTGCACATTCTTGTTGCAGAGCCAAAGGTGTACAGCCTACCTGTTACTACTCTGCCTTTTAACTGGCTCTCTGCAACCCAAGGTTAAATAACATTGTAATTAAACACTAAAGCAGAAAGCTATCACTGAGGGTAAGAGTAAGAGTAACATAGCCACTGCCCTGGTGACTCATTTCTGCTGATAAATCAACATTAGTTACACTGGCATGGCCGTCGCATACAGTCAAAATCCTACAAATGCTGCAAATCCAAACATCAGATCTGACAGAGTTGTCACAAAAAGCAAACGCTCCACATCAACAAGTGAATTACTGATATTCAGTTTGGGGATTAGTCAGTGTAACGGTCGCTGGTTAGTATGCACCCTTGGCATTTATATGAGCATTATGTAATCACTGGTCCTGCAAGAGGTCACACAGCTGACCGAGCTGAATAAAACAAAGTGCTGAGAAAGACGAGAAAAACCAGGAGCCAGCTTTAAAAAGGAAAACCTAAAGTTGAAATGTGTGACAACATTTACCAACGTCAGGGGCCATCGTTCATCTGCTATGTAACACCAGTTCTTTACTGGGGATAAGATTTTAACACAGCACGGTTATTCATTTATTTATTGTTTTACATTAAAGACTTCTTTGTTTTCAACAAATGGGAAATAATTAAGAGCAACAAAATAAGCAAACAGACACAAATTTCACCACAGGTCCCCACATCCCTATTTTTAAACTAACTTATCCCTCAGAACTGCTGTGGAGGCTTCTTTCGCATCGTTCCAGGCGACGCTTCCCTTTTCAGAGAACGAATGTTCATCACCATGAACGCATCCTCGCTTTTGGCCAACAACACACTATTTATCAGCTTCTCTTCTGCAACGTCTTTATTACTGACAGAAAAACAGACACATTCCTATTATTTTACATTGTGTAATCCAGTTTTAGCATTTCACATTACCCTGGCTTTCATTAGCACACTTCATCCCCACCCCCATAAATAATCCCTACAGATGCAGCATTGTGAAACTGACCACCGCAAGCAGGGTGTGACATGCTTGACTGTCTGAGATTTGAAAGTGTTCACACGTCTCCACACCACTTCTGGGGAAGCACCTTTTAAAAATAAAAAAAAAATCTTATTGCAACAGAGTGTCTTGTTGTGTGCAGCTACACAATCTGCAATCAGTAAATATTGGGTTTTAGCCAAACATCGCTGACAGTGTTAGTGTTGTGGGGAGCTGGGGGAGCTGGATTGACATAGAGGCAGAAAAAAAATGAATGTCTGTCCTGCTTCATCACTGCCAATCAGCCAGTGTCCTGCTGCTTCAGCAGCTTTTTACAGCAAAGGACAAGCGGGTCAGTCAAGCACCTGGTGCTGATGTTTTTAGGGGATTATTAGAGTTATTTTGGGGGCTTCCTCGGCCTGCACAGACACTCTCTGTTGGTCCACATTCATGCTGATGCAGTGTCACAGTGATGCACATATTAAAGCCCAGAGCAGGCCAGAGGATGCTTACATAACAAGGGAAGCACAGTTACACTGCACAGGGTGTAGCGTGATATGGCCTGACAGGACAAAGACTCGGGCCTTTAAAGCACCTCAGCCTTAAAATATCATCATTGTTTCTAAGCAGGGCAGCTTGTTCCAGTATACAAAACAGAGGACTATATATTTCTTTACTGCCTTTAAAGATATGGTGTTTTGAATATCAAATATGCAGCAATAAAGTAATGTATGTCTTTAATATCTTTTTCTCCGAGTGTAGAGGTGCAATTATCTGTTTGGCACCTTCAAGTTTTGGGCTTCATGTTCCATTATACTCTCAAGGACGTCGATATGAAGCGGCTGATGCGCACACTCAGTTCTTATGCAGCATTTTTACTTTCAGATGGACAGCAGGACACCAACATCATGCGAGCACAACGACGACAAGCTTCAACATCTCCTCAAGGTTTTTTTGTTTTTATCACCTCACCCATCGTCCCCCCGTGTGCTCCTCCGACCCACCCCTGACTGTCTATTGTCTGACAGCTACTTTTGTCCTTGCCAAATGAAGTGTATGCCACATTAGGGCCATACAAATCCTTTGTGTATTCTGATGTAACTAACAAAGCCATTAATCGAGCAGCCCATACCTAACTTGCATTTCAGTGTCCTAAAGAGAACTCGGCAGACACAACAGAAACTTTTTCCAATATCCTGGAAAATACAAAAACAACAAAGAGCCTTTTTGTTGATTAATATATAACTTTGATAGATGCAATAAAAAAAAAAAAAAACTTCATTTACTCTCCTCCTTGTTGTGGAAATTTACATCTCACGGCCTCATATGTCAAATGTTAACAACAGTAAGCAGACTACTGGTAGGAAGTAAAGACCTTTTTAGCTTCTTAAAATCTGTCACTGCTGCACACAGCCACACATGCACGCATGCAGACAAGCACGCATCACAAGTAAACTATCTTACCTGAGCGTGAAAGTTGTGAAATGTAAGTGTGAACGCACAAAGCCCCAGAGAGTCAAAAAAGACTGTTTGAGATGGAGTGCAGGTAGAAAGCCAGCTGGAGCTGTGCATGCAGACAGCTGTCAAACTAATGGAGATTTCACTTTGCCCTGACTGCGCTCATCCCTCCCTCCTTCGTGCCCTCTCCTTTCCACAGCCTCTTCGTGCACTCCCTCTCTCTTTTCAGTTCATCACTCCATTGCCGATCGTGCCCGAGCCTATCATCCGTTCATCAACTATGACATAACGCAGAGCAAGAATGTAGCTTTGTTTGAAGCCAGCGTACTGTGTTCACATAACGCTGTGTGAGACCAGCCAGAGCACGACAATGATGTAATGGCGACCAGAGCAGCAGTTAACATGTCAAGTCACGTGAACGTTCGTCAACGTGGCCTCGTTAATAGCAGAGCACCGCACAGACTCCCTAAGTACAACGGCGAAGGGCTGCGTTCTGGCAAATACTATCTCTGCAAAAATGTAAACCTAGAAACAAAGTTGATAATATGATAATAAGAAGCCATGGAGAGAGTGAGCCTGCAGCCAAGCATCGTGACTTAGATGTGGAAGGACAACTTGCACGGCTAAAGGTGTATTTGCTAGACTTTCATTCATCAACAGCGACAGTTTACATGAACAGGGTTTATATTTAATATGAAAACACTCCACAGAACAGAAGTACTGTCCTATTTTTGCCTGACAATTTTCAGAGTTTATGGTTATTGGCCCAAAGAAACATAGCAGTAAATACACTGTATACATAACAGTCTGGTTATTTATATAGAAGCAGAGAATTTATAGCCATGGGTATTATGATGCTCATTTTAATCTAGCAAACCAATGCATTTCTTGTAGCTCACTGATGCCCTCATCTGGCTATCAAGAGGTGTGTACATCTTTTTAGGCTGGCGCAATAAAGTTTTCCACTACGCAGCATCTTTTCTTCCTGTTTTATGTACGCATGCTCTGCACAGTCCTAATAATATTTAGCCCTTAATAAAACTTAAAAGTCTCAGTAGGCTCTGTCCTTGATTATTCTAAAATTAGTCACCACACCTGCAATCTAAGATAGTTTTTAAGTATTTCTAAACTGGGAATATCGTTTTCTTAGTTTTTACTGGGGTAGCTCAGGTGGCAGAGCAGGTCAGCCACTAACCAGAAGGTCGGTGGTTCGATCCCAAATATCTTTGGGCAAGATACTAACCCCATGTTTGCCTACTGGTGGTGGTCAGAGGGCCCGGTGGCGCCAGTGTCCGGCAGCTTCGCCTCTGTCAGTGCGCCCCAGGGCAGCTGTGGCTACAATGTAGCTGCCATCACCAGTGTGTGGATGACTGAATGTAGTGTAAAGCGCTTTGGGGTCCTATACAAATGCAGGCCATCTTAAAATTGTATTAGATTGTTAGATTGGACTTAATTAGACTTATTTATAATGTATTTTCCCCTTTATTTAAAAACTCACCCATCCCCCAAGCTGAGTGATGTAGTCTGCCTCGTTCTCCTCTAGGAAGTGAAGCCCCAGGTCCAACAGAGTCATCACAGACTGGCCTTCACTTTGTAGAGCCTGGAGCAGCACTAACGGAACAAGCACCTGGTGGCAGTGGTGACGAGAGACAGAAAGCAGTTCATTCACAAGGATAAGAGACATAAATCTGACACCTCTCTCTCGTTACTAGGAGAAAATCAAACTGGAAACATTGCACCTTTTGCAAATTATGTCTCACTTCTAATCAGTGAAGCAGAACTCACGGCTCACTCACCTTGCTCCAGCCTCCCGGTGTGTGTGTTGAGAGCTCCAGTGTTGTGCATCTGAATCTCTGATAGTCCAGAGGTCTGAAAACACAGACATTACCATTAGTATTAAACACGTGATCTTCATGTTGAGGAGCTTAAAGGTTTTGTACTTTACCTACCAAATGTAACTGTTTACCAGGACTACTTTTACCTTAGGTAAATTGATTACAACAACTGAGGAAGTAGCAGCAACACCGGTTATCAACCTAGATCACATTTTAGCACCAAATAACTATTATTATCTTATAGATATTTAATCTTCTTTGCTACAGTTTCATGTCATTATCTTTACTTATAACCAGCTCCTGTAATAAACAAGGCGCTAATGCTTCTGCTGTCTGCGTGGGGAGGGGCTACACTGATTCATCATTAAAATAGCAGAATGATAAATTCCTCTGGGTTTACCCTGAATTGATCCTTGGTTAGGCCCTTCTGATCAGAATTCTTGAATGTTGTGCTGATTCTTGTGTATAGACGGGTGTAAATATGGGCTGTTTGGATACACGAATGTGATGAAGTTGAGAGCCATACAGGGGTAAAGGGGTGGGGGGGATGGTGGGAGGGGTTCACACGATATGTTTTTCTTCTTTTCTTTTTTTTTTTCTTCTTTTTTTTTTTTTTTTTTTTTTTTTTTTTTTTTTTTTTTTTTTTTTTTTTGTTTTTTTGTTTTAAATTCCTGTAATTACCAATACTGTTACTATTATAATTATTATTTTTTATTATTATTATTAATACGCCCGTATTTTCTGTGCTCGGTCCTCAGATGGTTGAGGCTATGTTTGAAAGATAAAAATACTAGAGTGTGTTCCTGAGAATTTTTTTTTTTTTTTTTGGTCATAATGGCCAGTCAAGCTTTGGCTAGTTGATGATACCTACTCTGTCCCATAACTGTGAATGTCTTTTATTGTTTGTTTCTGTTTGTTTGTTGTTTGTTTTCAATTTAAAAAATGAAAATAAAAAGTAAAAAAAAATAAAAATAAAAAATAGCAGAAGAGTTTTTATTTCCGTTTTCTACTACAGGCAACCTCACAGGGGGAACAACAAGACAAACTATGGCGAAGACCACACAAACCTAACACGACAGAGTTTTAGCTGTTATTTAAAACATGAAGCATTACCATCTCAGATTAAAAACTAAATTACAACACTGCACAAAACTAAACTAGCTCTACCCTGGGGCAAGAGTAGAATAATGAGCTAATGTTAGGTCAAAAGTATGTTGGTTGTTTTACTTGTGAAGTTTTAATGAATGTGCACTGATGTTCATGTTCACTCATGAATCCTTTCAGTAGGATTCATCAGATGTGCAGTGTTTTGGTTTCACTTTTATCATCAGTATACAGGCTAACCCTGGGAACATAAAAGCTCGTAGACATTTCCAGCATATCTGAGTTGATACTGAACGCTGTATGTGCTCCAGTGGCTTCAGGATTTTGTGGTTTACTAGTTTAGGAAAGTACAGAAGTAACAATGTAATGCAAGTCAAAACCAAAAGATCTAAAAGAAAACTGTGTCTGTATGACACTGTTTTGTGTCCACTTAGTTCACACTACCTTTACTCTAAAAAACCCCCAAACATTCAGAATTAAAAGGACTGTCAATAAATGTTAAAGTTCAAAAGTGCATTACCTTGATAGCGAGCAAATACCTGCAGTGTATCAACAGTGACTGTGTCAGTCCTTCGAGATAATAACACTTTTCTCACACAGTAACAACTGCAGTAGAAACATGGCTGCTGTACTTAATGTAGATTACCGTATCTATACATCCATAATGGCAAAACGAATGGAAAAAATACTCCCTAACCTCAAACCCAGGATAACACAAGACGCACTTTACACATAATGAACTATATACAACATACAGAGCAGGCTGTGATCCTCAGTCTTGAAGCTGAAAAGGCATTTGACTCTGTTTGTTGGCCTATGTATGTATACCTATATAGAGTCTTGCATAAATTTGGTTTTAATGAGCCGGTAACAAATAATGTAAAGGCATTATATGATAACCCGACTGCAAGGCTTAGGATTAATGGTCACCTAAGTCAACCTCTAACATTGGAGAGGGGAGTGAGACGAGGCTGTGCCTGCTCTCCTCTTGTCTTTGCCATATTTCTGGAGCCACTAGCCCAACATATAAGGCAAAACAGAAAAGTCGCAGGTGTTACACTAAATGATGTGGAACATAAAATAGCATGCTACGCCGATGATGTACTCTTATTCCTAAAAACACCCGAGGAGTCTCTGCCAGAGGTAATGAACTGTCTTAAAAACATTGGCCCAATAACAGGATATAAACTCAATTTAAATAAAACTGAAGCCCTTCCCTACAATTATAGTCCTTCTGAAAAGCTCAGACAAGCACATCCACTGAAATGGAACAGAGACTGAATTAAATACCTGGGTGTAAGACTTACTAAAGATACAAAAGACTATTTGACAGAAATTACAACCATTTATATCAAAGAGTCAAAGAGGACCTTACAAATTGGAATCATATCCCATGTCTGAGCATAAGCTCTAGAATAGAAACCATCAAAATTAATGTTTTACCGAGATTTTTATATTTGTTTCTGACCCTCCCACTCCAGATTAATCAAATGGATTTTACTGAATGAGTCGAAACGATCTCTAGATTCATATGGCAAGGGAGACGACCCAGAATACGATACAAAACATCACAACTGCCCAAAGAGAACGGCGGCTGGGGACTACCATGTTTAAAAAAAATACTATACTTCAGCAATGATCAGGGCAGTGTTGCACTGGTGTGATCCCTCATATGTAGCAGCATGGAAAGAAATGGAATGCAAAACATTAACCAATATGCATATACAGGCAGTCCTAGCAGATAAAAATCTACAGGACTACATTTCCAAATTAAGAAATCCTTGGGTAAAGGCCACAGTAGGGGTTTGGAAAGTGGTGGTAAAAGAAAAAAAGCTGGAGAAGGATATAAAAATATTAAAATGGTGTGCATATGAGTCGGATATGAGCATATGAGCAAATCAAATAGACCCTAGTTTTAAAAACTGGAGAGATAAAGGAATCACGTCGATATGCGGTATTGTAAAGGAAGATGAAATTATGAGTTTCCAAACTTTAAAGCAAATGTTTCATTTAGAAAACCAAGACCACGATAGATACGTACAGTTAAGAAACGTTTATACTCGAAACATTAAAAACCAAATACCCACTACAGCGAGGCCATTTACCCAACTCTTTGTAAATGCTCATAAGTCAGAAATGAAGAAAGGTGTAATCTCACAAATATACAAAAGTCTTCATGATCTCAACAATTATTCAACAAAGTATATAAAAGAAAGATGGGAGAAAGAGGGAGGTCAGACAATCACAGAAGAGGAATGGCGATACATTTGTTCTTTTGATTGGAAAAGTACAACATCACATATATGGAAGGAGTTCTGCTGGAAAAGCTTTTTCGTTTTTTCATTACCCCAGCTTTAAAGGCGCATTATGATGATGGAAGTTGTGAATGTTGGAGCAACTGAAACAGCACACCACTACCATATGTTTTGTGATTGTAAGAATATTAAGAACTACTGGAGAGAAGTCCATAAAGTGATGCAAAACATATTTAGTACATATTTACCCTTTGATTTCAAATCCAGGTTTTTAGGATACAAACCCTCAGACATAAAGGGAAGAGAGAACTACTTACTTGGTGTGCTGCTAGCTGCAACTGACCAAAACTGTGTCTGACACAGGATCCACCAACATTAAACAGCTGGATTGATGTAACTTTTGAGATTTATAAGATTAGTGAATTTTGAGTATGAGAAATTTGTAAAACACTGGGGAAAATGGCTCCGCTATGTGAGTTCTACAAGCCCGGATATCGCTGATATTCATCGCTGAAGGAATGGTTGTTTACATTTTTGTTTGTTTTTTATAATAACATGTACTAATGCTATGTCACCATCTGCTACTGAGTGTGTTGGCTTTTCAATTGCCCTCTCTGGATGTATATAGTTACAAACGGTGTCTGTCTGTACATGTTTCTTTGTTTTGGTTTTTTCCCTTTTCTTTCTCTTTTTTCATACCTGCGTGAAGGAAAAGTATTTGAAGTGATGGCGGTCATCTAGACTACTGTACATATATGAGAACAAAGGAAGCCATCAAATACTGTACATTTTATTTTATGCATAACTTCAATAAACATAGCTGTCGGAGTTGTATGCAGTCCAGAGAAGCACCAATAAACTTAAAGCAAAAAAAAAAAGCTGCTGATTTAGCTTCACTTTTGTCAAAAGGGTCTCCGTTACTTATTGACGCCAGTGTTACTATCGTGCAGGCTGCTTTTTGCAAACACACAGCCACAACTCTACAAACTCACCCTGTGAGGAGTGTGTGTACGGCTGCTGACAGGTGTGTGTCGAGCTCTTGGGCCAGCCTGTCTCCCACTGCAGCCAGGCAGTCCTCAATGGAGTTCTCCGGGTTGGCTGGAGCGAACACCAGTGAATTGTGTCGGTCGAATCCCGTCCTGGAAAAGGCTGCAAGCAACACAGGTCACAGGACAGAGTGACATCGCTGACAGAAGTGCAGCTCGTTTAAAGGAGGTAGTCAAAGAAAGGGAAGAACACGAGACATAAAGAGCGTTTGTTTTAATTAGTGCGGCACTTCTGACTAACTTTTCTTTTTATTAAACCTCTAATAATAAGCAGTCCTACATATCATTAAACAAATATGTAGGACTGCTTTCTTCCATTTGTGCAACATCTCTAAATTTAGAAATATCCTGTCTCAGAGTGACGCTGAAAAACTAGTTCATGCATTTATTACTTCCAGGCTGGACGACTGTAATTCATTATTATCAGGAAGTCCTAAAAACTCGCTGAAAAGCCTTCAGCTAATCCAAAATGCTGCAGCAAGAGTCCTGACAGGGACTAGAAAGAGAGAGCAGATTTCTCCTGTATCGGCTTCTCTTCATTGGCTTCCTGTTAAATCCAGAATTCAAAATCCTGCTCCTCACATACAAGGTCTTAAATAATCAGGCCCCATCTCATCTTAATGACCTTGTAGTACCATATCACCCTATTAGAGCGCTTCGCTCTCGCTCTGCAGGCCTACTTGTTGTTCCTAGAGTATTTAAAAGTAGAATGGGAGGGAGAGCCTTCAGTTTTCAGGCCCCTCTTCTGTGGAACCAGCTTCCAGTTTGGATTCAGGAGACAGACACTATCTCTACTTTCAAGATTAGGCTTCAAACTTTCCTTTTTGCTAAAGCATATAGTTAGGGCTGGACCAGGTGACCCTGAATCCTCCCTTAGTTATGCTGCAATAGGTGTAGGCAGCTGGGGATTCCCATGATGCACTGGGTGTTTCTCCTTCACTCACTATGTGTTAACAGACCTCTCTGCACTGAATCATACTTGTTATTAATCTCTGTCTCTCTTCCACAGCATGTCTTTATCCTGTCTTCCTTCTCTCACCCCAACCAATCACAGCAGATGGCCCCGCCCCTCCCTGAACCTGGTTCTGTTGGAGGTTTCTTCCTGTTAAAAGGGAGATTTTCCTTCCCACTGTCACCAAAGTGCTTGTTCATAGGGGGTCATATGATTGCTGATGACTGTATGTATGACTCCGTATATGGTCTGTATGTATTATTGTAATTGAACTAATGTCTGAGATCCTGTTAATGAGACCCATAAATCATATTTACTTAAGAATAACATTAAAGCATCTTAGACTAGTGAAACACGATGAAGCAACCACCCACGTGTGTGAGCTGTGAAAGAAAGACAAAAATCCTCATTTTTAAACCAGAGTGAGACAAAACAATCATTCACTTAAAATCAAAATCAGCTTTTCTGTGACCAACCACAGCAATCTGCAGCAATATTCACGCTTTTTGGAAAGAAACCAAAGAGCTTTAACTGTACATGTGTCATATTTGCACACTGAACTTAATTTTGATCAACTTCAGTTTAAAAACTTAAGACCAGACTAGTGATGGTGTTCAGTGCTTTTGAAGGCTAATCTCTGGAACTACAGTTAGGTCCATAAATATTTGGACAGAGACAACGTTTTTCTAATTTTGGTTTTTACCACAATGAATTTTAAATTAAACAACTCAGATGTAGTTAAACTGCAGACTTTTAGCTTTAATTAAGTGATCTGAACAAAAGGATTGCATGAGAATGTCTAAAACTAAAGCATTTTTAACTCAATCCCTTCATTTCAGGGGCTCAAAAGTAAATGGGAAAATTAAATAACTGAAAATAAAATGGTCAATTCCTAATACTTTGTTGAAAACCTTTTGCTGGCAATGACAGCCTGAAGTCTTGAATTCATGAGCATCACCAGATGCTGGGTTTCCTCCTTTTTAATCCTCTGCCAGACCTTTACTGCAGCAGCTTTCAGTCGCTGTTTGTTTTTGGGCTTTTCTGTCCAAAGTTTAGTTTCCATCAAGTGAAATGCTCAACTGGGTTAAGATCGGGTGTCCGACTTGGCCATTCATGAATATTCCCTTTCTTTGCTTTAATAAACTCTTAGGTTGCTTTGGCTGTACGTTTTGGGTCATTGTCCGTTTGTATTATCAAACGCCGCCCAGTCAGTTTGACTGCATTTAGCTGGATGTGAGCAGACAGTCTGTCTCTGAACACCTCAGAGGTCATTCAGCTCCTTCTGTCCTGTATATCACATCATCAATAAACACCAGCGTCCCAGAGCCACTGGCAGCCGTACACACCCAAGCCATCACACTCTCTCCACTATGTTTTACAGACGATGTGGATGCTTTCGATCGTGAGCCGTTTCACGCCTTCGCCACACTTTTTTTCTTGCCCTCATTCTGATAGAGGTTGATCTTGGTCTTTTTGTATTTCTGAGTTCACCGGTGCTTTCTTTCTTTCTCAGGATGTACCAAACTGTACATTTTGCCACTCATTAATATTGTAACAGTTTCTCAGATGTGTTTATTTTCTGTTTTCGCAGCTTAAGGATGGCTCGTTTCACCTTCATGGAGAGCTCCTTTGACCGCATGTTGTCTGTTCACAGCAAAATCTTCCAAATACAAGCACCACACCTCAAAACAAATCCAGGCATTTTATCTGCTTTATTGAAAACAACATAATGAAGGAATTGCTCACGCCTGCCAATGAAATAGCCTTCAAGTCAATTGTCCAATTACTTTTTGTCCCTTTAAAAAGAGGCTGGCAAATGTTGAGGAGCTGAAACTCCTAAACCCTTCATCCAATTTGAATGTGGATGCCCTCAAATGAAAGATGAAATTCTACACGTTATCTCCATTATGTAACTAGTTTCAGTAAACAAATATATATGGACCTAACTGTAGCTGTGTATGTTTGTGATCACTTACAGGCGGCAATTTCGCCATCCAGTTCTCTCAGCCCTTCCTCTATTTGCTCCTTTATCACTCTGGATCTTGTTTTCTCAGCCTCTGCATCTCCTGAAAGAGATAAACAAACATGAAATATGAACCACTGTCGCTCCATCCTTCATTCTTTCTGGCTCTCTCCCACACAGTCACCCTAGTTTTCATGCAAAACTTCCCCAAATGTCTTAAAACACGACTAAAGAAAAGCTGTTCTGGAAATTCTGAATTGCTTTGACTGCATTTTAACAGGATATTGTGGTTGGACGGTCATTTCAGTGTGTGCCAGCTGTTTTTGTTGCATTTGCATGGTCGCTTTTTAAAGCAGTCCTTCTTTCAGCGCCTCAATAATCATTTTAGGAACCATGAACATATTTCAGAAAAGGTCATTTACACTGATGTCAACAGCTATTTTGTTATTGTTTTATGCATGTGTTTAGTTTTCTTTATGTAACTATTCTAACAACTTATAATAAAGTTGGTCATGTGGCTTTTTCGAAAAGGTTCATTGTCTTTTTTTGATTCATAAAAGTTATGCACTCACTAGTTTTGGATATAATCTGATAAATTAATTAGAGGATCTGACAAAGAATGGGTTAAGTTGCTAACACAACAAATATGGGATCTGAACTTTTATTAAATCATGAAATATTTAACAGGCTAGGATCAACATCAAAGTGGAAATTGGGCCAGATCTTGACTCCACTATAAGGATGAGCGGTTGATGCCGTGCACACCAACTTTCCTGGAGGAGAGAACCACCTTTGCAGGCAGCCGCTCCTCCTCAGCCTGACGAGCCTGAATTCAAAGCAAAAAACTGTTAATGGTTCTCAGTCATGGTGTGCACAAAGGCTATCAAGGCAGAGGTCAATTATTTACAGCACAGAGTCTACACCGCTCAGGGTGTAATGAACCACGCAACACAAAGGCGCCAAGTGGGGCTGCACTGCATTTACACAAAAATAAAATAAACCCTCAAAAAATCAACTTTTACATTTGACCTCTCACCCCGGAGAGATGCAGGGATCATTTTATAATGTTCATACATGCAACCCAGAGGCACTGGTTATTTCCAGTGTGACTGGACTCCATTGGTTCAGTTTTCGTAGCTGACTTTTCTCAGTTTATGAAATCAAATACTGACATTTTTTAACAAAAAGCAAGAAGACACTCTGACAACTAGGATCTTGTTCTCTCAGGTCCCTGCATGGGTGCCATGAGGACCAGTGTTGGCTTTTCCTGGCCTTGGTGCTGTGTCAGCATTTAGACAGACAGCTAGCCAGACAACTATTTTGCTTTGGTCCACTGGTGTGTGAGTAATGCTACAGTGATTGCACATGACAGGCTGTCAGAAATTGGACCGGGTCAAGCGGAAAGCAGGGATCAGCCACTCATCTGCCATCTCCGCCCATTCCAAGCATGCACACAACAATAAAATGGACAGGAAATAAAAAGAACTCCCCCTCTCACTCTCGTCTTCTTTTCCTTGCTCCAAATACATTTTTCAGATACCTCTGCTCCTTTACTTTCATGCATCATCCAAAGAGGCTCTCCAGCAGTCTTGTGCTCTCTTTAATCACTAAGATTTATTTCAGGATTAACGCTGTGAGGTCATAACTTGGTTGCACAAACTAAAAGAAACGAACAGCTGCTGGCATTTACCTTCACACATCCTTTCTCTAGTCTCACATAGCAGACACAGAAAATCATTACTATACTGTACATTTGTTCCACAACACCTCTTTTGGTATGCCGGGCATAAAAGGGAACAGGAAGAAAAATGTGAGCCAGCATGCCTGAAGCCATGTAACAGGGTTGTTGCAAAGACCTCTGTGAAGACACGACAGCTTTATGCACTCTGGTCACCATATTGGGTTATTGAAAGGATTCTAGCTGGGCTTTAGATGAGAATCCACTAAATCTATTGGTTTACAGACACTGGCTTCAGCTATCACGTTAAAGTGTCCATACAGGTCTTCTGAATGTGTTCTCCTGCTAAAGTCAGATTCCAGTCAGAGCCAAATTAAGCTGGCAAAACAGGTGGCTACGTGCCTACACACCCCAGATATTTTATGTTACAACCATGTGTGCATGTGAACGCCACTATTTGTGTGCTCTCTGAATGCAAGTGTGTGAGGGTTGTGTACGTGCACAGTGTGCAAAATGGGAAGGAAACAATAACAACTGTTGCTCGTCTCATCAGCAATTTTTAATAAGAGGTTTGCCACAAATGCAAAGCATTTCCTCTCACCTTGAGCTGCAGCTGGTTGGTCTGATCTACCTGCAGGCACCATTCCTAGGTAGTTAAGCAAAATATATTTGGTTTCAAAATGGAAACCCTCAGGCACAGTGGCTGGGATTGAGGCCGAGGCGGTGGAGCCTGAGGTAGCCATCGAACAGATGTGTATCAGACTCTCAGGCACATTAATTCATACAGTCAAAGCTGGACGTCTCACCTAGGGAAAATAACAACCAGAGGAAGAATAATATCTCGTTAGAGGCACAATCGTTACAGCCTGAAGGATGGGCTGGCTGAGGCTGAGGCACCCATTAATAAAAGCTAAGAAAATCTATATCTAAACTCTGGCACTGTATCATACAATATGTTATTTAATCTTAAAAAAAAGAAAAAAGAAAAAGCTGTTATATGAATGACATAAACAGATGCCGCCCTCAGGTTTACAGTGTCCTGCCCCCACTGTGTGCACTAAGGGGACAAATTGAGTGATTTTAGACTTATGTGACTGCATGGGTCCCAACTGAGGACAGAAGAATGGGACAGGACATATTTGGGTACTTTTTTTGTGTCTAGATCATGATTTACACAACACATGTGGCAAACAGATGGTCGTTTTAAAAATCCCCCCAAAAAACCCAAAAACAATTTTCAAATAAAATGATCACTCCACAAATATGAAACACGACTTTAACCCCCTGTAACTTCTAAGTTAATCGCCCCACGTGGTCCTCCAGAGACGAGGTGACACCAAGCGGACCAAAAATCCCATTCATGTCAAGTCTGCCAAATTAAACAAAATACTTCCGGGTTTAACTATCAAAATAAAATAATGTGTATAACCGAGTAATTAAAAAGTTCAATCATCAAATAACAAAGCGGCTAGGATAATTACAGTAAATTAAATAAACACAACTATCCTCAAAAGATTTCAGTATGTCTGCAAAAAATAATCTACCAAATAACATAACCATTCGCTTTACTAACCAGACATGTAGCTTTGCTAATTAATTACCCGACTAATTACATAAGTGTCCGCTGCACCCCTCGCTGGAACACCTAAACTCACATGCAAGCTACTGTTAGCTAGCTTGACGTTACACGTTTTACGTGCTGGAGACTCAAAACTTCATTTTAACTTAAGCTCAGCGGGTGTCCGTTTCTTACCGTCCTTGTCCAAAGGCAACCAGATGTGGACAGACGACAAGCTGAACAGAATTATGAACACATACACACACACACACACACACTACTGTAGCAGAAGCCGGAGAGGGTAGACCACCAATGGCAGGTAGCCGTTAGTACTCAGGGTGCTCTGGATGTTAGCGTACAAAACCGGCACCAGTCTTCCTGTCAGAGCCTTCATAATAATACTCACCTCTGCTACCGGACACCGTTCAACCTGTGGTCACAAGAGGAAACTTGCGGAATTTACAAACACGTCGTGTCTGTTATTGGTGGAGATAATCCTTGATTTTCTGTAGCTATAAGAATTTCGAGGGGAGAGCATCCAACCTTAGCACCCCGCCCTCGTTACAAATATTTAACTGGAACGCGAAATGTTATTTTGAAAGTGCAGACCGGAAGTTCTATTTTACCTCCAGTGGTCAGCTCGACCACGAAAGCCAAACCGCATTTTCACCCCAAACTGTTTGTGCTTCAGTGGACGGTAAAAGTGACGGAGACAGTTAGTTTGACAGACTCCAAAGAGACAATAAACGTAACTGAGAAAAGCCATGGCGCTCACCGACGCTGACGTACAGAAACAGGTAAACTTTATGGACAAGTTAAACCACGTCAATCCCACTGACGACTGTTGTAACTTACGGTAAACATACATAATCTCAGTTAACGGGCCGATACGTGGACTGCAGCACTGTCCCGCTGTTAATCATTATTTCGCACTATGTTTAACATTTAAGGCAACGCCGCAATTCATTTAGTTCTGGTTGTCGGTGGCAGTTTACATTATGACGGGTGCAAAGTTAAAGTTAATGCCTAAATGCTAACATTGCCATTAATGCAAGTCAAGTTGGTCTCATTGCAGTAAATAATGAAATTTGGTCACCTTTCTAATGCTAAACTATCAGTTTTAGTAAAACTGTAAAAGTGTGTGCGCATGTTTTTGTATCATTCAGAAAAAAACAGACAGACACATAAAGGATGCACATTGTCAGAGATCTAAACTTGAACCAGCTGCTTTTTGTGTTTCTTATGGCAGATTAAGCACATGATGGCCTTCATTGAGCAAGAGGCCAATGAGAAAGTTGAGGAAATTGATGCAAAGGTAACGGAAGCTCTTCTGCCTGTCAGTCTTGTGTTTTGTCATAGTGACCACTGATTTAATGAATCTTCTCTTACACAGGCGGAGGAAGAGTTCAACATTGAGAAAGGTCGTCTGGTGCAGACTCAGCGGCTGAAAATCATGGAGTACTATGAGAAGAAGGAAAAGCAAATTGAGCAGCATAAGAAGATGTGAGAAAGAGTGGTCACTCAAACTGCACAAATAGGAATGCATTCATCAAAAGAAAATTTAGTTAGCCTTTGGAAATGGTACACCACAGCACGCCTTACGTTCTTGTTTTTAGCTCCGCTGTCCCATCGGTTTGACTGTTTCTGTAAGACGCTTTTTGTCGCTGTTTATCCCACACTTCAAACACTTACAGATCTGACACTCTGCAATCTCACATCTCATGAGTAAACGCTGTCTTTCTGAGGCAGTGACTGATCTTCTGATAGCTTGTTAGGCATCCATTGAACTAACCAACGAGGAAGCAGCATAAACAGATTTAATCAATTCTGGCCCAACAACTCTGAAGAAGAGAAAATGACAACTCTAAAAAGTTCAAAATAAAATCATATTTGGTTCAGGCAGGAATTTTGCTTGAAGAATATCTCTGATAAAAGGAATTAATCTGTATAATCAACACCCTCCACAGCCAGAGATCCAACATGATGAACCAAGCCAGGCTGAAGGTGCTGAAGGCCCGAGACGACATGATCACGGTGAGCGATGAATGCTCATTTCTGTGTCCACTGGAAACCTCCTCTATTCAAATTCATCATAACTTTAATGATGAATTTGAATTTGTTTCCATGATTAGCTTTCATTCTTGCACTAAATTGTTGTGCACGTATTCACACATGGAAATAATGTGTAAATGTTGTGTCCTCTACTTGACCTTCACTACTCCAGTACAGTGAAAAAGACACGTTCCAGTTAAATATTTGTAAAAACTGCTCAAATGCAAGATAAATATGATTTTGCGTACCATAATTCATGAGTCGTATATCAATTTCTAATGTATCCAGTTGCCTGTTTTTGTCGCAGGATCTGTTAAACGAGGCCCGTCGGAGACTTGCAGAGATTGCTAAGGACCCTGCTAAGTACTCCAGTCTGTTGGAGGGCCTAGTGCTTCAGGTATAATCTACCATTGTAATCTATGATTGCAAACCAACTGTTAATATATTATTCAGTTTTCTATATTTAAAAAGTGAGCTTTTTTTAATGTTTCAGGGATTCTACCGACTGCTGGAGCCTAAGGTTACCATTCGCTGCCGACCGCAGGATGTTGAATTTGTTCAGGTGAAGCTGTTCTGACTAGTTATTTAGAAAAGAAGGAACAGGCCATCTGCCTCTTTTGTCAAATGCACAATAAAACATAGTTGTTTTCTCTCTTTATTACCAAACAGGCTGCAGTCAATAAGAACATCCCGATCTACAAAGAGGCGGTGAAGAGTAATATAACTGTCAAAATCGACAAGGAACGTTTTCTTCCAGCTCAGATGTAAGATGATTCAATTCTTCAGAAAGAAGGAGGTCATGTGATTGTTACAGATTATCTATTTTGTATTGTCAAGATTTAGATGCAGGAATTTTTGCATTTTTAATCAAATATGACAAACACACTGTAGTCATTGCTCAGCTTTAGTTTGACTTTGGGGGTTGGAACAACTTTGTCTTTGTGGAGTAGTCTCCACAAGGTGTTGGAACATTCCTCAGACCTTTTGGTCCACGTTGACATGATGTCGTCACATAGTTGTTAGAGATCATATGATGCAAACTTCCCGTTTAACCGTATTTCAGTGGATTATAATCTAGTGACTGTCGGAGCCATTTGAGTACCGTGGACACATTCTTAGAGGATATGAGCTTTGTGACATCGCACATTGTCCTGCTGCGAGCAGCGGTTACTGTGGTCATAAAGGCATGGACATGCTCAGCAAAGATGCTCAGGCGTATACTGTGGCTCATTTATAGAAAATGTCCTCCACACCGTTGCACCACCAGCAGCCTGAAGCACCGATGCGTGGCCATGCTTTCATGTTGTTTTTACCGCACTGTGACCCTATCAAACCAGCCAACATTTCACAAACCTCTGTTATCTAATTTTGTGAGCCCGCTCAAATTATAGCCTCAGTTTACTGTTCTTAGCTGACAGGAGGGGCCCTGGTGTGTAGACCATCTGCTTCAAGGTTTGACATGTTGTGTGTTTGGAGGTGCTCTTTTTGTTAACTAGTGGTTATTTGAGTTACTGTTGCCTTCCTATCACCTCAAATCAGTTCTCGTCCTACCTCTGGCATCAGCAACATACTATCACCCAGAGAACTGCTGCTCATCGGATCTATAAACCCTACAGATGGTTATGTGGAAAGATCCACATACTGCTCAACTTCTGATCAGTAGATCAGACATCTGTGAAATGCTCAGTCCAGCATGCCTGGCACCACAACCACACCACATTCTGATGCTTGGTTTGAACTTTGAACCTTACACTAGACATCCCAAAAGGTTGATTCTGTTCATCTGGACGCTTTCAGTGGGAGAAACGTTTCGTCACTCATCCAGGTGACTTCTTCAGTCTCAGCTCACTGCAGGTTTCCCCAACCTTATAAACAGGACATTTGCACAATGACTGAAACTCACACCACTGAATGAACAATAGGCTGTGATGAACAGAACAGAATCAACCTTTTGGGATTTACTTACCTGGATGATTGAGCATGCATCAAGACTTAAACTAGACATTTCATTTTATCTTAACAGCTGTGGAGGAATCGAGGTGTATAATGAGAATGGGAAGATCAAGGTTTCCAACACTTTGGAGAGCAGGCTAGAACTCATTGCACAACAGGTAAAGTAACTTCGATGATATACCTCACATCCAAATCTTCTGCTGATCACTGCAGTAGCTGCTGTTTGCCTGTGGAGGGCAGCAGAGCCCAACTTGCTTTCCAGTGGATCTAATTCGCTGAAGGGTGGAGAGCTGACAGAGAAAAATCAATTTAATCATTAAGACTAGACTGTCATGCTAACAACAGATTTACTATATTTAAACTTGCTTTGAGTATTCAATGTTGCCATCGTGTCAATAACGCAAAAACTGGTTCCTTTTTTTAGAGTAAAGCTGTGAAATCAAATGTGTAGTAATTACAGTCACTGCTGATTTATGTTCGTAAATTATTCAGCTTTGTTCAGGAGTAAGGTCTTTTGAGTATTTTCTGCAACAATTGTATTATTAATGTATAGGTATTAGAAAAATAATTTTAAGATTCTCTAAAGGCCCAAATGGTCTAGACCAGAAGCATCAAATGTAAGACCCGGAGAGCCGGAATCAGCCCATGGCTTTGGAGTTTTAAAAGCTGACCTCCCCTAACCTTTATTTAGTCCTTAAGATATCTTAATATATGTAGTTAAACTTCTTTAAAATCACAGAAAGGAGAATTTCACTGGTCTGACCCACTTAAGATCAAAGTGGGCTGTGGAATGAGACGTGGGTGGTCTAGAGCAGTCCTTTGTCTTTTCACAGAGATTCAGTACAAATGATCTTACACATCCAGGTGGAAAAAGCTTAAAGATAAATGGGATGTGCACTCGCACTTGTTGGCCTTGATCAGAACAGGAGCCACAGAAATGACATAGTTACATAGAAATTTGGGATGCTGTGTAAAATGTAAACAATGACAGAGTGCATATTATTCCACTCTGTCATTGGATGTTTTTAGGAAACTACATGGATACTTAGAAATCTGGCATCCTGTGTAAAATGTAAACAAAGAGTGCAATGAATGAATGTGCAATGATGTTTTTAAGAAATTTAATAGTTACTTAGAAACTTGGGATGCTGTTTAAAATGCAAACAATGACAGAGTGCATTTATTTGCAGGTCATTTAAAGCCTTTTTGGTAGAAGGGCAACATATCAGGGATTGAAATAGAAAAAAAATTGATTGAATTCAAAATGAGTATATATGCCAGAAACGAGATTTAACATTTTTAGACAGTGGCAAAAAAATCAAATGACAAACTTTGTGTTCTTACAGCTGGAAAGGAATATCAAATACTGAACTGTAACAATTGTAACAATGTTTGAATGCTGTGGCCAAAAAAAAATGGTTGTGATTTATATCCTTACTATCTTGATTCTATTCTTGACAGATGATGCCTGAAGTCAGAATGAATCTGTTTGGTGCCAACCCCAATCGCAAGTTCTTGGATTAACTGTGGACATGAAGAGGGCACAGGTGGAACGTTTATGGTGATGACAGAGCATCACCATAAAACCCAAGAGTCTCCAACCATCTGCCGTTACTGAGATCCAAAGGGAGTGTTTATATAGTTCTAAATACTAATGGACTAAATAACAATTCAGCAAGTGCTCTTACTTTGAAATGTCCTCTATTCATCTTCTCTTAAAAGGACTCAATGTTCTAATGACATTACAGATGTTTGTCTTCAGTCGTTTCAGTTTGAGTAAACTGAGCAAGCTGCATATTTAAACCAAAGATACAGGCGTGTGTGTGTGTGTGTGTGTGCGTGCGTGTGTGTGCGTGCGTGCGTGCGTGCGTACACAGAGTTGCTTAGCATTGTTCTCAAGGTAATAATATACCAAGGTATCAATTAAAGTGACATGAGAAAGGAACATGTATGAGATATCTTTATTTACAGCTTGTAAACATACACTTTACTCAGGCTATGTTCACTCTACAATGAGGAAAATGTAGGAACCTATATAGAGTATCCACATCAAAATGTGTCTTGCATTAAAAATGTAAAAAACAAAACCTTTTAGTGGCATCCAGTGGGATTCAGTAATGGCAAACTGTTGGCCAGACAAGTTGCCATACTCCCTCCATGGGTCTAACGATTACAGCTGTCTTTTGCTAAAATTGGACTCGAGTACCAAAACAATATTTCAACACAACCAGTTCCACTTATTTAAGACTTAAAGTTTTTATGCTTTCGAAACTACCAGCTGTCATAAGGCCTTAATTGCATTTTCTTTAGTTATTGTGCGTACACTGAAGCGTCTTATGTATAACTAACTAAGCGGTAAAAGGAATCCAAGGCGACAGCAAGGTTTTATTTAAACCGTTGCAAGCTGCGGAGAAGAGGACGTTAAGCCTGTGGGATCGTGGTTTTGCGGTTGCTCTCGAGCAGGAAGTGAGCAGTCTGTTAGTGTATATTGTATGCTAATGCGGCGATTAAAGCATTACCATCAGATTAAGTAATGACCTCAGAGACACTGGCAGGCGGCACCTTTAAGTCCAGTGAAAGATTCCAAGATTACTCGAGTACAAGGGATACTTAACAGTAGGAAGAAGGATATGGAGCCCCGTTTTAAGAGAAAAACATTGATGTCTGAGTGATTGGCAGTTTAGACTCTGACATCATATATCATTAAGACCCTGTTAAGACAGGTGCTGCTTTTCATCAGTCTGACCACATGATGCCTGATTAAGCATCCTAGTGGGTTATTCCTGAAAAGTTGTGGGATTTGTTGCATTTTTATATTAATTTCAATAAAGCACAACTGCAAATACATGCTGTCACATTAAGAGTTTGTGAGTTCCTTAGTTCACTGGACAATGCCCTTTAAAACAGTTTTTTTAATTGATTTATTTTGTTTAAATTTTCTCCAATCAATGAAAAATCTCCGTCGCCAAGTGTGTGTGCAAGGGGCCCTGCTTTATGTCAAAACAAATGGTGAGAATATTCAAAAGTGTAATTAGACTTCCTTTAAGATAATACAGAAATTATGTACTCATTTCCCCTTCATCCATTTGTACGTACTGGGATGTACTACAGGATTTCTCTGCCATCTCTGTGAGTATGTGAACCCATGAGAAACATGACTATAAAACCATATGGTAATGCACTCTCTTTAAAAAAAAAGAGTGAGGCCAGCGATGTTGTATATTCCATGTCTGTAAAGGGTTTTTAGATGAAGCTTGAAAGGAGACATTCTTAAAAAGTTGATGCACAGGCCAAAGAAACTGTTGGATTGGCTGGCATTTGAGTTAGCAGGCTCAAACAACATGCACCAATTGTCCCAGAAAGGAACAGATCTCTCTCAGGTGAAAGGACTAAGCCCAGGCATATTGGCAGGAACTACCCTGGGATAACCAGGCCAGCTTGGGACACAATCCTCACATTAATCATACACATACAAAGGACCTTGCTTAACCTACAGAATCCTGCTTACGGCAAGTGAAAACCTAGAGAAACATTAGTGTGAACCCGGTAGTCCACATATTAGTAAATGAAGCTTCTTTCATGCATATTCTGACTATTGCTCTTCCTTTGGTTAGTGGATTGTGGCTGTATTTCTCCTCTGTCTCTGTTTTCTCTGCTCACTGAGTAACAAAAGCAGCATATTATCTGCACAGAAACAACACGACTGCTGCCACTGGTACTTAGCATTGCTATCCCAACAACCCTAGTACTGTCTCCCCTACCCCAAGAAAGTAGACACCCTGGGCAATGCCAAAAAGAGGAGCAATGACTAAAGCACGACAGGTCGCACCCTTCAGGAATGCTGATGGACCCTCTCGCCTCATGATGCGCCTGCGAAGGGATCAGAGAGGAAAAGGCAAGAAATACAAGAAAGGCAGTGTTACTGGGCTGGTTACGCTTATAAAAACTATTGTGGAAGCAGATGTGGCATTATAAGCTTACGTTGTGCAGTCAAGAATTCCTCTGTATGTATCCTCCCCGGCACCTTTCTGCAAGGTCTGCAGACGGGTCTTTATTACTGTTTGGGTGTTTGGAAGAAACTTAAGTTTAGTAGAAGTATTTAACTAATTAGACTAACAAGACATTTTATAGATAGAGTGATAGACATACAGATCTGATGCTGAGTTTACATCTTAGATAATTGGCTAAAATTTGGCATTTATAAGCCGGTGCTGATACCAGAACAAATGAGGCAGCCAAACTCTGAATGTGTTAAAATTAACAAGGTTGTATTTGATTTCTTATAAACTTTATTATGTGAATCTGTTGCACACTTGCATTAACATAAATAATTATAATGTAAGTAAAATAGTCTTGTCTAATAAGATAAATATTATATTGGAGTGAAGTATTGCAACATGAAGAAGGTATATACTCGTATCTGACTCCCACTCACCATCCAGCGGTGTAACTGCCACAGCTGCCACTGAGCCAGCGGAGCAGCCTGCCACAAAGGACTGCCAGAACGGTGCCCGGGCCTGCACATCAGCCTGCCCACTTGCACTTTCCCGGCCCAGGGCATTAAGGTTGGCAAACAGGGGGAAGTAGATCATAGAGAAGGGGACATCCCTGAAAGATAAGAGGATAAGTGGGGAAAAAATATGACTGGGTCACGGGAGACACATGAACCTGTTAAACTGCAGCATAGCAGACAGACATAGCTGCAGGAATCTATTGATTAGTGTTGATTAGCAGAGATGTCACAGACAACAACCGCAGTACGAGTTATGCAAAATCTAAAAACTAAAAGCAGCTCATTTGAACACTTTAAAAGGAAGAGACTGTGTCCTTTAAACATTTGTGTATGGCAGCCTTCAACATGAAGCATAGGGTAATGGATATATATGAAAAAATGCAATAGAGGTGTTTTCCTTATTCAAAGTAATTGAAAAGTTGGAAAATGACTTATTTGAATTGATATTTAATGTGAACAGAATGTTGTTAAAATGGTCACAGTGACTACTTCATTTACTTATTTATGGGTGTGCGTTACCTCATTAAGGTGGCTCCTACCCCTCTGTAGAGACCAGCTAGGCCACGAGTCTTCAGCAGCTCCATGGTGATGCCTGTGGCTGAGGGTCGTGGTGGTGGGGTTGATTGGGCTTGTGAAGAGGGGGCCACCAGCGATGGGGCTGGCCCAGGAGCAGCAGCCTGTGCTGGAGCTGCCATTGGCCTTTGTGCAGCTAATGGATAAACAGATTTCCCCAGTTAAGAAAACACATGGAGGCTACTGTAATGCTGCAACAGTGATGCTGTAAATGATTTTTGTTAATAAGCACATCTTTGGGTTTGTCATTGAATGCACAATTCATCAATCAACAAACAATATCTGAAATGACATGACATGCTTTACTGTATCCTCATCACATCCTCTTACACTTACCAGACACTTTATTATGTCAATTTCTAATGAGCCAGTCACATAACAGCAGCTCAGTGCATTATGGGATGTAGACATGGTCTGCAGAATGGTCAGGCTGTTTCAAGCAACAGTAACTTAAATCTGCTAGGGAAAACCAAGAACACCTGAATCTTAGGCTGCACTACACATAGACTCACCAGAATTGGAGAGCAGAAGATTGGAAAAATGTTGCCTTAGCAACAATTGAGCATATTTTAAGTGCTGCACCCTACCTGAGTATTTCTGCTGAACATGTACATCCCTTTTTGATAACAATATACATATCTTCTGATGGCTTCTTCAAGCAGTACAACACTACATGTGTTCAAATGGCCTCCATAAGTCATCAGCTCTCATTCCAATAGAGCCACTTTAGGATTTAGAGGAATGGGGGGTGTTGCATCACGTATGTGCAGCTAATAAATCTGCAACAACTGCGTGATGCTCTCCATATAGACTTTGTTCCAATTTATAGTCCAGATGTATTTGGTTATATATAATAATCTCTGAGAAATGTTTCCCGCTAGTTTAATATTAAATCCAGTAAAGACCTCACCGAGCCTTCCTGCATCTTGTAACTGGATCTTTAGCATCTCCATGGGTGTGGTTACCACCACCTGGCAGGTTCCAGCCCCACACCCTGCCAGTACCTCCCCCCATAGCGGCAACTTCCTGCAGACAGAGAATAGTGTCGGTAACAGAAATATGCAGTCGTATGTCCAGTGAGCCTCTGTGGTGTAATAGCGTAAGGGCCGTACTTTAATAAATTTAGCATTTTGATGTGCATTGTTGGTTGTTTTTGTAGTTGCCCTTTATATACAAGCCTGAGTTTGGCCAGATGTTGCCAAAGACTGTGGATATTATGTATCCATACTAGAACATATATAGACACACATATATAGACACACACACACACACACACACACACACACACACACACATACATACATACATACATACATACATACATATACATACACACACATACACACACACACAAACACATATATATATGTGTGTGTCTACTATCTACTTAGCACTTTTAATTCTTATTTTTATGTTTATTTAAGCGTTGTATGACAGAATGTTTTGCACTAACTACCGCAGCAATTTCCTAATGTTGTAAACCTGCTCAACATTTGGCAATAGAACCCTTTCTGATTCTGATTCTGATACACACACACACATATATATATATATATATGTATCAATGCTAGAATGTATCCATGCTAGAATGTATCCATGCTAGAATGTATCCATGCAAGAATGTACCCATGCTAGAATGTATCCATGTATCTATGCTAGAATGTATCCATGTATCCATGCAAGAATGTATCCATGCAAGAATGTATCCATGCAAGAATGTATCCATGTATCAATGCTAGAATGTACCCATGTATCAATGCTAGAATGTACCCATGCTAGAATGTACCCATGCTAGAATGTATCCATGCTAGAATGTACCCATGTATCAATGCTAGAATGTACCCATGCTAGAATGTACCCATGCTAGAATGTACCCATGCAAGAATGTATCCATGCAAGAATGTATCCATGTATCTATGCTAGAATGTATCTATGCTAGAATGTACCCATGTATCTATGCTAGAATGTACCCATGCTAGAATGTATCCATGCTAGAATGTACCCATGCTAGAATGTACCCATGCTAGAATGTACCCATGCTAGAATGTATCTATGCTAGAATGTATCCATGTATCTATGCTAGAATGTATCAATGCTAGAATGTATCCATGCTAGAACGTATCCATGCTAGAACGTATCCATGCTAGAACGTATCCGTGTATCAATGCTAGAATGTAACAGAGGCAACAGACTATTTCATGTTGAAGAAAATCCTACTTGATTACATGGTGCACAAATTAATTGGTCAATATACAATAGTATAAGACACTGAAAGCCGTACTTATGCTTTAGCTTTACATCACATAACTTCAGTGAGCAACAAAAGCTACATTACCCATCCTTAGAGAGCTTCTGTCTGAAGACATCATTGGCAGCCAGTTTGATGGCTTTTTCAGGTGTAACTAGAGTGAGGTTTACTGCTGCACCTGGAGGTAAACAAAGTGACTATTAACAGCAATGCTTAAGGTACAAAAATAGAACAAAACTAAAAAACAGCTTATGGCTTTCCACCTGGGGTAGTAGGTAATCGCTATAATGATAAAACGATTTAGAGCATGCAGGAGAAACAATGGCGTAGGTGGTGAGATTTCTTTTACAGTTACAGTGTTGTTTATCACAGTACTTAGAAATGCAAAGAATACCTCTGTAGCATCCAAAATAGCCTTCTGAGCGCACCGTCTTGGCCAAACAGTCAAGCCTTTAAAGACAACAAAGAAGAATTGAAAATCACTCTTAATTAAATAGCCATAGCAGTATCCAGATCTTTCACAACGGACTCTACAGTCATACATGTTGCCTTTGTCCTATAACCCAGCCCTCTACTCTGGCTTTACAACAAATACGGCTACAGAAAGTGATTATATTCAGATTCTCTGTTTTATTTCCAAATGCCAACTTTGTAACTGTCCCTTTAAAGGAATATTTCAAGCTATTTTTACATGTCTGACTCACTCTGGAAAAATCACAAGCCACTAAACACAGGAAAGGCACGCCCCACCAGCCAGCAGTATTGATGCCCACCAGATGTGTGCAGCTAACTGTTTAGGGTCAATGTGTTTTTTAAGGACACCAAACTCCCTTTTCATCTTGATCTCTTGATCTACTAAATAGATGTTTAGAGTCCATCAGTATGCATGACCATGACCCCAATGAGCTCTGTACAAACTCATCAAAACATAGACGCAAATATGGAGAGAGCACATTTTACTCTACTGCTCCACCCGTTGAGATTCTGTGGAGAAATATGTCAGACATGGTTGCGTGCAGTTCGAATTACATCAGGAGGAAAATATTTAACTTTGATTCTGATTTCCACAAAATACAATTATCTGTAAGCAGCTCGTATGTTTTTTTCTTAATTAGTACCAATAACTAAAATAATTTAAAGCATAAAACAAAAAAACTTTATATCTGACAGATCAATCAGATTAGCTTATTAACCCCCGGCTGAGGAAACCCCACTCACATTCCTTTGTAGACTTGGATACCCTGCTGGTTCTGTAGGCGGGTCTTGGCCAGATCTATAGGAAATACACATGTCACACCAACCAGGCCTGCCACGCCCCCATTAATCAGCTTAGCAGGGAGACTGCGAAGGGATCAACATAGACACAGAACAATTTACACACAGCCACGAAAACAAGCCGTGCGAACGACAAATCAGAGTCACAAAGTAGACACACAGAGGGAGGGGAGGGGGATTCCCAACCAGTCCACACACAAAGAGAGCATAAAAGATAAATATTACCACAGCTGTTGCTTCCATTTGGAGAAAACCTCTTTATTAGACCAAACAAACAGGATTCATTACTTACCTAACTTTCTTCTCTCCCATCCTGCTTGTGTTTGGGCTCCACGCCTAACCTGCTACTCTTCTTATCCCACCTCTTCGTCGTCTTCCTCTCCCCCCTGCTTTTCCACACTTCGGTCCACAGCCCAGAGTTGTCGTTGTAGTTCAACCCTCACCTGTCCTTTCACGCCACAAATGCACCCCGCAGTGTCCTTTGAAGTGGTAGAAATGGACCGTTTTCTTCTTCCTCTCCCTGGTATGTCAGGGATGGACGCCCTCCTTTCCTGTTGTGGTCAGACCCACCAGAGTTTAATCTGTGTCTTCTGGCCAGTTGTTATGCTGTGTTGTACTTCACACAAAAACCCGGCCGTTCTTCCACTGTCTGGACAGACAAATGCAGATTCATGTAGAGTAAGACCAATATCTTCCTTCCAGATATCAAAGCCCTCCTGATGAGATTTTTTCTTTGGTGTTTTATCCTAATAGGAGGGCATGGTTACAATGAGGGATTGACACACCTCACATTGAATGTCAGGCTGCATAAAATCCAATCAGTCATAAAGTTGAATCGTATCATATTCTGGGACTACCACACTAAGACAGAACATCTTGAGTCTCTCTAATCTGCCAGCTAAAAGGGATAAAGAGTATTTGTTTCCGGCCAGGAGGGCAGAGCTGAAAATGGGAGTATTCTCTGTATTACTTTTGCAGTTCACCAGCTACAAAAGGCTGAAGAGGAGATTTGAGTGGTTTGGAAAAATATCTCACAGGCTTCCCCCCCCCCCCTTTCTTTCAGTTCAGTGGTTTGCAGTCTAGCTTCAGTGGTGTATATTACAGATAGTACAAATGCTGCTGAAACCTTACCTGGGGACCCAGTTCTTGTCTTCCTTTACAGTGTTCTCAGTTTTAGGCGTCCTTTTTCTGTCTTTTCCACTCCCTGCATACCCCAATTCCTCATCTCCCTAATTAATCTCTCTCGTAATCTCTCCGCCTCCACTCCATCTCTATTTTTACCACTGTAAACCTCAACTATATCCTTCATTGTCGTGTTGTCGAAGATTTAAAAAACATTGAGATACAACATTTTGTATCTTTTGATGTCACCTCAGCAATTTCATCCCAAAGTGTTTCTTTCTGTCTCTGAACACTGTCTTTTTCCGTTGCCGGCGCATAGCTACATTCTACACATGCCTTTCACTGAGCCTCTTTCTGTGAAACTTTCTTTTAGATCCATTCACGAACAGTAGTGACCCTGCCAAAACACAGAGAAGGGTGCCTCAACCCCAGCCAACCTCCAACTTCCCCCAGAAACTGCACTAGAGCACCCGGCTCACATAGTTCAGAAGCACAAGCCCCACGAGACAGCTTCCAAGAAACTCACTTTTCTTCCATCACAGAGACGCAGCAGTAAGAAACGCTGGTCCTACCTCTGGTGCAGCATCCCACAAGCAGGATCAGGCTGTCCGCTTTCCTTTCACTTCAACAATGCATCCAGGAATGGTAGTCAAGCGAGAGCGATCTGAGAGAGCCAGCCGCCACTCAGGGGCCGTTGCACAAACACGAGTATTGTCCTGCTGCCTAAATCCCTCCCTCTTATGGTGACTCTCTGCTTGACACAGCCCAGCAACGCAGCTCTGCACTAACACAACTAGACATAAACTCAAGCCTGTGGAGCTGCTGTTAGAGGACGCACAACAGACACTGCAGAGACTAATACTCACAATTATACCTCAGTGTGTATTACTTCTACGTACTGTATAAATAAACACGACACAGAACGTGAACTGAAATAAAAAAGGCTGCTCACCAGTAATGAGCTCCCTATTCATTAGTCCTGCTATTACATAATACGTCCAGGAGCACTGAATGCAATTAATGTTCACAGACTTACAATTACTACTAATAGCTGTATCCAATGGCACAATGCACACAGTTTGTGCCATTACTGAAAAATCTGGGGAAAAAAGCAATTACAGGATTCTAAAAAAGAAAAAAGGAGCATGTGATCGTGGCAGCTACTGCTCATTGCCCTTACGCCATTTTTTCATGAGAATTGATTCAAATATTGATCGTTCTTAATGGAAAAGCAGTTACTATCAATGACGTTCACTCATCAGCGCATATTTTCAAACTCGGCTTTCACTCTTAAAAAACTTGTGGTTATGCCTTCAGTTTAGAAAAAAAAAGAGCACAAATGTGGTGGAAATAGAAAACTGATTATTGCCTAGATATGTAGTGTTTACTTTTGTATGGAAAGACTTAGTTTCAGTTGGAATAGAGAAATTACATCATTACGAGAGGTTTCAGTTTTTAGAAATCTAGACCTTATTGTAGAAAATAGAAATGAATAAGTACAATTTATGATAACAGCAAAAACAACAATAATAATGATAACTTTGATTTTTATTGTGCATTTCAAGAAACTCAATGATGCTTTACAAAGAACATAAATAAACAAAAAGGCTAGAGGTTGAAGGCCTTCTTGAACAGGTGAGATTTGAGAAGTTTCTTATGATGGGATGTTGCAAAGCTCAGGTGGGAGAGATTCAGATGGGATTAGAGTTACAGAGGGGGGTGCCACACTGAAGGCTCTGCCCACAGAGGTATGGAGGTGGGTGTGAGGAACAGAAAGCAGACCCAATGACTGTCTTCAACTCTGTTGATATGTGAGCAATTACTTTTTGTTAACAAAAAAAACAATAATATGTGGTTAAGAAATACTTTTTCTATCCTCTAATTATACCTTGGCATGCTGAAATACTGCTAGTATTGAATAAAACAGTAAAATATGGGACCATGGTAACGATATAATGAAGTGCATAACAAACAGACAGACTAGTTCTGATGTTTTTGGCATCACATACTCTTTTGGAATAAGTTGGTCTATTTCTTATCCTTCAGTAATGAAATAAATATGTTTTACTAGAATAAGACTAGCAAAATCACACGCAAACACTACTTTATGTGGTATTGAAAACCACATAAAGTATGTGCTGATCATCAGAGAAAATAGATGCTTGTATTATATATTTGTTTGTTATTTGTGGTGTCATCAAGTATATGCAGCACTAAAATGCTGTTGCAAAGTAAGGGGAAGCAAATCAAAACAATATGTGCAACAGTACGTGATCCTTTATATATGACTATTAGATATTGTATGTCTTAACACCCATAGTTCACCCGTGAAAGGGGTTTTGCTTATTTTACCTACATTGAAAGCTTCTATGGATTGTTAAGTTAACCAGCTTACTTCTGACTGGAAGTCTAATCAACCACGGAAACTGAAACAACCTGAGCAGTTATGGACTAATATTATAATGTATGTATTTTGTATTGCTGTCCCTCGTTCTCCCTGCTTGTAGACATATGTGCATGTAGGTGTGTGTGTGTGGGTGTGGCCCTGGCAGGTGATTAGCCACACCTGAAGACCTTGACACACCTGTTGCTGATCAGGCCTGTCGGAGGAGCTACCTGAGAGTGTGGTGGAGCTCTCTCCGATGCTGGATCTTTGCTTGGCTTCACGTTAGTCTCTTGACCAGTTCTTAGTTTGAGTCTCCTGCATTATTGTGTGTCTGACAGCTGCCTCTCTCTTATGTCCCAGGAGTAGCGGGAGACGAGAGGGCAGCGAGCACGGGGCGCTCATCACGGAGAAGCGGAGACAGGAGCACTAACACTGGGAAGAGGACACGTCACGGGAGTCGGGAGAGCACGGGATTTATTGTCATGTTTTTCCATCACTGTAAATAAACGCACTGTTTATACACAGAGCACCGCGCCTGGGTCCTCATTCCCCATATCCCCACGGTCTGCCAGCCACACCGTGACACCACCTGTGTGAATGTGCAGTGCTTCCACTTTGTAGGTAGAGGCACTAGAATTTTCCCCTTTATATGCATACAAGGCATGGAAATATTTGCTGCAAAGGGTGAGTAAATATGTTTACTTACATCTCAGTATTGATGTTCTTCCTTGCCTCCCCCCAGCAACAAAGCAAACAGAAAAAAGTAGGAATCACTATGTTTCATGTGGTTTTTATAGCCTTTTGATTCCAATCTCACTGGAGATTGGAACTACAGCACCATCAGTGTACATTGATCAGACACACTGAGAACAGGTGAAGTGAATAAATGTGCTCAACTCTTCTTAAAATCCAACCCTTTGCTGTGAGATTTTGAGCCCTGACACTGCCTAAACATTGTCTTAGACTCATCAATTTCTTCAGAGTACTGCTGTCTCATTATACCACTTTATTACCCCAAAGAGCTAAAAAGATCCAGCCTATATCAGCTTATTTATTTCCCCGAGGGCTATCGAAAGACTAGTCTTTAGTCTTCAATGAAACTCTGCCCTCTTTATTGAGGGATGTGCAGCAGTTGTAACCAAATTGTGTCTAAACAGCTATGTAGCCCCATTAACAATATAATCTTATGTTTGTGAATTGGATGGTTAGTTGGTTTCACTTCACAGCACAATATATTGCACTGTCATGACAAGTGACTGTTCTGTTCTTTTAACCATGGCCTGTTAAAACTCCATGTTACTCAGTTTGTGTGTGGTGTTGGTATCTCCAAAAGTTGATTCTGTTCATCTGGACGTAGCGTTTTGTGGGAGAAAAGTTTCGTCACTCATCCAGGTGACGTCTTCAGTCTCAGCTGACTGCAGGTTTCAATCTTATAAACAGGACATTTGCATAATGACTGAAAGCAGCCCACTGAGGAACAATGGGCTGGGAGGTCAGTTCCTTAATCATAATTATGCAAATTCTCATGACCATTGATCAACAACCACTGATCCAATCCCACTGATCAATGGCCATGAGTGCCATTCACAGAGAGTTGGGGAATGGCTGCAATCACAGCATTGTAAGATGGTGACAGATGTACCCTTAGGCCCCCTCCTCGATTCAAACGTTTCTCCCACAAAACGCTACGTCCAGATGAACAGAATCAACTTTTGGAGATTTACTTTACTACAATGCTTCTTTAGGTATTATGTTAGCATGAAAAACTTTTGTAAACTTCAGTCAATGTCAGTTGTTCATTGCAAAGACTGGCACCACACTGATTGTCTTTAGAAAAAGAAGATGGGCTTGAACTTAAACTGGTAGGCTGGTGGGGAGATATTTAGGTAAGGATATTTAAATTACTGTCCACTGCCACCGTTTATGGAAAATGCTTGCTATTGCATTTAATTAGTGCACGCATTATAGAATAGAAAGTGTGATGTATTATGTGCCATACATTTACGTTCATGTAAAGTCTGTATATATGTTCTCTCCCCCCCCTTTTTTTTCTTTTTCTTTTTAAATTCAGGAGCACCACCTTCAGACCAAAGAGTGGGCCTGCACACGGGCAGGCCCACTGAGCGCTGAAAATTTATGCTGGTTTCCTACGCATGCTTTACGCATCAAATGAAAACGTTTGTTATACTACGTTAAAATTATACATCTTGTATTTTATTGTCTTGCAAAAATAAAAGTAAAACACACACAAATAAACACTAGACATCAGAATAAAACGAACTTGCTCTGAGTGCGCTCAGCGCCTCCGCTGTGCCATAGCATGCACTTCTCTAATATTACGATAGAGGGAGTCCTTGTGTAGTAAACTTCCCTTAAAGTGTTTACAAAATCTCGATGTACCTGAAACTTGTGCTTGAGTAATAAACTGAACGACAGTTTCGGACTGCTGTAAGTGAAAGGGGTGTTCGTTTCACAATAGGGGAAAAAAAGCTTTCACAGTCAGGAATTTTTACCTAAAGTAATATCGACGGACTCAATTAAAACCTACAGCAAGACATTACATAAACGAACTTAAGCAGTAGGGCCATACCTGGTTTTAATGTTTTAGTTTTCAGTTATTCACCATTTACAATGGTTCCCTTTAAACGGCGAGGCCATTATCAATCCGTTGGGGGACTATTTACTGTGGGAGATTACTATTAAACCGAACAGTCAAACACAATTGAAAAGAGGTTTAACAGTTACAGGCTATTATCAAAAGAGGCAAATATGCTCGCCACTGTAGCTACTACTTATGTTCACAGAAAGTTTAACATATCGACCTAAGTAGTCGGACCCCCCTATTCGTCTTGCAGTGGTATCGCCCTTCCCATCTGTTCAGCTCCGGTGAGACTCTGATTGAAACAGATTGTAGCGCTCTCCGGGTCGCAATGGCAACTGTCCCAACAGGACGGCGACACCAACTTTTTTCATGTTTTTAATGTTACGGAGGCACTATACGTCGCGGAAGAATCTACTTTCTAATGTGAGAAATAAACGTTACAGAATTTCTTCAGCCCGAAAATGTCCCAGGGATGTACCGTTTCTGTGGAAGAGATCCAGTCTTGGTGGGAAGTCCCCGCCATAGCCCACTTCTGCTCGCTGTTCAGGACAGCATTCAACCTTCCAGACTTTGAAATAGAGGTAAACAAGAATTGTGATTGCTGGTAGTATCACCAATGGGTTTCATTGCGGAAATGAGAAGTTGTTTGTGTCAGCTTTTTTGCGTACGTGCTGGTGCGAGCGCACTTTGTGTAACTTAGTATTTGGGTAACCAGCTTAGCATGTTCTCTGAACTTCTCACACTGAGGCAATCCTGTTAAAGGAGCGAGCTCGTTAGCAGAGCTCAAGCTAGCTGTATTCGCTTTGCCCGTTGATGTTCTTCAAAGTTAAACTTTAAGCGGAATATAGCATTGACGACACGGCTTGTGGTCCAATATTTACAGTGACTTGTACGTGTTTGTCTATATCCAAGGATGCTCAGATGTTCGATAAACTTTAGATAGACGTCCTCTTGAACCATGTGCCTCTCGTTTGTTTTTATTTGGCCCGAGGCCCGTGTTTATGTTGCAGAGCAACCGTGCCCCAGGTCATTTAAATTAAATTAAAGGTACTAAGGAACGGTCGGAAGATTAGGAAATATAGTTAGAAAAGTGGTCAAGGATACGTGACGGGAATATTTCAGCCAATTAGATTTATGTTGGTTTTACTTGTGTGAATATTTTTATTTTATTGTGAGTGAAAGAGCTAAGTAACTGTACGGCGCCGCTGTGTTTTGGTTTCCCTTTTCTGTCAGATAAAGTTAAGTTCATGGCGTGAGGTTTGAGTTTATTGTCTTGGAGGCCATCTGGCTTGTGTAGCCAGGGGACGCAGATGCTGTTCAGTCATTGTTTGCTCGCCCAAGTCCTGTTTTGTTGCAAGAAGCGAGGGGTTTAACGATTTTCTAAGGTTATTAATTGTCTAGGGCAAGTTAGTGGAGTAAATAGTCCACCTACTAACTGTTCTGTCGCAGAATAAACTATTTATTACACTGTGATTACACAATTCAACTTCATCACTCGATTTGGCCTCCCACCCCCCTTTTTCCTTGAAATGTGTTCAGAGTCGATAGGAAAGCGTAGTTCACGACGCCTAACATGTGCAACATTTACGACAGAGATCACGGAGATTGTTTAATTAGTCGAGCAGTAATTGCACTTTAAAGAAACCGGCGAGGTCAACATCGCGCATCAACAGTCTCCATCACTCAGTCATCCCCACCCCCTTCGGGAGAATCACGTAGACATCGTCTTTGTTGTTGAACGAAGTGGCAGCCAGATGGGGGACTAGCATTGCGCCTAGTTTACATGAAAGTTGATCTCCTTAAAGGCCCGATGGGCTTGATTTCAAAGTAATGTTTCAATGATGTATTCCTGTTTTAAAAGGATAACTTAAGCAGATCACGTGTTTGGCTCCATTACTCAGCCGGATTTCGGGGAAATATTGAGATTGATGTAGTAGTCTTACACTTTGACATCTTAATTGGGCACAGAAGTGTCCAAGGTCACAACTCTTTTGGTTCTCGTTATAATGATCCACTGGGGAATTTACAATAAGAGCTAAGTAGTTACTTAAGCTTATAACTTTTATTGAAAGCTAGTGGAAAGTACGTGTCTTTCAAGGGGAAATGAGCAACATTAGCAACAGTGGTAATACCCCCCTCCCACCAAAACTTCAAAAGAAACCGTTTTAGGTGGGGAAAATGCAAGTAGAGCCCACATTGTCAAATGTTGTCAAAATCCCTCTGGTAGCAGGCTTTCCCACTTTGCAGCCATCTTGAAATGCATCTACCTAGGAACTGATTTGTGCAGTTGTTTTGAAATATTATGGGAATTTCCTTATAGTTCACTGATCCGTAGGAGATGATTCCATATATAGAATCACCTGTCAAAATTTATATTTTTTTTAACATTTGCTGACTTTGTGCCCAAAACAAGATATACAAAAGGCTTTTTTTCCTTGAAGTGAATATTTTTTTTTTCTTTTATCTGTAGTTTATTTGTGAGTTAAATCTTGTGATCTGGCTGCTTGTGTTTTATTGGGGCTTTCATTACATTCATATTCAAAGTAATGAGTAAATCACGTCCATTCAAAAAATTTGCCAGGTAAATTTATGCTCTTCATTTAAATCTTTATTTCTGCAAATGCTCTGGTTGGGTTAGGTGATGTTTAGTATTTGCACGTACTGAAATGAAAGGGTTTCTTGTGCTGTTATAGTAGCTGACCAAGATGGTGAGCTTTCAAAAATAATTTTACAATATCTCGAATATTCGACGCACTTCAGATGATTGCAACTTGTCTTTTTGGTAAAAAAAAAAAATACACCGCCTCTTATCTTTGCAACAAGTGTTCAGTCTTTGGAGCTTTGCTCTTACCTCTGTGTACACCTTGCTGTGTGCACAGAGGTAAGATCATGTGAACAGCCAGGCCCCAGAGTTAATAAGTTGTAAAAAATTAAGCAGTTCAGACCACAACATTCAAATAATCTTTTACAGTGCAGATACCAACTGGAAGACTCCTTGCAAATCCCTGCACTTTGGATATTATGATAATGAGCAATCAGCTGACACGGCCCTCTGTCAGGCTGATTTATGCTGTTTTGTTACTGTGGGTTTGCAAATATCCACCCTGGCTTTGAGTCTGGACATTTGGATCCAGCATGTTTACTTTCTGAGGACTTTGCAATGTAGAAAGAAGAAGAAACTGTTTGGCTGACGTGTTTGTTTTGCTTTAATGCCACATAGCAGCAACTAGACAAGCTGGCCCGGGCACTCCCATGAAGGCAGCAGTTTAGGCTTACTGTCATTTACCTTTGCTTTTTCTTGTTCTTGTTCGTATAGTCAACGTTAGTAAAAATCAACGAGACATTTTGCGCCACATTTAATGATCAGGATAATTTTGGCCTCAGATTAATTCCTTTGACTTGAGGTTCATTTTCTTTTGTCTTCCAAGAGGTGCTTCATAAGGGGAGGTGACTGAAAACGATTTATTGGCTAACATCAGTTAGCTTGTACAGGTTGAATTAAGGGGGGAATAGGGGGCAGGGTAGGGTCCAGAAGTGGCTGTCAGTGGTCATGACAGAGTGGGGCCCACTGAGTGATTTAACGTTGGCATTCCTTCTGTCTTCTCTTGTGGAGATGGCATGTTTAATTGGCTCTTATTGACCAGTGTCCATTTTTGCCATCCTCTAGAGAGCAGTGGTCAGTGTTGATGCTGCAGAGGACCTCAAGCAGCTCTGAAAACAGCTTGAAAAAACATGCATTTTACAGTGGAGTTCCATACAAATCACCGATGAATCTGAGAATTCCCAGCAAAAACGTGGGTGTCTGTGGCACATTGTCGGCCTTACCCTGATTTTCTGCCGGATTATTAGAGCTGAGTTGGTTTGCGAATATGAAAGGCATCGCAGAAAGTTAAGGAATGAGAATTAAAAACACGAGTTCACTTTGTTACTCACATCTCATCCGAAGTCACTTTGAGTATGGCAAACAGCGTGTGAATATAACATCAAAAAGAGTGGATTTCCAACTCTATCCACTGTGGTGATCAGACAGGCCACAGATCCCGCCGCCTCCTTAAACACCTGTTTCTTTTTCTCATAATGGATACTTTTGCTAAGGCTGCCACATGTGAGACCACAGTGTTTAAAGCAATATGAGACTACCACCAAAATGGATATTGACAAACTCTGTGATCCAGTTCGCTGCTGTGGTACTGTTGTGGCAGCTCTATTTTTTCTGTGGTGCTGGTCAGTGATAATGGAGCACTCCCAGTCTCCTTGGCTAGCCTTACAGAACGGCCCCTTGCACATTGTTCCAGCACTGATGCACTTCACTGTCGCTGGTTTCCACTTTCCTCGAGACTACAGGCAGCAAACCGGGAAAGCAGTGCATGTGTGTGGATGAGAGATGGAGAAGAGTCTTAGAGGTGAGGAAGCAACTTGTGTTTTAGTATGAGTAGCCGTCCTCTTTTCATGCCTTTTTGTGTTGCGGCTTGTGAAAGGTTCCTTGGCTGTTTATCTGGTAAATGATTCCTGAAATCCCACACAGTGTAGTCTTCTGTTGCTCAGCCCTCAATGATGTGCCCTTCATGCCAAGGACCTCTGTCCCTGGCTTCATGTAAGTCGGTGCTCTGCTGGCAGCCTGTTTGGCACATCATCATGCATTTGTTCCATGTGTCTTCATTAGCTGCCTGTCATCTTCTAACTGAGATGTAGATTTAGAGATGTTGTATTTCATCGTAGTTAATAGCTGGTGTGAAGACTACTTAAACGAGAGTCTTTCATGTACTTTTTCTTTGATGAGTAATAAGAGGAAAACGAGATTGCCCAGGAGTGGGTTGACAAATCTAACAATAAGTCTTGAGATGTTTTTAGGCAGTTTCAATATCCCACACTATGATAAGAGCTCCTCTGCAATCCCTTTTCATCTCAAACAACAAAAACACGTCTAGTTAGGGTAGCCAATCTCTTTTGCTGCACGTCTGTACACTACAGATCCTATTTGACATGGTTAAAGAAGAATGAGCAGTATGGGCAGCGAGTGCAGCTTTTTAGTAGTGTGGATCACTCGGTGGTAGTGTTGTTTTACTTTTCAGTAAAAATTGTACTGTCACTTCAGAAATTTGCAAAACTCAAATATTTCATCGCTACTGTGGTGAAAAAGCTGTTAAGCTTTTCTGCTCATCTCAGATTATCACTTGAGATGGTTGTGCAGCTGTTGGTTTATTGTAAGATCAAAAACAATAGTCCCTGTGCGCTAACAGCATCTGAGGCACTGAATATTACTTTTGTCTTTAGGGGCAATATTTCCAAACAATAGTAAAAGCCTCACTGGGGATTTATGCTTCAGCTACTGCGTAGTTATATCACAAGTGCATCCCATTTGAAACCCTACGTTGTACCCTTGAAATGTAACAATGCATCGCATCAGTGCAGCCTGCAGCTACTGTGATTGGTCCCTTCAGTGTCATTGATTCCTCCTATGCCAACCATTGTATCAATATAAGAAATAATAATCATATATCATCAATTTAAGGACTCACAAATATCAGCAAAATCCTGAAACAGGGCAAAATACACATGGCAGAGAGTGGAACCACTCTCTAATAGTGACTGAAACCAAAATTATTCCCACTTCATAGCCATCTTTGTAACACCTCAAATGCAGTTTGTGTGCCAGCAATATACGAGAGTACCTGCAGTTTCAAACCTGGAATATAACGACTTCATGTTATACATCTACCACAAATACTCAAGTGCCACAGCATTGCAGCTCCATTTCTTGCTAAATCAAGAGTGCTGATTTGTCATTTCAAATAGTATGCTAAATTGCATAACTGATACGGTTAACCAAAAAGTTCTAACTAACTGTAAGCTTTCATCGGTGGAGCAACACCGTTAACTTATATGCTTCCTGATTCAGCTAATGATTGGTTCTTTCAGGGCAGGGCCAGAACTACAGCTGCCACTGGCATTACACGATTCACTGTTGATTTCTATTGAGAGTTCTGGAAGTGCTATGTAGCTCCTTAAAGGCCTGTACGTCGGAAGTTTTTTTTTTTTTTTTTTCTTCTCCTAGTTGACAGCACAAGGGAGGTCATACTAATAAAAGTGCTTTTGAACACCGCCACCTTCTAGGAGGGAAGTGCGTTTTATAATGGCAATATCTGACATTTTGATCTCTCTGATAAATTTCCCTTTAAATATATGATGTTATGAGCACCTGCTGATGTCATTATCGAACAACATTAGAATACATGCAGGGAAATGACACGTATCTCTGCTGAGTTTGTTTCTTGTGTGTAATTATGTTTAGATTATATTTTGCACAGTTTTTATAATGTTGTGGGCACCTGGCTAAAAAGTAACCGCGACAAGTGCAGCGCTTTGTACGAAGTTAAATATTTGTCCATTCTCAGCAACCATAAAACAAACAAAAAAAACAAACAAACATCCTCATGGGCTTGGCTTAGACAGTTGCCACCATGACACGCTGCTCACGTTTTGGACAACAATGGAAAAACTATTCTTGGTTAGCTCAGTGCAATCCAGTCAACGTCCCCCTGAAAAGATTGGATCAACATATTCAGTGTTGAAATGCAAAATGTTTACAGTTTCTCCTGCTGCCCATTGCCCCAATCCTGTTTCGAAACTGTCTCGCTGTCAACATTTCATGGAGTTGGTGACATCTTATGTCCTAATACACTGACACCCAACTTCAGTCCTAATTTAAAGAACTGAAAAAACCCTCTTGTTTTTTTTATGTAAATCATGAATTATACACATTTTAATATAATTAACTGCCACTTGTCCTCATACGTAACAACAGTTCCTCTGTGTTATTCGTTTTTGGAGGCCCAGTCTGCCTTGCCTGTTACTGTGCACGAACCCCTGGCATCACCATGACTAAACCCCAGATGGTGGTTCTTTCTCTCCCTTCCCCCCAGAGGGCTCTTCTCTGGGTGCTTGTCGCTGCTGCTGTAGCCTTTCTGAGGGAGGGGGGCTTCTGTTTTTTGTAATAGCCTCCTGTATGACTATAAAAGATTTCGTCCCATTAGATCTGGTAAATAAGTGAGAGCAGACTGTCTGTGAGCATGCCCTTGTTTCTGTTGTCTAGAAAGCAAATGGATTAACAGGGGGAGTAGGATCAAGGCTTAAGTGTTGCTCCATCATGGCCCAACTTCAGAGTGAGACTCTCCTGCTCCCCACTTGTCCTGCATTATAACTGCAGATAGCAGCCATTTAGGATAATACCGGCCTGGCCTCTGTTAGAGGTTGTGATGTGAGGGCCAAGTATGGCTGTTGTGAAGATGGCAGGACATTACTAGCAAATGGGATGGGAATCGCTGACGTTTACCTTCAACCTTGGGCTGCTTTACCTCTTTGGTCATTTCCTGGCAGGAGATTGGATCCCTGCACACATTAACAATGATCCATTCTCTTCCCACAGCTATACTGATCAGTCATCCCTGGCATCCCATTGCCTTTCTTTGCTACTGTCCCACCCACGGAAACATCCCAGCTCAACCTTGCTTATTGCCTTGCAGACGCCAGCCTCTGATAACTTCCTTTCTAGATCGTAACCCCTTAAAGAGTTTTCACACTCCGCAACTGCTGCTGTGACATCAAGAACCTTTTTGCATGTCTTTTTAATGCCCTCTCTTCCATGCAGTGTGTGTGTGGGTGGGTGGGGGGGCTTTGTAATAGTCTGCTGCCCCTCCCCCAGTTGTGATTGACAAGTGAGAGCAGCAGTACATGCATCAGATGGTTTCACATGGGGACTATGTGCACAGAGGGGGAGGTAGAAGGGCACATATACTGTTTTTTCCTCACAGTTCCATTGTTGCAGCACCCCATGGTTCCCTCCCTCTGTCTCTAGTCAGGACAGCATCCCTTCAGTTTGCATTTTCACTCAGCGTCTTTGCAGCCGGTTGTGAAGCAGACATCAGAAGTGTCGAAGAAACAACATGATAAGAAGTTCTCATCCAGTGAGATGGTGTTACTCAAGTCAGCAGATAAGGAGACGACCTAGAGGCAGTTTTTACAGACAGCGTGGCTTTCATCAGGTGTGAGAGTGTGTTTGTGTGAGAAAATGGCACAATGACATCCTGGAGTCAGCTACCGTAGTAGAAAAACCATGCAGGCAGTTTTGAGACTGTTTGTGTCAACAGATTTTAGCAATGCAGTAATGTTGACAATTGTTTAAGAGGTGGCTAGGAAACATGAAACTAGTATTGGTATGAGAGTTAATGGATCCCTGGTACCTGGACAGATGTCGCAGGATCACTAGTGTATCAAGCTGCAAAACAAATCCAGAACATATCCTACGTATCTACATAATATTGCTCCAATAGTTGGAGTGGAAGTAGTTTAGAGCTGTGCTGGCACAAAGAAGAGCGGTGTTTATCAGGGTAGGGTTAGATTTTATTTGAATAACCGGTCCAGCGAGTTATCGGTGGATGTTTCATTTTGTAACAGCAAAAGCGTGGCCTGGTTCAACGTGTTTACTGGAAGGCCTGCTGTTCTCCCCCAGCAATTCTGATGCCTCGACAGAGCATTCAAATGAATTAGGGGGGTGGGTTCCTTCACACAGGGGCTAATGACGGTTTGAACATGGCCCTAGGAGCTTTTGCGTCGCTGTTTGTGAAAGTCGGGACCTTGGCATAACTATAAGAGCTATAAGACCCTGTGCTGTGTCGCATCTTAATCCCCAGCCATCCCACCTTAAAACATGCCCAGATTATATTTTGAAAGATGTACATCTCCTTAAGTAAAATGAATTGATCCAAAGTTGATCTTTAATTCACATAATTGACATTTATGTGAATTAGCAGCGCATATTTCACATAATCTTTTTAGGCTCCCTACACATGTGAGATTTTTTATTTTTTTGTGTGTGTGTGTTTGAACCATCTGTTTTCTGTGTGTGTGTGTGTGTGTGTGTGTATATATGATTCTACTGGGATGTCAGCTGAAGCAGGAAGCTCAGTTTTATATGAGAAAGTTGATGCTATGTGTCCTTAAAGCTGGCAGTGAACACACAAGACGCTCGCTGTACTGGGTGGCCTCCCCTTCTGTGCTTAATGATCCTCTCCCACATACTCGGAGAGGTAGTTCGTGTAAAAGGTTTCCGTCTGAGAGCTCAACTGAGGAAAGATCTGTGCAATGCCCATCCCTCTCCTCCCTTCCCGCGGTCTCCTACTCTGTAGCCAAGCCACCTGTCCCACCTGGCCATGACACTGATACTAAAATAAAACTTAGCAGAATGTTTAAACTGACCCAGAAGCTGCGAGTGTATCATGTTTGTTTTTGTCTCTATTCTAAGAGTGGTTTAATTTGCATGGAACTATTTTTTTTTGTGGGTTTTTTGTTCATTTTGTTTGTTTTCCTTCTTGTCACATATGTCCATGAAGAGATCTAATTCTTGTAGGAATGCCTTGTGTGAATCTTGAGTGTAAAGTGCATTACTTTTTCACTATTTTAAATTTATTATATACATATATATTTTTAGAAGTTCTTGTTTTGATGAATCAGTCAAATGCATTTGGCACCAACAAAAAGTTGTTGATGCTTTCCTCTGATCAGATGAACCGTACATCCTGAGGATGTGAGGGCGTTTTCCTGTGGTGTTACGGCTATGTGTTCATGTTTGTCATGTGGCAGGAGGTGGTTACATGCGGGGGTGGAGGGTGTTGTCAGATGATGGCTCCTGGAGGAGCCATGTGTAAGCTGAAAGTGGGAGGGGGGTGGTGGAGGAAGAAATGAAGAAAGAAGTATAGGAGAGGAAGAGAGGAGCCTTTACACAACAAACAGACATCCCTTCCCCCTCCAGCTAGCCATGCACACGTCCTCCAACTGTTGGTGATATAGACCCCGGAGGAGCTGTTAACGGCAGTGGCATGGAAAGTGTCTGCTGTGAGGGTAGCCAGAGAGGCCAACCTCCAGATATTAAAGGCTTTGAGGATCTGCTTTAACCTTGGAGCCGCTGATACAAAATGCCACTTATCTAAACCCCTTCTTTTTCACTCTACAGGTTGTACTGGCCAGAGACACACACGCACGCATTTTATCTCAGGTTTTCTCTCTGTGCAGATATGGATTGGGGCACATGATGGGTCCGTTAGCATCCACTGACAAAAGCACATTTCACTTCTATCTGGATATGCAGCTTTTCTGCATTGAAATCTGTTGGCTGCTTTTAGCCTTGATAGTGTTTCTTTCAGAAAGTCAGGTCTTCTCCTTTCAGTTGATTCATGTCTCATAACATTTACCACTTTGATTCTCATATCAAAGAGTCAGACTGTGTTTTGTCCCAGTGGTAGTCATTGTAACCCTTATAACAGCAGATGTGCCCGCACATAATGCAGGTTTATTGAATACACAGTCAGTCCATGATGGACCCACTCTTATGAGACAGCTGTGACTGGATAGAACGTGTCTGCCTCCTTTAGTACTAAATACAGCTGGGAGAGTATCAGTCTACATCTCAGGAAACTGTTAACACACACATGTGTTTTGGATCAATACTAGCTGGAGAGATGGGGTAAGATTTAACTTCTAACATGAAAATTATGCTTCTGCGTCAGAGCTACGTTGTAACTTGCACCACAACCAGAATCCCATTTTAATCCTATGCTACAACCTTCTACGTAGCACGATGTGCACCTCCCGAGATGTTGGGGCGACTCATACCACCACGACTTGAGTGGAAGATTGAGGTGTAAGCATAGGAGTTTTTCAGTTACTACATAAGTTATTTCCTGCAGAAGTCTTAATCGAGCTTAAATCAAGCGTTGTCCTGGTTTGTCCATATGTCTCCTTATCTTTTGTGTTTTGCAAATTTAGTGTTTATTTTCACCGTCTCTAGGAGGCATTTGTATAAAGTTCTTTGTCAAAATCCAGCCCTAATACAGATGCGTGGTTGCCAAACCAGGCCTGTGGTCTATGTTTAGACAAAGTTTGGAGGAGGAGGAAATTAAGAAATGACTGAAACTTGTTGACTCAGGCAGATGCAGTCGGATATAGTCAGATACAGCACATTATTGTCATGGTTTCTTCTTGAATAAGGAGTTACCTGTATAAATCATATTGTTAAAGACATTGCAAGTATTAGGTTCTATCAATGAAGTGACTGTAAATTCTGGGGTGTTTTGGCAGTTAAATAGGTGTAGCTTTAATAATCTTTCCCCTGAGATGTCTATATTGCCACTTCTTACTTGGCCATAAGCATAAAAAAAAGATACCTTTTTACAGTTATCTGCATGAGGTGGACAAAGACTCTGAAAGTTCTTATCACAGATGAATGGACATTTGTAAATAGTTAGATACTTGGAGCCAAAACATACAATCATTAATCTATTTTTATAGTCGGTCTCATTAAAATGCAGTAATTTAGCTTGGTGTAAATGATGGAATAATAAGTTTAGAAGTTTCAATAAGGCAGCAAAATTGAATTTCTTTTTTACAGAAGAAGAATAAACAGTCATTTGTTTGTATCTGTAAGCTTTGCTGGTGTTCTGACTTTAGTCATATCTTGGCAGGCATGCTGTGAGTAGTAACTGGAACCTTTTTTAGACACAATTTGTACATGTTTATAAAAATGAGATTCAGAAGTAATAGTGTCAACTGGGCTGAATAACAGAACTGAGAATGTAGGCATTTTATTCTGCAAATGTTAATGAAGACTCGTTAGGTGTGATTGGGCCTTTTGAAAAGAACAAGTGGTTAGCCACATTGTCACCATGGGTGTTACTTTTCGCACTTGTCTGCTGCTCTGAATAGACAAAGCAGTGACCCAAACAGTTTAAGTTGTTTCAGTGGATGTGGCCGGTCCATCTCACTGATGACGTAGTGCGGAGAATACCTGCCAAATGAGTTCTACTTTGCTATTCTGCCCTCAGCTCCAGTGAAGCCAACAACTGGTTTGGGTGTGGATAATGTGCGGAGGGAGAGGACAGATAAGGAAGATGGAGAAAGGAAAATGTGGGGTGGAGAGTGGAGCAAGGGTGTTGTCAGGGGAATAATAGAATGCCTCAGAGGCCCTGTAGACACTGGGCAGCAGGGCAGGGGGAGGAAAATGGTGTGAAAGAGAGGAATAAGAGGTTAAGCCAGTGAGAGGAGCAGAGAGAGAAACAGCAGGGGCGTCTGGTGAAAGAAGTGGCAAATACCTTCAGGGCGAATTGCTGATTGCAAGCCAGGCCTACAGAGGGAGTGAAGTGATGACACACCTTTTGACTAAACCTTGACTCACCCTCCAATCTTTGTCCCAGTATCTGAAATGAATAGCTGGTTTTTCACAGCAGTATCTTGCCAATAAATCTGACAGCTCACCTTGATTTATGCAAATTATAGCCAAATTATATCTTATCAATTATTCAGCTTTTTTTTTATCGTTCAGCCCCATTGATCATTAATGTTAGGCAGTCAAAGTACACGTTTGAATGAATTGTCATTGGTGTGTTTTTTGTCTGTAGTGTCAGTGCAGTGAGTTAGTTTGGGTGCTGCGTTGCGTGTGTGCATGTGCTTATCGAGGCAAAAGGTTCCCACAGGACGCTTCCAGCTGCAGCGGTGTCCCTTGCAGTCCTTTATCGTGCTAACTGTTTGTTAGCAACAGGCCACAGAGGGATTGGCCAATGGATGGGTGAGAGAAGAGAGAGCAAATAGACCCCAGTAATTTCCCCTCCCTTTGCCATCTGACAGACTGTGTGGCACTTCAAAGTTAGGGAAGAGTTGTTCATCCAGTGGGCTGCAGCGAGCCCTCCACTTGCTGTTCTGTACTCAACTCTGAACTCTTTCCCCAGCCTTGGCCCCGGCTTTTTTCAAAGTGTGATCAAAGTGCAGTTTGTCTCTGATGGATGTGCTCACTTTGGCCCAGAGGCTGCCTGACAGGGGACCTGGAAGTGGAAGAGAGCATGACACAGGATCTCACTGCGTCCTATGCACATGCACTTACAGACAAACGCCCACGTGTGTCTTTGTATCCAGAGTTAGCTCGCGGCTACGAAAGAGCTCTTCTGCATATGTGACCACCCCATGACGAGTGAGCTAGCCTGAGCACATGTTAAGAACTTTAAGGAGTCTCTATTGTTAAACCTCGGTCTACCTGATCTATACTTGATATACAGTACACAGTACTGCCGTTTAGGAAGGTATTCCAACCAGATTCTCATGACTCGAAGCAAAGTGGCAAAATAATGTCCTTAAATGCAGTCTTGCTTACATTACTGTGAGAGTTTGTCTATCACTGTTACTCCTGGTCTTGTAGCATGTGCTGCAGAACCTGGAGATTTATTAAACTCGTCAAAAATGCTGTAGAAATACAAATGCAATTCTGTAGTATTTAAAACGGTTGGTAACGATCACCCAATTATTGGCATGCACTGGCCTTGACAAGAAATTGTGCCTCGTTTTTAACCACAACAAGGCAAAAGTTGTGGTCGGTAAATCTTACATGTCTGGCTACTTCAGAACTTAAAATAGACTTTGATTTGCTCCTGGCAGTCACACACTCGTAAAGCCTACAGTTTAAGCCGTACACCTAAAATCCATTACAGTCTGACTGTGGTCACTGTGACCATGTCAATCTTCAGGCTTTTAAAATAGCCTCAGTGCGCTTGTAAACATAATGAGCTGTTCTTCTCAATCACGAGACGTGATTCTTATCCGCTCTTATGAAACTCGCCCTCCTGGTTTGCATTTTTTCTTTCGTTTTTCCTTCATGCTCTTTACGTTCCCAACCTCGAGCAGAAACGTTGATCTTATCCTGTTTTTCAACTTCTTTCACAACCTTGTTTTTGGCTCTCTTCTTTTTGTCTTTTCATTGAGCCAACTTGTTGTGTACCGGCTTCTGTCATTTCCACAGCAAAGAGGTGTGTACACTGACCTTTAAGGACCTTAAGTAATTGATGCGTCATTTCTTTTCCCTGGTTAAAGCTGAGAGAACCGATCGGCATTTATAGGACTTTCACAAGTACTACAGGTGCAGAAGTACTTGTGAAAGAGGGGCAAGAGTGACACCAACAACAGAAGTTGTTGGTGTGAAAGCAATGGTTATTAGGGGTGGGAGTGGTTAGCTGCGAGCCGTCTGTATGAGCTTTGAAGAGTTTGCTCTGTATCCTGCGGGAGGGTGCTTTTAAATGAAACGGACACTAGGTTGATGGAACACCGTTCATTTGCATTTCCTTCTCTTCCCTCTGGCTCAACTTCAGAGTCCTTGGGTGTGATCAAGGAGAGCTGTGCATGCTGGGAAGCTGTGTGGTGTCCAGTGTCTTGGTTGATCAGCAGAGGAGAAGAAGGGGCATGTCTGTGTTGTAGCTCTCGGTCTCCGCTGCCTGCTGTCCTTTCTTGGTGCTTTCAGATCTTTGAGATTTTGCTCTGCCGGTTATTGCCGCTTCATAAAACCTAAATGACTATAACACAATGCCAGGCAGGAGAGGGGTCATGACTGAACTTGAACCTCAGCTACAGCCCAACAAGCACCAGCAAACCAAGACGCCTTAATGAGACAGGATGCGAGCTCTAGCTGTTACACCTCCCACCGAAATCTGCCAGCTTACCTTACACTCATCCCAGCAGTTTCTCCATTTTGATCACATACCACTCCCTTTATAGTGGCCAACAGTCTAAACACACAGAAAGCCACCTGTTTATTTCCCAGTCACAATACTTTTGCCTTTTATTTATTTATTTATTTTTTTAGATAGTTTTCATTTGCGAGATGCATTTCTCTGCTTCCATTATTGCGCAAATCGGCATGTTTGCACAGTTATCGCTTGCTAAGTGCTTGTAGTTTCTTCACATGTTGATTGACTGTGTCCTCTGTGTCCAGGAGCTGGAGAAAGCCCTGTCAGAACAGGACTTGGATTTCCTTGGGGATCTCGTTGCCTGTCTGTTGCAGGGATGCTACCAGCGCACTGACATCACGTAAGTAAAGAATATAAAAAGAACCTGGCATATAGCAAACGCTGCCAGGTCACATCAGGTCTGCTTGTGTAACACCACCTGTAACACATAAGCCGTTTTCAGACGTGGGATGCGTAACACTGCTGGCATCGGGACGTAGGTCACTTTTGGCAAGAAACGCGTGTCTGAAGGGGACGACAGAAAAAGTTTTGATTCATGATAGAAACCCAGGGTTGAACCAAAGTTTATTTGGACATAATAAAAATGCAACAAGTTGACTTGTTGCAGATAGAGGTGTGCACATCTCAGAGCTGAGATCGCTGTCCAGTACAGTAAGGAGGTCCCCTTAAATCTTTTCACATTTTAGAAATAAAGCAAAACTTATTACAGTTTTCTAAACAATGAGGGTAAGAACATTAACATTTAATTTTAAGCCCAGTTTTACTCTCCTAATCATGGAGTCTTGAGTGTAGGACCATGTCCAACTTTAGCTACTTCTACATAATTGAACGTGTTAAATGAGGCAGTGTGTAGATGGCTGATGTTTGGCTTTCTTATAGTATGTTTAATATTTTCAGTTACATTTGTTCTGAAAGATAATAAATAGGTGAATATAAGCAGGAACATTCACATCTTCCTGCTGCTTAAAACTGCACCAAGTGGCGTGGGAAATTTACTTCGTAGCTGTGACTGTAGGTCTAAGTAGTGGTGGAAGTTGGAATTCAAATTTAGTGTTTTTTTTGTTTTTTTTTAATGAAGCAGAGGCACAATGGAAAAGAATTAGCATCTTTACTTAAATGTGTCAAGATAAAACTTGTCTTTCCATCTTCTTCAAATTAGTCATACTACCCAGGAAGCTTCATAGGAAGTCTGAGTCACGAGCGCGACAACTCACTGAGGAGTCAGAACTTAGTCACCATAAGGAGCGCTGAAAGTAGTGATAGGTGGTATGGTGACATCACGTTTACTACCGCGGGGATCCGAAAACGGCATAGCCACAGAAACTTTTCTATCAAGTGGTGGGAGAAAGTGAACGCGAAGCAGAGGCTGTTATTCAAATCCGCAAATGTTTTCTACCTCCCATGGGGCTTCCCCTTCGATACGCCTGTTAATCTAACCCATCGTTATAGAGTAGCATAGTGGTACAGTACAGTGATAAGCACAGAGCAGGAGTGATCCAGTTTTTCCAGCCAGGCAGCCGGTAACAAGAGGACAGCCTGCTTTATTGGACTGGACAGGCTCTGGCATCCTGGGGGTGGCTGCTCAGCCCTGGCCTTTCACAGAGCTGCCCTTTTCATCCGCACGCGTTAAACGCTCTGCCGGAGCGGGGGAAAGAAGGGAGGGAGGATGTCGGAGAAAACGAAGGACAGAAAGGAGGAGAGAGAGATGGGGTAGTAGTGAGGAGGGGCGAGCCTGCAGCTGTGTGAAAAGTGCACGCTGCTCTTTCAAGATAAGCCATTTTTTTTTCTCTCCCTCTTTCTCTGTGCTGTTCCATAGATGCTCACCCTTGCCCCAAGCTCTTGTTCTGTTCATGTGAGCTGGAACTGAACGGTACAGATTAATCGGCTAGACCTGAACCGGAACCAACATTTATTTACCAGTTTTCACTCATAGATACAACACAACTCCCCTTCAAAGAAACTAGTCCTTTTCTTCTTCTTTTTTAAACCAGCCCCACCTCCTCTCTTTTTCCAGCCTGTATGATAGTGTGAACCTTGCCTGTTTCCTAGAAAGCGATGCTAGTTTGTACTGAAGCGTGCTGCGTTGGGTTTACAGTGCCAAGATTTGCAACTGAATTGGTTGAATCTAGCCACCCATAGAAATCTCAGTACAAAAGTGAAGCCCTGTGTTGGATTGTTATTTTTGACATGCAGCTAGTGCTTAATTCTGATTTAATAATCTTTCATGATTAAGATGCGTAAAAGGACAAATTTACTCGAGGTGTAGCTAACCCAGTAGAGTGACATCTAAAAATCAATACGGCAGAGATGAGTAAGGCCGCTCTACTGTTTAGCCCCCAGGCATTTAGCAGTTACCTGGACGACATCATCAGCTACCGCTGGGAGCTGGAAGAGGGGAAACCCAACCCACTTCGAGAGGGGCCCTTTGAGAGCTTACCCCCTCGCACTCAGGTGGAACTGCTGCACCGGCTGTGTGACTACCGTCTGGATGCTGCTGATGTCTTTGACCTGCTTAAGGTGACTAAAAGAATACATGTGATCATAATAATGTATTCACAATTTATTAAAGAGTTAAACATTCACTCAGTATTGAGTCAGTAATTGCACATAAAAGGTTCCATGCTCCATTGATGCTGCCGAGTTGTGTACGTGTGTACTGTTAAAGTTTGCTTTTTTGACAACATGATGAATGATTTCGTTCACCCAGCTGTTCAGCTTTAAAGCATAGTCAGATATATTTGTCACTGAGCAGCTGCCTCGTTTTACTTTGGCCTAAGAGTGCAAGATCTTAGTTTTACTGTTCTTTAAAAGTATATTTACTGCCATGAACTAAGGTGGAGTTATCATAATCTGAGGCTTTACCCCTGTACTGTCAATCGGTTTCTAATTTTTAAACCGTAAACTGCTATAATTCATGAACACTCTTAACAAGATATCGAAAGTACTTATTGTCAGCACATGATTCACGCCTCTGTACGATCAAAGAGCTAAAATGACATCACCCTCTGATGACACACTGCATATTATTTAAGAAATGTTATATCCCCACCCCCACCACCTCCAGGGCCTGGATGCAGACAGCCTGAGGGTGGAACCCCTGGGGCAGGATGGAAATGGAGCCCTCTACTGGTACTTTTACGGCACTCGCATGTACAAAGAAGAGCCAGTGACAAAGAAAGTAGGAAAACACAGGTAATGCTTCTTTTTCTGTCAACCACGAATGAATCATCTGCACTTAGCTGAATGTTGAAGTGTTCAGTTGAAATAAAATTTTACCACTTGTTTAGAGTCCTCTTAAGGGTTAATTTACTGCTTTTATTCCTACCTAAGCTGTACTTTTAACCTTTTTAACCTGCTATTTTTTTTTTTTTCCCAGTGATGAAACAACAGAACTAACATTACCGGAGAAAAAGAAACGTGGAAGACCACCAAAGAAGAGAAAGCTGGAAGATTCACCAAGGTAAACACAAACAAGAAAAACTTTGCTGTCAGTACTAACAGGGCAGAGACACAGACGTTTAGATTTGGGCATGTGCTGTGCAGATGAGCTCGTCTGTTTCCCGTGTGAAAACGATACTCGCCCAGGTTTTGATGATCTGGGTCTTCATGTCCTTTGCTCTCAGTCAGTTGTTGACTTGACCTTTATCCTACTGCTGGACCCAAAATGTAATAAATGATTAATGGAGTATTTCTTGAGCACACGCTCTCTAACCATATTCTCACCATGTGTGTAGCGAGGAATTTTAATTAATTCCAAAAAGTAGTTGTGGAGGATCCGCTCTTATACCGGAGTTACTTTTAAGCATGCCATTTTTTGTAGGGACTTCATGGCTTTATATTTCTTACAGTGAGGTGGAAAGTGATGTGCCAGAGGTGAAGACGGAACACGAATTGGAAGATCTTCCCCCAACCACAGGTAAAGAAACTTTGTGCTTTATATCCTGACAACATTTTTTTTCCCTTTGTTTGCATTTTTCCCTAGAATCAGTGGTCCGATGTTGTTTTTCCTTTCTTTCCTGTGCAGGCCGTAAGCGAGGCGCTTGGTCGCTGGTGTGTGATACAGAGGAGCAGTGGCTCAGTCTGGCAGAAAGCATCAAGGACAAAACCTCCCCACAGGATCGCCACCTCTACCGTGTCATTAGCCAAAACTTCCTGCCTGAGATCAGCAACATGATTGAGCACAAGGTCAGACACCAGAGACACCACCATCAGTCTCCATTACACCAGTATACAACGCCTTCTATGCGTCCTCTGTTTTTGATAGGCTGTAGATTCGTTAATATGAAAGCGATTATACACAGACTTTAATTTGTCCTCGTTTGTGTGACAAGTCGCAAGCGCCAGGGCGATTTTGATGAAATACCAGCTCATGAACGGCTAAATGAGACATCCCAAATGTGACAGTGATGACATTTGAATATGCAAATTGAATTTTATTGATGTACACTTGACTGCTGTCTTCTTTTCTTTCTTCCAGTTTCCTTAATCTAATCTCGGGTTTTAAGATTACTGATATTCCTTCATCTCAGTTCAGCTGCTTTTATCTTCTGGTTGTCTTACAATAGTTGTTTGTAGGACCTCTCGACTGTGCTACACAATAGGTGGAGTCGAGGAAAGCTGGTCCCTAGTCAGCTTTTTGGGATTGGTCATATGTCGGTTAAGGTATAATTGGTGTTGAGTGCTTTAATGGGAGATGATATGCACACTCTGCTCCAGCATGTCTAAGCCAGCACTGCTTTCTTTACTTTGCAAAGGAATTAATTTGAGTCACTGACGGCTGCAGCTAGTCGAGAAAACCTAGGTTCCTGTTTTGATCCCACCTGATTGCATAAAGATCAGTGGATGCTGTCTACTCCAGTGATGTATAACCATCCGTGGCTGTTGCTATAGGAACGATCCTTTTTCTGCCGTCATCAGCACTGAAGTCAAGAATCCTGAAGGCAGGTTAATGTCAGCCGAGAGGTCACTCAGTAATTGCAAATGGTTATGAATGAGTGAATTTGGTTGAGTCGTTCATCAGTCACACCCTCTGCTGTTCTACTTGTGCGCACATTTCTATGGCATTCAAAGTCTGTCTATAGCTTCTCTACATAATATAAGTAGAGCTGGATGAGGTGTTTTTGGCTTGTTGGTGTTTCCTCTGCGCCGCCGCACTCTGGACTTGAAGAGATGGCTCTCTGCCAAACGCGATCACAGTATGGGGTGAAAACTGATTAATTTAAATTTGCTCAAATAACAGATTCAATTAAAGGAATGCACATTCCCATAGTGAGCTTCTTATTTATAATATAGATCACACAGCAGGAGATCATATTAGGATGCTGTGCTTGGTAATTATATTAATTACACTGCCGCTGTGATGGTGTATAGATTCTGTGCTTGATTTGCTGCGTAGACCAAATTTATATTAGACAACCAGAAATGAAAGCTTTTCAGAAATAGTACATGTATACTTTTTCTGTTTGGTAGTCTGTGCTATGAAATGAAAAAGTTTTGTAAATACTTGTTTGCACTTTGAAATAACAGCAAAGGGGAAAGTGTCTGTGTGATATACAGCTTCTACAAGGCTGCATGTAGTACGTACATGTAGTTTGCAGCCTGCACTGTGATCTGTTTTGCATGGCCATTTTGTAGGATTGTTGGCTTAACCTGTGCTTGCTTGTCTTGCTCTCTCCCCAAGTATGTGTTAGTGCCTGATGTGTGGCTATAAATATCTCGGTGTTCACATGAGTGTCAGATATAGTGTGTATATTCTCCCAAATCTTCCACATGTCTCAGTCTGCTGTCATCAGCCATTTCACGGGGCACTGACAGCTGGCAGGAGCTCACCTTGGGGCAGAATGGAGACTCTTGAGTGACAGCTTTGCTGTGCTGCAGGATTCTGTCGACCTCTCTAAGTGGTGACACCAGAGGCACTCGATCATGTGTGTGCGTGTCGGATGATGGACTTGCGGTAATACGGGGAAGAATTGTGAAGCCTGGGGAGATGTCAGTGTTTCCCACTGAGGCGAGACAGAGGTGGCGCGGGGGCTCATGAGCACATGTGGACTGCCGCCCTGAACTTTTCTACACATTACCAGGCGGAGGCAAATGTGAGAACCCAATTGTTCAGTGTGATTGGCTGTAAGACGTCTGTAGCCTGCCAGCTCCCTGATACAGAGTCGGCGTGCTTTCTGATTGCGCCCATGTGATAGTTCCACAGCTAATTGTCCCATTGATTCATAGTGACCACGTGGGCTTGCGCTGCTACCTTGCTCACATCAGGTGAATCTTTTCCAGTAAGAGCATGTCTAAAGTGGACCCGTTGATAGGTACGTGTCATGATGGACCGCTTGAGACAACGGCAGACATGATCTTATTTTCATTTTTTATGAAAAGATGGTGTTTGAAAACATTATCTAGTTTTAGAAAGCACGTTAGGTTGTAAACATCTGTCTCCTTTAACAGTATTTTTTCATTTTAATCTTCTCCACAGTGGGCTCCTTCCTCATTTGTTTGCTTCCCTACCTGCACGCACAGACAGTCTGACTGACTTTGTTTATATAGCGGCAAATGCATATTTAGGACTCTCTACTTGTTATTTAGCAAGGTGTTACCTGTGCCAGGGTGGCAACCCTTAATAGTCCTACATCCTGGATGTACTCTGACATAAGCTGCAGGGGACAGTCCCTGATATAGACAGCATTTCAGAAACCACTTGGCGCTCTGTTGGCTGGTGTTTCCTTCCTTTTCTGTTTGCTCTAACTGGTTCTCTGACACGTCAGCGCTCATTAACCCTCCACGCTCTGTACTGTATATTTTGGATCAAGTTCCCTGCTCAAAAGTTGCCAGATGGGCTATTGTAGAACAGATTGTACACTACCACAAGCTAACAATAATATCACACAGGTTGTGATTTATTTTTTTGGTGCAAGTATGTTAATTTTTGATGCAACCTTCTTTTGGCCCCAAGCAGAGATGGAAGAGTAGGGAGCAAAGGTGAGAGAGTCACTTGGGGGATGGGAGAAATAAATCAATGACTTCGCTATAGTCACTGCTGCACCGCAACACCAGAGTGTCTGTCAGTGTGTTGGCTTTAGACAAAATGAATTACACAAACCGTATGTGATGTTTTAAAAGAAAGTTGCATTTGTGGACGAGAAAGCATTACAGACACAACAGTTTCCAGTTCACGAGTCCCTGTGTGTCATGAGAGGCATGAGGAGCAGAACCAAACTACATGTCTTTTATTTCAGGAGCGTGAGCAGAAGCAGAAGCTGCTGGACCCAAACCCAGTTCGCGTTTCCCAGCGGTTCTCTCAAAATCACATAAAACACGAGGAGAGGGTGAGTGTTTGTCTGTGCTATGCTTTTTAGGTAGTGTTACACACCTAACAATGTCGGAATAAGCTGTGCCGATTTATTTAGCAATACAACGGGCATGTCATCCACTAATCTGGTTTTTAGTGCAAGACATTCCAGCACAGTACATGTTTGCACACGCACTGTGTACATTTATTCTCTCTGCTGTATATGTTGGTTTAGGGCCTGATTGTTTCTGTCTTTTATGTACAGAAACGTGTAGTTTTCTATACATCTAGCTTTCCTGGTGTGAGAGAAGAGTAGACTAATAGACTTTGTGGGTGTGTGTGCATCCAGGACAATCTCAAGGCCGGAATGGAGGAGGAGGAGGAGAAGAAAAAAGATGAAGAGCTGGACAGGCAGGTCCTGCTGGCCGAGCAGAGACGAGAAGAGGAAAGGCTTCTGCAGGAAGAACGGCAGAGAGAGAAGCTAGAGAAGATCAAAGCTGTGGAGGGTAAGATGGTTACCGAAATAGATGGAACACAAGTAGCACACTGCCAAGATGTTGTTTGTGTTTAAAAGAAGTTTGAAAAATCTCTTTCCAAGAATTTTAGTATATGCAGAAAGTTGTAAGATATTAAGAAGCAGCAGTAATTTCACATTCTCTCATCAGTCATGTATCAGCAGCAGGTAGGAGGCTCTGTCAAGGGCAGAATGTATCATGAAGGGCACTCCCCACACAGGCTTTCACATCTTCTTTGCCGTGCTTTGGCTCTCACCAGCTGAAAAATCTGCAGTAGCATAGCAGCATTTGAAGCCTTGAGATTTATGTATAGTACACAGACACTGTGAAAGGGAATGCTCAGGGCCTTTAATCACAGGATCACTCCTCTTCTTCTCTGATGTCATCTGTCAAGGGTTAATGAACTGCTGATTGTGCTTCAGTAGAGGAGCCTCATTATTGTATTATAGATGAACAGCAGGACCTGGCCTACACTCTGTGTATTGCATATGTGGAATCCTCCTTCAAACATCTTTAATCCAAACGGCAGGGGGGCTGCCAGGCCTCTGTGCCTTTCATGTTGAAAGATAAAGCGGTTATGCATATGCACTCTCTGTGCTCTGTTCTGCTCTTTTGATCAACTTGGCCTAAGAAAAGATGGCCGATGAATCGTTCTCCTTCACTTATCTGAGCTGCTGCTGCTGCGTGTCACATCTGAGGCCTGGTTTTCATCAATGCTCCCGAGAGTCTCAATAGACATCAATTTATACTGTAACTGTAGGGTCTGAATAAGCAATCAAACATTGTTTACCTGCACCCTGAGACCGGCGTTTTTCATTATTTGTGATTTTAATTGCCCCCTGTGTTCACGATTTTCCGTTAGAGCGTGCAAAAAGGCGTAAGATGCGAGAAGAAAAGGCCTGGCTGCTGTCTCAAGGAAAAGATCTACCACCTGAACTCCTGAATCTGGAGCCATCCTCTCCCGTCCAGAGAACACGCAAGAATAAAGAATTGTAGGAAGTTGTTCACATTTAGTTTCAGATTCACTATCTGCTTTAGCGACTCATGATTGCTGTTATTTTAGCCCGTCTAACATGCCGTATGTTCAACATTTCAGCTATGAAATTGATGATGACTACACTGCTCTTTATAAAGGTATGCCTGCAGAATTATTACCTGTTGCTATGTTTACATGTATGTACCTGTCACATGACAATTCACGTCATCTGGGCAGATGTGTGGTAGTGTAAACGGGAAGCAGAAGTTGGCTGCTTATAGAAAGTATGTAAAAAGAAGAACAGCTATTGCAGAAAGTAAGACCAGCGGTTTCTTTTCCTTAGTTGACAATGAAGTGGAACTGTTACTCAAAGCAACACACAAGTAACAGCTGGTCTTTGTGTAAAGAGAATGGCTCTGACCCATCAGGGCAAAGATGCAAAATCTCTTTGGTGTCTGACGCTGGAGCTTTATCAGTGGATTTGAGGTGATGCCTGCGGGGATTGAGCTGTGCTCCTTAACTGTACCTGAGCAGTTTTAGTCTTTGTAGGAATACCAGGGCCTTAGATTTACCAGCAGCATATCCTCAACAGAGAAACAACACTGCTACACAATAATTAATGTTATCCACTTCAAATGCTGGCAGTTTTAAGGTATTAATTGTGGTTCGGCTTACATGTTTCATGCTTTTTACTCCTCGTCATAACACACCATTGTAATGGCAAACAAGCAGGAATAAGCCACAAACTGTATACGAGTTTAGTGATGCCGTTGGTTGATATTTATTTTTGTTTTTAGAACCAATGTCGGGGTCTGTGGCATTATTTCCAAAAGTCTTACATCTTCCCTTTCCATACTAAATCCGGTTGCTGGGTTTAAAACATGTCGATGTAAATTTACAGTCACTCGGATGAATGTCTGTTCTACTCTGTTCTTCAGTGCTTGAAGCCCTGAAAGCCCATAAAGATTCTTGGCCTTTCTTGGAGCCCGTTGATGACTCCTATGCTCCCAATTATCATGAGATCATCCAGGTACAGAATACTGTTGTTGTTTTTACAAATGTGTGACATTGGCTTCATGTTTGTATCAGTATACAAACATGTATCAGTATATAAAGTTTATTGATTCATAATTTTAATTGCTTTATTTTTATTGTCGTTCTAATCATTTCAGACTCCTATGGACCTATCCACAATTGAGAGAAAGCTCAATAACGGGGAGTATGTCGCTAAGGAGGAGTTTGCTTCCGACGTGAAGCTGATGTTTGAAAACTGTGTCGAGTACAATGGAGAAGACAGCGGTAAATTAAGCATTCTAAACCATTTTTTAAATAACTTTGTTAAAGGCATCAAAATCCGTTGCGTTATGGATGCATTTTGAAAAAAAGAATTTCATATGTACATTGAGACGCAGGGGGTGAGAGTGGGAGAGATCGCAGAAGAAAGGGGGGCGGTCTCAGTACTGTGTTGGGGCCGGGGCCGGGGCAGCCTTGACAGTGATTAATGAGGAGTGATTGAGTTGTGCTCGAGTGCTCTGGGGGATTCAAGTCCTGCAGTGCCAGAGAAACATTCCAGCCCCTAAGCCCCCTGTCTGGAGCCATCCATCCAACTGAATACTCTCCTCAGGGAATAGGGGGAGGTGAGTGGTGAGGAGGCCCAGGGTGGGGCAAGAGTAGAGGGAAGGGGTTGAAGGAGCAAGGGTCAAACTTGCGCCCTCTGACTTGGTCAGCTGGTTAGCACTGGGCCAGGACAAGACAGGATTTTTGTGCTCTGTTGGTATGTGTCTCACCTAATGGTCACTTCATGAGTGGCTATTTGTGGGAGTGACTGTGCATGTAAATGAAGCGTTATTCTTTGAGTATATGAGTAGATGCTATAGACATGTGATGTATGTTTGTTCCTTTGCTGAAGATGTGCGTTTATGTAAAAAAAAAAAAAAAAGCAAAAGAATCGCTGATGTTGGTGTCTTCCTGTCCTCAGAATACACTATCATGGCCGAGTCTCTGGAGCGTTGTTTTAGCCGAGCCTTATTAAAACATTTTCCATCTGAGGATGGTGACACGGACGAAGAGTTCCACATCAGTCGAGAAGACAAGGAGCGCAAAGAAAGAAAACGCAACCGTAACAGCAAAGCTTTCGGGCCTGAAAGTTTGATCAGGGCTACTGAGCAAGTACAACGTAAGCGAAGCTCACAAAAGGGCAAAAGTAGCGCAACTTCAGAGGAGGATGCCAGGCTGGCACGGCTGCATCCTCATTGGGCTAACGGCCCCCCTCACCCGCACAGCTTGCCTCCAGGCCAGCAGCATATCCGGGAAGGAGATATCAGGGGGTTATACCACCCAGGGCAACAGGTATCCACAGACAAGACTTTAATCCTTTTTTTTAATATATTTATTTATTGGGAGTCTTAATTCCTGTTTGAAATGCAAGAGGGGAAAAATATAATAAATTCTTTATTTTAACAGCTCCGTCAGCCTGGTCCCCCTGGGCCTCATGGTCCACACATGTATGCCCAAAGAATGGCCATGGATCCCCGCTTTGCCTACCAGGTTCACTTTTCCAGACAAGGAGACCCCAACTTAAACCAGTTGCCTCACAACTTTAACATTCAGGTATGCTTGACCTATTACACACAACCAACCACCTAATTGTGTGTATGATGCATCTTGATGCTGTTATAACAGACAAAGCCAGATATTTCATATTTTATTTTCCTTTTTTCCTCCAAGCAACGCATGATTGAGCCACACCACATGGGTCCTAGGTATCCAGTGGGTCCAGATCCAAACCAGCAGCACTCGTACATGGGTCCGACTCATGGCCCATGCTTAGGACCACGTCCCATGACCCTACAGCCTGGAGCTCCTCCTGAAGCCAGCATCTACCCATCCCACCACCGTCCAGAGGGCCACACTGTGCATCCTATGGGGAACAGGTTCTCAGGCCCGGAAGGATCAACTCAGCACAACTACCCAGGCTTGAGACCTGCTGGCATGCCACTACCTACTATGTGGAGCGGTATGAATCAACAGGGGCAGGAGAGGCCCAGCGGCATGTCTATTCAAGACCCAAACATGGTGAACCAGCGCAACTTTAGTTATGGTGGAATCCCCCCACCTGTGGGTCATAAACCGTGGCCAGAAGCTGCCGGATATCCCAACCATCCTTCCAATGCCCAGTTTCAAATGACTGCAGCAGCCAGCTCCCCTGGGCTCATGTCTGCACGTCCCACTGTGCCCCACTCAGACTCCTCCGGCAGGACACGCTTGGCTTCCATGCTGGAAAGCCCAGAGATGCTGGCCCTGCAGCAGCTGTCAGCCTCTTCTGGACCCCCCGCTGGTGCCCCTCATCAGCACACAGGCAACTTTCAGCAGCCTGGGCCCCCATCAAGAATTGGCAGCATCCCAGCTCACCCCTCTCAGCAGCTTCCCCCTGCCCCTGAGGTTCAGCTGCTGCATCCTGCTAGAGACAAAGGCCCAGATAGACAGCCTCCCCAGCAGACAAACTTGCACCCCAAAGGTAAACCTGACCTTCTCGTGCTGTATTTCACCAGTCTGCGTGATAGAGCACTAGACTCTAGTGTCTCATTTGTTAATCAGCACAGCCCCCATCTTCTGTCAAGTACTTCTTACAATTTGACTTTAATTATTTCTCACAGTAAGCAGCAAATTGAATATTCATCAGTTTGGTTACATTTTTGCTGATATCTTTGAAAATATAAAAGAGATTACATGTCATCATTTCAGCCTCACGGGGACACCTTTAAATGTTTCTATAACCTAATTGTAAAGAAATGGAACAGAACATTTTTTAAAATTTGATTTGTATTGTGCTTCTTTTGGATAAGTGGCATAAAACGGGGACAACGCGTGCATTGTACTTCTAGTCATAGTAGAACAGTCTAACCTGCAACATTGTTTTCTCCTGTACGTTAACAGGCACAACGTCGGAGAACAAGATGGCTGCCAGTAACATTTCCGAAGAAGCTCCATCACACAAAAACATGTTTCCAGTTAACCAAGAGAGCCCATCCAACCCTAGCCCCACAAGGCAATACTGTGGGCTTGCGGATAAAATGCAGAGCCCCCCAGCCCCAACCTTGGCCAGGTCAGAAGAGAATCCTTCTGGATCAGCGGCCGCACAGAGTTCAGCTGAAAGCCAGTTAGATAGTCAGGGACACTCTGCCAGTGAAAGTAATGGTACCATTCCTGTTTCATCCCATCCCAACTCGAGTAACACTGATCCTGCTCTACACAATCCCCCACAGCATAAACCAAACAGTCCACAGCCAAATGCTCCAAGCCTTGCACTTCTTCCTCAGAACTTCCCACCACTGGATGTTGCAGCAGCTCGAAATTCCACTCAGCAAATGCCAGACAACTTAAAACTCGCAGATGGTGTAAATCAGGAAGGCAAACCCCAGCAAGCCATTCAAAAACACGAGCAACCTGAGGCGGGCGGCACCTCTCCTGAAAGCCACCCTCAGAGCTCTCCTCAGCCACTGAACCAGAACACACAGCAACACAATTCTCTGCTAACCTCTCATCATGTCCCCCAAAGCATCTCACCACACTGCACTACACAAAGCAGTCCCATGCATGGGATGCCACACGGCGCTACTCAAGGAGCCCAGCCTGGACCCCCACACCCAGCCCCTCTGACCTCTTTGCCACCCAGCCATCCTGCCCCTCTATTACCCTCTCAGCCCAGTCCAGCTGATCTCGGAGATCAAAGGCCTAGCGAGCCTACGAGGCTGGACACGAGAAGCACTGCCATGTCTCCACAGCACACCAGGATGACGTCAAGTGTTTATAAACACCCGGCTTTTAGTCCAAATCGCCATCAAACTCAGTTGGTGGGTAGTAATGTGGGAATACAGGCTCAAAGCGGGCCATCAGATGGGCACAATCCAGCCGTACCTCCTCACTCGCAAGGCCCAGAAAATTCAACTATGAGTACTTACGGCATGGGGAACCCTCCACTTCCACACTACAACCGGGCTAATATGAATAGGTCCATACCTCCGTCTGCTCACCACCCATATCATAACCAGTCCATTAATGCTCTCCACAATCTTGCTCCCAACACCAACTACCAGCAACAGCAGGGAGGGTCAACCTACCCCTACCACGTGCCAGGTCAACCGCACCCTCATGGTCATGGCAATGTGTACCCACCTCATCAGTATCAGCAGCAGCAGCGCTACTATGCCCAACCCCATCCCCAAACTCAGGCCCATAACCAAGCCACGGGCAGAGGGGGTTACCCTCCAGAGGAGTGGCATCGGCCTCATTATCAGTCTCACCAGGCAATGCCACACAATGCCTACTTACCTGTAGCCAGTGCCAGAGCTAATGGTCAGCTAAAGGAGAGCAGTGTCTCACCGCTGGGGTCTGAAGGCTCCAGCGGTACAAGTTTGGTTTCCCCAGGCCCAATGCCAGAAACAGGGACTCATCCTGGAGGCACAGAGGAAGGGAAGTGTGAAAACCAGCAAGCTGGTGGAGGCAGCAGCATTAATGGCAGTCCAGCAAAGCGGCCCCACAATGAGGGCTCAGAGCAACCTGAAAGCCCAAAAGAAATCCTGGACCTTGACAGCCATAATGCTGCTGCTCAACGCCGTAGCATGCAGCATCCACATGCGTCTGTGGCGCACATGACGTCCGGTTTTGTGTACGACCCTCGAGCCTTACATCCAGGAATGCAGCAAGGTGTCGTCCATCATATGATGTCCCAGGCCCGTGGAGCTGGAAATGGATCCCCTTACGCTGGCCAACCATACCCTGATCCACGACACTATGCTGCTCAAAGACCCCACTCACACCTGATGGAAGCTCTGCAGCGGCCCCAGCAGCTTCCCTATTCCCCTGGCCAAACACGCATGGTCATGTACAGACACCCCCGACCTGGGGGGCACTTTCAGGGCATGATGATTCAGCAGCGAGGTGTGGGACCAGAACGCTTCATGCATCCAGGGTAAATTCTTACAAAGTTTATATTGTCAGTGGGTATTTGACTGTTGTTAATTGTGATGGCTTAAATATGTTCTGTTTATTACCTGATATATTTATGTCAAAACAAAATGTGAAAATGTCCCCTTGGATCTCAAACTCTGGTGGGCATTCCTTATCACTACTGTAATTTAGTTTGCTTGTTTTAAAGGCTAACACTATAATAAGAAAATAAAATGACCACATCAGTCTCAGTCTTAACCAAGCAGCATAATGTTGCAGAGTCTCATTGTCCTACCAGTGGCACTCGGACTGCAAGAGCTAACAAGTCTATTTATTTACAGACAACAGATGATGGCTGCTCCAAGCGGCCTTGGCAGTAAACAGGGATTGTGATTAAAGTGAGTATAAAGACATTTCATAAATTGTTAAAACTTGTGTTTTATCCTGTTGATTTTTAGGTTTCCAGTCGAAACAGCAAGATGAATACTGCCAGAGAGGCATTGTTAACTGATTGTTGTTGTTCTCCTTTCAGAGATGATGTTGTCAACGAACATCTGGATAAACCAGTGAGCCAACCCGCTTCTGAGAAGAAGAGACACTTTTTCCCAATATATTTCCTACTGATATTCTGCCACTGTGCAACAGTTTTGTTCAGCAGTGGAATTAAAAATCCAGCCAGGCAGCTGGTACTACAAAGTAGAATTAAAATGTGAAATGTTACTGAGCCTTGGAGAACAATTCTTTCTCGTGTGCCCTCCACCGCAAGAGCTCACGGAGGTCACTGACAGAATAGCTGTGAAACTGTTAGGAATTCACCGACTTGCTCGAGGACACTCCAGTAGCATGATTGCTTCCCAGCGTGAGCATTTGAACTTTAAACCTCCTGCAGAAGGGGCGCCCCTTTTAACCACTATGTCAACCTGTTAAACACAGGAGACATTGCCTTCAAGAACACTGGACAGCACTCTTCGACGTGAGCCGTCAGATTGTAAAAGGACGGATTAGTGACCACTGAACATAATGTTCTTATCCTGTCTGTTGACTGTAGGGCGGGATACTGCACCTACTGACAGGACTGTGAAAAAGAGGAGATGGACTGGGGTTGTTTGTTTGTTTTCTTTTTGACTACGATTTTCTTCTCCAACCATATCTAAACTCAGGTGTACAAAAGGAGGTACTATGAGACTGTCACCCTAACCTAGTCAACTCAAAAGCCCCTGGTAGTTGCCTTGGTTTGTTTTTATGAATGTATGAGTGAATGTGTAGACAGGAAATGCAGCGCAGCAGCTGCTTGTGAAAGAACAAACAACACTGATCATCCATCTGAAGCACAAGTCATCCCACCCATTTCTTGTTCATTTCCACCCAATCTCTAATGTTTTTCTTTCTCTGGAGCACACACACAGTATATGCATCATTCAAAGCTGCCTTCATTTGTTTGAATGTCTTTGAGTAGCAGAGAGGGACCGGCAAGGGTGGTGTCATTGTTATCTAAATATGTGTGATTCTCTGTTGTGCACTATGGATTTCTGTTAGTCTGGACATCCTGGAACCAAGTGGCCTTGGATAGTCGTATTTTAGTCGATACTTATTAATGCGTAAATGTATCTAAGAGTGTATACTATATTAATCACTGCCCTTCACTGCACAGACTTATTTCGGACGATATACTCACTGGTGTATATGCGTGCACAGAGCAAATGCATACACAAAAAAAATTATTTGGCTATTCGAGTGTCCTCCAACAAGTTTGTTTTAGTTCTTTGTTCCTTTACGGTTCCTTCTGCGTGTCAGTACTAAACATATCCTCAGGGTGTACAGTTTCTTTATACGGGTACTGTTCTGAATTATTTGAAGGAGGAACAGCATAAAGAAAGTGAGACTGCAGCTGTGGCAAATCAATCCACCTCATGAAGAAGTTGACTTGTGAGAGTCATTGGCCTTAATAATAATTAACTGCCCCCTTTTTTTTCTTTTTCTTTTTTTAAATATATTGCTTTCGTCAGAGTTAATTGGATTTTAATAGCATCTAATTTGTTACTCTACATTCCACTTAATTTGATGTCAAATCATTTGTCATCACAATGAATTTTGGTTCTTTGTCTGCGAGCCCCACTGGGGAAGTTTAGCAATGGCGAAAAAAAGAATAATCTACCTCATCTAGCCAGTCTGTGGCATCTACAAAGTCTATCCACTTCTTCTCGTACTCTGCCAGACTCCTGTGGGGTGACGTTCTGTGACCAGCATGAATTGATGTTAGCACCACTTTTAGATCTCATGACTGTAGAACTGAGAATGAAATTGCCTTACAATGCTTTACCATCTTTGGCGGGAAATAAAAAGCTTGTGTGTCGGATCTCTGTGACTAATTATGGTGCTCACTGACGACCTCAAGTAGAGGTGATTACTCGGCTGTCTGCAGGTGCTGAGGCGTCCACTGTTCCATGGTATTGCACCTTCATTCTTATCATTTTTTTAAAGATATTATTAGAGAATGATGGACAATATTTAGTATTTTAAGATGGGACTATGTCTTAACTTCTACAGATCAAACGCCATTCCACCTACAGGTTGTGGGCAGTAGTCCAGTCTAAGGTCTGTAATGGGCTGTATACAGTTTGGCAGCATTAGAATGTCTTAAGTTATAGGACGTTGTAATGAAATATTCAAGAAAAGAAGCTGGGTCGGGGAAAGCTAGATGCTATGAGACAATTTTGTAAATGTATCACAGAAGACCTGTCATAGATGATTTGCTATTTTGTTAAAATAGGCAGTATTGGTGAGCTCAGTGGGGCCACTAAGGAGGTAGTGTGTTCACTCGTGCTGTCTAATGTATGAAGGGCAGTTTGTTTTATTTTTTAATAAGGTCTGTAAGGTTGTGATGTTATCTTATGATGTACAGGTGTGTGTGTTTGTGTGTACAGATGTGTTTTGTTTTTTTCTCTCTTTTCTTCTGGTGCATACAATCGGCACCAGATGACTGGAAGTGCGCGTTCATCTTTCACTTTACTCTGCTGTCATCTCTGCACTAGTTGTAACCCAGTTAGGCGTGATTAAATGTGAATCATATTTATTTGCTGTTTTAAGAATTTTTGTACATTTTTGGACTTTGTTTTAATATAATTCTGGCGTCTGTCTCTTTTTCTCTCAATGTTTTTGATGTTTTTAAGCAGTCGTCTTTTACCTCAGTAGCCATTGGAGAAGAAAAGACCTGTGTCTTTCATTTTGAAGTGACGTTTACAAGTTCTTATCTGACTGACATAGATTATTTTGGAAATGGAATGGAGTATTTTCTCTACTGTACATTTCTTAGGAATAAAAAAAAAAGTTTCTCAAACATCACTTTGGCCTTTTTTTTGAGAAATAAACACTGGGTTGTGTTTTTTTTTTTTTTTTTTAAATAACTATTGAAGCAACTGAAACGTTAAAAATAATGAAATGAAAAAGTCCACAATGTGACGGCTGATGCATGACAAAGCATTAATGTATCTGGAGGCTTTACACCATCACTTTTGATTAGTGTTTATCCTCGTGATGAACACCCTCCACAGATTGAATGCTGCTTTGTCTGACCCTTCTCCTGTCAGCAGGAGTCACAGATGTGACGTCAGAGGGCTCCTCCTAATAAAAAGTAATATATTCTTTTGTTTAGGCCTAATGAGGCCAAAATTGGCATTAGAAAGAAAATGCAAATGAGGCATGTAATTAAGGCGCTTTAATTGAGCCCAATTACGCACATTGTTGTGCAACTAGCTTTTAAAATAAGGAAATGCAAAACGCAACATGCCAGTAATGCTAAAGAACTACTATATGATCAAAATGTACTAAAACTTGACTTGATGATGAAGCTGTGGAAACAATAACCAAAGTTTGTTTTGTTTTTATACAAAGGAAACAAGGATGGCAAGTTCTGTGTGTATCTCTTGCCCCACCCACTGCTCGTTTTTATTATTAACAAAACCATAAGGTTTTTGTTTTGTTTTACAAACAGTGAAATGAATTTTCCGTATTTTTCCTCTTTTTTTTGTTTGTTTGCAGGGTAATTATGTCACCAGCAAAAATATTTTTTCGTTCTTGTTTGGTTAATCGTTACTTTGTTTTTGCTTCCTCTCTCTAATATATCTTGACGACTGGTTTCCGCTGTTGGAGTAACCAATCAAATTATTCCAGGGAAAAGCTTTAGCCAATCATTAGGCTTCTAAGCAAAGCGACGGGGTGAGAAAGAGAAAACATACAACGGAGGTTGTTGCGTCTCGCAGAGTGTTTATTTTCGTGAGTCTGTCGTCTTAAAAGCGCAACTTAAAAGAGAATGCGGACGTTTTTAGCTGACATAGTCGAGCAAGGTTTTCCGATGATCTCTGTTCATAAAGCGACTCTCGCCGGGACTGTTTACAAAGTCGTCTTCACCAGCTAAGCTAGTCGCTGTGCACCAACACTGAGTAAGTCGGGCTGCTGTTAGCCTAAGGTAACTTAACGATAGCCCCTGTTTCTTTTCCTGTGTTTAGTCTGCTGTGATAAGTTGTGAATTTGTCTTCTACAAAGTAATTCTGATTACGATAGAATTTTGTGAGGGAAATAACCGCTGAGGAAGCGGCACCTGGTTGTTTTCTCTGTTTCGCCGGTGTTATAGGTTGGCGTTTTATTTTTACCCCAGAACAACTGTTTTCTGTTCCGCAAAGAGGCTGCCGTGCTTTCTCAGTGCAGTTTGCTTTAACTCGTGGCGTTTTCTGTCTTAAACCAGCTCCCACCTTCTCTACCTAAAATGGCAGCCCTGCTACAGCGACCCCACGCGGCTGTGCTCTGTTTGTCGATACTCTACTTGACCGGTGGCATGTCCATCCCGGACCCCAAGCAGAGAGAGGCTCTAATAAAGCAGGAGTCCTCCATGCAGACAGGTGGGCAGCAGGTGTTGACTGACGCCGAACAGCGTCTGAATGCTCGCCTGTTAAAAATGAAACAAGACGAGATGGAAAGAGAGGAATTCCCTCCTGCTATGCACTTCTTCAAAGCCAGGGAACTCATCAGGAACAGTCCCATCTTCAAGCTGCTGCAGAAAATGCCTAAAGGTACACAGCTACTGACAGAAACATGGATAGAACCTAATTTTGACACAATAATATTGTATTCCCAAAAGATATTGGAAAATAACAAAATTCTCATTTAGGAAATGTTGCAAAATATTTATGCAGAGTCTCACAGTTTTTATTTCATTACAATTTTATTATTCACGGTTTCAGGTGGAGCTCTACATCTCCATGACTTCTCCATGGTAGATGTAGAATGGCTGGTGAAGAACGCGAGCTATCGGCCACATTGCTATATTTGCTTTACTAGCCGGTCCGTCAGATTCATCTTCTCGTCTCAGCAACCGAAGCCTCTGCCATATTGCTCTTCTTGGTCCCTGCTGGAAAGCCTCAGGGCCAAGACCGTGAACACCACGGATCTCGACAACAGGTGATCTTGTCTGTGTTGCAAAAAATAATAATTTAGAAAGAGACAGAAACACTCTTGCGTAACTTTTATGTAATCGTCCCACCGAGTTCTTTAATCTTCTGTGAGGCTTCTTATTGGTATATTTAGTTTTCTCTGCATTTCCATACATTTTCCTGTCAATGCTGAGATCATGTGTGAGAGCACCCCCGTAACACATGGCCTCGAGTGCACCTCTGATTTTTGACCTCTGGCCTCCTAAAATTAATAGGTAACAGTATCAATTTGTCCTTCTTGTATTTGTATTTTATTGGCACAACTAATTGGCTTTAAATCTGTGAAATATTACATCCGGATATTATCAGTTAACTGAAACTATTAGGAACAAGGTGAAGTCTCATTAAAGGGAATGAAGTCTGTTATCGTAATCATAAACAGCCCGGCTATTATGAAAGGTAGGACGGTTTAATTTGACAATGTAGTGATTGTTGTTTTTCAAAGAGTTAATAATAATCCTGCATAGTTTTAACTTCAACCTCAGGAAAATGTTAACAATATAATGTTTTGTGCATGTTTGATGTATGGAGTATAAGCCAGTTGTTGGTCTTATCACAACCATATCTGCATACTTGGTCTTAGCATCATGGGCAACCTGACGCTCTTCACTGATAAGGATCCAGAGGCAGTGTACCCCACTCAGACTGTGGTGTGGAGTATATTTGAAGAGACCTTCCAGGCAGCGTATGGTCTGGTTACTTATGCTCCTGTGTTCAAAGACTATTTCTACCAGGGCCTCAGCCAGTTCTACATGGACAATGTTATGTATCTTGAACTTCGCGCTATACTTCCAAAGGTATTTTAATACTTACATTCTAGCTATACTCTATATATACTGATTTCCCTGTGTGTCTGATGTACCCAATGGATTCACACGTGTTAATTTGTTCTTCTTTGTTGTATTTAGATATATGATTTGGATGGCCGCACTTATGACAAGGCCTGGACTTTGAAGACCTGCCAGGACATCTCAAGGCAGTTTGTAGCAAACCATCCTGACTTTGTTGGCGTGAGAATCATCTTTACCGCCAAAAGGTTGCTGCGCTGAGTGCTTTTACAAATTAGTCAGTGCTATTTATTTATAATTCCACACTGCTTCTGACAGATAAAATGCGGATTTAATCACTGATCAATTCTGCCTATAATAATTAGAGGTATTTGTAACTGGGGTGGCACGGTGGTTAGCACTGTTGCCGCACAGCAAGAAGGTCCTGAGTTCAATTCCACCATCAGGCCGGGGTCTTTCTATGTGGAGTTTGCATGTTCTCCCCGTGTTTGCGTGGGTTCCCTCCGGGTACTCCGGCTTCCTCCCACCGTCCAAAGACATGCAGCTTGTGGGGATAGGTTAATTGGATAATCCAAATTGCCACTAGGTGTGAATGTGCGAGTGAATGTGAGTGTGAATGGTTGTCTGTCTCTGTGTGTTGGCCCTGCGACAGACTGGCGACCTGTCCAGGGTGTACTCTGCCTCTCGCCCTATCACAGCTGGGATAGGCTCCAGCGCCCCCCGCGACCCTGAAAAAAAAAGGATAAGCGGAAGCGAATGGATTGTAACTATTGGAGCTATTTTGTTATATTTTGTAACTTATTTAATTTAGTTAGTTACTGTTCTTACCGTCTTGGAGCAACTGGAATTGATAAAGTATTCTGTTCCTGTGTATTTCAGGACAATAAACACTAACACAATGCTTAAAGTTGTGGAGCAGGCTATGGAGCTGTACAGAGACTTTCCTGATATCATGGCTGGTTTTGATCTGGTAAGAAACACTTTTACAGTTTGAAATCATTGAAAACAAAACATGCTGGAAGATCCCAAATGGACTGAAATGGTATCGTGGCTTCTATATTTGTTGAAAACAAGAACACACGAAAACTTGTGTTTGCGTTACAGGTGGGTTGGGAGGATGGCGGGAGACCCCTGTGGTATTACAGAGATGCCTTGTCGCTCCCTGTAGAGAGAGGGGTCCCACTTCCTTTCTTTTTCCATGCTGGAGAGACAAGTGAGAATTCATCATGATTCCAGTGTACCAGTATAACAATCACAAGTTTGTTTTTAACCCCCATATGTAAAACTGCACAAATGTGAACTTTACTATATGTTTAATCCAGAGAGTGCAAAAAAGTATTTGTAAGTCATTCATTTTCTTTGTCTTTACTGTGTGCAGATTCTCAGGGTACGGAAGTAGATCAGAACATATTGGATGCTCTTCTCTTTAATACGTCACGCATTGGACATGGATTTGCACTAACGCGCCATCCAGTCGCCAAAGAGTGGTCTAGAAAATATGGGGTTGCTGTGGAGGTGTGCCCCATCTCCAACCAGGTACACTGCTATCTGCCACTATACTGTACATCAGGGGTGGGCAGTTCCAGGCCCCGAGGGCCGGTGTCCTGCAGGTTTTAGATCTCACCTTGGGTCAACACACCTGAATCACATGATTAGTTCGTTACCAGGCCTCTGGAGAACTTCAGGACATGTTGAGGAGCTAATTTAGCCATTTAAATCAGCTGTGTTGGTTCAAGGACACATCTAAAACCTGCAGGGACACCGGCCCTCGAGGCCTGGAGTTGCCCACCCCTGCTGTACATGGATGGTAATGTTTTCCTGTTTGTAGTGCGAGTGGACTAAAACCCTTTGTCTCATCTTCTCCTTCCACATACCCTTACCCAGGTGTTGAAGTTGGTCAAAGACTTGCGAAACCATCCAGCTGCTGCACTAATGTCTGAAAACCACCCGGTTGTCATCAGCTCTGATGACCCCGCCATATTTGGTGCATTTGGCCTCTCTTATGACTTCTATGAAGCTTTCGTTGGTTTGGGGGGCATGCGGTCCCATGTAGGCTCCCTTAAACAGCTGGCCATAAACTCTATCAGGTGAAGCTCTGCTAAGATGTGACTTGTAGTTGCATTGTGTGCGCCAGCATGCTTTTGGGTGACTGATGTTCCCTGTGTCTGTGTTTCAGGTATAGTTCTTTGAGTCCCGAGCAAAAGGAGAAAGCACTGTCTCTGTGGCAGAGAAGATGGGATAAGTTTGTCTCTGAAAATGCCTTTTAGTAGTAAACTTGCATTTGAAAACGACAAACAATGATACAAGCAGTCCTTTCTGCTGTGAAAGGGGCCTTTTGTAGGACAGTCGAAGCTGAATCATGAGTGTAAATGTCAAAAACTGCTGAAACAGCCACTGAGCAGGTTTGTGGTCGGCACAAATATAGTGTTGTTGCCCACAATGTTTTGTAATGAATGAAATAATTATGTGTCATAACATGTCGGCTACTGTGGGGGGAAAAAAAGCCTTTAAAAAAGGTAGAACAGACTCACAATGCCATGTTAAATACAGTAACAGTGTCACACAGCTTTAAGTGATCGAGCTGTTAACTGCTGTTTTATTCTCTGTGGTTCTCTCGCATGTTGCATAAGCGTGACGGGTAGCTTTTTTGTGTGTGTTTTAAATCATATGACCTATGGAACACTTTTCTTTAAAGACAGCATTTTTAAAAAAAACATCTGTAAGACTTTTTACTTGAATGTAATTTTAACACTTACGCCTTCAACTGACTAGTAATTAATATTTGCTTATGCAGGCAAAACTGCGCGAAAGACTTGAAACACAAAAAGTAATCATCTTTCAGAGGCTACTTTTTAAAGCAGTACCTGAAATTTAATTAATAGTTTTCAAATCATGCAAACATGAATGTTCTGAACTACATTTCACATAAAAGCAGCTGGTTATTCATTGTTCTTTTTATGTAACACCATCACTGGTATCAGAGCAGTGCATCACCCCTCATCTGCTGCAGGTGTTGAACTTGGAGAAGAAGCTGTCATCAATACATCCTCTTTTAATGTCTGGTTTCCTTAAAAATGAAGCGTTGTTAAAAACAGCGAGACAGTGTACACTGTGTTAAATTTAATAAAAACAATTTTGCTCAAAAGTTACTAACTGTTGTTTGTGTGTTTCGGCCAGTTGGGCGTTGGCGCTGTCCAGGTCTCGCCTCAGCTGCCTGTTCATTCGTGCCTGCTGCCGCTCAATAAGCAGAGTGGCACGAGCTGAGTTCAGGCGCACGCGATCGTGCCGCTCTTCTTCTTGTTTCTTCTCCAGTTCTTTTCTCTTTACATGCACAGACAACACACACATTAGGAGAAAAATGCTTAATATGGGCTAACTTTTAAATAATCCACACTTTGAGTGCAAACATGTATTTTTTTTTTTTACCCTCTTCTCCTCCATTTGATGTTTCTGGATTTGAATGATCTGCTGCAGGCTCTCAGGAGCTGTTCTCCTGTCACTGCTGGGACTCAGGCCGGGCACGGCCACCGTACTCGGGGTACCTTGAAACTGGCTTTGCCTGCCATTGATTTCTTTGTCTTGACGGCGCTTTTCTACAGCCTTTGCCCGTGGAGACACATGAGTAACAAGGTGGAAATAAAAAATGTTTATTGAAGCCTATAGCAGCGTTTAATGCAGTTAAATTCCTCTGACTCACCATAGACCGATTGAAGTCTTTAGTGGCGATGGCAGCTGCCTTTCTCCTTTCTATCTCAAGGCTCTGAAGTTGCACAGCTCTGTTGTCCATTTCTACTCTGCTTTGGTCATAATGCTGCTCTAAAAATTTCAGTAGAGACTATGACGTGAGCTTGACTTTTGTGTTTGAACTGAGCATGTGTATCAAGCATGGTTTTAAGGCAAAACCCACCTTCCAGCTCTTGTTGATGCCTTTCCGCTGCCTGCTCAGTCTGCTGCTGGGTGAGCCACTCTCTGAGCTGTTCCCTCTGGTTCTGCTGCCTGATCTTACTTTCTGGGTCTTCACCCACCAGGCCAGGAGGCATCATCTGTGCATCACTCTGCTCTACTTTTTTAATACGGCTGGGATCATTCAAATCATACTCTCGCCGATCTTCAGGGTGCTGGTATTGCTGCCTGTAGGCGACAACGGCTTTTTCCAGTGCACGCTTCTCCTTCATTTGGCGGCTGTCGACAATGCAAGCTACTTTGCCATAACGGAGCATATCAGCATCTGCATGACGATCACATGACACACATATATCACAGTTCACTTTAATGAAGGACTGAATGACATCACATCAGGAAACAAATTTGAAGTAACTCACCATAAGCGTTTTGTTCCTTTTTTGCAGCTTCTACTTGTTCCCTTTTCTCTCTCACCTGCTCATCTAGGGCTTCCTTGTCAACCTGTAGAACAGTCATTTAGAGACAAACACAGTGCGTTAAGCTCCTCTGCCGCGGACTTTCCACTTCTGTTTAATTCAGACCCACGGCAGAGCCTCAAACACGCACCCCGATCGTCCTCAGCTTGTCATTAAAAATCCTTTCTTTTCTTTCAGTCTCTATGTCGCGACGCTTCTCCAGACTGGCTCTGGCGAGGCGCTCTGAAAGTAGTTCCGTTTTAAGCATTTTGGCTCAGCGGTGGCTACAATTTAGCTGAGGATTTGCTCCTATCGGAAACTTAGATTTCAAACACACTGGTTGCTAAGACACCAGTGTTCGCGAGCCGTCGTAACACCTCGGCTTTTTCCGGAGCACTCACCCCAGATGCGATGCCTCGGATCGAAACATTTCAGCTAATGAAAGCAGACCGACTCACATTTGCTCGTCACGTTTTTGAGATGAACATCACCAAACTATCCAATCGATCCTTTTTCCTTCTCCCAGAATGTTAGTTTTGATATTTCTATTCGGCGTTGAAGCACAATCCTGCCACTTAAGCTCTAAAGAAAAGATGTTTGAGGGACACGCAACAGTATTTTCCCATCACGCTCAGATTAAAAGTTCCCTGATGTCGGTTTCCCATCACTTTTGTATCTTGATGACATATTTCCCCATGCTCATCGATGACATCTCCGTGATTTGGTTGAGATGAGAAATGTAAACGTGCATCTCCACTGACATTCTGGTACTCATGAGCTGAAATGCTTCCAGCATGTTATACACAAGCTCAGCATAATTCTCTGCTCTCTGATTGGCAAGAAAGTTCTGGACACCCTGCACAAATGCTTCCCAGTCCTGCTGATTTCACTTTCCTTTAGGACACGTCATGAAGCACGAGTTCACGGATAAAAGTAACAGGTGATATTAACTAGTCTGTCTGCATTTGGTTACAATGAAGCTTCTGACCTAATTTGCAGACTTTACGAGACCTTATCAACGTTACACATGTAGCAGGATGGTATAAGCGAGGCTCTATCACCTCCCTCCCTATGCTCATTGACGGCATCTGTTGTCGCTCGCTATTTGGTGGCTGCATTTTAACTATGGGGCGCCGTTTGTAAAGTGAAACATGCTGAAATTAACGGCAACATTTTTCCACATTTAGCTCAAAACCTTACAAAAACATGTTTTTTCGAGTCATTTTTTACAACATTTAGTAAAATATTTGTAAGTTTTCATATTTAAAACACAATTTTAAATGTTAAATCTAAATGTTAAATGTCATTGTTACAGGAAACTAACTATATACTATACGGATCAACGGAAATACCAAAATAAAAGCTTTACAAAAACCTCCGGTGCAAAAGTGTGCCGGTAGGTAGTGGTCAGATTGGCTGTGGCTGTGTCCCAATTAAGAGACCGCACGCTTGAAGTACGCGCACTACGTGTACTACGTACGGTGCGGTGCGTACGAGAAGTGCGGAAGTGAGAGGATTGTGAAATGGGACGGTCTACCCTTCTTCGCGCTGTTCAGGTTGCCTAGCAACCATGATACTAACTGCGAGAAACGTTACACACAGCATTGTGTGACAGAAATGAAGGAGAAAAATGTTTTTTTGTTAGTTCATTTTTGTCATGACATCACTTTGATTAGTTGAGTATCTGAGGCTGAGACCACAGGACTGTAAAACATGATTGTTGGGCTTCATTTATGTACTGAACAGTCATATAAGATCAGTTAGTAAATAACAATTAGCTAATGTTGTTCATGAGACTAAAATCATCTCACTGTTGTAATGTAAATATAATATGGCTTTTATATATTTATATATTACAGCAGTGAGCTTGAACTCTGGGTCAAAGATTCAAGTTGCAGTTATTTATATTTCCTATCACCTAAAATCTTCACTCAAAGACAAGCATCTTTGACAGTGTATGTACAGATGTATTATACATAAGAGACAAATATTGTTCGTTTAACATGTTGGCATTACATTACATTTGGCTCAATGCTTACACATGTGTAAAAACAAAATGTAGGAGCTGTGAAAACTGTTTCTGATAGAATGAAGAGTAGACTGATATATGAAATATTCCTTTATTGGGTGTGAAAATCAGACCATGTCATAACTGCTTTAAGTCACACAGAATAGCAGAGGTGTGGACTCGAGTCACATGACTTGGACTCGAGTCGTTAATTTTATGACTTTAGACTTGACTTGAAAAAATGTTCTAAGACTTGTGACTTGACTTGGACTTTTACACCAATGACCTGGGACTTGAATTGGACTTGAACCGGTTTACTTGAAAAGACTTGATATTTTACCCCAAATATAAAATTTAACATGCATATTATATAGAGATTGAAAATGTGACGTCATTCACGGGTAGAACCGCAAAGGATTCTGGGAACTCGTGGCAAGAGGTACTAGCGCACGCAGGCTTTCAATTAAAATCAGTTATACAGCGATAAAAAGAAACACAAAAATGTCAAGAAGCTGTTGTATTATTAACTGCAATAGCCGGTCGCATGACAGCCACGGGAAGCCGACGGGTAAAGAGATCGGTTGTTATCGGATTACGTCGTTGAAGAGAAATTGTTCGGGCCATGTTTCCGAAGTAACAAAGAGGCGACTGGATTGCAGCCATTCAAAGATCAAATATAACGTCCCAGAACACTCCAGCTCACAGGTTAGTCTGCTCCAAGCATTCCCACAAAGGTCAGTCTTCTGTTGTAGTTAATGCGTCATTTTTCTTAACATAATTGTGTGGATGCTTTAAGCATCCACACTATTGAGTTCCTCTTGGGACTTCCGTACACTTTTTGGCACTTAACTACTTCCACAATTTTCAGCCGATTTTCACCGTTCAAATTTTAAAATATTCTGCTATTTCTGCTAATTCCTGCTATGTCTTTTGGTATTTTTCACTATTATACTTTTTAAAATATTAAGCTTAATTTTTCCCTCTGAAATGAATGGGAAACTTCTGCAATTCTGCTAAAATTTGCTTGTTTCTGAAACTTAACTACTTCCTCATATTTTCACGTAGAACAACCATTCAAACTTTAAAATGTTCTCAAATTATTGGGCTATTCAGGTATGATTCAGCTTTTTCAAATCTTTTACCGTTTTACTTTTATGCCTCTTAAAGTTTTCAGTTGCAAAATTGTGATTTTTCACAAAATACATGCGTTGTTATGGTTGCTATGCTCTTGGCTTCCAGTGTGCCACTGAAGCTTTTGCAGTCTTCTCTTCATGTCCGAACAACTGTTTGCTACTTGCTCAATTTTCACTCAACTTCCACAAATTATACATCAAAACGTAGGTATTTTTGCTGGCTTTCAGAAAATGTCACTATCATTGTTGTGGGATTCATAGAATTTTGGCAAATCTCCTCAGACCAACACAAGGTCTCAAAACTCTGCATATAAAGTCAATGGAGAGCTTGTTCAAAATCATCGCTGGATTTCTGTAATGAGAGGCATATTCGAATCGTCATATCTCCTTAACCAAGCGACTTTAAGACATGAGGCTTGTCCCGGTATATCTTCAGACACTCCTGACGCTCACAATTCAAGAATTTCTTTCTCACCTATTACCGTTCTGAAATGAGTTGGACTTGTTTGAGGGTAGGAAATTTGTCCTTCGCTCAGATTTCATCAGCTTTCAAACTCTGGAAATGAACCACTTTTTTCTCTCGTCATAACTTTTTGTTGGATTTCCACAGAGACCTGAAAATTTACATGAGTGTTCACCAAAGCCTGCTGTCTCTTACGGTGAAAGAATGATATCGATACTCCAAATAGATTTAGAGTTACAAAGCGTTGTTTGATGGCAAGTCAAGGCAGTTTTTGCTTCGCTCTACTCAGTTATGGTGCATTAGAAGTCAAATATCTTTAATAATTCATATTTTAATGATAAATTGTTAACACTGGAAGATTCCCCCATCTCTTCTGAACAAAACGGTGTAAGAATGACCGCTCTAGCCCCTACGGTTAGGAAATTATGGTCATTTGTTTGAGGGGAGTCCTCACTATGAGAAATAGACTGCAAAGATCCTGTGTCTCTCTCTGTGCTGCAGGCACCTGTTTTGGTGGGAAAAAGTGCACAGGCTCTCTGATTGGTGGATTCAAATTCAGCAGCTCCCAGGCTGACCTAGAAACTTACTTCTCTCTCCCTGTGTGTGTGTGTGTGTGTGTGTGTGTGTGTGTGTGTGTGTGTGTGACAGAGAGAGAGAGAGAGAGAGAGAGAGAGAGAGAGCCTTTTTATGGCATGGTCTTATTCTAAGATTCAAATTCAATATATTTAGACTGGTTGACTGAATTGGATCTTGTGTGTGTGTCTCTCTGTGCATGTGTGTTTCCTTATGTGTACATATTTGTGATTGTGTGGCTGTTATATATTTTTTTGCTGATTTTTTTTCATTTAACAAGTATATTTGAGGGACCCTCAGCATGTTCAGCATTTTTTCAGCTGTCCATTTTGCTTTTCCAATTTTTCTGTTTAAGTTATTTCCAATATGCTAAATCATACTATTTCTGCTATTTTATAAGATTTGTGCAAAATATAGTATTTCTGCCAAATACAGTATTTCTGCTTTTTATAGGATTTGTGCTTAATATAGTATTTCTGCTAAATTATAGTATTTCTGCTTTTTATAGTATTTGTGCTAAAACATAGTATTTCTACTAAATGTAGTATTTATGCTTAATCATAGTATTTCTATATATTTCTGCCAGGTCCCCAGGCAGCCAATCCTCTGTGAGGACTGAGACATTCAAATTTTCAAATCAGGGCCTGCACGGTTTCCCAGCCAATCATATATGTGGGCTGAGGAATACAAATTTGCATATTGGGGCCTTCATGGCTTCTAAGCCAGCCAATCATATCTGAGGGCTGAGGAATTCAAATCCACAAATCAGGGCCTGCACGGCTTCCCAGCCAGCCAATCATATATGTGGTCTCAGGCATTCAAATTTGCATATTGGGGAATTCGTGGCTTCTAAGTCAACAAGTCATCCATGTCATATATCTCTAAAAATTCATATTTTAATGATAAATTGTCAACACTTGAAGATTCCCCAATCACTTCTGAACAAAACGGTGTAAGAATGACCGTTCTAGCCCCTACGGTTAGGAAATTATGGTCATTTGTTTGAGAGGGAGTCGTCACTATGAGAAATAGACTGCAATAATCCTGTGTCTCTCTGTGCTGCGTGTGTAAACAGAAGCACCTGTTTTGGCGGGAAAAAGTACACAGCCACTCTGATTGGTGGATTCAAATTCAGCAGCTCCCAGGCTGCTTGACTGAGCTAGAAACTTACTTCTCTCACTCTGTGTGTGTGTGTGTGTGTGTGTGTGTGTGTGTGTGTGTGTGTGAGACCCTCTTTAGGGCAGCATCTCATTGTTGGAAAAAAAATATAATAAATTCAGACTGGTTGACTGGCATAGACCCTCTGTGTGTCTCTCTCTCTGTGCATTTGTGTATACATATTTGATTTTGTGTGTATCTGTTGGCTGTTCCTTCTTTTTTTTTTTTTTTTTTCTTTTTCTTTTTTTTTCACAGGTGAACAACAATTAGTTTTGAGGGAACTTAACCATGTTCCGTTTTTTTTTTTTCAGCTTGTCATCTTACTTTTCCAGTATTTTCACTTAAGTTATTACTATTCTGCTCAATCATAGTATTTGTTCTAAATCATTTTTAATATGCTATATTGTAGTATTTCTGCTAAATCATACTATTTCTACTATATTATATTTTTCTTTCTAAATATAGCATTTCTGCTATATAATTGTATTTCTGCTATGTTATAATATTTGTGCTAAACCAGAGTATTTGTGCTGAAACATAGTATTTCTGCCAAATGATAGTATTTCTGTCAAATTATAGTATTTGTGCTAAAACATAGTATTGATTTAAAATTACAATATTCATAGTTCATCACAGTGTCTCTGGTAAATCACAGTATTTCTGCTCTGTTGTACTATTTTTCTAAATCATAGTGTTTCTGTAATGCTTAAGTATTTTTGGCTAAATATATTCTTTCTGTTATCTTATACTATTTCTCCTAAATTCTTGTATTTTTGAGAAGTTATCATGTTTCTGGTAAGTTACAATATTTCTGCTAAGTTCTGCTATGCTATTGTATTTCTGCCAAGTATTATGTTTCCTCTAAGATATTGCAGTTCTGCTAAGTTATTCCATTTTAGCAAAGTTCCTTTGCTTCTGCCAAGTTTTTACAATTTCTGCAAATTTTCAGCTTTTTCAGCTAGTTTTTGCATACAGCTTCAGCTTTAAGCATCCACACTGCATTTTCGCAGGAAATGCAAATTTTTCTAGTTGGTGATATAGGTTACAAGCAAGTCTGGCGCTGAACAGAAATTGTCGCGCTATGCTCCTTTGTTTATTGTGCATAAATAGTGAATTGTCCTGACACAATATTGTGTTTCGCTTCTGTTATTATGGTACATTGACAAAAACATATACTTTTATTCACAGGATAAAACAGTTGTTTTGTATCACTAATTGCCCAGTGCGATTACAGCATACAATATTATTGTCACTGCTACATTTCTGTAACGCGTACCAGAAATTATTTCCACTGCTAATTAATTACCGTTGAGCTCAAAGGTCCTATTAATAAACGGTTAACGAATGTGTATTTATGACGACGATTTGTGAGACTGGTAAACTTATGATATGTACGATGGTCTTTACTTTCTACACGGTGCATTTCAAGGTCCTGCACCCATCCGTCGGTAAACTGTACCTGGGCTTGTTGCAGTGACCGGAAGTTACTAAACTTCACGAGTGTATGCACTCACTCCAAGAAGCGTATAATTATAAATATGCATATAAATATGCTAAGATGAGATAGCTGACTTCATCTAACTAGCAAATGTTTTCCAGGCTACGTTGGTGATGCAGTTTTTTTTAAATGTGTATGATATTTTTGTCATGCGATTTTAAAGCCGGTCCTACAAGCGCATCCAAGAATAACATGCAGCTTATCTCAGAACTGTTGGTGAAAATTATTCTTGGAGCTAGGTTTAATTGAGCTGCATTTTAAAGAGGTGCAATTTCACAATTTGTGTATATTTTCTACGTTCACTATTTTGTCATGTGTTGAGAAAAACACAGATTTAAAAATGACATGGTCTAATATTTACATTTAGCATAACTGCAACATGCTTTTTTTCGGGGGTTTTTAAAGACTCGAAAGGACTTGAAATTCAAAATTTCAGACTTGTGACTTTACTTGGACTTTTACACCAGTGACTTGAGACTCGACTCTGACTTGCCTGACATTACTTGAGACTTGACTTGAGACTTGAGGATAAAGACTTGAGACTTACTTGAGACTTGCAAAACAATGACTTGGTCCCACCTCTGCAGAATAGATATCAGAGCCTTAAACAGGCTGACTTCTGTTAAATGGGTCAAACTGGGCAGAAAGTCTACAAACACATAACATCCTTATAGAATATGATGTAACACTATAGATCAACTTAGCTCAGAATATATAAAGCATATAAACAGTTACAGCAATATGATGCAACAAACACAGCAGTGCTACTGATCCAAAATACTCAAAGCTTCATAGAACTGAAACAAACATTTATTTTTAGCTCCATTCTGCTGCTGATACATACTTTAGCTTTCTGAACATTAAACTTGCTGCTGCCTTTCATAGTGTGTAAGTTGAAGGCCCTGAGTACTCTGAGTACTTTCTCCCACACTGAAAACACTGGGATGATCACATTATTTGAACATTACCTAATAAGACTGATTCAGCACAGACAGTTATGTTAAACTTTCCTAGCAGTCCTTCACAAACAGGGAACAGTCTGTCTATTCTCTCCATCTGTCAGCTGCTGCTGGCTCTTCCGCCTCCTCTTCCTCACACACTGCTGAGTTTGTCCTGGTGGATCATCAGGGCTGCAAAGCCTCACAGATGATGTGCAGCAGTGGGTCCCTCAGTCTGTCCTCACTCTGGACACTTGCAGTCGTCACACATGGACATCAAATGTGTGATAAGCTGCAGGATTCAAACACAAGTGTAACTTATAAATACATGTTCATACTTTTATTACACAATCAGAGAGAAAGAAACAGAGAGAGAGTGCAGGACAGACAGACAGGTGACAGTCTCAGGTGTACACACTGCTACACAACAGCACCAGAGAAGGAGGATTTAGTGTTTGTGTTATTACGAGTGTAAACAAGAAGAGTTCCAGATGGTACAGTGGACACATGTGTGACTGCTGTGATTAAAGCATCTTTCTTTCAGCTTAACGAGTGAACCGTCAGCTCGTTCAAACACACGTTAAAGTCCGTTTGGCTCGACACCACCGAACAGAGGCAGCAATATAACATAGCTAACATTAACAGTGCAGTGAATCCTGCTTGTGCCGTGATATTCAGGACTGCAAACCGAGCAGCATCAATGATTTTCAGCTTGTTATGTTTGTGGATATATGACTGACTTTAATTATCCATCAAATCATCACATTCTCTGTAAGATTAAGGTCGACCATATATATATTTTGAAGTAGAGGCTTTAAAACCAAGTTAACGCTGAAAGTACAAACGTCGCTAACGTCACATAACTTTGCCGACATGTGGCCAACAGTAATGTTTTAATGTTCTTCATTATTAAACATTCGCACATAAAGAAGTGACATAATATTCAGAACTTACTTTTGACAGTTCATTCTTCGGCCGCTCCCTTCTGCCGTCTGCTGTATTTTGCGGCAAAATTATCCAATGTGAGTGAAGTTGCCCCCCCCCCACCTTCTTCAAATCCAACAAAAGTGGTATCAAACGTTTGTGCTGGTTTGTGCTGCAAAAATTTTCGTTTGTGGCGCTATCATTTTAAAGATATTAATAAAATCCCATCCATCCATCCATTTGCTTCCGCTTATCCTTTTAAGGGGGTGCTGGAATCTATCCCAGCTGTCATAGGGCAAGAGGCGGGGTACATCCTGGACAGGTTGCCAGTCTGTCGCAGGGCCAACACACAAGGACAGACAACCATTCGCATTCACATTCACACCTATGGGCAATTCGGATTAACCAATTAACCTATCACCACAAGCTGCATGTCTTTGGAGAGAACCCACGCAAACACAGGGAGAACCTGCAAACTCCACACAGAAAGACCCTGGCGTGCTGGTGGAATTGAACTCAGGACCTTCTTGCAACAGTGCTAACCACCGTGCTGCCGTAATAATAACATTAAATAACATTTATGAAGAAATTTAAAGAGGCATGCCAGTAGGTGCGTATCAATGACTGTATAAAAGATGGACGACGCGACAGCTCCCCAAAAGTGAAGCCAAAACGTCTCTATCGCCCCCTGGTGTCTGGCTGCAGTATAGGTCATAAATCCCGCCTCCTCCATGTTAGCGGATGGGACTGGGGTCAGACTAAAATAAATTAATTCTCCTAAGATAAACTTTTTCCAAAGATTCTTTCTTTTGTTATCAATAGTTCTCATCACGCTGATTGATGTCCAATGAGTCTCCTTTCCCATAAGTTTGATTCTAATTCCTACCGCGGTGATGTTAAATTGGGGTGAAACGTCATCATAACAGCTTTGACTGGCAGCTGCAGTCACGGAGAAACTTGCGTATCTCTGTTCGGGAATAGCAGATAGAGCGTAGGCTCTGAGAGGAGGGCCAGCGTTTACACTACGAAAACACGACCGAGTGTTTTAACCTGACAGCCTGAGGTGTTCTTCAGTAAACTGGACTACCCGACAGAAGGACCCGAGGCCCTGCTGCACTTTTACGGTAAGTTAAACGTGTTTGTAAGCTAATCCGTAACTACCGTCCTTAGCTAGCTCCTGAGACCTAGCTAGCTAAAATGAGCACTCGGCTGTCAGGGTTCGTTTAGCTAACCCGTGCAGGTGAATGAATTTACACCGACTAAAGAAATCAAGAGAAACGCCCCGGGCTACTCAGTCACTAATTACTGTTACTGTACTTTTATTACAAGTATTATACTGTAAAAGCAACAGGCTGCATCCTGCTTCAGCTCCTGTGCAGAGCTGAATATTAAATGTGCAAACAACAGCATGCTTTCAGTCTCTTGCCACATCTGTAAAGACAGTAACTTTTTTTAAAAAAAAAGCTTGTACTTCAGTAACTCCTCATTAATCAGGAAGTATGGATTAAAGTACTGTTGTGTACTGTAATACTGAAAAAAATGTAAGAGAACAACTTCAGATCCTGAGTGTGTGAGGACAGAAGAATCAACTCTATTTCAATTTTGAGGGATAAAATTTATACTTTTGGAAGAGAGAGAGAAAAGCCAAATCCAATCTCCCCAGAACCTCGAGCACTCTTTAACCCCGATATGTTTTAATCGGAGACAGCTCTACTTCTCGTTATGGAAATCACTGGGGCGCGGTCCATCTGCTCCAGTAAAACTGGATTTGAAAATCATCAAATGTGCTCTCACACAAGCGAAAGAATGACCGCTCCGCCTCACTTGGTTCCCGTCCTGGGCTTTCACAATAATCAACTAAGCACTGAAATATCAGAAAACAACAACACAAAAAGTCTTGTAATTCTGACTTCCTTATTTCTGCTGACACAGTAAACTCGTACGGTGTCTCCACCGTCCTCCCGTAACAAACACAGCATACGTCAAGAAGGTCTCCTACAGGTGAAATTCCGATACAGCAAGACCCAGAAATGAACATCTCTTAGTTTATATGTAACAGTATCAAACCTGGATTTTATAAACTTCAAATAAAATTTTCTTTAAAGTCTGACTGTTCTGATATCAAAAGTTTTTAAGGTAGACTGTTTTCTTGGATTTGGTAAATGTTTAAATATGCAATTGTAACTCTCTGGTGCCACCTTAAAACCTGTAGTCTGTAATAGGACATGATGTCGTCGGTAAACAGGAAGTAAGTCTGAATTAAGGAGAAGGCATGTGCAGCATGGTGGCCTTAGCCAGATAAATCCAGTGGCATCCACATACATCCTATGCCTTTGGTAGCATTGTGGGTATGTATAGACTTGTTTTATATTTTATGTGCATGTATAGACCACTTTCTTTCAAGTAAGTTCATTTTTCTGTAAGTTTAATGATAAAACCTATCTTGTGCAGTTTAAGCTAGCAATCGCTTATGGAGCTAGTTAAAGGGGAATGACAAATGTATTGGAGGCATTCATTATAGTAAGACTTGTTAAAATCATAATTTGATGTTTGTATTTGACTTAAAAAGGGAAGTAATTCATATGGACATTGCATGTTGACATATTAAAAAACTGGGTTAATATATTTTCATCGTTATATATGTACATGGTGAATAAGTACAGTGATTATGCCTTGTACTGTTTGTTACAGTTTCACCTTTCCCTGTGTCAATAAACCTGTGAACCGGGAATCGTGTCATCAGAGTCTTGATGTGGGGAAGGAGTTTAGCTGACTGCCCAACCATAGCAGAGGCAGTACAGTGAAACCACACTTCCTAGCGGGCAAGATAATGTGGAAATGCCGACAGATGGTAGGGAGACCATCATCACAATCAACTAATGGACAATTAGCACATCTAAGCAGAGATTCGCTGAGAAATTGTTCAGTCCCAGTCAGAAGAAACAACCATGTCAAAAACGCATTCGCACGCTCCTTCTGTGCACTCCTATGCATCATCAACTGGGTCTGCTGCAGCCAAGGCACGAGCACGTGCAGAAGCAGCAAAGGCTCGTCTTTCTTATGCTGAGGAGGAAATAAACCTAAAACTAGAAAAAGCTAAATTGGAAGCCTCAATGCAAATGCTAGAATATAAGAAAGAAACTGCTGCAGCCATTGCGGAGGCAGAAGTGCTAGAAGCTGCAGCTGATATCAATAGTGAAAGACGTAGTTGTGACCTTGTACTAGATTCTGACCCTCTAGAAACTATTCAACGAACACAACAGTATGTTGCGGACCAAGGCAAAGTATCAGAGACAGAGCATCAGCGGCATGAAAGTGTTACGCCAACAAAATCACAGCCGTTCCCCAGCTCACATGGAGTTCAGATCTGTAAGGAAGAAGATGTTCACGAGCCACGACAAGTAAGATTTGAACACAGTTCTGCTACTCCAACCCAGAATCTCAGATCTCAAAATGACTATAGTGGTGCATTTCCCTCAGCCTATCCCATATCTCCTAACGCCAACTATGGCAGCCCCAACCCAAATGATTTTGTGAGATATCTTGCACGCCGTGAACTTGTGTCTACAGGCTTACTTCAATTTAATGACAAGCCACAGAACTACAGAGCCTGGAAACGCTCATTTCTATCTGCAACCAGTGGCTTAGATTTGACTGCGAGTGAAGAGATGGATCTTCTTTTAAAGTGGCTTGGCAAGGAGTCAAAAGAACACGCACAGCAGATCAGAGCAATTCATGTTAATCATCCAGGAGCTGGGCTGGATATGATATGGGAAAGACTTGATAGAACCTACGGCTCAACAGAGGCAATAGAGGATTCTCTCTTCAAGCGCATTGACACATTTCCAAAGGTAGGAAATCGAGACTATGCTAAGTTAACAAAGTTGAGTGATCTTCTGATGGAACTTCTTTCGGCTAAGGATGAAGGAGACCTAACTGGACTTTCATTCCTTGACACAGCAAGAGGTGTCAACCCAATCGTGCAGAAGCTCCCCTTTCGTCTGCAAGAAAAGTGGGCTTCAGCTGGCGCATCGTACAAGCGGCGAGAGCATGTGCCGTATCCGCCCTTTACCTTTTTTGTAGAGTTTGTTAGCCAGGAGGCTAGCATTGCCAACGATCCAAGCTTCAACTTCATCACTCAGACAGACATCAGCCCCAGGACTGAAAAGTTAGCGTGGCAGCCAAACAAGCATAGAGGAATCTCAGTCTGTAAAACGGACGTATCCTCCAGAGCTAGTTCTGATTCTAGTAAGTTCTCATCAAAGCTTGATGATTGTGATAAAGTATGCCCCATTCATGGGAAACCACACCCATTACGCAAATGTCGTGCATTCAGAGAAAAACCGATTGATGAGCGCAAGATGTTCTTGAAGGAGCACAATTTGTGTTTCAAATGCTGTTCAGCATCATCACACCTTGCTAGGGATTGCAAGGTCAAAGTGCAGTGTTCTGAGTGCAAAAGTGAAAGGCACAACACAGCTCTACATCCAGGGCCTGCACCTTGGATAGAAGTGAAGGACCCTGCTCCAGACCATGGCGGGGAGGAAGTTGAAACTTTGCCTCAATCGGACATCACAGCCAAATGCACAAAGGTTTGCGGGGGAGATCTGATGGACCGATCCTGTTCCAAAATATGCCTCGTGAAGGTATATCCAGCTGGGAACAGAGAAAAAGCAGTGAAGCTGTATGCAATTTTGGATGAGCAAAGCAACAGGTCATTAGTTCGCTCACAGTTTTTTGAAGTGTTTGGTGACAAAAGCCCATGTGCGCCATACATACTGAGAACATGTGCAGGAGTAAAAGAATCATCAGGTAGGAGGGCAAGTGGCTATGAGGTGGAATCTCTTGATGGGACTGTCCGCATTCCATTACCCAGTCTCACAGAATGCAATGAAATTCCCAACAACAGGGATGAGATTCCAACCCCTGATGTCGCTATTCATCATGCACATTTAAAGTCACTGGCACACCTCATCCCAGATCTGGACCCAAATGCCCAGATCATGCTTCTTCTAGGGCGGGACGTTATCAGAGTACATAAAGTCCGCAAACAGGTGAATGGTTCACACAACCAGCCCTATGCTCAGAAGTTAGATCTGGGGTGGGTTGTTGTGGGCAACGTGTGTCTTGGCAGTGTCCATAGGCCATCAGCAATCAGCTCCTTCTATACAAATACCACAGAGCTGCGAAAGCCATCTATCTTTAACCCATGCCCTAATGTGTTTTGTGTTAAAGAAAGGTACAGCGCCATCCAGGTTGCAGACCATCTTCCAACATGTCCTGAGCAAGAGTCCATCTGCGATGTTGACCATCTTGGATGCAATGTGTTCAAGAGGACCAAAGAGGATAACCAAGTTGCTCCTTCAATTCAGGACGCTTCATTCATGAAAATAATGAAGGCTGGACTACAGAAAGACACAAATAACAGCTGGGTAACCCCTTTACCCTTCAAGAGTCCACGTCAGCAGCTTCCTAACAACAGGCCTCAGGCACTGAAGCGTCTCAAGTCTCTCATTCACAACTTTGAGAGGAAGCCTGAAATGAGGGAACACTTCCTTAGCTTCATGGAACAGATGTTCAAAAATGGTCATGCAGAGTTGGCTCCTCCGTTGGGTGAGGAGGAAGAGCGATGGTATTTACCAACATTCGGTGTGTACCATCCCAAGAAACCAAAGAAGATCAGAATAGTTTTTGACTCCAGTGCTCGATTCAATGGTGTGTCACTCAACGATGTGCTGTTGACGGGGCCTGATCTGAACAACACACTGCTGGGTGTATTGATTCGCTTTAGAAAGGAAGCTGTTGCATTCTCAGCAGACATAGAACAAATGTTCTACTCTTTCTTGGTCAGAGAAGAGGACAGAAACTTCTTGAGGTTTCTATGGTTCCGTGATAATGACCTCTCCAAAGATATCGTGGACTACCGCATGACAGTCCACGTGTTCGGGAATAGCCCCTCGCCTGCAGTGGCTATTTACGGCCTGCATCAATCCGTTCAGGTCAGTGAGTTCCATGCTGACCCTGATGTAAAGCATTTTGTGATGCGAGACTTTTATGTAGATGATGGACTGAAGTCTCTGCCTACAGTCGAAGCAGCTATCAACTTGTTAAAGAAGACACAGGATGTCCTCTCCAGGTCTAACCTGAGGCTGCATAAGATCGCAGCAAACAAGAAGGAGGTCATGAGAGCCTTTCCTTCAAGAGACTATGCAAGTGACCTTAAAGATCTTGACTTTGATGCAGACACAGTACCGATGCAGCGTAGTCTCGGGCTCAACTGGAACCTTCAAACAGATTGCTTTGTCTTCAGTGTCTCCCAGGAGACAAAACCTTATACTCACCGGGGAGTCTTATCTATCATTAACAGTCTCTACGACCCTCTTGGGTTTGTAGCACCAGTTGTCATACAAGGCAAGGCCATTCTGTGAGAGCTCACTGCTGAGAATGGTGACTGGGATGCGCCATTACCTCGAGACAAGGAGGAAGCTTGGGCCTCGTGGAGAGCTTCACTGACAGAGTTGTCAAGTCTGACGATACCCAGACCCTACACTGAAACTTCACCATCGACAGCTGTCAACAGAGAATTGTGTGTTTTCTCTGACGCTTCAACAAAAGCTATTGCTGCAGTAGCATATCTTAGAGTCACAGACACTGCTGGAAACCAGCATGTGGGGTTTGTCATGGGAAAGGCCAAGCTGGCTCCTCGTCCAGAGCACACAATCCCGAGATTAGAGCTCTGTGCAGCAGTACTGGCTGTTGAGTTGTCAGACCTGATCTCAGCAGAACTTGATCTTCAGCTTAATGCTGTGACTTATTACACAGATAGTAAGGTGGTTCTGGGCTACATTTGTAATGAGACCAGGCGTTTTTATGTGTACGTAAGTAATCGGGTCCTGCGCATTCGAAGATCCTCCAGTCCACGCCAGTGGCGCTACGTGGCCACAAACCAGAACCCTGCAGACCATGCAACACGTTCGGTTGCTGCAGGCACTTTAAAAGACACCAACTGGCTTAGTGGACCCAGGTTTCTGTCCAAACCAGAGCAAGACGTCCCTGACATCACCTTTGATCTTGTGGACCCAGGTTCAGATCCAGACATCCGACCGCTTGTGTCCACATTAAGCACTGCCACAGCATCCAAGCAACTTGGGTCCCAGCGATTCACCGAGTTTTCTTCGTGGCAGTCACTGACTCGTGCAGTCGCCCATCTGAAACATATTGCCAGTTGTTACAACATGATCACAACAAACAAACCTTGTAAGGGCTGGCATCTTTGTAAGACAGGATTTAGTGTTGAGGAATCCACCCAAGCCTCAGACATCATCATTCGAACAGTCCAAGAAGAGGTTTATGGCGAGGAGATCAAATGTATCATAATACACAAAGAGGTTCCCAGAAGTAGTCCTCTGAAAAGTCTCGATCCCTTTATTGATGCACATGGCCTACTAAGAGTCGGAGGTCGTCTTCACTATTCGAGTCTTGCTCAGAGTGAGAAGACTCCTGTGATTATTCCAGGGAATCATCATATTGCAACCCTGCTCATTAGACAGTACCACGAACAAGTTCACCATCAAGGGCGTCTCTTTACGGAAGGGGCCGTCCGTGCGGCTGGATTTTGGATAGTTGGTGGAAAGAGAAAAGTGAGCAGCATCATCTACCGATGTGTGACATGCAGAAGACTTAGAGCTCCAGTAAGCTGCCAAAAAATGGCCAGCCTTCCGGCAGATCATCTCTCAACAGACCCTCCCTTCACAAATGTTGGCCTTGATGTGTTTGGTCCTTGGAGTGTTTCTGCACGCCGGACTAGAGGAGGCCTCTCACACAGCAAAAGGTGGGCCGTGATTTTTACATGTATGAGCGTAAGAGCCGTACATATTGAAGTCATAGAATCCCTCGACACATCCAGCTTTATCAACGCATTAAGGCGGTTTCTAGCAGTTAGAGGGCCGGTCAAAAGTATTCGATCAGACAGAGGCACTAACTTTGTGGGTGCTTGTCAGTCCTTGAAGATACCCTGTAACATCGACCACAATGGCGTCAAGTCTTATCTGTCAGCCCAAGGATGCTCTTGGACATTCAACCCTCCACATGCCTCCCACTTTGGTGGAACGTGGGAAAGGATGATTGGTCTGGCTAGAAGGATTCTTGACTCCATGTTCCTCCAGCTCAAGGGGAAGCTGACCCATGAAGTGTTGGTAACTTTCATGGCAGAAGTAGCAGGCATCATTAATGCCCGGCCTCTTGTTCCTGTAACAACTGACCCCGACAACTCATTCATTCTTACGCCAGCTGCTCTTCTAACACAGAAGGTAAACTGTGTTCCTGCTCCTCCAGGAGAGTTTGGAGCTGCTGACCTCTACAAGCATCAGTGGAGACAAGTCCAGCACCTGTCCAACACCTTCTGGGACAGGTGGCGCAAGCAGTTCCTTCCAACATTGCAATCACGTAGGAAGTGGCAGCCATCTAACCCAAACATTAAGCCAGGGGATGTTGTTCTCCTCAAGGACAGTCAAGTACAAAGAAATAAGTGGCCACTTGGTCTGGTAACACAGACCTTCCAAAGCAAAGATGGTAAAGTTCACCAGGTCGAGGTCAAGGTCATCAAGCCAGGAGGGGAAACATTGTTTGTGAGACCCATTACAGAAATAGTACTTCTTCTGGCTTCAGATGTCTAGGTGTTGAACTGTCATTGACAAAGTGTGGTGGCGTTAATCACGCCAGGCGGGGAGTGTTCTGATATCAAAAGTTTTTAAGGTAGACTGTTTTCTTGGATTTGGTAAATGTTTAAATATGCAATTGTAACTCTCTGGTGCCACCTTAAAACCTGTAGTCTGTAATAGGACATGATGTCGTCGGTAAACAGGAAGTAAGTCTGTGAATTAAGGAGAAGGCATGTGCAGCATGGTGGCCTTAGCCAGATAAATCCAGTGGCATCCACATACATCCTATGCCTTTGGTAGCATTGTGGGTATGTATAGACTTGTTTTATATTTTATGTGCATGTATAGACCACTTTCTTTCAAGTAAGTTCATTTTTCTGTAAGTTTAATGATAAAACCTATCTTGTGCAGTTTAAGCTAGCAATCGCTTATGGAGCTAGTTAAAGGGGAATGACAAACGTATTGGAGGCATTCATTATAGTAAGACTTGTTAAAATAATAATTTGATGTTTGTATTTGACTTAAAAAGGGAAGTAATTCATATGGACATTGCATGTTGACATATTAAAAAACTGGGTTAATATATTTTCATCGTTATATATGTACATGGTGAATAAGTACAGTGATTATGCCTTGTACTGTTTGTTACAGTTTCACCTTTCCCTGTGTCAATAAACCTGTGAACCGGGAATCGTGTCATCAGAGTCTTGATGTGGGGAAGGAGTTTAGCTGACTGCCCAACCATAGCAGAGGCAGTACACTGACTGTATATATAAATTAAATTCAACTTTCAGCAAGGCTGGTGATAAACTACCCCTACCAAGTCCACTTTATTGCGTGCTCATTGACTTTCTCCTTTCAGAGCTGTTTAAGAGGTGCACTTTATACAGACTTATTGATCTGTCACGCTTATCAGTGGCTCATGGTTGCTTAAAGCCTATGTCTTGTTACGAAATCAGTTTTACCCCGGTTCTTTTATTCGTCGAAACTTCCAGAGACGCCACCGGAACTCAGTAGTCATTTCACAAAACCTTTATTCATCTTTATTCATCTTCATTTAAGCATGCACTTCTAGAAGGGAAGACGAGGCCAGTGTGTCCCTCTGCAAAAAATCTTCACTCCTTTGTCTGTGAAACACAGTTTTGTAGAGGCGTCCCCATCATAAAACCCCCCACGGTGTGCTGCAAACTCTGTCTGTGTCTATGTGCACGAGCACATGAATGCCTACATGTGCGCGTTCCCACGTGTCTATGTGAGTGCTCGTGTGTGACTGTGTACGCATACCTGTGTGTATGTGTGAGTGCACATGAGTGAGTGTGCGTGTGGATGTGTGTGTGTGACAGTTAAAACACTGTGGGTGTAGGTGACTCCCTAGGTCATAAAACCCATCTCTCTTCCAGACCACAGTTATCCAGTTATAAATGTTGAGACCCCCACCCAAACATTCTCTGGGGAATTTCCACTCAGCATTAACTCCTCTCTGTTTTACTTTCACAGTTCAAGTGGGGGAGGGGTCTCCTACAATCTACTCCTAAATTCACAACACAATGAGGCCTTTATTATATTGAGGGCAGTGTCAATGTCTCTACAATAGTTCTACATTCTATGTTAACACATTTCTAAACTCTAAAATAAGCTAAACACTCCTACAAATCCCCCTTTTTATCTGCCCTATGGCAGATAAAACTAAACTAAATCTCTCACCATAATGTTTTCATACTGTGACTCCCCATTTCCCAAAAGTGGCATCATGGTGTCTGCCTTTGTATCAGATTCTCCCACAGCACGATTGATGAGTCTTACGAACAAGGCTCTGATACAAGGCACACAACAACACCCACATGTCACTAATACTGCAATAAAACAAACAAAGAAACCATAATTGACATAATGAAATCTTTCCATTGCCCAAAGACAGAGGTCATCCACGCTTCCAGCGGGTCATCTAATCCCGAATGCTCATACATTGTGGTGGACAACGTCTTTAGGCCTTCCAGAACTCGGGTCACAGGGCCGTCAGGAACTGTGTTATTTGGTATGAAAGTACAATACATATCCCCAAACATCGCGCAAACGCCCCCTTTTTCTCCCAACAACATATCTAACACCATCCGATTTAGTACTGCCATTAAAGATGTTGGACTCAACTGTTCAGCAAGCCCTTGCATTTAATGACAGCACAAAGATCAAATGTATATGAGATTGTGGACCCTTTAACGTAGTCCAACTCTACACCGCCATAATAATCAAAACACTCATCTGATTTACCTGTTTCGCTACGTTTGGTTCGCTTCACCGTGGCCTGTGATGGTGGAGTCGCTGGAATGGATTCAGGTCTGTCTCTGGGCAATTCACTTATAAAAAAATCACAGTTACAATAACAACAGTCACACCTAACACTACCGTTTCTCTCCAATTCCCCCTCAACCAGCCTAGAGAAGTTAACACAAATTAAATGTAGATAAAAGGCTCTTCTGTTTACATCTCTCCCTCGCAGAAGGCTTCTCTGCAGAGCATCAAATCTGCATGGCAAAGTGACACACTTTAGGTGATCTTCATCCTTGGGAAAAGTGGTGTCAACTACTTCCCAGTCTCCTATTATTTGTGCCTCACACAGAATCACAATTCCATCGCTGGACTTCCTCTGCGCTGTCACTTTTGGAGCTTGGCACGCTCTCTCCATCCCTCACGTTCTCATGTTCCAACGCTGCTGAAGATTTAAGGCAGAGCACGTCGTACACCTTAGTTGTCTTCCTCAGCGTCAACATTGAATCTTTCATTTTATTTAAAATCTTGCTGTGGGAAGTCTCCTCTTGATCTCCTGGAAGCTCAGTAGCACAGCTCTCTGTGTGATGTCCGCTGTGCTGAAGATGATCTCTGATCCTCCTGAAGCCTCTCTCCTGGCCTCAGCTCCCATCTTGTGGACGATCCTCTTAGCCACTCCTTCTCGTCATGGCACCTCACGACATCTACAGATTACAAAATGACACTCATCTCGCCACACGGCTTTCACCATGTGTCAACTCCCCAATGAGACATGTACAAGAATGTTGCACATTCTCTCTAAAACAATCTCCAGGGTTTCCCACTTGGAGCAGCCTCACTCCAGCCTGTAACCCTGTGTAAAAACATTAATCAGCAGTCACATGTTAAGCTTGTTTAACTCCCAGCTCCACCTGGAGCCTATAACCTGGAAGACAAATCTGTTAAATCAAACTTCACATTTGCAACCAACTATAGATCATGAGAGTGATAAAGTACTCAGCATAACAAACAAGTATCATGTGCAGGTTTTCTCCAATCATTAAATCACTATTATTGCCATAATTTGTCCCAAATCATGGGATTTGGGACAAATCATTTTCTCATGTCACTTGTCCGCTTCTGCTGAATCCTCCACATGCACTCTTAAAGAAAACAAACATTAGCAACACATGGATCGTGTGGTGGGCAGGCGTCGGCCATCCACATTCCAGAGGTGCCGTAAAAGGCCATAAAATTAAGCCTGCTGTAAAAAGAATGACACTGGTTTCAACACAGGAAATTTCTCACGTTATTCACATCGTCAAAGTAACCTTCAACATTATCCCAACAACACAGTGTAACAGCATCACCAACTCATAACCTGTAGTAGAGAAACAAACATCCACCGATTGTTCTGTTAGAAATCACATCATCAAATCACATGAAGAACTGTAATGCTGTAGAAAAGAGAATGCAAATGTTAGCGCTGCGCAGGTGTGTACACACTTTCTCACAGTTTCCTCTGTGAGCAACACAAGGTAGTGAATAACACACCCCTGGTAGATGCACAGACACAGAAAGTGGCACTTAAAAGGTTAAATTGTCACGCAACCTCGAATGTTGCTGTCATCTTTCTGCTCCTGTAAAAGGAAACACATAAATTCATCCACCCTTTTGTCCTGTCTAGGTGGAGGTTAACCTTGAGTCGTGGTCAAGTCTTGTCAGCTTTTACCAGTCAGTCAGTTTGTTTTTATTTCCATTTCATTCATTCATCCATTCTTTCTTTCTTTGCTGATAGTGGAACCTATCGTCGCATTTAGTTTCCACTCTCAGCAAAATGACGTCATTTCAAAAAGAAAAAGAAGAACTTTTAGATCGGATTACCTCGCTGAATCCTTTTTAGGCAGGGACTCTCATTTTCTAATTGTCCCAAATAAGTGGCTTTCTCCAGAGCCCATTTTAATGTGGAGAAACTCACTTGCAACAATTTTCTTGACAACGTGTAGCGCTTTTAATTCCCGATGTGCAGATCTGCTTAAAGAAAAGAAATTCACAAACAGAAATCAGTGCACTGTTCAAAAATAAAAATAAAATGACAAATAAAACTGAAAAACAAAAGAAAATAAAAAATACAGAAGCCCGGTCTTGAGACTTGTCACAGAATATTCTTTCTCTTATAGGTGAGAAAACACCAAATCTAAAACTTGGTGCCATGCTAAAACCTCCCCCATACTTCAGAAACAAAAACAAACCAAAAAACAAAACAAAACAAAAACAAAAAATCTGCTAGTTTCACTCATTTAAACTCTGGCTGCAGGATTCTGTTCCCCCCTGCTATCATGTTCCCCAAAATAATAATAATTCAGTCGTCTATGTATCAGTTCTCAACCCACTCAATAAACCAGACAGGATGATGGTAACAGTATTACCTACTTAAAATTGTGTTTGATCTTCATTACGTGTGTGTGTGTGTGTGTGTGTGTGTGTGTGTGTGTGTGTGTGTTAGTCGGGTTAATACATTTTCTGTTTCTATGTATCCTTTTATGTACCTTCCCCCTTTTTTCTGAAACATAACTCCGTTCACTCCAAATTTTGTTTCAGAAACATCTAAATGAAAAACTCTGTCATAGTCAGGCACAGCTAAACCCCAAATGCTTGCAGGTTACCATAGGCAACCACACTGAGTGTTGTCAACCCCTTCTAGAAATACCCTCTTTTAATGTGTAACACTTTGTGTATGATTTTTTGTTATCTCTGGTGCATATTATCTGCATGTGTGGTGTCACCTTTCCATTTTTCTAACAGTACACTTGCATACCTCAGTGCTTGTCTTCCTCCCCCTTTTGTGGTGGTCTGGACACTGTGTCAATCCTCCACTTCCAGGCAGTCGTTTGTCTCCCTGGATTCCTTAACCCAATTTGATTCCCCACGCTAAAACAGCTGCCTCAGCTTGCTTATTCAGGATGAGGACGGGAAGCTGCAAAACAATTCAGCCAAAAATTCTGGCTGGGTGTTTCTATTTTTTCTAATGATTTTAACCTATAATTTTCTGCCGACTGCTGCCCGTGGAGAATTGATCCAGGTCCGTTCCCCACCTGTAATCGACAGACTGAGAGACTTTCATTGTTCACTGTGACTGCATATGTTTTCATCACTCCTAAAGCAACACATCTCTACTTATTTTGTTTTGAACTCTACTGACTTTAAACCCCAAAAAATGAAATTTTTATTTGGTCTTAACTGCAAACACAAAAATCTTCTTGATGTTGTTGTTAATTATTTTCATCCACAACACTCCAAATTATGTTTTCTTTTGTGTCCAGCAGGGGAAGAAGATGACCTGTAGCGTCACTGCTTCCCCCAGTTGGAGACAATTTCCCACTCACACTTCCACACTTTTTATTTTCTTTGTTTTCATCATTTTCTTTCTCTCTTTTTTATATATCTGTTTCACATCCCTGAGTCTGTGTTGGTAGTTCAATCTGTGGGTTCCAGTTTTACTTTGAAGGTCTGTGTCTCGTCTTGTTAATTAGGATCAGCTGTGCCTCCCTCTGGTTTGCCATTTCGTGCGCCTCTGTGTGTGTATTTATAGTGTGGGGTTGCCTTTACTGTTGTTTCTCTATATCTCACTGATTTTCATCTTCATGTTTCTCCCTACTACTCGTTTCAGGTTTGTTCTTTAGTTTTCCCCAGTCTAGGTTTTGGTAGCTCCCCATTCCTCATTTCCTGTTTTTGCCGCTTTGCCACCCCTGTAAATAAATGCTCACTCGCATTACAGCATTTGCCTGCATTTTGGGTCCTTCCTTCACAAACAACACACAAGGTATGTACCAGCTCACTCCCGGTGGCTACCTGGCGGGGCCTGGCGCCTGTTGCTCGGTCAGGCCTCCTCCGGGGTGCGGGGGGCCTCGGGCCTCCGGCCTCTGGGCCTGCGGCTCGGTTCACTCTGGCACAGCTGGCTGCCGGCAGAGCCGGCGGGCACGCCGGTGCAGCCCCCTCTAGCTTCTGCTCGGTGGCTACTGGGTGACGCCTCGTCTGGGGATCCTCAGCCCTTCCCATGAGGGTGGCACGGATGCCCCTCCGGTGGTCCTCCTTGGGCTCTCGCACTCTGGGGCCTCTGGATCTCTGGGGCCTGGATCTCCTCCATGCCTGCTTCATGCCCTGGGGGACAGGGCTATGGCTCGCTACATCCTCTTGCAGACCATTACATGTGGAAACCATTTGAATACAAGCGCGCTGATCCACACAGGTGTGCACACAGGTGTTCACTGCTTGTAGACTTAAATTACACCTTTCTTGGCTGCTACTTCAAAGCACATTGTGCGCTGTCTGTCCTGCGTGCTGCACAACAACATTCAATATTTAGTATTTACTGCTGTTTACACTTAGCTAGATTAATGCGATGGTGTTGTGTTTAGTATGTTGCTTTGTTTTTTTTTTGCTTGTTTTCTGTTCTTTTTCTCTCAACAGGTGATGCAGGCGATTTTTTTTTCTCCCCCCCTTTCTCACTGTCCCTCTCCCCTTCTGTTTTTCTTTTCCTTCCTCTTTCTTTCTCCCTTTCCTATCCCTCACTCATGTCTGTCCCGTCTGTAACAACTGAAAATAAAATAAAATAAATAATAAAAACAAAGGTCGATCAAGTGTCTGCCTGTGCTTCTCGTCGCGTCGTCTGTGTTTCTCTGTAAATCTCCCGTGTAGTCTGCATTATTCCATGTTTCTTCGTGTCTCTCTGCTCCTCGCTCCATGTCCTCCATTTTGTATTAGTTTTCCCAGTTTAGGTTTATGTTCGGTTCTGCCCACACCTTGGTTTTGTGCACTGTAAATAAAACCCACTTGCACCTCCGCCATTGTCTGCTATTGGATCCTCCTTTCTCACCCTCCACACGACTGCCGCCCCAGCCTTGACAGTTTGTCCCAGACTTCAGCTACAATGAAAAAGACACAAAGCTGGATTTATTCTGTGTCTTTGCTGCACAGCTGCCTCTTCTTCTCTCATCCTCTCACCCTCCCTCTCCTGTTTCTACTTCAATCATGAAACTGATCAATGATCAGCTGATCGTCTCTCTTGTTTGTTTATCGCCCACTTTGCGCCAGAAAGAGGAAACCAGCGGATGTCGCGCTAAACAACAGCAGCACGTTTAAGCTTGATCAGCTGTTGTTAGAATTTATTTAATATTAATTTCTAGTATCAGCTGATGTTTGCTGGAGCCACAGCTGTAAAGCTGCTGGTCATGATATGGGTTTGAATATGTGGTGAGAGGGAAACATGAAGATGAAACCAGGAGATGTCCTTACTGGATCATCAGAGCTGTGATGGAGAAACAGGTTTACCTTTTAGGTGACATGAATGAGTTGAAGGGAAGTTATGAACTGTTTCTGAGAGACAAATAACACCAGGATCCTTTTCTAAGCAGCTGACAGCTGGTAACTGTGCAGGGGCGGGTCTAGCAAAGTGTTGCCAGGGGTCCATGTAGGGCATTAAAAGGGAGAGGGGGGCACAAGGAAATACTTTCTTATTCTCATTTAAAATGTCTAGCTTTTAAAAAAATAATTATCTGAATCTTACAACAAACGATTGATAGATTGATGCATATATACCATCAGAACAGTGTACATCACTGTCACAACGGCGTTTATTTTCATTCAAAGGCTTTATGATTTTTCCTATAATGGTGGGCCGGTCTCTAGTCAAAATGCCCGGGACGATTTTTTTGTCCCAGTCCAGCTCTGTATGCAGCTCATCTTCAGTCTGGTGTTACCTACATCTTCCTATTCAGAAGGCAGAATTTCTGAGTTCTGAGTACAATCGAAAGCACCACGACTGCAGTTTTTATATTGGATGTAGAAAGCAGGTTAGGATAGAATCAGGCGTGGGATTTCTCTCGTGGAAATGTGCACATTATCTTTTCCTTTCTATTGGTAGGTGGCACAGTGCACTTGTGGCAAGTAAGCAAGCTAGAAGACTGGCAGACTTGCTGGGTATCCAGTTACGGAAGCAACACATTAACAAGAGAATTCTGAGTAAAACCAAAGTTACTTTCCCTAGTAACTAGTTACTCTGAAAGTAACCAGTAACTTGAAGTAACTGAGTTACTTTTGATAGAAGTAACTAGTAATGTAACTAAGTTACTAATTTAAAGTAACTTACCCAACACTGGTCTCCACAGTGGTCTCCATTGTAGCTAAACAGTTAATAAGTAAAGCAACATTTTGAAACCCCAATTTCCAAGCATGAGTTTTACTTTTACATGTACTGTGACAGAATATGTAAAGATGGATTTGTTGTACAGTGTGTTGCAGACAAATGCGGTGCAATTCATGCCACTTCTAGTAAGGGCATATATAACTGGAAACATCCTGCTAGGATTTTACGACTGTGTCCCTTTGTTTCGAATTTTGAAAAAGTCTCAAAGTTTGATGTTGTATTATAAAATGAAAATCTTTGGTAAAAAAAAAAAATCACATTTCCTTTTTAGTTTTTTTTTATAAGAACTTTGACATTGAAAATATTTTAAAGAAAATGAAATAATGTCCACAAGAGAGCATCCTGGAGTAATTTATCCACTGCTCTATGAGCGGAGTTCAAACACACTTTAAAACGGCTTGGCTATGTGTTGACTTTGCCATCTTTGACCTGTACATTCCCGCATTAGAAGTTTCTGGTTTGTAACTTCCAGGCATCTCTTTGTCTTTCTGTTCTTCAGTTCTTTGCCCTTGGAAAGAAAACACAAAGAGTTATAAATTCAGCCATTTTATTTAATTTTTTATTCATTTATTTTTTTTGCCTGCCCTGTCAAGATCTGTAACAATCAGAATTATTGTCTGAAGGACAAGAAAAATGCCCAACAGATTTATTTTCCCAAGTGGATCATTATGACTTTTGCTCTACTGTACCACTTGATTGTCATAGTTTATTCAATCTTTATTATTCATTTATTTATTTTTTTACTTTTAACTCATTACAATCAGAGCGGATAGGACCGGGGGATGGAAAAGAGAAAGAAGAAGAAAAGTCGGGAAGACAATTAACAAAAGGAGAGAGAAAGACAAATAGAGGAGAAGAGAGAGAGAGAGGAAAAAGACACTAAAAACTAGTTAGATAACCTAGTAAGAATAAGAAAAAACAAAACAACACAGTAGGGAAATCACGGCAACAACCAACATAAGCATGAGTAACAGTAAATAATAAGTACTGAATGTTACCGAGCAGCATACAAGACTGATAATGCATGATATGTTTAGGGGCAGCAGCCAACCAAGATAGTATGTGTCTGTGAGTACCTGTTTGTACACAGGCAGGTACTCAGGTGTGAGCACCTGTGTTTGTAAGCCCGCTTGTATTCCTATTCCATGGTTCTCAATGTAACTTACAGTTTGTTTAGTTAGGAGACAAACAGTGTTCATTCAACCTCTTCTGAGAAATAGTAAACCATAACTGTGCTCCACATATCCCGACTTTAAAAAAACATGGGTTAAAAAAACTTCATTATGTGGTACCTGAGTGAAGTCCCAGTATATCCCCATTCCTTTCTGCACAGCCTCCTTACAGTTGTACAGGCCAGGCTCAGTTTCTTCTGTGCCTATGTCAGCTAAACAGCGGTTGTCATTGTACTTATGTGCCTTGATGCCACCAATGTAGAGCTCACCCGTTCCACGATAATATGCCAACTTAAAAGATAAAAGAGACAAAGGTCAAAATGATATCAAGATGTAAAAAAGTCAAACAAATGACACAGACAACAGGGTTTCAGACCACAAGGGATGATCATAAGCATGTGTAACTTATGTATGTGTTTTAATATACATAATAAATACACGTAATCTGAATTTGGCTCCGCCCTCCTTGCTTCCAGCAGGACTGCAAATTTAAACATCACTCTCTGGAAGTCCCATTCATTTGTTTTACATTTGTACCTTTGTGATGGTTCTTGAGCTCAACCAGTGTGTAGCAAAGAAGGAACTTCAGTTTAAGCAACTTTGTGTTTCTGTGGACAAGAAATTATCTTAATGCCACTGCACATACACAAATGCATGTGCTTGGAGTGGGACATCCTGTGTGTGATTTAAAAATACCAGCCGCACTGGAAGCAGTCTCAGGTTGAACAAAGGTTTAAAATGGTTGACTTTTGTTGGTGTTTTTTGTTTGTTTGTTTGTTTTTATCTTAACTTTACGAATGCACCTCTGTTACTCATGATTCTGGACAAACATGTCACTACTTCACTTACTTGAGAAACATAATAGTGGCAGTTGTAGGCAATAGGTGTGTGACCTGGTACTGGACCTTGGTCTAGGCACATGTCAGCATCAAGGTTCTTCATCTGTCAATATGATGGATAAAAGCAAATCATGGAAAAACACAGATTCCCACAAATCCCACAGGACTCGACTGTAACAAACTTACTAAGCAAAAGAGAAGAGTAAACTTACTCCTCCATATGCGAGGAGGTCGTCCCAGGGATCCAGCTTAGGATACACATTATCCAGGTACCATTTGAAAGGTTTACAGTTCAGCCTTTCTCTGAGTTTCTTCCTCTCTGAAATGTCGCCTATGTCAATTCCATGATTCTGCAGGAACAAAGAAAAAGATGTGAATCGATTCATAGATTGTGACTGAGGAAGAATCTGAAGAAAGATTTTCGTTAAATGTCGATGCTGAAAACACAAAGAGCTCTCAAAGGCCTCATGACTCTGTGAACAGGAGAATGAAATATCCTTTAGAGAAAACATAATTTGCTGTTTGTGTCAGTGCCACAAAACACCTCAAATGGGATGTTCCAAGCCAAGTTAACGTTGTGCTTGTATTCATCCATCCAGATCTCTGCAACTCTGAGGGCATTTCTCTTCATGGCAGGACCCAGGTCAGGCATGTAGGGCTTGTGGGCCCTCTCGATGTGGGCGATCTTGGAACATGGAACAACTTCAACACTGCCTCCACATGTCCATACCTACATGAAAAAAAAGTGCACCTTAAAAACAAATACATATTTCATCACTCATGACTGCTCCACAACTCTTCTTTAAAATCATTATTATGAAAGAGAATTTATAACTATCTGATCTTTACTCACACGAATTCCCAGCTCAACATTTTCTCCACCATACACTTTCATTCCTTCATCAAGGACTCCAATTTCCCCCAGAAACTTTCTATCAGCAACCATGATCCCCATGACAGATGGACTCCTAAAGTCAAAGAAGAGATCTCTATTTTAACTATTGTACATTGATATTAGATCATAATGATAGAGTTAATATGGCTGTTATATTGTTAAACATTGATTTCACTTGAACTTACTTGCCAGGCAGTGAACCGTCATTAAGCTTGTAATACTCGGGTGTAAAACTCTCATACATGCACCACAGAGCCCAGTCGAAGGCGTGTGCACTGGGATGATATGTAGTAACCTTGAGATCATCAAAGCTGACTTTATCAAACACCGGGGAAACCACCACAGTTCGGTCAGCTTTAATCTGTGTCAGCAGAGGTTCAGCCCTGCATGAAGGAGGGGAACAAATGATGGTTCAAAAAATGGTACATAATAAGTGGAAGTCACACCCTTAAAGACTTCAGTGGAAGCACACACCCAGCTGTCGCATTTAATGGTCACTTCACTTGATCTCTTTTATTTTTCAAAAGACACACCCACCTGTCAACTTTTAATTGATGCACAGGGTTGGGATGCTGTGACAGTTTGTTGTTTTAAAAATAATTCTTTAACAAAAAGATTGTCTAAGCAGCATCTGCGTCATCACCACCAGCACCATAACACAAGTTAATTACTGTCTCAGTAAATCTGCTCAATGGTTTGAAGACCATAGTGTAGTTGTACAGAGATCACTGCTCAGTGGGTTACTGGGAAGTTGCAACTGTGTGTAACGCTTGTGTGTGTTTAAGAAGGTAAACATATTATTCTCAGCAAGTTTATTCTGAAACTATGACACCAGCCAGCTATCCCATGTGGAAAAGATATATATAAATCTTATAAAGTTTGTATCTGTCTTGTGTGAAACTTGTATGAAAAGCATACAAGAGTGAAAACTAGGGATGGGTACCGGTATCCGCTGCCATGATGGCACCGGTTCTGACATAAACGGTAGTAACCAGACCGAAAAGCAGCGCACATTTCGGTGCTTTATTTCGGTGCTTTATTTCCTGAGCTGTGATACACTTTAGATTCTAGCCAATCATTTTACGTTTCCGAGGATAGTAGGCGGGCCCAGGTACGTACGTTCTTTTAGAGCAGAGCTACAGATTAAAAATGCCCAAGGCGAAGCGGTCAAAGTCTGGCTGTACTTCACAGCAAAAGATGCAAACTCAGCAGCCTGCAACAAGTGCTTTAAGCTGATACTGTGATACTGTCAAAGGAGGTAACACCTCAAATCTGATGAAACACCTGGCAACGCATAGCGTTTTTTTTAAAAGCTGAGAAATGCGCTGTATTTGATAGCTTGCTGCGAGACCTCACACCGAGCACATCTACTGCGGGTGTGGTGCCTGTTATCGGACCCGGAGTTAGCAACATCCCCAAAAACCCGAAGAGGAGAGTCCTGGCCCCTAGCCCTGCCAGTGTAGCAGAAATGATGAGGATGATGATGCAGCAGCAGCCGTTCTTCTCTGCGCGAGTAGCTTAATGTTGTTCGTGTGTAATTTACGTTGAGTAGGCTAACCACGTTATTACATTAATGCATGTAAGGTGAACTAGCAAACATCATCATAGCTACATGCGGCTGTCTTCTTGTTTGATGGCAGATACTCCCTTCACCCTGGCCAAAAAGGCTAAAATGACCAAAGAAAAAGTGGAAAACAGTTAAACATGAGAGGTTTTGGACAAAGTTTGTGTTTTTTCCATTGTTTAAGCACTGCTTCCAGCCAAGAATGATACCATATATGCCCCATAGCTGCAGAAAAGGCTAACATTGTTATCTTTTTACAAAAAACCAGCTGAACATGAGAGGTTTTTGGACCAATTTTGTGTTCTCCATTCTTTAAGCACCGGTTTGAGCACCGTTTAAGCACCAGCACCGTTTCAAAAGTACCGGTTTGGCACCGGTATCGGATCAAACCTAAACGATACCCATCCCTAGTGAAAACAGATATAAGATCCCTTGAAAAATTATATAAATGAAACTTGTATGTTTTGGATACTTACTAAAACAATATATGAAAGTAGCCACTTTCATTAGCAAATCATATGAGCCTTATTCACTATATGAAGTAGGCCAAATCTGATGCAAGTCTTTTTTAAGTTTTTTTCTATTTCTTTTCCGTATGGGATGGCCTCAAGTCAGTGGTAGAAGTTTGTGATTGGTAAAGATATTTATGTCATAAATATCATATATAAATGTGTTCTATACTGCAATGTTGTAATATAATTAAAGAAACTATTAGAAATATCCTAATAACAGAAAATAAAACACCTAAACAAGTGAATGAAAGCATATATTTCTGCCATGTTCCTACCACATCTCATGGACTTCAATGTGTGCGTCCAGGATGGCCACCACGTCAGCAGTAGCAGCCCTCCACCCGGATACTCTGGCATAAGCGAGACCTCTCTGCTCACTGTGCCTCACTCTCACAATACGGAGATTAGGGTTCTCCTGCTCAAGCGACTTCACATAAACATCAAGGTCATCCTTCAGATTGTCTGAATGGAAAAGAGAAAATTATTCGTTGTTTTTTTGTTTTTAGTTTGTTTTTAGTTTTGCTTTTCCCTGAATTTTCGGCTGGGTCAGTCATACTATAGTCAGTGATTTCTATCTCTGCCCTGCAACAGACAGGCGACATGTTCAGGGTGTAAACTGTCTTTAGCTGTATGAAAGTTGGGAGAGGCTTGGGAAGCTTCAACCAAGCATGAAAACTGGTTTGACTACAAACATGCATGACATGCTTGTGAATGATTACAAGTGTTTTGTACATCTAACAAATAATCTTTATTTAGCTTCCAATGATTAATTTGAACTGGTAGACATATACAGGAAAGGAATGTGAGAGGTGTGTACATAAGACAACAGGTACATTGTCAGTCTGCACTCATTGGCAGTAATTTGCATGGCCAATAATTAGAGTTGTTTTTTAAAATAACCAATTTACCATTAGAACTATGGTCATCCACCATTATTATCTCCTTCAGCAGGTTATCAGGAGTGCGGTCGATGATGCTGCGCAGGGCTCTTTGGAGAACAGACAGGGCTTCATCCAGGTAGATGAGCACCACACTGAGACTCGGCAGGTCCTTGGGGTAACTCTTTTTCAGACACCTATTCATTAAAAAGAATTATATGAAATGCCACTGTATTTGTTCAGAAATATGAAATATTTAGCAAGCGATGATCTGGGTGGACTTAGTTATTTGGATTTTCTTTTCTTTGCACGTACACGAGAGAGAATGAAAGATTAAAATCATGAAAAATGAAAGTTGTACCGAGGATCTCTGGTATCTGGAAGAGGTCGATCCAGAGGGAGGCGATCGCTCAGAAAAACATTGTACCCATACTTCTCATACAGGCTCTGAGCCTCTCTTTGGTCACCCTCAGAGAGATCCTCCCCCCATGTCTTGAACAAGTATGACTTAGGGAACAGTTTCTTAGGCTTTTTCATTTGGGTCTCCTCGGTTTGGGCTTGGATATTTGGATCACATTCCTTTTGCTTCTCTGCTTGCTTTTGGACCTCTACTGATTTTCTGTGTCTGTCTTCTTCTAGCATCTTCTGCATGACATCCTGCTTTTTCTCAAAACGTCTGAGTGCATCGTCTTCAGTAGAAAACAACATCAGCAAAAACATGATCAAGGAAATGGAACAGTTAATATTCCTACTAAACAAAACAAACACTGCACAAAATAATGTGAAAATTACAACATAAAACACATTTATAGTAAAGGTACAAACACCTGTTATAATTTGACCTCATCTGTCGTTAATAAATATTCTAAAAACTTGTTGTCACATCTTCAGTACATGTGTAGCCAATACCCTTTACTGCCTCTCAACTTATTTTTAAGATTTCAACTCCTTTTACTACTGGATCTCTTTTTTATTTGTGGTGCAAGTAATATAGGTACCATGAAATCATAATTAATATTAATATGTGACAGAACTCACTTAGATTGCTGATGCTTGCCTCCAGGTTGGTTAAACTTTTGATCATACGCGGTGTGTCCAAATCTTTATGGGTATCCACACCAGGTTGGCATCCATTCTTCAGAAACATGCCTAAAAACAAGAGGCCCACTATGGTCCCCAGTAAAAAGAATGGCCGCTTTGTCCACGCTCCCCTCATAGTGATAATACATAGAATGCCTAACAAGAGAATAACACCTCAGAGAACACGTACAGCAAAGCTCAGCTACTGACCTGACGGGTCAGTACCTACTTTGCATTGTATAAAACGGTTGGGTTAAGTCTACATGGGCAGAGTCTTTGGCATCCCTGCCCACCCATTCAAGACACAGGTGATCCTTGTGTGTGCTGATGTCACTGCTCCTTTAATAAAACACCTGAAGTTCCATGTCACACCCTCATTTTTAACATACTGCTCAATGAGTAATAATAATAATAATGGATTAGATTTATATAGCGCTTTTCAAGGCACTCAAAGCGCTTTACAATTCCACTATTCATTCACTCTCACATTCACACACTGGTGGAGGCAAGCTACGGGTGTAGCCACAGCTGCCCTGGGGCAGACTGACAGAAGCGAGGATGCCATATCGCGCCAACACCAGTAGGCGGTAGGTGAAGTGTCTTGCCCAACGACACAACGACCAGGACAGAGAGCCCAGGGATCGAACCGGCAATCTTCCGGTTACAGATGCGCTTCCCAACCCCCTGAGCCACGGTCGCCCTGAATAGGCAACTGTTGTGAACATACACTTTGAATATATTGTAATTTTCATTTTACTGGCTGTTGATTGTTTGGGTAACATGCAACGTCTGTTGTCTCTGGCCCTACCAGATGGCTGGCCACACCTGAAGATCATGCCACGCACCTGCAGCTGATCGTCGGGGGAGCTATTTAAGACTGCATCGGTAATACCTATTAAAATACTGGAAACGCAAGTCCCTCAAACTTGTACCAGACAGAACAAATGTCTAATTAAAATACCCCCCCCCAAAAAAAGTTCTATGATCTGTGTTGGAACTGAAACTGAGTAAGAAAAGAACAACATTTTAAAACTGCGATATTCAAGCATGATTTTACTATTATGTGTGTACTGTGACAGAATATGTGAAGATGTATTTGTGGAAAACAGATTTGCTGTACAGTGTGTGGCTGCATGAGGTATGCTGTTGTATTGAAAGGCAATGTAATTCATGCCACTACTAGTAAGGGCATAGGTAATTGGAAACATCCTGCTAGGATTTCAAATGCGTCACTTTGTTTCTAATTTTGAAAAAGTCTCAAAGTTTGCTGCTCTATCATGGACGAAAAATCTTTGGCACAAAATAATTAAATTTTTAGGATATTTCTTTAAAATAACAAATTTGACATTAATTCATTTTGTATAAACTATTTTCAATTTTTCACATTTCATTTTTAGATTTTTTTATGAGAACTCTGACATTGAAAATATTTTAGGGATAATGAAATAATGTCCACATGAGGGCATCCTGGTTTAATTTTTCCACTGCTCTATGAGCAGAGCTCAACCACACTTTCAAAGGGTTTGATTGTGTTTTGATTTTGCCATCTTTGACCTGTACATTCCTGTAATAGAAGTTTCTGGTTTATAATTTCCAGGTATCTCTTTGTCTGTCTGTGTAGCCATGTAGCCACACTCAGGTCATTCAACCTCTTCTGAGAAGCAGTAAACTGTCATGGTCCTGGGCCATGTTGGCCCAGTATTCTTAGTTTTATGTATCTTTGTATTTCAGTTCCCTGTTTAGGCTCTGTTTCCTGAGTTGCCCTGTTGTGGTGTTCCCTGAGTGCTTTCCCTTTGTGACTCTCACCCCCTGTGTGCCCCTCTGTGTATCTGTGAGCCTTCGTCTCTCCTTATGTTTTATTCCATGTTTCCCCTGCCCGTTATGTCTAAGTTTTCCCCGTGCTCTCTCTCCTCCTGTCTGAACCTCTGTACTTCCTGTTTTACTTTGACAGTCTCCCGTCAGTGTTGTTTACTCCTGCCATGTCTTGTTTATCTGTGTCAGCTGTGTTCCCATGTGTGGCCACTTCCCCTGATCATCCCTCTTGTGTATTTAGTCTCTGTGTTTCATGTAGTCTGTGTCGCGTCGTCTGTGTTCTCACCCCCATGTTTTCACGATCAGTCTTTTGTGATCATCTTCGTCTCAGAGTTCTCTTAGTTTGTCACAGTATTAGTTTTCCCAGTTTAGTTATAGTTTAGCCACGCTATCCCTGCTGTGTTTGTATTCCTGGTCGTCAGTCATATTAAAGGCTCGCTTTCTGTTAAACTCACTCCCGTCTACTCACTTGTGTACGCTCCTGGGTCTATTACACACACCACCGCACGGCCTGCCTCTGCAGACCGTGACAGTACGACACGACCATGCCGGACCCAGCGACACAAGACCGGGAGATCGTCCGGACAGTGGAGTCGCTATGCGGCAAGTGGTTGCGGTGTTCCAGAGAGGAGGAACGGAACGAGTTAGCCCGCCAAGTAGGGGTGTGCGTGTCCGTATTCCCTTGGTTATGGGAGGCGCTGCACCCCCTCGTCGTTGACTTTCTCGTCTCCTCTCTCCAACTCCGCCCGCAACTGCAGCGGTCCTGTGTGCGTGAGCCGTCGCCAGAGTCATGCGGTAGCTCCGTTTCCCCGCTGCCTCGTGAGCCAGAAGCCGTCAGAGTCGGTACGGTGAGGCTCACCGCCGCCACACCCCCGGCTCCCGCTCCATCGGCTTCCGCATCCTCGTCACCGCCTGACTACACTACGCGGATCAAGGAGATGCCAGCTGCTATTGACTTCGGCGAGGAGGAGCGGCAACGGGTATTACGGGCGTATCGCGAGGACGAGCTCCGTTGGAAGCCCTGGCTCATCCCCGAGGAGGAGTTCTCGCCAACCGCCCCGCCTCGCACCTGCCGCCCGCCCTCGCCGCCTCGATCGGACTACTCGTCTCCTGCTGTCTTTCTGGCACGGATGTGGTTGGAGGACGAGGAGCCGGTCACTATGGAACGTCAGGTTTTGTCCAAAGCCGCTTCAAGGAAAAAGCGGCATTCTCGCCGCCGTCGCGCACCGCTACGTCCCGCCTCGCCCTCCACGGAGCATCGCGGGGATGCTGTGGGGGTCCTGGATGTCGACCTCGAGGAGCAGCAGCACGCCGCATACGCACAGCTAGAGGAAGAGTTCGGGAGGGAGCCGTGGCTCGCCCCTGATCGTGATGAGCGCTCTTTCCGGGGAACTCGACTGGCTCTTGGGGGTCCCCGGAGTTGCCAGGGACTTCCACCGCTCACCCCGCCCACTTCCACGGATAGAAAGAAGCAGCCCTCTCGCCGTCGGCGCTCTGAGCCTCAGCCTAAGGAGGTCCCTCAGTTAATGCCATCTGAGGCTTTGACGCCCATCAGCCATCCAGCCGTGAGTACCCCTGACTCAGTTTCTGACGTAGTATCTAGCCCCTTAGCCAAAGACCTCAAGTCAAAGGGATTTTCTGAGGTAATTAGTGATGAGGACGTTACGTCTCACACGGTGAACCTGCAATCGGTGGGTCTTTCTGGAATAATGAAAGATGCTGGGAGTAAGGGGTCAGACTCAAAGCATTCTGTATCAGACGACTTTCGATTTAATGTGTTGACATCCTTAGCGAGCAGTCCTAGTTGTGTAGGTGATCAAGAATTAAATCCTATTACCTCTGACAATTTAACGATTACCAAGCCACCTCATGCCAGGTTTGAAACTTTGCGTGAACCATCTACCGAGTCTGAAGAGAGACTGCCTAGCTTTCCTCAAGGAGCAACTACAGACTGTCTGTACTGTGCGGAAGTCCCTGAAGAGGTGGGGGCAGCAGCTGTCCAGTCGGCACCCGTCCTAGTTTTGTCCCAGACTCCTCTTATAACGGAGGTGAGTGACTGTGCTTTTTCATCTCATGAGCCTGATATAGTGGAGTGTACTGGGTTGCCCTTTTGTGGGCCCAGCTATGAAGAAACTGGTGCCAAAGACTGCTCTACCATTAATCATGATTTCATAGACACCCATGCTGTGACTGACCTAACTCTAGTTACGAATGAGGGCCAGTCAGAGCAGTGTTGTGATAATGAAAGGACTGTGTGTAACTGTTTTGAAAAACCACACAATGAAACCACAGACAACGTTCTTGACCCTGTAGAATCCAGGACTTTTTCTAGTGTTGCTCCCATAGCCGCACCACATGGAGCCAAGGTTCATGAGACAGCGAAAGGGGTTCACACGTCGACTGTACAGTCTGCTTCTGAGCCTGCTAGGAACGGCGTGAGCTTTCTCTCCGCCTCAGACTGTCATCTACTGCAGCCAACTCGTACAGCCGAGACGGAGTGTTACCCCCGCGTGCAGATCGTAGTGGAGTCTAGTACCGTATTCCCCGATGGTGGGATTGCAGACAGTGCTCAAGACCAAATGCACAGGAGCGTGAGCTCTGATGCTACTGCTTCTCAGTTGCAGACTGTTAGGCCAGCCATAAGCATGCCTGCCTCTTTATGTGACTCTGAATCCAGCTACGGACTTATGTGCAATCCTACCATGAACTATTGTGTTGACAATACCGACAGGGAGTTGGCATCTACTACTCGAGTTACCGAAAGTGTTCATGACCTGAGAAATTATGTTTTCAAAGCTTGTCATGCTAACAGTGTTCTATGTGTTGCCTCACCAGTCGCTTCTGAGCTTTAGACTCTCCCCAGGGCCTCCTCAGATGCCACGTCAGCTGGAGGGTCCGAGGGGCCCGTTCGGCCTCCCGTCTCCGCTGGAGGGTCCGAGGGGCCCGTCCAGCCTCATGCCACGTCAGCTGGGGGGCCCGAGGAGCCCGTCCAGTCCCACGCCACGTCAGCTGGAGGGTCAGAGGGGCCCGTTCAGCCGCCTGTCTCCGCTGGAGGGTCCGAGGGGCCCGTTCAGCCTCCTGTCTCCGCTGGAGGGTCTGAGGGGCCCGTTCAGCAACCTTCCTCGTCAGCTGGGGGTTCAGGAGAACCACACCAGCACCATGCCATGTCAGCTGGAGGGCCCGAGCCGCCCGTCCAGCACCATGCCACGTCAGCTGGAGGGCCCGAGGAGCCCATCCAGCCACCTTCTGCTTCTGCTACGCCTGGTCCGGCCTCAGCATCAGCTCCTGTTTCGCCGTCGCCTGGTCCAGCCTCAGCATCAGCTCCTGTTTCGCCGTCGCCTGGTCCAGCTTCGGCTTCTGCTTCTGCTCCGCCTGGTCCGGCTCCGGCTTCAGCCTCATCTTCGCCTGGCCCAGCCTCAGAGACTTCGTCCTCGCCTGGCCCAGCCTCAGAGCCTTCGTCTGCTGCAGCCTCACAGCCTTCGTCTGCTGCAGCCTCACAGCCTTCGTCTGCTGCAGCCTCAGCCTGTGCTTCGTCTGCTGCAGCCCCAGCCTGTGCTTCGTCTGCTGCAGCTCCAGCCTGTGCTTCGTCTGCTGCAGCTCCAGCCTGTGCTTCGTCTGCTGCAGCTCCAGCATCCGAGTCTTCAGCCTCGCCTGGTCCAGCCTCCGAGTCTTCGTCCTCGTCTGGTCCAGCCTCCGAGTCTTCGTCCTCGTCTGGTCCAGCCTCAGCTTGTGCTTCGCCTGGTCCGGCCCCCGCATCGCCACCGTCTGGTCCTGCCTCGTCTGGTCCTGCCTCGTCTGGTCCTAGGCCCACCGGGCCTCGGCCTACACGCCTGAGACTGGAGAGCCGCCGCTGCCTTCCGCGCGGCCGGCCCCCTGGACTGCTCCGTCGTCTCCTTCGCCGCCGCCGCTGCCTTCCGCGCGGCCGGCCCCCTGAGCTGCTCCGTCGTCTCCTTCGCCGCCGCCGCTGCCTTCCGCGCGGCCGGCCCCCTGAGCTGCTCCGTCGTCTCCTTCGCCGCCGCCGCTGCCTTCCGCGCGGCTGGCCCCCTGAGCTGCTCCGTCGTCTCCTTCGCCGCCGCCGCTGCCTTCCGCGCGGCCGGCCCCCTGAGCTGCTCCGTCGTCTCCTTCGCCGCCGCCGCTGCCTTCCGCGCGGTCGGCCCCCTGAACTGCTCCGTCGTCGTCTCCTTCGCCGCCGCCGCTGCCTTCCGTGCGGTCGGCCTCCGGACCAGCTCTGTCACCTGTGCCACCCGCCTGGTCGGCCCCCCGACCGTGTGACCCGTGAACTCTTGTGCCCGTGGGCTCTGGGTCGGCCCCCTGAACTCTCTTTGGACTTTGGTCTTGTGCTCCTGTGTTTTTTGGTTGTTTTGTTTCCTGTTCCGGGCCCTCCGTCCTGGGCCCCCGCCGCCCGCCCTGGGTCGTTTTCTGTTTGGTTTGGTTTTCCTGTGTTTGGGCTGTCTGGAGCCAGCCCTTGTGGGGGGGGTACTGTCATGGTCCTGGGCCATGTTGGCCCAGTATTCTTAGTTTTATGTATCTTTGTATTTCAGTTCCCTGTTTAGGCTCTGTTTCCTGAGTTGCCCTGTTGTGGTGTTCCCTGAGTGCTTTCCCTTTGTGACTCTCACCCCCTGTGTGCCCCTCTGTGTATCTGTGAGCCTTCGTCTCTCCTTATGTTTTATTCCATGTTTCCCCTGCCCGTTATGTCTAAGTTTTCCCCGTGCTCTCTCTCCTCCTGTCTGAACCTCTGTACTTCCTGTTTTACTTTGACAGTCTCCCGTCAGTGTTGTTTACTCCTGCCATGTCTTGTTTATCTGTGTCAGCTGTGTTCCCATGTGTGGCCACTTCCCCTGATCATCCCTCTTGTGTATTTAGTCTCTGTGTTTCATGTAGTCTGTGTCGCGTCGTCTGTGTTCTCACCCCCATGTTTTCACGATCAGTCTTTTGTGATCATCTTCGTCTCAGAGTTCTCTTAGTTTGTCACAGTATTAGTTTTCCCAGTTTAGTTATAGTTTAGCCACGCTATCCCTGCTGTGTTTGTATTCCTGGTCTTCAGTCATATTAAAGGCTCGCTTTCTGTTAAACTCACTCCCGTCTACTCACTTGTGTACGCTCCTGGGTCCATTACACACACCACCGCACGGCCTGCCTCTGCAGACCGTGACAGTAAACCATAACTGTGGTCCACATATCATGACTTTAAAAAAACCTCACTTAAAAAAACAAAACTTCATTATGTGGTACCTGAGTGAAGTCCCAGTATATCCCCATTCCTTTCTGCACAGCCTCCTTACAGTTGTACAGGCCAGGCTCGGTTTCTTCTGTGCCTATGTCAGCTAAACAGCGGTTGTCATTGTACTTATGTGCCTTGATGCCACCAATGTAGAGCTCACCCGTTCCACGATAATATGCCAACTTAAAAGATAAAAGAGACAAAGGTCAAAATGATATCAAGATGTAAAAAAGTCAAACAAATGACACAGACAACAGGGTTTCAGACCACAAGGGATGATCATAAGCATGTGTAACTTATGTATGTGTTTTAATATACATAATAAATACACGTAATCTGAATTTGGCTCCGCCCTCCTTGCTTCCAGCAGGACTGCAAATTTAAACATCACTCTCTGGAAGTCCCATTCATTTGTTTTACATTTGTACCTTTGTGATGGTTCTTGAGCTCAACCAGTGTGTAGCAAAGAAGGAACTTCAGTTTGAGCAACTTTGTGTTTCTGTGGACAAGAAATTATCTTAATGCCACTGCACATACACAAATGCATGTGCTTGGAATGGGACATCCTGTGTGTGATTTAAAAATACCAGCCGCACTGGAAGCAGTCTCAGGTTGAACAAAGGTTTAAAATGGTTGACTTTTGTTGGTGTTTTTTGTTTGTTTGTTTGTTTGTTTTTATCTTAACTTTACGAATGCACCTCTGTTACTCATGATTCTGGACAAACATGTCACTACTTCACTTACTTGAGAAACATAATAGTGGCAGTTGTAGGCAATAGGTGTGTGACCTGGTACTGGACCTTGGTCTAGGCACATGTCAGCATCAAGGTTCTTCATCTGTCAATATGATGGATAAAAGCAAATCATGGAAAAACACAGATTCCCACAAATCCCGCAGGACTTGACTGTAACAAACTTACTAAGCAAAAGAGAAGAGTAAACTTACTCCTCCATATGCGAGGAGGTCGTCCCAGGGATCCAGCTTAGGATACACATTATCCAGGTACCATTTGAAAGGTTTACAGTTCAGCCTTTCTCTGAGTTTCTTCCTCTCTGAAATGTCGCCTATGTCAATTCCATGATTCTGCAGGAACAAAGAAAAGATGTGAATCGATTCATAGATTGCGACTGAGGAAGAATCTGAAGAAAGATTTTCGTTAAATGTCGATGCTGAAAACACAAAGAGCTCTCATCGCCTCATGACTCTGTGAACAGGAGAATGAAATATCCTTTAGAGAAAACATAATTTGCTGTTTGTGTCAGTGCCTCAAAACACCTCAAATGGGATGTTCCAAGCCAAGTTAACGTTGTGCTTGTATTCATCCATCCAGATCTCTGCAACTCTGAGGGCATTTCTCTTCATGGCAGGACCCAGGTCAGGCATGTAGGGCTTGTGGGCCCTCTCGATGTGGGTGATCTTGGAACATGGAACAACTTCAACACTGCCCCCACATGTCCATACCTACATGAAAAAAAAGTGCACCTTAAAACAAATACATATTTCATCACTCATGACTGCTCCACAACTCTTCTTTAAAATCATTATTATGAAAGAGAATTTATAACTATCTGATCTTTACTCACACGAATTCCCAGCTCAACATTTTCTCCACCATACACTTTCATTCCTTCATCAAGGACTCCAATTTCCCCCAGAAACTTTCTATCAGCAACCATGATCCCCATGACAGATGGACTCCTAAAGTCAAAGAAGAGAAATTATTTTACAACTACTGTATATTGCTGTTATAATAAAAAATAAATTGAAATATAATGATAGAGATAATAAGGCTGTTATGTTGGTTACACTGATTTCACTTGAACTTACTTGCCAGGCAGTGAACCGTCATTAAGTTTGTAATACTCGGGTGTAAAACTCTCATACATGCACCACAGAGCCCAGTCGAAGGCGTGTGCACTGGGATGATATGTAGTAACCTTGAGATCATCAAAGCTGACTTTATCAAACACCGGGGAAACCACCACAGTTCGGTCAGCTTTAATCTGTGTCAGCAGAGGTTCAGCCCTGCATGAAGGAGGGAAAAAAATGATGGTTCAAAAAATGGTACATAATAAGTGGAAGTCACACCCTTAAAGACTTCAGTGGAAGCACACACCCAGCTGTTGCATTTAATGGTCACTTCACGTGATCTCTTTTATTTTTCAAAAGACACACCCACCTGTCAACTTTTAACTGATGCACAGGGTTGAGATGCTGTGACAGTTTGTTCTTTTAAAAATAATTCTTTAACAAAAAGATTGTCTAAGCAGCATCTGCGTCATCACCACCAGCACCATAACACAAGTTAATTACTGTCTCAGTAAATCTGCTCAATGGTTTGAAGACCATAGTGTGGTTGTACAGAGATCACTGCTCAGTGGGTTACTGGGAAGTTGCAACTGTGTGTAACGCTTGTGTGTGTTTAAGAAGGTAAACATGTTAATCTCAGCAAGTTTATTCTGAAACCGTGACACCAGCCAGCTATGGCCTCAAATCAGTGGAATGAACAAGTGAATGAAAACATGCACTTTTGCCATGTTCCTACCACATCTCATGGATGTGGTAGGAACATGTGCGTCCAGGATGGCCACCACGTCAGCAGTAGCAGCCCTGCACCTGGATGCTCTGGCATAAGCGAGACCTCTCTGCTCACTGTGCCTCACTCTCACAATACGGAGATTAGGGTTCTCCTGCTCAAGCGACTTCATGTACCTATCAAGGTCACCCTTCAGATTTTCTGAATTGTATAAAGAAAAAGATCCTTCGTAGAACTTTTTGTTTGTTTTTTTGTTTTCCCAGGGTTTTTGTGTGGGTCATTGACACTACAGTCAGTGAGTCATACTTTGGCACTGCAACAGACAGGCGACTGTGGCGGGGCGTGGTCTGCGATGCTGCTGCAGGTGAGATGGACGCACCTGCATGGCATCTACTATCATGCCTCGCCAACTTAGAAGTCTTTGCTCAGTCTGAGTTGTTGTGTTGGTGATGTGTGCGGCTGGCAGCAGGAAAGCTGTGCCGGTTCGTGTGTGTTTAACAGCAACTGTGAAATAAAGCGTGCTGAAAAGCATTGAAATGTTACCCGGTCTGCCGTGGTTTATCACAGCAGACCTATTCAGAGTGTACACTGTCTCTTGCTGTATGACAGGTGGGAGAGGCTTCAGCCCTCTCGTGAACCTGAACTGGATAAGCAAACAAAACTGAATGGCTAACTGGCTGGATTGGTGGATCATTTTAAATGAACCAAGCAAGAAAACTAGTTTGACCACAAACATGTGTGACATGTCACAGCTTCTGCAGGAAAAGTGTATTTGCAAAACCACTGTTTTAAAGGTTAACTGATTAGAGAGACCAAGTATGATTCAGTGTTTTGTAATTATCTGTTTGTAAATATATTGTGAATGATTAGAAGTGTATTGTGCATCTAACAGATAATCTTCAGTTACCTTTTGATGATTAGCTTGAACTAGTAGACATAAACAGGAAAGGAATGTGATAGGCATGTAGGGGAGACCGGGGACAGTTGTAACATTTCTGTCTGTATCTTGGAGATCTTCTAAGGTAGTGGATTCAAAATACAATGCAAAGTATTTACATGTCTCTGCTATTAAATAGTAGAGCTATTCTCTCTGCAACGCAGTTGATAATCGCATGGCATCGTCTCAAACACAAAGAGTGAAATATTACAATTAACCCTATAGTCTGGATTAGTTGTAACATACCCTGGGGTGAGATGTAACACAATGAAACAAGGGTACTGACAAAATCTTAACATGTAATCTTTTTTATTCAACACCTGAATGCACTTATAAACATTTATGTAGCTCTGTGTGTGTGTGTGTGTGTGTGTGTGTGTGTGTGTAGGAGTGTTTGACAGAGTGCAGAAATATAGCTTTTGAACATATTCTAACAAAAAAAGGCAACTTTTCACCAACTGAATATTTCAATCATTTTGTTTGGCCTTCATTGAGTCTGGCCTCATTGGCTCATTGGGCATTATAACCTACAATTTTTGCACTAACATTTGAACATAATAATGAAGCTGAAAAAAATGTAGCTTTGGACCAGCTTCATCAACTGATCTGCATGTGTTTTTGTCAAGTTTTTAATCACCATCGGAATCACAGTGGTGACAGGTGTATGGCACTCCTGGAGTGCAGGCCTCATGAGCCCACAGAGTACAGGCCAGGCATTTAACCCAAGCTTCTTCTGGCTTTGAGTTATCCATGCACACGATACAGAAATTCTCAACAGCATCTGAGGAATCTGTGTTGTCCTGTTCAGTGTTATTCATTTTCTGATTTTTCTTTCGTGATGTGGAAAGTTTGGATTGTTTTAGATTTGTGGAAGTGGATTTGCCTTGTTTCTGGCACAGCCTCTTCTTTGGGAAACTTATTTTCCTCCTTCTCTGGTCTGCTTCAAGGGCCATCTTAACTGGTGTATCGGTGAGTATTGCTGTTTGTTTCCTTTTTCTTCCCGTTAAAGGGGTTTTTCTAGATCCAGCTTTTGGTAAGGGTCGCACATCTTCTGGGTTAAAGCCCAAGTAGGTCTGTGGGTTTTCATCACAGCCTGATGAGGGAGCAGCTTGGAGGTCAGTTAGAAGACTGGAGATGTGAGCATCTGGAGGAGTGGTCATGTCGTCAGCTGTAGGACTGGTGAGATGAGCAGCAAGAAGAGCGGACTGTTGGTCAGCTGGAGAAATGTCCATATGGACTGTTGGAGAACGACAATCTGTGACCTGTGATGGAGCAAAGTCACTTTCCTCAAATATGTTTGGATTGTATAGCCAAATTCCACAGCACTGGAATTCAGCCTGTATATTCTTTGGCGTAGCTGCTGCTGGAAGTGCCATCCTAACGAGACCTGGTATTTCATATATTGTCATGGTCTTTCCTGGATTCATTCTCATCCAGGAATCACTTGCACTGTTCACCATCTTTTTCAGTGGGCCATAAACACTCCTGTCGAGTGGTTGGAGTTTGTGATGACAGTGAGGGGGAAATGTGAGCATCACAATTCCATTGCCCTTGCAGAAGTCAATGGCTGCAACTGACAGGTGTGAACTGTGGTTATCCATGAGAGGAAACACTTTTTTTCATGGCTGACCTTGGTGTGGTTTGCAAAGTGCTTCAGAAAGATGAGGAACTCTTCTTCTTGCATCCATCCTTATTGATTTCCACTGCCAATACTTGCTACTGGCCCATCTCTGACAAAGTGGTCTGCATAACGTATGCGTGGGAAACATCGGAGGAATTGTGTTGCCAGTGGCATTGACTGCACATACAAGGGTGACCAGTGAACCTCTCTCTGTTGATGTCATTGCCCCAACTTGTTTAGTGCCACGTTTTGCAATCACTCTGTCCGGGGTTAATATTCCATATATCATTTGCAGTTAAGTTGTGTCTCTTTAGCAATTCATCAAATTTTTTGAAAAACATTGCTACATTGTGTTTATTAAAACTGGTGGTCCTTTCCAGTCACCTTTCTCACTCACTATGTATTAACAGACCTCTCTGCATTGAATCATATCTGTTATTAACCTCTGTCTCTCTTCCACAGCATGTCTTTATCCTGTCTTCCTTCTCTCACCCCAACCGGTCGCAGCAGATGGCCCCGCCCCTCCCTGAGCCTGGTTCTGCCGGAGGTTTCTTCCTGTTAAAAGGGAGTTTTTCCTTCCCACTGTTGCCAAAGTGCTTGCTCATAGGGGGTCATATGATTGTTGGGTTTTTCTCTGTATCTATGAAGCGCCTTGAGGCGACTTATGTTGTGATTTGGCGCTATATAAATAAAATTGAATTGAATTGAATTGAATTGCCAGACTTGTAGCCTCTGCACTTCTAATGGACAAAGTTGGGTTTAGTTTCATGTAGGCTGAGAACCAGTCTGGTCCAGCCCTTGAGAATGTGTCCCATCACTTAGGATATTTGCGTCCATGTTTCACTGATATGCCAGTTCTTTTACCTGTAATTTTAATCACGAAATATGCTAGTATTTCTGATATACTATATTTTAAATTGCCACCATTACAAATTTCTAACTTTCCCTTGTCTTATCCTTTATCACTTCCTATCTGCTTACCTCACGTGGATATAGTTCATAAAATACATCTGCAGCTCTCATCAGGTATTCTGCTAATTCTTTCTCTTGTTCATCAGTGAAGATCTTCTTTCTCCTACACGTGGGAGTTCCCTTGATCCCTGCTCTTCCAGCTTCTTCCTCTCTTTACAAAATCGGTACAAAGTGACATGGCAAATGGCATACAATTTTACCAAAGATCTATTGGACTTGCCCTGATTTCTAACATCATTTAATTTCTTTATTTATTTCACACATGGTTCAACAGTGTTTCGTTTCCTACATACAGATCCTCCTTCCCATTAATATACCACTGCACCCATGGGTGAAAAGGAGCAGGAAGAAGAATAAATTGTTGTTAGCACCTGCCCCCTATCTGCAATCCAATTATTCTTACAAGAGGGCGTCAATAACCTCCAAAAACCCCTCTAACATGTATCTTTATGTAACAATGCAAAACTAAACAACAAATCAGTATAATCAGCAATATACAGCACTAAATGGCAATGAAAAATTTTCCTTCCACATTTAGCCCAAATTACTTTCACGTTCTTCATATTGATTTTAGCACGAAATAGACTGGGTGAACTAAATTGTCTTTGCATGTACACAAGAGAGAATGAAAGATTAAAATCCTGAAAAATAAAAGTGGTACAGAGGATCTCTGGTATCTGGAAGAGGTCGATCCAGAGGTAGGGGGTTGCTCAGAAAAACATTGTACCCATACTTCACAAACAGGCTCTGAGCCTCTCTTTGGTTATCCTCAGAGAAATCTTCCCTCCATTTGTCAAATCAAATTAAATCACTTTTATTGTCACATCACATGTGCAGGTACACTGGTACAGCACATGCAACTGAAATTCTTGTGTGCAAGCTTCACAAGCAACAGAGGTGTGCTTGAACAAGAATGACTTAGGGATGAATTTTTCAGACTTTTTCATTTGAGCTGTCTCATCTTTGGGTTGAATATTTACATCACCTTTCTTCTGCTTCTCTGCTTGCTTTTGGACCTCAGCTGATTTTCTGTCTGTCGCTGTCTTTGTCACGGCTAGTAGGGCAGGCTGTGTGTAATTTAACGAAGGACCCAAGATGCAGGCAGATTTTAGATGCGAGTGAGTTTTATTAGGGAGGTGAAACAAAGAGAAACGCAGTGGGCATGACACCGAACCTAAGGATTACCTAAACTGGAGAAAACTAAGTAAAGACCAGAAATGGAGATTCAGGGGAAACTACACAGGAAAATGCAGGGAAATACACAGACGAACCAGCAACGCACACAAGAAAACACAGGACTTAAATACACACAGGGCAATCAGGGAATGGGAGACAGGAGGGAGTCACAGCTGGGATGAATTGGACATGATGAGACAAGGGGAAGCAAAATTAGACAAACTAATGTAGGACATGGCACTGTCAAAATAAAACAGGAAGTGACATGAACACAGAGACTCAAAACTAAGACAGTACAGAAGGAACACACATCTTCTGCATGACATCCTATTTTTACTCAAAACATCTGAGTGCATCGTCTTCAGTAGAAAACAACACGAGTAAAAAAACACAATCAAGGAATTTCAATAGTTAACATTCCTACTCAACAAAAGAAACACTGCACAAGAAAATACTGAAAACTAGAGCATAAAAAGCACATTTATAGAAAAGGGACAAACACTTGTGTTATAATTTGACCTCGTATGTCATTAACAAACTGCAAAAGTTCAGTTAAAAACCATTTCTTTCTTTCATAACTAAACATACTGTTCTTCCATGAATGTTTTTGTTTGTTTGTTTGTTTGTTTGTTTGTTTTATCACAACTTATTGTCATGTATTCAATACATGTGCAGGCAATACCCTTTACTGCGTCAATTTATTTTTACGATTTTAACTCCTTTTATTACTTGATCTCTTTTCTTTTTTATGGTGCAAATACTATGGGTACCATGAAATCATAATTAATATTAATATGTGACTGAACTCACTTAGATAGGTTGGAAAAACTCCTGCTCTTGCTCTTGACGAAGGCGGTCGCACTTTTCTCCTCCTCCTCCTCCTCCTCTCCCTTAGCTTCCCTGCTTAGCCTCTTATGTCCTTGTCTAGTCTCGTGTTTTTTTGTATTACTTTTCCCTGGAACACTCTCTCACAGTCTGTTCTCTAAAACCTAAAAGAGGAATTATGGATTGGATCAACTGGTCCCTAAATGCAACTGACACCCCTTTCTCAACGAGAAGTTTGGGCTCGGGTGAGCCTGAGTGCTGAAGATATCTACCTATTCGGAACCATGGTCACAGGGTTCTGGCTGATCGGAGCTGGCTTGGCCCTGACTTATCGGAGAATTAAGAAAGCAGAACTGGCTGTTCAAACCCCCACAAGGCTGCCCGCTGGGATTGAAATGATGGGAAGAGGCGTGAGTTTCTCAAAATGGGCTCATTGAGTCAGCACGGATAAGATCTTGGAGAGGCTGACGGCTGCTGTGGATACTCAGAATAAGATCTCTGAGTGCAGACTGGATACATCTCGGAAGGGCTCGCTCGGAATAACATCTCTGGGTGCAAATTGGATGACATCTCGGGGAGGCACACTGTCGTGAGTTCTCAGAATTGGCTCCTTGAGCACAAGAATGACAACATCACAGAACGCAAGTATGGCGAAGCTCGCGGCTCTCCAACGGGAGATTGAGAGACCAGTGTTGGACTGTAGAACTGCTTTGAAATTCATATGAGTTGTTCGCACTAAAGTAAAAAGCACCATCACTTCATGCGGATACCCCCTTTGGCGCCAGCTGCGGTCTGAAGGCTGGAGCCGAACAAAAACACCCTGATAACGACTGTGTTTAGTCTGTTCCTTCCCATTCCATACAAGGCCACCTGGGTTGGCTGGAAGACTGTTTACTTAGCCTGGCAGGACGAAGGACACTGTCTCAGCTGAACTATGGACACGCACACACATACATATAGACTGATATGCACACACTCATCCCCCCTCCCTTTCCAAACGCCTTCGACGCTTATCCCCTTCCGATGCTGCACCCTTTACCCACCCCTGTTGCTTGTCATGTGTTTCTTTGGTGTATTAAGAGTTGTTTCATGTGCAGAGGTGTTTTTTTTTCTGTTCTCAAACTGATCTCCCTGTTGGAGCTCAGTCTGGGGGGAGTTATTGTTTTCTCCTTATCTTTCCTCATGTGGTGCATTTTCCATTGTTATACCTCTCTGACCTGTCTTCCCCATGTGATGTTTTGTGTAATGTATGTATGGTCGGAGGGTAAGATGGCACTGCCATTGTGTGCAATAGGTCGGCAGCCTTATGAAATTTCCCCTTGTGGGACTAATAAAGGTATATCAATTCAATTCAATCATATGCGGTGTTTCCAAATCTTTATTGGTATCCACACCATGTTTGTATCCGTTCTTCAGAAACATGCCCAAAAAGGGGATGACCAGTATGGTCCCCAGTAAAAAAAAAAGGCCTTGTCCACATTCCCGTCATGGTGGTAACGCACTGACCTCCTAGTCAGATAATAAAACTTCAGAGACACTAAGCTACTGAACTGCTGAGATAGTTTGTACAGACTGTGGTTCATGTAAATTCAACTGAAAATGACCCCAATGACCCCCAAGTAAGAACAATAGCCAGTTTACCCATGAAACCCTTACAGTGACAGCTGATAGAATGCCTAAAAAGATAATAACACCTCAGAGGACACACACGGAAAACTCACCTACTGGCTCATTTAACAAAATACCTGAAATTATTAGTAGTAATTATTATTATAATTGCTATTATAATCTATAATCTATATAATATACACTTACACTGATAAGCACACACTCATCCCCCTCCCTTTCCAAACGCCTTCGATGCTTGTTTCCTGCGGGGGAACACGGCGGGTCTGTGTGCCGCGCTAGAATGGTAGCGCTGTGCAGGGCGGCTGCTGTGTTCGCTTCGGATTACCCCTCACCCCCAACCCAATCCTGTGGCTTGTCATGTCTTTCACAATGTTGTGCTGTGGACATTTATGTGCTTTTTGTGCAGAGGAGTTTTTTTGTTTCCTGTTCTCATGCTGTCCTACCATGGAAGCACAGCATGAGTAGAGGTCTCTTTTTTTCCTCTTGTACTTTCCCATTGTAGTGTACATTTCAGTGTTTTTCTCCGACTTGTATCCCCATGTAATGTCTGTGTTGTGTGTGTAAGGTCGGGGGGGGGTGTCCCATTTCACTGCAAGGCAACCTGCATGTGGCGAATAAAGCTTTGATTGATCGATTGATCGATCGATTGATCGATTGATCGATTGATTGATTGATTAATTGATTGATAGATAGACTAACGAAAGAGTTTTGTGCATAACATTTTGAAATTATGGCAATTGATCATGTTGATGAGATAGAGTTCTCAGAAACTCATGTATCAAATCAATCATCTACAATACAAAGGGCATTAAATGTATATAATATTCATGTAAATGTTTCACAGCAGAAGCTATGCGGACCAATCTCTTGCAACGGTTGTAGAAGGATCGAATGGCCAGCAGCAATGCGCCAGACACCCCATACTCCCAAGCACCTCCCACAGGAAACTCTGACGGACATGGTGAAATGCCTTCTACAGGTCCACAAAACACATGTAGACTGGTTGGTCAAACTCCTATGAACCCTCAAGTATCCTCGAGAGGGTAAAGAGCTGGTCCAGTGTTCCATGACCAGGACAAAAACCGCATTGTTCCTCCTGTAGCCGAGGTTCGACTAATGGAACCTCGGATACAGGAGGTTCGACTAATGGACGGACTCTCCTTTCCAGTACCCTGGTACCTCTGCCAATCTTGAGGTGCCAGAATCTCTTCGAGGCAGTCCAAAAGTCTTTTTTCATGGCCTTTCAGAACTCCTCCCGCACCTGATTATCACCATGACAGGCACAAACTATCTTGTGGCTGCAGCTCAATGCAGCAGCTTTGGCAATGCGACCTAGGGTGTCCTGGTGCCACGTGCACTTATAAACACCCTTATGTTCGAACATGGTGTTTGCTATGGACTAATGGTGATTTGCACAGAAATCCAACAACAAAACACCACTTTGGATCAGATCCAGTAGGCCTTTCCTCCCAATCACGCCCCTCCAGGTCTCACTGTCATTGCCCATATGAGGGCAAAGCACAGACGACCTTTTCCCCGATCCAAAGTTGCAGGGAACAAACTCTCTCGTCCACCAGGAGAAACCACAAAGGACAGGCAGCAAGCCAAGGAGATACCCCTGTCTTCCGCATCTCACCAATAGCAACTCCTGACTGAGACAGAGTCCAGCCCCTCTCCAGGAGACTGGTTCCAGAGCCCAAGCTATGCGTTGAGGTGAGCTCGACTACAGGGAGTGCAGAATTATTAGGCAAATGAGTATTTTGTCCACATCATCCTCTTCATGCATGTTGTCTTACTCCAAGCTGTATAGGCTCGAAAGCCTACTACCAATTAAGCATATTAGGTGATGTGCATCTCTGTAATGAGAAGGGGTGTGGTCTAATGACATCAACACCCTATATCAGGTGTGCATAATTATTAGGCAACGTCCTTTCCTTTGGCAAAATGGGTCAAAAGAAGGACTTGACAGGCTCAGAAAAGTCAAAAATAGTGAGATATCTTGCAGAGGGATGCAGCAGTCTCAAAATTGCAAAGCTTCTGAAGCGTGATCATCGAACAATCAAGCGTTTCATTCAAAATAGTCAACAGGGTCGCAAGAAGCGTGTGGAAAAACCAAGGCGCAAAATAACTGCCCATGAACTGAGAAAAGTCAAGCGTGCAGCTGCCAAGATGCCACTTGCCACCAGTTTGGCCATATTTCAGAGCTGCAACATCACTGGAGTGCCCAAAAGCACAAGGTGTGCAATACTCAGAGACATGGCCAAGGTAAGAAAGGCTGAAGACGACCACCACTGAACAAGACACACAAGCTGAAACGTCAAGACTGGGCCAAGAAATATCTCAAGACTGGTTTTTCTAAGGTTTTATGGACTGATGAAATGAGAATGAGTCTTGATGGGCCAGATGGATGGGCCCGTGGCTGGATTGGTAAAGGGCAGAGAGCTCCAGTCCGACTCAGACGCCAGCAAGGTGGAGGTGGAGTACTGGTTTGGGCTGGTATCATCAAAGATGAGCTTGTGGGGCCTTTTCGGGTTGAGGATGGAGTCAAGCTCAACTCCCAGTCCTACTGCCAGTTTCTGGAAGACACCTTCTTCAAGCAGTGGTACAGGAAGAAGTCTGCATCCTTCAAGAAAAACATGATTTTCATGCAGGACAATGCTCCATCACACGCGTCCAAGTACTCCACAGCGTGGCTGGCAAGAGAGGGTATAAAAGAAGAAAAACTAATGACATGGCCTCCTTGTTCACCTGATCTGAACCCCATTGAGAACCTGTGGTCCATCATCAAATGTGAGATTTACAAGGAGGGAAAACAGTACACCTCTCTGAACAGTGTCTGGGAGGCTGTGGTTGCTGCTGCACGCAATGTTGATGGTGAACAGATCAAAACACTGACAGAATCCATGGATGGCAGGCTTTTGAGTGTCCTTGCAAAGAAAGGTGGCTATATTGGTTGCTGATTTGTTTTTGTTTTGTTTTTGAATGTCAGAAATGTATATCTGTGAATGTGGAGATGTTATATTGGTTTCACTGGTAAAAATAAATAATTGAAATGGGTATATATTTGTTTTTTGTTAAGTTGCCTAATAATTATGCACAGTAATAGTCACCTGCACACACAGATATCCCCCTAAAATAGCTACAACTAAAAACAAACTAAAAACTACTTCCAAAAACATTCAGCTTTGATATTAATGAGTTTTTTGGGTTCATTGAGAACATGGTTGTTGTTCAATAATAAAATTATTCCTCAAAAATACAACTTGCCTAATAATTCTGCACTCCCTGTATATACCCTTGTATGTCATTTCATGTTTAGGTCAATTATGTATGTTTGTAGCAGTCATTTGGTTTGTTATGTTTGCAGTCTTTGCCTGAGTTCAGTTTTGTTTCTTTGACCTCTTTTATGAGCTCAACATTTATTATTCTTGTAAATATAATTTTTGGGGGTTAAATAAATGGAAACTATATTTTTCTAATAATTCCTGGGACTCCTCCTGTTTTTCAACTCGGTCCATCACAGTCCTGTTGGCACTAGTGGGTAGTTAAAAGATTTTGAAATGTATTTTATAGATCTTATGTCTGTTATGTTACTAAAGAAAAATAAATGTGGTAAAGACCTATGAAGGAATATCATTCAACTGAAATATAATATAATTTAAATATTTAATTTAAACATGACTAACATCAGGATGCATGCCTAAAAGGGAACAGATGTCTGACTATTTTGTAGAGTTCTCTGGAATGTAGTGCATCATAATGAAAAACTAATACAAACACACAGTCCTGAATAAAACTGCTCATTTATTTTTTCCTAATGCTTCAGTGTAACTAGACAGACAACATTCCCCCCTCCGTGAATCGCTACCTTGTGTCTCTGTCTAACAAGACTCTCAACTGGGATATGGAATTTCACATCTCTGGTGGGGACGGAGCCTGAGTTAGTGCATGAGGTTGAGAGGTGCCAGCTAGATATACAGGGAGTGCAGAATTATTAGGCAAGTTGTATTTTTGAGGAATAATGTTATTATTGAACAACAACCATGTTCTCAATGAACCCAAAAAACTCATTAATATCAAAGCTGAATGTTTTGGAAGTAGTTTTTAGTTTGTTTTAGTTTTAGCTATTTTAAGGGGATATCTGTGTGTGCAGGTGACTATTACTGTGCATAATTATTAGGCAACTTAACAAAAAACAAATATATACCCATTTCAATTATTTATTTTTACCAGTGAAACCAATATAACATCTCCACATTCACAAATATACATTTCTGACATTCAAAAACAAAACAAAAACAAATCAGCGACCAATATAGCCACCTTTCTTTGCAAGGACACTCAAAAGCCTGCCATCCATGGATTCTGTCAGTGTTTTGATCTGTTCACCATCAACATTGCGTGCAGCAGCAACCACAGCCTCCCAGACACTGTTCAGAGAGGTGTACTGTTTTCCCTCCTTGTAAATCTCACATTTGATGATGGACCACAGGTTCTCAATGGGGCTCAGATCAGGTGAACAAGGAGGCCATGTCATTAGTTTTTCTTCTTTTATACCCTTTCTTGCCAGCCACGCTGTGGAGTACTTGGACGCGTGTGATGGAGCATTGTCCTGCATGAAAATCATGTTTTTTCTTGAAGGATGCAGACTTCTTCCTGTACCACTGCTTGAAGAAGGTGTCTTCCAGAAACTGGCAGTAGGACTGGGAGTTGAGCTTGACTCCATCCTCAACCCGAAAAGGCCCCACAAGCTCATCTTTGATGATACCAGCCCAAACAGTACTCCACCTCCACCTTGCTGGCGTCTGAGTCGGACTGGAGCTCTCTGCCCTTTACCAATCCAGCCACGGGCCCATCCATCTGGCCCATCAAGACTCACTCTCATTTCATCAGTCCATAAAACCTTAGAAAACCAGTCTTGAGATATTTCTTGGCCCAGTCTTGACGTTTTAGCTTGTGTGTCTTGTTCAGTGGTGGTCGTCTTTCAGCCTTTCTTACCTTGGCCATGTCTCCGAGTATTGCACACCTTGTGCTTTTGGGCACTCCAGTGATGTTGCAGCTCTGAAATAGGCCAAACTGGTGGCAAGTGGCATCTTGGCAGCTGCACGCTTGACTTTTCTCAGTTCATGGGCAGTTATTTTCGCCTTGGTTTTTCCACACGCTTCTTGCGATCCTGTTGACTATTTTGAATGAAACGCTTGATTGTTCGATGATCACGCTTCAGAAGCTTTGCAATTTTGAGACTGCTGCATCCCTCTGCAAGATATCTCACTATTTTTGACTTTTCTGAGCCTGTCAAGTCCTTCTTTTGACCCATTTTGCCAAAGGAAAGGATGTTGCCTAATAATTATGCACACCTGATATAGGGTGTTGATGTCATTAGACCACACCCCTTCTCATTACAGAGATGCACATCACCTAATATGCTTAATTGGTAGTAGGCTTTCGAGCCTATACAGCTTGGAGTAAGACAACATGCATGAAGAGGATGATGTGGACAAAATACTCATTTGCCTAATAATTCTGCACTCCTGTATAATGGCTGATCAGACCATTGTGACACATGAGGGGGTAACAAACAAAACACAATCATAAATCACAAACGATTGCAGTACAATCTAGTTTGTTAATAAACTAAACACTAAAGAAGAAAATCAAAAACCCCATTAAACCCTAAACTCAAATATTTAATTAAATACAAATACTTTGTTTCTAAAGTAAAGAAAACACCCATTCTCCCCTTCAGCAGGAAGTGGTGGTGTGGTCCAATTATCTTCCTTTTCATTTAATGGTTTCAAACCCTGGCTACCATCTTTTGTCCAGCAACTCCCAGGGATTATGGCAGGTAAGAAATAAAAAGACAAAGGTTAGTCAGAAAGCAAAGAAATGAAGTATGAATACATAAGTAAACTAAATGTGCGCGCTTACAAATAGAACAAATGTATCCAAACCAATCAATAAAGTTATTGGAAACTAAAATGTATTACTATGTTCAAATGAAGAATGAAAATACAAAAGTTACCGACTTTAGAGTGTGGCCACGGGTTTGGCCATCACAAGGACAGATATGAATTATAGATTTTGCTATGGTAACTACCGTTGAAATACTGGAAACTCAAGTCCTTCAAACTTTTAACAGACAGAGCAAATGTGTTATTAAAAGATATTATTTTATGGTCTCCATTGTAGCTGAAACTTAATAAGTAAAGCATCACTTTAAAACTGCAATTACCAAGCATGAGTTTTACTGGGACAGAATATGTGAACATGGATTTGCTGCAATTCATGTCAACTCTTGTACAGACATATAATTGGCAACACCCTGCTAGGATTTCACAACTGTGTAACTTGGTCTTGAATGTTGAAAAGACTCAAAGTTTGTTGTGCTACTCTAGACTGAAAATCTTTGATACAAAACCTATTTAATATCTAAGGTATTTTTTCAAATATCTTGGCTTTAAAATCTGTAATACACACACACTCACATTAAAAGTATTGGAGGCAAAAGTAAATGTATTGTCCTCAATAGAGCACCCAGGTGTAACTTATCCACTGCCCAATGAGCAGAGCTCAAACACACTTTAAAAGGGTTTGATTATGTGTTGAATTGTCCATCTTTGACCCGTACATTCCTGTATTATAAGTTTCTTGTTTATAATTTCCAGGCATCTCTTTGTCTGTCTGTTCTTCAGTTCTTGCCCTGGGGAAAGAAAGCAAAGTGTTTAAAAAAAGGCAGCTGGTTTGTTCAGTTTAAGACTAACAGCGCTCATCCAACCTGTTCTGAGATGCAGCAAACAACTTTGTAGTACCTGAGTGAAGTCCCAGTATATCCCCATTCCTTTCTGCATAGCCTCTTTACAGTTGTACAGGCCAGGCTCAGTTTCTTTTGTGCCCGTGTCAGCTAAACATCGGTTGTCATTGTACTTATGTGACTTGATGCCACCAATGTAGAGCTCACCCGTTCCACGATAATATTGTGAACTTAGAAAGGAAGAAAGAGAAAGAGACAGAGAGATACAGAGGGCAAATGATATTAGGATGTTAAAAATGCTAACAACAGACAACAAGGAACCATAATTAACTTCTTCGATCTCTGTGGACTGTGACGTTCATTTCAGATGGAATTGCACACACAAATGCTTGTGTTTTGAAAGAGATATCCTGGGTTGCGATCTAAAAATACCAGCTGCACTGTCAACAATCCTGAGCTTAACAAAGATGACAAGCTTAAAGACAAAATTACTCAATTGTTAACCCTTTTAAAGCTTGAACCATGAAATAATTGCAAGAAAGGTTTTGAAAATAGAATATAGAGTGTTTACCATTAAAAAATTTTAAAATATGAGTTCCAAATTTATTTTTTCTTCATTTTTTGCTTAAACTTGTGTTGTGCAATTTGTTGAGGTTGTTCTCGGGGGGAAGGCGGGGAGTCTGAAAACTCCCAAATTTGTATCAAATATGATACCGTATGCGTTAACAGATTAATCAATTTATAGTTGTTTTTCGTTTTGATTTTTTGTTTTATACACCTGCACTGCCTTATAATCATGATTATCAACATAATTATAAGGTGCTTCACTTCCTTGAGGTCCATAGTAGTAGCAATGTAGGCTATCGGTGTGTGACCTGGTACTGGACCTTGGTCTATGCACATGTCAGCGTCAAGGTTCTTCATCTGTCATCAGGAGAACATTATGAATATTACAAATGGAAACAGGCAAATCATCAAACACAGATTCCCACACATTGTGCAGGACCTCTCTGTACCAAACATACTAAGCATCAGAGAAAAGTAGACGTACTCCTCCATATGCGAGGAGGTCGTCCCAGGAATCCAGCTTAGGATACACATTATCCAGGTACCATTTGAAAGGTTTACAGTTCAGCCTTTCTCTGAGTTTCTTCCTCTCTGAAATGTCGCCTATGTCAATTCCATGATTCTGCAAAAAGCAAAATAAGGTGTTAATCAGCTTATAGTTTCATGTGACTGAGGAAGAATCTAAAGAGAGGTTTCCTTTGAATGTCAATGCAAAAAAGCTAAGAGCACTCAAAGTCTCATAAAGTTGTTTAATTAACCAATGATTTTTTGCGTCATGTAAGTAGACAAATGAAATATCCCTTAAAGAAAGTGTCATTTGCTGTTTGTGTCAATGCCACAAAACACCATGCCACAAAGTTTCTTCCTCTCTGAATGTCGCCTGTGTCAATTCTATGATTCTGCAGGAACTAAGAAGAAGATGTGAATCGATTCACAGATTGTGATGAGGAAGAATCTGAAGAAAGATTTTCCTTAAATGTCAATGCAAAAAACGTTAAAAACACAAACACACAAAGCGCACTCAAAGCCTAATATGTACCCATAACTCATCTCCTCATGACTCTGTGAACAGGAGAATGAAAATCATTTAGAGAAAACATAATTTGCTGTTTGTGTCAGTGCCTCAAAAACACCTCAAATGGGATGTTCCAAGCCAAGTTAACGTTGTGCTTGTATTCATCCATCCAGATCTCTGCAACTCTGAGGGCATTTCTCTTCATGGCCAGGACCCAGGTTCAGGCATGTAGGGCTTGTGGGCCCTCTCGATGTGGGCGATCTTGGAAACATGGAACAACTTCAACACTGCCTCCACATGTCCATACCTACATGAAAAAAAAGCACAATAAACTCAGTCACTATTCTTTCCATGGCTAAGATATAACTTTAGACCTCATCTCCTTGTTTGTATTACATAATGCAATTCATTTACTTGCTACCTGCACCTTCAGTTTCTATGGTATGTTTATAGCCATTTTAAATGATCTGCAGATTAGGACACCTGTGGTGATTATAACAAAATCCAGAAGGTCCATCTGCACAAATATTCTATATAATCTGATGGCAAAGACACTTATGTTTGCTTTACTATTGAAGAGAATTTTATGACTCTGTGATCTTTACTCACACGAATTCCCAGCTCAACATTTTCTCCACCATACACTTTCATTCCTTCATCAAGGACTCCAATTTCCCCCAGAAACTTTCTATCAGCAACCATGATCCCCATGACAGATGGACTCCTAAAGTCAAAGAAGAGATCTCTATTTTAACTATTGTACATTGATATTAGATCATAATGATAGAGTTAATATGGCTGTTATATTGTTAAAACATTGATTTCACTTGAACTTACTTGCCAGGCAGTGAACCGTCATTAAGTTTGTAATACTCGGTGTAAAACTCTCATACATGCACCACAGAGCCCAGTCGAAGGCGTGTGCATTGGGATGATATGTAATAACCTTGAGATCATCAAAGTTGACTCTATCAAACACCGGGGAAACCACCACAGTTCTGTTAGCTTTAATCTGTGTCAGCAGAGGTTCAGCCCTGCATGAAGGAGGGGAACAAAGAAAAGGTGGAAAAGTTAGTCAACTAATGTGTACATTTCATTAACTGCTGACATGTCTGGGTCAACACTCTTCAATCACACTATGCAGCATGACTATGGCAACTGGTATAAGCTGGAATTATGAGGTCACACCCCTTTTGTGTCACAGTCTGGCTGGCAGACCGTGGGGATGTGGGGAAAGGAGGACCAGATCACCAGACATGTAAAGTGTTTGTATGCTGAGAAGAAAAACGTATTACTCTCAGCAAATCTGTCGTGAAACTTTGACACATCCATGGCCTCAAATCACTGATGGCAATTTATATTTGGTAAACTTGTAGCTAATCTCATGAAGACAGCATTGATATGTTCTTTAACACAATGTGGTAATATAATGATAAAAGAAAACAGAAAATATAAGACTTAAACCAACAACTGAATATATGTATGTCTGCCATGTTTCCTACCACATCTCATGGACTTCAATGTGTGCGTCCAGGATGGCCACCACGTCAGCAGTAGCAGCCCTCCACCCGGATGCTCTGGCATGAGCGAGACCTCTCTGCTCACTGTGCCTCACTCTCACAATACGGAGATTAGGGTTCTCCTGCTCAAGCAACTTCACATAAACGTCAAGGTCACCCTTCAGATTGTCTGAATGGAAAAAGATAGTTATGTTTTTTTCTGAAGGAAGTGTGGGTAAGGAAGTGATACCAGCAGATTCAAACCATCCAAAGAAGAAAACTAGTCCCAAACATGTGTGACGTGATAGTCTTCACTCAGCTTTTGATGATATATTTGAATTGGCTTATAACCAATCGTTTGTATCCAATTTACCATTAGAACTATGGTCGTCCACCATTATTATCTCCTTCAGCAGGTTTTTAGGAGTGCGGTCGATGATGCTGCGCAGGGCTCTTTGGAGAACAGACAGGGCTTCATCCAGGTAGATGAGCACCACACTGAGACTCGGCAGGTCCTTGGGGTAACTCTTTTTCAAACACCTATTTATTAAAAAGATCAGAAATTTGAAATATTTTAGCAAGAAATAGACTGGATAGAGTAATTTTTTTTCTTTGAATGTACAGGAGAGAGAATGAAAGATTAAAATCATGAAAAGTTGTAAAAGTTGTACCGAGGATCTCTGGTATCTGGAAGAGGTCGATCCAGAGGGAGGCGATCGCTCAGAAAAACATTGTACCCCATACTTCTCATACAGGCTCTGAGCCTCTCTTTTGGTCATCCTCAGAGAGATTTGCCCCCCACTCCTTGAACAAGACCGAGTTAGGGAACAGTTTTTCAGACTTTTTCATTTGATCTGCTTCATTTTGGGGTTGGATATTTGCATCATCTTTCTTCTTCTCTGCTTGCTTTTGAACTGCTGGCTGTTGGACTTCTGCTGATTTTCTTTGTTTTTCTCTGTCCTCTCCAATATTTTCTGCATGATATCCTGCTTTTTCTCAAAACCTCTGAGTACTTTGTCTCAGTAGAAGAGAATGTAAGGCAAAAACATGATACAAAGAAATGGAATGACGTAACTTTCATACATGCACTCATCTTCTACATTTCCTACCTCTGTTTACATGCATACAGAAGGATAAAAACAAAAGCATAAATAAAAATACACTGCACGTTCAAAAGCCAAAATTGCAGTATTAAACACTTTAATTGAACAGGGACATAAACTTGTGTTATCATTTTATCTCATTTGTCACAATAAACTGCAAAAGACCTATTTATTTCTCTTTATAACCATACAAAGGGTGCTTTCATTAATGTCTTTTCACCTATACTTTTTACTAATAAATCATTGGCGGGCATTGACTTAATGTCATATCTTCAATACATGTGCATGTAAAACTGCCTCTGAATTTAATTGATATTTCGCTTAATTTTATTACCATATTTAACTTTCTTTCTCGTATAAAACCCACGGGTAGCATTTAATCTTAATAATAATAATAATCATCTAAAAGAGAAACTTTAATCTGACTGAACTCACTTAGATCGCTGATTCTTTCCTCCAGGTTGGACGAGGTCTTCATACGCGGTGTGTCCATCTCGTTTTTAGTGTCCACGCTATGTTGGTGTCCATTCTTCAGAAAGATGCCAAAGTACACCATGACCCCCACAGCTCCCACTAACAACAACAGCCGTTTTATCCACGTTCCCCTCATTCTGACAACACACCAGCCTCCCAGCCAGACAATCCAACGTGAGAGGACACAAAGAAGCACACACACACAGTAAGCTCATCTACTGACTGGACGAGATCAAATAGCTGATAACTCCTGATGTGAATGCCATTAAATTGTTAGTTGAGCAGACACGTGAACATCGCTACCCGCCCATCGCGGCAGGTACGCCCTGCAGCAAGCAGCGTCAGCGTCATGGGCGTACCTGTGCGTCCAGACCTGCCCAAAAAAGTGACTGTGCCTCGTGAATGTAACAGACAATAAAAGATATATTGTATATTTAAAATTTTTTTAAAATGACTACATTCCTCAGTGGGTAAAGGATAAATCTAATGACAAAAATCAACTCCTACTTCATCTCATTAATATCACGAGTCCATAAGTAAACTGTGTCTTTTCTTTTTTATTCATATTTCTAAGTATGTGTGAACCCTGAACCCTGAATATTTCTAAGTACTGATTGTAAGATGTGACTGGATTAAAGAAAGAAATTATGGTGAAATGATGACTGAGAGGCTGTACATTTCTGCATGCTGCATACTGATAACATAAACGTATGTCTAAGTTTTACATATAAGGACATTAATGTCGCTGTTGTTTACCAGGACAGACTCATGTGCAAACTGATGACCTCGGACTTCTTTTCTTTTTTGAGTCACAGATGATGAAGGTCGGTTCTCTGAAAACCTTTTACTGTATTTTAATCTATCGACCTGCTGGACCTGCTGGGGTCTTTCTAACTGAATTTAACGACCTTCTGACATCGATCATTAAACTGGAGAAGGTTGTAATATTGGGAGACTTAAACCTTCATATTGATGACGCTTCCTGTAACACTGCTGCTGAGCTCATCACTATCACTGAGTCTTTTAACTTTAAGCAGCATGTTTCTGGCCCCACACATACAAAGGGCCACACTCTGGATCTTGTTTTCTCCCTGGGCTTAAATATACATGATGTATGTGTGGAAGATGTCCACATGAGTGACCATAGTTGCATATTCTTTAATTTGTCATTTTACGTGGATCCTTCACCTCCTAAATTGATGATCCAAAGGTGGATTATAAACCAGGATGCTGCTAGAAGGTTCTCTGCCATGTTTGACCCTCGCATGGCTCAAAATGATATGGATTCACTTATTTTGTCTTTTAACAATCAATGTAAATCTATTTTAGATACGGTGGCACCTCTGAAACTAAATGTCCATTCTTCAAATTCTGTCCTTGGATAAATGAAAATTTTCGAAATTTTAGGAGATATTGTCGCAAATTAGAACGTTTATGGAAGGCTTCCAAGCTTGAGGTCCATAGGGTTCATCTCAAGGAATCAATTTCCTCACTTAACGACATGATAAAAAATGCCAGAACTGAATATTTTGCTAATCTAATAGCTTCAAAAAAGAAAAATCCCAGAGTATGGTTTGATACAATTAAAAACATTGTCTCTCCTGATATTCCTCATGTACCAGTCTATACTAAATCTGACTGTAATGACTTTTTAAACTATTTTGTTAATAAGGTCGCTGCCGTCAGGTCTAATATTTCTCCATCATCCTCGATCGGGGCGATCGTGGTTCAAGAGTTGGGAGTTCGCCTTGTAATCGGAAGGTTGCTGGTTCAAGCCCCGGCTTGGACAGTCTTGGTCGTTGGGTCCTTGGGCAAGACACTTCGCCTACTGGTGTTGGCCAGAAGGGCCGATGGCGCAATATGGCAGCCTCGCCTCTGTCAGTCTGCCCCAGGGCAGCTGTGGCTACAACTGTAGCTGCCTCCACCAGTGTGTGAATGGGTGGATGACTGGGTGTGTAAAGCGCTTTGGGGTCCCTAGGGGGGACTTGTAAAAGCGCTACACAAATACAGGCCATTTACCATCCTCTCAGTATCACACTGACACGTTGCTGATACCCGGTCCTCTTTTACTCCTGTTACCTTACAGGACATCAGTGCTCTGCTTGGTCGAATGAAACTGACTTCAAGCCACCTTGATGTACTTCCTCCATCATTTTTCATTAGTGTGTTTGACTCTATTGGCCCCTGTATTCTGGAAATAATTAATACTTCTCTTTATACTGGCTCAGTTTCCAGCTTTTTACAAGCTATTGTTGAACCAATATTAAAGAAACCAAATGTGGACCCATCTCTTCCAAGCAGTTACAGGCCAATATCAAAATTAGCATTGGTGTCAAAGATCTTGGAAAAAACAGTTGCAGAACAACTTAACAACTTTTTGGAGAAGAACAATATTCTGGACATTTTCCAGTCTGGTTTCTGCACATTGCACTCCACTGA